>NC_089258.1:53721821-56121821 GCF_963930625.1 Muntiacus reevesi | reverse complement strand
GGGGAGGAGAGGGTGAGATGTACGGAAAGAGTAACATGGAAACTTACATTACCGTGTAAAATAGAGATCCAACGGGAATTTGCTGTATGGCTCAGGAAACTCAAACAGCGCCTCTGTATCAACCTAGAGGGGTGGGGTGGTGAGGGAGATAGGAGGGAGGTTCAAAAGGGAGGGGATACATGTATACCTATGACTGATTCATGTTGAGGTTTGACGGAAAACAACATAATTCTGTAAAGCAATTATCCTTCAATTAAAAAAAAAAAGAATAAGACAGGGACGTGGAAACAATAAGCTATTATCAAAGCATAAAATCTTTGTATGTTTGTTTATAAGGTTAGAAAAGACCTCGCAGGTGCTCAGTTAATGCACAAACAAAATTAAAGCTCACTCTTATTTTGTGCTTTCCCCACGTAGAGCACTATTCTAAGCATTTTGCATATATTAATTTATTTTTTATTCCTGCGACCCTGTATGAAGCAGAGCTTTTATTCTCATCATCCCAGTTACATGTGTGAGGAAACACGCATAGAAGACACTTGCCCAGTTCTGTGCTCTGAAGCTCCTCACTCCTGCCTGTAATGGTGAGTTGGAAGATCAGACAGAGACAAGACTTTTAGAAGGTCTTATTTAAAAAAATAATTCCCCAGTAAATGGAATTAATTGTATTAATGATCTCATCTATTACCCAGGAAATGAATATGACCATGAAAGGCATTAGTGAGAAAGCCTTATAGATTTATAAAAGAGCAATATTTAAAAAACCTTTCTTCCTCACCACTGTGTTCTCAGCATCCAGTTCCACGTGCAAAACGGGCATTCCAGAAATATCTGTTGAACAATAAATGAGTAACTCCGAGCCATAAATTATTATGACCTGCTTGGTAATATTTACTGATGCTGACATAATTTTTAGCCATGATAAAATGACACTGTGACAGAGAAGTGTACTATTTTTTAAAAGTACATTCCATAACCTCTCGTTCAGTTTTTCACAGGAGGGTTACTTCTTTAAAAAATCTAAAAAGGGATATTTCTTACTGTCCTGTCTTTGTTTGGACTGCTGTAACAAAGACCCCATAGACTGAGTGGCTTATAAACCACAGGAATCGATTCCTCACAGTTCTGCAGGCCGGAAGTCCAAGGTCATGGTGCTGGTAAGTTGCGTGTCTGGTGTGAACCCACTTCCTTATTGACGGCACCGTCTCGCCGTGTCTTAGCGTGGTGGGAGAGATGAGCGGTCTTGCTCAGGCCTCTTTTGTAACCACTAGACCCACTCAAGAGGGCTCTGCCCTCACGAGCTAATCACACCCAAAATCCTCACCTCCAAACACCATCCCCTATGTTAGGACTTAACATATGAATTTAGGGGACACGTGCAGGACGTTGGCTGTCTCCAATTAGTTTCTGGGTTTTTCCTCTCCTTAAGTATTCGCTGGGTTGTGTGTGTCTGTGTGTGTGGCAATGTTTTTTGGTTTTGTGTTTTGCATTTTTCCAAAATGATCTGTGTTGCTGAAACAGCAGAGGGAGTTAAAATTAATGAATTGAGATTGCTGCTATCATCCAATGTTTCCAAGGCACAAAATATTTGAAAACTGAAAGTGTCAGTTTTCTATTCCACTAGAAACGAGGTTTGAACAGGGAGCAGGAGAGGGGGCTTCATTGCTTGGTCGTGTCCAGTTCTTTGCGACCCCGTGGACTGTAGCTCATTAGGCTCCTCCGTCCATGGGATTCCCCAGGCAAGAATACTGGAGTGAGTCACCATTCCCTTCTCCAGGGGATCTTCCCAACCCAGGGATGGAATCCAGGTCTCCTGCACTGCAGGGAGATTCTTTATTATCTGAACCACCAGGGGGAAGCATGAGAGGAGGAGTAGTTGAAATAAGATGCTAGTGTTGAAGTGTTGCTTCCCGGGTTGAGAACGTCTAACTTGTCCAATAAAACCTTCCAGAGGGGACCTGAAGAGACAGTACTCTGACTTGCAGACCTGCAATTCCACATAGCAAACCTCATGAAGTCGGAGAGAAGGTAGACCCAGAGGCCCCTGGAGTATGCTAGGTCACCTCCAAAGGATATAGTGGTTGGTCAAGTGGGAAAAAGAGTTCTGGACCACAGAACTTCTTTGACTATAACTTGTGGTCCATCTGCATGTAATGTAATGACTGATACATGCTTGCTCTGTCACTAAATTGTGTCCGACTCTTTGCAACCCTATGGACCGTGGCCCGCCAGGCTCCCTCCATCCATGGGATTCTCCAGGCAAGAATACTGGAGTGGGGTGCCTTACCCTCCACCAGGGGATCTTCCCCACCCAGGGACTGAACCGGTATCTCCTGCCTCTTCTGCATTGCAGGCAGATTCTTTACCCTCTGAGTCACCTAGGAAACCCAGTGACTAATACATGTGAGTTTAAATCTACCTTTGTATTTGTTCCACCAATTCATATATTTTGGGGATGGTTAGTTATATGTGCCAATTTGACATGGCTGTAGGGTGCCCAGATATTTGGTCAAACATTATTCTGGTAAGGTTTCTGGGAGCATATTATGGGTGAGATTAACATCTTGGTCCACAGAGTAAAGTAGATCATCCTCCAGAAGGTGGGTGGGCCTCACCCAATCAGTTGAAGGGCTGGATATAACACAAAGACCCCTCCTCTCCCAGTGAGAGAGAATTATCCAGGAGACTGTCTTTGAATTTCATCTGCCCTGTCGCTGTCCTGCGTCTCCAGGCTACTTCAGGCTCCACACTGCAGAGTTAGACCTGCCAATCTTCATCATCTTGTGAGCCAATTCCTTATAATAAATCTCTCATCTCTTTCTCTGTATATCCACATCCTATTGATTCTATTTCTCTGGGGAAAAAAATCTGAAAAAGAAGATAGATAGATGGATACCTATATCTATAGCTATATCTATACCTGTATCTATCGATCTATATCTGAATCACTTTGCTATATACTGAAACTAACACAACACTGAAAATCAACTATCCTTCAGTGTAAATTTGGGAATCATATCCTGATTGTGATGTTGGCTGCATAAGCTGTTAGGCCCTGCTTATGAGTCTATTTATTGGTCCACAGCCCCGTGTTACTCCAGGAGGAACATGGCTGAGGTTACATAGTAAGTCTCTGGTATAGTAAGGGGCATGCCTCAACTTTTTGATTTTCCGTTTATTGATCCAGACACTAAACAAATCAAAGACAGTATATGAGGCTCTTTTTCTTGCTCTGAGAGAGTTCTCAGCACTTTTTATCAGTATGATCCCTACTAATCCAGAAAGGGCCAGCACATTGCTCTTATTAATATGCTAAAAATATTTGCTTCCAACATCTGTCATTTTGCATAACTATGAATACAAACCATAGACACCATCTGGGATGTCAGAGCAAAGGGGAATGTGACTGTTTGAAATTCCCTTCCAATTTAATTTCACAGTTTTAAAAACTCTTGTTTTCCTTCCATGATAATCATAGGGGAAAATAATAAACAATTATCCTCTGAGTGATAAAATTACTACAAATTAAGAAACTGTGATGAATGTAATTTGCAAATAATTATGTGACAGGAGCATGAAAAGTTCAGAACTAATGAAACAAAATTAATCAAAGCTACGGAGAGATCATTTTGGTATTTATTTGTTTTGGTCCCTTGAGGACAGACTGTCCCAAGAGGCTTTACAACACTGAGAACTACGATTCAAAAAGAAATTTGAGGGAACTCCCGTGGCGATCCAGTGGTTGAGACTCCAAGCTTCCAAGGCAGACGGCTCGGGTTCAGTCTCTGGTTGGGTAACTATGACATTGCACGCCGTGTGGCAAAATAATAATACTCGGCAATAATACTAGTAGTAATGGTAATTAAATAAATAAGCAAATAAATAAAAATTAAAAAAAAAAATCTGAAGAGTTTGCTCAGAAATGTATTTGGCAAAAGTGTTGGGTTGCATTACCCATGGCACGTGCTATAGGTCTCATCAGAACCTTCAGGAAAACGTAGCTACCATAATGTAAAGTGGTAAATTTATTGATGTGACTATGAGGTGGGGTCAGATGTGTTGATGCCCAAACCAGTGCTTCCATATTGGGAGTTGACATCGGAAAAATAAACTAAGTCAGACCTCTGAAAATTATTTCCTCTATAAAAGAAATGAGAAAACAGGTTAAAAAAAAAAAAAAAGGTCAGAATTTAGTCTTTTCAAAAGTGTTTCTGGGGATTTCCCTGGTGATTTAGTGTCTAAGACTCTGCCTTCCAATGCAGGGGGTACTGATTCCATACCTGGTTGGGGAATTAAGATCAGGCCAAGGGGTAGGGCTTAAAAAAAAATTGTGCTAGAATAACCAAACATCTACGTGCTAAAAAAAAAAAAATGAATCTAGACACAGACATCATACTATTCACAAAAATTGAAAATAGACCACAGACTGAAATGTAAAATGAAAAAACTATAAACTTCTAGATGAAAACATAAGAGAAAATATAAATGGACCTTGGGTATGGCTGTGACTTAATACACAACATCAAAGGTACAGTCCATGAAAGAAATGATAAGTTAATTTTCATTAAAATAAAATAAAATTCTGCTATATGTAAGATAATATTGAGAGAATGAGAAGACAAGCCACATTCTGGGAGAAAATATTTGCAAAAGACACATTTGATAAATGACTGTTTCTGAAATATAGAAAATACTCATAAAACTCAATACTAAAAATAAGTAAATACTGATTAAAATGGGCCCAAGACCTGAACAGACATCTCACCAAAGAAGATACACAGATGGCAAATAAGCATATTAAAAGATGTTTCACATCCTGGGTCATCAGGGAAATGCAAATTAAAACAATAACAAAATGGTTGTTTTTTTTTTTCTTTTTTCCTCCAGCCACCTTCAAGATTTTATCTTTTTCCTGATTTTTAGCAATTTGACCACGAAGTGCCTGCGTGATTTTTTTTCTCCAGCTTAGAGTTCTCTGAGTTTCTTGAATCTGTGATTTGTTGTTGTGCATTAATTTTGGAAAATTCTCAACAATTATCTGTTTCACTGTTTTGTTGTTATTATTGTTGCTATTCTCTTTTTCTTCTGGGATTCCAACTTCAACTATTTGTCTAACAGTTGTTTGGTATTGTCCAACAGCTTTTGTTGCTCTGTTAGGTCGCTCAGTCATATCTGACTCTTTGCAACCCCATGGACTATATCCTGCCAGGCTCCTCTATCCACGGAATTCTCCACACAAGAATACTGGATCAGGTTGCCATTCCCTTCTCCAGGGGATCCTTCCAACCCAGGGATCGAGCTTGGGTCTCCTGCATTGCAGGCAGATTCTTTACCATCTGAGCCACAGTGGAAGCTATCACGTTTCTCTAGACTTAAAAAAAAAATACTTAGTTTTCTCTTCATGTTTCAGTTTGGATAATTCCTATGAACCTATCAGCTCTTCCCAATCTGCTATAAGCCCATTATGGGAATTCTTCATCTCTAACATCACAGCATTTGATTTCTCAAATTTCCCTTTTACTCTTTTTTATAGTTTCTATCTCTCTGGAAAAACCTCCCTTTTGTTCATGCATACTGTTCACATTTTCCTCTAATTTCTTTAGCATGAAAGTGAAAGTCACTCAGTCGTGTCCAACTCTTTGCAACTCCATGGACTACACAGTCCGTGGAATTCTCCAGGCCAGAATACTGGAGTGGGTAGCCTTTCCCTTCTCCAGCGGATCTTTCCAATCCAGGGATTGAACCCAGGTCTCCCCCATTGCAGGCTGATTCTTTACCAACTGAGCTATCAGGGAAGTGTTAATCATAATTATTTTAAAGACCTGTTTGATTGTTCCAACCACAGGAACAATAATTTTTTATAATTTTTAATTTTGAAAAAGAAGAAACCATTTGAGCATTTGTGGTCTGTAACAACATGATAAGTTTCTGATACATTATCTTGAAATTTAAAGTTTAGCACATCTAGAGATTATTCTCACAGAATAATTTTTCTAAAAAAGCTTTTACTCAATACAAAATATATTTTGCATTAAGTCTGAAGTCTTTTAAATTTTAAATTATACCCTGGCATTTTAAGGTTTTCTGTAACTTATGGAGGTTTTTTTAAATTGACTTCATGATTCTTACATAACTTAAAATGTTTATTTATGCATTCTATAATTGTACCTTCAATTACAATGAAAATTTAATTTTAAGAATTTCTCCCTTATTAATCATTGGTTTATTTGCAGCATCTTATGAAAGTAGTATTCTTTTCCATTGAATACAATGACCTTTAAATTTAATTTCCAGGCCTGTGGATGTTTGCTTTGCTTTGCAATGTTCCAGCAGTTTTATAAACTGGAGATTCAAAACTCTGAGAATCCTAATAACTCCCTGACATGCTTTGCTGCAGTTCCCATGTGTACGCTTTCCTTTTGTAAGAACTTACTGACAAATTTTAACGCTTGAGCACCCGCAGTTCCTGTCCTGGTGCTCAGGCCAGAGAGTATTTGTGCAGACGCTAAAGGATGGGCTCTGGGGACAGAGGGTCAAGACTCCCCACCCCGGATGCTGGCGCTGCCTCTATACCACGCCACTCTTTATCCCCGTGACTGCAGCTGTTGTCTCTGCCAATGCTACTGCAACTCGGCGCCACTGATCAGGGCCAGGTCCCAGACCCCACGGATCCCAGGCTACCCAGAAGATACACGTGTGTGTGCTTCGCCATCGGGCCAACTGCTGGGTGCCAGGCTCCTGGTTTATCTCTGCTGCCGATATGCCTATTTCCATCGTCCCCTAGGACTTGCTTACAAAATGCAAGTGCAGAAGTTATCAAAACTTTCAAGATAGCAACTGCAAAGCATCAACCACACACAGTGAGAGGCCACACAAGACATGATTCCATTCATGTGAAACCAAGTCACAGACGCAGGAAGGCAGCCCTGGCTTCCATTTGCCCTTTTCTCACTGTGGGGCCACCTTTCAACAGCAGTGCGGAGGGGCTGCTGGCAGGCACCGTCTACCCCGTGTAATGCCCCCCACCTCACCCTGTTGCGCTGATTGGCAGTAAGCAAATACTTCAATGCCTCTCCTCCAACCATTACTCTCAAGCTTCATTAATAAATCACTGAATGATTTATTAACTCATAGGAATCCCTAAATTTTCTAATACATTTTAAGATTCAAATTGTTTTTATAAACAAGCGACTTAAAAAAATTATTTGCACATAATGTGCGCATGGTAGGGATAACTCTGGCTTCCTATAAGCTTCTTGAGAATAAGAATTTTGTTTGCTTTGCTTATTACGTATCCCTAGTTCCATATTGTTTTGTACTGAGTGTTCTCTACTAATCAACTCCTAGTGAAATTCGTGAGTGTCTCTAAATGATGTGATAGATTGTGTAGAAGTCACTTTGCTGGAAACCACTGCAGTAAACAGGATTTAGAAATTATTTCGCAAGCCAGAGATTGCCATATTGCTCTTTGGGGGCAAGCGTGTTCAGTCAGTCAGTTATGCCCAACTTGTCACAACTCCATGGGCTATAACCCTCCAGGTTCCTCTGTTCATGGAATTTTCCAGGCAAGAATACTGGAGTGGATTGCCATTTCCTTCTCCGGGGATATCTTCCCGCCCCAAGAATCTAACCTGCATCTCTTGCATCCTTCATTGGCAGACGGATTCTTTTTTTTTTTTTTTGGTACCCTAGGTGGGACATGAAGCAGATGGAGTCTTTACCATGAGTCACTTGGGAAGCCCTATATTGGTCCTTGCACAAGCCAAATTGGAATCATGTAGCTCTTCTCCGATTTAGTTAATGGTTTATAGAATGCCTGCCAGATTTCAGGCGCTTTCACATATATAATTTCAGCTCGCCATTCCGGCAGTCAGTACACCATCTGTGTGTACAGTGGAGAAAACAGACACGACAGCTTGATGTCACCATGTCTTTAGCAGAACAAGCATGAACACATAGCACTTGAGTTTCTAGGGCGTTTGTTGCCTGTGTCTGAGAGCTGCTAGGCTGCCCCCCATGCTTGCCTCTATAGCTTAGGTTACAATGTTTTTTTTAATAAGTCCTTAAAAATTAGTTCAAGCAGCCTCTCACTGCTTTGAGGGTGCCATCTTGCCCATACCATTCACCCCGGGCTTATAAAGGTGGTATTCAGCCTGTCCTACTGCTGCTACAGTCAGTGTCATACGTATACTAATCTCCAGGCAATGAAGTAGCATCATTTGCAAAAATGATTTTTGTTGTTCAGTCGCCCAGTTGTGTCTGACTCTGCGACCCCATGGACTGCAGCACGCCAGGCCTCCCTGTTCCTCACCATCTCCCCAAAATGGTTATTGGCAGGTCAGCTACACATCTTTGAAAAAACTGTTTGAGGTTATGTTTGCAAATGAGCCCCAAAGTGTCCTTTATAGATGGAGAGTCATCACTTCTGTTAAGTCCCCTTTGGACCCGGTATCTCCCTTCAGCCTAGGAGGCCACGCCAATCTTTCCTCACCAGAGTCAGAGCAGGGCAGACAATTTGAAAGCTTTGAATCTAGAGAATGGGTTTGGTTTTGGAGAGTCTAGAAGCACCTGACTATTTAGAACATCCTTGATGAAGCATTATCAGGTAAAAACTGCTTACTTTGCGTCTCTCACAAAGTGAGAATTACCAAATTTTGGTAATTCTCCCCAAATTTCAGACTTTTTCATTACTGTTATATGTGTGATGGTGATCAGTCCTCTTTCATGTTACTCTGTAATGGTTTTGGGGTCCCATGAACCTCACTCATATCAGACAGCAAACAACTGGCAAACACTGTGTGTGTTCTGACTGCTCCACTAATCCAGTGTTCCCCCATCTCTCTTCCTCTCCTTTGGCCTCCCTATTCCCTGAGACACAACAATATTGAAATTAGACCGGTCGATAACCCTACAGTGGCCCCTAAGTGTTCAAGTGAAAGGAAGAGCCAATCAACGGGGCAAACTTCACTGCTGTCTTATTTTAAGAGATTGTCACAGGCACCCCAGCCTTAAGCAACCACCATCCTGAGCAGTCTGCAGCCATCAACCTCGAGGCAAGACCCTCCACCAGTAAAAAATTAGTTTGCTGAAAAAAAAAAAAAATTAGTTTGCTGAAGGCTCAGGTGATGATGATCATTTATAGTCAATAAAGTATTTTTTTAAATACATGCATTTGTTCTTTTAGACTTAATGCTATTTATTGCACATTTGAAAGAGTACAGTGTAGTATAAACATACCTTTTTTGCACTGGAAAACCAAAAAAAATTTGTGGGCCTTGCTTTAATGACATCTTGTCTTTATTGCGGTGATCTGGAATCAAACTTGTATTATCTCTGAGGTCTGCCTGTATAATTTAACTCTAAATATTAGAAGCGTCTCACTTTAGAACTGGGTCCGTTAGACCAAGGGCTTTGGGTTAAGGCCATGTTCATACTACAGGACGTGAAGAATAAAAAGGGCACATTTATAAATAGGCTGGTTGTCAAGCTCCTCCCTCTCTGTAACTTTACTACTGTTCTTCTATGACATTTTGTCACATTCTGATGTTAGGATCTCATGAAAGCTGTTGGAACGTGGGAGGAAGGGGGACCTGTGTAGTGTGATGTGTGCCTGGCAACTGAAGCTTATAAATCAAGATGAAACCTGGTGCATGTACAAGATTTATGGCTCATGGGAAAATACGCTAACTCAACTGCAAATTGATACTGCACCAAACTGGCCTCCGTCTTCTTACATAACACTGCTCAAATTGTCAGGCCGTCTTTGGGAGAATTTATTGCAGCACGTTCGATGGAAACAGTCTCTGGCCACTTGACTGAGCCCTTTCAGACCAGCTCGAAATGATCCCTGACCAGCTTGCAGAAGAGATGGGCAGATCCTCCAATACACACCTTCAGCCAAAACAGGGGAAGGGATTTGAAAAACTGAATTCACAGTCATCAAAAAGCAATGGAAATTTTTGTCCTGAAATTTAATTTCATAGAACCGTTTAGAATAAATACAGACACCACATGCCTTTACTTATGAAAGCATAACCTGGCTTTAAAATCTTTTGAACATGATCTTAAAGGATCACAAATTAGGAATGTTGAACAAATTAGGAATTGCGATGTCTTCCTCTACCACTCTTTCTTCCCTCCTTTTGTTTCTCTAGTGGAAATTACAACATTTGAAACTGCTTCTTCGAGAAGATGGAGTTTCAGCCAGATTTCAGGAATCCCCATTTCCTGAGCAAGTTTTATCTCTTAATCATAGGGCTTCCCTGGTGGCCCAGATGATAGAGAATCTGTCTGTAATGCTGGAGACCGGGGTTCCATCCCTGGGTCAGGAAGATCCCCTGGAGAAGGGAATGGTCACCCACTCTAGCATTCTTGCCTGGAGAATCCCATGGACAGAAAAGCCTGGAGGGCTATATTAGTCCATGGGGTCACAAAGAGTTGGACATAATTGAGCGACCCAAAAACAACAAACACAATCGTAGGTCAAGACGGCAGGCACTCTCTCTGTGATGAGCTATTCATGACTGGCTATGAATCTACATCCTCTGGGTTTCTGCTCATTTTTGGCTCACTTTTGGGGGAACTTCCGTTCCATCTGTAGAGTAAAACCTTTGTATCTCTTGGTGATGCCAGGCCTCCCTTCCTGATAATCTAGAGTCATATAAGCAGCAGTTCTGTCTAAATCAGAAAGAGCCTCTATGGAACTTTCTGCCTCTCCCTCTGAATCTTCTGCTGTTTTGAATAATGATCTCAGATCTATTTTTGTTCATGCAATCCTGCATCTTGAATTCATGACATAAAAGTCTTAGGATTTGATATTCTGCATTTCAAATTCTCACTTCTGTAGTTCAAAATAGTTTATGCTTTTATGCTATCAATCACCAGGTTGAGTTATTTAGTAGGACAGTCTACTTTCTTTATATACTCTCTCTGAAATTGAAGAGAACTCTTTTTCACAGATTCATGTTCCTTCCAGCCTGACTCGATTGTATTTGAAGGGGTGTTGTCAGGTCTGATGAACACGGGACTCTTCAGGATTCCAACAACCCTCTTCTTTCCTCTGTCTCCCTGTCTTCTGTGTCCACAGCCCTTTCTCTTCTTCAGTCTCTTTTCAATATTTATTTGGCTGCATCAGTTCTTAGTTGCAGCATGTGGAATCTTAATTCCCTGACTGGGGATTGAACCCTGGGCCCCCTGCCTTGGTACCTCGGGGTCTTAGCCACTGGATCACCAGGAAAGTCACCTACCTTTAAAAAAAACACAAAAAACAAAGCTGGTCATAAAATTAAAAATATAACTCATGGGACTTCCCTGGGGGTCCAGTGGTTAAGACTCCACACTTCCAACGCATGGGGTTTGTGTCTGATCCCTGGTGGGAGAACTAAGATCCCATGGGTGGGGCAACCAAAAATAATGTTGCTGATACACTCTGACAAGGACAGGCATCCAGAGGCAGGCAAAGGTATGAGTGAGCAGAGAGGCTGTGGAGGGAGTCCACACTCAAGCGGAGAGTATTCCTGCAGATACCTCTATGCCGCCTCATGCAGCTCTGTGCTGAAAACATTGGCCTTGCTTAGCCTTGTCATCTGAGTACAAATCGGTCTTTTGTTGACGGAGGCCAAAACCATTAAATGAAACGTTGGTGAGAAACTTCATAAAGGAGGCATCAGTCTGACAATCTGGCCCATAATGGTTGGTCTTGGCCTTTGTAAAAGTGGAACAATGAGCCATTATGGACCCATAATGTGACGCCAAAACAAGTACAGAGCACCTCGTGTAAAGGGTTCCTGACCGTAAAGTTGACCCTAACTTCATGTACGGGAAATACATGAGTTTGCAGAACAAATCAAATTACGCCACCAGGAAACAGCCAGCATAGATTGTAGGACAGTCTTTTGTCAAATGAGTCATTTCTTTTACATACTGTACGTAACAAGTGGAAAAGAGACGGCCATACAATACTTGGTTGGATCCTGACTCAGAAAATAATCTGAAAAAAAAAGGCATTTTTAAAATAAAGTGGGGCATTTCATTTTTTTTTTTTTCCTTTGCGACCCTATGGACTATATCCTGCCAGGCTTCACTCTCCATGGGGTTTTCCAGGCAAGAATACTGGAGTGGGTTGCCCTTTCCTTCTCCAAAAGTGGGGCATTTCAAATGTGCTCTGAATTTAGACTATATTAAGGAAATTTTAAAAATATTTATTTACTTAGGCTGCGCTGCTGCTTAGTTTTGGCTTGAGTGATCTTCTGTGTAGTATGTGGACTTCCTAGTTTCAGCATGTGGGGTCTAGTTCCCTGACCTAGCTCCCTACATTGGGAGCCCAGAATCTTATCCACTGGATGACCAGGGAAATCGCTCTTTTTTTTTTTTAAACTGAGGTATAACTGCCATATATCACTTTATTAGTTTCAGGTATACAATGTAGTGGTTTGACATTTGCATATATTGTGATGCAATAATCACCACAATAACTCTATTAATAGTTAACATCCATCACCATATATAATACAGAATTTTTTTCCCTAAGGAATGATTATTGATCTTTTAGAGTGATTATGTCAAAACAATTTTTTTTCAAAGTCCTTTTTAATTGTAACTTAGACATGCACATTGAAGTATTTATAAAAAGACAAATTGTTTGAGATTTGCTTCAAAATGCCCAAGAAAAAAGAAAAACAGAAATATATGGGGAGATAGATGATGTAAGATTGGGAATATTATGACAACTTGAAATTGCATCATGACGGGTATATGGGGACTCTATATTATTCTCTTTTCTGTTATGTATGTTTAAAAGATTCCATAATAAAAGGTTAAATAATGAAATAAAATAAGTTTTCCTCCTAGAAAACAGAGGTAGATTCAAATTTTACACTATGTGGTTTATTAGGGGGGGAAATTGAATGGGGATGGGTAAACATACATTTCCCTATTCATTATTTTTTTGTATTGCTTTGAGGAGATAATTTGGTGTTAACTCACTGACTTAAATATTATAAGAACTCATAACTCTACAAGTCACTGAAAGAGTCAAATAAAACAAAATTCTCTCCAACTAAATGAAAGACAAACTATAGAAAAACTCCCAGTGATCAAGCCATGAAAAAGAGGCGTCATGACTGAAAGCCTCAGAAATCCAACTGTGTCGGCTAATGGAGGCAGGGGAAATATAATTTTAACCCTGGAATTGTGCAGTTAAGAGGTTTTTAGTTTTTTTTCACCTTGATCCCCTATTCCTGTTACCTTTCTGACAGTGACACTTTCTGCTATAGGCTAGAGCCATACTTCTGGTCGAGTAGAATGAATGCCTTGGAATCCAACATGCACAAGTCCTGGAATTTCACTTTGTCCCCTTGGTAGGAAGTTACATAACTTACAGCATGTCCAGTAACTTCTTATGCAGCTGGCATCTCTTGCCAGGAAGGCTGTAACCAGAAGCTCGTCATCGGCTCTAATCTTTACTAATGCCCAGTTGCTTGCTTGGACAATGTTTGACGGAGGTGATTAAGCCACATGAAAGAACTCACACAAGTGCAGATGAGATCAAGTGTTCTGACTGAGGGAATGGGGCGAGGAACTGATGCCAAGAGACCCAAAGCCAGCTTCTAGATCAGTGCTGTCTACTAGAAATATGGGAGCCACAAAACTAACTCTAAATCTCCTAGGAGCCACATTTGAAAAAGTAAAAAGAAAGAGCTAAGATCAATTTTAACAATATATTTTATTTAATCCAGTACATCCAAGGTATTACCATTTGTACCTGTAATCAATATAAAAACCGTTATGAGATATTTTACCCTCCTTTTTTATACCGAGTCTTCCCAATCTGGTGTGTGCTTTATGTTTTAAGCGCATCTCAGTTTGGACCATTCCCATCACATGCACTCAATGGCCACATGAGACTACAGGCTACCCTATTGGATAGCACATTTTCAAATGATCGATGGTGGAATTGTATAGATAAAACCCAGAAAACCTTCAGTCACCCATGAATACAAATTAAATATTTTATTAGCAAGGGAAAATATTTAATATAAAATATATATTCACTTCTGTCTATGGACAGTAGGATGACATGGGAGACTCTAGTAAGTATTAGACACGACAAACTAAGATTTCTCCTGTTAGGACAGAGGACTGGGTATTGGGTATAAATGACCTCAGGAATGACCAGACTTGTTCATACACGCTTATAAATGTGGATCCTGGTGAATATGTAATTTGTAAGTCTTAGAAAGGAAAAGAATTGTTAATAGCTGGAGAATTCTTAAGAGAGAACCAGACAGAAAGCTAAACCCCAAGTTTTACGGCTTAATAACACTTATAGAGCCCAAACTCCGGCTAAGAAACAAGCTCCTCCTGGAGAGTTACAATACCCAGATATACACCCACAGGGTCAGTTCATCCTTGTTCCTTTTTTAACTTTATTTTCTTGGTCATGTTGCATGGCACTGTGTAGGAAGAGCAGTCTCAAGCACAGGGAAGTCCCCATCCTTGCACTTCTAGTTACATTAAGTCTGTAACTAAGTGTGTTTTAGAGTCTATACTCCCATGTCTGCAATCCTATTTATTCACTGAGCTTCAGAAAAGACACCTACCTGTCTTGCGGGGACAGTGGGTACCCTGTCAGCTCATTGCCAGACATTCTGAAAAGACCAGGCGATTCCAAGTTGGGGTCAAGCAAGTGTCTGCACCAATTAAATCAAACCTAATCAAGTTGCCAACAGTGCCCTTCTGAAGGCTTTTCTTTTTTCTTTTTTTGGCTGAAGAAAATTAGCATGTATCAAAATATAAGGCTTAGGTCAAATTCATGAGGACCAGAATTGTCATCTTTGGACTCAATAAGCTGTGACAAGTTGGAAGCTAGTTTAGTTTGAAAACCATTTTTATCAAGATTCAACAGAACTGAAACAATCTTATCTAGTATGAAGTATGAAGAAGCATCTGCTTCATATTTGCCAACAGTGGCTTGCTGGGCACTATTCTCATGAGTGGATTGACTGTCATATTTTATTTATATCAGTCCTATGATATTGCTAAGACAAAAAGACATAAGCTCCCATTTTTTGTTTTCCCGTGGGAAAGGCCAGATACAAGGACTTGCTGTATCTTAAGAATATTGCACCCAATATCGCCAAATACAAGAATTTGCTGTATCTTTAAAATATTGACTAGATGTTCCACTGCATGAGGGAAAAAGAAGGTAGTATATGCCAAGGAACCCACGGAAAACTTCTTATAGGGGCTTCTAAGCCCTTTGCCATCTGCCACCCTCTCCTTCATCAGGAAAAACCATGACTTCATAAAGTGTTACTAAAGTTCTAAGAACATGATGATTCAAGGCCTGGGCTGTACCATTCCCCAGAGATGATTAACAGAACTTGTAACAAAGAAAGGAGTACAATGTATTTGAGGTTCTGCAAAACTTTTTTTTTTTTTAATTCTACAGAGCTTAGATTTATTTATTTTTTAAAGTAGAATTGATTTACAATGTTGTATTAATTTCTGCTGTACAGCGATGTGATTTGGTTATATATATATGCATACATATATATATGTATACGTATTTTAAAATATTCTTTTCCATTATGTTTAATCTCTGCAAAACTTTTTCACCTAGTAAGCATGTCTTACTTAGTGCCTTTACTATGAAAATAGAGTGGGCCCTCCTCCCAGTGTCCCAAATGAGAGGAAAAGTTCTAATTGGATTTCATCACTGTTATTAAAGCCAGCTGTTTATTTTTAAGGGTCAGGAGCTCACTCTGAAAGACAGGGACAGTTCATTGCCTCTAAGCCTGGCCATGCATGACTTGTCTCTGACTATTCTTCTCCTGAGACAGAAGGAGCCTTCAGTATTTAGACTATTAAGACAGAATGAAACTAGGGCTGAGAAATTGGTATATGTGGCAGCAATATTGCATAGAAAACAAAAGGGATCTATAAGTGAAATTGTGTTGTAACCTTAGTTCTAGGTGTAAATGATAAAAGCTATACAGTTAACCAAATAAGAGAAGTCTTTGTGATTTCAAGATGAGAAAAAAATTTCTTAAATCCCCAAGAGTATAAACCATAAGTCAAAAAAAATCAATAGAATTGGTGACATCAAAATTAAAGCCCTTGGTTCAACAAAGAACATCAAAAATAAAACAGGTCACAGATTAGAAGAAAATGTTTGTAGTATTCATATCTTAACTATTTTAGAAAGTCCTGCAAATCAACAAGGGAAAATCAACAATGGGAAATCTTTCACCCCATCCCGGATTGCAGTAAAACACCTGATATAAAACACCATCTCAAACCAGAAGATTTTTGCTTTTCTCTATACCCAAACCTTTTACTTAGAAACCCATTCCAACCTTCAGCGAGCTCAGTGGTGAGTTCATAATTGCAACAGGTTCTGGGGGACATTGCATAGAGAACAACCCTGCGGCGTAGGGGGCTTTGAATCCTGACGAGCTGGTGGGTGAAGGAGGAGAGTCCTGGGAATTTTCTGGAAGTAGCAGTTTTCTCTGAAGACTGTGGGGAGAAACAATTTCAATGGAGAGGGGACAGTCTGAGCAAAGTGCTGGAAGGGGGCGAAAAAAGGCTGTAGAGAGAAGGCAAGGGGGTATATTTCTAAACTATGGAACAGTAAAGATCAGAGCCACACTGGCTTTCAAATGCGTGTCAAGGAATTTGGACTTTACCCTGAGTGTGGTGCTGCTGAAGGATTTTCAGCAGAGAGAGATTTACCTGAATTTCAGAATGTTAACTGGTGAACATGAGCACCAAAGATCTTCAAAGAGCAGCATAAGCATTGTATGAGGTGTGTAACGCGGTCTGCTGAAGAGTAGGAAGAAAATATTAGCTCTCCATTTTCTAAAAAAGGAAAACGTTACGCTTCACTAAAGTTTAATATATAACAGTTAGCATAGGATCGTATCCATAATTTTAAAATAAATATGATTAATCCTTGAGCAACTTGGGATCAGAGGTGTAACCACTCCCCCCCATGCCTGCTGAGTCTCTTCCATCACATCCAACTCTGCGACCCTATGGATTATAGCCCACCAAACTCCCCTGTCCATGGGATTCTCCAGGCAAGGATACTGGAGTGGGTTGCCATGCCCTTCTCCAGGGCATCTTCCCAACCCAGGGATCAAACCTGCACCTCTTATGTCTCCTGCATTGGCAGGCAGGCTCTTTACCACTAGCGCCACCTGGGAAGCCTCTGCCCACCTTCCACTCGGTCGAAAATCCCTGGATAACTTTCCAGTCACTAGTCTGCCTCCAGGGACTCCACCAGGGATGAGGTAGCATGTATTTGTTGAAAAAATTCCATGTATAAGTGAACACTTGCAGTTCAAACCTACTTGTTCAAGGGTCAACTTGAACATATTGGGGATACATGCTCAAAACATTTTTTGATAGGGAGGTCCATTTAGAGACCACGGATACAGAAGATGACTTGGAAGGACTCATAGGAGATTTTCCTCCTTACCTCCTGGTAGATTTGATCCAGCCTTCAGGAAGAAGGGCTGCAGCCAGAGCCTGTTCACCCTGCACCAGGACCCAGGATGGAGGAATTGAGAGGGTTTCAAGACTGCCACCCCAACTCTGAACTTTCCTGGAGATGTAGGAACCCCACTTATCTAAGACAGAAAGGAGAGACACAGGCAGTACTGGTGGGACCCACAGAAGGAAGCCAGCAGAGGCATTTGGACAAGGGAGGCTCAAATTTTGGCAGCTGTTGGATGACAACTTTGTGAGAGGAATAGGATCTTGGCTTCTTCACAAACATAGAGTTTGACCTTGAACTACATTTTTTTTTTTTCCTAACAGGCACGGTGCTAACCTTTTCAGAGGCTGTTGTCATGGTTACTCAGGGTTGGCCATTCCGTGCAATGTTGGAGAGTGTTTGGTCGCCAGGCTGTACTTTGGGGAGAGAGAGGGTTTTTTTCGTGTTAAAAATACTCCTCACATTTGATAGCTTGTCTCCAAGAGAGCATTTTGAGATTGGAAAAGATTAATTTAATTGCTTTCACTGCTGTATACTGTACTAGCATTGCCTGACGAAGCCCTTTTGAAAATATTTTTTTTTCTCCTTTGAATTTGCTTTCTACTAAGTTTTCATTTAGTATTTACGTTTCTCTTAGTGTTAAATTGAGAATATGTAAAATAAGATATTGCACTCAAATTCTGTTTATTGGTGCTTTCCTTTAAAAAAAATCTGTTCTGTGTACAATTTTCAGCCTATTTTCATCTTTTACAATTCATACCACTTACCACTTAATAATGAATTGTTGTCCCTTATACTCTCATTTTTTCAAATGTCAGTCTTATTCAGAATATAATTTAAATAGAATGTAACCAATGAATGATGCAAGGATTTAGCTATTATAGGCTTATAATTTTTCATTCTTCTCATAATTTAAGTACTCATATATAAATGTTCATAATATAAAGTCATTAGGCAATGACTTGACCGTTATCCCATGGTTCATTCTTCAATCCTATGGAAACCGATAACCATTACCTTACTAGTTAAAGGGATGATAGAAGGGTATTTTTGAGAGAAGGAGACCTCAAAAAGTTTGTATGCTACCTGGTTTCACCAAGGTTCCTTAGATGTTGTTTAGACTAGTGTTTGAGCCTGGAGGGAAAATCCACTATTTAGGAGTTTAGTGGAAGTGTGTTCTATTACATTTGGAAGATAATGATAAGTGAGAGATTGAGGATGGCATGTAGGTTCTTGCTGGTGTAACCTGCTTGGTGATTCCAATCACGAAGGTAGAAAACACAGGAAATGGATCTGCTTTGAGCAGGAAGACGACAAACTCGGTCTTCGACATGTTGAACTTGAGAAATGTTCGTGATATCCAACTGGAGAAGTAAATCTAGAGTTGAGAAGAGAGGCTTGGAGAAGTCAATTTGGGGGTCATTGGCATATAGAGAGTGATTAAAGATATTGGCAAAGCTGGGATTTACCCAGAAGAGTGGGGAAAGAACAGTGCTAAGGATAAAGACTCAAGAAGTCCTGATAATTAATGCTAAAGAATGACAGTGTTAAAAGAAATAGCTCTTGTGTCAACGGTACTCCTAAATGGGGTAAAACGAGTATGAAATAATATCAAGGGCCCTGCAGACGATGACATAAGCTTCATGGAGGTGATGGCAGCCGATCTATACACATCCATCAAGCAATCTGGCTATAAAAGTGAGAAGAGAAACGCGGTGTGAGCTTCTGCTCTGACACAAAGTGCCTCAGCTGGATGTATACACATGTCCCCTCCTGGGAATGCCCTGGTGGCTCAGGCAGTAAAGAATCTGCCTGCAGTGCAGGAGACCCGGGTTTGATCCCTGGGTCGGGAAGATCCCCTGAAGAAGGAAATGGCAACCCACTCCAGTATTCTTGCCTGGAAAATCCCATGGACGGAGGAGCCTGGCGGGCTACAGTCCATCAGGTAGCAAGAGTTGGACACGACTTAGCGACTCTTTGTACATGGTGGTGTATATACATCAATGCTACTCTCCCAGTTCGTCCCACCCTTCCCTTCCCCCTCGAATCCACATGTCCGTTCTCTACATATGTATCTCTATTCCTGCCCTGCAAATAAGTTTATCGGTACCATTTTTCTAGATTCCATATATGCACTAATAAATGATACTTGTTTTTCTCTTTCTGGGTTAACTTCGCTTAGTATGGTCATCTCTAGGTCCATTCATGGAGCTGCAAATGGCATTTCATTCACTTTGCTGTGCAACAGAAACTAAAACAATGCTATATATCAGCTATACTTTGATTAAAAAATTCAGATTAAAAAAATTTTTTTAAATAAAATGCCCCGCCTAAAAACTTCTCTCTGTTGCCCTCATCTGGCTTCTCCTTCCCTGTTTTCCTCTGTGATCTTCTAATTCCTAATTCCAGTCTCTATTTAGGTATTGTTTACTCCAGAAAGCCTTCCTGAATCTAATCATTTCTTCTAGACTCAAAATTTTTCTTTTTTTAGAAAACATTGCTACCAAGAAACCACTGTCATGTGTTATTATACCTATTGGCTTAAAAACTCTTTTTCAGAATAATATCAATTTTGCTCAAAGCTATATTCCTAAGCAGATGTTCAAGCTGGTTTTAGAAAAGGCAGAGGAACCAGAGATCAAATTGCCAACATCCGCTGAATCATCGAAAAAGCAAGAGAATTCTAGAAAAACTTCTATTTCTTCTTTATTGACTATGCCAAAGCCTTTGACTGTGTGGATCACAATAAACTGTGAAAAATTCTGAAAGAGATGGGAATAACAGACCACCTGACCTGCCTCTTGAGAAACCTGTATGCAGGTCAGGAAGCAACAGTTAGAACTGGACATGGACCAACAGACTGGTTCCAAATAGGAAAAGGAGTATGTCAAGGCTGTATATTGTCACCCCGCTTATTTAACTTATATGCAGAGTATATCATGAGAAACACTGTGCTGGAGGAAGCACAAGATGGAATCAAGATTGCCGGGAGAGATATTAATAACCTCAGATATGCAGATGACACCACCCTTATGGCAGAAAGTGAAGAACTAAAGAGCCTCTTGATGAAAGTGAAAGAGGAGAGTGAAAAAGTTGGCTTAAAGCTCAACATTCAGAAAACTAAGATCATGGCATCCGGTCCCATCACTTCAAGGCAAATAGATGGAGAAACAGTGGAAAGAGTGGCTGGCTTTATTTTCTGGGGCTCCAAAATCACTGCAGATGGTGATTGCAGCCATGAAATTAAAAGACGCTTACTCCTTGGAAGGAACGTTATAACCAACCCAGATAGCAAATTAAAAAGCAGAGACATTACTTTGCCAACAAAGGTCCGTCTAGTCAAGGCTATGGTTTTTCAAGTGGTCATGTATGCATGTGAGAGTTGGACTATAAAGAAAGCTGAGCGCCGAAGAATTGATGCTTTTGAACTGTGGTGTTGGAGAAGACTCTTGAGAGTCCTTTGGACTGCAAGGAGATTCAACCAGTCCAATGTAAAGCAGATCAGTCCTGGGTGTTCATTGGAAGGACTGACGCTGAAGCTGAAACTCCAATACTTTGGCCACCTCATGTGAAGAGTTGACTCCCTGGAAAAGACCCTGATGCTGGGAGGGATTGGGGGCAGGAGGAGAAGGGGACGACAGAGGATGAGATGGTTGGATGGCAACACTGACTTGGTGGACATGAGTTTAGGTAAACTCTGGGAGTTGGTAATGGACAGGGAGGCTGGCATGCTGCGATTCATGGGGTCGCAAAGACTCGGACACGACTGAGCGACTGAACTGAACTGATATTCCTAAGCACAGTAGTTGGGCTTTAAGAAGTTTCCAAAAATATTCAGATGAATAAAGAAATGATCAAATGAATTTTCAAGGCAGCCCACAGCTTTTTGGAATTTAGAAACTAAACTGAGCCAGTGTGCCAGGTTTGATCAGATTTGGGGTAAAAGCCTGACAAGGCATTGAATGATATTAATCAAAATTTGAATTTATTCATTTCAATAAGAAATATTACTGACAAGTAGGTCTAGAGTTCATGTAGCTCTTATTTCCTCTGTGGATTTCAGAAACCAAGTCATAGAATAGTTTTTGATTAACATAGATTCAGATAAAGGGAAGTTATGATTCAAATGTTTATGACATAAGGTTTTAATTGCCTGATTCATTCATCTTTTTAACTGATGGGGACACCTGCCAGGTAAAGACTCTGCATCTGGTTCTTGAATGATACCACCACCGTGAACCTTTCTGATCTGACTGCTGTTTTGAGCCTTCTCTGCTAAGAAACAGTGTTTCTGACTCATGTTCAGAAAAGCAAACACCTTTGTCTTGTATTGTTGGGGTCGTCAATCAGCCTGAGAGTCATCAAAGAGACTTGCATATTTCTCTTAGGATCCCTTGGAAGTTTTGTTATTTCCCTCATTTCCAAGTCCTTAGTTGTCACCTGCCCCAAATGATATTTTCCACTTGAGTATTCTGAGCCTGTACCAGCGATTGCTGATTGGAGCTATAGGCTGCATTAGGTAATTTACTGGGTCACTGACTCGTTTGAAATTGAGGGCTTCTTGGCAATGATATCTGAAAAGAGAAAAATGTTGAGTCTAGGAGACAAGATAAGCATTAGAATAGCTTTTGAGGGTTAAGACAGGCTGGTGGCAAAATGCCAACTCTTTGGAGCTAGAAGATAGTCATTTCAAAATAAAAAGCCCGAGGGACTTTCTTGGTGGTCCAATGGTTAGGACGCTACTTTCCAATGCAGGGGGCACAGGGTTCGATCCCTGGTTCAGGGAACTAGCGTCCACCTCCCCCCGGGTGTGGCCAAAATTTAAAAAAAAAGAAGATAACAGGAGTTCCTATAAATAAATAAAATGAAAATAAAAATTCCGGGGCAGGAGTGGGAATAAATTAAGATTTGGGGATTAACACACACATACTACTCTATATAACATAGATAACCAACAAGGACCTACTGTATAGCACAGAGATCTATAATGAATATTTTGTAAAAATCTATAAGGGAAAATAATCTGAAAATATATATATATATACCTGAAATAGTGAGCTCCAGGAAGATTCCAGGTAACAACTATTTTGTTTTCTTTAGTCTCTTACCAGATATTCATTAACTGTTGTCCCATAAACTTATACAAGTCAGCACGCATAAGAGGGTATGCTATATGATACTGTGCTTTATAATTATATTAAAAATAAACTATATAATGTATTTATACTTCGAACGATACATGCTTTTTTAAGATACGAGGAACAATGGTGGTGCTTACAAAAAAAATCTTAATTCGTGTAACTCTATGGCTGATTCATATCAATGTATGACAAAACCCACTGAAAAATAAAAATTAAAAAAAAAAAATCTTAGATGTTATTCTCTTATCTTGCTCAAGGTGTATATTCATACGCAAAATCATGTTATCTTCCCAAAGACAAAAAGGTCACATTCAGGAAAGTAATCATTCAACCATCTGGAGACAAAACTCTAGGTATAATTATCTCCTTTCTTCACTACATGATTCTTATTAAACTATCCACAGTTTTTTTCATCCTTTGTGTAGCTTTGATTGCAAACTCAGAATCTTCTTGAGTAGGCTGGCTTTTAAATACTCATGCACTTTAAAACAAAACTAACCCTACATTTACTATATACCAACTAAACAGAAGTTTCTTCACAGACTAGAGTTGAAATTTTTTGGTGTTCAAAAAGTTTTTGTGGTGGAGACTCCCAGGGCTTACTGATCATTGTAACAGTGATTTACTTCTGTACTTTTTAAGTGCCTACTGTTACCACTAGGTCTGAATAGGCTCAGAGTTGGAGAAAAACATTAGAGTAGTCAAATATAATTTCCTTTTCCTTGAAGGATTATACTTTGTAGTGTTTGAGGAGATGTAACCTGGGAAAAAGCTCTTTTGAAGCAAAATAAATATTATTTATATAGTTTTGAAGTTTGGTTGACTTTGGAAGGTTCTGTGGACTTAAAATTTGACCTTGAAGTGTAGGATTTAGATGAAGGAAGGTGAGGAAAGAATTCTTGTTGGAACAGAGGAAATACATAAGCCAAGTTTACATAAAATAAATCAGGAATGAGATATGGATGTATCTATGACCAGAAGTGGCAGGATGGAGAGAGATCTCAAGTGGAGAGTTAGAAAGAGGAGGTGGACTCTCCTAATAAGATGCTGGTTGGGGCACTTTCCTGGTCGTCTAGTGGTTAAGACTCTTTGCTTCCAATGCAAGGGACGCGAGTTTGATCCCTGGTTGGGGAACTAAGATCCCACATGCCACCGGGCATGACCCAAAACACAACGACTTTGGCTGGAGGGCTGACTGTGGGGCTGGGGAATTGGGGGTTAATCCCTCAATCTGATGTAGACTAAAGAGCCGTTATAAACTCACGATGAGAGCAGAGAGATAATGGAAAGGGTGCTTCAGAAAGAATCCAGTTGGTGAGATGAGAGGTTTCGTAATTACAAGATAAGAACTAGATGTAACAGTTTTCATCAGCAACAAGAGCTCTCTGAGCTACCGAAAATCTCTAGCTTCATAGAAAACAAAGGCTTACATAGGACACCAGAAAGGAGAAGAAACAGGATTAAGTGATAAGGTTGAATTCAACAGTGCATACTCCACAAGACTCAGGTTTCTAGCATAGTATTAGTGACATAGTAGAAGTGAACTATTAGTTATCATCAATAAAATACTATCTTGTATTATGTTTTCACAGATAGAAAGTGAGGGAATCACGTTTGTTGGGTACCAACTCGATTAGAATCTAGATGAGAATCGCATTTCTTTCGATTGTCACAATTAACCCTGAGATGTAACAATAATATTCCTATTTTTTAATAGTTGAAGACATAAGCTCAGGATGGCTAAGACATGTACACCCAGCCAATGGTCAGAGCCTAGGTTAGGACTGAGGTCTGCCTGGCTCTGACAACCCTGCTTTTTCTCCTCTGTCTCTGAATTAGGAATCAGAAGATCTTCAAGGAGCTAGAAAAGCAGATGGATAATGAAAGCCGATGAATGCTATAAACATACCTGCAGAAAAGTTGTCAGTGAGAGGGAGAATGTTCAACAATGGAGCACAGAAGGGGCGTCTGAAAGACAGAATTGAGAGTGGATTTAGCTGTTTATAGCAGAAAGATCGATGAGTCTGATACACACAATCCGGTGGTTTCCTTGAAACATACCTGGGGCTGTGACTTTACAAGGCTGAGAAGCTGCTTTTCCTTATCTTTTAACTCTTACCCCGCGATTTCATCATTGGTTTGCCAGATAATGAGCACATACGCTTTGTACCACAGAGAAATTGCCTGTTTTTCGAGAATTAGTTGATACTTGTTTTACCAACATTCTCTTAAAGCACCAAGCCTGCCAGCAACAGATGCATTAGGACAGACTTGGGATTGCTGTGTTGGGAGTTCCCAAAAGTTTAAGTCCTGACCTCTGCCATCCAGAGGCATGTAGTGTGGTGGAGAAATAAACTCCCAACATGTGGAACAATTAAGAAACAAGATAGGAACATAATTAAGTGCTAATTGTTTGGGAACGACCGCATAGTTTAAGAAGGGGGATAGTGAACTCAGCCATATAATCGGTGCATAATTTATGACACGCTGTGCACACCATGGTTGAACTTAGCTCAGCAGCAAAATAACTTTTGATACTGCAAACAAGGCTTTGCCCCCTGTCATGGGAGAGGAGTCAGACCTGTGGAAACACAGACCTGTTCATCTGCTCCTAATGTGAAAGGAACCTTCTTATGATGGTATGTAAAAAGAAATAGAAAACATACTATAGATTGGGAGTATGACTGACATGTTCACACTGCTATATGTAAAATAACCAACAAGAACCTGCTCTATAGCACAGGGAACTCTCTGCTTAACGTTTTGTAAGGAGCCAGAGTTGAGCTCTCACGACTATCTGAGCCATGTGGTAATACAAAAGGCAGCTTCAGTTCAGATCTTCAGCATTGCTGGCCCTTTGTCCACATTTTCCCAGAAACGGATACAAGATTATTAAAAGTAGTTTCTTCTAGCATTTCTCCGATTAAAACGGGAAGGCAACAGTCCCTGTGTACCTAAGAAATCTAGGCCAGTTCTACTTATCAAGAAACTGAACAAGTTAAATTATTTTCAAGGTTGAGATAACAGGCTACAGACTATTCTTATTTAGACAGTTTTGTTATTTGCTGCATCAGATTCATTTAGGAAGGCTTAAAACATGCAGACTTCCTTCACGCGAGTATTACTGCCTAACAGAAAGAATGCGTAAGCTCCTACCCCTGATGAATATCTCCTAAATAATGGTGTAAATGGTCTCAATACTGAGGATATATAGCAAGGCAGGGGCTTGAGTGTAACTCCTTATACAGTATGATTTATCCAGAATATTTGATGGCAATATTCTCAAAAAGTATGAAATGCCCCCTACTTCCTCGGGATATGAGTAGGTATTATAGGGGAAGCAAGTAATGACTTTGAGAAGGTATTACAGTGGCAAGATTTCTCAGAACCTCTAATATGTACCTTTTGGAATTTCCAGGCAGTCAAGTAGTTGACTCCAGGCTTCCAGAGCAGGGGGCATGGGTTCGATCCCTGGTGGGGGAAACTAAGATCCCATATGTTGCATGGTGCAGCCAAAACACACACACACACACACACACACACACACACACACACACATTAATACGTACCTTCTGAATCTCTAAGTGAAAAGAAATAGAAAACATACTATAGACTGGGAGTTTGACTGACACATTCACAGTGCTATATGTAAAATAGATAACCAGCAAGAACCTGCTCTATAGCACAGGGAACTCTCTGCTTAATGTTTTGTAATAAGCTTAATGTTTTGTGTTAGTTGCTCAGCCATGCCCGACTCTTTGCAACCTCATGGACGGTAGCCTGCCAGGCTCCTCTGTCCATGAGATTCTCCAGGCAAGAATACTGGAGTGGGTTGCCATTCCCTTCTCCAGAATCTCTAAGAGGTGGGGTATAACATGCAGGTTACTGCAGCTTTCTCGGGCAGATTAGCACTCCAGGATCCATGGAACACTTTGAGAAACTCTGGTTTGGAGCATAATGCCACCCCCAAGACAGAAGATGTTGCCTAGTTACCACAGGAATGCTCTTCTAGTTCTATGTGATAGGCTTTTGCAAATTATTTTTTCAGGCTACTTAGATTATCTTTGAAATGTCTTATTAATGTCAAGAATCGAGACAAGGTAGGTCTGAAATAGGAAAATATGTTAAGGAAACAAGTGACACTCAGCTTATGCCTGGGGATCATTTACAAATGATTGTGTCCAGTAATACTGTCTTTTATAGCTTACCATTTGCTTCCTATACCCTCAGAAGGACAGACCTCAGTGGAGCATTACAAGTAAAACAAAGATTCAAGGATCTGGTAAAAAAACAAATCAAAAACCCGCAGCAAATCATCTACCTTAATCAATTTCCCTTTAGCTTCTGTCTCACAACACACTGAATTAACCAACCGCTTGCTAAGGTGCCGCAAACTCTCTCACACATAAAATAGCTCTGCACAAAAGTGCCTTTCCACAATCCTAAAGGTACTCTCGCTAGCTCAAAAGGAGACATGCCTAGTTTCAGATCTTCAAATGGTGTGAAAGTGACATTTTTAAGAAAGGTTTAAAATCTCAGTTCCAGATAATTAAGAATTTAATCTGCTACTGGAAAGAGAAATCTAGTTACGATGAATTTTAATAAAGAGTTAAGTAGAAAGAAAAGTATTTAGAGCCTTTCTTTTTAGATCCATTATTTTTTCCTTCTCTTAACCAGCCATTGGAAGCTTCTTTGTTTTTCATGGTGCAATTAGAAAAATTCCCCTAAATTACACCTTAAATTTAGTCAGAATTACCCTGAAGGAAGACGAAACAGATGTGGGTGTAGAAAATACTCAGGGCAATACGTAGGCACCATGAATTCAGAGCCAAAACCAACACAATTTTTTTGTAGTCAAAACTGAATAACTTTTCCATCAGTATTTTGTCAGAGTTTACAATCAGTTAGTCTGTGAGAATTTCAATTTGATAGGAAATATAAATTTATAAAAGCCAAAAGGCAAACATGCTCTAAAAACCCGTGAATAAACTTTCTGCCATTTGGAGGATGTTATGTTTCAGGAAGGCACAAAAGTACAAAGCCGTCTGTTTTCAAGGCGTGGGATTATCTGCTACCAAGTTACATCCTTGGTAAGTAAAACGGCAAGTTCTCCTCTAGGTACCAAAACCACTGCTTCTCACTGAGGCTGTCACCCTCTATCACTCATCTAAAATCTGAGCCCCTGGGGAAAGCTAGCCAGTTGGCCCAACACCACTGTTTATATGTGGGGAGTTTCTAAGATTAGTGTCCTGTAAAAATAAGCTAAGGGCCCTGGTCAAATAATTTGATTTTGCTGTTCAGAGCCAAATATATAGCAAAATGCTGCTATCTGAAGACAGTCAAGAACAGGGAAGAAAAAAATCCACATGTTAAAAAGAAAACAGAAAAAAACATAAGACCATACTTTGATCCTCAGGTCCCAAAAGAGGGGTGATTGGGGCCTCTGCTTTCACAGGTAATACTATAGAGCTGGAATTTAATAACACGGCTTTGTTTTCATTATATTTTATAGTATTTCACTCATAGAAAACGATACTAACCTTCCATTTACTGAAGTGAAATGCTCCCTTTTAAAAGTAAGTTGACATCACAAAGTGAGTCTTTTTTTTTTTTTTAAGAAAAATATAGAGTAAATAAAACTTTTAAACACAAAATTAGAATGGTTTATGGGAATGGCAAAAACCCATCAGGCTCATTCTAGTGTCTGATGTTTAGAAAACACTGCTTAAAAGGTCTTGATTCTTGAGAGTCCCTTGGACTACAAGGAGATCCAACCAGTCCATCCTAAAGGAAATCAGTCCTGAATAGTCACTGGAAGGACTGATGCTGAAACTGAAACTCCAATCCTTTGGCCACCTGATGCGAAGAGCTGACTTATTTGAAATGACCCTGATGCTAGGGAGGAGAAGGGGACGACAGAGGATGAGATGGTTGGATGGCAACTCGATGGACATGAGTTTGAGTAAACTCCAGGAATTGGTGATAGACAGGGAGGCCTGGTGTGCTGCAGTCCATGGGGTCGCAAAGAGTCAGACATGACTGAGTAACTGAACTGAACCACATACATGGATTAAAATCTGTTATTTTAGGACCTCCCTGGCAGGCTAGTGGTTAGGACTGCGAGTCCATTGCAGGGGGCGTTTGTTCCATCGCTGGTTGGGGAACTAAGATCCTGCTTGTGGCATGGCCAAAACAACAACAAGAAATCCTGCTTTATTATAAGCTAGTTAGTGAACTAACCAATTAGAGAACTTTGTGACCAGAACTCTCTCCTATGAGTAATGCTAAGAGGCATGAATAACAATAACCACATTTTCAAGATAACTCAATTTACAGCTGAGCAAACAGGTGACCTGAAGGGATCGCAAAGGAGCCCACAGCAGGAGTCCTGGCTGCAGGCTGTGAGGTCCTCAAGTGGCTCTGATCAGTAAAGAATTCGCCTGCCTGCAGGAGACCAGGGTTCGAGCCCTGGGTGGGGAAGATCCCCTGGAGAAGGAAACAGCAACCCACTTTAGTTTTCTTGCCTGGGAAATCCCCTGGACAGAGAAGCCTGGCGGGCTGCAGTCCACAGGGTCACAAAGAGTCAGACACAACTGAACAACGAAAGAGCATCAGCAAAGGAGGTTTGGTTTCTCTAACTGATGTCGAGTTTAGGCAACCTGGCAATTTCGACATAACTTGTAGTTTACTTAAAATAGATTTTGAGTGACATCAAACCCTAAGGACTTGAGTGAAGGGCTGAAGGGCTGTGGAGTTTATTAATACCAATTGCTCCTTGAGGACGGGCTCCCCTTATTTCAGGTGGGAGGGAGGAAGATAGACTCCTCAGATGGAGCCCCCCATGGGTATATAAAAAGGATGGGGGAGCTGCCATTTTCCCGGGTGCCTGCTGTGCAGAGGGCTTCCCTCATAGCTAAGCAGGTAAAGAATCTGCCTTCAATGCAGGAGACCTGGGTTCGATCCCTGGGGCGGGAAGAGCCTCTGGTGAAGGAAATGGCAACCCACCCCAGTATTCTCACCAGGAGAATCCCGTGGACAGAGGAGCCTGGCAGACTACAGTCCATGGGGTTGCAAGAGTCGGACACGACTTAGCGACTAAACCACCCACTGTGCAGAGATTTTGAAATTTTCAGTTCTCCTATCCATGTCTTTTTTCACACCTGCATCCTGGCAACAGAATGAGTCTTCTGAAGCTTATGACCAGAGACTCCAGCTGCCCTTGCCCTCTGGCCAGCACTCTGGGCCCAATCAGCTGCCCCGTCTCCCCAGTGAGAGCCGATGCACACCTCCCAGCAATGCCTGCAGACTTCCAACACCTTTCCCATCTCAGCTCTTCACAGGCAACATGGAAGCTGTGAGAACAATCCCATTTTCCCAGGACTGAATCTAGCAAGCTCTCTGCGCTGACGCCCATTCACTCCAGAACTTAAGCACCTCTAGCTTTACAGACTTATCATTCCAGTCACTGCTTTAGCCTCAGTACTGAAAATAGTGCCTTGTAAATACAGTACAACAGGTATGCAGTCGGTGAAGAATCTGCCTGTGATGCAGGAGACCCAGGTTCAATACCTGGGTCGGAAAGATCCCTTGGAGGAGGGAATGGCTACCTATTCCAGTATTCTTGTCTGGAGAATCCTGAGGACAGAGGAGCCAGGCGGGCTACAGTCCGTGGGGTCGTAGAGACTTAGATATGACTTGGTGACTACACCACCACCACCACAACGGGTATGCAATAGATACTTGAATTAATGAGCAGAAATACCGCCCTCCCTTCTGACACCTGAGCTGGCACTTCCCCTGGGCCTGAGGCTAAGCCCTCCCAGTCTTAGCTCTCGCTCCTTCCTGCCTGCCCTCTCGGACTCCACGCCTGCAGTAACCCGCTGCTCTCCAGAGGCCTCATCTGTCCCCTTCTAATGCAGTATTCCAATTGGCAGGTAATCACACGGCTGTCTCCTTTAGTTAGAAGCCCCCCTGAGCTGCCCGGCCCCTCACCCCACTACTATTCTATTGCCTTGATGTGAGAACTGGAGCTGCCTGGAGTTGCTGGCTCTGCCGCAGTCTTCTGCTCCAGACTTCCCTGGTGAAGTCTAGTGGTTAGGACTCTGTGCTTCCAATGCTGGGGGTGTGAGTTCAATCTCTGGGCTAGGAAGTTCCGCCTGCCCTGGAGCTTGACCCCCCCAAAAAATAATGGAGCTGGCCCAATTTATCCCAGCCAAGCCTTCACCCCAAACCCTGCAGCTTGTGAAACTCAACAATCTCCCCCCTCTAACCGTGAGTTCTCAGTCCTCACCTAACTTGACAAACACTTGAAAGATCACTCCCTTCCTGAAACACTCTCTTCACTTTTGTTTCTGGTGTCATATGTTTCCGATTTCTCTCACCCAGAGAACTTGGAGTCTTCTTTGGCTGGCCCCTTTCAAATGTTGGGGTACCGCCAGGCAGGCCCACGCCTCCCTCTTCTGGATGTACATGGTCGCTACTCAAAATGTGGGTTCCTGAACTAGTGGTGTCACCTAGGAGCTTGTAGGTACCTAGAAATGTAGGATCTCGGGCTCCACGCCAGGCCTACTGAGTCAGAATCTGCATTTTCAGAAAATTAGATGACTCACATGCTTGTTAAAATTTGAGCAGCACTGATGTATTTACATGAGTGATTTCAGTCATGTGACTTTAAAATCCCTTCCTAGGCAAACTCCCTACTGTTTAATCTCCTGTCTCTTCCCCTAACATCAGCCCCCCAACTCGATGATGGAATCCCACTACAATTCTAACAAGCACCTCGAACATAAGTGCAGAACAGAAATCTAGATCTCTCAAGCCCAAAACTCGAGTCATACTTGTCATCCCCTTGCTTTCCAGCTTCTGGGCCAAAGTCCTCTTAACACCTGTACCTTTAAACTCAGAGTCCTACCACCCACCACCACCTCCACTGTTCCCACCCTAGTCTAAGCCAGTAATTTTTGGCGGAAAGACTTCTCAGTCTCCTGTTATCTCCCTATCTTCACCAAGCCTCCCTGTGATAAATCTGCACAAATTTTCTACCATGGCTGCCAGGAAGACCCTCCCCCATCACGGCAAGTGCTCCAGTCAGACTGACATGCCCGTTCCTCCTCTCAAATTCTTTGCGTGCCTCACTTCCCTATTTCTGGTCTCAGTCCAACAATCACTTCCTCAGAGACCGTCTTTAACTACGTAACTAGAAGACTCACCTCCCTTTCTACTCACTTTTCATCTCCTCACTGCCCTTTCCTCTTGGGTTCGAACACCAGTGTGTGGACGCTCAGTCACTAAGTCACGTCCAGTTCTTGGCGACCCCACAGACCGCAGCCTGCCAGGTTCGTCTGTCCATGGGCTTTCCCAGGCAAGAATACTGGAGCGGGTTGCCATTTCCTTCTCCAGGGGATCCTCTGGGCCCAGGGGTCAAACTCATGCCTCCTCAATCAGCAGGTGGTTTCCTCTGAGCCAGGGAAGCCCACTTTAACCCCAGTACCTGGAACTATCTATAATCTCTCTCATATATATATATCTATGATAGCACTTTGCCCCTAGAATGTCTGGTCTGGTCCATGAACAGGAACTGTTTCTTCCAACAATCACTACTGAGAAAACAAGAAGCACTCAAGTACTGATTCTTCAAGTATTGTTGGAGTAATTTTAGGGGTCCAGGGACAAAACTCCCAGGTACGTATCCACACTTACCTGTGCTTCAGGCACACAAACCTAGATGCAGAGAATCCACTAGTGGTTTTCAATCGGCTCAAAGTTTCATAGCATGGCAGAGGCTCTACTTTTCTGTACATTAGGGTCTTAAAAATTCTAATATTAAAACTACATTTAATAACAAATGAGTTAAATCACAACTGCTGAGGGTGGGACCTAAGTATCAGTATTTTGTGAAGCTCCTGAGGTTAATTCCAATGTGAGATAAGTTGTGGAACCATTGGTACATAGCATGAGTTGGTAAGCATGGACTGAAATAGTATATGAAATCTGATACTTAAAAGTAATGCCAGTCATAATGTTATACCAACTTAAAGCTTCTATTTCCTGTATGGTACAGAAAATAAAAAAGAAATTCATAAAAATAAGGGTTTCAAACATTTGGTCTGAAAGAGAAGACATCTTTCAGGACTTTCCGTTGCTTTTCCTGTCAAGCTTAATCCAAATTTGGGGACTTCTGTTTGTAGGTTCTTCTTTCCCCCCACATGCTGAGGCAAACTGATGCACAGAAGTGCTGACCTCTATGAGTCACACCTGCGGGTTCTGGGGGTCTTTGCATATACTGCTATGTTCAACGGTGTTGGGGAGGCAGTTCTACCCTAGTCACAAGGACATGATCACTAAGACAAAATGCTGTATCTCACGAGAGAAAAGGATTTCTCCACAATTCAATATTTCTCGCTCAACATAATCAACTGTAGTCATCAATCGAAATATCCTTAGGACAGAAGCTAATCAAATATTGTGTGTTTACCCGCCTCTAAGCTCACCTTTGAACTGTCCTCAAACCTCAGAATGAAGGACAAAATTAGTGAAAAGCAAGTCCTTCGATTATTTAAATCCCTGAGTTAGTTGCTCAATCGTGTTTGACTCTTTGTGACCCCATAGACTATAATCCACCAGGCTCCTCTGTGAATGGGATTTCCCAGGCAAGAATACTGGAGTAGGTTGCCATTTCCTCCTCCAGGGGATCTTCCCAACCCAGGGACCAAACCTGAGTCTCCTACATTGCAGGCGGATTCTTTACCTTCTGAGCCACCAGGGAAGCCCATTACTACAACAGAAAATACTCTATAGATTTCAAAAGAACCATAGAGAAACTTAAGTCAACTGCATACTACAGGTGAGCAGCCTGACACCCAGATGAGCTGAAATGTTATGCCTAAAAGTCACACAGGAGAACTAGTAGAGAAAAAACTTTTTTCTTTTTTTCTTTTTTCCAAACAAGCAAACAGGATTTTTCACATGTTAATCAAAAAGAATCCAGATCATCAGATTAGGAAGAAATGAGGAATAAAAAGTATGTTACATATAGATTTAAGGACTAGTCAATCCACTGCCCCCACCCCTGAAAAACCAAAAATTCTCCAAATATATGGATATGTATCCATCAAGATGCTTACCCTTAAAATATTAGAATCTTGGAAAATTCAATTTACAAATACATTATTAATTGCATTGTTATAATGAAATTAGTTCATTAAACATGAAGACACCAAACAGCACCAATACCAGATAGTTAAGAAAGTAAATACACTATTACTTAAAATAATATACAATTTCTGATTGGGACAGAAACGAACTACAGCCACTAGCAAAACCACTTAAACTACTGTTTGACATAAAGGCAATATTTAAAGACTAGTATATACCTTTTTCCCACTGATAGGCCTGTGACCAGGCATCCCAGCCATGGGTCAACATGAAAAATATTGTTAACAAAGATGCTTTTTTAAAATTGCTCAAGCGCCTTGAACCATGATACTGCATAACCCAAATTTTGCCAATGTAAGCCCATGGCAGCATTTTTGGTATTCTAATTGCTCCTACCTGCCTCAATTAAAACAAAACAACTCCCTTATGAAGGACTAGACTGAATGCAGCCATGAAGCAGCAGGGGGTATTTATAAATGGGCTACTGACAGTGTATCAAAACGCTACTATGGAAAATACAGCAGCAGATACTCTGATAAGAGCACAGGATTCCACATGGAATCCCAAATTCTTACCTCTAGTTCCTTAAATTCTTGGAAGACTAGAGATCAACAAGTCTATGTGTAAATGGGGCTAGGGAGAAAGAAGTTCTGAATGGTATAGTGTTCATATTTTAAATTATCCAAGATAATCTGAAGGCTTACAGAGAACTCTCACCTGTACCTAAACTTTTTTAAGCACAGAGAACTAAAATGCTAGCAAAACTTTTGGTGTTTCCCCCCAAATTAGCATTGCAGTTTCAGTGAAGATGAAATAGGCATGGTGTGTGAAGTTTTTATCATGTTCAAGCCACCTTTTTCTAGTCCCTGCTCCTTTTATCAGGCGATCTGAAGACTACCTGGTTTAAAATATTTGGTAATTCAGTGCAGAAAATTAAGGTCACAAACAAAGTACAACAACTTTTAATACACCATTAATACTAATGATTAAAAATTATTGCATAGTCTTATGCATTTACCCTAAAACATTTTCTGAAATTAAATTCTGAAAGAATTATATAAAAGACAACCCTTTAAAATGTGGATGGCCTTTAACTACCTCGATCTTCTTTCCTTTTTTGTCTTTTCAGTACTTTTGTCCATCGTTTTCTCATTATCTCCCCTGCACTTTGGGCAATACCATTTCCCCTTTGGTTTGTAGGTAAGTGAAACACACGAAAAGTGAAACCATTCGATTGGACACTGTTCATTGTCACATCCGATCATTTCCCCGTAAGACACTTGGTTACATAAACAGTATGTAGGTTCGTTGGGATCTATTGCAAACTCGACGGGGGAAGCTTCTCTTTCCTGCTTGGCCTTGGAGCGTTTCTTTTTCTTGGCGGACTTGGATTTCTTTTCTTTGGGGGGCTGATCGTCACAGTCCTCAATCCCGTTCGTCATGTGACACAGGTCGCGGCTTTCACTGGTCCGCTGCCGGCGGGGCCTTCTCGAAGATCGTTCTGGTTGGCTGGAATCCATCTTCGCTTTATCCGAAGCTCGCTCACTTTCCGCAGGATCTTGAAAACACTGGGAGTGTAGCTCCATTTGCCTTGCCCGGTTTTCCACCAATTCAAGCATCTGTGTCACAATTTGAATTTTTTCATCTCCCAGTTCTTGACTATTGATTAATGCCCTCTGGAGATGCTGCTGGAGGCGTTTTTTCTGGTTTGAATCATCTTCTTTCTTGTATTTTTCATAGACATCATCAATTTCCTTTAATGTTTCTAAAAAAAGGAAAGAATAAAAATCAGAAAAAAAAAAAAAGAAAATGCATGGTGGCACATATGACAGTTTTCAAGTTAGTTATTTTTTCCCAGAACTGGTACAGTAAGAAAGAACTTAAAAAAAAAAAAAAAAAAGAACTCGACCATAAAACCACATTCCTGTATAGTATGAATACATTAAAAACATTTTATTTTCCTTACCAAGACCATACATTATCCAACATGAAAGTACATTTAGAAGTAAGCTAATAAAAAGAATGAGCCCTCTCTAATACTCATTAATCTACGTTAGAAAGCACAAAAGATCTGTGGCTAATTAAAAATCAAAAGTCTTTCACCAGGACTAGGCTAGATTACTGTCCAACTATGTTTACAGGATTTACGGTTCAGTACATGACTTGCTACATGGCCCCAGAGACACTCTCTACCTTGACTTTCATATCATCCCCTGGACATTAAGCAAAGCAAACACAAGTAACTCTTAGCTTTCCATGATATTAGCGTGAATGGCTCTTTTATATCATCACATGGGAGACTCTGAAAATCAAACTATTTCCAGAACAGGTTTAGGTTCAGGTTCTGGCATCAACTGACTAAGCTACTAACAAAATTATAGTTAAGTCAGCATTGGGTCACTGTGCTTTTGTAGATAAGTCAGCATTTGGTCCTCAGTTTTTTATCTGCTGATTTAGGTACTGTAGAGAATGTGGGACACACTTAAACCAACTAAAAATGGCTGAGTCATTAGAAGACATACAAAAATCTGAAAATATAGTTCCAGATGTCACCAAAATTTACATAAATGTCTTATTCAAATCTGTCCTCTTTCTTGTCCTTATGAGATACAATGCTATCTGAAGGGGTTCTTAAAAAAGATGCAGAAACAAAAATTAACTTGGAATTTATCACACCACATACCATATCACTGTTTAATCTTCTAATATCATTACTCTAACGACAAGAACAAAAACGTTAGATAAGTAACATACATTGGGGGTGTCTGCAAGTAAGGTAACAAAGAGCATGTATTCAACACAACTTATGAAACAGAACCTCCTTGGAAACTGTAAGTACTCACACAAAGGACAACTATTTACCCGACAATGTGCCCCCACACGTCTGAGGGTACTCACACCTACACAGCATATTTTAAAATAATGTTCACATCTTGCCCATTTTCCCAGCTAGATATATACATGGATTTCTTTAGAACTTTCTTCCAGGAAAAATAAGCTATATATTTTCCCCTCAGATACACAAAAATTGAAGTTTAAAAAATAAAGGCAAGCCTTATCCAATAATCAGGAATTAGAAGCTAATTATAGCAACACAGATACTATATATGAGGTAAATATTCACGTTTTCAAGACACCTTAATTACACAGTGACAGAAGAAAGGCCACTAACACTTACTGAGTCCCTTCCATGCAACTTTCTCATGAATCACAATCCCGTGAGGAAGCCACCACTTCTGCATGTGAAGACATTGAAGCTCAACAGGTAACCACCCTAGTCTTTGAACTGCGCCAGACCTGTCAATTTGGCTCTGCCCTTTAAGTACATTCTACACACCTACATGGAAGGCACTGTGTATTAAATACGAAATTTTAGCTCAAAGGTGTAAACAAACTTTGATTATGAAGGAAATTATGAACAAGAATACTGGAACAAAAATTGACGTTCTCTAATAACAACACCCCATAATAAACTGGGCTTCCCTGACAGCTCAGATGGTAAAGATTCTGCCTGCAATGCAGGAGACCTGGGTTCGATCCCTGGGTCAGAAAGATCCCCTAGAGAAGGAAATGGCAACCCATTCCAGTATTCTTGCCTGGAGAATCCCACTGACAGAGGAAACTGACAGGCTACAGTCCTTGACATCTCAAAGGGTCAGACATGACTGGGCGACTACCACACACATAATAACACTTCATTCAATTATGCAATTGTTTTCTTCATTCCTCTATCTTTAAAAATTCTTAAGTCTACTTTTAGGGTTCTTCAGTAATTTCTGAAAATATATGAAATAGGTAAGAAAGAAATTTGACTGTCTAAATAATTTATATCACTATTACTGTAAATATTAAATCAAAAAGCAGAAAATACTTATGAACTAGCAAAGAAATTAAAGACATGAAAAACCAAAACCACACAAGTATACAGAGCTAATAGAAAACTGAGAGTTGAGCTTAGTAAGCATGCACATAGAGTAAAAACTAGATCACTGTTTTTGTGACTTTTGAAACTGAACTATAGTCTTAAGGGAGCTAGTTTTTATAATCTCTCAGTCTTTCAAGGCCCAATACTGTTTCTCACGTTGTCAAATCCACTTCTGTCAATTCTAGATGGTCAAAACTGCATATTTCCTGTTAATAAATTATCCCTCGCCAATTCAAATTAAAAGAATTTTAATTTGACTTCTGTGAACTCAAACAAGTCTTTAAAGAAATGTAAAAAGGTGCAAGTTTTACAAACTTAAAGAGTTATCATTTGAAAAACTAAAAAGGTTCAACATACAACTCTTAAGCACACATGTAATATTTTTAGGTTACAATTCAGGTATGTGCTCCATGGCTAAAAGAACACCTTTGGAGAGCATTAAAAAAAAAAAAAAAAAAAAGATTTAAATACTTTAAAAACGACCATGTGCACCTGAAGAAGCCAGGCTATGGAGTCAAACATTCCCCACTTAATTGGACAAGTTACTTAAACTCCTTGTAAATTTAAATTTGTCTGCAAAGTGAATTTTTACTTCATTGAGCTGTGAAGATTAAATAGGATAATGTTCTGAACTCAGTGCAGCAACTGACAACCAGTAAGTAATCTGTATTAGTCACTCCCCTCACCCCAACAGAGACCAGTCCTGTCAATATCGATTCAAAAGGTAGAAATAAACTATAGGTTAAAAAACAAGACACAGAGACAACTAAATATTCTATCAGGCTGCAGGTCCCAAAATACCGCCCCAGACATGCGTTAAGACACTAAATTGTAGAATTAGCGACGGCTCGAAAAACTGAGAATGGGTCCAAGAAGTTATCTTTTTAAAGTTCAGAGGACTGATTTCACATCAGGTCCAAGGTCTGTTTCTCGATTCGGGATTATTAACCGCAAACGGCTCCCCATTTAAGTTAACTCCTCCCCTTGCAGTTGCAGGCGAAAGGGTCACCAATGGTAAATAACAAATAACACACTCTGTAAGAAAGGTCGATTCCCTGTCCTAGCTGTCTGGGTCTGACCACAAAGGGCGGCTTTTGCCACAGCATTTAAACTCGGCGGAGGAGGGACCCGGGGGTTGAAGGACGCCAGGCGGTTGCCCAGTCAACCAACTCACACCCTTCGGGGACCCGGAAGTGACGCAAGGTCCGGAACCTACGCGGTGCCGGGATCGGCGACGGTCCCCGAGGCTGACAGTGTCTCTGTTGTGATTTGAGTGGTTGGGGGGGGGGGGGGGAGAGTCGAAAATTCACAGACAAACGTGTCCCAAATCCCAACGCTGACTCCGCCGAGGGCGAGCTAACGTCCTGCACGGCCGCCTCCCGACCAGCCGCTGTCGCCCGCTCGAGCCTTCCCGCGACCAGCCATTTTCCGGACGGGCGGGAGCGCGCGTGTCCGCGCTCCGCCTACACCCTACGTCAGCCCTGCAAGCCCCGCCCCCAGGAGGGGTGGGGGTCCTCCTCGCCCCACACAGAGACACACACATACACACACCCCTCGGCTCCCCCGCGGGGAGCCACCTAGCCTTTCAACCATTCGGCTGTAGCAGCCGGGAAAGGCTGCGGCCCGGAACTTTCCCTGGGGCGAGAGACAAGGGAAGACTCGATTCCCGAGCCCGGAGCTCCGGAGCGCCGGGGGAGGGACCTCCCCGGAGGCCGCCTTCGCAGTCCGCCCTCGCCCCCTCCCCCCCAGCACGTTCCAGTGCATCTGCGCTCAGGGGGTGGGGGCCCGAGACGGGCTGGGCTGAAGGAAGCCCGGCCCTGTGGGCCCGCGGGAGTCCGGCCGCGGCCGGCCGCTCACTCCCCACGGCACTACCCCCACCCCCCACCCGGCTGCACGCTCCCCGGGCCGGAGCGCCGAGGGGTCTGCGGCACCCGGCGGGCGAACACCCGGAACAAATGAGCTTGCTGCTTAAAAATGGCTGATTTCGTCTCCACAGAGGCTGCAGCCGCTGGGTCTGCAGCGGGGGCTGACGAGCGGCCACCGCTCCCTTCCAACGTTGAGACACCCCCCCCCCCCGCCAAGAAGTCCGCAGCGGGGGGAGGACCGCGAACCCCACCTGCGGGGGCCCGCTGCCCCGGGTCCCACACGCCAGACCCCCACACACACTGTGCACTCGGGGAGAGCTGGAAAAGTGGCACTTTCCCCGGGGCAGGCTCCCAGCGACCGTGCCCGGCGGCCCCGAGTCGGGGGGGAGGACCCGCGGCCCCTACCTTGATATTTGTTGTCCAGCTCCCGCAGCACGGACACGTTCCTCTGCATGTCGTGGGGCAGCGACTCCACACACTCGAGGTAGTCCTGCACGTAGCAGGTGAGAAGCCGGCTCCGCTCGCCGGTCAGGAGCGCGGCCGACGAGTAGAGTTGCTGCTGCTGCTGCTGCCCTAACATCCTGCCGCTGCTGCCGCCGCCGCCGCCACCGCCGCCGCCGCCTCCGCATCCAGCAGCCACACATGCAACAGCCACGGCCGCCGCGGCTCCTCGGCTCGGCAGCCCGGCGCCGCGGGGACACCGGCCGCCACTCCGGAGGGCACTGCCGAGTCCCCCGATCTCCGCTCCCTCCCCCCCCCAAAGAAGCCCTCACTCCCCGCCCCCGCCGTAACAAGCCCAGGGGCGGGGCGAGATCGCGGCTCCCTCCTTCCCCCCTCCCTCCCCAGGACTAGAGCAGCAGGGACCCCCCCCACCCCCGACCTCCCCTAGGGGAGCTGGCGCCGGGGTCCCGGGCGTTCACACTTCCGGTCCCCCCGGGAGGCCCCAGATGCTACCAGTGCCGCCCCGTAACTCGGATCCCCATGACAAGCCCCTCGCTGTCCGCTTTTCTCCCAATCACCCTCCCGCGCCTGCCGGAGAGTCTCTCTCGCTGGGCTGCCCCCGCCCCTCCGGCTGCGGCCGCCTCTGCGCCTGCGCAGGGCTCCCTCCGGAGAGGCCCAGGGGCCCGCCCCTACCGCCCTACCGCAGGGTTCGCATTCTCCCGCCTTCCCTCCGCCACCCGGGCGATTGGTCTGTCAACTTTCGGCCCGGGCGGGGGGAGGGTAGGGAGGGCGGCCAAACGGCAGGCTGCGCCCCGCCTCCTCTTAAAGGGGCAGCACGGCCCGGCCCGCCTCTCCGCTCAGTGTCTGAATGGGGCTGAAGCGCGAGGGCGGCCGACCGCCTTCCTTCCGTCCTTCCCTCAGGGAGGGGGAAGCTGGGTCCCGCTCCCTCGGCCCCGGGTTACCGACTTTCCGCCCCGCCCCCCGCCCCCCGCCCCCTTCAGCTGGGGCCTAGCGCGGCCCCCGGCGAGCCTCAGAAAGCGGCAGCGGGCGGCCGCTTCCCGCCGCGACCCTGAGGGAGGCCTGCCGGGACTACGCGGCGGGCGCGGCTCTCGGGCATGCGCGGCGGCGGCGGCGGTGTGCCCGCAGGGCCGGCGCCGCGCTCAGGCCCCGTCCTCCTCCCGCCGCGGCCTTCAGGCTCCCGGCGCATCGGGGGCCGATCGCGGAGGTAGGCGGCGGCGCCCCCGCGGTCCCCTGCGTCTCTTTCTGCCTTAGGCCGCCCGCCTTTGGGTTTTTCCCTCCCGGCTTTGTCCAGCTTCCGCCCTTGCGGGGGTTCTCCCGTCGCCCCAGACCTGCGGGTTTGGTCCGCCCTCCAGCTTTTGGAGACTGGCGTTTATTTTAGGCAGACTCTACCCAATACCTGTTTGTCCAACAGACAACCTTTTTCTAAAAAAATAAAGTGTTTTACCCACGGGGAATCAGAAGGTTTAAGCTTTGAAACGTCGGCGGCGACGGCTTCCTGGTGGCGAGAGGAGCACGGTCAACTTAACGTCTTCGACCTAAGACTGAAAACCACTGGGGACCCGGCTTGTAGGGGTGATGGAGACGCCAGGATAAACTTAATGAGGAGTCAGGCACTTATTCTGATCTTACTTGGTCGGCTCTCACGGTTTAAATTTCTGTCTGGTGTTAAATGAAATGCCCAGCAGAGGAGTTGATTTGAATTCCGTATGGACTCGGTGTATATAACAGCGTGTATTTTTTCAAAGAAATGAGTGTAAAGAGAACAAATACATGGGGAATTTTAACAATTGCCTGTGTAAACAAGCCCTATTGTGAGTAGTACCTCTGCGTTAAGAAGAAAACCTGAATGGGCGATAAATTTGGATTTCTCCTTATATCCAGTTGGTTCGCAGTGGTGGGCCACCTGTCTGGTGACCTATTTAGAGCCCTTTTGAAACAGCTGTTAATAGTACGTAACCACTAACATGCAAAGAGCAATCTAGACCTTGATCTAGAGGATATTTTAAATTTCAAACCGAAAAAAAAGCACTCTTGGAAATTTGAGTCTTGGAAACATGGCTCGGGACTCAGACTGTCTTGTGTGTTTGTGTTGTGAGGCTTCAAGGTTTTGATCACTCGAATATTAAGTCAGCCTAGGCAGTACAGTGTATTGTGTTGATATTTCTGAGGACTGCCTAGGTATTTTCTTGTTGTCATTCTGGAAGTCTTTCAGATCAAGTGGCCAGGACTTAAAAAAGTCCCCGGTAAGAATTGAATTTTAATCACCTTTTACTTAAACTCTGCTATTTTTGTGTACTAATATATTTAAATCAGCTAGTTTTTAATGAAGGCCCCAAATAATACAAGATGCCCTATAATTTACTGATTCAGATTTGACACAAAATGCGCCTATGGGTTTTATTCAGCCTAAGAAGTGATTTGCAGGCAGGTATGATGCATAGTTAGAAACTAGAAGTGAGAGAAAACAATGATTCATAATACCTAAAGCACTCCCTCCAGGAACTATGAACAGGATGAGAGGAAGGAAGGATGAATATGGAAATGAAAACATTAGTTTCACCTTTCACAATTCTGTTGAACAGGCTGAAAGGAAGCAAAAAATCTAAATAATGACTTTTCAGCCTGTGTTGCTCTAAACCTATAAAGAACACTCTGATATGGTAATATACGTGTGTATGTGAATTGTTAGAGATGTGCTTTCTTGCTCTGCTGATTTATAAAAGATAATCAACATTTATTCCTACCATAGTTGTGAAAGCAGAGTGTGGGGAGAGATTAAAAAATCACTGTACTCCCCAAACTCAGCCCTTGACCTTGGTTATTTCTCATGTCCTTTTCTTCTCAATAGTCACTTCACTGGAAATTTGGGGCCTTTTCCTTCACCCTGCCAAATGCAATATTTAAAAGTCCCCACTTCTCCAAAATATAGAAGTTAATTGGTGATGTTTAATTGTATAAGTAAAGAAAAAAGGCATCTTATTTGCTCTTTAGTATGAAAGTGAAAAAGTACAAAAGTCACCTTAAAAAAGAGGTTACTGACACCTTCAAATTAGTAGAACTGTCTGAGGTTAACATTAATTTATAAATCTGTTACTGTGAGAGGTTCCTGGTAGGAAACTTTTAAGAGGTCCCTGGAAAAAAGTGAAAGTCGCTCAGTCGCGTCCGACTCTTTGCCACCCCGTGAGCTATACAGTCCATGGGGAATTCTCTAGGCCAGAATATTGGAGTGGGTAGCCTTTCCCTTCTCCAGGGAATCTTCCCAGCCCAGGGATCGAACCCAGGTCTCCTGCATTGCAGGTGGATTCTTTACCAGCTGAGCCACAAGGGAAGCCCAAGAAGTCCCTGGAGGCCCTTATTTTTGTTGTAAAGTGTTGACAGGGTATGTGGGAGACCACTTCAAACTATGAGGGAGGGCTCCCAGGTGGTACAGTGGTAAAGAACCCACCCATCAATGCAGGGGACATAAGAGACACAGCTTCAAATCCCGGGGTCAGGAAGATCCCCTGGAAAAGGAAATGGCAACCTGCTCCAGTATTCTTGCCTGGAAAATCCCGTTACAGGGAACCTGGTGGGCTACAATCCATGGAGTCTCAAAAAGGTCAGATACCACTGAGCAACTAAACACACACAACTATTCTTTAAAAAAAATAAAAACTCCCTGCAAACTGATGGAAAACTGTAAGTAGCAAGCAGTGCTGAAGGTTTCCTAAAGACACCTCTTCAGAAAACTCACCTTCAATCGGGTGAGTTTTGAATTCAATCGGGTGAGATTCAAAACTCAGCTTGAGTCGGGCTAATTAAATTTGAAACCCTTTTCTTTTTTTCTACTTTTTAATATTTTTAAAAACTTTATTCTGGAAAATTTCAAGCACACACAAAAGTAGAGGTAATAGTACAATAAATCCAAATACACCATTCATCCAGCTCGAACATTTATCAATATATGGCCCATAATATTTCACTCCCTTATCCTTTATGCATTATTATGATTTTTCTCCATAAATAGTTTAAATATGAACAGATAATCTACAACATCATTATCGCACCCAAAAGTTTTCTTATCACTTAATATCCAGACAATTGAAATTTCCCTATTGCCTAACTGATGCCTTTTCACACTTGGTTTGACGAGTGTATATGGCGCAGTTGTTCCACACTGCATTTGGTTAGTGAGGCCTTTTCTAAACCACTAAGAGGCAGTTAATTCCCTGTTTAATTCAGTGAAGCAGATAGCAATGTTTTTCTAAGGAAGATGTTTGGATTGTTGAAAAGCATTATATAAAATATAGTGAAATGCAAGGAAATCACTTTTAAAATCCTCATATTGAAAGGTTACTAATTGATAGCCCCCTGTAGAAATGTAATTATATCTATTGCCAATAAATCTTCTAAAAATCTAGGCATTTGTTTTATAGTATAATTTGTCCTAGAAGTCCAAATGAAGCATTTTAAATTATACTGAGAAAAACCTAAAACTTTAAATCAGTTCATTAGTACAATAGGCAACAACAATAACTGCAAATACTAAGAATCTACGTCTCCAGTGAGCTCAATTTTAAAGCATTTTTGATTGCTTTATTATGTAAGTAGTATACCTTAATTGTGGGGCTTCCCAGGTGTCTCAGGGGTAAAGAATCCAGCTGCCAATGCAGGACGTACAGGAGATGGAGTTTCAATCCTTGAGTCAGGAAGATCCCCTGGAAGAGGCAATGGCAACGCTGCTCCAGTGTGCTTACCTGGAGAATCCCATGGACAGAGGAGCCTGGCAGGCTACAGTCCATGGGGTCACAAAGAGTCCGACACGACAGAGCACAAGAGCACACCTTAATTGTAGGAAAACAGCAAAAAAGAAGACATATAAAATCACTAAAAACTGGAAATAAGTCTTCTTGGTATCTAAGTAGACCCCCAAGATGATTCCATTTTAGTTTTTTGCTTTAAGGAAACACTTTATCTAGGACTAAAGGACGAAGTTAAGGAAATAACCAGATTCTCAGGATGGAATATTGCTAATGTTAGTATTGTTAGCCTGTACATGTAGTTTATGAGGTAAACAGCACAGATTGGTGTACACAGTCCTACTATGGGTTATAGTGCCTGCAGCAATTAGAATGACCACTAACAGCGAGAGAAGATCCTAAAACCTTTTAGCGGAGCTACTGTGAAGGACTTGGTCTATGGTTATAGAAAATTCAGTATGATAAAATGTCATTCCCATGACTAAGAAGAAAAGCAAGCACGTATTATCCACTTTGGTTATCCCAGAGAGAAAAACAAAACATATGGTATACTTTGCATATTGCTGACCAGAAAAACATTCACTATTCCCTGGATGGTTACCATAGTTACACAAACCGTTTATAACACCAAGAGGGGGAACTAGGTCACAGTATTGAAGGAGCTTGAATTATGCAATTATGTTTCCTAAAAGCAGGGGAAAGGGTTTAAAATTTAAGGAAGAGAGATTTACACTTAAGTTCAAAATTGGAACTCTGGCCTAATTTTGCTGGGGAAACTTAGTAAATCTGTCCAAAATTAAATGGTTGATATTGCAGGTGTAAATCATTTAACCTGTGCAAATAATGAAATAGCTTGATCCATAAGTGTGATAAAAGACATGCCAGCACATTCTGTCCTCGTCCATACTCCATTATCTCAGTGAGTGGTACCATAGCTTAAAATGTTTTTGCAGATAAGCAATAAACCCAACAATAGCCTAGAATCGTAGAGTAGCCAAAACCTGTAAACTGAAGTTTTGACCTCTTACTTTTGCAAGTTTGAGATTAAAGATTGGGGCAGTGCTTGACATATGGGTATGTTTAATTTGTTGTAGAGGTTTTCCTATTAATTTCATCAAAAGGACAAAGACGTGTGGTTAAAGAGGTAATGTACTGAAAGCCATGGTAGCATAGGCTTCACCCTCTTTAAATTATGTGGGTTTTTTTTTTTCTTTTTTACTAAGTACCTCAAAAAAGATGATTTTATTCAAGAACTGTGCCTGTTGTCTCAGAGCCCTGCACAGTGCTGAGTAAACATAGGTTGAATGAAGGAAAAACCAAAAAATTGCTCTCAAGGTTACACAATTTCAGATGGTCATTTTTAATCTCCTGATCAGTATAGACTTGTATAAATAAAAGTCACTCAGTCGTGTCTGACTCTGTGACCCCGTGGACTGCAGCCTGCCAGGCTCCTCCGTCCATTGAATTTTCCAGGCAAGAATACTGGAGTGGGTTGCCACTGCCTTCTCCACAGACTTGTATAGTTAACACTAATCTTAGATCAGGGATGTCCCCCAAAGGAAGAGAGGACAGGCAACAGGCACCCTCACCCAGTAGCTGGGTGAGCCACTACTGATGTTAATTCATCATAACCATTGTGTTGTTGCAGTAAGGGGCACCCCTTCCGGGTCTGAGAGTGGGCTCTGTCTAACACTGGGAGGTGAATTGTCCAAGGAGACACATGCTGACAAAGCAAGAGTTTTTATTGGGAAGGGGCGCCCGAGTGGAGGGCAAAGGGGTAAGGGAACCCAGGAGGACAGCTCTGCTGTGTGCGTGGCCCGCAGTCTTGGATCTTATGGTGACGGGATTAGGTTCCCGGTTGTTTCTGGCCAATCATTCTGACTCTGGGTCCTCCCTGGGTGTGTGCGCATTGCTCGGCCAAGATGGATTCCAGTGAGGAGGATTCTGGGAGGTTGGTAGGACAGGGACTGGCTTCTCTTCCCTCCTTTAGATCCGAATTCTTTGGGTTGGTGGTAGCTTGTTAGTTCTGCGTTCCTTTCTAGGACCTCCTGTTTAAGGTAACTCATGCAAATGGTTACTATCTGGCCTGGCCAGGGCAGGCGGTTTCAGTCGGTGGTTCCCCTAGCAATGTCTGTAGGGAAGGATGGTGAAGAGGTTGAGAAGCTCTGTTAAAGATCAACTCTAGACCAGCTTCTTTTTACAGGTGATAATATGGGGACCATGGGCTTCCCTTGTGGCTCAGCTGGTAAAGAATCCACCTGCAATGAGGGAGACCTGGGTTTGATCCCTGGGTTGGGAAGATCCCCTGGAGAAGGGAAAGACTACCCACTCCAGTATTCTGGCCTGGAGAATTCCATGGGCTAGTCCATGGGGTTGCAAAGAGTTCATTTCACTTCAATATGAGGACCCAGATAAGCTAAGTAACTTGCCCAAGGTCACACTGCATACATGAAATAAGTGCACACCTAAAAATTTAAGAGTAAAACAAATATTAGTTAATCTTAGCTCATAATCATTGGAAAGGAGAACAGTACCCATAGAGGGGGAAAAATTTTTTTTTAAGAACTTGGGATATTATAAAATTACTTTTTCTGAGAAGTCTTGCAGTGAATTTGACAAAATCACCTATAAATGAAAATTAGAATTTCCTGAATGGTAATTATCCAAATAATCACAAAATCAAAATTATGAGAAATCCTCCTATAATCCTTTAGACTGTTACTTATTTTCAAGGGCAAATGCCTCAGGCCTTCAGCTCTGGTTAAAATAAGAATGGTCTTTTAAAAATGAAACTCATGCTACTGGCCAGGCTTCCCAGGTGGCTCAGATGGTAAAGAATCTGCCTGAAATGCAGGAGACCCAGGTTTGATCCCTGGGTCGGGAAGATCCCTTGGAGAAGGCAATGGCAACCCACTCCAGTACTCCTGCCTGGAAAATTCCATGGACGGAGGAGCCTGGTAGGCTCCAGTCCCTGGGGTCACAAAGAGTTGGACACAACTGAGCGACTTCACTTTCACGCTACTGACCAGGAGCTTTCTGCTAAATCTTTTGTTCCTTGTAATGATTCTAATTGATTACTTAATGAAGCTTTATTGGAGCTATTGTTTCATTAATTGCTCTTGGCATGGTTAATTTAATCCAGCACTTCAATGAATATTGATTTAGCCTCTGAGGGTAACAAATTTTTAAAAATTGCTTATCTAATTTATTTCCATAAATTGGGGTTCTCTTGATTCTTTAATCAATGGAGACCAGTGTATCTTGATTTACTCAGTATATATGTTTCTGAAAAATTATAACCTTATTTTGCTAGAGTATTTTTAAATGGGCTAGTTCTATAAAATAAAAGAGCCACATTTTGGAAATATTTAACAAATAATTTATCTCATTTTCATTTGTCTTCTAGACTGCTCTCAGTTGTTCCATTCTGCTGGAGAAAACACAAGATTGTGTTCTTCATTACCTACCTGCAGCCGAGGTGTGGCATCTTTCATGTGTTCTAACTTCTGTTCCAGATTCTTTAGCATAATACCCTTTGGTCATGGAAATGACATCATCAGGGAGACAACCTTGAGGAAATGCCTGAAGTGACAGTAGAAATATTTTTTCCTGTTATCTGCTGAAAGTAAGTACTAGAATTAGAGAGATTAAAAGAACAAAGATATAAAAGATATGGGGAAAATTTGTGTGGAAAGTACTAGAGGCTGAAAATCTTTCTGTTATAGGAAAAATAGAAGAGTCAGAGAAAGGAATGATTATTTGAGCCATTGATGGTGGTGGGTATAACACAAGAATTAAGATTTAGGGATCATGACATTTAAATTATATCTATAGGAGGTATTCATAACACTTTTATGTATAACAAAAAATACAGTTGTAATTCAGGGTTGGACTAATAGCTTATCTAATGTAATCTTTGAAAAGTGGCATGTTGATTCAAAAATAATTTCAAAAGAGCCTACTGACTTCCTTACATGATGTTAGCTTTATTATTTTTTTAAATTTATCTTACTGAAGTATAGCTTATTTACAATGCTATATTAATTTCTCTTCTACAGAAAAGTGATTCAGTTGTACATATACACTTTTTTCATAGTCTTTTCCATTATGGTTTATTAAAGGATACTGAATATAGTTCTCTGATGTTAGCTTTAGAATTATAACTATTTACTATTCACATAAAGTATCTCTGGAAGAATAGTCCAGTGTTATCTATGATAATAGTTGCCTTGGCTTTAAAGCCGGGGATCTGGAGCTGGAGAGAGAACTGTTTTTGCAAATGTTATTTTGCACATTTGATTTTTTTTAACATATTTATTGCTTTAACAAAATATAAACTTTATTTTTAATATAAAAGAAGCAAAAGGATTTCCATGCATCCTACAATAACAAAATGCATATGTATACTACTCACTGGGAAAGGAGCACATAGTGTTTAGCTTCAGTTCACTTTTAATGAGAATTTTTCTGCTACTGTTGCTGGTTATGTCTGTCCTTGGCATAACAGCATTCTAATTGTGCATATATTGTTATACAAAGTTAAAATTAAGAAATACCACAATTAGTAAGTTTGAAGATTTGAAGATATCACCCTTTAGAAACTGATCTAGACATTTTCACTCAGAAGTACATTTTTTTTGTGAATTTTTTTTAACAGTTTAAGAGAAGTTCTCTTAGCTTTTTCCTCATTCAGTATAGCCCTCAACTTGTTAAGAGCTTTCTTGATTTTTGTGCAGTCTTACTTGAATACCTTAGGTTATCATTGTTACGAGTTAAATGTTTGAAAGTTCATATTCAGGCTGATGTTCTGATTCATGCTGTGTATAAGTTGTGCCTAAAGCCACAGAAGGGACCTATGAACCGTGTCTACTGCAGAAGGAGTCCTTCCCTGCTGTCCCTTACTGAGCTGTGGTCTTCTCTACATGATTGAAATTTAAGCAGAAGTAGCTAATGAAGAGGACTCTGAATATAGCAGCTGAAAAAGGAAAAAAATTGGGATAAGAGTCCAGATGTCATAAAGCAGAGAGAGGATGACGTACAGGAAGCAGTTATGATTTCTGTTCCATGGCTCAAAGGGTTCCAAGAAATATTCCATTCCACTGGGCATATTTTTCAATTTGGGGTAGGAATCAATTAATTTTTTAATAAAATTGATATTATATGTGTTATATATATAACACACAGGGAAACAACTGAACATAGTGACCTGAGAGGTTATAATACCTCATGTAAGGGATCTTTTGCAGAAACTATTTTTCAGTTTTCTAGAAAGAATGGGGCTTTCTAGAATGCTTTCTAGAAAGAATGGGGCTGACAGCTCTTCTGTAATGAATAATGACCTGGGAAGAGAGAGACGGAGAAGCCAGGAAGGAGCAATTGACAGGGAAGTGAAGTTATATGAAACAGAGGAGCTAGATACAGAAAATTTCCAGGAGGTAATATCAGTTGGATTTAATAGGATTCCCTGGTGGCTCAGATGGTAAAGAAACTGCCTGCAATGCAGGAGACCCCAGGTTTGATCCCTAGGTTGGGAAGATACCCTGGAGAAGGGCATGGCTACCCACTCCAGTATTCTTGCCTGGGAAATCCCATGGACAGAGGAGCCTGTAGGGCTACAGACCATGGGGTTGCACAGAGTCAGACACAAGTGAGCGTGTATGCTTTCTCCAAACATCATTAACTGTTGCTTCCTAGAGGTAACCTACTTGTTTGTAAAGAATAGCCCACTGTAGAAATTGGAGTCTGGGAACGTGTTGGGAAGGGTAGATAGACTAGAGGAAATGATGTAGATGTGCAGTGGTCTTAAAAACGTTTTCCCACATGCCAGGACTTAGCTAGCTTCGTATTAACTTCTATCAGTAATCTGGGAGTTGGTGATAACAGATAGCAAGGACATACAGACCCTTGGGAGAAAAAGTTTCTGCAGCGGGTCTGGTTGCTTATTTCTTGAATGTCTCCAAGGAAACCATGACTGACCTGGCAGGCCCTGGGAATTTGGCCTGTGGAATGTTTTTTTATTATTAGTGACGATTTTGTGGTGAACACCCGGAGAAATGGAACACACCATACTGGCTTGTCAGGTTCCTTTGCACAACTCGGTCACCTGGTTTCACAGTTGGGGACCTGAGTCTCAGTTGCCGTAGCTGACTGTACCGCATAATGTGTGTACTTTAACAGCTCCCCATAAAAATCATGGACCCTGAGACTCAAATGGGCTTCCACAGGTAGAGATACTTAACATACGCCTGTAGTTTGCTGCTAGACAGAGAGAGAGAGAGAGAGGATTCCTTGCAGCTTCAGACCCAGGACATTGGAAGCCTGTAGTAACCTCTCTGGACTTCCCAGCACATCTTTTCCGGTTACTTTGCTCTCTGTCCTTTGCCATAAGTCTTAGCCATGTTCGTAACCTGCCATTGACTCTTGTGAGTGGTTCTGGACTCACCAAAGACAACAGCCACATCCAGAGTTCTGAAGAAATTTAAAACCCAATTTGTCCATTCAAGTCTTGATAGGATTCACTGAAAAAAAGAATAATCGACAGACACAAGTATGTGCTGTGTATGGATTTAAACAGAATCAAATATTTGATCCATGTCCAGGAGACATTTATAGTCTTGTAGGGATACAGAAGCACGAATATATAGTGTTAGGGAAATGCTTATAAGAATAAATATAAATAAAATCGAATTAGGAATAAATGTAGAAGCAAGGCAAAATATAAGAGAAAATTGGTAGAAGTCAATCATGGTTTCTGGAAGATGGTGTATATTCAAGAAGAAATATGGGACTATGTTGTCAAATAATGGCTTTTCTCCCTTCATATCTATTGTAGCAGTATGTAAAAAAAACACATTGAAATAAAGTATGTGAAAGCAGTATGTGAAATAAAGCACATTTTTTCTTGGATTTATCTAATCAGTGCTGAGTCCAACTGAACTTGGAATTATTTGTGTGGAATCAAAATTTGCACTAAATCAAAATGTACATATCTTATGGGATGATATTTTTTGAGCCCTACAGTTATTAATTACAGCTGTGAGTTAATATGCTTTACTATTACCATTCCAAAGACTCTACCCAATTCCTTTTATAATCAATAAATTGTATAATCAATAAATTCTTCAGCTATCTAGTTAAACTGCTTACAGTCAAAGATTAAGAATAAACTTCAAAAGTTCTGCTTCTGGTATTAACCAGAGAGCTCCCATCAAATCACTCTTCTGCAAATAACAACTATAAATTCTGGATAAGATATTTTTAAAATACCAAGAAGCACTGCAGAGCAAGCAAAAGAAGGCAAATTCTGGAGGGAAGTCAATACTTAGAAGAATGAAATGGCACTTCAGAAGTTTCCTATTTTTATGTCTTTTAGCCTTCAGCACCCAGTTCTATAGGACGATGTACACTTGGAAACTTGCAGATGTATTGGCTTGGAGAGCCAGAGAGTGGATTCCAGCACAACCACAGTGTGATACACGGCCTAGAGTCAATAGCATGTTCTGCTTTGACATTGGGTAGAGTCAGGAGGGCTATGAATGGCCTAACACCAAGTTCCCTTCCCCACTCTGCTCCCATGGTCTTCAAAGGTCCTCTAGCCAAACAGCCCTTCTTGTTTTGAGGACAGGTACATTTCCTGCCTATCCCCAAGTGGCAGGCTTCAGTTCCCTGCAAGCCCTGAATGGTGTCTGGTATCCTCCCCCAGGCTCTGAGTACATGTGACTGACTCTAAACTGCCATCAGTATCATGACTTGGTGTCATGTGTCAGGCCATTGCTATAACCCTAGGTTGACAATCCTTGCCTCACCAAAGAGATGAAGAAGAGGCAATTAAAACAACAAAAAATGGAAAGTGGAGGAGAAATCCCAGAAAGGAGAAACCCACAGAGAGGGAGCCTTAAAGTCTGTGTAGAAACTGCCCACGTCTCTAGCTAACTCCTAAACCACCCATGTGCAAGTTGCACTCCAAGCAGCCCAGATAAACCCAAGAACACTGCACTGGCTTAAGAGTTAGAGTTCAGCCAAGTCTGCTGTATACAAAGACAAAAAGACATTGCTGCTCTTTAGAGAACATAACAGAAGTGAGATCTGTAAAGTACATCATTCTCTATGTCCAGGATAATATCTAAAACTACTAGACATACAGAGAAGTAGGCAAAGGTAACTGCTAAACCTAGTTCAATGGTGAATTAGCCCCACAATGAATCAGCTGTTGGAATTCAACACAAGGATTTTAAATTAGCCGTCACAACTATGCTCAGGACTTAAAGCATATTTGTAATGAATGAAAATATGGAAAATCTCAGAAGAGTATAGAAATTTTTAAAGAACTGAAAGGTAATTGTAGTACTGAAAAGTATAATGTCTGAAATAAAATTTACACTGGATAGCCTTAAGAACAGAAGGAAGTGTTTGTGAATTTGACGACAGATCAATAGAAATTATTCACTCTGAAGATCTGAGAGGAAAATTGCTATCAAATGAAAAAATGAGCAGTACCTCAGGGACCTGTTATATCAGATAATACCAAAAGATCTAACATGTAGGATCCTAGAAGGAAAAGAGAGAATGAGGCATGCAATTTTTAGTGTTCTATTTTATGTGAAGTGCTACAATATAACTTTAAAAACACTGGATAGTTAGGACTTCCCCAGCAGTCCAGTGGTTAAGAGATTGCCATGCAATGGAGGGGATGCAGGTTTGATCCCTGGTCTGGGAACTAAGATCCTACATGAGTTGTGTCAACTAAGACCCAACACAGCTAAATAAATAAGTAGATATTTTTTAGAAAACTCTGAAAAGTTAAGGATGTGTATTGTAAACCATAGGACAACCACTCACACACACACACACACACACACACACACACAAAATCCTAAAAGTTTTGCTAAAATTAATCAGTTAAAATGGAATTCTAAAAATTGTTCAAAAAGTAATGAGTTTATTCTAAAGAGAAAATAGGAGCTTCCCATAGCCTACTCTCATTCTATCTTTACATTATCCAGAATGTTTTAATATATATATATTCTACCTCCTCCTGTGCTTGAAAGTAATTGACCCAGAAATAGAGTTTTCTGTATTATAGCACATTTCCTTTTTAGTCATGTGTTAATTCTGTTCTTATAAATCCATTTAAAAAATATTAAAGGAGTTGCTACTTTACATCAAAAGGGTAATTTTAATGAATCCTTAGGTTTTTGTTTATAACATTTCATATTTCACAAAATATTTTCATGCTTATTCTTCACACTGACACTGAAGCAGACAGCATTTCACAGATGAAGGAACTGGCTTGACTAGATTAAGTATCTAGGCTAGATTCTAGCCCCAAGTTTAATAGCTCCTGAATGGTGGTGTCAGGTATTCTGGCTTCTAATAAAAAATTTGCCATTATCCTGATATAAATTAAAAGAATCGTTTAATAATAAAAATTCTCATTTTGTTTGTTGTATAAATTTAGATTTTTAGAGAAGAGTCTTTCCCTTAAAGTGACACTTGTTTGCTTAACTATTGCAATGTATTTAGCATTTTTACAACTTATGAGAAATGTTTAATATTCTCCATTATTGGATAATAGTAATTGCTTGCAGCCTTGCCACCACAAACAACACAACAGTGAGTACTTGTGAAGTTACCCTGTGAACCATTTAAAATTTCTCTAGGGTATATCTAGGAATGAAATTACTAGGTAATAGCTTGTGGACTTTATCACTTTCTTATAATACTTCCAAATTGATCTTGGAAAGGGCCTCACCAGTTAACACTCAGTTAACAACATTTGGGGTGTTTCTTCTGTATATCCTCACCATCACTTGATTCTATCCAACTTCCTAATCTTGGTCAGTTTACTGGGTATAAAAAACACATAATTATTTCACTTTGGACTTGATTACTGGTGAGGTTGAGAATCTCTTTATGAGAATTCTTTGACCATTTTCCTGTAGGGTTTCCTGTTTTTTCTTACTGGTTTCCATAATTTCTCTGTAGCTATTTTTCCCCTTATTGATTTTAAATACTGTAAATATCTCTTCCCAGTCTGTTAGCTATGTATTAACATTGCCAGTATGTTTTCTTTGAACAAAACTACTTAATTTTGGTGTATTCATGTATCCATTTGTGAACTGAGAGGCTTGTTTTAAGAAATTTTAAAGAAACTTTCCTCTTTTTAATATTTTCTAATCTTTTACACCTTTAATCCAACTGGGATTTATTTTTGTATATGGTGTATGGTAGAGACAAAGTTTTATTTTTTTCTTCCGTGAAGTGAACCATTTTTCCATGATCCATTAAATAATCCTTTTTCCCTATGACTTGACTCAACCCTCATGCATATTCCTGTTCTGTTCCCTTGTTCGTTTTGTCTGTCCCTTATCTGAAATACAGTTTTTAAGTTTTGTTGGCTCATTACCACATCTTAATATTTGGTAGGTGAATCCCTCCTCTTTCTCAAATTAGGGAGTTTGTGGAGGTTTATTTATTCATATATATTCTGACATTCATTTGTCAAACTCCCGTAAAAAATCTTACTGGAATTTTATTGGAATTGCACTACATTCATAGATAATTGTGGGAGGGCTAAACAGTTTTACAATGATAAGTCGTCCCAACCAAGAACATGATATAAATGTCTAATTAAGCAGGATTTCTTTTTTTTTTTTTTTTTTTTTAATTTTTTAGTTCCTGAAATTCCCCATCTCTGTGAATTAACAACTCCAGGACCTGGTTCTCCTCTCCTGACTGTAGCAACTTTTGGTTTCTCGAAATTGCCAGCATTTCTATAAGTTCTCTCGACAAGACCTCCAGATCTTCCAGCGCTGACAGCAGCCGCTCTCGCGTGCTATTACCGCCGGCAGCTCCTAAGCCGCCGCCCGGCCGCTCCTTCTCCTTCTCGCCGCTCGACGCCGCCGCCATGCTGCCCACAGACTCTAAGCAGGATTTCTTATCTTTCATTTCTCATTTTTTAAATTTATTCAAATATCTTTAAAAAATACATGCACGTGACAAATCCAAACAGTAAAAAGGAATATACGGTGTAAGTATATATAGTCTCATGCCTGTCTCCCCATCCCTCTTCCCAGAGAAAGCCAATTTCTTACCAGTCTTCCCAGAGATTTTCTATGCGTATATATGATAGAATATTTAAGTGGGACTCTTCCATCAAAATTTTACCTGAGGAAAGAATTCTTTACGTGTTTTATTCTAAACAGACCACCATGCAAAAATTTCAGAGTGGACACATGAGTCTTGACCCCTTATCCACATTAAAGATTACAAGTTAGGAGAGAAGCTATGTGATTACTTTAAACTTAGCTGTGCTGTGGAGTCGTTCAGAAAGTCAAGAGAGAGAGCTTTCAGTGAGAACTGTCAAGAAGGTCTAATATGTTTGCTTATAAATCAAGGAGACATAGTCCATTAACTGACTCACCTAGAAAATCTTAAAAACGAAGAGATGAGTAGCTCCTGTGGGGTAGGAATGAAGGAAGCTTTGCTGTCACTTTGGGATCAGCTTGCCATCCTTGGCATTTGGCCTGAAGTTGCTCACATATTTCCTAAACATCAGATGAGGGCCACAGAGCCTATAACTGTTGAAAATTCTGACCTTGAGGAACCATGGAACTCCAAAAAGAAAAAAGTCCCTGTGGAATGGACCACGAAAAATGCTATTTGCAGTGAAATGTCAGCAAGAGGAAAATGCATTGTCTGAACCATGGTACAGTCATCTGTTCCTAGTCGCCTTCTCAGAAGCACAAAAGCACCTATGATGTAAAAACATAGTTTTAAACTCTTGCTGGAACTGGGGAATGGGAAGCTGTATGATTTAGTTACCATATTTAAATCTCTTGTGATCAGACACATGCCCATGGTCCTGTTCCAGATCAAATGTTCTCCAGTAGTCGTGCTGAGGTCTTTTTATGGTAATGTGGAATATTGGGAACCATAGTCCCCAGAGCCTCACCAGGGTTCTCGCTTCCGTGCTTTACAGTACAAAGTTCTGAGGCTTCTGCTGAGACTCTCAATTTACCGTTGAAAGTGTGCAGGCTCTCTCCTGCGGGCCTTCTCCCTATGGAGTGGGAAGAGATGCCTCCACCCTGGAGGAAACACTAGTCTCAGGCTCTTTAAGTTCCATCTTGCCACCTACAATTCTGAAACATGAAATGACTGGATCTCCTTTTAATCAATATCCAAGATTGCCTGCACTACAGATATTTTTCTGCATATAGTTTTTGAATAATTTTTTTTGTTGTGGTGTTGGTGATTTTGTTTGTTTGTTTGTTTGTTTTTAAAGAGGGAAGATTATAGAAATGACACTGGGGGCTTCCTTGGTGATCTAATGGTTAAGACTTCATCTTCCACTGCAGGGGGTGAGGGTTTGATGCCTAATTGAGGAGCTGAGATCCCACATCCCTTGAGGCCAAAAAAACAAAACATGGAACAGAAGCAATATCGTAACAAATTCAGTAAAAATGGTTCATATTAAAGAAAAATCTACAATAATACTAATTAAGGGTAGAAAATTTCAAAATAGGCAACACTAAAAAGAAATACATTGAATTTCCATGTTCACAATCTACCACCCAGAGTACTTTTAACACTTTTTTTGTATGTCCTTCCAGTCTTTTTTCACCTGTTCCTTTTGTTTTTTTTTACATAATTGAGCTGATAATATTTGTTTATACTCATTTGTACGTAATGACTAAATAATTTTTTTTTTTTGGTTCCGTTGGGTCTTAGTTGTGGCACTCAGAAACTTTACTTGTGGCATTTGGGATCTAGTTCCCTGACCAGGGATAGAACCCAGGTCCCCTGCATGGGGAGTGCAAAGTCTTAGCCACTGGCCCACCTGGGAAGTCCTAGTAATATTCTACCATATAAAAATATTACAATTTTTGGCCATTCAGGTTGTTTTTGGGTTTTCTATCTCCTAAGATTGAGATGACCATCTGTATGCTCAATTGCTTTTATGTATTTTGGATTATGTCCTTAATAGAGGCCTCTTAAAGCAGAATTATCGAGTAAAAGCTCTTGCTACATATTGATATTCAGCCAGACAGTCTCTTTTCTTTCCTTTCTTCCTTCCTCCTGTGAATCAGTCAGCAGTACCCACAGCAGCTGCTTCTCTTCTGTGCTTTATGTTGTACTCTTTGAGGTCTTGGATTTTTCTCAAATACCTCTTTCAGTTGCAAAGTTCTTTGCACAAAACAGCCAGCTAACCCAGTGGGCCCCCTATATGTTTCTATATTAGCCCCAAGTTGAGAAAGAGAGAAAAGCTTAAGGTTCAGTTTTTATCTATCCTGCTTTCCCAAACTCTTAGCTCTTCCCAACCATCTTTAACAACAGAGATACAAATTAAAATATTTTACATATTTCATCTTACGTAACCCTCACAACAACGACATTGAGTCGGTCTTATCTGTTTTATAGATACAGAAATTGAGGCACAGAATTTAAATACTTTGCCCAAGGCCATATACTAAACAGTATATTCAAGACTTCAATCCAGGCTTATCTAACTTCAAAGTTCTTTCTACTATACCACTGTTCCTTCCTCATTAACAGAGAATTCATTGAACAAATGCCTTGTGTTCTCAAATTATTATGTAGAGGATGAAAACTCTCATCTTAGATTTTTGTGCCTAGAGCCTGTGAGTAAGGCTGACAAAAGACACACTCACAGGAGAAAAGGCTTACAAATTTTGTTTGATGATGTTGTTCAGTCAATAAGTCATTTCTGACTCTTTGCCATTCCATGAACTGCATCATGCCAGGCTTCCCTGTCCTTTACTATCTCCCAGAGTTTGCTCAATCTCATGTCCATTTAGTTGGTGATGCCATCCAACCATCTCATCCTCTGTCGCCCCCTTCTCCTTTTGCCCTCAATCTTTCCCAGCATCAGGGTCTTTTCCAATGAGTGGACTCTTCACATCAAGTGGCCAAAGTATTGAAACTTCAGCTTCAGCATCAGTCTTTCCAATGAATATTCAGGGTTGATTTCCTTTAGGATTAACTGGTTTGCTCTCCTTGCAGTCCCAGGAATTCTCAAGCCTTCTCCAAAACTACAGTTTGAAAGCATCAATTTTTCGGCACTCAGCCTTCTTTATTGTTTGTTTGATGTTAATATTTTAATATTTTCACATGCATGGAGACCTTCATATAAAGTGAATATCCAAAGAATCAATTAAATGCAGGGGGCTTATACGCCATCCTAACAATGGGTGCTAAGTCCTAGAGAAGTGACAAGACAAAGTGAAAGGGGTTTAGACTTCTGTGGGTGGTAAATGGTGGGAAAATAAATATAGGAGGATAGTAATGGAAGATGGGTTACTGAGTAAAGTTTTATTTATGTGGACTCATCTTGGCACCATCTACATCACCTATGACAAATGTTTTTCCCTTCCTGGTCCAGGAGAGGGTGACACCCTCACAAAAGGAAATTTGTGCTCTGCTTTTAGACAGAAAAGGGGAGAGCAGAGAGTTTTTCTTGCATCAGCTGCTTCTCAGTTGCCCTCAACTCAAAACAATCCTTATGCCAAAGTGGCATATTTGGGGGTGGTATATTCTGATCCTCTTCAATTTTCCACTTCCCCTTGGTGTAATTAGATAAATAAAGTCCAGATTTCTCTTTATTTTCCTCTATTATATTTTCCTCATGTTCAGGCAACTTGTTCTTTCAGTTTTCCCTTTAATCTTGGCTTCATAACTGTGAAACTGAAATTTTATCTAGGTAACACAAAATGATTTTTTAAGAAGATTGCTGTTAATTAATAAAGCATTGCCTGCTGATCTAGGTGCTGTTTTTAAATTAAAATGGAATGAAATTGCATTTGTATTCTGTTTTAACAATAAATGGGCTTTCTTGGTGGCTCAGATGTTAAAGAATATGCCTGCAGTGCAGAAGACCAAGGTTCAATCCCTGGGTTGGAAAGATCCCCTGGAGAAGGGAATGGCAACCCACTCCAGTATCCTTGCCTGGAGAATCACATGGACAGAGGAGCTTAGAGGGCTACAGTCCATGGAGTTGCAATGAGTCAGGCACAACTGAGAGGCTAACACTTCTTTGACAATAAAAGTAGTCTGCTGCAAAAGGACTTAAGAATATTTCCAAAACAGGTGATATATTCTTACCTTTTTTCTTGTCCCGAGTAGAATTCAGTACACATGCTGATTACTTTCTTGGCTTTGCTAGTGGGATTTTAGATATAAAATTAAGCACATACTAATTGTTCATTAATTAGCTAGTTGTGATTTTAAAACTCAATTAAGCCTAATTTAGATTTCTAATTAAGAAATTCCTAGTGTTCATCGATGAATGAATGGATGAACAAAGTGTGCTGTATGTACACATAAAGGAAAGGAAAGGAAAAGGAAGTCTTGAAAAGGTAGGTAAGTCTGATATGTGCTACAATAGGGACAAACCTGGAAGGTATTATGCTAAATGAAATAAGCAAGTTACAAAAGGACACATAGGTTTCCACATACAGTACCTAGAGCAGTCAAATTCATAAAGACAGAAAGTAGAATACAGTAGTTGCCAGGGGTAGAAGGCATGGAGATGAAAGTTCTGGAGATGGATGGTAGTGATGTCTGCTCAACAGTATGAAGGTACTTAATGCTACCGAATCGTACACTTAAAAATGATTTATTATGTGTTATGTGTATTTTATTACAATTTAAAAAATTACCGAGCACCCACTTAAGTGCCAGTCACTGATAAACAAGACAGTAAAGTGCCTGGTCTCATGAAGCCTGCATACTAGTCGAGGAAAAACTGACTAAGCAAAAAATAAGATAACTATGAAGGTAATAAAGAAGGACCTGTGATTCCTTGGGGTAAGGGATACTCTATTAAGAGTTAGTGATATTTATGCCCTGGTGGCTCAGACGGTAAGGAGTCTACTTGCAATGCAGAAAACCCAGGTTTGATCTCTGAGTCAGGAAGATCCCCTGGAGAAGGAAATGGAAACCCACTCCAGTAAAAAATATTTGAGATAAGACCCAAATGATGAGAATGATATGTCTGAGGAAGAGAATGAGGCCAGGGTGATCGATGAAGCAGACAGAAGCCTTTCATGTACCATCTGGAATATTTTGAGTTTGTTCAAACAAGGATAATGACAGGTAAGATGAAGGGTCAGCACACTTCTTCTATAAAGGATCAGATAATGACTAATTCAGGCATTTTAGCCCAGAGGAAAACAAACTCCTACAAAGACATTGGGAAGAGAAAGTCTTGCTGTCTATAATTTTAAGAAAGGAGTGTAACCAATAGTAACCATTCTTTTGCTACACTTGGAAGTGATCAGAGCATTTCCTAAACTATCATCCATCTAAAGGGAGGACTGATCACAGGAGGAGGGGCTGGAAGTGAGAAATAAAGAGAAAAACACGAAGGCTGACATATTTGGAAGAGATCATGTTGTTGCAGCTTGAACTACTGGCAGAATTGGAAGTAGGCAGCTTTGCTTCTGAGCCCTGTTAGCACCATTCCATCGTCCAGTCGATGTAAACTCCTTAGGTGTTTGGCAGATAAGATGCCCAGGACATGTTTGATGAATAACATGTTTACCTGTGTTTCCTGCATTTTTTGTTTATTCCTTGAGAAATCAATGCCCTAATGCTGTGTCTTGGAGGCAGAGGGTTGTGTGCAATACGAAGACTTTTCTCAAGGAAGGAGGGAAAAGATTTAGAGAGCTAGGCTGCTATCAGACTCTCCTGAGATGAACTTTGTCCTAAAGAGATAACTGGCTCTCTCCTCCCACTTTTCATTAGTGTGACATTCACTGGTTATTATGTCACAAGTCTTTTTTTTTTTTGCTGATATTTTGCCAATTTTATTGATTGAACAATTTATTCTTTTTATAGGTCATGTCGGATTTTAGAGCATGTACTGTGTTTGTGATGGCCATCTATCTCTTAACTATCAGAATGTAACAAAATATTGGAGGTTATTTTAATGAGAACAGTCTTCTCCAGGAAGTCTGTGATGACCAAAATAGTAGGGAATGGCAACCCACTTCAGTATTCTTGTCTGGAGAATCCCATGGATGGAGGAGACTGGCGGGCTCCAGTCCATGGGGTTGCAAAGAGTTGGACACGACTGAGCGACTAACACTGACTTACCTTCCACACAATGTCTTGCTCAGTGGTAAGGCCCAACTCTTCATCATAACCCAGTGATGATGGTAAAGTGAGATTGTGAACGCTGCTCAGCCCCCACTCCCCAGTGGGTTTCATCCGCAGACATCTGGTGGCAAAGGTGTCCACAGCATGGACAGCAAAGAGCCGCTTCAACTGGGAGCAGTAGCAGCTTGACATCCAGGAGGAAGGAAAACAAGAGGTAAGTACTTTGTGGGAAAGGTTCCAGCACCAGTCTGTCTTGATCACTTGTCTGGGGAAGCGTCTAAGGTAAAGCCCTTGCCCGCTTTTCTTTCCGGGGCATAATCATTTGAGATGTTGTTGGAGGAAAAGACTTTGAGAATGCCAAGAGGATGTTCTCCAGCACCTGGGTAGCTGGGTGGCTGTAATGACCCTCCTCTTACAGTGTGGGCCCTGGGAAGAACTTACTGGGCATCACAATAGCTCATTTTTCTTGAAGTCAACCTATAGGACATCTGTCCCAGCACACCTTCCCCTTTCTGTGGTTAAAACATCCCTCTGGAGAATGCCCCCTGAGTCCCTGAGAACTTTATTGTGCTATCCCCACCCTCTCCTCCCCTTGCACCTCTCTCTCTGCAGTCTCACGGTCTCAGTTCAGACGTCAGTCAACATGCCCAGCTCAAGACCACCTCTTTAGCTGGTCTGAGAGCTGTTGCCAACTCTGGAAACTCAGAAGTAACTCCCCTTTGTTCTGGTCCTGCAGCTCTAAACTCTGAAGTGAGAGCTTTGGAATCTTCTAACCTGATGAGGATATTCAAGGACCTGTCTGATAAGTGTACTTTGTACCATAAACTCAAGTAAATAAAAAGCAAGTCAATCAACAAAATACAAACATTTTCTACCACTGAATTGCTAAGGCAATTCAAAAGAATATGCATCTGGAACAAAAGGCCATTCCAAACGAGGTGCCCTAAAAATGTTTTGAAAGTGGTAAAATAGTGGAATAAAGATAGTCTTTCCAAATAAAATTTTTCTTTGAAGTACCCCAAATCAGGATTTGTAAATTTGGTTTTTTCTTTAAACAGAACTGATTTGAGACGTTTACACATTATCTGCAGCAGAGTGTGTGCTGTCATGTTCATCATGAACCTTCTACAATCTTAGATACTTGCACTGACGTTCTAGAGGTTTTAAGTTAATGTGATTTTTCAAATGCCTAGGATTATTTAACTATTATATACTTAAGAATGTATAGATGATTGCTTGAATAGTTATGCATGCCTTTTGACTATTTGTCCAGCTATACTTGAGAGCTACAATGTTAAGGTGTATTTTGCTCAACAGTGAGAAGCTGACTTTCAACAATTTCGAGGTCAAGCAGGCAACAGGTAAATGAAGTCAGCCATAGAGCACTTACTTTCCATCTATTTCCACACCCTCCAGCCACTTTAGGGCACACTTGCAATTCTGTCCTATCTATTATGCTCCAAACGAAGTCTTGAAAAACTGTCAACAACTTGTTTGCCATCGAAGCTTCCATTTTACTTCTATTACTTGACCCTTATGGTCTCTTATTTAAGAGTTCATGGAGTAAAAAGAGCTTCCCTTATTAGACTTTTGGGATTAAATGGTTGAGGAAGTACTTGTGATCCGATATCACTAAATAAGTAAATTATCTTAATTTATCGACCTGCTCTGCAGAACTCATTTTTAAGTTGTACAACCTTCCACACAATGCTTGCTCAGTGGTAAGGCACAATTCTTTATCATAACCCAAGTAGTCTTACTTCACCTGGTATGCTCTTTTAGGCTACTGTCTTGAAATAATTTCTCCCATAGAAGAATGTGTTGGCCAAAGTAATACCTGACCAAGTATAAATAGTGCCCCCAGCATTATCAAGTCACTTTAGCATATGCTGCCCCCATGAACAGTTTGTTGGAATTTTCATGCCGTTCTTCATAAAACCACCGATGTTTCCTTCAAATTATTTTTTTAGAGTAAGAGTTTTCTAAGTTTACTTGAACAGCAATCTCAGAGGTTCCAAAAAGGGCCACCTTGTTTCACACCCCAGGGAGATCCGTGTCCTACTGCACGACACCCTCAGTATTCCACGTGAATGTACCCCCCCCCCGGTGTTGTGCAGCTCAGCGGCTTTGGATTTAAGGTTGTTGTTTCCCGCCCCCCACCCTGATATGTCATATTTATTTTGAACACTTTGAAAAACAAAAACACACAAAATATCCCAAGGATCATAAAACATATTCCTAAATCATACCAAAGTATTAATACTATGAATTTGATTTACTTTATTATCTGTATTTCTATGCTGTCTTCCCAGACTTTGAAAAGTCACCCCAAAATGAAGCATCTCTGGCAGGATAAGATGATGGAGATTTCTTGCTCAAGCCCTCTTTGTTTCAATCTCTTGGACCCTCCTAAGGAAGTATGCATTCTCTGAGGCAGGCTCATTACATGGAAACTGCTTTACTTCCACTGCTGCGATACTGACACAGGTGAAGTCCATGTCCCTCAGGATCCACTTGTCTCAAATTCCTACTCCCCCTCTTTTGATTATGTTGTTCAGTCACTCAGTCATGTCCAATTCTGCAACCCCATGGACTGCAGCATGCCAGGCTTCCCTCTTCTTCACCATCTCCTGGAGCTTGCTCAAACTCATGTCCATTAGTTGGTGATGCCATCCAACCATCTCGTCTGTCCTCTGTTGTCCCCTTCTCCTGCCTTCAATCTTTCCCAGCATCAGGGTCTTTTCAAATGAGTCAGCTCTTTGCATCAGGTGGCCAAAGTATTGGAGCTTCAGCTTTAGTCCTTCTAATGAATATTTAGGGTTGATTTCCTTTAGGATGGTTAGATCTCCTTGCAGTCCAAGGGACTCTCAAGGATCTTCTCCAACACCACAGTTCAAAAGCATCAATTCTTTGGTGCTCAGCCTTCTCTATGGTCCAACTCTTACATCCATACATGACTACTGGAAAAACCATAGCTTTGACTAGACAGACCTTTGTTGGCAAAGCAATGTTTTTGCTTTTGAATACACTGTCTAGGTTGGTCATAGCTTTTCTTCCAAGAAGCAAGTGTCTTTTAATTTCATGGCTGCAGTCACCATCTGCAGTGATTTTGGAGCCCAAGAAAGTAAAGTCTGTCACTGTTTTGTTTCCCCATTTATTTGCCATGAATTGATGGGACCGGATGCCATGATATTCATTTTTTGAGTGTTGAGTTTTAAGCTGGCTTTTTCACTCTCCTCTTTTACTTTCATCAAGAGGCTCTCTAGTTCCTCTTTGCTTTCTGCCGTAAGGGTGGTATCATCTGCATATCTGAGGTTATTGATATTTCTCCTTGCAATCTTTATTCCAGTTTGTGCTTCATCCAGCCCAGCATTTCGTGTGATGTACTCTGCATATAAGTTAAACAAGCAAGGTGACAATATACAATCTTGATGTACTCCTTCCCCAGTTTTGAACCAGTCCATTGTTCCATGTCTGGTTCTAACTGTTGCTTCTTGACCTGAACACAGGTTTCGGAAGAGGCAGGTCAGGTGGCCTGGTATTCCCAGCTCTTTAAGAATTTTCCAGTTTGTTATGATCCACACAGTCAAAGGCAAAGTCAATGAAGCAGATATTTTTCTGGAATTCTCTTGCTTTTCCTATGATTCAACAGATGTTGGCAATTTGATCTCTGGTTCCTCTGTTGTTTATAAATTCAGCTTGAACATCTGGAAGTTCTCGGTTCATGTACAGTTGAAGCCTAGCATGGAGAATTCTGAGCATTATTTTGCTATCGTGTGAAACGATTGCACTTTTACAGTATTTTGAACATGCTTTGGCATTGCCTTTCTTTGGCATTGGAATGAAAATTGACCTTTTCCAGTCTTATGGCCACTGCTGAGTTTTCCAAATTTGCTGGCATATCGAGTACAGCACTTTAACAGCATCATCTTTAGCTCAGCTGGAACTCCATCTTTTGACCCTGCTCAAAGACTGCCAGGGCTGGAATGGTGCATTTTCACTTCCTTGAAATCCCTGTATGGACTTTCCTGAAGTCCCCTTATCCTTCTCTCCTTTCCTATATTAGCCATGATGGTGAAATGACCGCCAGAGAATCCAAATTTCAGGGGAAAGGAATGAGTTTTCAAAATAGTATTCTGATTTTACCTATTTTACCTGTATCATATCTCTTGTTAATTGCATTCAATATTTTGAAATGAAAAGTGACGACAGAAGTACACATACTTTATCCCATGTTGGTTTCCAAACTGCAGGCCACTGAGCATGTGTGTTCATCAAGTAATCCACCACAGTGCACACAGGTAAGACTGACTAGAGATGCTTCTGTGAGCCTCTGTTAGTTTTGTTGTTGTTGTTGTTGTTAGTTTTTATTTCATGAGCATCCTTTTTTTTTTTTATCAACTTGTGTAGAAAAACATATAATAACAAACAAATGGTAAAGCGTAATGAGATAGGCTTCATTACATATGAAATTTTTTTTCAACCATTGGTTACATCATTGATTATACCACTGTCTCTGTAGACTGTCCCTTTAAAATTCTACAAATAAAATGTCTAGAAACTATTTCCCAGCAATTATTTCAGATACATATGAGCAACTTCCTTTTAAGTTTACTTCTTTAGAAGCTTCCTAATTTAAATTGTTAAATAAAATTTCTCAAACTTCCTTCAAAGTGTGATTACACTTACTATTTTCTAGGATACAAACAAGTATCATGGGACAGTATGTCTCACTGGTTGACATTCAGTGCCCCAAATTAGAACCAACTCGAAAGTTATGACCAACCTAGACAGCATATTAAAAAGCAGAGATATTACTTTGTCAACAAAGGTCTGTCTAGTCAAGGCTATGGTTTTCCAGTAGTCATGTATGGATGTGAGAGTTGGACTATAAAGAAAGCTGAGCGCCGAAGAATTGATGCTTTTGAACTGTGGTGTTGAAGACTCTTGAGAGTTCCTTAGACTGCAAGGAGATCCAACCAGTTCATCCTAAAGGAGATCAGTCTTGGGTGTTCACTGGAAGGACTGATGTTGAAGCTGAAACTCCGATACTTTGGCCACCTGATGCAAAGAGCTGACTCATTTGAAAAGACCCTGATGCTGGGAAAGATTGAGGGCAGGAGGAGATGGGGACAACAGAGGATGAGAAGACGGTTGGATGGCATCACCGACTCAATGGACATTGAGTTGGACATCACCCAGACAGACTCCGGGAGTTGGTGATGGACAGGGAGGCCTGGCGTGTTGCAGTTCATGAGGTCGCAGAGTCTGACACAACTGAGCGACTGAACAGAACATTGTTTAGTCTTCTAGAACACTGAATTTGAGTCCCTACTGCAACATTTAGTCATCCTGTGATTTGAGGAGAACGAGTCAAAATGGTCATCAGTTTTCTCATTTGTGAAATAGGGTCAACAGCAATCCACCTATGGGTAAGGAGACTGACTTAAGTTGTACATAAAGCAGCAGCGTATTATAGGCACCAAATGAATGGTAGCTATCCTCATGGTGAGTTCTTGCAGTGCTGATAGTTTTGTTTTTTGACCTAGATGATCTCATTATGTGGGCCTTTACTAATTATTGGGCTTTATATATGAACTTCTGCAATTATATTTCACAAAAAGAAAAAAATGATAGCTATTTTTGGGGTTATCTAAATGTTAATTTATGTGATGGTCCCTTTAGCCTGAGTCTCTACTAATTGCAAATTCTAATCACATTATTACTTTAAAACAGATTAGTTCCACATAGTAAATTGGAGGCTTTCTGCTCCATCCATTGTAATACCTGTTGCAGAAGGAAGCTGGCATCTACACAAGGTCTCATCCATTGCTAAACCCCCTTCTGTTCAGTCCAAGGAGATACCAAAGAATTGAGAACAGAAGGTAGAGGAATTCAGCCATGGGATATGGCTGCCCTCTTTCTAAGTAGGTTGGCTCCTGTAAATTTCACACACAGGATTTCATCTTTTAAGAAATATGACTAAACGTTTGAAAACCACTAATTGCACATTCAGAGTCTGGATTTTATCATTTCAATGTCCAAGCCCTGCTAAACTGACAAACATGAGAACAGTCATAAGGAAAACACTAGGTGATCATCTTGCACATTTGAATTTACACTTTAAGTTCCATGTACATTATGTATATATATATAACACAGCGCCACTTCTGTATCATAGTACAGCTCTATAGCTATGTGTGCTTACTGTTTATGCCGTCTGGATGTTCCCAACACCTTCCAAGAATTCTGATTCTACTCATGAAAATTTCAAGATCATAGGAAATATTCGATTAAGGATTGGTATATGAAATCTCTAGTTTTTACTCAAAGGAATATCCTGTATCTAACCCTTCCTGTTTGGTACTACCTTCTGCCACCTCCCCACACCACCACCCCTCTCCCCCCACCCCCACTAAGTCAAGTCAATTTTGTCTGGGACCTTGTCCACCAAGTACAGTATTTTTCTTGCTGTATAAACCACAAAGGAATAAAGAGAAATTTAGAAATTAGTATTTTAAGACAATGATCTTTCTCCAGTCATCTTTTTAAAGAAAAAAACAAAAAAGTGGAGAGTAAAGCTGGTAATAAGGGAAGAAATGGAGAAAGGAATGGTTCTAGCTGAATGGCAACTAAGCTACATTCACTGAAGTTTCTATCCATTTTCTTTTGCAGAGAGGGAGTAGCAGCATTAGTGGCTTGACAACCTTACCTTTATCTATTTGTTTAAATAGCAGAAAGCTACAAAGAATTCCTTTAATCATCAACCACACAAATTTCTTTTAAGTCATGCTTAAACAGATACCCATCGATTTGCCAGCATCTAGGAAATGAGTCAATAGATGGCACCCTTTTTTAAGACAGAAATCGACAAATTCCTCTTAAACAACCCAAGATGGAAGCCTGACCTGGTTCCCAGCCACTGCTTGCTTTGGTTACCTTCTCATTGCCATTACTCAGGAAATCAAAGAGAAAGGAGAAATCTGTACCAAGGAAAGGTGTACTTGGCAAGGAAAATGGATGACCCTTTTATATCTAATTTAAAATGGAGCATGCTTTTGATAATGTATCAAAAGTCTTAGAATTAGGATATCCTCATGACAGTTCTTTCAGCCAATGGCAGCAGTGGAAGGCCCCCAAAATTTGGGTTAAAAACTCGTAACAATACTATTTTTTTAAAGTCAACTTTATCATTAAAAAAAAAAATTCCTGGACTTTAGCACCATTAAGGGAAATTAGTTTTAGGACATCATTTTATCTCAGATTTAGAAGAAAAACCAGAATTTCCCATCTCAGTGTCTCATTTTATTCAGTAAACTTGATTGCAAATTATTATTAGCAAACTTCAACTGCACCAACACAGGACAATTCCCTAGTTAAGAATATTCAAGACATGCAAGTACTAAGGAGAAGCAGTACAAACATTAGGGCTCCTAAAGTGACTCAGTTCAAGGAAAGGAGCCTTTGGAATGATGTGGTCACTTAAAACTAGTAGGAAACCAGTCTGAGGAATTTTCAGAAATGTTAGCCTTTAGAGAAGTGAGAAAGATCCTTAAGCAATAAAACAGTGAGAGCTTGGACTCTGGAATCAGATAGGGTCTTGAATTTGATCTTTGATCAAATTACTTTGTTTCAGTTTCTTCATCTGAAAATGGGCCAAATGTTAAAAGCTACTCATTAGATTCTGAGAAAATGAGCACACACATACAATTCCTCAGTTATGGTGCACTTTGCATGTATTACCTTGATTCCCTCAGTTCTGAGGCAGCTTGTCTATTTTACAGATGAAGTTAAAAGGTTGAATTCCCAGTTACATGCCTGCTTAAAGAGGCAGAGCCAAGATTCTATCTTAAGAATAAGATTCCAAAGCTTCTTTTCTTCTGCTCTATGGTATTATGAAAAACTGTAAAATATGCATTTCTTTTAAACCAGGGATTCTTTAAATTTTAATAAAGTGATAGCAAGTGTTTATAAATTAGATGTTTTTACACTAAGCAGCTTCCTCCAGTTCTACCATACAAAAAGTTTACTGTAATTTAAAACCTTTTCAATAGCTTTTATATTAACTTGAAATTTAGCCAATTTAGGCAATTATTAAACCATCTAATTTAGGTACATTACAGAAATTTATTCTTGTAATCACCGACCCACAAATTACAAGCTGAGGAAACAGGTAATTAAAACTGCTTTCACAACACTCATGTTTCTGCTCCTCACAATATATAAAGGCAACCCATTCACAGAATATGGATTTTAAACTTTAGTATCCAATTTAACATGCTCAAAAATGAATCATTTTAAAGTTATCTAGTGAAATAAAAATGATTATTTCAAGCATATGTAGTCTTCTATTATTTCTAAAATATAAAATAGAAATAACTTCTGCATACTTATATTTTACTATTTATGTCCAATTTTCCTATTCCAACACAACTGCCAGGTAAAAGGTCATGTCCTGATTTTTCTCAGTACATTATCACATCAGTGGTCAAAGTGCAGCAGTTTTAGAAAGCCAGAAGGCGGCCAGAAAGTAATCCCGCCTGAATCACCTAGGACACAGAAGTAGGACTTCATTTCATTACCAACAAACGTAATTCAATTGAATAGGCTCATTAAAGAGCTGAGCTTAGCTTTTCTACTGCCTGCCCAGTGTTTTTCTGAGATTTGTAAACAAAAATAAAACACCTGGTTCTGCTTCTAGATTTGCAAACTGTTAACCTTACTACCCATAGAAAACTCTATCAAGCTGTGAAAAATTAGCCAGCTGTAACTTACAATGACTAGTAACAGGAAGCCTATTTGCAAGAATTGGTTCTGACTTTGGGAATGAAAAAAAACAAAAAAACCACAAATTCTTGAAAAGGTAAAATAGCTTAAAGCATTTAATATCTAAACAAATCAATCCATTAATTATAGTAGTCACAAAATATGCTTAATATAGAAACCCACATTTATGTCTTTAAGAAAAAGGGTAAATTGTAGTTTACCTCAAAACATAAATTAACCCACTTAAAGAATCTGCAGAGGTCAAAATCATGGTGAATTTCAAACAACTTCAGAATAAAATTAACAAGTATTTTACACTGCTTTATATCTAAAAAATGCTTACAACTTCTCATAAAAATAGTCTCAGGCAACTATTTTCTCTTTTATTCTTTAACAGACATGTTCAGTATCATAGGCAACATTCTTAAAACCTTAAGCTTCACGGACTTTCAGACATTCAAATACTATGGTCCCCTTTTCTTTGATGTGAAAGTTTATTCAGCTAGAAAAAAAAAGCATGGTAGACAACTTATACATTTTTCACCAAATTCAAAGTAGTACAAAAATTTCAAGACTACAGAACTACACATCGTACCTAATGTGTCATTAAAAATAGAAGACAGTATTTTCTTCAGCAAATAAAACAGCATACTGGTATGCCGTTAATGCATAAACCTTTTAATGTATACTGTCATTCACAAATTATTTACAACTTCCACTGTGTGAAGAGAACTAGAATGTAAATTTTCTGCAAAACTGGAAAAAAGCAATACAAAATTTGTGAAAGCTTGTGTTTCATATACAAAAGTAAGCCAGTTTTTCTCTTCAAATACCAGATAATGTACACAGTGATATTTTGGACATATTACAGTAATTCTTGAGGATGTTTTAATGCTGGAGGCAAGTTTACAGGCCTTGATTCTTCATCGAGGAGTACTAAGTCTTCTATTTCACTGCCTCTGTATTTCCTTTTACATATTTTTACCACTACCTTTTTCTTGAGAAATAACTTCAAGGCTTCTCTTGATGCAACTGCTTTAGCATTTTCTTTGCTTTTTCCACAGCCAGTGCCCAAATACACAGACTTACATCTCAATTCACAAACAATACTTTCTTGAGAACTCTTGTTTTGAGGCAGATCTGCCAGTTCTTTTAGTGGGACAAAAAACACATCCAGTGTGGCTTTCAGAGCCTCAATAGCTGCGTTTAAGAGCTCGCCATGATTCACGTTGGGACTAAAGCCACCGACAGCCACCAACTTCCATGCCACTGTTTTATACAGTCTATTGAAAAAAGGTTGTTTCTGTTTCACATCTTCGTTGGTTAACTTGCAACAAGAGAACTTGACAGAACTTTCACTAGACTGTGAAGTACTTTTGGAAGGCAGCTGTGCCGTGCTGGTCTGAGAACTACTCTTGGAAGCCAGCTGGGACACACTTGCTATGGCAGTGTTTTTGGAGACCAGAGAGCCGCTGGTCTGGGAGCTGTTCTTGGAAGCTAACAGTGACGCAGCTACCTGCGAAGCACTTTTGGAAGTCAGCATTGTGTTCACTGAGGTGCTGCTCTTGGGGGTGAGTGAAGATGTGCCTGATGATGAACTGTTTTTAGAAATCGATGATGAAACACTTGCCTCTGAACTGGCTTTAGAAGTTAACCCGGTGGAAGCTGTCTCTGAACTAGGTTTAGAAGACAACAGTGGCAACTCTACTTCTGAGCTTCCTGAGGAGCCCAACAAGGGTACCTCAATCTCTGAGACGCTTTGAGAGGCTGAGGCGGACGAGCCTTCCAAAGCACTCTTTTTTGGCGATCCGCTTTGTTGTCTGGAATCAGTGGACTGGGTTACATGACTATTCACACTGGATTTCAACAATGAAGAAACATATGATGCTGAACTATGTTTATCTGGAACTTCTGGTTCAGAAGCTTTTCCAGACCCTACCGTTGTCACCTGAGAGGCAGTGCTGCCGCTGCTCTGGCTGGCAACTGCGCGCTCTCCGTCACTTGTGGCGCTGCTGTTCTGACTCGGGGTGCTGGAGCTCCGAGCTGAGTTCCCACCACTCTCTGATTTAGAAGAGGAACCCAAACAGGCTGAGCTGCTGTCCTGCTGAGCTGATGTTTTAGCAGGAATTTTCAGACGATCTTGCTCAACTGCAGAATTGTTTTTCCCTTCTATGGATCGTTTTTTGGCTGGCTCTTCTACCCCTTCTGAAAAAAAGGAAAGCAGATATGTAAGTCTACTTCACACACACATATCAGCTCAAAATGTACAAGACAGATACACATATTAAAACAAAGGCACAAGTTAAGGTGAAATTACTTCAGGATTTGTAGATTCTTTATAAAGTGTGGAATAACTTCATTAACTCTTAAAACAGCGTTGAAGAACATCATAATTTCTAACATTAAAAAATTAACAGCATAGGCAACATTTGACACTTCGAAATCTCAAGGCAAAGGAAACTATCAAATTCAAAGCCTAAAGCACATAAACACATAATTTAACATTCCAACTTGATTAATAACATTATAAAAATAACTCATTAAAAAATTAGTAATAATGGTAATTCCTAATTACATCAAACTTAAGTTCTAAACTCCTATGTATGTTCACATCTATGATCTGCTAACCATTGCTACTCGATATCCCTCTTTTCTTCACCTTGGCAACCAGTTCGTCTCTTGTGGTATGGATTGGAGCATCTGTCACTTTGATGCCTTCAGCCATACTAAGTATTTTATCCATAACTTTTTGAGGGTACCTGTAACAAGAAGGGAGAGACGCTTCAGAAAGTGTTTTTGCTCCGCTGCCACCTCTAGGGTACAAAAACTGCAGGCCACAGGAACTGCATTTCCTGGTAGTAATCAAGAAACTGAACCAACCGCCAGGAACTTTCGGTTTCCTGGAACTTCACACACAAACGCCGAGGGTCTGGGAGGCGGGGCCCTTTCTTACAAACCTAATTTAGATTTAGTGTCACTCTCCCCCCAAAAGCGGTGTCAGCTCATCGCCAACGACACCAATGGCAGCTCCGCACGCTACGGGGGCACCTCCAGACCGTCAATCGTGTCGGCTTCGGCCAAGAGACGCCCTTCTCGCCCTTAGAGGGCAGCAGGTCCCGCGAATTCCCGCGCTTCACCACTCCCCCTCCCGGCAGAGGGCTCCGGGCCTCGGGAGAGCTGCTCAGGGACGCGGGCTCACTCACCGGCACCCGAGGAAGACGTGGTTGGCCCAGGCCATGGAAAAGGAGATGAGCTGCTGCAGCTGCCGCTTGCGGGTCCCGCTCTCGGCGTCGGCAGCCTCCTCCCGGGGAGCGGGGGCAGAGCCGCCGGCGGGAGCCAGGTCCCCGGCGTTGCGGAGCAGGAACTCTCGGCGGTGGCGCCAGTGTTTCTCGGTCTCGCCGTCGCAGCGCAGCGCCTCCACCCAGGCAGCCACCCGCGGGTTCTGGCTCAGGTATTCCGACACCTCCTGCGCCATGTTGGGCCTGCGGGTCGCGGAGGCCGGGAGCGGACTCAGCCGGGAGGCAGGCGGGGGGCACGGGGCGAGCGGCCCTGTCACTGCGGCCTGCACCGGCAGCCCTCCAGAGTACGCCCCTCCTGAGGCCCAAACACCAAACAACAGCGCCGGGAGCAGCTGAACCGCCCACTTCCGCCCGCCGCCGGCTCCTTCCCTTTTATAACCTCGTCGCCGCCGAACGCCCGCGCGTCCTTCCGGCGCGAGCCGGCTCTCCCAGGACGCTCTGCGGCGCGCGAGCTGCCGCGACGCTGCGGCCCTGGCGGCAGCGGGGGATGGGAGGCGGAGCGAGGGCAGGTGGGCGCGCGCCTCCCGCCCCAAGAGGGCGGTTCGCATGTGGGTTCGCCTGGGGTACCTTCGACCTCGGCGCCCGCCTCCCCGTTCCGGTTCGGCTTTGTGACGCCGCGCGCTCCGGCTTCCTCGCTCTCGCGCCTGGCCCGCCGCTCCTGGGGGCGGCCGAGGGCTGCTGGGAATGCGGAGCGGCCGGGCGGGGCCGGCGGAGTCCTCGCGTCTGGCGCGCGTCCCCGCGGACTCGAGTTGCTGTCCCAACGCGAGGTCTGGCGTCTCAGCCCCAGGACGCTGGTTTCGAGCAGGGCCAAAATAAAGCTCGCTTTCATCTTTTGCTTATAAGAAAACAGCAACCAGCGCCGTTTCGAGTATAGATAAGCGAGGCATTTTGAAGCCGTTCGGGTCTCCGGGCATTTAGGAATGTGCAGGTGCATATTCGCTTAAATTGTGCTATTAAAGATCAATGATAACTTTTATCCAGTTCGATGTTGCCCTGTGGAGCCCAGTCTTTGAAACCACCCTGACCCCGCAGATTTGGGTTTGGTTTCCGCAGTTCAACCCAGGCAGTACTGCTTCCTCCTGGGTGGATTTTTGGTCAATATCAAACGCTGCACTAGGAACTTCTGTCTCCGTATTTCCTTAAATTTACAAACAGTAACGCCTAGCTGGACGGAAAGGAGAAGTGCATTTCTCCACGGCCCCAGCTTTACCCTCTTAGAGCATTTTTTTTTTTTTTTGCATTTTTTTTTCCTTTACATTTTTTTCCATTTTAGAATGGCCACACTTAACATTACTCCCGACTTGCTTATGTTTCCAATATTCGGTGTTGAGATAGTTGGATGGCATCACCGACTCGATGGGCATGAGTTTGAGTAAACTCCGGAAGGTAGTGATGGACAGAGAGGCCTGGCGTGCTGCAGTTCATGGGGTCGCAAAGAGTCCCACTCGACTGACCGAGCGACTGAACGGAACTAAACTGAGGCAGAGCCAGCAGTTCCTCCCCCTCAGCCCACCCTACCGTCATTGGTTTTCACAAGTTCCCTTCTCTCCTTTTCTCTCTGAATCCTTCCTCCCTCTAGTCCAGTAATTTGTCTCCTTATAGTGAGAAGGTATTTTTTTTTTAGTATGATATATGCTATTCTTAACTTCGTGGTCCGTGGTCTACGCCCTGAATCTTCATATGCAAAGTAAACCTTAAAAAAAAAAAAGACATAGTTTTTAGGTCAAGCATCTGGCTCCTGCAAATAACAAATACACCGGCTTTCAGCCCAAAATGCTTTTATTATAATTTTAACAATCAATTTTGAAATCCAGTCTCTATTTGAGTGCCCTTCAAAGCAATAGGGCTGGAATGCTACAGGGCAAAAAATAATAATTCTTAGTTTAAAATGTCCAGGTATCCAGTATCCTTGCCTGGAAAATCCCATCGACAGGAGGAGCCTGCGGGATGCAGTTCATGGGGTCACAAAGAGGAGGACATGACTTAGAGACTGAGCGCTCTACAGTAATGCTAATATGAAATTATGTTATTTGAGGAAAACCACAAATAATTCAATTTACTAAGTTATTAAATACCCCAAACTAGCAATCATGTTTTCTCTATATTACAAATAAAAGTAATTTACTTTTGAATAGCTGGGAACATTGAAAGGTCATTTTTATTTCTTAGACTAAGTTTATATATACATAAACACACACACATAATTTGAAGTCATTAAATGTAAGTCATTAGCCTCTTTGGCGAAGTGGAATCTGCGTATTTTTTAAAATGGAAGAGAAAAATAGCGTATATTAATGCAATATGGATTCTAGAAAAATGATACTGATGAACCTATTTGCAGGACAGGAATAAAGATGCAGACAAGAGAATGGACTTGTGAACTCACGGGGAAAGGAGAGGTTGTATGCCACTGGGAGCTCAGTGGAGCTCTGTGATGAGCATGTGTGGGAGGGAGGCTGGGAGGGATGCTCAAGAGGGAGGGGCACATGGATACATATAGCTGAAGCAGGAGAAACTAACACAACATTGTAATGCAATTACATTCCAATAAATTAAAAAAACAATAATAAAATGTCCAGATATCATCTAGGTGTGGAATCATACTTGCTATCTCCCCCATGCCAGACAATTCATCAAAGGAAAAACCAAGAGGCTCTTTAGTTCTTCACTTTCTGCCATAAGGGTGGTGTCATCTGCATATCTGAGGTTATTGATTTTTCTCCCAGCAATCTTGATTCCAGCTTGTGCTCCCTCCAGTCCAGCGTTTCTCATGATGTACTCTGCATATAAGTTAAATAAGCATGGTGACAATATACAGCCTTGATGTATTCCTTTTCCTATTTGGAACCAGTCTGTTGTTCCATGTCCAGTTCTAACTTGCTTCCTGACCTGTGTACAGATTTCTCAGGAGGCAGGTCAGGTGGTCTGGTTTTCCCATCTCTTTCAGAATTTTCCACAGTTTATTGTGATCCACACAGTCAAAGGCTTTGGCATAGTCAATGAAGCAGAAATAGATGTTTTTCGGAACTCTCTTGCTTTTTCGATGATCCAGCGGATGTTGGCAATTTGATCTCTGGTTCCTCTGCCTTTTCTAAAACCAGCTTGAACATCTGGAAGTTCACGGTTCACGTATTGTTAAAGCCTGGCTTGGAGGCTCTGCCTGAACCTTTGGAAAAAGACAGTCCACTAGTGCCCTTGAAAGAGGTTGGGCTGGCCTTTAGGAGAGAAGTGAGCACAGAGAAGATCAAGAAATCACCTGACTTGAGATTAAAGGGATCAGACAAACTTATTAAGATTAGGAGGCCACCTCATGAGACAAGATTAAGGGCTTCCCTGGGGGCTCAGACGGTAAAGAATCTGCCTGCAATGCAGGGGACCCAGGTTCGATCCCTGGGTTGGGAAATCCCCTGGAGAAGGGCATGACGACCCACTCCAGTATTCATTCTTGCCTGGAGAATCCCATGGACAGAGGAGCCTTAGCAACTAACACACCCACACACAAACCATGCTCAGGTCCTAATCTTGTCAGAGACCCCCCCCACCTTTTGAACTCCTGTTCAGCCCCCTCAGGAAGTTCTCCAGGGTTAAGACACAGTTTTTCGAGGCAGAAGTCTAGTCTGTCTCGCTTTGCCTGGTAAAGAAATAAAGCTATCTACCCTTTTTTGCTTCTCCCCAAACTCTGTTTCCAGGATTTGATTCAGCATTGGTGTACTGGGAGGCCGAGCTTTTGATAACGTAATCACGGTGGTGATGTGTGTGTGTCCTGAAAGTCAATGACGAGAATGTTTTAAGAAGAGCATAGTCCCCTGTGTCAGAAGCTGTTCTGTGAACTAATAAAGAGAAACTTCATTTAAAATGGAGTGGAGGAAAACGGCTCCAGAACTAGTGGGGCGCTGAGCACACTGGCCCCTCTCCAAGAAGCCGGCGCTGCGGTCCCGGGCTGATCCGGCCCCTCCCGAACATAGAGGGCATTGGGGCGCTTCTTCGCCCACCTCCCGCCACCCACCCGCTACCTCAGCAGAAACTGGGAGGTGGACGTGGCGGCCCAGCTGGGCGAATAACTCGAGGAGCTGGACCAGATCTGCCTTTCTTTTGACAAAGGCCAAACCACAGTGAACTTCACTGAGACGGCACAGTTGATGCGGGGCTCTGCTTGTATCTACAGTCGGAAGGCGGACTACCTTTCCTCCCCGGTCCACCAGGCTCTCGACTTCCTCTCTGACAAGAAGCGGGCCAAACAGCCCTTCTCTGAGCCGGAAGACGGGACCCTTGGGGAGATCAGCTCTAGGGCCCCCCAGGAGGCGGCGCATAAGTTCCCTTCGGTGGACGACCTCTCTGACTCCTGTGTTAACGCGGCTCTCAGGGGTGACCAGCTCCCCAGTGGGACCCCCATCCGCCTCCTGCCCGATGCCCCGGTAGCCCCCGACGAGATGAATAGTAGCCCCCTGCACAGCCGGCAGGGCGAGGATTTTAGGATGAATCCCTCCCCAACAATAACGCTCTTGTTGGAGCCGGTGGGAGGGTCCCTCATGGAGGCACTGCCGCCAAGGAACCAGCAGGAGCCTGGTAGGGTTGAGGAGCAGCCCATGGAAGTCTCTGCGTGTGGGAGTCCCGGCCGGGTGCTCAGCATCTCCCAGGAGCCAGGCGCCTCTCCAGAGGGCCCGGCGCCCAGAAGCGGGGGTGCGGAAGAAGCGAAGAGAATGCAGAGCGGCCGGCGGAGCCCGCTGAGGCCTCACCCCTGAGGTCCCCATCAAGCCCAGGAGCCCAGAGCCGACTGCTGCTCTCTCCGGGACTAGAAGGAGGCCTTGGAGCCTGCATCCTGGCTGAAGGAGACCGCAGGCCCCTGGCAGGGCCTGGAGCCCTTCGACTCCCTGGATTCTGAGCCCTTCAGGAAAGGGAGGCCCTACTTCGTTCCCCCCGTGTGGAGGAGGCACCAGGACAGAAGCTTAGAGGAAGGGTGCCGTCAAGCTGCAGGACTTCCACCAGTGGTACCCGGCCGCCTATGCTGACCACGCCGACAGCAGGAGGCCCTGGCGAAAGGGCCCTTCCTTCACAGCCATGGAGGTTCTGTGCTGGAAGCATGTGAGGGAGCAGCTGGAGACACTCCAGAAGCTGCAGAGAAGGAAGGCGGCTGAGCAGCACCACCTCCAAAGGCTCCACCTCGGTCGCCTGTGGAGGAAGACTGCCAGAAGGACTCCGCCGAAGACCCGAGAGCAGCAGGTGACTTCCTAGAGTCTGAGGGGTACCCAGAGCCCGGGGAAGATGCAGCCACGGAAGCGGCAGCCATGCCAGTGTCCCTGCGCTGTGAAGAGCTGGTGCAAAAGAACCTGGAGCTCTTCGTCACCACCTCGAAGCAGGAGCTCATCCAGGAGACAGAGCTGAAACAGCACGTCCGGGACTGGGAGGACACCATCCAGAGCCTGCTCCAGGAGCAGGAGGAGCACGTGCCCTTTGACATCCACACCTATGGGGACCAGGTGGTCTCGAGGTTCAGCTCACTCAACCACTGGCATCCTTTTGCAAAGCTGCTGGCAGGCCAGCCTGCTTTTGAAGTGTGTCGCTCCATGCTGGCCTCCTTGCAGCTGGCTGATGACCACACCGTGGAGATCACCCAGCAGCCGGGGCGAGAGGTGGCCCGTGGACACCATGTCCGTGAGACTGCTCACATACCAGCGGGCCCACGAACACTTCCAGACCTAAGGTGCAGCCCTGAGTGGGGAGCACCGAGACAAGGGTTGGGCCCTGGAGCCCATCCCCCACAGATGCTGGGCATGCATCGGCTCAGTCCCCTTTGCTTCCTGGCTGGCCCAGCCTAATAAAGTGTTGCCATCCCACCAGTCCCTTAAAAAAAAAATAAATAAATAAATAAGATGAAGTGGGGAGGCCAGAAGGGAGTGTGCTCAAGCTAATACACTCAAGGTCAACTGCTGATCCAGTAAGAAAACAAGTATCTTTGCATCTTCAACAGGAAGCAGGCTATTACCTTACAACCCAGCTGGGGGACGAATTTCTCCTCCCCAGGCAACAACCTAGTCAATGAGAGACTGAAAATCAGCCAAGGAACTCAAGCCGGGGGGGCTCGGTAATAACCTAGAGGGGTGGAATGGGAAGGAGGTGGGAGGGATGTTCAAGTGGGAGGGGACATGGGTAAACCTGTGGCTGATTCATGTTGATGTTTGGTAGAAACCAACACAATACTGTAACACAATTATCCGTCAATTAAAAATAAAATTTTTTAAAAGTCACTACACTTCAAACTCCTGGTTTCCTCCAATGGACTCTTTGTTTATACTAGCCCCACCTAATTCCTTCTCCTCTATAAAACAGCCCTCCTCTCCTTCGGTTTTTGGACTTGCCTATTTTTTCTGTGGATTTGCATGTTCTAAATTGTAATTCTTTGCTGTGCCTGAGTAAATCCATTTCTACTAGGAAAATAACTGACTGTTTTATTATTTTAGGTCAACCCTGTGGAGAAATCAAGTAAGAGGAATACTGGTATTAATGATCCTATGGCTTCCCAGGAGGCTCAGTGGTAAAGAATCTGCCTGTCAATGCAGGAGACATGGGTTCTATCCCTATTCCAGTATTCTTGCCGGGAAAATCCCATGAACAGAGAAACCTGGTGGGCTAAAGACCATGGGGTCACAAATAGTCTGACATGACCGAGCACACAGAACGCACACATTAGAGACTAGAACCACTAGCTTAGCAAAAGTAGTTTTGGGTGGAGTGATGGAGGCAGACTCTGTCTTGGAGTAACTTCAGGAGTAGGAAGCGGAGACACTGGCTGTGAAAGAGAGGAGAGGAAGCTAGAGAGGGTCATGGATCCAGGCAGTTTTTAAATTTAAGATGAGAGTAGCTTCAGTGTGTGTACCAGCTGACTGGGAGGAGCTAAAGGAGAGAGGATTTGAGGATACTGTCAAAAAGTGGGTTAAAAGAAAATTTCTGAAGAAGTCAGAGGGTCTGGGATCCAACATGGAGGAGGAGATATTAACCTCAGGTAGATGGAGAAATCTTGCCTCCATTTTAAAAGAAAAAGTTTGTAAAGATTGGAGACGGGAGGTGAGATGGAGTCTGTGTGATGGAGTAGAGAATGCTTGAAATGGACATTTTGGAGAACAGGGAGCAAGCTGCCTAGATAAACAGGTAAGTTCTGTTCAATTTTTTAAAAATTGTAAATTATACATACATACACACAAAAAGGAAATATCTAAAGAGAATTGAAAGTGAAAATATCCCTCCCTTCTCAGCCTGGTCGCCCTCTAGAGAGATTATCATTAATATCTGTCTCTGTCTTGGTTTCTTTGGGCGGCTATTTTCATAACTGCACATAATATGCTTACATTGTGTGTGTGTGTGTGTGTGTGTGTGTGTGTATGTATGTGTGCACTCAGTCATGTCTGATGACTCTTTGTGACTCCATGGACTGTAGCCTGATAGGCTCCTCTGTCCATGGAATTCTCCAGGCAAGAATACTGGGATCTTCCCAACCCAGGGAAGGAAACCGCATCTCCTGCATTGGCAGGTGGATTCTGTATCTCTAGTGCCACCTGGGAAGCCCAAACTTACATTCTTTCTTGATTTTTCAACTTTATGCATTTCATTTCACTTCTGAATGTGAAAGATGATAAATTTGTATCACTTACACAGTCTCTTCCCTCGCCCAGTGTTTTTTATATATTTAGTGTTCTTCTGTTGGCCACCTGTCACACATTTAAATATTATATTTAATCTTTAATTTCTTAATCTATCAGCTTTATATGGTTAACTCTTGATTCCCATGTAAGGTAAGAACATTCTGGGGCAGAGGCCACATAGCAGATATTTGGACATTCAGAAAAATCTGGCTTGAAGAGAAAATCTAACCCCTCGTGGTGAACTGGCAGCAAGTAGAGAATTCTAAAGTGTTCCTGTAGGATCTGTGCCATTTTGTTTTTGCATTAAGCCTCGACATTAATAAATGTCAATAAATGTGTTTGCTGCCGTGAGAATTAAATAGGATTGTGAAGTTGCATCTTTCATGAGGGTTAGTTTCTAAAAATCAGCATATAAGATGAAAGTCAGATAAGACATGATAGCACTCTGCTTTCTTTTCCTGTGGCATACCAATAACCTCAATTTTAGAAGGGCCTCCTGGGTATCTATTGATGTGAAGAAGTGGGGTAACTGTGGGCTTCCTCTTTGGGTTCACAAATTCTAGTTTGATTAATTTTAGTTGCACGTGACAAAAATAATTATGAGTTAAAACAGCTTCTGCTTAAACAAAAAAGGGGAATTTATTGGCTTTATTACCGACATTTCAAGAAGTAGACTTTTGGGATCCAGGTACTCAATGTAATCAGGAAGCCTGTTTCTTTTCATCTCTAGACTTTGCTTTCTCTGTGTTAGCCTCAATCTCAGATAAGCTTTTCTTGCATAATGGCAAGATGGTTCCCAGCGGCCCGTAGCATGTACATCTGCCAGAGCTCAGCAAATGCTTTGGAAAGAGCCTTTCCTGGTAGTTTCTGTGATCATCCGGAGGTCCTTTTGGGAATTCATTCATTCTGTTGAGTCATATTTTTATTCCTCAAACAGTCTAGCTAGGAATGTGAAGTATTCAGGTTGTGCAGGTCTGAGTCATGTGTCCACCCTGAGAGCAATAAAACATCTGAGTAGGGTCAATATCATGCAAGGGAAATAACAAAATAAATAAAGAATTCACACTCAAAAAAGTGGGAGTAACAGCTGTATGCACTGTACGATCATCAAATACCAGAAAATATTTTAAAGAAAGGATGATAATATTTTCAGATGGCACAAGACAATCCTACTGGGGAAGCCCTTTTATAAGATTACTTCCTTTCCTCCACATTTTAGCCAAAGCAATAAAACCTTTTCATAGCAATTAGTATAGTTCCTTACATAATACTGGGCTTCCCAGGTAGGGCTAGTAGTAAAGAACCCACCTGCCATTGCAGGAGACAAAGACATGCAGGCTTGATCCCTGGGTCAGTAAGATCCCCTGGAGGAGGAAATGGCAATCCACTCCAGTATTCTTGCCTGGAGAATCCTATGGACAGAGGAGCATATAGATCCTTCCGGAAAACAATTCCATCTTTTTAGTCTTCACGTTCCTCCTAATGCTGATAAGAGGAGGTCATTATTACCTGTACTTTCCCATACGTTTGTGACCATCTTTCCTTGTGCCTTATCCTTAGGTTTAAATCTAGGAGTGAGATACAGATAGAGATCAGACAAGAGTTGGTACTTGAAGAAGCACAGGTCAAGCTCTCATAGAATAATAAACTTGATCCTGGCTCTTTGGAATCATGGAAAGTTAGCACCAGAAGGGAATGATGAGATCGTGTTTATTTCATACGTGAGGAAGCTGACGGTGAGAGTGGTTGAATAATTGCCCAAGGTCAAGCAGTGGGTTAATGGGAAAGCAAGAATGAGAACCTAGGGAAAACAGTCGGCCTGGTGACGTTCGGTCTAGGACGCTGTCCCCGTCGTGTATTGCTCCCTGCTGCTAAGTACTCAGTCATGTCCGACTCTCTGCGACCCCACAGACTGTAGCTCCTCTGTATGTGGAAGTTCCAGGCAAGAATACAGGAGTGGGTTGCCATTGCTCCTTGGTGAAGTCTAATTCATTCTGATTAAGCTGTAGTGGCTGAAAAGAAATCGGAACTAAATCAACACTTGCTAAGTCCAGGCACTAAAACAGGACAGCAGCATTCCACTTAATTCTTGGGCAATTTGACAACTAGGAAGAGGAACCATCGAAATGTGTGCTTCATTATCCACTGGGCTCCAATACATGAATGTGTGGTTGCCTTGAAACCACAGGCAGGGGAGGAGGTAGAAAGGTACGTTCCTGGAGGGATCCAGGATGCCAAATGAGAGGCTGGTACTTCGCCTAACTTAGTGGTTAAGAACGACCATTTGGTGATCGGACATTCCTGGGGTTGAATTCTGGCCCCGTTATATATCGCCATGGCCGCCTCGGGCAATTGTTTAACTTCGGCAAGTCTTTGTTTTCTCTTTTTTAAGCATTTTAATTTATTTTTTTATGGCTGTGCTGGGTCTCCGTTGCTGTGAGGGCTTTCTCTAATTTCGGCAAGCAAGGGCTACTCTTTAGCTGTAGTTCTTGGACTTCTCACTGCCGTGGCTTCTCTGGGGGAGTGCAGGCTCTAGGGCGGGGGCTTCGGTAGTTGTGTACATGGGTTCAGTAGTTGTGGTTCCCAGGCTCCAGAGCACGGGCTCAGTAGTTGTGGAGCATGGGCTTAGTTGCTCTGAGGAATAAGGGATTTTTCCAGAGCAGGGGTCGAATCGGTGTCTCCTGCATTGACAGCTGGATTCTTTGCTACTGAGCCACCAGGGAAGCCCCAAGTCTTTGTTTTCTTAATTTTAAAACAAGGATAATGGTACATATGAATTATAAGGAATAAATGAGATCACGTTGATAATACTTCTTTTGCCTTCTACATTCTGCTGCAACTTGCAAAAGGCAGGGACCACAGCTACCCACCTCCCACCCCTCATCACAAACTGGCCAAATGGGAACAGAAGTCAGAGCCACCTCTGGAATTCCTGAGGAAAATGGGCAAAGGAAGCATCTTTAGCTATATCTGGTGCAGAAAGGGGGCCCCCTTCCAGAGCCTGACAGTGGGCTCTTGTCTAACACTCGAAAATGAATGGTCCAAGGAGACACATGTACCGACAAATCAAGAGGCTTTGTTGGGAAGGGGAACCCGGGTGGAAGGCAGGAGGGTAAGGGAACCCAGGAGGACTGTTCTACCATGTGGGTCCAGTTTCAGGTTTTATGGTGACGGGATTAGCTTCCAGGTTGTCTCTGGCCAATCATTCTGACTCTGGGTCCTCCCTGGGTGTGTGCGCATTGCTCGGCCAAGATGGATTCCAGTGAGGAGGATTCTGGGAGGTTGGTAGGACAGGGACTGGCGTCTCCTCTCTCCTCTTGACCCTTTCCGAATTCTTCAGTTTGGTGGTACCTTGTTAGTTCTGCACTCCTCACCAGGACCTGCTCTTGTAAAATAACTCATACAACTGGTTACTATCTTGTCTGGTCAGGGCAGACAGTTTCAGTCAGTAAGGCTCCCCTTGACCTATCTACCAAGACCCCTCAGATGTTAACGTTAGAGACTACTTTTAAATTTTTCATCAGTAATTTATTTAACCCTGCTGAATAAGTAGAGTAGTAGTGTGGAAAAATCCGCAAGCTTATAAGAAATATCTGAGTCAATGGATTCAATCCTTCATTCTTTCATTCTAGCAAGTACCTATTAACTCCCTACCAAGGATCATACCAATGAGACCAATGTTATAATATATAATTGGGGTAGGGATTGTGAGGCGAGTAGGCCTTCCTACTTGGTAAGATTATCAGGCCACCTGGATACAACCAATTAGCTTTCGCTTAACACTGACCGCTGTTTGCCAACTAGGAAATTAGGAACGGGGCGGAAACCCCTAGGAAAGTCCCTCGCGAGCGAAAGTTTTGACCAATGAAATTGCTTTGCAAACATGTAACCAATCTGCTTCTCACCCTATAAATTTGTGTAACAGCTTGTGCTGGGGGCTCTCTGACCCACACCACTGCCTTGGTTTCGCAGAGAGTCCTTGGCTCGGGTCAGTAATAAGCTTCCCTTCCTGCGAGTTGCATTGTCTTGGAAGCCTTCTCTCTTCCCACTCGGGGATTCAGACATCGGGCATAACAGGATAAAGCTGAGGGGCAGAAAAGTGTTCAGCAAGTGGTCTAAACAGAAAGGATGTGCTGGAAGCCTTTGATGGGCTACCAAAGGCAACACTTAAAAATCCCATCTTCTTCCTGTCTCCCCTTCTATGCAAATGTTGGTTGAATAAAGATGAGTTTTTAAAAATCTCAATTAATTTTAAGGAAGGAAACAAAGTAAGTGTTTTTCTTCTCACCAGGGAAGGCAATTTTGATGTTAAACACCTCATTGATAGTGGTAATACCATGCAGTTAATTTTGAAGATGGGAACAAAAGAAGTGTTTCCATTCTCACTAGGCAAGGCAGTTTTAAACACCTCATTGAGGGTAGTACTGCTAGGCTCATTCCAGACTTGATTATAGCTCCTCTTGACAAGACAATACCAACCCCAGGGTGAAACCTACCAGCACTTCGATGAGTTTTCACACACACACACAACACCCCCCCCCCCCCCCCCCGCTCCCGCCCCCAGCAAAGCCACATTTTCTCTATTTCTTGAAAGGAGAATTGGAGAACTGCACAATCCAATTATTTTTACAACGCTAAGTCCCATGGAAATGAATTCAGGAGCTTACTCCATTGATTTCAGTAGGGCTTGGTGTGGTGAAATTGATTCCACAGGGCTTTGATACAGAGTGAAGAGAGTGGCCCAATTTTTAATCACATTTATTTATTTTTCCAAACTCAAGCTTAAGAGGATCAGAATGCGCTTTCTATCACTGCCTTATGACATCATGACACTAGAACTAGCAAGCAGGGAGGGGAAAAAAACATAGTTCTATTACCTCCATAGCCATGAATTTACTCAATTTTTATGCAGAAAATCTGAGTGCACTTTTCAGTAAACATGAGACAGGAATCAGACATTAGGCTTCAGTTTGGAGTCACATGAAGAGATTGAAGGGTTGGACTGTCCGGCAGCTCAGACTGGCCATATCATTGCCTGGGTGGCTCCGGACCTACTGTCCTCCTTTCTTTTTTTCATCTTTTTTTGAAAGACAAGGGTCATAGTTCTCTAGTTATTGGTTCCAAGAGAGGAGATGTAATATATCCGTTTGAACAAATTTGAAGAATTACTTTAATTCTCTTCTGACATCAAGGAATTCTATGTCTGGCGGTTTCTATAGCTGATGCCGGTTTTCCTCGTTTGGGGGAACAAGAAACGATCAGGAGACAGGATCAGAGAGGCCCTTGAGCAGTGCCTAGCACTTGATTTCCAGGCTGGCATTCTTTCTACTAGCTCTGGATTTTGAGAAGGGGTTAGCCTCTCATCTCGTGAGGTCCTTGAGTCAGACACCAAGAGATTATCACTTCCACGGAACCCATCGATTTACAGTGAACATCGTGTGGGGACTTCACAGTGGCTGAAAAGGCAAGGAGAAGTTGGAGACCCACTCACAACACAAGGCAAAAAAATCTGTTTGGAGCGACAGCTGCCACCTAAGGTGTGATTCCCTTTCTGGCTCCAGCCTGAGCAGCCTGGCTCAGAAAAAGCCCTCCCTCGGGAGATTCCAGAATGGGGCCCACATGGGCTCAGGGGGAGGTGGGGGGGAGGGCAGAGGGGCCTGGGAGCTCTGCTGCAATCCTTCCTTGGGTGGGGGGTGGGGGGTGGGGGGCTGGCTCTTTCATTTAGCAACTGCCTTTCCATTCTCGACAAGCGTTCTTTCTTAACTCTTTCCTGTAAGCAAGACATAGGTTTTGAATATTCTAAGGGGTTTTTTTGTTTGTTTGTTTGTTTTTACAAAAGAAGCATGGTCAAGCAATAAGATAAAGCTGGCTAAGTGTTTTGTACTGAAATGTCCCCCCAAACAAAAGCCTGATAGAAATATAAGGCATGCCATTCTATTTATTTTGTTCCAGAGTAATAATATGATACTGCATTCGCTTTGACCGTATCAAGCCATTTTCCTCTGGGGACAGCGAGCTCTCTCCCAGTACATCTGAGAAGGAGCTTCAGTAACCCCAAGGCTGACTATAAAATATAACTGCAAGTGTGAAGTCTGTCGCGTTACGGTCTATAGAACCCCACTCCCGGATCTTTCAGCTTCCCTCCCCGGCAGCCCGAGACTTTCACCCCTTCTCGGTTCTTGCTGAGCTCTCAGGAGTCCAGGGAAGTTGCCGATTGCTGCCGGCTTCAGTTCTTTGTGCGCTTCAGTCTGTCTGCCTAGCCACTCCCGGTGCCGCCTCCTCTGAAGCCTGGTGGGTTCTGCGCGCGGCCAGTGTCGGCGCCCCAGCGTTGAGTGAGCCCGAAGCAGGAACGCGGAGGAGCCGCGCCGCCCAGCGGAGAACCCTCCAAAGCACAGGTTGGGGCTCACCCCCGCCTTCCCAGGTCTTTCTCACTATTCTGGGTTAGCTGGTGGGAAGCAGCGGGAGGGGGATCTACGTATCCCTGCTGCTGCTGCTAAGTCGCTTCAGTCGTGTCCGACTCTGCGACCCCATAGACGGCAGCCCACCAGGCCCCGCCGTCCCTGGGATTCTCCAGGCAAGAACACTGGAGTGGGTTGCCATTTCCTTCTCCAGTGCATGAAAGTGAAAAGTGAAAGTGAAGTCGCTTAGTCGTGTCCAACTCTTCGCGACCCCGTGGACTGCAGCCTACCAGGCTCCTCCGTCCATGGGATTTTCCAGGCAAGAATACTGGAGTGAGGTGCCATCGCCTTCTCCGATATCAAAAGCTAGTTTCAATTAACTCTGCTACTCTCTTTCTCACAAAAAACTAGATCTGTCTCTTCCTCGGTTTTATTATTGCTGTATTTGCATCTAACAAAACCATTCACCCTACCAGATCTTTACACTTTATACCGTTACTTATTTTCACTCCCCAAGAAAGTTCAGCAGGATCAGAATCAGCCCTGATCTTTACCCACAGAGATGACAGGACAGGTTGTCTTCCCTTCCCTCAGGGGCATCCTTCATGGCTCAGACAGTAAAGAATCCGCCTGCAATGCCACAGAACGGGGTTCAGTCCCTGAGTTGGGAAGATCCCCTGGAGGAGGGCATGGCAACCTCCTGCAGTATTTTGCCTAGAGGATCCCCATCGACAGAGGAGTCTGGCGGGCTACAGTCCATGGGGCAGAGTCGACCAAGCCCAGCCCAGCACAGCCCTTCCTCAGACATCTACTCATGATGATATGAATGAATTTATGAGCACATAAACACAACAATACACAAACACACAGAGTATAGTTTTGACTGGGACTCTGCATATATTGGGCTTCCCTGGTGTCTCAGCGGTAAAGAATCTGCCTGCAATGCAGGAGACTGTTTCGATGTCTGGATTAGGAAGATCCCTTGGAGACGGAAATGGCAACCCACTCCAGTATTCTTGCCTGGAGAATTCCATGGACCGAGGAGCCTGGCAGACTACAGTCTGGGGTCCCTACAGAGTCGGATTAAGTGTAGTGACTAAACAACAACTGCGTATCTGCATATATTACCTCTTGTGTGCTCAGTCGCTCAGTCGTGTCAGACTCTTTGCATACCCAAGGACTGGAGCCCACCAGCCTCCTCTGCCGAAGAAATTCTCCCAGCAAAAATACTGGAGTAGGTCACCATGCCCTCCTTCAGGGGATCTTCCCAACCCAGGTGTTGAACCCACGTCTCCTGCATCTCCTGCATTGGCAAGCGGATTCCTTACCACTGACCCACCAGGGAAACCCATATTCCCTCTTAAGTCATCCCTAGGGTGGGATATTTACAAGTAATGCTACTACGAACATTAGGGTGCCTATATCTTTTTGAATTAGTGTTTTTGGTGTTGTTTTTTTTTTTTTTTCCAATAGACGCCCAGAAGTGGAATTGCTGGATTTTGGGGATAGCTCTACTTTTAGTTCTTTGAGAAACGTCTATGATTTTTTCCACAGTGGCTGCACCAATTTGCATTTCCAGCAACAGTGTACAAGGGTTCCCTTTTCTCCACACCCTCACCAACATTTGTTATGTGTGGTCTTTTTGGTAATAGCTGTTCTGACAGATGGGAAGTGATATCTCATTGTGATTTTGATTTGCATTTCCCTCCAACCAGTCCATCCTAAAGGAGATCAGTCCTCGGTGTTCATTGGAAGGACTGATGCTGAAGCTGAAACTTCAATACTTTGGCCACCTCATGTGAAGAATTGACTCATTGGAAAAGACCCTGATGCTGGGAGGGATTGGAGGCAGGAGGAGAAGGGGACGACAGAGGATGAGATGGCTGGATGGCATTACTGACTCGATGGACATGAGTTTGAGTAAACTCCGGGAGTTTGTGATGGACAGGGAGGCCTGGCGTGCTGCAATTCATGGGGTCTCAAAGAGTCGGACACGACTGATCGACTGAACTGAACTGAACTAAATGATCAGCAAGGTTGAGTCTCTTGCTGTGGCTACTGGCCATCTGCACGACTTCTTTGAAAAAATGTCTATTCAGGTCTTTTGCCCATTTTTAAAAATCAGCTTTTTTTTTTTTTTTGTCTTGATGTTGAGTGGTATATTTATATATTTTGGATAGTCATGCCTTATCAGTCATTTCATTTACAAACATTTTTCTCAACTTACCATTTTCTTACAGACTCTTAGTCACCATCATGAATATTGGTCATCACTCCTTGGCACGGTGGTGGACTGTACAGGTAGCTCCACCGAGATGGCCTTCCAACCACTGTCTACGATGGGTGAGACCTTGTGTTGGCCGTGGGGGTCACAAAGACGGTTGAGGCACTGTCTGTGCTCTCAAGGAGCTTACTATACAGCATGGAAGCAAGAATATGCATTTTTTAAATGTAATAAAATACTTAAAAATGCCAGATGGATGCTGCAGACACCTTAGGACTTCCAAGGTGACAGAAACACCAGGGTGCCTTGGGGAGAAGGGCTACATCTGGACCTTGAAGGAAAGGATGGTCTTGGCTCAGAGCAAGGGGAGACGGTGAGCAGAGGGCAGAGTGAGGACGGTGCTGGAGATGTGATGGGAACAGTGAGTGGACCTACCAGAAACCAGCTGTTAGAACTTGGGTGATTTACTTAACCTTCCCAAGTCCCGCCTGCCTCCTGGGTAGCCCCTCCCAGGGTTGTGATGAGGATAAAATGAGATAATCCACATGAATTTCGTGGCCTAGTATGCAGCACTTTGTGAATGTGCAATAAATATGTCTACTGTTAATAATACAGACTCTGGGCCTTTTGCAGCTGTTGTTGTTTAGTCTCTAAGTGGTGTCCGACTCTGTGGCTGTAGCCCTCCAGGCTCCTCTGTCCGTGGGATTTCCCAGGCAAGAATACTGGAGTGAGTTGCCATTTCCTCCTCCAGAGGATCTTCCCAATCCAGGGATTGAACCCATGTCTCCTACACTAGCGCGTGGGTTCTTTACTGCTGAACCACCAAGGAACCCCTTTTGCAGGTGAAAGCCATGTTTATCTGGCCTCTCTGATCTCAGGATTTCAAAAAGATGTTAGACACATACCTAATAGCAGATATGACTTCTCTATCTTCTACATAAGACCTTGGAGGCTCAGTCGACAGGCAGTGGTAGACCCAGGAATACACCCCAGGTCACATGTTTAGAGCTGAGAAGGGATGTCACAGATGCGTTAATGAAGTGATTCTCAAACTTGAGTGTTCATAAAACACACATGAGAAATTTTCTCAAAATTTCCTGAGCCTCACCCAAAGAAGATTCTGATTTAGAAGATCTGGGCGTGGCCTCTGGATTCTGAGTTTTTAACTAGGTTTTCAGGGACTTCTCTGGCGTTCAGGTGGCTAAGATCCTGACCTCCCAATTCGGGGGGCCTGGGTGCAATCCCTGGCTGGGAAACTGGATACCACATGCCGCAACTAAAAGTTCTGATGCTGCAACTAAGACCTGCCACAGCCAGATAAGTCAATAAAAAAATAAATAAACTAGGCTTTCAGGAGCTATGTCTACCACACTTTGAGAAATACTGGTCTCCTTAAGAGGCAGAACAAATCTGGGTCTCCTGCTTGGGGCTTGGCACCTATGTGGCTGACAGAAGCATCTCCAGGCTTTTTTATCCAGTGATGAAATGTACATAATTTACATTACAAAATTTTGTCTTCTGGGGGAAAGGCATGACAGAATACAGACTCAAATGTCTTAGGCTGACTCAGGTTTATTAATGAAGCAAAACTGATTTCTCCAAAAGGTGAGGCAGGTCCCTGTGGGGAGAGACAGGAAGGAACCTTTCAGCTGCCCCTGCGAGGATCCCTGATCCTGGGACAAGTTGTAAAAGGCTTGGAATTGGCAGATCCATGGCCTGAACAGTGGCCCTTCCCACTGCTGCAGCTCCAGGTGTTTCTTGGCATCGCTCCCATCGCTGCCTCCATACACGTGGAAATTAAGTTAGGAAGAATGGCCATACCCCAGTGTTGAGTCTTCTCATCCAGAAAGATGGCATGCCTTAATCTGGATGAGCTCTTCACCTACACTTCAGCTTTTCTTTCCTCCCGAGGTGGGAGAGGTGTAGGGAGAGGATGGAAAAGGTGGTGCTCGCCCTGTCAAGGCAGCACTGCAATCCCCTTATGCTGCGGTTAAAGGGTGAACCATCAAGACCACCTTTCTGCTTGGGGAGGCTTCCCTGATGCTCAGTTTATTCACCCTTGTTCATCAGGGGCTTCCCGGGTGATGCTAGTGGCAAAGAACTTGCCTGCTAATGCAGGAGACTTAAGAGACACTGGTTCGATGCCTGGGTCGGGAAGATCCCCTGGAGGAGGGCATGGCAACCCTCTCCAGTATTCTTGCCTGGAGAATCCCATGGACCAAGGAGCCTGGAGGGCTATAGTCCATGGGGTCACAGAGTCAGACAGGATTGATGCAACTTAGCATGCTTGCTCATCAGGCCCATTCTTTCCCAAGGTCAATGATGGAAGGATCGCTCCACCCTTGTCCACCCTAGAACTTTAGCCAGAGAGGGCATCTGGGGTGCCCTGCAAAGGGAATGGTGCATGTGAAACTTTGGCTTTGTTTCATCGTTCACTCTTGTTCCGTATACTTTTGCTAGTATTGTACTTAGAATTTGTGCATCCATTTAAACAGTATTGGTCTCGTCTGTGTGTGCGCGCCCTTGACAAATGTTGGTGTTAAGGTGATACTGACTTCCAGAAATGAACTGGAAAGCCTCCTTGTCCCGTGTGCTGCAGCAGACATAGAGCAGGGACTATTAGCTATCACTGTGCCAGCTGGCCTCAGGGAGTTTTGTGCAAAAAAGGCACAGAAAAGGAACAGTTAGAAATACTGCTTGGTGGAGGAATGGTCTCTGGAACTGGCAGACAGAGCATCCTGTTTCCAGATGTTCGCCGTATGGAACAGATTGCGTCTCCTCCTTCCCAGCTGGCTTAGAGCGTCAACTGCACTGACCTCACAGCTCACTTGTCAGAATTTCACAGGGCCCTCTGGTCTGGGTCTAGCTGCGGCTCTCAGCGCCGCGCTCCAACACACGACACTCGGAGGAGCCCAGGGGAGCATCGAGGGAGACCTGGCCTCACAGCCTGCCAACGTGTCTTTCTTGCAGAGGCCGAGGCGAGTGAGTGGGGCTCTGGCTGCCCGAATGGAGGGCCAGGCTGTACAGGGGCAGAGGCTCCTCGGTGGTCTTAAAAGTAATGTTCGCCACAGTTGGTCTTTTTAATTAAAAAAAAAAAAAAAAAAAAGAACAGGCTATATGAAGCAAGGAGATGAAACTGTGAGTCTAATTTTCTTCATCTTTGTGGAAGAGGAGGTTTTGCTGGAAAGGTTTTCTCACCAGCAGGTTAATGGACTGCTGTAGTCAGCCGCTCCATTTTGAATGGCACTGGAAAGTCAGAAAACCTTTTCCTGTTTTATAGTTAGTTCCCCAGTGCCTGCTGGATGGACCAGGTGGTGTGTGCTGTGGGAGGTGGGGGGGTGGGTGATGAAAAGGGATGGAGGCCTCCATAGAGACACTGGTCACTCCCTTTTCATCCAGAACCAGATCACATATATATGCTTCCCTGGCGGCTCAGTGGTAAAGAATCTCCCTGCCAGCGCAGGAGATGCAAGCTCAATCCCTGGGTCAGGAAGATCCCCTAGAGTAGGACACGGAATCCCACCCCAGTGTTCTTGCCTGGAGAATTCCATGGACAGAGGAGCCTAGCTGACAGTCCATGGGGTTGCAAAGAGTGAGGCACGACTGAGCACGTATGCATATGTAAATTATATTTTATGTACAATTATATCTTATACCATTACCTGTATGTATAACTACATATAGTTTTTCAACTATATGAAGAAGTGAAGTGAAAGTTGCTCAGTCGAGTCTGACTCTTTGCGACCCCATGGACTCTACAGTCCATGGAATTCTCTAGGCCAGAATACTGGAGTGGGTAGTCTTTCCCCTTCTCCAGGGGATCTTCCCAACCCAGGGATCGAACCCAGGTCTCCCGCATTGCAGGCTGATTCTTTACCAGCTGAGCCACAAGGGAAGCCCAAGAATACTGGAGTCGGTAGCCTAACCCTTCTCCAGTGGATCTTCCTGACCCAGGAATCGAACAGGGGTCTCCTGCATTGTAGGCAGATTCTTTACCAACTGAGCTATCAGTTAACTATATATAACTATGTATTATATATATATTATATATACTTTATATAAAAATACAAAATATATGTGAGAAAGAGAGGACGTGCTATTTGACTTAAGGAACACTGTTCACTTCAATATACAGACATTTTAACTAAATTACATAAAGGTTTTTTTAAACTCCACCTTAGGGTTTATGAATGAAATTCCTTTCTGACATCATTCATGATAAAAATTTAAGTCATGATGAAGATTTAAAATTAGATTATAACATGCCTGGAATAATACTGACACAGAAATAATTGCTTTTATCCTTTTGGTTGTGCTTCATGACTTGTGGAAACTTAGTTCCCTGTCAGGAATTGAACCCCAGCCTTCATGGAGCCCTAACCACTGGATCACCAGGGAATTCCTTTTATTACCCGCCCCCACCCCCAGCCCCAACTTTGGTTTTTCAGACACCACAGATATGCCAGTGATTCTCCTGTGACCCTGGAATGGGAGGAGACCTGAAACATGACTGAAATTGAATTGTCTCACCACACCGGCAAGTTGACTTTAATGTGAGTTGGAAAAATCCAGAATGTGGCATTTTTTAATATGACTTGTTCTGTAATAAAATTCATGACCCTTTATATATATATATATATATATATATATATATATATATATATATATATATAAAATCTCATTAAAACTCACATCAATCCTACCAAGTAAGTAGGTATTACTGTTGTCCCCAATCTGCAGGGGACATCAAGCCCTTAACTCAATTCCTCACAGCTACCAGGTGGTGGGGGGAACTGCCTGGGAGGGATTGTCCTCCTCCTCCCAATCCTATTTTGCATAATTGGCTATGGACTTTTCATTTTTAAATCTGTCTAAACCTTTATTTTGAAGTCGTTTGTCCTGAATTCCTTCATGAGAATTGAATTCATTATATAGCAGGTCGACCCGGCCACCGCGAGCTTCCCTGATGGAGGGCTCCTTGGTGGGGAACAGGCGGGCACAGAAAGACATTTAAATGTCACCCACTGCAGTCCCCAAGCCTCCTTGCTTTCCACCACGCAGGGAGCAGGGAAAGGAAATGCAGGCTCAGCATCATTAAAAAAGAAAAAAAAAAAATTTTTTTTTTAAAGTCAAAGAAACACCTATAAGAGAGTCCTTTGTAATAGTAACATTTTGGTCACCCGAACAGAAACCCTTTGATAAGATCCCCGGGAGCTCGTAAATAATTCTCTCTCACTCTCTGAGTTCGGATGGCTGCGGGTCAACCCTGAAACAAGATGACCAGTTCCACCAGCATCAATAAGGCCCTAATCCTGGAGGAAGGAAGTGGAGTCCGGTTTCCACTGCAGCTATAAAAAAAAAAAAAAAAAAAAATCAGGGCTTTGTTTCCAGGATTGCTCTTTCAGTCCTTGTAACACACAGCGGTTCGCTTTGGCAGGAAAAGCGCCTTCTGAACACAAAGGGCTGTAGTTTTTCCGGAGTCGCGCTGGGCCGGCGGGATGTTCCTCCCTGAGGCCACTGGGTGGCGCTCGAGGAGCCGGGATCTCCGGGGAGGGACCCCGCCCCCTCCGGTCCCCCGCGGCACCCCCCAGCCCCGGCTTCCAGCTCAGTCCAGTTCCAAGTGGGCAACCCATGGAGGTGACTCCAAGACCGCGAGAGTGAGCCCAACCCTCCTCCCAAAGCCATTTTCAGTGCGGACACTCGCGGTTTGCGCCTTCTTACGTAAAGACGAGTAAAAGCATATCTAGAAATGATGTTTCGACTTGGAAAATGCTGTGTGTATTGGTCTGTAAAAGACCACTGGGGGCTGAGTGTGCAAATGCAAGATCCAGGCGGCCTCGCCCTCCCAGCTCCACGCCCGCAGCCTGTCCAGTGCAGAAAGAGCCGCGGGCGCTCGTGCCCTCTTTCCTCGGTCAGGTTCTGGTCCCCAGCATCTCCGCTTTCTCCGAGGGCCAAGCGGATGGGCTTCCCTTGCATTTTGAGTCCTGGGTACCACCCCCTTCCACCTCTCCAGGGAGCGGCCAGGTCTTAGAGGCCAACCCTTCCCCTGGGCTGCTCTCTTGAATAATTGTGCTTAACACTCCCCGTCTTTAAAACCAACCATGCGAAATAAGAGGCCCCCAGCGCTCCCGCCCCACTGCACCTTTAGCTACAGATCGCCCACTGCCTGCCTCCTATTCCCAACAGAGAAGATGGATTTGTCCGTGAGCGTAGCCCCAACTTCCTTCCTACTCTTTACCCAGATCCACCCTGGTGTAGTTTCTGACTTTCTAGCTTTCCACTGAAACTGGCTTTGCCCATCATCCCAAATCCAGGAGATGCTTGTGTTTTTTTCTCTGTTTTGTTTGATACTGATCATCACTCTCTCTTCCTAAACGTGGTCCCCACCACCCCTTGGCTCCTAAGACCTTCCTTGGTCCACAAAAGTCCCCACTAGAGCAAAGGGTTGTGAACTTAGGCCTGGTAGATGAGGTGACAAGTTCTCGATCCCCATTTATTTATTTTTTTACAAATATTTATTGATTTGTTCCTTCATAGCTCAGTCGGTAAAGAATCTGCCTGTAATGCAGGAGACCTGGTTTCAATCCCTGAGTTGGGAAGATTCTCCTGGAGAAGGAAATGGCAACCCACTCCAGTATTCTTGCCTGGAGAATCCCATGGACAGAGGAGCCTGGCGGGCTACAGTCCACAGGGTCATAAGAGTCCGATAGGACTGAGTAACTAAACCGCCACTTCCGTTTATTTGTTTATTTGGCTATGCTGGATCTTAGTTGCCCCTTGGAGTATCTTTGATCTTTGTTGCAGTATGAGGGATCCAGTTCCTGGACCAGGGATCTAACCTGGGCCCCCTGCATTGGGAGTGTGGAGCCTCAGCCACTGAAGCACGAGAGAAGTCCTCTCATTTGTCTTTCCTACGTTAAAAGGAACTGGCTAAGGATCTCCAGTCCTGGGCAGGTTCCCAAGATCAGAGGACATGTGAAGGGGACAGTGGGGAAGAGGGTTGGACAGTGTGTGGAAGGTGTTCAGGGCTGGGCTAGCTGTTGTGCGACCCCATCTCAAAGACCCCGCGTTGTCGAGCGAGAGGCTGAACAGGGGGCCGCTTCTTGGGCAGGGGGCTTGGGGAAGGTCAGCGTCCCTCCCCGGCTCCCCCAGAGAAGGCTGGTGGAGGCGCTCCAGTTCCTTACTGCTGTCTGACAAACTGTCGCAAAGCTTAGTTGCTGACGTGGCAGGTCAGATCTGCCATTTGGATGGGAATGGGGGGTGGGAGAAGGCGCATCTTGCCTCCACGTGGCATCACCTGTGCCCCTCGGGCGCTGAGGATGCTCTGACAAGATAGCTTTTGCCCAGAGAAGAGAGTTGGCGTTGGCTCTTGGTCCAGAGCTCAGCCGGTGCTGAGAGCCCGGGGCCTGGGCTCCTGTCCCCATGGGTCTCTCCCCCAGCGGCCTGGCCTTTCCCACAGTCAGCTGGCTGGTACCCGAGGGGCAGAAAGGGGACGTTCCCAGTTTCTTAAGGCCTGGTTCCCAAGCTGGCCCAGCGGTTATCTCGGTTATCTCGCATTCACTGTATTCTGTTGGTTAAATGGCTGTCGGGCTCAAGTTCAAGCGTAGAGTACAGAGATGCCTCCTGTGGATAGAAGGAGCACAGGAGAGATGACCTGGGGCCAAGTTTTCACGGTCACACCTAGCAGTCTGCCTTTAACCCTCTCTCCTCTCTGGGGTCCTTGTTAACCTTCCCCTCCGTCCTTTTAGTTGGGGCTGCGTGGGGACCGTCACTGAAGTGAAGCCCAGGAAATTCTGACCTCAGCTCACACCCTTTCTTTATCCACCCCAACCGCTTCCTTGAAGGGTGGCCAAGCTTGCAGATGAAAGAAAGGCTGCGATAATTTAATGTGTCCCTTCCAGGAGGTGGGAGGGGAGGGGAGGAAGGAGCCTCAGAGAGTTTCAAGCAACCTTGCACCCGAGGCAAGAAGAGTTGACCCGAGTGAAGGGAAGAGAGGGGATGAAGCCGCTGGAGCTGTTCTCGGGGTTTCCGAGAGGCCTCGGGCCGACGGCCTGCTTTACCAGCGCAGAGCAGAGGTCCTGCTGTCACTGTGGAGTTTATAGACGAGGGGTTATCATCAGAATGCGTTTAAGCTTCTTTGCAGTGTTCTCGCACTGTGCTTCAAAAGTAATAGAAATTAATAGTCACAGGGCCCAGCCAGCCCGGGCGTTTTCCTATGAGGTTGGTGATGAGTAAGTGAGGTGTCTGCCAACCACGGTGTCGACGGAAGCCACTAATTCAGCTCACAAACACTGCCAAGTGACCGTGGGAGCAATCACGGTCTCCCTCCAGACCCTGACCACATTTGGACCCATGACCTTGAGCGTCACTGTATCTCCCATGGCGGTTCTGAAAAGGGGAGAATGATGGCAGGCGGTGGGCTGGCTCCTTCCAATGATGAAGGTAACGAAAGACATAAATACATGAAGTTTCAAGGCCTGCAGGGTGAGAGTGGCTTAGCGCACCAGCCTTTTTACACCACGAGGCGTGCTTTCCTGTGACAATCTTCTTTTTTTTTTTTCGAGCCTTGAATTAATTTCTCTTACACACACTGGTGGCTGAGCAATGAAGAATCTGCCTGCAATGCAGGAGCAAGGCAATAGACATAGGTTTGATCCCTGGGTTCAGAAGATCCCCTGGAGAAGCAAATGGCAACCCACTCCAGGATTCTTTGTGTGTGTGTGTGTGTGTGTGTGTGTGTGTTCTGATTTATTTATTTTTAATTGAAGGATAATTGCTTTATGGTTTTGTGTTGGTTTCTACCAGATACCAACATGAATCTGCCATAGGTTGACTTATATCTCCTCCCACTTGAACATCCCCCCCACCTCCCTCCCATCCCACCCCTCTAAGTTGTTACGAGCCCTGGTTTGAGTTCTCTGAGTCATCATTCCAGTATTCTTGCCTGGAAAATTCCATGGACAGAGGAGCCCGGTGGGCTGCAGTCTGTGGGGTCACAGAGAGTCGGACACGACTGAGCACATAGACAAACTTTGAAGAAAACGCTGACACTAAGGAGACACTCCATAAATAGTTGCTATTAACTTCCCTGCCTTGCTTTTTATTATATGCTCATTGAGACCAGAAATTTCACATCCTCTGTGTTGCCAGAAGTCCTGGGCAGATTTAATATAATGCCGTTGCTACTGAGAAGCACTTGGGAAATATTACTCAGTATTGATGAAAATAATAACTACTTTCATTGAAATGCAAACTACTAAAGGTGCTAAATACTCTTGGCTCTTCACCTCTGTTGTATTGGGAGTGACTGATTTATGCAGGCTTCCAACTAACTACTGGTCCTTCCTGCTCTGAAACTTGGACACGCTTATGTCACTGAGCAGGTGTTTAGATGGGTGAGAGGCTTTCTTGGGCTTAAGCCAGAGAGCCAGGCTATTTGCAGCAGATTTAGACTTTTAAGATATGGAAACTTGTTAATATGCCAAGTAGGAGACAAGGATGAGATGGCTGGATGGCATCACTGATGCAATGGACATGAACTTGGGCAAACTCTGGGAGATGGTGAGGGTCAGGGAGGCCTGACGTGCTGTAGTCCATGGGGTTGCAAAGAATCGGACCCGACTGGGTGGCTGAACAACAAGGAGACAAGGAGCCAGGCCACGTCAGGTCAGGCCCCCACATGGGGCATCCAGAGAAACCAGGAGGCCATGAGGGCGTGCAAGGGCAGAGACATCAGACAGTGGGAATTCCTTTGAGCAACAGAGAGAGGGCTTGGGGTAGCCTTGCGGCCAGTACGCTGTGTCTCTTTCCCAGCCTCCATTCATTCCTTCAAGCTGCATTTTCAGCTGAAAGTGCGATCACTATCTTGCTGAGTGCAGGCAAGATAAAATCTGGGAGGAGCTGCCAAGGTTCAAATTTCCATCATTCTTAAGAAGTCAGAACCCAGAGTTCTCACTCCTTGCCCAGGGGTAAGTCATGGTCAGTTTAGTTCCCAGGATGCTCACCCGGGAGTTTTGGGGGTGATACCGTGGTCAGTGATTTCTATACAGAAGCTCGAGAAAAAAGTCCTAGGTGGGACTGAAGCTTTGTAGAGAATTAACGCCATTGTGGGTTTTAAAACCAAAACTAAATTGTGACTGTCACCAGCAACCAATATCTAGGGACTTGGGTTCATTTGCAGATTAGACTTTGATTTTGTTCAGCTTTTATAGATGAGACGATAACATTTGTCAATGACTTAGACTTACCTGGTCCAACTCTCCTCAAATATCTGGCAAATTGAAACCCAGTTTGTTCTAAAGAACGAGCAGAGGGAGTGGAGGGCTGTGTTTAAACTGCCAGGTTTACTTAGAACACCTCCCCTCCCATTCAATTTATTTTCCCCAAAGTCAAAGATTCCTTTTTCGTTAGCCAGGAGTGTTACGTAATAAAAGCAAGCTGCTTTTCTTCTTTTTCCTTCCCAAGTGATCAGGATTTGGATCAGTAAATTTTGGTCATTCTTCTTTCCCAGAGCTAGAATGACAAGGACCCAAGGCAGGATGTCTACATTGATTTTATGACTTTGCCAGAGGTCACTTGGGCTTCGCTGGTGGCTCATAGTAAAGAATCTGCCTGCAATGCAGGGACTTGCAGGAGACAGGGCTTTGATGCCCGGGTCAGGAAGATCCCCTGAAGTAGAAAGTGGCAACCCACTGCAGTATATTCTTTCCTGAAGAATCCCAGGGACAGAGGATCGTGGCGGGCTACAGTCCATGAGGTCTCAGAGTTGGACACAACTGAGCAAGTAAACAACAGTAAGGTCACTTCGGGGGAAATGTTTCAAAGACAATCCCCCCAGCAGTGAAGACAACACTGATGTTCTGTGTGATCCCCTGGCCACATTAGTATGAGAGGGTGTGAAGCAGTCAATTCCTGGTCAATGATACGTCAAGGCAAGCTCGTCACCACGGTGAAGAATGCAATTACCCACCTTACATGACTGTCCCTCTCCTCTGATTACCCACCTTACATGACTGTCCCTCTCCTCTGACCCCAAAGTCAACCCTTCCACCGGCTGTCTTCCTGGGAATGGCATCTAGGTGGGTGAAATAATAGGAAGACTGCTCACATACCTGTAGAAAAAGGAAAATGCATAGTGTCTTTAATTCCATTTAGATTCCATTTAGATTTCTGCTGACATCACAGGCCATCCTGGGTTAAGGCTGGTCTGCTGAATTAAATAGACTTGGTTTTGAGTCTTGGCCCTGCAGCTTCTTAATGTCGCGGTGCTGTGCTTAGTCGCTGTCGTGTCGGACTCTTTGTGACCCCGTGGACTGTAGCCTGCCAGGCTTCTCTGTCCCTGGGGATTCTCCAGGCAACAATACTGGAGCGGGTTGCCATGCCCTCCTCCATGGGATCTTCCCAACCCAGGAATTGAACCCAGGTCTCCCGCATTGCAGGCGGATTTTTTACTGTCTGAGCCACCAAGGAAGCCCTCTTGATGATGAGATCTCGGGAAAGTTTGGATCCTCTCTAGTTCTCATTTGTAAAATGAGGGTACCCATACCTCCGTCATGGGCTTGGGTGAACATAAAGGATGATGTGCACAAAAGCATAGGGTCTTGGCACCTTGCAGAGACTCAGGGTTGGCAGGGAGGTTAGCCTTTCTCTCCTGGTCACAGCCTCTCGTGGAGATGGTCCTGCTGTCTCCCAGGCAGCACGGGGACACGTGGGAAAGAGAGGCGACCACCACCATGTGGGGATCGTGGGAAGTCCTTCTCAGGAATTAACACAGAGAGTGGCTGCGTGGATGGGGACACCTTAGAGAGAAAGGGCTTTCTGTTGCCTCACCGATCGCAGAACCTGCCGATGCCAACGGCAGGGTAGCTGGGCGAGGCAGGAAGACAGCCTGATCAGGAAACGGGTCACAGAGCAAATGAAGGAGGTGGGAGGGAATGTTCCTGCAACAACCCACACAACACCGTGTCTCTTGACATTATAACTCATGACCCAACCCTTTCCCGGTGTGTCCCCATACCCCCAGGTTACATTCGGAGACGGTTTATTCACATCTGAATTGACAGTGCTCACCCACTTACCTGGCACTTAATTGTAGGTGCTCCATCATAATTGATGACTAATTAACTGAATGAACGACACACTCCTAGTCTCCTGAGGACCTGAGGATTTGCATTTTTCTCTGCCTCTGAGGGGAAAAGGGGGGCACTTGATAAGGACACGGAGTTCCCAGGGTCTATTTTCCTAAACCACTACCTGAAATCCTTTTAGAATTCACTCAAGGTTCTCCTCTGGAGCCACAGGACAAGAACAGAGGAGCCAAGGAGAGATTGTTTCTTGTTTTTTAAAAAAGATTGTATTGCGGTATAATGGCAACCCACTCCAGTATTCTTGCCTGGAGAAGCCCATGGGCAGAGGAGCCTGGCGGGCCATGGTCCATAAGGTCGCAGGGAGTCGGACATGACTGATAAAGCATAGTAAAGCATAAAGCATAAAGCACAGTCGATTTACAGTGTTGTGTTATTTTCTGCTGTACGGCAAAGTGAATCAGTCATATGTTTTCATCCATCCAGTCTTTTTTTGGATTTCCTTCCCGGTCAGGTCACCACAGAGCACTGAGAAAACTCCCCTGCGATATCCAGGAGGGTCTCATTAGTTATTCATTTTATACGTAGTCGTATATATATGGTCAACCCCACTCTCCCAATTCATCCCACCCGCCCCCGTTTCCTCTCTTGGTGGAAACCATTAGTTCTGGTTTTCTGAGTGCCTTTTAAGTTCAGGATGAGGGAGGCTCTGCTGCAGATTTTGCTGGAAGGCGGCAGAGAAGAGACCTGCTGAGTCCGAACTCACAGGACATGCGTCAAGAACAGTACCTTTACTAATAATCTTGGTCAAAGGTTCTACTTTTATTACCTTAAAAAAAGTGACGGAATATTTAAAAGCTTGGAGTCTCCAGGCCGGTAGCAATCACTGTCATTGTTCTCAAAGGATACATTCCCAGTGTTTTCGCTTTTATTTTCTGTGGAAAAGGCCCCTTTTCTTTGTTTCTTTACAAACCACTACACAGAGGAAGCCAGCATCTTAAGGACTACACAATCCAGGAATTCCCTGCAGGATCCTTCATACCTGGAGCTGGTGTTAAAAAGATCATTAAGAACAGAGCATCCAGTCATTCCCTGGAGCTCCTGGTAATTTGTGTTTAAAGACCTAGACTCTAGCACAGTTAATATTTACAGTGAGGTAATATATTATTCACAAGGACCCCAGACACCAAAGCATCTATAAATTCACACATAGTTAACCTCTTTCTGCTCCTTCCTTTCTTTACTTATTAAGTCAATTCAAGACCCCATCTATTATCAGAGATAAAGTTCTTTCAATAATTTCACCCACAAGCCCTTTAAAACGAAAATAAAAAAATTAAGAACTCGCCAGATTCTCACTTAACATGAAGAACCTTTACAGACTTCTGAAGGAGTGGCTCTGGGTAAAGGAAATGATAGAACCAAATTATTGCCATTTTGTCCTTTGGAGTTATGTACACATTGAAGGGTAGGAAATGGATTCTAAGGGGTAAAATCTTTGTCCAGAATGTAACAGGCTATTCCTAAGGATTTCCAGGGATGAAAGAGTGTGCCTATGAACAAACTAATCCAAAAGAGAAATTGTACTGCTTAACGGGGTGTGCATTCATTAACATGAATTGACAAATTATAGATTAGTGTTAGTGGCTCAGTGGTGTCTGACTCTTTGCAACCCCAGGCTCTTTTGGAGCCCACCAGGCTCCTCTGTCTATGGGATTCTCCAGGCAAGATTCCTGCAGTGAGTTGCCCTTTCCTTCTCCAGGGGATCTTCCCAACCCAGGGATCGAACCTGAGTCTTCTGGATTGGCAGGCTGGTGAGCTACCAGGGGAGCCTGATCTCAGGGTCGTAGACCTTTCTGGGAGTGGCTTCCTCCAGAGCGTGCTATCCAGGGAGTGGTAGATGGCTCGAGGTACCTCTGACCTGGCCTTGGAACTCACTAAGTGACCCTCAAGCTGCATTCTGTTGGTTATAAGGAAGTCACAAGGCCAAATCAGATTCAAGAGGATGAAACTATCCACAGGCATGGATGTCAGGAGTTTTAGCCCACCAGTGACCCATCTTTGAAGCTTAGATACTATACCCTGGCTGTGTGCCTATCTCCAAGTGTTTAATGTAGTCTCATATTTATAAAGTGGGTTAGAGTTAAAGCTACTTATTTTGGTTGTGAGATTTTCCCCGATGGCTCAGCGGGTAGAGTCTGCCTGCAGTGCAGGAGACACAGGAGACTCGGGTTCCATCCCTGGGTTGGAAAGATCCCCTGGAGGAGGAAAATGGCAACCCACTCCAGTATTCTTCCCTAGGAAATCCCCGGGACAGAGAAGCCTGGCAGGCTAGAGTCCATGGGTCACAAGAGTTGGATACGACTGAGTGATTGGGAACATAATAATAATATCTGCCATCCATGAAGCAACTGCACTATTGTGCAAAGAGTTGTGCAAAAATAAAGAAAAAATTCCTGCTCTTAGAGCTAATAGGGGAGAAAGGCAATCAAGCAAAAAAGAAAATATGAAGTACAGCAGATGATGATAAACTCTCCAGAGAAAAGCAAAGCAGGAAGAGGATTAGGAAATGTGTGTGTGGACGAAATTTTAAATAGGCTCTTGGAAGAGGCGGCCCTGATGAGGGGGCATCTTTCTGCTAATGGGATTGCAGGTTCGGGACCTGGGCACCCACGGTCCCCTCTTCTGTGCCTGCAGCACTTTTCCTGCCTTTAGGCATCAGCCTGGAAACCATGCCCCTGGAGGCCTGTCCCGACTCCCCCGTCAGTGCTGCGGTCTCGGTCTCCTGCATTTCTCCTCCTACGCGATTGTCACACTGTATCTGCTCATCCTCCGTATCACCAAGATGACCAAGGAAGCAGGGCTTCTGTCTCCATCACTGACAGGTGTATCCACCATGCTTACATGAGTCCTAGCACTTGGACCCAATAAAAGTGCTGTGGATGACTGGCCAGTCATCCTCCGCCTCCCTAGTCTTCGATTTTTTTTTTTTCCAGATTGCATAGCTGGTAGGTTCTGGACCCATTCCAGGGCCTCTGACTCCGCCTCTGGCCTCCATTATTCTCTGGTTCCCTGGCCAAGGACTCAGCTTTGAGCCCTCAGCCGTCAACCAACTCCTTTTGGAGGAGGGCTGAGATCTCCTGTTGCTGTGTTGTAGGTTCAGTTCCAGTCCCAGACTTCAGTGGTCCCGCCGGCCTCCCGGGTCTGATGTGTATTCTTTGGAGACCAAGAGCAAAGAATCTGCATATTTACTTTGGATTTGATCCGTGAAGGAAGGGACAGTGCAATTGGTTTGGAACAATTTCAGGAGCTGGCTCTCTCTTTTTGGCTGTTGTCAGCGTGCTGATGGTGTAACTTTATAGCCACCATCCGTGTGCCCCGAGGGGTGAACAATGGGAAGACTTTAAACGTCTAAAAATAAAAGTCAACAAACCAATAATGAGGACAGTTGAGTTACCGTAACTCATACACAATTGAATTTTTTTTTTTTTCTCCAAATCCCAACCGTTTGTTTCCAGCACTGACACCAGATTCTGGACCTGAGTTTGATTTGTCTTGGCTACTCACCCCCAGCACCGGTCCGATTGGCAGCGGGCGTTCCGCCTGTCCGGCGAACCCCTGGTCCAGGGTTAGGGGTATCCTTTGCATCGATCGGCTTCAGGTTCAGGCTCGCTGTATGGTTCCTGTGCAGACAAACACCCAAATCTTTCTGTCAGGAGGGAGAGCACAAAAAACCCAATCATCCGTGCAAACTTCATTTCCAAAAACACAAGAGAAATACAATAACACAGGAACCGTATCGAAAGTAATTAAAAGCCGGAGACACTGCCTTTCAATGTGACTCCCGGTTCCAGTTATCAGGGCGGCTCAGAACAACCTCTGTATTTTTTCACTGGGCCCTGTCGCAAAGGGTTTCTTGCATGGAAAGAACAAAGCTTCACTATAATTAAATCAAAGGGTGATATTATTCTTCCACTGAAGTGTGAAAACTCAGGAAGGGCTACTGTCAAATCAATAATCATGGCTCCCTTTCCGAAATGTCAGTGGGTGATTCCCTTTGGTGGCAGCCCCCGGGGGCAAGGTCTGGCTTCTTGTTCTGCATCCTTTCTTGATGGGGTCTCAAGAAGTCTGGCTGTTTCTCAGCTGGTCACTGAGCTGTGGGTTAGCGGTGGTGCGGTGTGGTGTTTAGTTGCTGAGTTGTACCTGACTCTTTGAGACCTCATGGACTGTATCCCACCAGGCTCCTCTGTCCAAGGAATTCTCAAGGCAAGAATACTGGAGTGGCTTGTTATTTCCTTCTGCAGGGGATCTTTCTGACCCAGGGATAGAACCCACATCTCCTGCATTGGCAGGCAGATTCTTCACCACTGAGCCACCAGGGAAGTTAGAAAGGGATGGTGGGGGAGGATGGAGACCAAAAAAGAAGGAGAAGGCAGAAAAGAAGACGAAAAAGCAGCAGAAGAATATTTTTGTGCAGAGAAAGGTGTAAAAAAAAAAAAAAAAATCCCCTTGTGGTCACGTGACTTTGATTCTTCTGCTCATTCTGACTGTGCCCAGGGGTGAGCCCCTCCAACTTCCTAAAAGAAAAGTCCTCCTTGAGCACACACAGAAGTTCCCTTTCTTGTGACTCTTAGTACAAAGGAGACAAGTTGGTATTTTTCAAAGTGTGTTGACAAGGAACAGTGGGGAAAAAAATGCTCCGGGAAATATCAGTGGTATGCAAAAGCCAGATTTCCCAAAGATGGATTTCTTTTTTTAAATATCTTTAAAATTTTTTTTTTAATGTGAACCATTTAAAAAAAAATCTTTATTGAATTTGTTACAATGTTGTTTATTTTATGTTTCGGTTTTTTGGCTGTGAAGCATGTGGGCTCTTAGCTCCTTCAGAAGAAGTCTTAACCACTGCTCCACCAGGGAAGTCTCATATCAGTGTTTTTCTTTTTTTTCTTTAATTTTTGGCTGTACCCCAAGGCATGTGGGACTTTAGTTCCCCAACCAGGGGTTGAACCCATGACCCCTGGCATTGGAAGGTGGAGTCTTAACCATTGGGCCACCAGGGAAGTCCCCTTTTCTTAAACATTTATTATTATTATTTATTTTTAACCACACCACATGGCATGGGGCATCTTAGTTCCCTGACCAGGGGTTGAACCCATGCCCTCTGCGTTGGGAGTTTGGAGTCTTAACCACTGGACCACCAGTGAAATCCCCCCAAAACAGATTCTGGTCCTACCATGATGGTGCAACCCTAGGATGGTGCAACTCTATAGGCACCAGGGCCATCCTCATGTGATGGGTGCCTCCTTAATTCAGGTCACCTGGGAGCTGTGTCCTCCTTGACCCTGAGGAATGCGCCGCTCCCCACATCCTCTGCCACTCAGGTCCAGTTTTCCACGTGAGGGGTTCACCAGATAGACCCTCAAGATCTGTACAATGAGCTGTCTACCTCCCAGGGGAACCTGCCAACCCCACCTGCTGGAAGATGACTTTCCAAGTCTGCAGGTCCTTTAATGTAACAGTAGCTGAAGCCCATGATAATCTGTGATGTTCATACAATCACACATTCTATCCTCAGACTCGGAGGCCCTGCACAGCCTCAGTAACGGCTGAGTGAATGAATGAATGGTATTTGAGATTTCAGACTGATTTGTAGAACAGAAATGATGAGAAAGCCTGTAGCCCAGTGAATACTCTATATAAGCATACAGTGGGATTTGTGAACTTCCCCAGGTTCTTCTGGACTGGATCATTACTTAGAAGTCTTTCATCTTTTTTGTTCCCTCTTTCCACTGACCCAAAGTCTTCTGCATGTCCTCCGCATTTTGTACAGAAAGAATCAAGAATAGGTATGTGTTAATGAGAAGTCCTCTGAGCTCTCCAAGGCAGTGGTGGGTACTATTCAGGAAAAATCAGGCTGAATGGACATCCAGCCCCATGTGGATGGACTAAAACACCGAGGGTTGCAGGCCTTGAAGCAAGGGGTCTAGGGAGGATGGGGACCAGCCTCAGCTTCTGAACAGTTTGCCTGAGTCTGAAAATTGAAGCATATCTTTGGGAAATTCAGCAATCAGCTTCTGAAACCACGCTCACATGAAGGTAGGGTTGCTAAATGTCTTTAACAAGTGGACAGAACAATAGAAAAGTAACCAGAGGCTCATTTACATAATGCCTGTACCATGGGCTCAGTCAAGAGAGCAACTTTGACCTTTGGGATGGGCCAAGACGAATATGAATGTGGGTTTACAGGGTTGCCTATGGAAATAAGGTGCTTGCAAACCTTCTAGGGGAGGGTATGTTTACATAAGGTTGCTCAGCGAGCACTTAGCTAAGATGTAGCAAGAGCCTTTTTAAAGTGCATTTCCTTTGAGCCAGAATACTCTGTACTTTCCCCATGAAAATACTCATCGCACTTTATTTGAATTCCTTGTTTAATTAATACTTAAATTTTCTACCAGACTAACAACTCTGAAGGAGGGACCTTGCTGGTCTAGATTATTGCTCTATTAGTGCCAACAGAAATGTGCGACAGTAGGTATTGAATACATGCATGAAAGAATTAGTCACTACCTCACATTTCTAGGATGTATCCCCAGGAAGCAGTTGGACAAGTGTGCAAAATGTTGGTAAAAGGTCATTTATCTCTTCATTGCTTCTAAACTGTCTGTAAATGAGAGACTGGTGAAATAAATGACGGGACGCTATCCAACAGAATACTATACAGCTGCTTAAAATGATGCTCCACATTCATTGACATAGAGAGATATTCACCATATAGAACAAGAAAGAAACGAAGCTGACTGCACAACTGTGCACCATCTCCTGGGCTTCCCAGGTGGCTCAGTGGCAAAGAATCCGCTTGCCAACGCAGGAGACGTGGGTTCAATCCCTGGGTTGGGAAGATCCCCTGGAAGGGGAAATGGCAACCCACTCTAGTGTTCTTGCCTGGGAAAGCTCATGGGCAGAGGAGACTGGTGGGCTACTGTCCATGGGGTCGCAAAGAGTTGGACAGCACAGCAGCGGTACCATCTATTATGGAGTTTTTGCAAAATGAAAAGCTCTGTGGTAGGAAATCAGGTGTTTTTATTTTTCTCTTTAGTTTTCTGTATTGTCTGATTTTAAAAAAGCTTCTTTTAGAAAGCTCCTTTTATAGTGTGAAAAGCCAAGAAAATCACTTCCATTTTGAAAACAATGCAATTGTTCATTCCCATTTGGCCTTTCTTTATATACAGGGCAATTCTGTGCTTTGCTTGTGAAAGGAGGAAAAATGGCTTCAATTAGAGAACACAAGAAACAAGCACATCATTAATTGAAGGAATTAAAAAGAAGGAATTGTGTCTACTAGAGTCTCTCTCTGTAGCAGGCAAAAACACCCACAACAACAACACTGAAAAGGCTTTTGGAAAAGCCAAAGAAATAACGTGGCATCACAGACCATAGGTTGAGTTGGTGCCCAATGAAGAAGTCAGAGCAACAAATCTGGAAATGATGAATCACCAGGGTTTCTTTGCTTTTGATCCATACGCGTAATTATGTGGAATTGTCATCAGTGTTAGCTGCCTGGATGCTTCTATGTTCTCCAGGCTTTTGCAGATCTCCCTTTTTCTTTCATATCCAAACAGACTTGATAGAGGCCCTATGCCAAGCTCTGGCTCCAGAACATTCATGGCTTTACTGAGATTTCTAAGGACTCCCCCAGAGCTGCGGGGAGGGGGTTTATGGGGTGTATTCCCACAGTCACCTGTTGGTACAAATTCCTGCTTTTATTGAATCTGAGCGATCTGTCCATCTTGTTGCTTCCTAAGGCAGCTCTGTCCACCCTAAACACACCCCTCTCTCTTTCCTCAGAGCACAAACTGCGCTAAAATCTGATGAACATTTAGGGCCTAAGAAGACCCTTACATCACTGCTCAAACAGGCAAAGACCTGCTGCTATACTCTGCCCTCTGTATCCATGGGTTCCAAATTTGTGGATTCAACCAGTTGCAGATGGAAAACACATATATTTTTAAATTCATAAAGTTGCAAAAAAGCAAAGCTGGCATTTGCCATGCCAGGAACATAATATTGGCACCTGTTTAGGCGGCATTTACACTGTATTAGGTATTGTAAATAAACTAAGGACGATCGGGGTCAACATGTACGCGCTGCTGCATTTAAAATGGATCGCCAGCAAGGACCTGCTGTAGAGTTCAGGGATCGCTGCTCAGTGTGATGTGGTGCCTGGATGGGAGGGCGGTTTGCGGGAGAGTGGATCCGTGTAGATGTATGACTGAGTCCCTTTGCTTCCCACCTGAAAATATCACAACATTGTTAATCAGTTATACTCCAATATAAAATAAAAAAATTTTAATAAATGTGAAGGTGTGTATAGTTATATGCAAATAATGCAGCATTTTATATGAGGGACTTGAGCATCCGTGGCTTCTGGTATCCATGGGTGGAGGGCGTCTGGAACCAGTCCATCTCCCTTGGATGCTGAGGGAGTCCAACATCACAGCCCTCGGGTCCCTTTGCGCTCCCTGCCACGGGTCTCATGGGCCGCCCTGCTTTTGTTGGTATCTGCCGGCATGTCTTCTCAGGACGCCTCTTTTCTTCCCCGTCGGCTCCTCCTTCGACCACTTAGGCCCCGAAAGCCATTTTCCTCCAGAATGGCCAGAGGACGGTGCCTGCTGCCCTTTCTTTATCAAGCAGGGTAATTTGGTTTTCTCTCACTCTCCACCCTTCGCTGCCTAATCCCAGCCGACAGACAGTGAGCAGGGGATGTCCCCTTTCCTGACCCAAAGGTCCCCTTTGTTTTCTTATGTGGCATTAGTGGTAAAAAAAATCCGCCTGCCAATGCAGGACACATGAGACACAGGTTCGACTCCTGGGTCAGGAAGATCCCCTGGAGGAGGACATGGCAACCCACTCCAGTGTTCTTGCCTGGAGAGTCCCATGGACAGAGGAGCCTGGAGGGCTACAGCCCATGGGGTCACAGAGTCGGATGTGACCGAGGTGACTTAGCATACACATATTTTCTTAAGCACTTGTGCTGCCTACTATGAGTACCGCTGTTTTCCCTAGAACGTGGAAATTCTGCAGTAATTTAATTCTTTAAGTAGTCATTTCCCTTTCTCATAAAACCATGTCTAGATCTCAGATGTTAGAGATGCCTAACTGCATGGGTATTTGCTGCATTTCTATAAATATGTACACCCCTGCTTATTCCTATATGTACACAGTTTGTTAAATAAATCAAAGTTGGTACATTTTTCCAGAATCTGTTCCCATTTCTACTGGGCAAACCTTAGAGGTGGGGAAGTCAAACAAGAACATATGGGAAAGGTATTTGGGGGTTTGGCACAAACAGTCATAAGAAGCAGCCGTGTGTCTCGGAGTGTACTTGCAGGGTGGGGTGATGAACCGCAGAAGCCAACAGTTTCCATTTGGAGGGCGGTGCCTGCCCCTCAGGGGCTCAGTTTGAGACGTGTCGGCCTCTCACTCCTGGCAGATGGTCTCCTGGACGGTCCCCAGTCAGGGGGGCTCCATCTCCCTCACCTCCAGTGGCGAGGGCACCCCCAGGTCTGGAAGAAAGATGGCATCCTTTGAAGTGGCCCCTGGGATGTAGAGCTACGAGTTTTTTTTTTCTCAGCTTATTTCAAGCCATGAATAATTTAGGGTCGCATTTCAGCGCCTAAACTCCATTGAATATTCAACAAATCTCTGCTCTTTCCCCCTCTTTCTGCCTTTGATTGCCCTGGAAACATTTAATAGAGGATCTTGCATGGAGTTTGCGCCTAAGTGTTTAAGAAACATGACCGAAATGACCCAAGCTCATGTGTGTGCATTGACTGGAACTGGCATAAATGTCGTCTTGAAGTCACGTCCGGGAAGCACGATACCCACGTTCTGGAGGGACATTCATAGCAGCAGCGAAAAGGCCAGATAATGGCCCCATTTAGCCCAGCCATTTAGTACCATAAATGCATCTCCTCGAATAAATCTGTGGATGACCCTCGGGCTGACTCCACCGCTTGGCCACATGGTTTGTCCTTAATGGAGCACAAGGGCCCACCGGGCCTCCATCCCACATCAGGGACATGAGGAGAAACGCAATCGGTGGGCTCTTTTTTGGAAACGATTGCACAAAATGAGCAAAGAAATGGGGGAAAAAATCTCACAGGAGCAAGCATTTATTATCTAGCTGGTCGTCCTTACAGAATCATAAATACTGCTGCAGGAAAAAATGGGCCACCCTTCAAGACCCAGACAAGTGTTACAAGTATTTTTGAGATGACAAAAGAAAAGCATAGGTTTTCTTGCAGATACACTATAAAGATCAGGGTGGATGGCAGCATGCTGGTTTGTTAACCCTTTAGGGGGTCGGTCTGTTTAAAATCCTCCAGGGCCTCCCCTTGGCTTTCAGGATAAAGCTCAGATCCCTGAGGACGGCAGAAGTGCTCTTCCTGGTTCAGCTGTGTCTGCCCTGCCACCAGGCATCCTCCATGACCTGCTCACGCCTTCCAGAACCACCAGCACGAGTCTCTTGCTCTCTGCAGTCTTCTCCCCGCTCCCGTCTGCTCCTTTCTTCACCGAGTGAACCGTTGCAGGGGTTCAGCACACGGGTCGGTCCCTCTGGCAGCTTTTCCTTGAGTCTCGTCCTCTGCCCCAGAGTAGCTTGGGATGGTATCCTGCCTTGCTCCCCTGGCATCAGTGACTTCTCTGGTCATCTCGTGGGGTTTTCTTGTCCATTTTCCAGTAGGCTGAGACACGGGGCCAGCTCCCTGGCACTGAATCACAGTGGGTGTTTGATAAGCATTTCTTGTCTCAGCAGAGACACCATGTATTTATTCCTACCATGTACCAGGCATTGTTCTCAAACCTCTACACGTCTGACCTCCTTCAGTCCTTCAAACAGCCTTGTTTTTTTGGCCATATTCACTAGTTCGTTGTGTTTTTCATATTCCACATACAAGTGATACCATACAGTATTTTCACTTTGCATAATGCCTGACTTATTTCACTTTGCATAATGCCCTCCAAGTCCATCCAAGTGGTAGGTTTTTCTTTTACACACACACACACACACACACACACACACACACACACACACACACACACACACACACATATATATGGCTGCTCCTGGTCTTTGTTGGGGGCACACAGGATCTTTAGTTGCAGCATGTGAAATCTAGTTCCCTGGTCAGGAATTGAACCTGGGTCCCCAGCCATTGGGAATACAGAGTCTTAGCCACTGGACTAGGGAAGTCCCCATGTGGTGGGTTTTATTTTTACCTTTCATTTGAACATCTCCTCCCCACAGCTCAGTTTCTTTCAGGTCTTAAATACATGTTAATTTTCCTATCTGCAGAACTTAGGTTTTGTGGGTGAACAGTTTGCTTCCTTGGAATTTGGAACAGCCCTCCAAGCTCCCAAGGTATCTCTAACACAGAGCTTTGCCACAACTCAGCATCGCATGGTAGAGATTTGCTCCTGATTTCACTGGAAACAACAGATGACTTTACAACATGCGTATTTTAATTCTAGGCAGAATTGGTTTGGGAATAGTCTCAGGGAATTTCAGAATGGGTTATAGAACTGGGTCACTGTAATCCACTTCCCACCATCTCACCACAAAGGCCTCCTAATGAGATTATATCTAAGCCTTACACAGTTGCTCGTTTATTATTTTTCCTGGGTCTGCCCAGATAGACGGCATTGACAAACCCGAACTCTGACTATCTTATCACTGTGAGGTCAGCTCAGTGAGAAATCTCATGGCTGAGCCCCAGAAAGTATCATAACTCACTTAGATAAGGTCAATGTCACGGTGTAAGTCACAGTCTCTATAGTTAGAATAACCCTCCCCTCCATGCTGACGTCCGTTTTCAGACGTGTACTTAATCAGGTCTTTCAAACAGTGTGTTCTTTATTGGACGGGTTTGCTGCTTTAATCTCAGACAATAATGGCCATTCACTTACTCAAGTTGCCTTCTCCCCTCTGCTACAATTCCTTAATTGGAATCACCCTCTCATTGACCTTAACCATTCATTACAAACTATTTCAGACAAGCTCCTGATAACCTGAAATAGAGGTGCTACCTGTTTCGCTCTCATCTAAGGTGCTTTTCCACTCCGTGAGTCTCTAGTCACTGCTCAGAAAGCTAATTTACTTTGTCCTCACATTTTCCATGAACAGCTTCGCGTGTATGTAGCAGCAAAATCTGAGACAACTAGATCTCTAGGTTTCTTTAATTATCCAACAAGGTTGATGTGAGCTGGTGTGAGGAAATAGGTCTTCTATGTTTCTGGGAGTGTAAGCTGATATAACAGTTTTAGAGGGTAGTTTTATGCTATGTATCAAGAGTTTGGGATTAAATAATTAACAGAGAATAATATATATTAAGTAAGCTGTTAATAATTTAAAATTATTTGATCAAATGAGTGTATTTCTAGAAATCTATCTTAAATAATCAAAGCTCTATCAAATGATTTGATTCCAAAGATGTTCACTGATTAAATAAATCCTGAGGGTGTGATGTACAGCATAGTGACTTTAGTTAACAATACTGTATCATGTTTGGAAGCTGCTAAGGAAAAAAGAAAAGAAAGTTGCTAAGAGAGTAGATCTTTAAGATTCTTATCACGAGAAAAAAATTGTAAATAGATGCAAACAGAAGGTGGAATGTCTCTGAACAGGAAGAAAGAAAAGGGTGTAGTTTTGAGCTGTAGGTGGAAATTTGAAGTTCCCTATGATCTATTTTTAGGAGACTTCCCTGGTTGTTCAGATGGTAAAGCGTCTGCCTACAATGCAGGAGACCTGAGTTCGATCCCTAGGTTGGGAAGATCCCCTGGAGAAGGAAACGGCAACCCACTCCAGTATTCTTGCCTGGAAAATTCCATGGACAGAGGAGCCTGTTGGGCTCCAGCCTATGGGATCGCAAAGAGTTGGACACGACTGAGCGACTTCACTTTTTTTATGATCTATTTTATCTACGTGATAGCCTGCAAAGGTCCACATCCCACCAGCAGGAACCCACCTCTCCCAAGACTTCTTTTACACATGTGGCCATGTAAAATTATTAAAAAAAAAAAAAAAAAAACTATCCCTAATAGAGAAAAGCATTTTAATTACCCATTAGAAAAGGAAGGCTATTTTCGTTTTTAAATTTTAATTTTCTGCTGCATTGTGTAACACCAGAAAGCAAAAGCTTTTGAGAGTCGCCTGTTTCAGCAGAAATTCCATTTATCTTGCAACTGGCAAGTCCTTGGTTAGTAGGATGAACAGTGATCTCCCACAAACTGTCCATGCCAAACCTGTGAATGTGGCCTTATTTGGAAAATCTACTTGGCAGATGTAATTAAGGCTCTCAAGAGATCATCCTGCATTATCTGGTGGGCCTTGAATCCAAAGACAAGAGTCTTTACAAAGAGGGGAGACACAGGCTGGAGAGAAAAACACACGGAGAAGGCCCTGTGGAGCCGGAGACAGAGCGGAGTGGCGAGTGACGCCAACAGCCACTAGGAGCTGGAAGAGGCCGGGAAGGCAATGCCGCACCACCACCCACGGCCTCCAGAGGGCGCTCAGCCAGCCGACACCGTGATTTCAGGCTTCCGGCCCCAGAACTGAAGGGGGATAACTTCCTATTGTTCTAAGTGTTAATGATCTTTTTGTGACCCCAGGGAAGAAAGCCCGCCAGGCTCCTCGGTCCAGGGGATTCTCTAGGCAAGAACACTGGAGTGTGCTGCCATGCCCTCCTCCAGGGGATCTTCCCTACCCAAGGGTTGAATTGGGTCTCCGGCATTGCAGGCGGATTCTTCACCAGCTGAGCCACCAGGGAAACCCCTTATTGTTCTAAGCCATCTGTAATGTCTAACAGAAGCCAGAGGAAAGCCAGAGGAAAGCATATGGATGGCATATCATCCATCCTTGTTACTGCGCTGGTCACCAGGTGGCCCTGGAAGGGGTTATGTGATTCCAGTCTATCATTCTAAAGAGCAGTTTTCCATTAAAAAGTTGTAGCTGGTTTGTTTGGAACACAGGCCTGGAAATGCATTTCAAATTTGCCTCTTGAATGTTTTTCCAAGTCTCAGCTTCTTTCTCTCATTTCCTCTCTGAGTTCTTCTCATTTGGGGGTGCCCCTTGATTTCTGGAGAACTTCTCAGACAGCAGAGAGGATCTGAGAGTCTGCATTGTGCGTGGGGTCCAGCTTTGGTCCCCAGGAGTCCTGTCCCTGTGATCCATGACGGACTCCTCTTCACCTTTTGCCCTCGACCTGAATGAATATTGGATTATTGGATTATCTTCTTATACACGCTCATCTGTGTAGGGAGGTTGGGTCGTCTCCTAAGAAGCTGGGTAGAACTCTTTCACTATAGATTTCCATGGATTTAGAGGAAACTCCTTTAGTTTCACAACGTGGATGGATTCACCGTGGGCCTCGCTTGGTTTGGCAGGGCTGTGTGGGTCTATTGTCGATACATAGCAGAAAAGGAAGGAGGAGGTCATTCAGCGTGGGCCTGATGGGTGGAAGGTGATGCAGGTGAGACAAAGGCAGATGAAGGCATGAGAACCAGACAGGAGACAGGAGGGAGCGAGAGGCTTGGCCCCAGGCCGAGGTCGCTGAGTCTAGCCCACCCTGCGAGCAAGGCCCATCGAGACCTTCCCAGTTATGTGTGCTGATAAATTTCCTTTTTTGAGGGAGGTAGTTCATGGTAAGTTTCTGTGACCTACCATTGAAACAGAAAAAACTCTTGATCAAAAATTGTCAATGATATTCTGATTGTCCAAGTTTCTTTGCGTGCTCGCTTCAGCAGCACATATACTAAAATTGGAACGATACAGGGAAGATTAGCATGGCCCCTGTGCAAGGATGACACGCAAATTCATGAAGCGGTCCATATTTTTACAGAGTGAAGTAAGCCAGAAAGATAAGGACCAATGCAGTATACTAACTCATATATATGGAATTTAAAAAGATGGTAACGATAACCCTATATGCAAAACAGAAAAAGAGACACAGATGTACAGAACAGACTTTTAGACTCTGTGGGAGAAGGCGAGGGTGGGATGTTCTGAGAGAACAGCATTGAAACAAGTATACTATCAAGGGTGAAACAGATCACACCAGCCCAGGTTGGATGCATGAGACAAGCGCTCAGGGCTGGTGCACTGGGAAGACCCAGAGGGATGGGATGGGGAGGGAGGCGGGAGGGGGGATCGGGATGGGGAACACATGTAAATCCGTGGCTGATTCATGTCAATGTATGGCAAAAACCACTACAATATTGTAAAGTAATTAGCCTCCAACAAATAAAAATAAATAAAAAACAAAAACAAAAAAAAAACCCCCAAGTTTCTTTGCCTCATAACAGGAACGCAATAAAGCACTGGCATCTTCAAACTTTTAGTCCCGCGTTCTTACATTTAAAAGGGAGCATATTTAACTTTGTCTCATATGCTGAATGCAAGTCACGTGGAAAGTATAATCAAAAAGCTCAGTAAATGACAATTAAAAATTCCACAAAATTCAGTTAAGAATGGACACAAGATTAGTGTCTTCCATTTGCTTCCCTGTTATACTAACACATGGATGCCACCACGTGCGTGTCTTGTAGGCACAGGAAACTGAAACTCCAATCAGAAGGACATTCTGGGTGGATCTGGTGGCGTTGATGGTGGCCAATCCATTCCCTTTCACGGTTGGTGTCAATTTAAAGATTAGTCCAAAAGTTACAAATTAACTTTTTGGTGGGTACAGTTTCACTTGTCGAAAATCACAAGATGGCAAGTGATGTGTACAAGTTACATGCTGCTTAAAAGTTGACATTTTCAGAGAACCTTGCTAGTAAGCTACTAGGTGAAATTCACTGGATACTCAATATAAGACCTGCCCTGCCCAGAGGTCATCGAGCAAATGTTTTGATCACATCGTCAGTTAGCCTGACTAATTGACATTTTCTGGTCCTCTGGGAAGTTCATGGATGGATGCCACCACAGGCAGCAAGCTCTCAGCCTGCAGGCTGTTCTAAGCAATTGACTCTCACCGGTTGAGTGGTATCATTGCCTTAAATTAGTGCCAATTGTTTCCTAACTGGTTTATGCCATTTTTTCTTGGTATTGCTTTGTATTTTAGTTCAACATCACAGGAACTGATTCAATTTGAGTGAGAATAAACTTCATTCATATGAAAACTAGTTTGAGAACTTTGGAAAAGTCAATCAAGGTGAGTAACTCAAAACTGCTCTTATCTTGGGAGTTGGTGAGACAATTGTAACAGATGAGGGGCGAGTCAGAAGAATCCTGACATGCGCACCTGAAATGCTCAAGAGCTGTAAGTTTTTACTCTATTTTAAAAGAAACCAAGCGCAGATTCAGCGGAGGAGGTTCAAGTGTGATTTCTGCACCGAAGTCAGAAATTCCCTAGTCCATTGACCCGTTCTCCTGAAACGGCCTGGCCTGATGTCGTGAGATGAGTGTCGATAGGCAGAACGTTTATTTCTGTCTTTGCAAGTAAAGTGATGTGATTCGGGTGAACAAGTGTCATTATTCCTAAATGCTTATTTCCTCACGTGGCTGCGGGTTCAGTCGTGGCCCGCAGGATCTTTGTTGAGTCATGTTGAGTCATGTGATCCCGTTGAGTCACGGGGTCAGTAATTCCAAGGCATGTGGGATCTCAGCTCCCCAACCAGGGACTGAACCCGTGTTCCCTGCATTGCAGCATGGATTCTTAACCATTGGGCCACCAGGAAGTTTCTGCATCATTGTTCCTGACTCCCCACTTTAAGAGACTGTTTTTCCATCTGATGACTAACTCCCCACGCTGATCTCATCTGATAAGCGAACTTCTGCCCCTCTCAGCCCTCGTCTCCCTCCTGAGCAGGAATCTGCAGAAATTAGCAGTGGCTAGAGGCTCACATGCCCCCTTTTCCACCGTTCTCGGCTGTCATTTGCCTCTGGGTCAAGCTTCCACATTTTTAAAAACTGAAAAACAGATGATTTACAATATGGAGCTAGTTTTAGGTGTGCAGCAAAGTGATTCAGTCATACATATATTTTTTCAGGCTATTTTCCATTAGAGGTTATTACAAGGTATTGAGTATAGTTCCCTGTTGTTCTAGTCGCTTCAGACCTGTCCGACTCTTTCGTGACCCCATGGACTGTAGCCCTCCAGGCTCCTCTGTCCATGGGATTTCCCAGGCAAGAATACTTGAGTGGGTTGCCGTTTCCTTCTCCAGGGAATCTTTCCAACACAGGGATCAAACCTGCATCTCCTACGTTGGCAGCCAGATTCTTTACCACTGAGCCACCAGGGAAGCCCTATAGTTCACTGTTCTACACAGTAAGTCCTCGGTGCTTATCTATTTTATATGTGGTAGTGGGTATCTGTTAATGCCATACTCCTGATTTATCCCTCCCCCTCCCTTTCCCTTTTGGTAACCATAAATTTATGAATCTGTTTCTGTTTAAGGCTACACAATACTTTTTGTCGATGGGGTGATACACTTAGTATTCACAGGGGCCAGGCAGGTAACATGAAGGAGTGAAGTTGTCAATTGTAAGAACAATAGATACACTTTGCTTTCATTTAAAAAGTACAGAACAGACTTTTGGACTCTGTGGGAGAAGGCAAGGGTGGGATGTTTCGAGAGAACAGCATCAAAACATGTATATTATCTATGGTGAAACAGACCACCAACCCAGGTTGGATTCATGAGACAAGTGCTCGGGCCTGGTGCACTGGGAAGACCCAGAGGAATCGGGTAGAGAGGGACGTGGGAGGGGGGATCGAGATGGGGAACACATGTAACTCCATGGCTGATTCATGTCAATGTATGACAAAAACCACTACAGTATTGTAAAGTAATTAGCCTCCAACTAATAAAAATAAATGAAAAAAAAATAAATTAAAAAAAATAAAAAGGGCAGGGATGCTCTTTATACCTACAAATAGCTATGCCGTTTTGTTCTGTTGTTTTAAGTTGAAGCGTGTGCTTCTCCCACTATCTTTTGGTTTTTTACTTTTGCTCAAGACTTGGGTAACTAATATTAGGGGCAGATCCAAGTTTTTCAGGAGAAGCAGATAGAATTTGGAAGGTCGGCTTTAAGAAAAAAAGTGTAGGGACATCCCTGGTGGTCCAGTGGTTAAGACTTGGCCTTCCAATGCAGGGGGTGCAGGTTCAGTCCCTGGTTGGAGAGCTAAGATCCCACATGCTTGGGGGCCAAAATCCAAAACATAAAAAACAGAAGCAATATTGTAACACATTCAATAAAGACTTTAAAAATGGTCCACATCTATGTTTCTATGTATAAATAAACAAGTGAGCCATGCAAATACATTTTAAATGTTCTTCCTTATGTTGAGTTGCGCAAATGTGATGTCAAATAACGCTGAGATGAAATACATTGACTCACTGATGACTATGTACTATTTTGTAACTGGAAATGCTTATCTCTCTGGTGATCTCACTGTGCTGGTAGAATTTTGTGTGCTGTTTTGTCTGCAGCTGCAAGACTTCAAGACAAAATTCATGTCAGATATGCGAACGAACACTTGATATAACACTTTAGATACATAATGCATGTAACGTTGCGAACGAACACTTGATATAACACTTTGGATACATAATGCATGTAACTTCAAATACAAGTGGTTTTTCTGTTTGAAGTACTGCTAGAGATTTGTGCCCTCAAACACAGGAATTTTGACAAATTCTTTTTCACACAGTTTCCTCCCAAAAAGAAGTATGGTGTACTTAACAGTCACTCAGTCATGTCTAACTCTTTGTGACCCCACGAACTATAGAGTCCATTGAATTCTCCAGGCCAGAATACTGGAGTGGGTAGCCATTCCCTTCTCTAGGGGATCTTCCCAACCCAGGGATCGAACCCAGCTCTCCCACATTGCAGCAGATTCTTTGCCATCTGAGCCGCAAGGGAAGCCCAGAAAGCCAAACATGCACCCCTAACGGATGACAAAGGATGCCCAGCTTCTAGGGGCCTGTCTGCAGCTTCCTGGGGCCAGCAGCCTCCAATTAGGGCCAACTGGAAGCCTTCCCTTCCTTCCACTACAAAGCTCTCCCACCCCTCTGCCTGCCTTTGCATCTCTGCCAAAGTTCCGGTCATGACGGTTGACCCCTTTACTTGTTCTCATTTGTCTCTGTTTACCTCCATAGGCCTGGGGGGTTAAGTTGGATGGTTTGCAATTAATCCCATCCAATAAAAAGATAGAATCTAAAAATTAATGAACAATTTCTTGATTGGAAACAAAACCTCTGTTCCTCCTCCACCCCCCTTCCATGTATACAGTCAGTATTGCTGGGCAGATAAAGCATTTTCCCTTGTTATAAATTCTAAGGTCAGACCTTCCCATGAACCATCCCAGGTCAGCCAGGATGCGTTAAACCGCCAGTAACTAAAACCCTGGCTTAAACAACAGCAAATTTGTTTTCTCCTAACAGGAAGTCTGGAGGTGGGGCTCCGTGTGTTACGGTTTCACCAAGGGCCGGAGGTCTTTCCATCGCTCCGGCGTCGTCCTCATCATTGACTTCCTCGGGGCGTTTCCACGAATTGCAGCGGGATGAAGAAAAGAGACCCGCCTCCCTGTGAGACTGTTCTAGGGCCGACGAAACTTTCCCCAGAAGCCCCTAGTCGGCTTCTCACTTCCTGTTGGGCAGCCTCGGGTCCTAAGTCCGTTTTGGGACCATCACCAGGAGGAGCAGGATTACTCTCGGTCCAGGCGGGCCCACCCTGATGGAGTGAGGTTGGTCGGCTCCCCCCCACCCCCAGGGGGCACAGCTGCCTTGGGGGAGCGGTGGGTAATGGAACCGAGCTGGGGGTGAGGGTAGATGTGAGGAAGGAGGAGGGGGTGATGTGGCAGGCATCACCCCCACACCTACCTGCTGTATGCTTTGGTTCTGTGGTGACGAGTAGTGAGGGTCTTTCTGTACTCTGTATGGATGATGAGGGATTAGGAGGTGATGGCTAAAGGGTACGCAGGGGTTTTTAAGTTGATCGCGGTGATGACCGCACAACTGTGAGTACACGAGAAGCCATTGAATGGTGTACTCTAAATGTGTGAATTGCGTGGTATATAATCACATCTGAATGAAGCTCTTACCAAAACAACAGTCTTTGGATTGGAATCGGATAGTAGTAATACAATGAAGAAAAGAGAATTGATTGCAGCTATTTCCCAAGGCCCAGTTTGCACCTATAGGCACCCAGTTTGGTGCCTATAATCTTCTGAGTTGTTAGACCCTAGAGATCCTTAATGCCAGGTTGCTGCTCATTTGTTTCCTTGCGTGTAGCCTCTTTATAGGCCAGCACAGCAGATGCCAGTCTGGCCAGATCAGCCATCCTGGAGGAGAGGAAGATGTCTTGGCTTCTCCATCAAGCTGAGGAATTCCTCCCCTGCTCCTGCCCAGGGGCCCCCTGTGAATGCCCGCTGGGCACCAGCTGATGCCAGAACAGGACCAGAGGCTCTCCTTGCCCTGGGCTGGCCCGTGGTGCTTGGAGAAAGAGGAGGCTTGCTTTCTGTCTGACGCAGGTGTGTAACCATCAGGTCCAAGTCAGAGATGAAGCAGCGTTAAGGACAGCAGCCTGGCAGCAAAGGAGACACAGATGTAAAGAACAGACTCTTGGACTCAGTGGGAGAAGGCGAGGGTGGGATGATGTGAGAGAATAGCCCTGAAACATACATGCTACCATCTGTAAAACAGATAACCGGTGGGAGTTTGATGCATGACGCAGGGCACCCAAAACCCATGCTCTGTGGCCACCTGGAGCCATGGGGTGGGGCGGGAGATGGGAGGGGGGGTCAGGATGGGGGAGACACATGTGTACCCATGGCCGATTCATATTGATGTATGGCAAAAACCGTCACAATATTGTAAAGTAGTTATCCTCCAATTAAAAAAAAAAAACCCAGCAGCCTGGGGTCCTGACACTACAGGACCCCAGGGCTCCTTTGAACCCTGGTTGGGGTTTTGTTTTCCTTTTAAAGAGTCATCTGTACGTCGGCTTTTCAAAAACGTGCTTTGTAAATGACAAACTTGAGCAGCTCTACAAGGCAAGGACTCAAGGAACACTTCAACTTCTTTCCTTTTAGGTTATCTTGTAATGTTTAGAGAATACCTACAAACTTAAAAAAAATAATCACCTTCAGCAGGACACACCACTTTACGTTCTATCACGGCTTACACGTCCAGATCTGAACGTGCTGGCAAGGTCCGCACCTGTCACGGTTAATGGCCGTAGGCTGTTTCATGTCATCGCACAATTTACTTAACCATTTCCCTATTGTGCGTCTGGCTTGTTTCCAGTTTTGTATTGTGTTGAACCGCAGTTGCTGCGCATATATTTGTGCCTGCTCGGTTATTTTTTTCTTAGAATTATTTTCTTGCAGCATATTCCCAAAAGTGGAATGACTGGGTCACACCATTCTTAGCTCCTGTTACATATTGTCTGATTTTTTTTTTTCTCAAAGAGAGGAACCACTACAAACTCACCAGTATTGTATGAATGTACTTATTTCCTTAAACTCCTGCCAGCATTGTGCTCTATTCTTAAAAAAAAAAAAATGCTAGCTTAATAGATGGGAGATTGTTTTAAGTGACATATCTGTCATTGCTGGGGGTTTGAAATCCATTAGCCTGGCATGGGGCCAGGTGGCCACAGGTCAGCAAAGGGTTTCCAGCATGAAAGAATGTAGCCGGCCATGCCCAGGGAAGAGTAAATAGGTCACCCAGGAGGCAGGCCCCCAGTGACCGGAGGTCATTTCTCTTTCACAGAAGCGGCTCCTAAGGAGGCTTGTACCACATTTGGGAGGTGTCTGCTGTTCCCCAGGGCAGACTCCAAGAATTCTACGAATCTGGCCCTTCAAACTCTCCCATTCCATCCTTAGGTGGGTAATGTGTTTGGGGCTCGTGTGACAAGTCTGGACTTTATGAAAGCGTGGAGGGGAGGCCTGGGGAACCACACAGGGGCTGGGAGCGCGGCTCTGCCCCTGATTCTCTCCACCCTACACGTGCGCCAAGGTTCCGGGCCCCAGGCCTCCAACAGCATCTCTTCTCCAGCCAACAACAGCCTTCCACCCAAACTGGAGCCATTCCAGGTGACTGAGCCTGGAGGTCCCTGCAGATGCCGTGTCATTTAACCCAGATGATGCTTGGGTGGGGGGCCCCAGATGGCAGGGGGCTTCCTCTTGGGGTGTGGCCTTAGCTGTGGACATTCTCAAGATCAATCCAAGATGATCCCGACTGGAGAGGCGTCAGGACACCACGGGGCTTCTCGCCTCCAGATCTGCTGTTTCCTCTGCCTGGACACCTTCCTCCATCTTTGCTGTTGCTAATACCTGTCGTCTCAATATCATCTTCTTCCAGAAGCTCGTTTCTGACCTCCGGTTCTGGGTTAGGAGCTGCTCTTCTGAGCTCCCATAACATCCGGCACATACCCCTCCCTTTACTTTTAAAGAAAGATTATTTATTTGGATGCACCAAGTCTTAGTTGCAACATGCAGGATTTTTTGTTGTTGTTGTTAGGGGTGGCCTGTGGGATCTAGTTTCCTGACTAGGGATTGAACCTGGGCCCCCTGCATTGGGAGTGCTGAGTCTTGGCCACTGGACCACCAGGGAAGTCCTGCATCCTGCTCTTTTCTTGGTCTAACACTCATCACACTGGACTGTGGTGGCTAGAAGCCTGTTTGAGCCATGTCCAGTCCATGGGGCAAGGCTCAGTTTGTGGAATGAATAGATGTATGGATGAATATATGTGATGATGGGAAGATGGAGTAATTAACCCTGGTACTGACAGTGGCCACCAGGACTGACATTCTGCAGCAATCTGGGGCTGGACCAGAAGCTTGTGAGGCATCCACGGCAAGTGAGCCCTTGGATTCTCTTCGCTTCAGAACCTGGAGATGAGTAGGACTGACTCCCAGCTGAGGCAGGAAGGGGAGTGCTCTAGGGTCTCGTAGTCAATGGGTTCTTGGGTTATCTCTCAGCTTTAGTAAAATCAGAATCAATTCTTCCAAACACATTTTGGGCTATGGGCTTATAGCATCAGATTCTCTTTACAGAATAAGGCCAGAAAAGAAAAAAGAAAAACGATCAATCAAAACTTCGTTGCGAGGAAGCAGATTTCCTTTTCTGTTATGTTGCCCTTGGAAGACCTCACAAAATACCCCACTTGTATCACAGTCTGGGCCCTTGATGAGTCCTTACCACGCTTCATCCTGTTTACTTGACAGACATCAATGAGCCACTGCAAAGTTCTGGTCACTCTGGGGGCCAGGGCTGGGGTTCCTTGGGTGGGAAGTGGGCACAGAACTTCCAAATTTGGGGCAACTGTGAGGAACACAAAAACAAAACAGAAAGAAAATTCGAGCTGATAATTGTGCTGAAAGCTAGGCCCAAGAACAAGGACAACAGTGAGAGCGGGTTGGCAGAGAGGAGTGGGCATGAGCGTCCCTGGGCAAGCAGGCGCTGCGGAGTCCAAGCCTGGTTCTGAGTGGTCATGACAAGATGGTCTCTGAAGAGCCAAGGCCCCAGGAGGAGATGGAGCTTCCAGAAAGGGACAGCATACGGCCACTGCCCTTAAGGACTTTCCCAAACATCCAGTCAGCAGGGAAACTGGACAAGGAAGCAGGTCACAGCACACAGAAGGCGCTGGTGAAAGGGAATATTATTTTCCAGCCGTGGTCATTTTCTCATTGCAGGGACAAAAATATACCAGCAGTAAACTTTTTATCTAATAATTTAGACAGGATTCACATTAGTCTTAAAAAATTTTTTTTAATTCCTTTTTTCCCTTTATTTCTTTTAAAAACAATTTATTTTTGGCTGCCCTGGGTCTTCATTGTTGCTCATGGGCTTTCTCTAGTTGTAGTGAGTAGGGGTTACTCTCTTGTTGCAGGGCATGGGTTTCTGTTGTTGAGGATCCCAGGTTCTAGAGCACAAGCTTCCGGAGTTGTGGTCCATGGGCTGAGTTGTCCGGAGGCATGTGGGATCTTCCCAGACCAGGGATCGAACCCATGTCCCCTAAATTGGCAGGCAGATTCTTAACCACTGGACCACCAGGGAAGTCCTGCACTTTAGTCTTTGCTTAAGCAAAGAGTTTACTTCGTGTGTTTGATATTAAAGATGGTTGCATAAATCTATCTTTTCATGTAATCTTCAAAATTTTAATGTTGGACGTACTCTGGTGGAAAAGCGATAAATCAATAAGAGGAAAAATTCTTTCAACAGTGTTGCTTTGCAGGGTTTATAATTTTGTCTTTGCCAACCTCAAATTCTTTAGAGAAGTAGGTTAGGTGATATATAAATTATAAATTAACAAGTAAAACTAGAATCCCTAGATTCTACTATTTTCTCTGTACCATAGATTATGCCCACGTATAATTAAATTTTATTTTTTTTCAGTATATCACGTAAAGACAATGACAACTACTCTTTCTTAGGCAACTAGATATCCTATTTACTTTAAATATAATTTTCTTAAAGTTCTTCAAACTGGGAATCACAGATGCTTAAGCGTCTGCAAGATTTAAATTTTGTTATTTTCACCTTATTGATAATTTTTTAAAGTTGGCAATTATGAAGAGAAAAGTTACAGTGGCAATTTGCATTTGGTATTTTCATAAAAGACTGAATTTCTTAAGTCATTGTTTTCTCAAATTGGGATTCATGAGCAAATTCTGAGAGGACTTAAAAATTATTTCCCTGAAAATTCCTCAAGTTTAACAAACATTTGCTCTAATCAGTTCAGTTCAATTCAGCCACTCGGTCGTGTCCGAGTCTTTGCGACCCCGTGAATTGCAGCACGCCAGGGCTCCCTGTCCATCACCAACTTTCGGAGTTTACTCAAACTCATGTCCATCATGTCAGTGATGCCATCCAAACATCTCATCCTCTGTCATCCTCCTCTTCTCCTGCCCTCAATCTTTTCCAGCATCAGGGTCATTTCCAAGGAGTCAGTTCTTCTCATCAGGTGGCCAAAGTATTGGAGTTTCAGCTTCAGTATCAGTCCTTCCAATGAACACCCAGGACTGATCTCCTTTAGGATGGACTGGTGGGATCTCCTTGCAGTCCAAGGGACTCTAAAGAGGTTTCTCCAACACCATAGTTCAAAAGCGTCAATTCTTCTGTGCTCAGCTTTCTTTATAGTCCAACTCTCACATCCATACATGCCTACTGGAAAAACCATAGCTTTGACGAGATGGACCTTTGTTGGCAAAGTAATGTCTCTGCTTTTTAATATGCTCTCTAGGTTGGTCATGGCTTTTCTTCTTATAATACAAAGTCCATTCTTCTCTGGTTGTTTTGAGCTTCATATTAATGACATATTAACATTCTAACTCATGTTTTTCAATGTCTCTTTGATATTAAATTAAGTCCTAGCTTGTTAAAGATCTACTTCTACCTTTATTTCCTAAAGCACTTTTGTTTTTCTATTTGGTGTTCGATTTATCAAGAAGCATTGAGTTTTTTTCTTTTTTCTCCCCCGAAAGCCATGATTTTCTAAAGATTGTTAGAAGATTTTCTAAAGATTGTTACTAAGGATTCAAGTAGGAGTTGCGTGAATGTCCCAAGCCAGCTGAAATATCTTTTTCTTTTCCTTACTGTAAGGATCATGGAACTGTTTGAAAGCTTCACCTTTATAAAAATAAGCTTCAAATTATGCAGGAGTCCTGATGGCTTTAAGAGTCAGTCCAATTGAACACTAAGGGCATGTGAAGTGAAATTCAGATGAGGAAGGTTTACTTACAGTGTCTGATGGTTTGAATTGGATCTTTAATAAGGAAACATCAAGAGTGTGATCACTCTCTACTGGCAAGGGATAAACCACGTGCAGTGAATTTTATTCAAGTCCTGCCCAGTCTCCTGGGCTAAACTCAAATGCCACTTTCTCCTTGACACCATCCCGTGTCAGTCTATTTCTTCCTTTCCTTAACTGGCCCTCCTCTTTCCCCTTAATGCAGCTCCTTTAATAAGGCCCTGGTCTGTGGCTGGCCCTGTCTTTACCTGTGTTATTTTTCTGTGACCCGCCCCCCCATCTTTACCTGTGTTAGTTATACTGGTGCATGTCTTGTCTTCCCTGTAAGACTGTACACCATCTTTTTAAACAGGGGCCACATCCATCTGCCCAGAGCATACACAGCATTATATATGTACTCAGTCAATCAGACAGTAAAGTCTTGAATGTAAAATGTTGCGGGGCGGGGCGGGGGACATGCTCCAAACTCATGGGGACCATATCTATCCATCTTTGTGTGGGTCAGAGATCCTACTGCATTGCCCTTCATCTGTCAGTTCTTGGTAACTCTCAGCTGAGTGAATGGATGATAGGAGTAGCAAGGTCATCACACAACCTTCGAGGGCACCAGAGTCACTCTGCACCCATCCTGACTCCTCATCTGAGCCAGAGTAGGTGGAATAGCATTGGTAATACCACACAGGTTTGTTTTTTCCTACTTTGCTTGAAATCCGCAGGTACATCTCACGATGCCATTGCAACCCCCAACCCCCAATCCCTCTTCAAACTCTAAAATCCTCAGGGTGGCTTGACTTGTTCAGTCATTCAACAAACATTCACAGAGCACCTAATACATGCAGAGACGTGCCTCTGATAGGCTCCAGGGATACAGAGGTGAAAAGACAGATGGATTCAGATGTGTAGGGAGCTCATATTTTAGTAAAGACAGGAAGACAATGACCAGGAACAAACACATCAGAATCCAGAGTGGCTGGAGGGGGCGGGGATGGAGGAGGTAATCAGGTTGGACTAGGTGTTCAGAGGCTCAGAGTCAAGGAACTCCAAGAAAGGGGCTCTTCCAAATGAGAAAAATTACATTTTTATTAGCTAGCTTATTATAAGAACATAACCGGAAATGCCTGGTGCAGGAGGGAACAAGCTGATGGATGGCTGGGTGGAGGGATGGATGGAAAAATTCAGGGCAGATGCAAAGTAGTTCACATTTACAATGTCTTTAAATCAATTCTTCTCCTCTTAGAAGTACAGTTTTCCTTCCAGCTAAGGCTGATGGAAATCTTTGTTCTGATTCTTCTCACAGCCCTTCTCCCTAAGCAGTATCCTAGGGAGACTTGGCAAGAAACGCTGACTCTGGATCCAGCCTCCCAGGCTTGGCCACGGGTCGAGCAGGTGGGCCGGTGGCCACAGGAACCACAGTTGATGACCGGGCCATCTGATCCTGCTAATCTGAGGGCAAGGGAGACCATCACCCAAAACCATCCTGGACAGATCAGTGTCAGAGGAGCAATCCGATGAGAGAGTCATTCACTCTCATCTGAATGGAAAGAGCGGGTTTCACCGGGAGGCCAGCGGAGCCAAGCCCGCCTGCCAAGGCTTTTCCAATGGCATGAACCCCGGTTTTAGAAGACTCCAGGTGTATGAGGACTTTAGAAAGGGGGACTTGTTTCAGCCAGTGTACAACAACCAGTCGGCCACTGAAGAAATGCAATTTCCCATCATTGTGCGAACGTGGGTTTGAAAGACAAAATACAAAGTGAAGATAGTAGCTCTGATGGCTGAGGGCCTCATGTGCTTTGCAGTCCCCACAGTTCCCCCCAGCCCTCTCAGTCAGCTGGTGAATGCTAGTGAATGGTTACTATTATCCCCATCTTACAGATCAAGGCACTGAGGCTCAGAGAAGAGAAAGAAGCGGTCTCCACTGCAGAAGTGTACGTAGCTGAGTTAAGGATTTGAATCAGGTCTTTCTGGTGCCAGAGCCCAAGCTTTTGCATTTCCTTTAAGTAAGTCTTTGATTTATGGAGAGATGTCATTCTCTTTGGCAGGGGTAGGGAACCCATGTAATAATTCTGAAATAAGACCATTTTATGAGTGTTAGGACCCGCTCCAGTATTCTTGCCTGGAAAATCCCATGGATGGAGGTGCCTGGTAGGCTGCAGTCCATGGGGTTGCTGAGAGTCGGACATGACAGAGCAACTTCACTTTCACTTTTCACTTTCATGCATTGGAGAAGGAAATGGGAACCCACTCCAGTGTTCTTGCCTGGAGAATCCCAGGGACGGGGGAGCCTTGTGGGCTGCCGTCTATGGGGTCACACAGAGTCGGACATGACTGAAGTGACTTAGCAGCAGCAGCAGCATGAGTATTAGGTGGGGATTTTCAAAGGCCCTTTATATTGACTGGGTGAATACTGTGGGTCTTTGGGAACTGCCCACAGCGGGGGTCAAGTGGTTGCCACCACCCTCTCCCTTGGAGCCGGGGAGGGACCACTTGAAATCCACTGGTGAATCTCATCACGCCACTCCCAACTCCCAACCCCAAATTCCCTTCCAAACTTTAAAACCCCGAGCAGGAACAGGTGTGTTAACAAAGAGTTTATGAAAGAGAGGTCAAGACAAAAACCGTCACTGGGATACAAGGATTTCCTTTGCAAGGGGATTTATGAGTGAGACTGCCTTCAGACCCCCTGAGCACGCTGCCCCAGGGAAACCCGAAGGAAACGAGAGAACAAAGGGGCTTGTGTTCGGGGAGCTGGGTACCTTGCAGCTGCAGGTGCTCTGGGATGGGGAGGGCCAGCGTGCCCACCCCTCCACCGACTCTCTCGCCCCCCCACCACTGGACTGGGCAGCGCCTGCCTGGCTCTGGGTTGGAGTGACGTATCCATCCCGGCTCTGAAGGGCCTGGGGCACAGCCGGCTGCTCAGATGAGTCATCTGGTCTGGATTTTTAAATCCCCTCCGAAGGCTGGTGACTCCCAGCATAGGTCTCTCCGCTGGGATCTCTGAGCGCCGGGTGCCTTTATCCAGCCGCCTACTTGGCATCGCCATGCGGATAACTAATAGGATCTCGAATATGAAACGACCCCAAAGGGGTCTTGAGCCTTCTACCCGCTGCCATCTCTCCCGGTCTCATTTCAGGACACATTGTCACCAGCCGCCCAGAGGCTCAAATCATGACCCTGGGAGTCACGATCGACTCCTCTGTCCTTCTCCTCCACCCCCGGTCCAGGCATCAGCAGGTCCTGCCGGCGCCCCCTCCGGGGGACCCACCGGAATCCCTCCACCCCGCTCATCCCTCCCCAGGCTGAGCCGCGTCCCCTCTGCCCCTGCAGCTGCCGTGTCTGTTCCCTGACCTCTGGCCTGAGCTTGGTCCCGCCTGGTCCCGCCTGACCTTGCTCACAGGTCTCCTGCCACTGCACACTCTTTTTCTGGCTCCTCAGCCACACCAGGCGAGTCCCGCCTTGGCCCCTTCAGCCTGGAATGGTCCCCCCGGGTCTTGGCTCAGTTGACTTTCTATTGGTTAGTTCTTGGCTCATGCGTCACGTTCTCAGAGAGAGGGAACCACCCATCGTGCATCTCAGAGCTTCCCCATCACTTGGTTTCTCATTTCACTCCTGCACCGTCTGTCCCCCTCGGTGATGGGTGAGGACCGCGCATCTCTTCCTCACCCTTCCTGACCCCAGGGCCTGGCGCTCAGCCTCACGTCTAGTAGCTGCTCTGGAGCCAAATGACTGTGACCCCAGCCTGTTTGCTAGTCACCCATTGTTGCCCCACTGTCCGCCTCATCCTCCCGCTGGCCAGAATCTGGGAAGAGGAGCCACTGCGGCCCCAGACTGGCCACCCACGGCCTTGACTTTGCCCCATCCCCTCGACCTGGAGTCACACCTCCCTCCTGGCTTCCCCCCTCCCCTGGCTCCTAGCACTCCCCGCTGCACGGCAGGTGTGAGGTTTTTGCTTCCATGGAATTTGGCCTCTCTGCTGCAGAAATGGCAAATAGATACCCCGGTGGGCGGGGCACCATCGGGGGCTGTGGATTCCTTCCAGAGCCCGGCAGCGTTGGAGAGTTTCAGAAAGAGCCCCGGAGACCCAGCCTGGAGGCCAGGCCTTCATCCTGACGCTGGTCCTCATCAGGTGCCTGGTTTCTTTAGGCCTCAGCCGCCCATGGGAGGAAGCCACTGCGTGTCTGAGATGTGGGCTGACTCCGGCTCCAGGCCTCTCCTGGAGTCACCTCCTCAAGAGGGAGGCGCCAAGGTTGCCGCTGATGGGCAATGTACTTCCCGTCTGTTAACTGGAAATTAACTTAGCCCCGAGGGTGGTGAGCCTAGATTAATATTTAGAAAGGATTTACAAAGAAAAGGACTCAGTTAATCCTGAGATAGAGGGCTTTTCATTTCTATTTGTGAAGTGGGTGGGGACAGAGTCCCTGGCTAGGACAGTCCCCACTTCACTTTCCTGCCTGAAAAGGTCCTTTGCTGATGCAGTTTCTAGCTTTGCAGTCACGAAGTCGGCCCCAGCTTCTGTGGCTTCAGCCCCTCTGCTGTCGGGGGAACTCAGCACCCGACTCTGGTCCAAGGAGGAGACACGAGATCAAGTGGATGCTGACGGTGAGGGGGTAAAACTCCTAGACAGGATGAAGAGGTGGTGGTGACAACCACCAAAGATAACTTTTTACACCATAAAGTGATTAAGACCTGGACTTTTTCAGTTGAATTTGAGCTTGAATCTTCCTCTATGCAGGGCAAGCTAGTTGGCTTATTTAAGCCTCAAATTCCTTATCTACTAAATGGAGGTAATAATAGCATTTAATCACATGGTTCTTGTGAGAATAAGCAAGATAATACAGATAAAGCTCTTCTCCTAATGCCTGACAGGCATTAAGTACTCAGTAAACACTGGCTATTAATGTATTTAAGTATGAATATTAAACTTTGTAAAGTATGTGTGCTCACTGCACTCAGGTACTCAGTCGTGTCCGACTCTTTGCCACCCCACGGGCTGTAGCCTGCCAGGTTCCTCTGTCCATGGGGCTTTTCAGGCAAGAATACTGAAGTGGGTTACCATTTCCTCCTCCAGGAGATCTTCTCTACCCAAGGATTGAGCCCGCCTCTCCTGCATTGGTAGGCAGGTTCTTTACCTACTGAGTCATCAGGAAAGCCCTATAATATTTATAAACTATTATAAAGTACATTAGTATAATATATAGTGTATAGTATAACATTATACTTTAGTGCTAAAGTGTCCCTCAATCCCATCCGTCACTGATGACGATGTCCCCTTCATTCTCCAGAACTCAGATCTCACTTTATCTTTTACACGTTTGTCCTTTTAAGGCTTGGGAGAAAATGTCAGCTGGGGCCTCAGAGGATGGAAACATCACATGATTTAGCTTTCAGAAACATTCCACCCCCGTGCACCTGTGATGAAAAGGGCTTTCAACTCTGGGGCTGGAAATGCACCCCTTCCTCCAGGGTTCCCCTACTTTCTCTCTTAAATGCCACCTCCCGAAACTGCTCGAGGACACCTGCAGTCGCTCACACACTCACACACACCAATGCTTATGTGTGGGCGATGCACCCTGGTGGGGACATTCGGATGCACCCTCTTTGCACTGGGGCTTAGCCCCCAGGGAAGGGTCCAGGTACTCCTTCCAGAGCGGCTCTCCAGAAGTTCTCCTGCGCTGGTCCCCTCCTGCCAGCTATTCTGTTTGTTCATCCCCAGAAAGTCCTGAGCAGAACGTCAGGCAGAGGGAGTAACTTCCAGGTGCTGACCACTACCCTGCCCATGCCCCCAAGATCTAACTGACTACAAGTGTAAAGACTGGGACATGCATGTCAAAATTGCAGAACAGTATTAGTTCATACTTGATAGATGTTTCCTTACAGTTTTGTAATGTCCCCCAACTTGGGTTTTTTATTTTGTTTTATTTTATTTATTTATCTTTTTTGCCACTTGGTTTTTGTTTTTCTATCCTTTTTGGTTGTTCTACATGTAGAATCTTAGTTCTCTTACCAGGGATTGAACCTGAGCCTGCTATGGTGGAAGGCAAATTATTAACCACTGGACCACCAGGGAAGTCCTTAGGTTTTTCTTTTTAACTTCAGTGGGCAAGGATGGGTTCTTTTCCTCTTTTCTTCTTACCAAAACTTTTTGATGAAAGTTTCAATATACTGCCTGGCACTTATATAAATCAAACCAACCAATCTGAGGAATTGATAAGTGCTCTGAATTTTTAAACATTCGTGTTAAAATAAACAAGCATCCATCTCTAGCATCCTTTGAAAACTTTGGTCCAGACTTCCTTCCTTTTCCCCAGACCTAGCCTAGGCCCATCTTGACACCTTTCAAGAATAGGGCAGACTTGTAGGTCAACTCCTGATGGTTTGACAGCATTTACTATCTCACTATAGGCAGTTGACTGAGTTCACAGATTTGAGTCCATTCATCCTGCTCAGGCGCCAGCATGTTGTGTTGTCGAGAGGGCAGGTGACTGGCCTTGAGAGCGTTTGCAGCGCTGCCGTTGTACACAAACACGCACTGTCAATTCCCAGGTGGTGCAGTGGTGAAGAATCCTCCTGCTAAGGCAGGAGATGCAGATTCAATACCTGGGTCAGGAAGATCCCCTGGAGGAGGAAATGGCAACCCACTCCAGTCTTCTTGCCTGGGAAATCTCATGAACAGAGGAGCCTGGCGGGCTACAGTCCATGGGGTCACAGAGAGTCCGACACGGCTGAGTGACTGGGGGCACGCACATGAGCACGAGGAGAAACCACCTCATCCGTTTCTTAGACACGCGCTTGTTGAGCACCTGGTAGATACAAGGCATTGTGCTCTGGGGGTTGTGAAGGCTACAGGCTGTTTTGTCCCACTAGGTGAGTTCACAGTGTTGATCGCGAGGATTACTATTTAGCGAACTAGGAATGTTAAGAAAAAAAGAAAAAAAGCTATAGGTTTCCTTTAAAAAAAAACAAAACCCCAAAACCTTTATTTGAGGACTTCCCTGGTGGACCAGTGGTTAGGACTTCACCTTCCACTGCAGGGTGTGTGAGTTTGATCCCTGATCAGAGAGCTAAGATCCCGCATGCATTTGGGCCAAAAAAACAAAAAAAACAAAAAAAACCCCACAACACAAAAAACCAAAAAACAACATTGTAACAAATTTAATAAAGACTTTAAAAAGGATCCATGTCAAAAAGAAAAAAAAATCTTAAAGAAAAATAAAACAGGGAACTCTGTTCAATGTTATGTGGCAACCTGGATGGGAGGGGATTTGGGGGGTTGTGTGGCTGAGTCCCTTTGCCATCCACCTGAAACTGTCACAATATTGTTAACTGGCTATGCTCCAATTCAAAATAAATAGTTAAAACAAAAAACAAACCTGTGTTTGGCAGGAGGCACCCCTTTGCCTGGAGAGCTTGTCCACAGAAAAGACGAGCCTGCCCCGAGCAGAGGTGGGGACATTTGGTTTCTCTGAGTACTTGACCCCAGGCTCCCCCTCTCTCAAAGCAGTGCTGACTCTAGTGTCTCATATTCAGTGGGTGTATGTCCTAGAAGATCCCAAACCCAGCCAACCATTTCGTCTTGTCCTCCACGCGCTGAGCAACCTGCCAGTAATATTTGTTTCCTGGCTGAACTTCACTCCTACCTCCCCTTCTGGGAGCATCATGGTCGGAGCTGCTAATCCGTGAACAGAAACTGGAGACGGGAGCCCCCACGTCAGGGGAGGGGAGGAACCCCCAGGCCAGGGAAGGAGAGGAGCCCCCAGGTCAGGGGAGGGGAGGCTTCATGCTTCTGGTCTCGGGGCTGCTGCCCTGGAGTTTCCTCGGCCTGGAACACTCACACTCCCGTTTTTTTTTTTTTTTTTTATTGCTTTGAATGATGGTATTTACTCATTTGCTGACAGCTTTTCCCACTTGAATGTGAGACCAGTCCCTCAACAACCACCGCCACCCCCCACCCCCCGCCCCAACCCACCCCTGCCCCGCCCCTGCCATCCTAGGTAGGAGTGGGACCTGCATCCCTGCGGGTCTTGGTAGTGTCTTCAGCACTTACTGCCTGGTCAGTAGGAGGTGCTCAAAAAAGAAATTTTTTTTTTTGCATGTTGCAAGAACAAAAGAGTTGGAGGTTATTTCCCACCACTGAGAAATTTCTTCCCCATAGCCCTGACAGGTGAGAGTCACTTTTTTAACACCTTGGAGATGCAGCGCAGCCTGTTCCATTCCATTTTTAAAGTGTCAATGCAATATTAAGAACCATCTCTAGGTGATGAGTGGTAAAGTATCTGCCTTCATTGGGTTCAACCCAGGGGTTGGGAGGATCCCCTGGAGAAGGAAATGACAACCCACTCCAGTATTCTTGACTGGAAAATCCATTTGACAGAGGAGCCTGGTGGGCTGCAGTCCATGGGGTCACACAGAGTCAGATACCACTGACCACTCATGCATGCACACATGCTCTATAACTGTTAGTGATGCTCTGGAGAGCTTGGTCAACTTGACCTCCCCCTAGAAGGAAACTTTAAGTTGACAGTATCTTATTCCCAGGGATTAGCACCCCCGGCCAGTCATTAGCCCTTTCTGGATCCTTGTTTCTTTGTGCAAACTGAAACAACTTATTTCAGTATACTGAGGAGAGCAATCGATCCTAGGGGATCATGAATATTTTTAAAAGTTGAGAAAGAACTCATCCTGTTTAATTAATGTCTGATGATGGAAAATGTTGACGAAGGAATGTCTTCTAACCTGACTCCTGTGCTTATTTAGATGCTTCGGGATCCAGGTGCTGTCTCTCTGATCACTGAGCAACATCATGAAGGAACTCCCTGCATCCTGGGCTAGAAATCTGATGATGGGTGGTGGTCTGGTTCATGGATGAGAATCTACAGGGTAGCATTGGCTCCACTTTAGGAACCTGCAGGTCCTTCCTGTTCTGGGCATGCCCATCTGGTCCTGCCCCTCTGGCTACGGGTACAGGAGCCCAGGGGCCCTGCCGGGAGGACCAGCTCTGGGGACATTGGGTGTGGTCTCTCGTCCTGGGCCCCTGAGGCCCCACATTGAGGATACTGTTCTGCAGTAGCACGAGCTCAGGTGTGGCTTCAATAAAGAACACATACCAGGCCAGTGATCGCGGCGGCTGCTGCTCTCCCCTCTTTTTGGTGCACGGTGTGTGCTGACTGCCGGATTTCATACACCGTAGACTCGGCCAGGAAGAGGCGAGCAGAGCTGACTTTGTGGAGCAGCTGCCTGAAACCTCTGGAAACTGGCTGGAAACATGCTGAAAACCTCTGGAAACTGGCTAAGGAGCTGTGAGATCAAGCCCTGAGCCTTTGGAGTGAGAGCACTGAGCCCCAGACCCTAGACTACCAGAGAACTAACCCTAGGGAGTATCAAATAGTGAGAACTCACACAAAGGAAGCCACTTGAATACAAGACCCGGCATCACCCAACCACCAGTAGCACCCTGTGCAGGATGCCTCATCTAAACAACAGACAAAACAAAAATACAAACCCAATCATGAGGATTACTACCTCACTCAGTGTTGTCCATCAGAGGAAAAACAAACAAGAAAACTCAGCATAAATCTCACCCTATATGAAGCTTACACAAACCCCTGGACCAAAGAAAGAATTCAACATTGAAGCCTGGAAAAGGAGACCTCAAACACAATAAGTTAAAGAAAAAATAATGAAAGGGCAGAGAAACACTACACAAACGAAGGAACAAACTAGAAACACTGAAGTCCAAAGAAATGAAGAGGAAATAGGTAAAAAAAACTGAAAAAGAATTCAGAATAATGATAGTAAAGATGATCAAAAACCTTGAAAACAGAATGGAGAAAACGCAAGAATCAATTAACAAAAACCTAGAAGAACTGAATAAACATACAGAGACAAACAACATCATTGCTGACATTAAATATACTCTAGAAGGAATCAACAGTGGAATAGCTGAAGCAGAACGAATCAGTGAGCTGGAAGATAAAATGGTGGAAATAACTTCTGAAGAGCAGAATAAAGTAAAAAGAATGAAAAGAACTGAGGAGAGTCTCAGAGACCTATGGGACAATATCAAATGCACCAACATTTGAATTACAGGGGTCCTAGGAGAAAAAGAAAAGGTGTGAGAAAATTTTTGAAGAGATTATAGTTGAAAATTTCCCCAACATGGAAAAGGAGATAATCAAATTCAAGAGGCACAAAGAGTCCCATACAGGATAAACCCAAGGAGAAACATGCCGAGACACATACTAATCAAATTAACAAAGACTAAACACAAAGAAAAAATATTAAAAGCAGCAATAGAGAAGCAACAAGTAACATACACAGGAAACCCCATACGTTTCAGTTCAGTTCAGCTCAGTCGTGTCTGATTCTTTGTGACCGCATGAACCAGAGCACGCCAGGCCTCCCTGTCCATTACCAACTCCTGGAGTCCACCCAAACCCATGTCCATCAGGTCGGTGATGCCATCCAGACATCTCATCCTCTGTCATCCCCTTCTCCTCCTGCCCCCAATTCCTCCCAGCATCAGGGTCTTTTCAAATGAGTCAGCTCTTTGCATCAGGTGGCCAAAGTATTGGAGTTTAAGCTTCAGCATCAGTCTTTCCAATGAACACCCAGGACTGATCTCCTTTAGGATGGACTGGTTGGATCTCCTTGCAGTCCAAGGGACTCTCAAGAGTCTTCTCCAACACCACAGTTCAAAAGCATTAATTCTTCGGTACTCAGCTTTCTTCACCGTCCAACTCTCACATCCATATATGACTACTCGAAAAACCATAGCCTTGACTATATGGACATTTGTTGGCAAAGTAATGTCTCTGCTTTTTAATATGCTATCTAGGTTGGTCATCATTTTCCTTCTAAGGAGTAAGCGTCTTTTAATTTCATGGCTGCAATCACCATCTGCAGTGATTTTGGAGCCCCCCAAAATAAAGTCAGCCACTGTTTCCACTGTCTCCCCATCTATTTCCCATGAAGTGATGGGACCAGATGCCATGATCTTCGTTTTCTGAATGTTGAGCTTTAAGCCAACTTTTTCACTCTTTTCTTTCACTTTCATCAAGAGGCTTTTTAGTTCCTTTTCACTTTCTGCCGTAAGGGTGGTATCATCTGCATATCTGAGGTTATTGATATTTCTCCCGGCAATCTTGATTCCAGCTTGTGCTTCTTCCAGCCCAGTGTTTCTCATGATGTACTCTGCATATAAGTTAAATAAGTTTTAGAGCTGATATTTCAGCAAAAACTCTGCAGGCCAGAAGGGAATGGCAGGATATATTTAAAGTACCAAAAGGGAAATATCTACAACCAAGATTACTGTAGTTGGCAAGGATCTCATTCAAAATTGATGGAAAAATATAAAGCTTTTCAGACAAGCAAAAGTTAAGAGAATTCAATACCACCAAACTAGCTTTACAACAAATGTTAAAGGGACTTGTATAGTCAAGAAATACAAGAGAAGAAAAAGATCTACAAAATCAACTCCAATTAAGAAAATGGCAATGGGAATATCTTTATCAATAATTACTTTAAATGTAAATGGATTAAATGTTACAATCAAAAGACACAGACTGGCTGAATGGATACAAATACAAGACCCATATATATGCTGTCAACCTAAAGACACATATAGACTGAAAGTGAGAGGATGGGAAAACATATTCCATACAAACGGGAAGTAAAAGAAAGTTGGAGTAGCAATCCTCATATCAGACAAAACAGACTTTAAAATAAAGATTACAAGAGGTAGGGAAGGACACTACATAATGATCAAGGGATCAATCCAAGAGGAAGACATAACAATTGTAAATATCTGTGCACCCAACATAGGAGTACCTCAATACATAAGACAAACACTAATAGACATGAAAGGAGAAGTTGACAGTAACACAATAATAGTAGGAGACTTTAACACCCCACTCACACCAATGGATAGATCATCAAAACAGAAAATTAATAAGAAAACACAAGTCTTAAATGATACATTAGATGAGATGGATCTCATTGATATCTTCAAGACATTCCATCCAAATGCAGAAGAATATACCTTCTTCTCAAGTGTGCATGGAACATTCTCTAGGATAGCTCATATCTTGGGTCACAAATCAAACCTCAGTAAATTTAAGAAAATTGAAATCATATCAAGTATCATCTCTGACCACAGCACTATGAGACTAGATAGCAATTACAAGAAAAAAACTGTAAAAAACACAAACACATGGAGATTAAACAATACATTTCTAAATAATGAACAGTTTACTGAAGAAATCAGAAGGGAAATAAAAATTTTTCTAGGAACAAATGACAATGAAAATGTGACAACTCAAAACCTATGGGATGCAGCAAAAGCAGATCTAAGAGGGAAGTTTATAGCAGTACAATCCTACCTCAAGAAAAAAGAAAAACATTGAATAGACAACCTAACTTTAAATCTAAAACAACTGGAAAAAGAAAAACATCCCACCCCCAAATTAGTAGAAGAAAAGAAATCATAAAGATCAGAGCAGAAATAAATGAAAAAGAAATGAAAGAAACAGTTGTAAAGATTAATAAAACTAAAAGCTGGTTCTTTGAGAAGATAAACAAAATTGACAAACCTGCAGCCAGACTGATCAAGAAAAAGAGAGAAGAATCAAGTCAACAAAATTAAAAATGAAAAAGGAGAGGTTACAACAGACATTGCAGAAATACAAAGGATTATGAGAGACTATTATGAACAACTCTATGGCAATAAAATGGATAACCTGGAAGAAATGGACAGATTCTTAGAAAAGTTCAATCTTCCAAGACTGAACCAGGAAGAAATGGAAATTATAAAGAACCCAATTATAAGCACTGAAATTGAAGCTGTGATCAAAAATCTCCCAAAAAACAAAAGCCCAGGACCAGATGGCTTCACAGGAGAATTCTATCAAACATTTGGAGAAGAGCTAATGCCTATCCTTTTAAAACTCTATCAAAAAATTGCAGAGGAAGGAACACTTCCAAACTCATTCTATGAAGCCACCACCACCCTGATACCAAAACGAGACAAAGACAACACACAAAAAGAAAACTATGGGCCAATATCACTGATGAACATAGATGCAAAAATCCTCAACAAAATTTTAGCAAACAGAATTCAACAACACATTATAAAGCTCATACACCAAGATCAAATTGGGTTTATTCCAGGGATGAAAGGATTTCTCAATACATGCAAATCAATGTGATGCACCATATTAACAAAATGAAAGATAAAAACTATGTGATAATCTCAATAGATGCAAAAAAAGCCTTTGACAAAATCCATCACTCATTTATGATTAAAACTCTTCAAAAAATGGGCATAGAAGGAACCTACCTCAACATAGGAAAGGCCATATATGATAAGCCTACAGCAAACATTATTCTCAATGGTGAAAAACTAAAAGCTTTCCCCCTAAAATCAGGAACAAGACAAGGGGGTCCACTTTCACCACTATTATTCAACATAGTTCTGGAAGTCCCAGCTACAGCAATCAGAGAAGAAAAAGAGATAAAATGAATCCAGCTCAGAAAAGAAGTAAAGCTCTCACTGTTTGCAAATGACCTGATACTGTACATAGAAAACCCTAAATATACTATCAGAAAATTTCTAGAGCTAATCAGTGAATTTAGCAAAGCTGCAGGATACAAAATCAATACACAGAAATCACTTACATTTCTATATATTAACAATGAAATATCAGAAAGAGAAATTAAGGAATCAATCCTATTCACCATTGCAACAAAAAGAATTAAATATCTAGGAATAAACTTACCTAAGGAGACAAAAAGAACTGTACACAGAAAATTATAAGATGCTAATGAAAGATATCAAAGAGGATATAAACAGATGGAGAGATATTCCATGTTCCTGGGTAGGAGAAATCACTATTGTGAAAATGACTATACTACCAAATGCAATCTAGAGATTCAATGAGATCCCTATCAAATTACCAATGGCGTTTTTCACAGAACTAGAACAAAAAATTTCATAATTCATATGGAAACACAAAAGACCCCAAATAGCCAAAGCAGTCTTGAGAAAGAAGAATGGAACTGGAGGAATCAACCTTCCTGACTTCAGACTATACTACAAAGCTATGGTCATCAAGAGAGTATGGTACTGGCACAAAAACAGAAATATAGACCAACGGAACAAGATAGAAAGCCCAGAAATAAACCCATGCACCTATGGGTACCTTATTTTTGCAAAGGAGGCAAGAATATAAAATGGGGCAAAGACAGCCTCTTCAATAAATGGTGCTGGGAAAACTGGACAGCTACATGTAACAGAATGAAATTAGAACACTTCCTAACATCATACACAAAGATAAACTCAAAATGGATTAAGTATAAGACCTAAATATAAGACCAGAAACTATAAAACTCTTAGAGGAAAACATAGGCAGAACACTCAATGACATAAATCAAAGCAAACTCTATGACCCACCTCCTTGAGTAACGGAAATAAAAAGTGTGACCTGATTAAACTTAAAAGCTTTTGCAGAGCAAAGAAAACTATAAGCAAGGTGAAAAGACAACCCTCAGAATGGGAGAAAATAATAGCAAATGAAAAAACAGACAAAGGATTAATTTCCAAAATATACAAGCAGCTCATGCAACTCAATACCAGAAAAACAAACAACCCAATCAAAAAGTGGGAAAAAGACCTAAACAGACATTTCTCCAAGGAAGACATACAGATGGCTGACAAACACATGAAAAGATGCTCAACATCGCTCATTATTAGAGAAATGCAAATGAAAACTACAATGAGATATCACCTCACACTGGTCAGAATGGCCATCATCAAAAAGTGTACAAACAATAAATGCTGGAGAGGGTGTGGAGAAAAGAGAATGCTCTTGCACTGTTGGTGGGAATGTAAACTGATACAGCCACTATGGAAGACTGTATGGAGATTCCTTAAAAAACTAGGAATAAAGCCACCATATGACCCAGCAATTCCACTCCTAGGCATATACCCTGAGGAAACCAAAATTGAAAAAGACACATGTATCCCATTGTTCATTGCAGCACTATTTGTAATAGCTAGAACATGGAAGCAACCTAGATGTCCATTAACAGATGGATGGATAAAGAAGTTGTGGTACATATACACAATGGAATATTACTCAGCCATAAAAAGGAACATGTTTGAGTCAGTTCTAATGAAGTGGATGAACCTAGGACCTATTACACAGAGTGAAGTGAGTCAGAAAGAGAAAGATAAGTACTGTATTCTAACACATATATACAGAATCTAGAAAAATGGTACTGAAGCATATATTTACAGGGCAGCAGTGGAGAAACAGACAGAGAATAGACTTAAAGACAAGGGGAGAGGGGAGGAGAGGGTGAGATGTATGGAAAGAGTAACATGGAAACTTACATTACTGTTTGTAAAATAGATAGCCAACGGGAGCTTGCTGTATGTCTCAGGAAACTCAAACAGGGGCTCTGCGTCAACCTAGACGGGGTGGGGTGGGGAGGGAGATGGGAGCGAGGTCCAAAAGGGAGGGGATCTATGCATGCACGAAATTTTGTAAAGCAATTATCCTTCAGTTCATAAATTAAAACACAGTGAGAACACACACACACACACACACACACACACACACACACACACACACACACACACACACACACACACACACACGATGATGCCTCAAAGCTCAGTCCCAGGGAGGCTGTTTTGTAAAGCAATTATCCTTCAGTTCATAAATTAAAACACAGTGAGAACACACACACACACACACACACACACACACACACACACACACACACACACACACACACACACACACACACGATGATGCCTCAAAGCTCAGTCCCAGGGAGGCTGTTTTGTCTTGGAATTGGTAGGAGTTTCCTTGCCTGGTGCTTCTTTGTCTTTGTGGCTTAAATGATAGTGAAGACAGCTTGATTCTGGACCAAAAAAAACACCTGTTGGATACTAAGAAATCACGTTCTATCTCAGGAGGTCCTTAACAAGGATGGAGAAAATCTCAGAATGAAATCCAGAGATGCCCCCTTCCTCAGTTGGTACCTCTGGGCATGGCCTTGGTGTCTTTCATTTTAATTAATCCAGTGAACCCGCCTCTACCTTTCAAAGGAATCTGAGGGAAACGTTCTCTGCCAAGTCCCAACCGAGTCCCTGTAACACTCAAGAACGTGGGCCAGGCTCTCGTGTAGGTTAAGGAAGCCTGAGAAGGGTAAAGATTATAGACAAACAGTCTACCTTTCTTTACAAGGTCTTGTTTTGCATCTCTGAAATCTCAGGTTCAGCTATTACAATGAGGTCCTGTTGTAGAAAGAGCTGGCCTTTTATCACCACTTAAAATCTAATTAATCCATATTGAAGCACAAAGATTTCTGTTGTATTTTAGGGTGAGGGGTCATAGAGCCCTCTTTGTTCATCCTTAGACTTATACTCATCAAGCATAGGGGATATAATTTTACCAAGCAAATTGGAAGGTAACAGATCAAATCTTTATCGGAAAGCCTAACTCATAGTTTAAACAGAGCCCTTGGTCCTTTACATGAAACATTATATTCGAGAAGAACAAAAACGCATTTCAGAGTGTGCAAAGAGTTAACGACCAAAGCTTATATTCCCTGAGCGGCATTTAACCAAGATTGTCACACTACTGCCCACCACGAGACGGCAGCTCCTATAGGGGTGGCAAGGGTCCTAAGGCCTGTTGCAATGGCTTTAGTCTTGAGAGTAGCAATGCAATTCGTTGGGATTTTGCTCTCATTTCTGGGATGGGTTTTATCCATTATTACGACTTACTTGCCACATTGGAAAAACCTCAATCTGGACTTAAATGAAATGGAAAACTGGACCATGGGACTCTGGCAAGCCTGTGTCGTCCAGGAGGAAGTGGGGATGCAGTGCAAGGACTTCGAGTCTTTCCTGGGTTTGCCTGCTGAGCTCAGGATCTCCAGGGTTTTAATGTTCCTCTCAAATGGGCTGGGGCTCCTGGGCCTGCTGGTGTCGGGCTTTGGCCTGGACTGCTTGAGGATTGGAGAGACACAGCGGGACGTCAAGAAGCGGCTGTTGATCCTGGGAGGAATTCTGTTCTGGACAGCGGGCGTCACAGCCCTCGTTCCTGTCTCTTGGGTGGCCCACGTGACAGTCCAGGAGTTCTGGGACGACAGCATCCCCGAGATTGTGCCCAGGTGGGAGTTTGGAGAGGCCCTCTTTATCGGCTGGTTTGCTGGATTTTCTCTCCTGCTGGGAGGGTGTCTGCTGAACTGGGCTGCCTGCGGGACCCAGGCTCCCCTGGCTTCCGGCCACTACGCAGTGGCAGAAATGCAAACTCAGTGTGCATACCTGGAAAATGGAACTGCCAACCCTTCAGTATAAGGCACTGAGGAAAATAGAGAGGTATATCTTCCTTCATCAACTGGGATGGAGTGTCTGCAGGAAAAAGGGGTCTTCGTTATGTAACTAACTCTGTGCTGCTCACATTTTCTCATCAGACAATGACTTTTCTATCCTAGATAGCTCATCCTCCCCAAACCTGGAAAAGTAAGAAAGAGGCCAATCCTATATCCAAAGAAAGTTGTTGTGGTAACCATTTCATTGGTATGAACAAAAGAAATTTCATTGATCTGGTTATTTCAATCAAAACGTAGTGGCGATTGTTCAATAGAGTCAGCATTAAGCTTCATATGTTAATTTGATATTAGAAATTGTTTTTGGTTTTGTTGGCAGCTGAAATTGATAACTTGTTTCCTCAAGAAAAAAAAAAGCTAAACTAACAATTTGAAATCCTTTAAGCATTCTGTACTAGCAAAACCACATGCTAAGCCTCTCCAAAGTGCCATTTCCACAACAATGAGTTGGTCTTTCTTGAACAGAGGTGGTTTGTGTTTAGGAAATTACTAGGAACCCTGCTATGCAGGACTTTATGAGGCTGAAGGTTTTCAGTACATTGTGATACTCTTGAGATTTAAAATACCAGCCAATCTCTTCTCATCTCTTCCCTCAAAAGCTTCAGACTTTAAAAAAACAATTCCAAAAATGTTTTGCTTGTTATTCAGCTCATCAGCTGTAATAAAAACGTTCCTTTGTTTGATTAAAAGTTACAAGCATGGAGATGAATTGAAACGGATGTGGATTCTAACCTACACAGTACTACTGCTTAACTTTTTTGCTGTTCAGGAAAAGAACCAAACAAAAACTAGAAAGTGTTTATGCCCACATGAGTGTTGCTGTCAGGAAGGCACTGGGGTTAAACAGACCTGATACTTAGTTCAGAATGGTTTCATATGTTATGGGGTATATGTAGCCTAAGCGATTAGAAAACAAAGTCTGATTTAAAGCCTACAGAAGAAATTTCTGTGATTGATTTGGTTAAGAAATACTTGTGCTGAACCTATTTTTAAAGCCAATAACACTTACCACAACAGGCGTACTGAAATATGAGACCTTTGAAAAGAAGAAAATGTGACAGGTGCAATTAGATAAAATGCAGCAGGACTTGAACCAAACTGTCAATTAAACATTTTGCTTGGAGACTTCTTAATTCTTTGACTTATCAGAAAGTTTGAGAACAACACGAGAACCATTTATACATTCACAATGAGAGGATTATTACCAGTTCATGTTATTCTGGGGACAAACTGCATACTATGAAATGCAGTCCATAGGATGTGAACATGATCTTGGCCACACCTTGGCATGACTGGTTTGCAGAATTATTTCCCTATCCTTTTCTGAAATCTATTCAACACAGAATCAAACAATAGCAACTCTGGCAAGAATCCTCCTATATACACAATGAAAAAATAGTTTTGAGCTCTGCAAGTGATAATATTAATACAAGTGTCACACTTCTTTTCACAGCCACTGAAAGACAGGGGTGAGCCTGGCTAAGGCCGCAGGATTTTATGATGGCTTTAGTGTTTAGAGCGGTGGCACAACTAGCTGGAATTTCACTATCCTTGCTGGGATGGGTTTTATCCTGTCTTACAAACTACCTGCCGCAATGGAAGAATTTCAACCTGGACTTAAATGAAATGGAAAACTGGACCATGGGGCTCTGGCAAGCCTGTGTCGTCCAGGAGGAAGTGGGGATGCAGTGCAAGGACTTCGAGTCTTTCCTGGGTTTGCCTGCTGAGCTCAGGATCTCCAGGGTTTTAATGTTCCTCTCGAATGGGCTGGGGCTCCTGGGCCTGCTGGTGTCGGGCTTTGGCCTGGACTGCTTGAGGATTGGAGAGACACAGCGGGACGTCAAGAAGCGGCTGTTGATCCTGGGAGGAATTCTGTTCTGGACAGCTGGCGTCACAGCCCTCGTTCCCGTCTCTTGGGTGGCCCACGTGACAGTCCAGGAGTTCTGGGACGAGAGCATCCCCGAGATTGTGCCCAGGTGGGAGTTTGGAGAGGCCCTCTTTATCGGCTGGTTTGCTGGATTTTCTCTCCTGCTGGGAGGGTGTCTGCTGAACTGGGCTGCCTGCGGGACCCAGGCTCCCCTGGCTTCCGGCCACTACGCAGTGGCAGAAACTCAGCCTCACCGACTACATCTGGAGATGAAAACCACTCAGCTGAAACTCTAACCCAGAAGGGGTCTGCGGTGTCTCCTCCTCGGATGATTTGGTAGGACTTCCTGGTTACACAGTCACCCATTCACTATGCTTTCCGTTTTCTAAAATGCATTTTCCTCTGTTGTTTCTGAAACTGTCATTTCTTTCTAAGGTGGTAAACGACTTTCTTCCACTCTGAGACCAAAACCATTCAAGACTTAATAGTCATCAAACTCATTACTGGGGATGGGTTTTCTCAATTTTAAAATGGATTCAGTGACTGCACAGAACTGGTCAATAAAACATTATATTAGCACCTACACATCTTTTGAAGTTGTTATTCATAGAGATAAAATCACTCGGCAAATGAAAATGTTACTGATAACCACTGACTTCTTTTAAGTGTTTAAAATCATGTTATACTGAAACTGAAAGTCTGGTTTCCCTGGTGGCTCAGTGGTAAAGAATTGCAAGGGTTTGATCCTTGGGTTGGGAAGATCCCCTGGAGGAGGAAAAGGCAACCCAGTCCACTTACCCTGCCTGGGAAATCTCATGGACAGAGGAGCCCGGCAGGCTACAGTCCATGGGGTGGCAGAGTCGGACGCAACTTAGCGACTAAACAACAAAAGTCTGGCAGTTTGATTATACTAAGAGAATCGCTGGTTGTCTGAGAGCGTGAGAGGTGCCTATGGGGGACACACCATCTCCTTTTGAACTACAGAGCTCAGAGCCTCTTTGGAGACTGTCTGAAGCAGAGGGCAGTCTGGGGTTTTAAAGATTCATGTAAAAATCTACCACACAGATGTGCTTCTGCTTCTGTGCCCTGGGTCCTGGGGTAGAAGGAGCAGCCACAGGGGTGCTGGGGGCTAGGACTGGGGGGTGTGGGCAGAGCACCGCCTCCCTCCCTGGGCCCCTTTTAAAAGAATCAGTGATATATATGGTCCAGCCAAGAGCTATTCACAACAAGCCGTGGGCTTGAGGAATTCTTCGTGAAAGATTTTCTATTTGTTTGGTACATAGTTTGAGTAAACTTTTGTGTTTGTGCCAGTCAGGGAAATTAAGTGAACAATAAAGACACTGAAATAAAGTATTAGGCAATATGTATCTTTGTTTTAAAAAAAAAAAGAAAAACACTGAATTTTTTTTCCACCCACGAACACATGAAAAGTGCAGAAACCAGAGTTAATCTATGTGATGTATTTGCATACTTTTACAAACAAGACAAATTAAAACAGAAACATATTCAGAATTTAACCTGATTAAATATTTAGTTTCAGTCCTGAGCTTTTGATATTTAATACAATATAAAGTAATACCAAAAAAGATTTTAAATTTATTTGATTTGCATGCTACAGAGATTCAGCTAAACTTTGTTCATTTGGCTAGCAATATTCTTTTTGTACCTGTAACACTTAGATTCTGATATACAAAATTGTAATAACATACTGATAATTCAAACTTGAGAACTAAATATTACATTCTTTTTACCCTGTGAAGAATAAATTCTACCTTTAAAAAATAGTATTTATAATATTAAAATTCATGTTGTCCAGATGGTTTTGTGATCAAGTTATTAAAATGTTTTGTCACTGTGAATCATTTGGGTTAGTACAAATACAACAGGATTGTTAAAAGCTGCCTATAAATACATAACGCTATTGCTGATTTTTAAAGTGTGAAAAAGGATTATATTAAAATAAGTTTGCCTCTCACGTTAGAAATGAGCAAATGCTGTAAAATAAAACCAAAGCATCTTGCATACAACTGCTAACTACCGGCCTGAGACAGGTTTTATTCTTTTATGCTTGTCTGAAACTCTTGCGTAGTACAAAAAGTTAACAGCTAATCTGATGGAATTTATAAAGCTGTAAATATTCCAATATAGCCTCTTCTATGTCAAACATTTAAGATGGCCAGAACCAAACTATATATTAAACAGAACATAAATAAGACCGTAAATAAATAAATGAAGAAAATAAAATCGTACGGTACAACCACACATAATCCTATAAACATTTTCATGGTCAAACTGAGAAGCTGAAGACAGCTGACCTTCATTTAACTCTACATTAAATAAACTTCTGTTTTTCACATTTGACCTTGACAAGGAGGACCAGAGCTCTTTTTCCAGTTCTCCTAGGTCACCTAACAGGATGAACTGGGCCGCCTGCAAGGACTGTGCTCAGTCAATTCACGAGGCTGGTTTTTGTTCAAAGTAGTGTCACGTCCAGTTATAACTTCAGAGACTTTTGTACATAAATGGTGGGGACACTTAGGAAAAGTCATTACAAGTTCTAGGCTCAGAAATGGCTTGATTTGAATTCTGATTCTGAAAAATGAACTTTCCAAAACATGTGTAATTGCTTTCAAATATAAATTCTTACCAATGAGGATTCTAGCTTAGGAATAGAACTCATGTTTCTTTTTTTATGGGACCCATTCCTTTAAGATGATTTTTTCATCTCTTAAAAAAAAAATTGATTTCACTTGCTACCTAAGGTGGCTCATCTTAGGTGAGCCTAACACTGCCCCTTCCAGTATTACAGACCGGGTAGCAAGCATGGCTTAACTTGCACAATAACTGTTTATTTTAAAAGCCTTGTATGCAGGCAGGGCTATCCTGGGGATTTGTTTCTTTTAAGAAGTGCTTGAGTTGGGCAAGCTAAAATTCTCCACTGGAGGGAACTTTAGTTGGTTTCCATCTTGTTCGTCTGGAATATATATATTTTTTAAACAAGTGACTCAGACTTTACTTCAATTTAATCATCTCCCCAGGCACTCTCTTCTCTTTGCGTCCTAACTGCTTACCACAAGCTATAGACAGGATTCCCTAAAAATGACAGCTGCAAAGTAACTTCTAGTAAAGGTTAGAAGAAATCGGTTTACTGAAGTATTTGGCAACCCCGATTCAGTCAAGACACCCCTTCCTCTGCGCCTGGTCGCACCACATGCGGCTGACGCGTCTCCGCCTGCATCGCTGGCACTGCCGGTCCTCCGAGCCCCGGGCCCCCACCTTCGTCCACCGGGTACCACCCTCACGCCGAGCACCCAACCCGCCTGGTGCACGCCGGACACTCAGGTGTGAACACTTACACTCACGCCAACTGAGAAGCAGCGGCTGCTCGCTGACGTGCTGATTCTGTTGTGTTGGAGGCGAATTGGCCTTCTTCCCCTTTCGTCTCCCTGCCTTTAAAGTCACACGTCACGAGAAGTGAAGTGTCGCCGGGAGAATGGCTCCTTTGCATCCTTACCTTCTCATACTCAGCATTTTGTTTTTATTTTCTTTAGACACGTAGAAAAGGACAAGAAGGAAGCTGTTCTCAGGACACGGTGTTCCGACAGAGGTGATGGAGATGAATGCGCCCTCTGTCCCACGTGGACCGGGGACCCTGCGCTGAGGCTCCTGCTCCCGTGGAAGAAACCGCCCTCCGGCACCCAGGGTCCCTGCTGCCAGCCTCATGGTTGCTCATAGGAGGACAAAGGAAACGCGAAAACCGCCTTCTGCTAAACCAAGTTATTTCTCAACAGTCGGTTCAACGGGATACACGTGGGGTCCTGCCTCTATTCCATTTCTACAAAATAAAGCCCACTGGCGATACTGTACATTTGGGTACCGGGTGATCCGTTTTGGTTATCTGATTTTTTTTTCTCTTTTTTTAAACAAATTAGAATTATATTCAAGGTACTTTACAAATTAACATGTTTGAAAATCTGATGTGAAATAAAAGCTCTTTAAGAGTTGACGGTTATATTACAAAACAAAATCCCGAACAAGACGCATGTTCAGTCTTTTGCCCTCCCTAAGAAATGAAGAGGTGAAAAACACGAGCTCGTCGGTGATGTGGTCACACGTCATCAGCGGGCAGGGACGGGATGGTTATCTTCGCTCTGGTGAAGTAGGCAATCTTCTCCCTGGAACCAGGGGTGAGAAACACACCAGCTTAAAAAGATGCTGAAAATGCTCCATGCCCAATAGAAACAGTCCCAAGAACACCAGTGTCTCCACAGGCCTGGATGGGAGCTTTTGTCCTTAGCTAGAACTCCATTTAAAATGAAGACTGCCTTCCCCTTTTTCCGAAGGACCCGAGGGATAGCGGCAACTCTGTGGACAGAGGCAGTGAGGTCCCTTCCAGCGTTTCCAACCTCGGTTTTTAAATCATCAGGGGGGCGGGGTGTCAGTCTAGGCCTGCGTGTTTCTCGACCAGGTGGCAGAGAATTCCAGAGGCCAGAATCCTTACAGAAAAGTAGATGCTCCTGGGAAAATTCTTCAAACTCAATACCATGCTAAGGTCGGGGCAACTTAATGAGCTTTGGGTACCAGGATGAGATGGGAGAAGAGATGGAGCCTGACCATCATAAAGGCAGATCCACCCAAATCCCGACTTGGGTGGGGGCGAGTATGGTGCAAACAACCTCAGAGGCACAAAATGAGAAACAAGGGGGTGGGATGGTCTTCAGAGGTCAGCAGAGTGTTAAAGAAATAAGCTTTTAGGGTTGCAGCACCACCCAAGGCAGGAGCAATATGCCTATCCTCTACAAAGTCTTCACGTGGAACACAGTTCGCTGACGGGGTCCCCACACGGGGCGCCGTAAGGAGGGATAAAGATTAGATGGTTGAGGACGAGGGTGAAGATGCAAGGACTGAGGGGAGAAGCTCCAAGTCTAAGGAGAGAGAGAGAGAAGGAGGGAAGCATGAAAACCCCCGGGGAAACTGGAAGGAGAGCTATTTTTGTGGCACAGAGTCCCATCCATTTGTTCAATCCCCTGAGATAAAATGAAGAGTTGAACAGGCAGGTGAAAGTGGTCATGATGTCACTGAAGACAGAACTCAATACTGGGACCTCTGCTTTGATACTCCCCAAAAAACGAATGTCTTTGGCTTACACAGTGCTTTTTAAACACCCAAATTAGTTGTCAGGGTCTCCACTTGAGATAGGTCACATCAAATTCCTGATTTCTGCCTTCGATTCCAGGTGAGACAGCAGCTCAGGGAGCATCCCCAGGGCCGTGCAGGGACCCGGGCCTGGAGGCCTCCGGGGCAGATGCCTTATCCCGGCCCACCTCCCCCGTCTGCATCACCTGCCTGGTGATGTGCGTGGGTCTGGATGCTAAGGGACTCGGGACTGTTTACAACTTGTTTTGGGTTTAGTAACAGCTGGGGTCGGATGACGTCCCCACTGGACTGTGTTTCTTACTCTCAAAGTGACCACAGCACCAAAGGCATGAGAAGGTTCCTCTCGCCACCCTGCACTTCCACAACCCCCACCGCAAGCAGCATCCTCTGCAAGTTCCAAGAGTGACTCTGAGCTGAATGGAGACAGGAAAACGCTGACTCTTCAGGCCAGCACACTAAAAAGAGTCTGAGCCCACGATGCCCCCGTCCCCTCTCTCCACCCCTGGACTCACTCAGGCGACCTTGACCTCCCACTTCACCCTCTGGCACCAAACCGCGTCCCTTCCCGCCCAGCCCTTCCACGCCCACCCCTGCCTCTGCCATCAAACACGCTCCTCGGGTTTCTCCCCTTCCACCAGGAGCTCCCTACAGCCTCCTCTACACCACACATGCACGCACACCGCCCCTCACACATGCACACACACCCCCCACAACTAATAAAGCCACACCTCTTCTGTGCATGCCCCCCACCCCCCAAAAGTGTCCTTGGCCACGGGGCCTCCTGTTCAGGGAATGTCAATCCTCTTCTTACTGTTGGGTTTGACATCCTTCACCGTGCCCCTAGACCAGGACCATGCCCCCCTCCCTTCTAGCTCTCCACCAGCCCTTCCGACACCCCAACCATCCCCTCTCCTGGTCACCTTCTCACCCGTCCTGGGATGTCAGACCCACATCCAGTTGGGGAACTCCTATACGTGGGATGCAGGCTTGCATTTTTATCTCCCACCTGACCCTTAATCCTGGCTCCAGATTTTTATCTCCGCCTGCCTACTGGCCGTGGTTCCCTGAGCTGCCCTGCTGGAATGGTTAGACTGGTGCGTCCAAGAGCAGAAGTCACATCGCCCAGCTCCCGCCCGCCCCCCACCGCCCCTCCGTCCACTCCCCCCACTCTGTCCACTCCCCCCGGCCCCCCGCCCCTTCCCGGGTCCCAGGGCCCCCGGGCCCCCTGCGCTCACGCTCACCGGAAGGACTGCACCTGCCGGGGCACCTTGCGGCTCTGCTCGCGGAGCCGGCACACGTCCTTGGACACCTGCCGCATCAGCTTCTCCGCGTTCAGGTCCTGCTTCTGCTCCTCTTTGGACTGCTCGGCCTGGCGGGGAGACGGAAGCACAGGGGCCCTGGGATGTTACTCGGAGGCTCCCGAGGCGCGCTCTCAGGCCCAGGAGATGCCGGGGCTCCCTGACATCAGGAGGGGGGCCGGGCAGCGCAGGCCACGGGTGCTTTCTCCACGTCGGGGGGGAGGGGACGACACCCATGAGCCCACCTCGCGCCCACCATGGGGAGCAGCCACTGGGTCAGGGCAAGGGGGAGCTTTAACTCATTAAAAAAAACATCTTTTGATACAGGCAATATGGGATCATTTTGTTACCTCTAGAATTCCTAGTAACTCTCTCTCAAAAAAAGAATTAAAAACTACTTATAGCACCATGTTCAAGAAGTATCTACCGTTAACATTTTGGTGAATACACTTTCAATCTCTTATTCACCTTTTCTTTCTGTCCCACGCCTTTTAAAAGTTGTTTATTGATATAAAACTGACATCCTGTGCCAGAAAAGTACACACGGGGCGTGTGGCTCAGCGAGCTTTTACAAGGTGATGCCCTTCTCACCCACCAGGCTGCACGCACCCCGGGGAGAGGGCGGGGGAAGCCCTGACCCCTAAGTTTCCACAGAGCCTCCAGCTGCCAAGAGGACGAGCTGTGAGCTGGGCTGTGGCAGGAGGAGAGTGTATGTCGGGAGGGGTCACTTGAGCCGGGGGGCTGGGGACACAAGCTCGCTTGGGCACCCATGGCCTCCCAAGTGGGTGCTCCAGCAGCGGGATTTAAGTGTGGTCCTGCTTCGTGGAGACCACTGGTCACGGTGGGGGCAGCGAGGGTAGTAAAGGAAATGGGCGAGGAAATTAAGAGTCTTACAGGAGAGATCCGCCCAGGCCAGAGCTAGGCAGTCGGCACTAGGAGACAGGCGGGAAATTGGCTTTGTTGATGGCGCTGCCTGCAGCGAGCTGATGGGCCCTCCCATCAATGGGACCCTTCAGGGCTCCTGTTATTAACGCAGGCAGCTATACACTTTAGAGTCAAAGAATAAGATCTTCAGGCTTAAGAGACAGGACAAGGTCTCTGGTTTACAGCCAAGCTGATACAGACAGCAATCGTAGGACTAGGAGTTTGTTCTTTGGAAATGCTACTGAAATGAGAAAGGTGCCCCAAATGTACAGGAGTGTTCACGTCCACAGGTGAACTGTGATTGAAATCTGGGAAGCCAGTGTTAGGCTCCGGGTTTCAGGAGAGGGTGGGCTTTCCTCATAGCTCAGCTGGTGAAGAATCCGCCTGCAATACAGGAGACCCCGGTTCGATTCCTGGGTCAGGAAGATCCCCTGGAGAAGGGAAAGGCTACCCACTAGTGTTCTGGCCTGGAGAATTCCCTGGACTGTATATCCATGCGGTCGCAAAGAGTCGGACACGACTGAGCGACTTTCACCTTCAGGAGAGTGTGATTAACCTTCAGTGTGCTGGGTAGGAGCCTGCCCCACGCGGAGGTCCGGTGATTTAGTCCGGGTCACGTTGAAGAGCCGGGCGGAGCGGGAACGTGATCCGCGCTGATCTAGTCCCGGCTCCTCGCTCTGCCTCCTAAGGGGCTTGTACGACGCACGACGACACTGACTCTGATTCCCTTTTTATTCTGAGCTGCAAAACAGACTTCCCACCACAAAGGAGGAAGGTAACGCGTGTGACCCGATGAGGAAGGCCAACCTGGGCTCTGCAACCGGCTTCCCTGGGAGCCGCATCTTTTATGACAACTGGCAGGCTCTTCACTCACTGCTAGGCACTTTACAGCCACAGTGCCGAAAACCCCACAAATCGCCAACTGCAGGGGATAGGTGGACGTGAAGGGGCAGGAGTGTGTGTGCATGTTCGAGTGTGCACCGCGGTGTCCCCGAGTGTGTAAGGAGTGGACGTGGGGCTGCAAGCAGGAGAGCAAGCAGGGGAGAAGCCAGTGGTTCTCACCGACCTCCGTGGTCAGAATGCAAGGCGCATAGTGGACAGTCTCTAGCGGGACAGCAAACCTCAGAGACGGGAAAGAAAAGCTCATGACTCAATGAGCTGCCTGAACACAGAGCTGGTAACCGCACAGATGAAAAGGCACCTGTACTCGGGGGGTCAGACCCTTCTCCAAAGGCCACAGACGCGCCGTGTGCTGTGGCTCTTTCCTCTCTACGGTCTGATGCCACAGCTGCCGTCGGGCAGGAGGAGACGTGATGGGAGCAGACGTGCTGGGGTGAGGACCTGAGCGGGGCGGGGGTGCAGGCTGGCACCTTCCGCCGGGAGACGCTTTGGGGCGCCGCGTACCTGCTTCCCCGCCTGCCTCAGGAGCTTCTGGAAGCGCTCGTCGTCCAGCACGCCCGGCGGCAGGTCCGTCTCGCCCTGGGCCTTCAGTTCCTCGAGCCTCTGCCTCAGGCCCCTGAGGGCCTGCAGCTCGTCGTTGAGGCGGCTCTGCCGGGTCAGGGAGGCCTGCAGGTCCAGCTCCAGGTCCAGGGAGGTCCGCACGGGGCACTCGGGCGCTGCCCTCCGGAGGACCGGCTGGCACACCGCCTGCGGGGTTAGAGCACGACATGAGAGCCCCGCTGCAGCGGCGGTCCCCGGACGGGAGGGCGCCCGGGCTCCTGCGTTGGCCGCTGAGGGCCAAGGGGTGGTGGCCTGGTCCCCAGGGAGACAGGAACGAGGCACCGCCACCTCGGAACACACGCGGCCAAGGCGAACGAGCCTGTACTGCCCTGAACCGCAGAGCGTCTCTGGAGTTGTTACCAGGGTGCAGCCTTCCTCAGCCTGACCAGTTTATGCCCAGAGCTGCCCTCTGCGGACCGCAGACACATCGCGAGGAACTGACTCCGAGTCAGGCCCGCATCTGTGTCCCCGCAGTGCACGGCTTCACCCATCACTTCTGTACCTGCGGCTCAGCAGAGCTGGGGTCCGGTCGCCCACCTCTAACCAATGTCCTCTGACTCCGGTTCGTTCCTCACGTCCCATCATCCGACACCCACTCTCGCCTGAGTCACTGTGTTCCTTCTGGGGCCAAGCTTATCCACTTATCAACAAATAATCACTGGCTGTGTATGAATAAGTATCCACTGGGGGTCTGGAGGCAAAACACTAGGAGGAGAAGACGTGATTTCTGACCTCGAAGAATTGGTTTAGAGGATGACGTTGAGAGAGTCAATTTCTAGGCAGGCTGAAAGAAGTCCGGGGTCCCTGAGGAGGAGAAAGGGGTCTGGGGCTCTGAGTGGAGAGAGGGGCCTGGAACTCTCAAGGAGGAGGAAAAACAAACATCTCTCCCGCCCCACACTCCTTAGTCTTAGTCACATAAAATGTTTTTCCTTTAAGCCTGAAACTGATGATTACACAACAAACAACTCAGTTTAAACTCTATGAATGAAATTAAGTCGCTCAGTCGTGTCCGACTCTTTGCGACCCCATGGACTGCAGCCTACCAGGCTTCTCTGTCCATGGGATTCTCTAGGCAAGAATACTGGAGTGGGTGCCATTTCCTTCTCCAGATCTTCCCAACCCAGGGATTGAACCTGGGTCTCCCGCATTGTAGGCAGATGCTTTACCGTCTGAGCCACCAGGGAAGTAGGATTATATAACAATGTATCCTGCTTGAAGACAGTTTCTCCTTCCTGAAAACCTTCTGGCTAATACTGTCATCTTAAAATGTAAATTATGGGAGTGGGTCTAGTAAGATCTTTATAACCTTGAGACATTCTTTTGATTTACTATAATAACTAATTTAAAAAGTACGTAACTCCCTTGCTGACATTAGGGAGAGGGGCACTCTCCATCTCCCTTCTGATGTCTGTGTCAGAAGCTTTCTGTGTCTTTTTTTATACTTTAATAAAACTCTGATATACATAAGCTCTTGAGTGATCAAGCCTGGTCCCTGGTCCCGGAGTTAAATCTTCTTTGGAGATCACGAATCAGACATCATTCTGCTATCATCTTGGGGGCTCGTCCGGGATCTTCAGAACAAGGGAAGAACACACTCTAGCCTCTCTGCTTTCTCAGTATGCACATTTTCCACTTTACCAACTCTCCGGCGTGCTTGTGTGAATGAAGGACACGCCCTGCGCGAAGCAAGTGATGAGCCCTGCTCTGTGGTTTTGCGGTGCCTCGTAATGACTGAAGGCAGCCTCCAAAAGGGGAGCCTTGTCGGGGGTTTATGCCGACCTGCCAACGCCAAGAGACACCCGAGGTCCCGGCTAGGGGAGCGGCCAGAGATGCAAAACGTGCATACTGAACTTTCCTTCCTCAGTCACCTTTTCCTGGTCTCTCTGACCATTTCGTAATTGCGTGGGGAATTAGAACTACTAACATAATCTGTTGGATCACAGACTTTCAATGGATTGTGATTCATGCCATTACTATGTACTGTTACTTAGACCCCAAGCTTGGTAGTCATGGCAGCGCCTAGCCTTGCAGGAGCCGAAGGTTACAGGAGCACGTCTGGGGGTGAGGCGGAGCTCCAGCTCCAGGAACGTCTCTCAGGCTCGAGGTCGCTCTCCTGGCTGCCGGCCTCAGGGGCCAGCGACCTGACAGCGAGTCTGCCACGGCTGTGTCTCCTATCTGTGTGGACAGGCGCACCGTTGGTGACTGTGAGGTTTCCGAGGCCACAGCTCGGGAACCGCAGGATCTGGGCAGACTGGAAGTGCAGCGGGCTTCTTCCTTCGGCAGCACTGGCTCTCGGGACCAGAGGAGGCTCTCTGGTAGCTTCTGTCTCGACTCCCCAGACACTCCTCTTGTGGAATCTGTGGAAATGAACTGGAAGGACTGGCCCTAATAGCGTGAGGACGAAATCACCCTCTCCTCGCTGGCCAGCCCTCCACCACCTCTTTTGCTGTCACATATTCTGGCGTGGTGACACTCACAAGGGACATCTTGGTTGTCGTTCGTCCCTTTATGACCCTCTGCTTCTACTGCGGTCAGGACTGTACTTAGGAGTGCGCAGGCACATAAAGACGGATGCTCCCCCAGGAGTCCTAGCTTGGCAAATGTTCTGGGAAAACTACTCTGCTCCACCCCGGGTGGCATCAGAGAAGAGGGCAAATCACACCAAGGTCTTGGTGGTATGGAACTAAGTCAGTCTGGGATGCCATCAGGTCTGCCTCTGGTGCGTCTCCACCCCGCCTCGGTGATAGAACCGGCAGGGACGAGTAAGACGCCTGTGTCCGTAAGGGACAGGCTAAGTCGAACCAGGGAAGGAAAGCTTTGGCTGAGAGTCTGTCTACACGCCCATCTAGAGCAGGGAAGGACGCTTCTGGATGAAAAAAGCCACAGCCGTGGATGCTGCTTTTTCTCACAGATGGGAGCTAGCAGTTCCAGAACCACTCCTTTAAAATGTATTTTTTAAAAAAATAAGCTGGGACAGGTTTGATCCCCAGAGTTTATTTATTTATTTATCTTTTTGATCCCCAGAGTTTAAAAAAACATGGCTGATCTTCTTCTGTGACACTGAATGGCCATGGTATCCTTTGAAAGATGGGGAACGCTGGCCTGTTGAAGGGTTTCTTAATTACAATACTGTTTCACAACTAGACCGGTTCCGTAGAAAACAAGAGAAATGGGTAGAAGTGCTATATGTGTTGCTCTTTATCTCTCTTTGAGACGTGCCAGACTTGTGTCCTAAGGGTACAGATTTGGGTGTGAAACCTTCAGCTCCCTCCTGTCCTCTCACTTTGCTCCTGTATCCGGGGCTCCCTACTGAACAGGCCGAGTCAGGGCACCCTTCCAGGAGGGCTTGCCTCAGTCTCGGTAGAAGTTCAAACAGTACCAATCGCGGTCGAGACTATTGAGAGGATCCAAAAAGTACACAGAAGCCTTTATGGGATTAACTTTACTTTATGAGCTTACTTGAAGAGATATAATCTATGTCTTGGGACAGACACTGACTCCAGACTTGAGAACTTGAGTTTTGGGGGAAGCTTTTGGAGACCCCTGGCTTTCCTGCCTGTTACCCTCTCAATATGAGACAGTAAACAATAGAAAACCATAGAAATAGGGCTGCCCTGATAGATCAGTTGGTAAAGAATCCGCCTGCAATGCAGGAGAGCCTGGTTTGATTCTTGGGTTGGGAAGATCCCCTGGGGAAGGGAACGGCTACCCACTCCAGTATTCTGGCCTGGAGAATTCCATGGACTGTATAGTCCACGGGGTCGCAAAAAGTTGAACACGAGTGACTTTCACAAGACAATAAGCAACAGAAAACCGTGAGACAGTATCACAGGAAGGAAGGCAAGGCAGGGAGGGATGCTCGGGGCTGGGTCACACCCGCGCGAGGAAAGGTGTTCAGACAGGGTGGGCAGGACTGCTGGCGTGGAGGGAGATGAGAAGGGTGTTTCCTGCCGAGACTGTTGGCAGTGGGGATGGAAAAAAGGGATTACTACTCATGAAAACGGGTACCACCTGATACAAGAGAGAAGGACTCAGGCTTGACAGGTATCCCGGCCAGGAGGACTGGCAGGACGACAGTGCTCATGACAGACGGGAGGGAGAGGTCTGTCCGTCCCTCTTCTCGTTTCAGGGCCGTGGCCCAGACCTGAATAGCGCTCATTGTCTCCTCCGATTCCCCTTCTCCGCCCAGTGGATCCTGCTGGAACGTTCTCTGCTGTTCTTACTACTGTTGCTGCTCAGCTGCTCGCCGGTGTCTGACTCTGGGACCCCATGGACGGCAGCACGCCAGGCTTCCCTGTCCTTCTCTACCTCTCAGAGTTTGCTCAGATTCATGTCCACTGAGTCGGTGATGCCGTCCAACCATCTCATCCTCTGTCATCCCCTTCTCCTGCCTTCTACTTTCCCAGCATCAGGGTCTTTTCTAATGAGTCTGCTCTTCGAATCAGGTGGCCAGAGTACTGGAGCTTCAGCATCTTATTAGCTTTCCCTTTATTCAACCTCCACTCTAACAAACAGCAGAATCATCCAGACACACACCCTCTGTGACTGCATGACTCACTGTTTCAAGATCAGAAACCCTTCCCAGCTGTCGGGCAGGTGGAGGCTTTCTAAAGAATCCTGCATGCACAGCCTGCTGGTGAGTGTGTAACCGAGGGCGAGGTTGTGTGTAAGCTCTGCCCATCTCCCTGGTGTCCATGACCCCGCCGCGCCGGCTCTCAGCGTGGCGCCGCTGAGCGGGGCAGGGGTGAGCCGACGGGCCCCCCAAACCTGTGACTCACGTGGGGCCCCCGCCCTCCCAGCCAGGACGCCCGCCCCGCTCCCTCCGGCTCCCTTCACGCCTCGGGCTGTAACTCCTACATCAGAGCACTCTTTCTCATTCGCCTCTACCAGACTCCACCTGCTCACTTTAAAGCCATTAACAATGAGCTCCTGAATGACGTTTCAGGATTAACCTTTATCCGGTCCAAGAAGTTCTAGGAACTAAGGTTTATCAGTAACCCTACTGTTTTTCAGCTTCACTCAATTCATAAGACACTTCTGGTTAAAAGTTTTCTGAAGACTGTTATCATTCTCTAAAAGTATGTGTTTTTAAAAGTGCAGGGGCCTTGCAATCCCACTCCTGGGCATATATCTGGAGAAAAACATGATCTGAAAGGATATACGCACCCTAATGTTCATTGCAGCACTGATTACAGTAGCCGAGACATTAGCAACCTAAATGTCCGTGGACAGAGGAATGGCTGAAGAAGACGTGGCACATTTAGTACAGTGGAATATTACTCAGCCATTCAAAAGAATGAAACATGCCATTTGAAGCAACATGGATGGACCCAGACACTGTCATACTGCGTGAAGAAAGTCAGGCAGTGAAGAAAATAGACCGTATGACGTCCCTTGTATGTGGATTCTAAAAAGAAATGATACAAATGAGCTTACAGAACAGAAGGACTCACAAACTTAGAGAATGAACTCATGGTTGCCTGATATTTCAAATGGAAAACCAACAAAGACCTGCTCTTAAGCAAAGGGGCCTCTGGCCAGTGTTATGTGGCAGTCTGGATGGGAGGGGAGTTTGGAGGAGAATGGATGCATGTATATACATGAGTCCCTCCACAGTTCACTTCAAACTACCACAACATTGTTAACTGGCTATACCCCAACACAAAATAAAAAAGGTTTTTAAAAAAAGCGCAGGGGACTTAGGAAGGACTGGAAAAGAATTTTCATTCAAGGTGACGGAAATTGAGGTGCTTTTAAAGCATAAAGTTTGGTAACTTGAAACAGCTACACTTGACAATGTCCTGAAAATGCTGAGGTTAAATAAATGCCTGCATATTTACTTTTGGAAAAAGAAATGTGCTTATGTCCGTCAAGTAACTAGGAAGCTAAATAAATCAGGAAGCTCAGTGCTGCCCAGTCACACGTCCAGCACTTTGCCCAGAGGCATTAAACGGGTCGCTGGTGAAGACAAATGATTCACCGTGCCCTCCAGTCTTCACTCTGGCCCACTGGGCCCACGCTCTGGCCGAGCAGGGTCACTCCTTCTCTGAATGTGTTTCCGGGCCCTGTGCCATGTCAGGCCACCTTCCGACAGCGCCCAACATCCCACCCCGTTCCCCCAACAAAGCCACCACCTTCTTTTGAGATTGTTGTCCGAGGGCCAGAGACTTTCCCCGTGAAGGCTTTCTGGTTCTCCCGACAAAGTGAGCCCGCTGCCCTCTTCTCTCTGCACCTGGGGCCGCCCGACCACCCTGGGAGGGTCTCCTGCCGGCGGGAAGCCCTGCCCATCACTGCAGAGCTTAGCTCACACAGGCCGCGTTCCCACTGAGCAAGACTAACCCGATAGAGAGCAGCTTCAGAAATTAGCACAAAAGATTAGCTACCGAAAACGTTCCATTAGCATCTCAGCTGCTGGTGAGTGAACAGGAATTTCTGAACACTCCAACCATGTTAATTTATTTAAATATTCGCCCAGAGCTGCCCTTGTGCTCTTATCCACAGATCTCTGGCTTCCAAGAAAACCTGACCTGAGCTTTTCCATCTACATTGATCTTAGCCTTCTGAAAAGATCTGTTTTCTAAGCAAGCTGCTGAAACCATCTGCTCCTTTACCCGGACGTCTGCCTCTCACACAAGGTACCAGGTGTTATACTCTCCCCACAGCTGCTCCAGAGCCAGCAACTGGTGGCCCAGGTGCCCCCAACCCCCAGTGGCCAAGACGCCCCCAACCCCCAGCAGCCTTTTCTCTGCCCACGCTTCAAACCGAATCTATCCTTTGCTATCACAGGTTCCACCCTAGCGATGAATGGGCAGTCTCTAGCACATCCTTCTCCGGAACAGACACGACGTTTGTATCTCCACGATTACACTGGCTTCATCCCACAGCCCAGGGGCATGGAGCAAGGACGCCCCGAGGCCCTGGGGTTCTGCATCTGACATGCCCAACTCGGGGTGGTCTGGGACCTCGGGATGCTGCCGATGGACTACATACCCTCTTGACTCTCAAACTTCGCCGTTCGGTGGAGTTCCTCACAAACAGTGATTTTTTAGCCAGTGTTGAACTGTCGCTGTCACTTCGATTTAACTGGCAACAAAAAAAAAAAAGAAGAAAGAAATCAGTGCATCACCCAGTGCTAGAAGAAGTCTGGAATTGAGAACTTGATCATGAGAGAAGGTAGTTACTAGTTTGTCTCTTTTTTCTCTTTTAACAGAGGGTCATGCCCTTGCAACTCAAGGTCTGTTCTGAGAATCACTGACATCACCTGTGTGCTAAGTCGCTTCAGTCGTGTCCGACTCTTTGCGACCCCATGGACTGAAGCCCGCCAGGCTCCTCTGTCCGTAGGATTCTCCAGGCAAGAATACTGGAGTGGGTTGCTATTTCCTTCTCCACAGTTTATTTCTTTAAGAAAATCCTCTTCAAATGAGTTTTTCCTGTTTGATGCTTTTCTTAGATAACATAATTTTCTTAATCGCCTTTTGATTTTACTTACAAGAAGTTATGTGTTAAGATAATTACATACATTTTGAAATAAAATTATCCTTTGAATCTTTAGCTAATATGCATTATCCATTCTTTAAAGAAAAGTTGTGTGAGGGACAGATCTCAGGATCAGAGTGAAGTCACAGTGGGTACAGTCAAGAACACCCTCACCCGGGGGGCCACCCCCACTGCCTCCCTTGCTTCAGGTCTCTGCCGAAACGTCTCCTTCCAGGGATGTCTGTTCTCAGCCCTACTTCACTTGGCAACCCTCATCCTCAACATCCCAACCCTTCTTAACTTGCTCTACGGTTTTCCATAGCGCTGGGCCTCACCCAGAGACGTCACAGTTTATTCATCATGTTTATTGTTTGGCTCAACTCACAAGAACGGAAGCCTTGCAAGGGCAGAGCTCTGGATCTCTGGTCTGTGGATGAATCCCAAGTATTTGAAATTATGCTTAATAAATAGCAAGTGCTTAATAAAAATGTTTGTTGAACTGAATGAATAAATTTAGAATTTTGAAAGTATTTTCTAACCTGCTTTGTAATGTCAAATCTAAATTACTATAAATCAAATACTTATGGAACTAGAATGTGATAAACTGATATATATCACACAATACTCTCCACAGAACTATGACTCTGTTTGGAGGCATCAATGAAGGTGATTTTTGTTCTGAAATGCAATTCACTATTTTTAATTCGGCGGGACCAATGTGGTCTGAAGCAGGCATGATACACTGCTGAAATACACCGGCCACCATAACTCTCGAGTCACTGAAGGTTTTGAATACACACTGGGGGTCCAGACAGACTGAGCGGCCAGGCCCTTAAGGTCAGTTATTTGCCAGATCAAAGGCATTAGAAGCGAAGAGATGATAAATGTGGGAAAAGGAAGGAAAGGAAAAAATCTCACAACCCAAACTAAAAAGAATGACTGGGTGTGTGATACTTTATGTATATTTCCTGGCATTTCTAGTCATTAGTATTTGCAGTCGAGTTTGAAGACGCCCATGGTCCAGTCTATTGTCACTGATGGGCCACACTGGGGGCAGGGGGTGGGTGTGGCAGCTCCCCAGAAACTGTGTGAGCTGTCACCCCGCAGACCTCTGACCTCAAAGACCCCTGACCCTACAGACCCCTGACCCCTTAGGCCCCTGACCCTGCAGACCCCTGACCCCCTAGGCCCCTGACCCCCTAGGCCCCTGACCCCACAGACCCCTGACCCCTAGGCTCCTGACCCTGCAGAGTCTTACCCTGCAGACCCCTGACCCTGCAGACCCCTGACCCTAGGCCCCTGACCCCTTAGACCCCTGACCCCACAGACTCCTGACCCCTAGGACCCTGACCCTGCAGACCCCTGACCCCCTAGGCTCCTGACCCCACAGACCCCTGACCCCTAGGCTCCTGACCCCGCAGAGTCTTACCCTGCAGACCCCTGACCCTAGGCCCCTGACCCCTTAGACCCCTGACCCCCTAGGCCCCTGACCCCTTAGGCCCCTGACCCCACAGACCCCTGACCCCTAGGCTCCTGACCCCGCAGAGCCTTACCCTGCACACATACTGGCTCCGCTCCCCGGGGGAGAAGGTCTGCGAGCGCACGATCACGCTGCTCCTCACGAAGGTGTGCTGGCGTGCGCTCAGGCTGCTGCGGTCTTTGGGGCGCACGGCCACGCTGGCCTCGTCGGTGTTTGTCTCTTTATCAACCTGGAAGAGAGGTCGGCGACCTGTCAGGGGCGGCGAGACGGGAGCAAGGGTGCTCCTCTCCTGAGCGTGGAAGGAACAGCTGATCTTACAAGAGACGCATGGAGCACCAGGGCCTTCCTCCAGACACAAAGGAGGTTTTCTATTAGCTTCTAGGAAGTCACCCTCAGCGCACAGGATCGTATTTGTCCAACAACGTCACCCATAAATGGAATGCCGGGGCCCCCCTCTAACAGGTCAGCCCTAAAATAATGAAGCCTTAGTTTACAGAGGAGTAAATGTGCTTCAACAAAGAGTCTGATTTGAGAATGCTCCATCACTAAACATTATTCAACCTTATGGTTAGCTTTTTTGCTGAATAAATGATGAAAGTAGTTAAACATAGGAAGATGGAAATACACTAGTTAAACCTCTGGTTTGCATAGAATACACAATTATATATACAGCCACCATGGGTTTCCGTGGGGGTGGGGTTCCAGGACACTGAGCTTCGTGGACGCTCAGGTCCCACAGCCTGCCTCCCCATCTGGGGTTCCCCATCATCGCGGTCAGCCACTCGTGGACCACGGTTACTATCTGTGGGTCGCTGAGTCAGATCCACGGTTGGTTGAATCCATGGATGCAGAAACCATGGACACAGAGGGTCGGATGTACAAACACACATGAAGTTTTCGGTCAGGCTATAGCACTGTTTTTAATCAGAAATAAATTGGAATTTTTAAAACTCCCACATTTGTTGGCATCCTCAAACCTTGAAAATGGTTTCCCCCCTTTGGAGACGGTAGTCTAGCAGCCTCAACATGTCTCTTTGTTCCGTCACTGAGTGGTGTTTGACTCTTGGTGACCCCATGGACTGCAGTCCGCCAGGCTCCTCTGTCCGTGGGATGACCCAGGATCGAACCCTCGTCTCCTGCGTTGCAGGCGGATTCTTTACCACTGCACCAGCACCGTGGAGGCCCCCACATCTCTCACTCACCAGCAAAACCACCTGGCTAACGGGCCTGGCAACCACACCCCAACTAGGGCACCTGCCCCTTCCGGGACTGGTTTCGGTAAGAACCCCATTTAACCAAAACGGGCTTCACATGCTCACCTCATGTTTGAGACTGAAACAGACTTATAACATCTATGAAACGTAAAACAATTAAGCAGGCATCCTGGAGTCTTCCAGGAAATCCTGCAAACGCTTTCAGTAAACATTCATAGAACACTCACAGAGAGCTAAACAGCACTGTTCATCTTCTTCTATGAAATTTAAGCGGAGGATGAATATTTGGGGCCCACTTGAAAATGTTAAGGCATTTATAATGCTTTTTATGGTCTGTTCCCACAATCACTCATCTTGATCAGCTTTGGCACAAAAATCCTAACGTGAATTATGCACCAAGAGACAAGCTCGGACGCCGTGGTGCCTCTAGGAGACCGCTTTAGCAGGGGACGGCCGACAAGACTCACCAGGGCCGGTGTCCCTGCGGGGGGCTGACTCCCAAGGTCATCGGCACAGCTGCTTTCTTTCCCACTTGTGTCCTCGTCCATCTCGGGCACACGTGGGCGTGAGCTTACGTCTTCCACACAGCGACTGCCCTCCGCCAATTTCACTTCAGCCCCTTCCTCGGCCACAACTTCATCTGAGGCCTCTCTCAGCATGGCCAGCCTATGGGTGAAACAGAACACAGCCCCGTTCAGGGTCAAGCAGATGAGCTCTGTGATCAGCCACGAACAGACTCGCACATCACAATGCAAGTCAGTTCTCTGGCTGGAACTTTTACTAAAATGCTCATGAAAAATAAAGTTATCATCTTACATTCCAGCAATCTGCAGCAAAATCACCATAATTTCGTACCAAAAAGTGAAATTCATGAAATTTGATCTAATTCTTAAACAGAAATATACTAAAGTATCACACACAAAGTTTAACCCACCATTTAAAAATATTGACACTCACTATAATGTAACTGTTTTTCCAGTAGTCATGTATGGATGTGAGAGTTGGACTATAAAGAAAGCTGAGCACAGAAGAATTGATGCTTTTGAACTGTGGTGTTGGAGAAGACTCTTGAGAGTCCCTTGGACTGCAAGGCGATCCAACCAGTCTATCCTAAAGGAGATCAGTCCTGGGTGTTCATTGGAAGGACTGATACTGAAGCTGAAACTCCAATACTTTGGTCACCTGATGCAAAGAGCTGACTCATTGGAAGAGACCCCAAAGCTGGGAAAGATTGAGGGCAGGAGGAGAAGGGGACGACAGAGGGTGAGATAGTTGGATGGCATCACTGACTTAATGGACATGGGTTTGGGGGGACTCTGGCAGTTGGTGATGGACAGGAAGGCCTGGCGTGCTGTGGTTCATGGGGTCGCAAGGAGTCGGACACGACTGAGCAACTGAACTGAACTGATACTATGACTTGGTGTCAGTTGTTCATTTATTACACAATATATCAAGCCACAGAATAGAGCAACTCTGCTAAGAGTGAATAAAAATATCCACTATCAACTGTGCTCACGGTGTAGCAGGGGTGGAACCCTGGATAGAAGAGTCTTACTACTGGGATAACAGGAGACTCTGAATGGTCCGTGATCTTGTCTTTAACAAAAGCCACTACCTGGGCTTGGGTGGTACTATAAGTCAGGCTCCAGAAAACAAATAGGGTTCATATTCTGTATAAACTGATCTGACAGGAAAGCAAGAGTCTCCGGGTGGGGAAGAATACCTCATTCTTTGTTGAGTTTCATGTTCTTGGAATGGGAACACTTTTTCTACCAATAACTAAAGGTCAAGCTTTAATTGTGATTAGTGACATACCGACAAATTGGAACAGACTGGTTGTTAAACACCTGGTCATGAGACGAATATGCAGGAACTAGCAATGAGAACTGTAAGTCATCAATCCCCTTAGGTTACATTCTAAGCGTGTTTTTAAAAATATTTACTTATTTGGCTGCGCCGGGTTTCAGTTGCAGCACGTGGGATTTTTGATCTTCGCTGCGGCGTGCAGGACCTTCAGCTGCAGCGTGTGGGATCTAGTTCTCTGACCAGGGGTCGAACCTAAGCTCCCTGCGTTGGAAGCACGGAGTCTCAGCCACTGGATCCTCAGGGAAGACCCTCTAAGTGTATTTTTTGAAATGTCTGTGAAACAAGTTGTACTTTATATATGCAAGATATTTAAAGATATGATGAACCTCGTCATCACTCGCATACTTAACGTTTTTTTGCAGTGCTCTGATTTTTATTCACTATAGAGGACTTTTGATAAGAACAAGGTATCTCTGTACCTTTTTACGTCACTGCAGTAAATTGCTTCTTCCAAATGTCCACAATTTTGTTATTTATATCTTGTTACTCCAAGTTTGTAAAAAGTCTTATATATACACACACATACCCACAAATGCTGCTATATATCTATGTATATGCAAATATATGTCGACAGTAGTTCAAACATAATATAACAGTGTAACAATACATACAAGGTTAGTCCAAATGATTTTACATATGTACTAAAAAATCCTGACACCTTCACTAAAATATGTTTTTAGAGAAAACAATGCAAACCTGGAAACAGTTCTTTATATGTGTATGAATCTAGACAAAGGCTATAATCTTTTTTTTCTTTAAAGAAAAAAATTGAGGTATGAAAAATGAGGAGGGAACAGTAAAAGAAAGTGAGAAGTGGGAGGGAAAAAAAAAAAAAAGAAAGTGAGAAGTGGCAACAAACAGAAAAGTAACCACTCAGAAGCTGTTTTCTAAAAACCTATTTTGAACAACCAGAGCCTACATGGCACTTTCAGTAGTTTACAGAAAGAGTCTGCTTTTAAATTTATCTGTGACTCTGTAATAAACTGTCATCTCTTTCAAAATAATTTAGACTTTAAACAAACCAACAAGAAAAGCTCAGAAGTGTGTCAAAATTACAGAGGTAAGAACAGAGAGTCTTGCTCACATGTCAGTAACTTTGCCCACAGTCTCACCATTACTTTTTCAACTCTCTAACACCAAGGGGCGGCTTTTCCTGGGGCCACTTCCTGAAGCTGTGTTACTTTCCATTAATTCCAGAACAAGATCTAAACCCATGAAGGTGTCCTCAAACTGTCTTCTGAGAAGCTAAACACACCCTCTTTGAGATCGCAGGAGCAGAATGAGACAACTCTTATTTACCAATCTCCACCTGGACCTCTGGGCTCTTCTTCCTGCCCTGGTTCTTCTTCTTGGGCTAACTCTTGCTCCACGGCCAGCAGCTCAGCTGACGTTCTTGCAAGTAAGGCCGACACTGCATCCTGGAGGCGGTACAACATAGGGCAATTAACACCACAAACTTCAGAAACGATTTAAAAACTTATCAGATGGGGACTCAGGCTTCTAGTTGTGGAGGAGAAGGAAGTATGAGACTCACTTCTCTCGCTGAGAACAAATACGAAAGCTGAATACAATAAAAGGAAAAGCAAAAAACTCCAGTTGTTTCAAAGCAACGAAGAGCAACAAAGGCAGCTAGGACTCAAGGGCGAAGATCCCAGGGAGGAGGGGAGTGTGAGGAAATGTAACGCCACTCTGCTTCTTGGGGGTGTGTCTCGATGCCGTGGTGAGGCACACAGGTGATGGGCTGTGGTCGCCCGGGACTGTGGCGGTGATGGGAGGATGGAAAGAGAGCTGAGGACAAGGGAGTCCGCCTATGAGGGGTCAGGGAAGATAGACTGTGAAGTGGGCCCGATACTCTGTGCAATATTCCTATCGAGACCTTTGCCCCCCCCAAGCCGCATACGTGCAGAGTGAGAAGCTGAGAAAGTAAAACCAGCTGCTAGAAGGCTGAACAGTAAGCAGATATTTCAGGTGCCTCATGGCAACTCTCGTCCTAGGAAGAGAATAACTGGAATTCAGGTCCCTCAAGTGATCCAGGTAAGCCGCCCATGTTGTCATCTGCCTTCCAGAAGGATACTGAATCATCTCTGGAGGAAGCTACCTGTCAGATCCTCTGCGCTCCATACATAACATCCAGCACCCCGCTGGAAACAGGACCCCACGACTGAAATCCAAGAATGGCCAGCAAAGAAACAGACCCATAGGTGATCCATATACTGCAGTTATTTAGAGAAGAAAGTAAAAGTTTTGTAATTAACATGCTCAAGAAAACAGATGAAACAATGGAGAACTGAATGAGAATAAACAGAAATACACATGAGCACATCTGAGTGAAACTGCTGAAAACCAAAGAAAAAGAGGAAATTTTACAAGCAGTGGAAGAAAAAAAGTGTAATACCTTATAAGGATCAACAATTAGCCTGTCCTCCAGCAGCTGAACAGAATCAATGAAAGCCAGATGACAACAAAACATTGTTTTCAATGTGTCCAGAGAAATAATCACTCACTTAGAACTCTGAATATGCAGGAAAAAGAGTCCCTTCACAAATGAAATTGAAAGAATATGCCAACAGACCTGTACTAAAACACTAAAGGAAATTCTCCAGGCAGAAGGAGAATGCCCTGAACTGGAAGCACAGTAATGCAGAAAGGAAAAGAAAGGCTAAAGGGCATAGGGAAACCTGAATAAATGCTGATTGTCAATAAAACAATGACAATAATGTGTTGCGGGATTTAAGATAAATGTAACTAAAATATATCCAGTAATTGTACAGGAGGAGGAAAGAGAATCATGAAGTAAAAGAAAAGCCGTTAAAAATCTTTGTACCATCTGCGAAAAAGCAAAAAGCAACAATTTAACAAAGTTTCTAATAAGTCAAGGATGCATGCTGTAATCATCAGGGAAACAGCAAAAAAGAAAAGACTGTAGTACTAATTAATGATCTGATAGAAAGAAAAATCTAAGTTTAAAAATACTTGGTTAATCCAAAAGAAGGGGAAAAAAAGGACTAAGAGGGAACAAAGAGTAAGATGAAAGGTTCAAGGCCAAATATATCAATAACAGCATTAAGTGTAAATAAATATTTCAATTAAAAGAAGATTTTAAAACTGGATAAGACATCAAAACCAACTAAGTACTGCTTACGAGTGAAACATTTTAAATATAAGAACACAGAAAGGTTGAAAGCAAAAGAATAATAAAAGAAAAACCATGCAAATGCTAACCAAAAAAAACCCTGATATATGTTTATTAATATCAGACAGTGTTATTAGCAATAAAGAGGGATATTTTATAATGATAAAAGGGTCAGTTGAACAGAAAGATACAATACGATGCTAAATTTATATTCATCTAATAACCTGGATGCAAAATACATAAAGCAAAGACTAACAGAACTAAAAGAAGAAACAGTCATCTACAATCACAAGTTAGACATTTTATTGTACCTTTAAACAGTGATAAAATAAGGAAGTTGAAAAATCAGTAAATGCAGAAGATTTGAAAAGCAAAACTAACAAAGTGACCTGCAGAAAATACATCCTTTACAAGAGTCCACGGAACTTATACTAAAACTGAACACATGCTAAGCCATAAAGCAAGTCTCAATATTCTTTATGATAGAATATACGTAAAAACATGCATTAGATACACCACAATTCAGTCTGTTTTATTCCAGGAATCTGAAACAGATTTAGCATTCAAAAGTCAATCAATGTATAATCCACTACATTGAGAGAATAAAAGAAAACAACCATGTAATCATCTTAGGAGATACAGTAAAAATGCTTGATAAAATCCAATATCCACGCACAATAAAACCCTTAGCAAACTAGAAAGAGAAGGAAACTTCCTTAATCTGATAGCAATTATTGATAAATAGCCTCAGAAAAAATCATTCTAAATGATGAATTCTTGAAAGCCTTCACTTTGAAAAAGCCTAGTATTGTAGACAGAGATAGACAACTAAGTCGACAGAACAGAATAGAAAGTTCAGGGACAGGCTAACACACGCAGAAGTCATCTGACTTAGGATAAAAGCTGACACTGCAGTGCAGTTAGGAAAGATGTATTTTCAACAAATAATCCAAGGTCAACTGGCTATCGCATGGACAAAAAAAAGAAACGACCCTGACCTCTATCTCAAAGCCTACACAAAGATTAATTTCAGATGGACTGCAGACCTAAGTGTCTCAGTAAGACTTGACTCACCAAGTCTACGGAATCCACGAGCGGCTGGCTTGGTTGAAATACCGAGTCCTCAGTCTCCTCTTCATTCTTCTTGCAGGGAATTTGCTTTGAAGGAAGCAAGTTATACCACAGGGTGAAAATCTCATTGGAAAAGGGTAGGTCCGCCAGGCTGATCTGAGTTCCTGCCTGTGTGAAAGGAAAGGAGAAAAGGGGAAAAAAAAGAAAGAGAGAAAATGAAGTGTTTCAATTCATATTTGCTTCCTCTAATATAAAGATTACTGGACAAGCTTGTCATAGAGAGAAAAAAAGATGCAATACTCATGATACAAAGCACTGGTGAATTTCTTTTTTTAAACCTGGAGATGTCTTATGTTTTCAGGTGTGATTAAGTAAGAAATGTAAAAAAAAAAAAATGCAGTTGACTCTTGAACCCCATGAGGGCTAGGGGAGCCGACAGCACCCCCCACTCTGCCATTGAAAATCCACGTCTAACTTTCCAGTTGGCCCCCATATTCAAGGTTCCACAGCCTCAGATTCAAACAAGTACACATTATGTAGCATTATGGCACGAATTTAGTAGGAAAAAAAACCATTCTGTGTATGAGTGGACTTCGAAAGAATCCCAGGGTTGGTTTTTAGATTGGGGTTACAGCTGACCCTTGAACTATGTGGGTTTCGACTGGAGACCACACGGCTTTCTGAACACCTGGGCACACCTCTAGACACCTGCATCTGCAACGCTACTGGGATGTAACGATGTTCTGGTCATTGTACATGATGGTGGGTTCAACCCGCTATTAGTGATGTATGAAGTCTTCTGTGTTGGTATGCAAGTATCCTGTTGCTCTAAACAGTCACACTGTTTAGGTCTTCCAACAAGCCCTAACCCCATCGCTGGGAGAATGTGCTGAAGTAAGGAGCTTTATTCAGCATCCTGCTCAAATTAAATTTGAACAGTGAACTAGGAGTGGGATGTCCTTTTGATATCTATCCATATTCACGAGCTGTGTGACCTTGACCACATGGCCACTCTAACGAGTTCCTCATCTGTAAATGTCAGCATACCCTTTTCCTAAGACTGTTGAGGGGATGAAGTGAGATAATGTATGTAAAGCGCCCAGCACCGGGCTCATATTGGGAATAAATAAGCATACTCTACAGTGATGGGCCTAACAGAGGCCAAAGTTCTTTATCCAGAGGTTAGAAATAAAGAACTCGATTTTTCACAGGATCATAATAGCTAAGCAAATCAGAAAGGTCTGAAATAAAGAGAACGGAAAGCAGAAATCAAGACTTCAGAAATGGTGGCAGAAATGAAGCCACTGCTGGGCTGTGTCGGAGACCCTGGGCAGACAGGCAGTAGTTTGGGGGCTGGCGGAATGGCCACTGGAAAGGGACTCTCAGCACGTCCAGTGGTGTCATCTGAAGGCCGAGACGAGAGGTCCTACCAGGCACTCCTCCCTGCGGGGCTTCCCGACGGAGCACAGGTCCACCCTCAGGGTCTTCTGCTGCAGGGCCGTCTGGGAGACGGCCACCCTGAACACATCATTGAAGAGCAGGGACTCCGCGGCTGGGTGCACTTTCGTTCGAAACAGGCAGCTGACGTCACTTGAGGAGGGAAGCAGAGCAACCCGGAAATACCTGCAAAGAGCGAGGATGAAATGGATTCACCGGTTCAACGATCCTGGCTTCGCAGCTGGTGTCTGAAACGATCCTCCCAGGGGAGGAGCGCTGGGGACACCGACTTCATCGCCAACTCCAGGCTCATGGCCATTACGGTCGTTGTCGTCATGCTCGGGGGCTCGGAGGCTCTGTTCCTAACATGCTGGTGCCCCTGGCGTCCTGGACCACGCCAGGCCGAGCCTGCCCCCCGCCCTGGGGCTGCAAAAGGCCCTGGGTAGGAAAGTGAGGGGGACGAAGACCCAGGAGTGGACGGATTTAATCCTGCCTGCCCGCGTCCGGCCGGTGCCACAGCGACCACCATCTGGACCTGGGAACCCAAGTAGACTCGGGTGACTGTGTCCCAAAGAACACTTCTCCTCATTAGACAAGAAAGCTGTGCTCATTCCCTAGGGATGGGACGCCTTGTCCTTCCAGAGGAAAAGAAACACTAAGGAGCGTACAGCTATGACAATTTAAGAGGGGTGAATTTCTAACAGTTCAAAAAATCACTGCCTAGCATCTCAGAAGTCTCAGATATGATAAACGGTTTTATGCTTTGTCAAATTCAGAGGAAGAGTCTGACAAATACAGGTACCATCTACCACCACATTCAAGTGAGTTTTCTGAGCACACATTACATGAGGACCCACAGTTCCTATAAACAGCATGAGGTATCTTCTGTTAAAATTCCCAGAAGAGAATACCCATTAAATATCCCTCCCCACTGCCCTATCTCCAGGCTTTCTAATTCACATTCTAAAGAGCATCCTTCTCCGATCATAAAAACTATAAATTCACGTGAAGAACTGAGGAAGGCTGTACTATTTCTGTATTTCGTATCGACACTGATTACGGGGACTCAGCACGAAAACCCTAGGGGACCCCGGGCTGCAGCCATTAAGGATGGAGATGCAGCAGGAGAAATCGTCTTTCTCTGCCTTCCTGTTGTCGTCCAGTGGCTGAGTCGTGTCCGATTCCTTGTGACCCCACGGACTGCAGCACGCCAGGCTTCCCTGTCCTCTGCTATCTCCCAGGGTTTACTCAAACTCATGTCCACTGAGTCAGCGATGCCATCTAACCATCTCATCCTCTGCCTCCCCTTTCTCCTTTTGCCTTCGATTAGGAGGGAGAAGTCACGGATAGAATCAACAGCCAGTCATCCCTGAACACTGCTGATGGGGCCCCCAACCTCAGTGCTGGGAGGCACGCTCCTCGGGTGATGGAGCCACCCCCTAAGCCCCCACCTCGCTGCCCCATTCATAAAACCAAAGGTGGGGGTGGGGCCGCATCACCCCCTCTTTGTCTCTATCTAGAGCTCACGAAGGCATGACCAGCCCTGCCATCTCTTTCCCCGTGTCTTCACCTGGATGAACTGCCAGATGAATTTGAAGTTCTTCGATTTGTTCTCCAGCGATTTTACTTACACTTTTGAAGAGTGAGGTATCAGGAAGGCATGCAGATTTCGGAGTTGTGCTACCAGCACCATGAAACTCGACCTTTTTGCATCGTATCTGTTCAGAGAGAAGTGGATGAGATGGGGCAGGGCCCAGGCCACTCGCCGGTGCGCGGAGGCAAGAAGCCGCCCTTCCAGAGCCGTCCTCACCTCAGCCCGATCTGCACCTGGGCCGTCTCCATGACTGCGGCATCCTCCTCGTTGTACGGCACGTCCTCGACCTCACTGGGCCTGCGGGCGGGGCATGGGCGGCGCGGGTGAACGCTTGTGAACCGGGGCACGCGGAGCTGTGGTCTCTGTCTGCCTGCGTGCGTGCTAAGCCACTTCAGTCGTGGCTGACTCTGCGACCCCACGGACTGTAGCCACCGGCCCCCACCCCAGGCTCCTGTGTCCATGGGATTCTCCAGGCAAGAACACTGGATGGGGTTGCCATGCCCGTCTCCAGGGGATCTTCCCGACCCAGGGATTGAACCCACATCTCTTACGTCTCCCTGCATCGGCAGGTGGGTTCTTCACCACTAGCACCACCTGGGAACTGTCTACTCCTCACCGATTCTGAACAAAAACCTGAACAAATGGCACTCCTGGTCTGGCCTGTGGGCCTGACCCCAGTGCAAGCTCGCTCTTTCAAATCTGGCTGCCCCTCGTCATATGGACTCTGCACCTGGGCCCCGAGGGGGAGACCCGCCTGGTGACTGGCTTCCCCACGGCTCCCCGGGATGTGCCGCACCCTGGACTGGGCTGCCCGAGACCTGCACACACGAGACGCTCTGTGAGCCAAGCAGGCACTGGGCGGCCCCTGCGGCGTGCCCAGTCAAGCAAGCTTGCGGGATTTCCCTGGTGGTCGTGTGCGGGGGACACGGGTCTCAGACTCCTGGTCTGAGAACTCAGATCAACACGCCCTTGCACCACAGCTACATGAAGTCTGGGTGCCGAAGCTAGAGAAGCCCGCGAACCACAGTGGAGATCCCCATTGCTGCAACCCAGACCCGACACAAATAAATAAATAAATTTTAAAAATCGCGTTTACGTCTCTAAGAGGCTCAGCTGACGAGCACATCAACCTGTTCCTCACTTCCCTGCCAGTGGGACGCTGCTGGCACCCCGACCTTCTTTGATGCCCACAGCCCTTCCCGCTGCAGCAAGTGGACAGAGGCCGGTCACCCACACGCCTGGGGGTATGCAGCAGCTGCTCGGGCTGGGTCCTTACTGTTTCACGAACGCTTCGTAGACCCCGCTGTCCCCAGCCACCGACTCATCCGAGACCGCAGCCGACACGCAGGCGGTCTTCTCTCCCAGCAAGTGGATTCCTCTTCTTTTTGGTAACGATTTTTCCACATCTAGGGAGGGGAGAGTGATAGCAGCCATTAGGATTTCTTCTTAGGAAAACTTAAGTCTAACACACACACACATACACACACATGCATGCACACACATGGTTTGCTTCCGAGAAAGTCAAAATAAAATTTCCACTGAGAATCAAGGATGTTACTCTTCAAATCAACAGAGGTGGATGATTCCAGGCGCTATGACTTACAAAATCCTGGGAGGCTCGTTATTTTGGTCATTATTTGAGGCAGAATCTGGTGCTCCCCCGTCCCTGGTATTTTGAGGGGAGGGATCACCGGCACACACTCTCCCGGGTCCCCTGCCTCCCTTGTCTCGGGGTTCGCTACAGACGCCACGGTCAGGGATGAGAAGCTGTCTGCCTCCCTCAAGTGTTGGAGAAGTTTCTATAACAGCTTCTGGCGCTCAATGGAAGAAACGTCTCTGCCTCTTTTGCTCGCCCCTTCTCTCCAGTCTCCATCTCCCCAGCTGCTGCTCTAATAGAAGTTAAAGGGGAAATGTCTTTGACTTACAGAATTCCTCACTGGCTAAATACCATTAAAAACTGTGAGTTACTGAATTCTCAACGACTCCCACTTAACTTTTATCTCTGACTCATATTCATGGCTAGGCGTCCTGCAGAGAGCCGGCAGCCTCGTCTGAAGCTGTGCCCCGTGTAATAGGCGGCAAGCCCGCGGCGCGCTTTCATCCTCGGGCCAGCGGAGAGCCTGGATCCACGCTGGTATGCATTTCGGCCCCCTTCTGAGTCATGACTTTACATCTTGTTAAGATGTTTAAGTCTTGAGGCTCTAGATTCCGGACTGATGGCTGCCTTGCCCTTTGTATTTCAGGCAGGGGGAATGCTTCTTTCTTGATGATGCAGTGCCTTCTCTCCGCCCACCCCTCCTTCACGAGGGGTGAAGGTGAGGACATGATTTATTGATTGCCCCCAGGAGTAACCACAGCAGCCTGAAGTTGACTGCGACGGTGGCAGAGACTGACAGCGGAAGGACTTCAGAGGTATTCTGGCTTGATTTCCGCCCTCCAGCAGGGACAGGATGAACTCAGGAACTGTAAGGTCCTTCAGGCCCGCAGCACAGGAGAAAGGCACAAACCCCACTCCTCTTTCTTCCCTCTCTCTTGCTTTATCTTCCTTTCGTAGGTGTCAGTGGTTTGTGGTAGGAACTGGGTTTGGCAGAGTTTGCATCGCTCAGCATCATAGGGGTGATATTAGCTCCCGTGAGCTGCACGCTGAGCGCCAGGCATGGCTGATGCTCCTGACGCATTACGAGAGCGTCAACCTTCCCAGCACCCCACGAGGTAGATACCGTCTGGCCCCCACCTTGCAGGTGAGGAACTAACGAGCCTGAGAGACGGGGCGATGTGCCCGCTGGAACTGAAGGGCCCCTGAGATGTCAGAGCAGGCTGGGCTGGCTCCAGGGGGTGGCGGGCCTCAGTGCCACACACCGCACGCCTTCCCGGGGGCAGGTGCGAGGAGGTCTCTGCTTTGCTGGAGCTATTCTGTAAACACCGCTTGGGTGCTCATTTCTTTGTGGCTAATTATCTCCGTAACACGTCACTTGCAGCTTTGGCACCTGCCGGGCGAGCGGCACAGGAGCCACGCAGCATCTCTGTCTGTGCCCCGGGCGCTGGAGTCCATTTCTCATCGTGTTTGGGGCGGACTCCTCGGACCACAGCTGTGATCAGCTGCCAACCAAGGTGCACGCCATCCCGGGATCTTTACAACCACATCTGCTGTATTAAAAGCTCCGGCCTCGCAAAGGCAAGCAATTAAAGCGTCTTAGCGTCCCCCTCTGTTTCTGCCTTTCTGAGCTCAGAGGCAGGAGTGGGAACTCAACCCCACCGCAACTAGCACTGCAGCCAGAAGGTGGCAGGACGACACCGCAGGCTGGGACCGCTTCCTCCAAATTAACTCTCCGCAGAAAGGGAGAGTCTGGCATGAAGCAGAAACTGTATTTATAGAGAATTCCCACAGCAATCTAAACACTGAACCTTGGTCCTAATTAGCTGCTATGCTAATTGCCTTGGTTTGAATCTGTTTTAGGCCAACTTTGAAAAAAAAAAGTCCTCTTCCCCACCTCACTGTTTCAGAAACAGACCCTTATCTGGAAGCCTGAAGAATGTTCACAAAGTATGTCCCCAGGCGCAGGACACAGCAGGGTTCCAGATGACACAATGGACACTTAACGGTTAAATCTATTAAACACGGAAGGCGATTTGTATTTGATGAGAAAAAAAAAAGTGCAAGTTATAGCAGTAAACGTTCTTTCCCAAATGAAGCCAAAATGAAAAAAGAGCAGCAGAAAGAGAAGGGGGACGTGTAGCAATACTTGCTCCCAGGGGAAAAGTAACCCCCCTCACCCCTGAGACGGTTTAGCGGGGGCAGCTCAGGGCGGGGTCTCCGTGTACCTGCGGGCCCCTCGTACAGAGGCTCCTGAGCACACTCGCCGAGCTCCTTGTTCTCGTCCAGCAGAGATGGGGGCGCTCCTCCCGGGTCAGGGTCCAGCAGCAGCTGATGCTCTCCGAGGCTGATGTCCGCAAACTGGCCGCTCAGCTCGCAGTCCTCAAAGTCAGCAGAGAACTGATGGAGCGGGCCGTCGTGCGGAGACATGGGGAACGCGCCTTCCAAGACCAGGGGGGAGCCGGGCGGGGACAGGGAGGACAGGGAGGACCTCGAGGACAGGGATGTCACGGACTTGGGGGCCTCGGCCAGGGGGGTGGGGTGGCCTGGGGCTGCAGCCGCCGCCCCCCCGGGACCACTCTGGCCAGGCTGGCTGGGGGACTTGGCCACCTCGTGTTCGTGGATGGTGGTGATGGGGCCGGAAGGCATGTAGCCGCCTTTCTCCTGCAGGAGGAAGTCCAGTTTGTACTGATAATCCGCGTCCAGCTGGTCGCCCTGGCTGGTGTAGTAGAGCTCGCTGGAGCTGAGGGAGTTGAGCGACCCTCTGCTGGACGTGTTCAGGGACCCCCGGCTGGAGGCCAGGGAGCCCAGGCTGCTCCCGGAGGACATGGACAGGGTGCTGGCGGAGAGGCTGGGAGAGAAAGGCGCACAGTGAGAACTCGGACGCGGGCTTCCCTGGTGGCGCAGCGGTGAAGATCCCACATGCTGAGCAGCAACTCAGCCCGTGCACCACAGCTATTGAGCCTGTGCTCCAGAGCCCAGGAACTGGAGCTACTGATGCCCCAGCACCCTGGAGCCTGCGCCTTGCAACAAGAGATGCGACCACCACGAGAAGCCCAAGCGCCACACCTAGAGAGCGGCCCCTGCTCGCCGCAGCTGCAGAAAAGCCCATGCAGCGACGGAAAACCAGCACAGCCAAAATAAACAAACAGACAAAACTTAAAACACAAAACTTAAAAAAACTTCCATGATGTGGATGGAAGCCCCTGCTGGCTCCTTCGGCAGAGGGAAGGAACCCAGTGACGCCAAAGATCAAGGTCAACGACCAGGGAAAGGGCACCTGCTGCCACACCACACGTTTCCACGCCTAGTCACGAACGTTTCCAACCCGGCTCTCTAAAGATTCTTTAAGGAGCAATCCTACCCTTACCAAAATCACCCTCCTCGGGTAAAAGTTTAAAAAAATTTAAAAAGCGATCAAACATCTATTGATAAATCTGCATAAATATCCAGAAGCAACTGTGCAATTAAAAATATATAAAAGTGTGTGTGTGTGTGGAACAGTATGAAAGGTTAATGCAGTGATTTTACTTAAAGAAGGAAATCATTTATTGTTTGTAAAAGATTTCATTTTCAGCTTCTAAAGAGGAAGGCTGCTGGGCTCACTCCCTTTCTTCCTCTTTCTGTGTTTATTTTGGAAGTGAATGTGTGGCTATTTTAGGGCAAATCTTCCTTTTTAAAAGAAGGGCTGATGTGGAGAAATGTGTTATTTTCCTAAGTATGTCCTGATCATTCAAATATATCTTCTTCCCAACACACTGCAAACAGCTTCCAAACAGGATCCTGGGGTTCATGAAAGCAAACAAACAAATCTCTCCAACTTTAAATTTGGTCAGGTTTTAACTGTACTAGTGTAACTATTTTCTTACTTTTAAGTCATCAAAAATAAAGAGGAGGTAATTGAAGCAGAATTGCAACATGCCTGAATGTAGCCAAGAAAAAATTTCCCCTCAAGAACCAAACAGGCTTACTTTTTAAGTTGTGAATGCAAATATGTAGTTAGTTTAGTAGTTTCTTCAAGTTTCTGTAGCAGCTCTTTCCTTCGCTCTTCCAATTTCAATCTAGACCAAAAAAGAGAGAGAGAGAGAGAAATAAATGTATTTTCACATAATTATGATAAGCACGGAAACTGAAGGGGAAATAAAAAGATTCTTATTATTTTCCCTTCTGAAATTCAAATGAACTTGACACAGAGAAAACAAAAGGAAAGTGGACAGATTAACAGCCACTGAGAGAAGGGGAGAGACGTCTGAGTGGACAGTGTTACTAGAACTTGTAGAATTCTGATGTTCTAAAACTTCCTCAAATGAGTAAAAAAACCTCACATTCACAAATTAGGGAAAGACAATGGGGAGGAAAAGAAAACAAAAGAGATGAGCAAAGATTAAAGATCCTTCTGCAGGCTCGTGACTTCCGCTTGCGTTACTAAAACATCAGACAACAGTAACAGGGAGTTAGGAAAGATCATCTGAGCATGGAATTTGGTAAGGACTGTTCCGAAATCATATTCAGTGACAAGAATTCCAATCTCATTTTGATGAGAATTCTGGCGATTAAGACACAAATTAGTCCAGTGTCCATATTGCCAGTGTGAGCTAATCTTGGCTTAACCCTTTGAGCAAGCAAAAGACATAAAAGTGATTTCCATCGACAGCACCTCTCATCACCTGCAACTGGATTTTCATCAAATTTAATCCACATTCAGCTGAACAAGTTTTTATGAGATTGAAAAAAAAATCCAAGTATTATGAAATTGTGTACTTGAGTAAGCCATTTTAAATACACATCAAGCATACTGTCTACATCAGGGTCTTTAGACATCATTGAAAAGAGCAGAAGGGGACCCAGGAAACCACCACGATTTTGATTCTGGGGTGGGCTGCTTACTGGCGTGTCCTCAGGGTAAGTCACCTAACCGTGGCTGCTGACTTCCTCATCTGTAAAATGGTGATTATAATCCCGCCGTGTCCACCTGCTAAGGCTGTGTGAGGGATCAAACGGAGCCAGCCACGTGCGTGAAAGAACTCCGCAGACATCAAAACCAACCTCCCGTGTTCAGAGCCTCAGCACGCCCTGCGAGGTGCCGATACAAAAATTAGCTACTTTTCTTTCCAGAAAAAGAAAACTTCCCTAATTTTTCAACCTCTTTGAAATCTTATGTACGTTTTAGGCAGTGAGGAAACATGCCCATATTTTATTTATAGATATCTATCCTTTGATGTGTCACCAACACAATTTCACTCTGTGTTAAAATTAAAAAAAAAAAAGTAACTCTTGTCATTTTGTTTAGTACTTCAAAGGGTGATAAATTCTTAATTCACAGCTTTCACAGGTGTATTTTGAAAAGGAATACGATCCCTATTTTTTAAAAAAATCTCTTAAATATAAACAAAAACAAGGAAAAATATTAATTCAAAGTAGATGAACTGAATTAGAAGGTACACAAAGGTCTGGAGAAAGTCGTTCAATCTACCTGATACAGAAGCAGTACTTTTGAGGTAAGTTTTAAAACTAAGTGTCACACATACACAAAGGTTTTCTGGTGTGTTAAAAATCAGAGACATTACTTTGCCAACAAAGGTTCATCTAGTCAAAGATATGGTTTTTCCAGTGGTCATGTTTGGATGTGAGAGTTGGACTATAAAGAAAGCTGAGCACCAAAGAATTGATGCTTTTGAACTGTGGTGTTAGAAAAGACTCTTGAGAGTCCCTTGGACTGCAAGGAGATCCAACCAGTCCACCCTAAAGGAAATCAGTCCTGAATATTCATTGGAAGGACTGATGTTGAAGCCGAAACTCCAATACTTTGGCCACCTGATGCGAAGAACTGACTCACTTGAAAAGACCCTGATGCTGGGAAAGATTGAGGGCAGGAGGAGAAGGGGACGACAGAGGATGAGATGGTTGGATGGAATCACCAACTCAGTGGACATGAGTTTGAGTAAACTCTAGGAGTTGGTGATGGACAGGGTGGCCTGGCGTGCTGTGGTTCATGGGGTCACAGAGTCGGACACGACTGAGAGACTGAACTGAACTGAAGGAGGCTTCAACGTGACAGTGTGTTTCATGCTGCAGTTTAAATCTGAAGCTTTCTGTCCTAGTCAGTCAAGCTTGATGGTCCCCGTGTCCTCCCCTGATGATGGCTCAGGTGCTGCTCTTCTGGACCCTTTCTGGTTCCCTTGAACCCCCAAGGCCTGGCCTGTGTCACCCCACCGGACCCCAAGCTCCCAGAGGGCAGGCCCCAGCTCTTTCTCCCCATTCCACCCAGGCTGCCTGGAGATCCCGGGACCCCCTCCCCAGGCCCCATCCAGCAGGTGTCTAGGTAACAGGTCACTGGGAGAAGCTTAACGAAGGCCCCAGGAGTCACAGAAGCCCTGCCGGGCCGTGGGGGGGCGACTGTCTCTGTCCTTGGTCAAGCGCCCCACCTCCTGTCTTTGATGAGATCAGAGCCTCTCCTGGTGGGAGCTGGTTCCCCGTCTCCTTCCTGGAAAATGACCTCTCCCCCTTCTGCGGTAGGGCCCAAGATGCTGCTCAGATGTCAGCCCTGTCTCACCACACCCTTTTCCAGCCCCGGCCAACGGTCCTCCTGAGTGAGAAGGATCTCTTCCATCTGGCCCCGAAGGACCCCTCCCATGGTCCCACGGCTCCACACCAGGGCTCGGCTGCCCTTGGCAAGACAGGGTGCCTTGGCACCCCTCACCTCTGCCCCTGGTGTCCCCAGGGGGAAGGCGAATGTCATCTACAGAAGGAACAAGTTCCTTTCCCATTAAAAAACAAAAACAAAAACCCCACTCATACCCCCTCCCACTTGCTATAAATTTTTTTAAGTGAGTGAAGTGAAAGTCGCTCAGTCATGTCTGACTCTTCGCAACCCCATGGACTGTATAGTCCACGGAATTCTCCAGGCCAGAATACTGGAGTGGCTAGCCATTCCCTTCTCCAGGGGATCTTCCCAACCCGGGGATCAAACCCAGGTCTCCCACATTGCAGGTGGATTCTGTACCAGCTGAGCCACAAGGGAAGCCCTTTTTTTCAGAGCCAGTGGCAAAAATATTCATATAATTAAGAGAGAATGAAGACATCTTGGCAAGATGTAAGGCAAAACCCCTAAGAGCTGCGAAAAAAGAATAAGCAATGTTAAGATCTTATTAGCTGTTGCAAAGCGCAGGGTTTAAGGAATTTGAGTAACTGGAAGGAAAGAACAGACAGATGCATAGAAAGGCTTTTTTCATTTGAGAGCCGTTTCTCTTTGCGGCAGATGGGTCACACGGAGCATCGCTCTGCCCGATGCGCTTTACGACCACTAGGGGGCGAGCTTGGTCTCCTTGGTCCTGAGAGTCAGTGACCCCCAAAGACTGGGCTGGGGGACTCTGGGGGCTCACACGCCGGCTGAAAGTTCATGTGAGCTCTGTGGGCTCCTGCAGAGACCACAAGTCAGTAACGACCCAGGATCTCACCTCAGAACCTCTTAAATCTTGAAATTTCAGAGACACAGACACAGACACTCAGAGCATCAAGGTAATTCAGGCCAACAACTGAAGTCCGCCCTCTGACCCCTACGTTTTGCTCGCTTTGGTCTTGCTCAGACGGATCCCTGCCTGGCCAGCCCACCTTGCACCTGCGAGATGTCAGCGCAGGAGGGGAGGAGCCGCAGGGGAGTGATGAGAAGTATGTAAGACGGTGAAAGGCCGTCACCTGTAAAGGGTCCCCCTGGATACTTTCTCACGCTCCCGAAAGCTGTGACGCTGCCGCCATGAGCCATCTCCCTCAGCAACTTAACTCACAGAGGCCAACGCTCCCCACACGGTGGTCACGGTTAAATAGATGCCCACGCTAACGCGTGACTAGGAATGTCAGAGGTGTTTTTCCCTGCCCGCCACCCCCGCCTTCTCCACCACTCTACTCCTCAAATGCTTTGGTACTATGTCAATACACAACCTTAAACGCATGTAAAGGACAAGGCAAGAAAGAAGCCAAGAAGTTTAAAAAAAAATAGAAAAAGAAAAAAAGTGACTGGATTATGGCTGGGGATTTTAAACTTACTTCCAGGTCACCTGAAAATACGCGAATGTGAATTTCTTGCCCTTCATTCTGCTCCTTACCTGTGGGCCTAAATGATGCGGGGTGGGGTCCTAAAGGGCTACCTGGCTTATGGTTGAGACAGGGAAACAGGGGTCTGGGCATCGGTCAGCGCGGCCTGGACCCCGGGAGGCGATGGCCTCATGGCGAACCTGCACACGGGGTCCCCCGGCCCGAAGTGCAGCCGATCTGCTTACAGAACTGCATTTTTGTTTTAGATCAAATGATCAATTTACACTTTCCCACAGGAAGATCTAAAAATGGCTTATTTTCCCTTCTACTTTCCACCTGCTTCAGATGAGGGTTTCAACTGACAAAGTCCAAGCGAATGTCTTGTGACCTGTTGAAATATCCTTGTGAAGTGAAAAGCAATAACCTTTTGCATTCCTGAGAGTAATAAAGCCCAGAGTGGGAAGCTTCAGGGCTCTAACAGTCCAGATAATCTCTCTTATCACAGTGCATAGTTTACAGCTACTGTTATCAGACTGCATTCCTGGTTTTCTGTCAACATTCCTTAGCTATTGAGCATCTGTCTCAGCCATTTTCACGTTCTGGATGGTCACCAAGGAACCACCAGGCCCAAGCCGAGTCTGCTTTACTGCTCTACGGGGCAAGTCCTTCCGTGCTGGCGTTTGGTCCACCAGAGGCAGGTGCATTTGCGATTCTGCGACCAGGGAGGACAGCCCGGGGCCCGGGCGGGGCACGCACCTCTCGGCCAGGGCCCGGCTGGGCGCGCCCCTCACGGCCAGCAGCTCCTCCTCCAGCCGCTGCCTCTCGGCCTCCAGGCTCTCCAGCTCGTCCTGCGTGCGCCTCTGCGGGGTGACGAACTGCAGCTCCTTCAGAAGCTCTTCCTTCTCGTGGATCAGCATCAGCTTCTCCTTCTCTATGTCCAGCGTCCCAGGCCACGCCTCGCTGTCCAGCTTCGAGAGCTCAATTTTCAGGTTGGCCATACTGAAAAAAAACCTAGAGTCAGTATCTTCTAATAACCTATAATGGAATATAATCTGAAAAATAACATGGTGGTGGTTTAGACGCTAAGGTGCGTCTGATTCTTTTGTGACCCCATGGACGGTAGCCTACCAGGCTCCTCCGTCCATGGCATTCTCCAGGCAAGAATACTGGAGTGCGTTGCCATTCCCTCCTCCAGGGGATCTTCCCGACCCAGGGATCGAACCCATGTCTCCTGCATTGCAGGCAGATACCTTACCATCTGAGCCACTGCGGAAGCCCCCCACCCCCAAAATAATATATGTGTATATGTATAACTGAATCACCTTGCCGTGCACCTGAGACGTTGTGAGTCAACTGTACTTCTATAAAATATATCTATTATGAAAATAAAATAAGAAAAAATAAAATGGCCGTGTACATTCTAAGAAGTCCCAAGGAGGGGAAAGCTTAGGCAGGCTAAGTCTGGGTTGACCCCCCAGGGCAGCCATGATGGGCTGACCGAACAGCAGGCCCCCGTCTGGTCCCGAAGCTGATGCTACACTTACTTCTCATCTGCCTCACCCTCTCCACCTGTAAAATCCAGGTTATCACACCTACTACCTGAAAAGAAGGATGAAGGTCAAACTACACAGATGCTTAAGAAGCAGAGGACCAGTCAGCCCTGATGCCTGAACACATGTGGGCTTTGTTAAAAAAAAAAAAAACCAAACAAAAAAACACAACTCTGGTGAGTGATGCCTGAAATGCCCTTATTCTGGCTCTCTTCCTCTGGGTCAAGATGCTGTCCCCGGGGTACACTGGCAGTAACTGAAGATCAGCCAGTCACGGCAGGGGAGAGGACAGGGTGGGCCACCCAGAACCAGGACCAAGGCACTCCTCGAGATCCCAGCATCGCCAGCAAAGAGCTGAGCTGAGACTCCTCCAGCCACTTCCTTCGTCCTCTGGCCGCACACAGGGAGCCCGCTTCCCACGCTGCGTGCTGCCCGGGCCGGCCCCACGGACACTGCGTCGACCTGGTCTTCCTCTGAACATAGCTGGCAACGGCGTCCAGCACAGGTGGCGGGAGTGGCCCCACCAGGGTGGCGGCAGGTAGGGCCCCCGAGGCCAGCAACGTGGGGAGGAGGAAAACGCAGCCAAGGGACTCCTCCCCAGCTTCATGATTTTGCTGATCCCAGACCTCATCGCGTCTAGAGCTTCGTACCCAATAATCAAGTCAACTCCCGATTCAATCAGAATGACCACCTGAGTCCAATAACTTGGTCTGGGGCACCGTGAGGACTGTCGGGACTCTTTAGGAGAGGAATGGCCCTTGGCTGTTTTGACCACAAACACAAGATCAAGACAAATTATGGGGACTCCCCTGGTGGTCCAGTGGCTAAGACCCCTCACTCCCAACTCAGGGGCCCTGGGTTCCATTCCTAGTCAGGGAACCAGACACCACATGCCACAACTAAGAGTTTGCAAGCTACAACTAAGACCTGGGGCAACGAAACAAATAGATAAATAAATATCTTTCAAAAAGGCAAACTATGAACACAACTGATATTGGCATGCTACTAATTCGATTCAGTCGTGTCCGACTCTGTGCGACCCCAGAGACGGCATTCCACCAGGCTCCCCCATCCCTGGGATTCTCCAGGCAAGAACACTGGAGTGGGTTGCCAGTTCCTTCTCCAATGCATGAAAGTGAAAAGGGAAAGTGAAGTTGCTCAGTCATGTCCGACTCTTAGCGACCCCATGGACTGCAGCCTACCAGGCTCCTCCGTCCATGGGATTTTCCAGGCAAGAGTACTGGAGTGGGGCGCCATTGCCTTCTCTGGATATGGGCACGAGGAACCCCATATTCCTATTTCAAGATGTTGGATGATTTTCTGGTATTATTACAGCATATACCAGAAGACCATGAAGATAGAAACGGGGGCACCTGCCCCCCCTTTTAAATGGAACACGTTGCAGAAGAGAAGAAAAAGGTGACTGAAAAACGTTATCAGAACCAAGAGGGAAGTAGCTCCACATTTTTGTGCCTTAAATTTCCTGTTTGAGTTAACAAAAAAGTTGCCACCTTAAACTGTGCTATGTGTATAACCTACTTGTGATTTTCACCTGTCGTCTGCACTTATGATAGATGTAACATCAGCTATTCTTCAGCTTTAACCACAAAACCGTAAACAACTGTCTCAATGTACTGGAAAATTAATCATCAAAATGCTAAATAAGCATGATATTATTTACTTCATTAAGCATGTAAAACAAAGGCTGCAGGAGGAAACAGGTTTCTGAGAAACACAACCCAAACACAAGTAAACACAAAATTCTTTACTTACTCAGAATTAAGGAAGAAAAAGCACTTTCAACACATGCAGAAATCTCTGAGACTTACCATCTCCTCAGAATCACTAGTAACTTTAAAGCTAAACCCCAAACGGTAACAGAAACAGCAATGCAACTGAATGGGAAAGAACCAGCATCTTGAGTCTTGATGGGACTGAATTAAACAACTGAAGCCCAAGCAACGATGTAGTGAAAGAACAGCACCTGTTGCTTGTGGCATCAGGCATTAGGTAGGTCTTGAATTTGATTTGGAAAGACTGCGTCAAATCTGGGCAAGAAACTGTGATGCTTTCTGGGAACGCCTAGAAGACAAGTGCTGTTTAAGCTCCAGGAGGAGCCAGAGCCTAGCAGAAGCTCAAGCTGGCCCAAGGGAAGTCAAGTCCCAAAGACAAGGGGCAAGAGGCCAGCCTCCCCAAGATTAATTCTGAGTTACGGCCATTCTCCTTTGCAAAGCCAGGCACCGATCCCGGCTTTGTTTATTTCGGAACCAAGGAGCTCTGGCAGCTCGGGGGCTGGGGTGCCCATAGCCGGAGCGCCCCGAACGGGCTCCCACGTCCCCAGGCCGCAGCAGCACAAAGGAGCCCTCAAGTCCTGGTCGAGGGGAAAGCGCCAGTCCCGGACGTGAGAAGCAGACAACGTGGGCCACGACACTTTTCCTACCCTCAAGACATTTACAATCCACCTGGGAACCTTTACAGGCGTTAAAATTAGCCGGGTACAATGCTGCTCAGAGAGGCGAAGTGACTTGCTCAAGCTCACGTGGTTAATAATTTGTGGAACAAAGCTTAGGGTTCTTTCAGTAAATCAAAGAACCAAGTAATATTAGTAACAGAGGCTACGCAGAGGCAAATACTGGATTGAGGCAGATCAAATAATGGCATTGTTAAAGCCAGACAACCTCTAAGAAATCTGGCCAATGACTTTTTTTTTTTTAAGATTTATTTATTTATTTTTTTGATGTGGACTGTTTTAAAAATCTTTATTGAGTCTGTTACAATACTGCTTCTGTTTTATGCTTTGGGTTTTTATTTTTTATTTTTTGGCTTCGAGGTCTACGGGATTCCCAGCTTCCCACTCCCTGCATTGGAAGACGAAGTCTTAACCACTGGAGTGCCAAAGAAGCCCCTAGCCAGTGACTTTTAAATTCTCATCATCACCAGAATTAAAGGATGTAGTTCAGTATCCACCCTCTGGGCTGCCTTGTGGTGGGAAACCCCGCACGTTCTCAGCTGAGCTGCTCATGCTTCTGATAATACAGGCCTGTGCCCCTAGTGCCTTCCTAGACAACGGAACAGCAGCATCCTCACACTCTTAAAAGGAAAATGATGAAGTGTTTCAGGATGACGCTCTCTCAGAACAAGCACAGTTCCTACGTTATGAAAACCCACTGTGTCTGTCACCAGCTTGAGGACAGAGGAGTCTCCCAGACCCTTCCCGGAGGCACAGGTAAGAAAAAGGCAGTGAGGCTGTGCTGCAGAAGAGTAGAGAGGGTAAAGGAGGGACCCCCCCAGAAGTGAGTTACAGACACCCAGGCATCCCCCAGGACACCAGCGGGGGGTGGTCTTCCCTCCCACGCCGAGGAAGGTGCTTGAAACTGTTTACCTTCAAACTCCTAGCTGCTTCCAAGCCCAGCACCGGAGTCTCTGCAGCACTGTCTGGGGAACCAACTTCCTACTTTAAATTGTGAGTAGGTACCGTACACTCTTAAAGCGTCTTCCTTCCAGAAAGAAGGGGACAGTTCCATTCCTGCCCTTCTCATGAATTCTCCTTGTTCTTTTTGGCTTTGGGTGGGGTGGGTAGGGACCCCACAACCTTTATATTCCAAGATCTGAAGGGTGATCTTGGTAAGAACGCGTGGTGAGCGCCCAGCAGATGTCACCACAGGAATAAAGATGAATTCTGGAAAACACCAGGCGAGCCCCTGACCACTGACCGCCACACGGCTCCCCTGCTGTTACCTTCTTTTGGCTTCTTCATACTGGAGGCTCAGCCTGACCTTTTCAGCTAAATTTGATCTACTTCTCACTCCGATCTAGTTTAAAAAAAAAACAAAAGGGAAAAAGTCAATTAACTCTGCTAATGAATGAAGTAAAACTGCTTTTGTTTCTAGGAAGTACGAATAATTGCAAAGCTAAAGAAGATAACATCGAAATTGGGAACACCAGTTTGCAAAGGCACTTACTTTCGCGTCTCAGTGGGGACAAAACATTTCTTTTTAATTCAAGCTTGTTGAATTTTTTTCAAAGACTTTAACATCCTTTCCTCTACACATTAAAATCAGGATTAAAAAAAAATCAGGTAAATGCTTCTGGTGTCTAAGAGTTTATGAAGGGCGTACAGGTCAATAAAATTTATGAACTGGAACTAATTTCCTTGTCTCTGTGAGCCAAAATTTCCATCATTTAACTTCCAACTGCATAAACACAAATAAATTACTTCGAAAATTAATTTTTCAAACAGGTAAGCCCTACTGTTGATCTCTACCTGCTCTACTTTCATAGCACAGAATTCAAAGAACACAAAAATAACTGGGAACTTATTGAAAAATAAATATCTGCTAATGGTGTCCCAAAAGGTGGACTGTAAACTGGTAATAATATTCAAACCACATTAAATATTTTCAAGTGCCAGGTATAAACCACCAATCAAACATTTTAATATAATCAACTTCAGATGTGTAAAGCAAGTTCTTTGGTTTCATTTTTAAAGGCCATATATTTATGTTTTTCATTAGCCTTAATGTGTATTTGGAAGGACCTTAATTTCCAAGGCTCCGAACTTAAGAGGAAAAAACTTCTCACATGTCTCTCGTCTTTCAATAGAGTCTCTGAATAAATACAGTATGAGAAAGTTTGAACCAAGCTATTCATCTGGACAGATTCTGATATGCTTGGCACCTAGGCAGAAAAGATAAGGCTAAGATTTGTAAATCCAGTCTTATGAGTAGGAAATGCTGCATGCACCCCCTTGCTGGCCCCCGTCCCATCTGCCAGCGATGCTGTAATCAGGGCCCATCCGGGCAGGGCCCAGGCCAGCCCTTCCACACGGATGACTTACGTCCCCGGAGATGCTGGTTTGTGAGCCCGCGTCCAGCGTCTGTCTGGAGAGGGAGAGATGCGAGTTCTCAGGGCTGGAGCGCAGGTCTGGCTCAGATGTGCCGATGCTCTGGTCCACGTGAAACCGCCCTTGCAGCTTCGCGAGGCTCTGTTCAGGAAACACGAAGCGCTTCGTGGAGCCGCGCGCTGGGAAGGGTGAGGCTTCCCCACCAGGGAAAAACTATGTCGGAAGAGCTAATCTCAGTGGAAACAACAATTCCTTTATCTTAGTGGAGAAGGAAATGGCAATGCACTCCAGAGTTCTTGCCTGGAGAATCCAAGGGACAGAGGAGCCTGGCGGGTTGCTGTCTATGGGGTCGCAGAGTCGGACACGACTGAAGCGACTTAGCAGCAGCAGCGGGTGTCTACCTCTTTAAATGATTGAAAAAAATAAGCGTACAAGACAGCTTTTGCACATACATGCAGACTCTGAAAACAAGTGAGATCATATTAAAACAGGTTATCTTCTCTTTCACCCTGTGAATCATGGTATCTTTATATTTAATAGATGCATTTCTTATTTTAAAAATTTTCTGAATTAATTTTTTATTGAAGTATAGTTGAATTATAATGTTGTGGTAATTACTGCTGGACCGCAAGGTGACTCCGTTATACCTACAAATGCATTTCTCATTTTGAAAAATTTGTTAAAAAGTCTATTTGAATGAGGGCTACCCATTTTATGTAGTACAAATTCTGGAGACATGGGATACCTATAATGCAATCTCATTTTAGATAAAGCAGGCAAGCTTCCTACTGAGAAGATGTCTACAGTTATGCCATTTGATACTGGATAGGATCTAAGAGATTATTTAGCTCACGTAGACGTTAGAGATTAGGAAATAGAGCCCAGAAGCTGCAGTCTATCAGTACCTGCGATGATGGTTGGTTTGGGAAAGTGCATAATTACAGTTGAACATGACTGCTGTCCGCATCAAGGTTTAATATAGTGAGTTTATTTTAGAGGGAAGATGTGAACCAGTGATAGCATTAAAAATGAAAAGTCTAAACTTCTACCACCCCCCACCTCTTTACAAACACTAACAAAAGCGTAAGAAGCTCATTATTATCGGCTGTAAGAAGAGCCAGGATTTATTCCTGATAGAAAATCCTCATGATAAGAAATTAGAACTATCAGAGATCTGAAACTTGTTTTTTACCTAACCTCTATTTTCTTTCAAAGGCATTTTTATACAAAATGTATATATTTTTATATAAAATGTATGAGGGATAAAACGTAAAATGGTCACATGGAATAATACATTACAAAAAAGGACAAAGAAACCTTTTAAAGACTTTGGACAAGTCTCTTCTACTTTTTTATGTGAACAGTGAAAATATGTATACTTTTTCAAACCTATCTGGGATGACCACAAATTCAATTAATTTAGTAGGTCATGTGGAGAAGGAAATGGCAGCCCACTCCAGTATTCTTGCCTGGAGAATCCCAGGGACGGAGGAGCCTGGTCAGCTGCTGTCTATGGGTCGCAGAATCGGACACGACTGAAGTGACTTAGCAGCAGCAGCAGTAGGCCATGACTAGTATGTTTTAAAATGAAATAGAGGAGACTAGGAAATAAAATCAAAGTATATTACTAGTATCAAAAGCAAGCATATTTCTGTGAAATTTGGTGTGTGTGTGTATCTACAGGTAAAGATATTTGTGTTACTGTGTTTTGATGAAAAATGTATTTCTTACTGTGGGTCGTATCCAAAGAGGTTTGAAAGTCACAGAAGATATCTAAAGCCCTTTTCAGCTCTGTTGTTGATTTCTGTATCTATCACTTATTTTACATATTTTAGTGATTTAAAAGTTATCTAATTTTTAAACATAATCTGGCCTACGTATAAATTCAAAGTTTACAGGAAGAATCAAAGAGGACCTAAAATTGGTAAATTATGAGGGTCCAATGTAAATCTGTACAAGAACCATTAACTTCTTTCAGGAATGATTGATTTAATCAGCAGGATCATTGTAGAACAACAACAAAAAGCATATCCAAGTAAAGTTCTGTATGCATTACGTGTATGTTAGAACCATATATTCTGAACAAGACCGCCTGGGTTTGAACCTGGGTCCTGCCACTTATCAGCTGTGTGTGACTTTCAGTAAGTAACTTACTTCTCTGTACTGTGGTTTTCGTATCTGTAAGTTGAGGATAATAACAGAGCCTGTCTTTAGGGCTGCTGTGAGAATTAAATGCAGTATTTCTATGCAAAGCAGGCAGAAGACCGTCTGGCACAAAGTCAGTATTTTAAGTATTTGCTATTACTACTGTTGTCTTTTATATTTAATTGCTTCTTGAAAGATATTTTTAAAATCCCCCAATGCAAAATTATATGGGTTCAAGAATATTCACGTGTATTCAACCAGAATTTTGGAAACTGACATTAAGTAGCTGAATATTTTATTCAAATGTAGAGGCTCTGTTCACCATGGGCTGTAACGTTTTTTGAGAGACACAGACTAAATCGTCATCCAGCCAGGTGAAGAATTCCAAATATCTGAACTATTACAAAGAATTCTCAGAGCTTGTGATAATTATGGGATAGAAGGAGGGGAGGAGGAGGAAGAGATACCTCTTAAAAAAAAACGTGACTGTATGTGCTATATGTAGATGCAGAACACTGATCGCGCAATGGTTGTTTTATCTACACATGGGCTGGGCCAGTGGAGCTCAGGTCTGTAGGGTGAGACGTGTACAGGTATAACCAGGGGATCTAGTGCCATCAGCCTGTCTCCCAGGTGACGCCACAGCTGCCCCCAGCTGCCCCCCAGCTGGGTCAGCATCTCTCCATGCCACCCCCAGCTAGCACTTCAGAATCTCCTGGGGTGGGAAGTAACTTTTCTAAACTTCTCGCACCCCTCCCCCACTTCTCAAGGTGTATAATCTACTCACTGATGGCAGGTTACATGCCCTTTCTGTATCCTGGGCTAAGGATCACTGGTTTAGATAACCCTGCCTATCAGGGGTCCACCTGAAGTTTGCAGTGAGTTTCAGGATGAACCAAGACGCTAATCTCCATACACGGGCTCCAGGATCCACTAGCCCCTGTCTCAAAGGTCACCCAAAGCCAGCCTTCAAATAAGCATATCAGAACCTTGGATCCCATCTGTTCTCCTCCAAGGTAGCGGCTGGCTCAGTACCTGTAACAATCTCCAAAGAGACCAAATTCCATATGAATGGGGTGCAGGCGGGGGTGGGGGGGTTGGGGTTGTGGTGGAAAGGGGCCATCCAGACTCTGATGGAGAACTTTCTGCTCAAGGACAATTTCTGAGGCCCAAGAAGGCAGTAGTTTGACTTGGGGGGGAGAAAAATGTTCTATCACATACCTGCATCAGATCTTGTTTTTCTTTTTCTCCTGAGCTAATAGCCTTTCTGATAGATTTCAGTTCCGTTAGGATGGCTTTGGCTTCACTAAGTTCATAGCCACTCTGGCCTCCAGACATTTTTTTATCAATCCTGTTAAAAGAGAGGGGGAGAAAACAATCAAAGAATGACAGAGGACAAGCTAAACAGACCGCAGGAACTGGGTGTGGGGATGTCGTGGTTAGCTGATGTTTACTACTGGACTCACACACAGCAGCTTCAGGGTGGTGGTCTTTCCTCCGTTCTCTTCTGACCACTGCAAGCTGAGACCCCTGCCACCCCCGACCGCATACCAGCCCACTGCCATCAGCGTCAGGCTCAGGCTTCTTGTTTACAGTCTGGTTGGGTGGTCCCACTGCTGGCTGAGCTCAAACCTCATCACACGCTGATCCTGGCAAAGGTTTGGGACCTGGGGAACTGATTTAGCAGGAAGACAGAAATGCCAGTAAACTGGGCGAGCCCAGGAACCTCGGGATTCATCACAGCCATCTAATTTTATGTGCCGAGACTGTGCAAAATCTAGCACAGGGCACAGTCTGGTGACCATTAATAAAGGGTGGTGATTTTTGCTTATACTAGTGAGTAACCTATAATGTTTGGATTGTTCGCTAAGTTTCTTGCTTCTTTTTAAATATATGCAAAGTATTCTATTATGACAGTTATGAGTCAAGATAACATTGCCTGTCTTGCTGAATGAGTTCAAATCTTGGAATAAGACGCAAGGGCAGATGTGTTCATTTGTCCATTAATGTTGCATAAAGAGATCCCCAGTGAGCTCGCTGACTAGTACTATAAGCAGTACTTGCTTTCTGAACATCCCACAGTTCACAGGGTCACCCTACGACAGAGGATTTCAGGTAACTGAATTCTTTGGGGTCACAGGGCCCAACCAAATGATCTAATTCTTAAGAAAAAAAAAAAAGGTTCAAGTTCTTCATCATCATCTATATTGCTTGAGACTCATCAGGAAAGAACCTGGGCTTTATTTCAGAAACACACAGCCACCCCCCTGTCCCACCAGCCAACAATGCTATGACACATAGCATTCCCAGATGCACAGCATGTCCTTGTCTGATTCCCAGACTCTCCGGAGATATGGCACCTATTAAATCACAGAAGACTGTCTCTGAGCTAATTTGGTTTAAAACATTTACTAATTTGTATGTATTTCAATGTGAAGGGTATAGTCTGAAAAAAAAAATTAACTAACGTGATATTGTCTTATTCACTCTTCTAAAGTTTACGCAAATGAGTGCAGTTTGTAGATAACTTATTTTTCCAAGTAGCACTTCAGAAAATATTTTATGGTGCTGAATAAGTAATTAAAAGTCTGCAAGAACCTAAGAAAATAAATCTCATCATAAATCCATTCTGTAACACAGTACATACAACCAGTGCCACTGGACGGGCCAAAGCGGATATACGCCTCCCTTGCTGGCATCCATCTACACATAAGCTACAGTATCGCTGAGGGCCAAAGTGCAATGGGACCACAGTCTGAAATGAATAATGGAGAGAATAAGACTACATTGATTCATCCAGCATAAATGATGGCACCAAATAGAAAGAAAACCGGGGCTTAAATCGGTGCAAATTCCACAAAATTATTCCATTTTACTGTGAGTGCGAAGTTGCAAAATCCTACAGTGGGATTCTGCTTAAATTTATTCCCGAAATATATTTTCGGTCATAACCCCAAGTAAGATTCCCTTTAGTATCAGGAACGTGATTTCTTGAAAAATATGGTCTCTGGGTATAATCAATTATTCTTCAATCTTCTGGTAGTTACGGTGGTAAACATTTGAATGAAAACAGCTTTATTCTGTCTATAGTTAAGATGCACGAGAGGCGTCTAATGTTGGATGCGGTATCTCTCTGCTCTTGGTTCCTCAGATTAGAATCACTGCAAGAGAAAGCCTGAGTTTCTGCAACAAATGGCTATTGTTTTCTTGTGGAATGTTATTGACAGATTCTTAAACATGCCTTGGATTCCTATAAAAATTGCTTGCAAGCAAACTGCTTTGAAACAATACATCATTGTTACATCGATATAACAAAAACAGCAAGTTTGGCTAACCTTTAATCCTGGGGGTGACATGAGTTATAATTTCATGTGTCTTAAAAGTATGTAACGTGTGGCTAAATGCTTCCTGGTGTTCCTACCACAACACCCTCCTGTATGTTGATGGACAACTGACTAAACAACACATCTAGGTGAAGCCGGGTCTGTTCAGTTTTGGGGGGTGCGCTGCAACCTCCACAGAGGTTCTCTGAACAGAGCTGGACCTGAGAACCACGTGGGAGGCCTTGGGATGGAGACCAGACACATGTGTTTTTTTTTAAGAGTTCCTCAGATTATTCTAATAGGCCATCAGGTTGGAGAACCACCAGGATGGGAGCATCTGAAAGAGTCTCATGGTCATGATCAAATGAGGTGAGTGTCAAAACCAAAGACTGAGCAGGAAAGCTAAGTGTTTGAGATGAAAGTCATGTGGCTGGTGATGGAGAGGAGCGATGGGGATCCCGAAATACAGCTCCTCAACCAAACACACAGAACAATCTGCTCAGATGGCCCGGCCAGTGGACATGTGGCATCTTTAACAGGGTTGCATCTTTAACGCCTTGCTGCCTCGGATGCTGTGGAGGCAGATGGAGGAAGGACGTAAGCCTGCCTGGAAAGGAGCCCCTGGGGAAGCCCCGGTGAATCCTGCCTCACTGTCAGGGCCCCCGCGGGGCGGCGTTGGAGAAGGGGACTGGAAGGGCCGCCAGATGCCTTTCAAGGGACCATGGCTTCAGCCCTCCCCGAGGCCGTGGGCTGCGTGAACCACCACCGCGTCCCTGCCTCGGAGACCCTGGGGTGGGCGCTGCGGGGGCTGGACGCCTGGGTGTGCCTGTCGGGGTCTGGCAGGAGAACGGCGGCTCCCGGGGGCTGCGGACGGGGCAGAGAGCCCCAGTCCTCTGACCCGCCCTCCATCATCCGCATTCTCGTCCGTCCTGGCTCAGCCTGGGGCCGGGATCCAGTGGCCTTCCGCACAAAGCTGGAAGGGGCAGAGGGAACTCGGGAGCCCGGACACTCACTTGGCCGTCCGCAGACACCCCGGACTGGCTCCCTGAGGGCGGGAGGCATCAGGTCCCCCTGGGGCTGCCAGAGGCGGACAGGCCCCCTGCGTCGGGCTCCACAGAGAACCTGGTCACCCCAGCCTGTCCTGGGCCCCATCTCCTGGCTCTGCTTTTATGTGAGGCTGGCCGGCGGGCCTGCGAGATGAAGCTGAATCTCTCACTTCAGTTTCCGTGGGTCTTCCACCTATTAGGGAAAACTTCAGACCTTTTCAAAGTGTATAGTAGATTTTCCCAAGTGTCTTTTCACTGTTCTATGGTTTTCTTGTGTGTGATTTTTTTTTTTTGGTGCCAAGCTCTGTGCGTCCTACTTGACTACTCTTTGAGAAAAATCTTATGTCATCTGCACTTCTGCTTTCTTTGGATTGGCTCAGGGGTCTTGGGTCATTTGAGAGTTAATTTCGTTATTCTCATACTCACTGTTTCAGAGTGGCGAAGCCTTGTTCTTTATAGAGCAATTCCTGCTTCATCTGTGAGAGTTCTCGCTTCAGCTTTTTGACCTTTTGTGAGAAATCAATGTAAATATGAATGTTTGTAAATAATTAGTGACACAGTTTTAAAAGGTAACCTATTAGTAAACTATTAAACACATAAACACAGCCACTGGTTTAACATTAACTCGTTTCTCCTGGATATAGATTCCACAGAAGGAGATTAAGTCAGTTTAGATTATCGGTGATGCGCATTATTACTCAAAGTCGCTCTCATTATCTTCTGTAGCAGAGCTGCTCTGAGCTGGACATCATGACTGGCAGTGCCAGGCAGCACTTCTCTGACCGCCCCACGAAGGCCATTACTCTATTCTGTTCAGTTCACAGTATTTTCCAAGAGCTGAAATTGTCTGTGTACTGGTTTCCTGTCTGTCCCCCATGGAAGAGTAAGCAGCATCACATCGGCTGTACCCCCAAACTTGTAGATTGATACGAGGTGAACACCACGGGGACAATAAATAATTTGTTGTCGAATTGGTAACAATTATTTTTTCCCCATTATCTTTGGAAGTAAGAATACTAAAACCTGCCAGCTCAGAGATATGGTACAAGCCTGCTTCATTCACAAACTAAAGGTCTTCTCATGGGTGTCAGAGTCTTATTTCCATATAGTAAGTTGCAACCTCAAGTTTTAAGCATGTTCTGGTGTATAGTAATTCCATGTGTTTTGCACTTTTATTTCCTGTTTAATTTACTCATTCCACAAATATGTGTTGACCCTCCACAGTGTATGAGACCCTGGGTCTGAAAGTACGAACAAAACAGACCTGATCTTTGCCTTTATGGGTTTTACAGAACAATGAGGGGGCCTGACATTGAGCAAATAATCGTCCAATGAAATAAACCTTACCAATTGCCATAGGTGATTGAAAAGAATAACACAGGATATTTCAAGATATAGAATGGGGACAGAGGGGCTTCCCTGGCCAGAAGGTCCACAGGCCTCACTGATGGAAGGGTCCCTGCAGGGTGGAGCCTGCGGACCCACCCTAAGCTGTGCGGGGCCAGGGCAACCTCAGCAGGCATCTGGGATTTAGAGACGCGGCCACTGCTGGTTACGGGGTGCCGTGTAGGGCAGGAGGTGGGATGGGAAGAGGAGGCCCGATGACACAGCGCCTGAAGCCACGCGGAGGATTTCTAACCCTCCTCCTGAGAACAGTGAGGATCCAGGCGGGGTTGCAGAGCAGGAGCGGCTTCATGGCTGCAGAAGGCCACTGTGTTGAGTACAGTGGCCCAAAGGGGCCGTCCTGTCTGCAAGGCGGGCGGGCGTGCTCCAGGAGACACTTCAGAAGAAGGACCCACAGCACGGGGTGATGGCCCCAGTGTGGACGGCGAGGGAGAAGATGTGCCAAAAAGTGAAAGGGGAAGCCGCTCAGTCGTGTCCGACTCTTTGAAGACCCCATGACTATACAGTCCATGGAATTCTCCAGGCCAGATTACTGGAGTGGGTATCCTTTTCCTTCTCCAGGGGATCTTCCCGACCCAGGGATCAAACCCAGCTCTCCCACATTGCAGGCGGATTCTTTACCAGCTGAGCCACCAGGGAAGCCCAAGAATACTGATGTGAGTAAGTAGCCTATCTCTTCTCCAGCAGATCTTCCCAACCCAGGAACTGTACCGGGGGCTCCTGCATTGCAGGTGGACTCTTTACCAGCTGAGCTACTCATCAAAGGTCACTTCCAAAACCCTGGGTGCATGAAGGTGCTCTCATGGGGAGGGGGACCGGATTTCTTGGGGGAAGATCAAGGGTTTCTGGTAAGACAATTATTTTTCTTATACCCGCGGCACTTAACTGTCCAGACTAGAGATATAGAAAGGAGTCACTGACATAAGGATGCGGTTTTTCCATGCATGAGCATAAGTGAGATCATCTAGAGAGAGTGTGTGCGCAGAAGGGACGGAAGTTCAAGAACAGAACAACTTGGATGTCTGCAGCGCTCAGAGGTCCATGAGCGGAACAGATACAGGACATGATGAAGCAGAGGCAAGAGAAGCCAGGGAAACAGAGAGTACTGTGGACCAGAAGGGAAAAAAGTCAAGAGGGAGAAGAGCCACTCTGAGGACTCAGATGACAAGGATGAGGGTGGTATGACATTCATGAGTCTAGACCGTGAGGCCCAATATTTTGGATACAGGAGATGCGCCCTAATTACCTGCTGGGTTTACCAGAAGGCTTAGTAGTTTGAGCCCTAATGCACTTATATTTTATTAGGGAAAAGGAAACAGAAATAATTGTGTTAGAAGAACATATATGTCTCTTATACTTCAATAAAAGTAAACTAAAACAATTGTGTTGCAGGGCTCAATACCTAACTACACAGAGAGGTACAAACGATGCTTCTGGACCCCAAGGAGGAGAGGATTACCCTGGCCAGGGGAGGAGGGCTGGCCTGGGAGAGGAGGGTCTTGAAGACGCTTCAACATTCACACAGAGCAACAGCTCACTCACACTGTCCAGTGAAGACTCTCCGGTTTTAGCATCAGACTCTGACCATATCAGGAGCCATCACTAATCTCAGTTCAGTCCACATGTGATTCTACTTCTGACAGCACTCTCAAACAGTTTTTTTTTTTTTTTAACCAAAAAAGACCAGCATTTTAATTTAAAAACAACAATAGTAGCAGCAGCAGAAATCCAAAAAAATCAATAGTAACTCAAATAGCTGGGCTGAAACCTGTGTCTACCTTTGAAACATGATGCTATTTACTGAGCCCTCTTGGAACAACCGAATTAAAAGTGTCTCTCACAGACATAAAACTTGAAAATCATTTGGACTTTGATGACACACCCATCATTTCAAAAATGATCATTTAGGACTTCCCCGGTGCTACAGTGGATGGGAATCTGCCAGTCAATGCAGGAGACACGGGTTCCACCCCTGGTCCGCGAAGATCCCACGTGTCAGGGAGTGATTAAGCGTGTGCACCACAGCTACCACGCTTGTGCGCTGCAACTATTGAAGCCTGTGTGCCTAGAGTCTGTGCTCCGCAGTGAGAGGCCACTGCCAAGAGCTGCCCCTGCTCACTGCAACTAGAGAAAGCCCAGGCACAGCAATAAAGATCCAGATCAGTCAAAAAAAAAAAAAGTTTTTTTTTAAATGATCATTTAAAATTTAAATGAACTTCTGACAACTCCGACTCTGCTCTGCTTAAGTGACGTGAGACTGTATTGTGTGCTGGGTGACAAGGATAGAGGAGACTGGTGCACCTGTACTTTCCTTTCTCCTCCGTTATTTACTTTTCCTACACTTGGCTGAAAGCTACTGCTTTTATCCTGAGGCTTCTGAATGGATTACATCAGTGATTCTCAGCTGCCTAATATCAATGTGCATGTTATTTTGTTAAGCATGAAAACGTTTGGTTCTATTATAATGATAAGTGAAAACAGGTATTATTTCCAACTCAATGTTAGTTGGGATTGTTTCTGGTTTTTAAGAGTTTGGTCTTAGGACTTCCCAGGTGGCCCAGTGGCTAAGACTCTTTGCTCTCAATGCAGGGGTCTCGGGTTCGATCCCTGGTCAGGAAACTAGATCTCACACGCAGCCAACTAAAGATCCTACATGCCAAAAATGAAAAAAAACTCCCACATGCTGCAGCTAAGACCTGGTGCAGCCAAATAAATAAATAAAAGAAATATTTAAAAATAAATAAGAAAAGTAAAATAGAATCCATTTCTATTTCTTATATAAAGTTTCTTATATATAAAGTTGCAAATGGAACTCTGTTAGAATACAATTGTAGTTTTAAAAAAAGAGAGTTTGATTGTTAAGTGTCCAACACCTTTTCTTCTCAGAGAGCCATCTGACGTCTTTAGCTATCACTGTTCTACTCTCATGCTCCAACCCAGTTTCAATGCAGGACACAAAACATAAAAACAAATACCCTCAGGTCACAGCAAAAGGTTACGCTAGTGCTGACTGCCAAGTTCAGCACAATGTGAACTCAGTTCAGCTCAGTCGCTCAGTTCAGGGTCCAACTCTTTGCGACCCCCATGAACTGCAGCACGCCAGGCCTCCCCTGTCCATCACCAACTCATGTCCATTCAGTCAGTGATGCCATCCAACCATCTCATCCTCTGTCGTCCCCTTCTCCTCCTGCCTTCAATCTTTCTCAGCATCAGGGTCTTTTCAAATGAGTCAATCTTCACATAGGTGGCCAAAGGATTGGAGTTTCAGCTTCAGCATCAGTCCTTCCAACGAATATTCAGGACTGATTTCCTTTAGGATGGACTGGTTGGATCTCCTTGCAGTCCAAGGGACTCTCAAGAGTCTTCAACACCACAGTTCAAAAGCATCAATTCTTTGGCACTCAGCTCTCTTTATAGTCCAACTCTCATATCCATACATGACCACTGGAAAAACCATAGCCTTGACCAGACAGAACTTTTTTGGCAAAGTAATGTCTCTGCTTTTTAATATGCTGTCTAGGTTGGTCATAACTTTTCTTCCAAGGAGCAAGTGTCTTTTAATTTCATGGCTGGAGTCACCATCTGCAGTGATTTTGGAGCCCCCAAAAGTAAAGTCTGACACTGTTTCCACTGCCTCCCCATCTATTTCCCATGAAGTGATGGGACCAGATGCCATGATCTTAGTTTTCTGAACGCTGAGCTTTAAGCCAACTTTTTCACTCTCCTCTTTCACTTTCATCAAGAGGCCCTTTAGTTCTTCTTCGCTTTCTGCCATAAGGGTGGTGTCATCTGCGTATCTGAGGCTATTGATATTTCTCCTGGCATTCTTGATTCCAGCTTGTGCTTCATCCAGTCCAACATTTCTCATGATGTACTCTGCATATAAGTTAAACAAGCAGGGTGACAATTTACAGCCTTGATGTACTCCTTTTCCTATTTGGAACCAGTCTGCTGTTCCATGTCCACTTCTAACTGTTGCTTCCTGACCTGCGTAGAGATTTCTCAAAAGGCAAGTCAGGTGGTCTGATATTCCCATCTCTTTCAGAATTTTCCATAGTTTGTTGTGATCCACACAGTCAAAGGCTTTGGCATAGTCAATATAGCAGAAATAGATGTTTTTCTGGAACTCTCTTGCTTTTTCAATGATCCAATGGATGTTGGCAATTTGATCTCTGGTTTCTCTGCCTTTTCTAAAAATGTGGACTAAGATAACTTGGACTCTCTAAAAATAAACATGAACTCTACTTGGAGGCAAAGATGAGAGGTAATATTCCATGCACTGTGCTTTCAATCCTCACAACTACTCTATTAGACAGATATAGTTTTAATGCTTATTTTATAAGTAAGGGATCTCAGTACTAAAGAGAATAAGTAATCTACTCAAGTTACTCTGCTACTAAGCAGCAGAGAGTGGTCTCTAGAACACTGGAGAATGTTTGAAAACTACAAGTATAAAGCTTTTAGTTATCAGTGGTATGATTATATATGTAAGATCAAAGACAATCTTTGTTGCTCAGTCACTAAGTCCTGTCTGACTCTTTGAGGCCCCACGGACTGCAGCACGCCAGGCCTCCCTGTCCATTACTATATCCTGGAGTTTGCTCAAACCCATGTCCATTGGGTCAGTGATACCATCCAACCATCTCATCCTCTGTCGCCCCCTACTCCTCCTGCCGTCAATCTTTCCCAGGATCAGGGTCTTTTCCAATGAGTCTGCTCTTCGCATCAGGTGGCCAAAGGACTGGACCTTCAGCTTCAGTGTCAGTTCTTCCAATGAATATTCAGGACTGATCTCCTTTAGGGTTGACGAGTTTGATCTCCTTGAGGTTCAAGAGACTCTCAAGAGTCTTCTCCAACACCACAGTTCAAAAACATCAATTCTTCGGCGCTCAGCCTTCTTTGTGGTCCAACTCTTACATCTGTACATGACTACTGGTAAAACCATGTCTTTGACTATATGGACCTCTGTCAGCAAAGACAAACTAGACCTGTAGCAAAATGGCCTACATAAAAAACTAATAAATAAGCTAAGTATAAAGACGTCACTCATGTTTAGTCAAGAGACAATCCTTACTGGTAGCAATTTACATTCTCAGAAGGCATCTTTCTTCTTGCTTGAAGCACAGAGTTATGGTTTTCGTAGGTTAGCTACATCACTGGCTACAGCGCCATTGTTTGGTTTGCACATGAGCTAACTCTGTTCACAGTGACAAACTAACCCCTACATTAAACCGCTATTTTTTCAGAATCCATGGACACAACTACAAATAGGTGAGATTGTGGATGGCTCTTCCGAGTCCATCACCAGTGCTAAAAATAACTCAAAGTGAATTAATATTAACAATGTGTGAGTAAATATATTCAAGAAGAAAAGACTGCACACTGTTATCAACAGCAGTGCTGAGGAACCAGCTATGTATTTTTCATGGAGAGCAAATAATTTAACCAAAGGAGCATTTGCTTCCTTTTTGACAAGATCCAATTAGAAGTTGGATCATACAGCACATGCTGTAGTGACATGCTGGACGTCTCAAATGTGAGACTTCCCTGGTGGTCCAGGGGTTAAGACTCTGCCTTCCAATGCAGGGGGTGCAGGTTAGATCGCTGGGTGAGGACCTGAGATGCCCCCCAGCCCAAACACCAAAACATAAAACAGAAACAATACTGTACCAAATTCAATAAAGACTAAAAATAATCTATATAAAAATATCTGAAAACATTAACTAAATTAATAAAAAAATTTCTCAAATGCAACTGTATTTCTAAAGAAATTTCCACTTTTACACTTCCAACATTTTATTTCAGTTTGATAAAAAATCAGTAAAAGCAATCAAAATTCATCAAAATTTTCCTGCATCAAATTTTCACCAAATCCCACTTATTTGTAATTTTTGGTATGAACTTTGTAAAATATCAGTTGAATTGAAGGTTGAGTTTATGTCAGATACAAGTGAAATAATAAATTTTGGTATAAGTTTTTTACATTCCTCATCTTAAAAAAAGATTTTCAAAAAATTGAACACTACCTCTAAAAATGATGAGTATATCATTAAGAGCTTACTTTATTCATTTCACCTTTTCAACAACTAGACACCAGGAAGTACTGTCATCCCATTAGCCTGAGGAGGAAACTAAAGCCCAGTGATCACCAACATCTATGACCATAATATAAAATAACATAAAACAGATGTTTTAGACAGATGCTCCTATGTACCTGGTTCCCAAACACTTGACCCACTTGCTCTAATTCAATAAAAATAAATAAAGCACAGTTGCTAATATTGTTACGTTAAAATAATGTATATGTGGTATGAACCAGAACTTGGCTTTGTATGAAAAATTATTAGATCCTAAAATAGAGATAGGTTCTATAAGACACCAAAGCAATGAGGAGCTAGCTAATTCATGAGTTACTATTTTTATGAGTCCCCTGAACTGCAAAGAGATCAAACCAATCAATCCTAAAAGAAATCAATCATGAATACTCATTGGAAGGACTGATGCTAAAGCTGAAGCTACATTACTTTGGCCACCTGAAGCCAAGAGCCGACTCACTGAAAAAGACCCCGATGCTGGGAAAGATTGAAGGCAGGAGGAGAAGAGGATGACAGAGGATGAGATGGTTGGATGGCATCCCCGACTCGATGGACATGAGTGTGAACAAACTCTAGGAGATAGTGGAGGACAGAGAAGCCTGGTGTGCTGCAGTCCATGGGGTTGCAACGACTCAGACACGACTAAGTGAATGCACAACAATTTCTGTGGCATTACTTTGTGATAGGGACGGGTACATGCAAGGACTTCTCCAGGACAGGCGAGCTAAGAAAAGCTAGGTTGTCAAAATCCACGAAACTTGGTTCAAGCTATCCAGGCCCTTCAGAACTCCTGGGGCATTCTCAAAGAGCTACCTGGCCAAAACATGCCCACGTGGCAGAGAGAGAGCACCACCTGGCCTGCCACGGTCAAACCATGACATGGCTGAAAGCATCAGAAGAGAACGAGACCACGAGGCCCGTGTGCTGTGGAAGCATTCCTGTTAAAAGGCATTTTCACGGACAGGAACTGATGGAAGACAGGCTCTCATCTTTCACTCCAGTCACTCGTGAATGCCTCCTCCCTCTTGAGGGGAGCGCCTTGTGGAGGAGGGCACTCCTCCCCGACTCACTCTGTGGTCCCATAGCGGTGACACGCGTGTGAACACAGGCTCCTAAGCGCGCATTAGACCCGCTGCAAAATAAGGTTTATCAGAGGGGTTCTGCGGCATCAGGCGATGGGTCTGGGGGACGTGACTCCGTGGGGTCTTCTGGGATCTCTCCCAGCTATATAGGGTTCCGTTTCCTTCCGACGGCTGTTGGTGTGAGGCAACCTGTAGGCTTTCGTTTCTTCTTTTTTGAATAGTTTTATCTATTTTTTCCGGCTGTGCAGACTTTTCCCTAGTGGCGGCGAGCAGGGGCTGCTCTCTAGTTGTGGCAAGGCGTCTCCTTACGGTGGCTTCTCTCGCTGTGGGGGACGGGCTGCAGGGCCCGCGGGCGCAGCAGTTTTCGGCTCCCGGCGCTACAGGGTCCACAGCCGCGGCGCAGAGGCTTGGCTGCCCCGAGGCATTATGGGCTTTTCCCGGGGCAGGGATCGAACCCACGTATCCTGCGTTGGCCGATGGACTCTCTGCCACTGATCCACAAGGGAAGCCCTGCTTTTGTTTTAAAAAACCCCTCTCTTAGTTAGAATCTTTCCTAAAACGGGGTTTAAAGCGACAAATTATGATAGTGTGTTGAGGTATTCCATGTACAATATGAGGTACTATATTTATGTCTTACAAAGAAAAGAACTGTGAAGGATGGTTAAAATTTCAAGGGGGAAGCAATAATACGTAGTCTGAGAAGGGCATAGCTCCAGGGAGTACTGAAGTTTAGCAAGGGTAAGTTTTGACAACATACCTTCACCCGTCGTCCCACCCCAGCCTTTTTTAAAATAAGATATCTGCCTGAGATTACAGAAATGTATAGATATGATACAGAGACACAGCAATGAGGTGTCCCACAAACCGCCTGCAAGCTCCTCAAGCAACAGACAGAGAAATGAAGGCGGGTGGACAGGGCAAAGGCCTGTTTGTGGCAGAAAAGAAAACTTCCAACAGTGACTTCATAAATTACACCCAGAAGTCTAGACCAAAGAGAGGTTTGCTTCCGGAAAGTATAGACAGACTTTCTTCACACGTTTTCTGAGAACAAATAGAAAAGTTGCGAGGTTAAACAAACAAACATCTATTTGGAGGTACTGGAGAATTACCAGGGCAGCAAGAACTTCTGTTAAAGAGCCAAATGATCAGAGAGGCCCATAGGCAAGATCCAAACTTGGCATCGGTTTTCCTTTTGAGGCATCTGCCTACGTGAACAAGAAAGTGAAAAGCTAGGAGAATGCAGTGACCGGGAGCCTGACACGCAGAGCAGCACTGGCTGTTTCTCAGAGCCGAGGGCTCCAGGGAGAGAGGAGTCCAGCCTCAATCAGCTTGCTTCCTCAGGAAACAGCCCAGGAGTTCAACTGGGATTCCGAAGAGCTTTGACCTGAGAGAAAGGGTGCTCTGGAAATAGACCCACCCCGAGGAAAATGAACGAAGCCCAAGGACTTCCCTGTGGGTTCGATTCCCAGTCGGGGCACAAATTCCCCTTATGCCATGGGCGTGGTGAAAAAGTAAAAAGAAGAAGAAGAATGGAGCCCAGAATTCAGAAAACTCAAACCCTGACTGAATTGAAGTTATCTGCCCCTGAACTAACTTCCTCTAAGAAGCAAAAGTAAATCCTCTTTGAAGGCTAACAAGATCATCCCAAACCTTAAATTATCTTTATTCTCTTTCATACATAATATATGGCTCTTAATTAAAAGCAAGCAGCTGTGAGAGGTCAAATACTGACCAAAAATCAAGAGAAAAAAAAAACCAAACCAGAACAAAGAATTCAACACATAAAAAATTTTAGATATTATACTAATCAAGACATGGAATTTTAAAATAACTGTGATTATTTTGTTCAAAAAATTATTACATCGACGTGGAGAATTTGGGCAAGTAATTAAAAACAAAAAATAAACAGAAATTTTAGAATTGAAAACGTGTGGTGGAATTAAGCTGAATAAAGGACAAGAAAATCCAAAACTGTTTAAAAACTAAGCAGAACACTCTGATGAAAAATCATAAAGAAATAAGGAAATATTTTGAACTGATTGACTAACAAGGCCCGAAACTGGGTTGTGAGTAGCTACTTGAGTATATTCCACAGCAATTCCACTCCTGGTTGCATAATCAACAAAAACACATACATCTGTGCACCCAAAGGCATGTGTAACAGACTCACACATTAAGATGCAAGTTTTTAATTACTAGCAATTTGTATAAACTCTAATGTACATCAGTAGTAGAAGAAATGAAGAATTCATTGTATCTACACAAAGGTGGGATGGTTTACATGCAATAAAAGTGTATATGGATGAATCTCAAAATGTTGAACAAGGGTCCAGTGGTTGAGACTCTGAGCTCCCAATGCAGGGAGCACCGGGTTTGACCCCTGGTCAGGGAACTGGATCCCACATTCTGCAACTAAGAGCCCACGTGCTTCAGCTAAGACCCAACACAGATTGCAAAATAAATTAAAATAATAATAATAAATTTTTAAAAAATACAGAAGAAATGTTGAAGAAAAGAAGCCATCAGTAATCCATGTGGTAGCATTCCAGTTTCACAAAGTTCAAAGCAGGCAGAAAATTGATTTATAGCATTGTCAATAAAGGTCACCCAGTGTCACCTGCAGGGAGAAGGACGAGGGTGACCACGGAATGGCATGGGGGCTTCTGGGGTCACGGCAATAATCTCTTTCATGACCTATGCAAGGGTTGCACGAGTTTATTTACTGGGTGAGCAGTCTTTAAGACTCCAAAAATCAAAGATAAACAAGCTGTGACCTCAACAGCCGTGTGGTCAGAACGATTTAGGGTAAAGATCAGCAAACAAGCCATAAGGAAGTGTGAGGCACCAGTAAAGTTTGACCTAGAAAAAAAAGTGACTTGGTAATGTGAACTGTGAACACCTTGATAGATTGGGCCGTCTGATGAAAAAGCAACTAAGCTCCACTCTGGACGTGTACTTTCAGCCCAAAAAGGAAAATCGAAGTTTTTTAGACTTTTGATTTAAACCATTTAAACTTTTAAACCATATTTTGATTCTACGTACTAAGCACAAACAATAAAACTACCCAGAAATGGAACACACTCTGTCACATTAATAAGAACAATCTCATGAACATGTTTTAACATAAGCAGAAAGACCATCCATCGAGGATAAGTGGAATGGTTCCTTCACTAAATTGAGATGGCAGATGACCACAGAGGCCCCTTCTAGACTCTATGTGTATGTTCAGCATATTAATAGAACCACAGTAAAAAAAAAGTCTTACCCTTAATCGTGTAGTGGAGATCTCAGCTTTTAAGATATCAGGGTCATATTTAGTACTGGATGAAGAGCCTGAGAATACTTTCAAAGGGAGAAGAGAGGGGAAAAAAAAAAAAGTGACTTGTACAAGTTGCATAACTAGCTGTCAACTTAGAAATTACAAACGCTAAAAACGACAAGATTTACATGCTTCTGGGATACTTACTTAACTTTTTAACTCCTTTATTGTCATTCATCAGACACCTAGATATAAAAAGTCATCTTCAAACCTTCATCATTTTTTTCAATAAAAAGGAACGTTATCAACACCCCAGTGCCTCAGTTTCCTGTGGATTTTACATCTATGGATAAAATCTTAGAGGAGCTTATTGCAGATACAGCTTAACTGTGCTTTGTGTTACCCAGAAACTTGTCACTTCAGTGGGATGTCTGAGCCCATCACAGCTGCTGCTTTAAAAAAGGCGTCTCTGAGATGAGAGGTTGGTTGGTCAGCAGAAACTTGGTCTGTGCTAACCGCTCTAGTTTCAGTTTAGTCCCACTAAAAACAGCGTGCAAGAGCGGCACAAGGCCCTGATCTGAAAAGGTGACCGTCAATCCCTCAGTGAGGAGACCTTTATCGGAAGCCGGGCTGAGGGGCTCCTCCTGCCCAAGGAGGCACAGGACCCAGAGCGCCGTCCCACAGACCCCCGGTGGCCTCCCATCACCTGAGGTCGGTCCCCCCTTCTCAGGTCGGAGCAGCCCCGCTGTACTTACAGCTGGTGCGAGAGCTGGACTTCTCCTTGTAGGCGTCATTCAAGCGGACATACTCGTCCAGGGCCAGGGCCAGCCGCTGCTCCTTCACGTGGTACAGCTCCCGCTGCGTCCGCAGCGCGTCCTGGGCCACCGACAGGTAGTCTTTGAGCATCTTCTCCTGCTCGCCCCGCCATTGCTTCCTCGGATCTTCGATCTGTGTGGTTTCTGAAAATAAATCAGGTGCGTTATTTTCCAGAATTCAATGACGGGGTTTTTTTTGGGGGGGGGAGGGGGATTATTTACGCTTTAAAAAGGAGGTAGCTGGGACCTCCCTGTTGGTCTCTGCTCTACGCAGTGGCTAAGACTTTGCGCGCTCAGTACAGAGGGCCTGGGCTCAACCCCTGGTCAGGAAACTAGATCCCACACGCTGCAACTGAGAGGCACAGCCCAAAAAAAAAAAAGAGTAGCCGTCTTTAATTTTTATCTCCTTCAAGTAGTTTATTAGTATTATGAAGTGACGTCTCCAGAAACGTGATAAGAGTTTTTGCTTTATTTTACCCAGTCCATCCCCACTCTGACCCCTTTCTGTCTTTGTCATCAATTTATTCTCACTGCAAATATATCATATGCAATGTCAAAGTAAGCACAGCGACATGGCTGTGATTGGGTCATCCCTTCCCAGAACCCTCTGGCTCCCCAATACCTTCGGAATAGAAGTCACGCCACTTATGGCCCTGTGTAATCTGAAGCCAATATGGTCCCTACACTTCTGTGTGCTTAACACAGGACTCTTGCCAGGCTGCCCTTCACATCTACATCCCTCAGGGTGTGGGATGCAGGCCAGCAGCGGTCCATGAGCTCTGTGATGTGTCTGTGACAGTAAGAACAGGTATCAAGAGTAAACATTTTGAAATCTTACAGCAATTTCATCCAGTTACTGTGTACCTGTTGACTCTAATAGTAATACTGGGGCTTGCATTTTTAATTTTTTCAACTTTTCTAATTCATGGTGATTGTTCTTTTATAAAAATACCAGTCAGTTCACAGCGGATCAAAAATTTTAAAATAAGTGAAAAGACCAAACCCCGGTGCCCAGCTTCAGGAGAACAGCCCAAGGTACTGTTCTTGGTCCTGCACTTCTGCACACGGGCATCGCCTGGAGGGCTCTAAAAGAAATCCCGGACTAATCGGAGTTTCTGCGGGTGGAACCCAGACAATCGCAGGTTTATAAGCTCCTTTGGTGATTCCCATGAGCGGCTACAGCTGAGAGCCTGTGCTCTGCGACAGCTCACGCTCTGCATCCTGTGTGCAATTATGAAATTATTTGAAATATCCCATCTTAAAGTTGCTGAAACCTGCCTCCTGCACCCCTCCCAGAGGAAACCACAATAAAGGCCCAGGTCATAGACAGAGGTCAGCCAGTAAGAGCCCAAACATCTCCATTTCAAATATTCCTTATAACTCAAGATCTCTGGCCACCTAAATGTGCGATATTTACATTCAATTCCAGTATTTTGAAATACATGAATGCAAACTGACTCAAAGTACAGAGAATTCAGCCTCTAACACACAGAAATGTACGGTCTTAACTCTGGATGACCCAGGATTATCCTTACCTCTTAGTGTGCAAGCCTCTGAATACCACTTAGACCTAGTGACTTGCCTCAAATGGAGAGCACATGGATGAAGACGGGATGTCTCTGGAGACTGGGTTACAGGGGCTGCGACCACCATCTTGCTCTCTCTGCCTGGCTCTTCTTGGCTTTTTCAATCTAATGAAGCCAACTTCCGAATTAAAAGCCATCCTATGGACATAGCAGGCTTTTCTGGTGGCTCAGATTGTAAAAAACCTCCCTACAATGCAGGAGACCCAGGTTTGATCCCTGGGTTGCGAAGACCCCCTGGAGAAGGGAATGGCAACCCACTCCAGTATTCTTGCCTGGAGAATCCCATGAACAGAGGAGCTTAGAGGGCTACAGTCCATGGAGTTGCAAAGAGTTGAACATGACTAAGCTGGCTCAGATGGTAAAGCGTCTGTCTGCAATGCTGGAGACCTGGGTTCGATCCCTGGGTTGGGAAGATCCCCTGGAGAAGGAAATGGCAACCCAATCCAGTACTCTTGCCTGGAAAATCCCATGGACAGAGGAGCCTGGTAGGCTATAGTCCATGGGGTCGTAAAGAGTCGGACACGACTGAGCGACTTTACTTACTTACTAAGCAACTAACACTTCCACTTTCACACTATGGACATAGCGGGCTTTCCGAGTGGCACTAGCGGTAAAGAACCCACCTGCCAATGCAGGAGATACAAGAGATGTGGGTTCGATCCCTGGGTTGGGAAGATGCTCTGGAGAAGGAAATGGCAACCCACTCCAGGGTTCTTGCCTGGAAAAATTCCACGGACAGAGGAGCTCGGCAGGCTACAGTCCATGGGGTCGCCAAGAGTTGGACACGGCTACATGACTGAATGCACACACACAAACCCACACATGCAAGGAGTGAGGAGGGGCCATTGGCTGGCAGCTGACAAGAAGCTGAATTGTTTTGACAGCCACACATGTGAGCTTAGAAGCGGAGTTTCTCCGCTCATGCAGCCCAGCTCACACCTTGAGGTCAGCTGGAGAGAGCCCTAGAGCCAGAGGCCCGACTCTGCCCAGCCTTGCTTGGATGCATCGCCCACAGAAACGATGAGATAATAAAACGTATTTTAAGTCATAAGTTTTGGGGTAACTTGTTCCAGTGAGCTAAATAACTAGGAAACTAACCAAATAAAGAGATGACACAAATTGAAAGTGTAAATGAAAAACCTGAAATGTTTGTTAAGTTATAACAGCTATAGTAAGATATATATTCCCAGTTCTCTCTCAATATCTTTAGAGGTTTTACCTAATCATATTTCCCTACATATTGGCGAATGGGCATACTTTTCAATAAAATGCTTGTCAACAGCTAAATTGCCACAAAACACTGAAAGTAACACCGATGGACACTTAAGTGAGTAAAGTACAATGGTAATAATCATAATAATAACCTGTCAGTATTTGTTTTGGATAGATTAGCTGAAATACTCCAGTTGACTGGTTAAATAGCAGATGCTACTAGCTTCGGCAGGCACCGCTGACATTTCTGATATACCGTCCCATTCAAATAGAAACTACAAACACGGGTTCCCAGAGGCACTTTGAAGAAGGCTTCATAAAGTAAGACTGGGCTTTATCTCCATCACTTATGTTTGCTGAATAGATCAGTGAAGAATATTTATTAAATGTAAATACTCAAAAAAGTATATTACACAAATATGGTTTTTTTTTTTTTTTTATTAAGACCTGGTGGCCTTAGGAGATTACTGTATTATAATGCAATATAATTTGCATGCTGTCTACTATATAAGAGAAGTAATATATCACATACTGTTAAGACATCACACACCTCAAGGGAATTCACATTCCATCAGTTTTACAGATGGAGAAATTTATAGATAGCGAACACACTGTGAGCTACAAGAACTTATCAGGGAAGATAACATTAGACTCTTCAAAGGAATATTACTTCTGTCTCTTAAGCACATTTCTATTCTCTCTGCTGTGCGCAGGAAGAATGAATAAAATGAATATGAGCGACTCTCCTTATCTTCCATTTGAGAAACTTTCCTATGTTTACCTGTTACACTGTGTTATTTCTATAGACAGTTGAGCATCTACTGCCTGACTAGGGAAAACAAGATGCTCGGGGGTGATCCCTCCTGCCAAAGAGATTACAAAGCTCGGGACAGGTCGTGACATAGGAATTAAAGCAACAGGGACGACAAGCATTTTATACAGTAGAAAATGGTGAGCGCCCTGAGGTGAGCACGGTTGAGTGCCATGGCAGTTTAGAGACACGGGACTTTTTCCAGCTGAAAAAGTCAGGCCCGGTGGAATGGGCAGTGATTAAGCAGGGCTTTGAAAGGTCTGAGACAAGAGGCCCTTCGAGCACCAACCCCAGTCTGGCGCTCCAGCCGTTCTCCCAGCCTCTTTCACACCAGCCTCAGATCACTGACTTTCTCTTCTTTCTTTCATTAAGTCCTGCTTCCTGTGGCCTCTTCAGACCTCTGGCTTTACTTATGGGGCTTCCTTCTGCAGGCAGTTTCTCCTTCCAGCCCCAAACTGTACCCCAGCCCCTTATTTTCCAGGCCTGGTTAACGTACTCATCCTTTGGGCATCAGCTTAAAGCACCTTCTCTCGGGAGCTGCAGGCACACCCCTCAGAATGGACGTGGTGCTTTTCTTGTTCTCCTTTGATCTACTTGTGATGGTGGGAACAGAATCTAACTCTCTTCTCTCATTTCTTCCCCAGGACCTCAAGAGGGACGAGCTATGGTTTCTTGAATGTCACGTTGAGAGATACAAAACTCATTCTCTAAGCAACAGTGTGTGGCAGAAAAGGTTCTAAGTGAGGGCATGAAAGGATCTTGGTTATATTTTAGGAAGATCATCTGAGAGAAATGTGAGGTTCTCTTATCAAAAGAGTTGATATGATTGCGCAGAAAATTTTTTGGATGAAAGATTATATATCAAGTTTAAAAAAAGCAGTTTATAAAACTGTATGTGATATAATTCCACTTGATGTAAAAGATATATTGAAAACTCTGTGTGTGTGTGTGTGTGTGAACATGAAAAGGTCTGGCAGACACAATGAAAGGTTTAGAATACCTGGTTATCTCTGAGTTTTTTTCCTTTTTCTTTTACCTATAATTTATACTTTTCTCTTCAGCTCATGTATCGCTTCTATGAAAAATATTTTTAAAATTTTAAAATATTTTTTAAAGGGAAGTGCACAAGGTATCAGGGTCTGATAAGGCTAAGGGAGCAAAGCTGAAAACACAGAGGAAAAAACCATACTCTGTATCTTGATTGAGCAGCAGCTGCAAAGGTGTATATATTTGCCAAAATTCATTGAAATACATGCTTAAAATTTGTGCATTTTTATATGTAGATGGACCTTAATTACTAAAAGACAAAAGAGTTAAGGTGCAACTCTGACTCTATCAAAAAGTGATTTACTTCTGGTTGCAGTGATAATATCAAAACCTTACGGACAGTACTTCATAATTACCTTCTATTAATAGTTAGTTTCAAACACCTCCATCAATATCTAAACAGAACCCTGACTCCACACGCGCAGCCATTGAAAGGTGAATTCTACCACAAAACTCTTAGGGCCTAAAGGAACTATTGGTGTCAAGGTCAAAACTTTTACCTCTAGGTATTTAATAGTGTGACTTAGAAATAGTATTAAACAGCCAAACACTCTCTAATTTTTTACTGAAAAACAAACAAACAAAAGAAAATAATGCTGAAACTAAACAATGTCAAGACATAACATATGTGTAGACCAGCTGTTAAGAGAAGAACATACAATTTCCTCCCTAAACAACCTCACAGGAGTGTCTTTAAGATTAATGAGATAACGGATCAGAGCCTTTTTAGTGGGAAGACTACTTGCGGTGGGTAACTGGGGTACTTTGGGCCACAGTAAATCTGCCAGGTCCCTGGGATCCCATTACCAAAGAAAAATGGGGGACCTAAAAATTTATATTCTGATCATCAAGTTTTTAAATATTCAGAACAGTGTTTTCTAAAGCATAATTTAGAACTGAAATGCACTTTAATTTCTTTAAAAACAGAGAGGTTTTTAATCTGTGCATTACACAACAAAACTCTTCATTGTTCTAACATGGAAGAATTTATCATCCTACAAGGCACCCAAAGGCGGAAAAGTAAAGCCACAGTCACCGTCCACAAGAAGCTCACAATTTAGTGAGGAAAAACCTACAAACAATGTGAGGGCAGTACAGTGAGTAAGTAGCCGGTACTATGGACATATCTGCACAGGGCGCGTCATTCGGAATGGGGGAGGGGACTTGCAAGGTGGAGGGTCTGGTGCCCTTTCAGACAGACAGACAGACAGACAGACAGACAGACTCCTCTCTCCCCCTCTGCCCCCATAAGCCCAACAAAACTTCCAAAATGGACATTTCTGTTAAATATGAAAAGTGAGGGTTTGAAATAGAGAAATTCATTCTGTAGAGCGTTTGCTCTCCTGTATGACTCTAGATTTGGGGGGATTACTCGTCTGACATGCTTGTTTGTACCGAAAAGGAAACACTCACTGTTTATGTGATCGATGTAGTAGACACCAATCTGAGGGTCGAACCCGGCTTCCCATCCCCACGGCAGCTCATCGCCAACACAGTCAGCAAACGACAGGGGCTTGGTCAACCTGGAACAGACCAGAACAAAGGCACAGGTGACTCTTTCCATCCAACCGCACGTGTCAAAGTCCAGCACCACCCACGTGCTAAGCATCCAGGCTGTATTTCTGTTTTGTTCTTTACTGTTTCTGCTACTGTGCTTGAAGTCTTTAAAGAAAAAACAAACAAACAAACAAACAGGGCTAAAATGCAAAGATGAATATCCAAAAAAGTAGCAAGTCATGATACCTTTTGAAAGTTTATAGCTTAAGACTGTACAATAAATGAATAAGGTCATCCAGGAAGAACTCCAATCTGAGGGTCAGGATGGCTGGGATGCAGAGTGAGCTCTGAAGCTAAACAGCCTTCCCACCGAACAGAAAAGGGCTTGCCATGTGGCTCAGTGTAAAGAATCTGCCTGTCAATGCAGGAGCCGCAGGAGGAGTGGGTTTGATCCCTGGGTTGGGAAGATCCCCTGGAGGAGGGCATGGCAATCCACTCCAGTATTCCTGCCTGGAGAAGCCCTGGAACAGAGGAGCCTGGTGGGCTACAGTCCATGAGGTCACAAAGAGTCAGACACGACTGAGCGACTGAGCACGCACACATGCTCAAGACAAGATATACATCTGGTTACACCAACTACAGATTTGGCTGCTCTTCTAAAAATTAACTCGACTGCAAGGTCCATGAAGAGCTCTCCTTGACAGGAGGGGCAAATAGATCTTATTTTTACACTTGGACTTAATAGTCCCTCAACAAAATGTTTAATGGAACCAAACATACAAAGTATTAATATTTATACATCGATGGGACCTCACCTTTTGAAATGCCTTATACTTTTTCTTTTAGCCTTAAAGCTAATGGGGAAACAAGGTATCTAAGCAGAGTACAGGTTTTGGACTTTATCATGAGTTGATTTTCTCTCTCACTTTCTTCATTTTCGCTTCTCAGATTTTCCCTGGCAGCTGCAGGCAGGCCAGCACCAAAGACTGGTGACCACTCTGCTGTAGGATGGCCAACTTCAGGTGACATGTCTGCTAATTTAACACTCGGGCCTCATCAGCGCAGTTCCAAATATGAATTACCTGGACTCTCTGATCCCTGCTGGTGAGTATCGGTGATTTCACAGCGCAACTGAAATATAGGTCATTTCTAGAATTGCATCATTCATCAGAGTAACGAGCTGTGTCGTGTTTCAGAACTCTGGGAGGAAAACATGCAAAGGAAGGAAGGCCTTTCTTCCCAGGAGTGGCCTGCAACAGCCCTCCTCCGAGGATCCAGAGAAAGAAGTGTCTCCTTTTCTCTCAACCTTTCCTGAGTATGAAATCCACTTCTGGACATGGCTGCAGGGGTCCCGGCCTTCTGAGGCAGTCCAGCCCAGAGACGAGTCATGAAGAATCCCCTCCCGGGACCGACCTCAGGGCCAAGTTACTTCATTTTCACCAAGGGAATGATTTCTAATTCCTGACTTGGCTTTTTTCCTTTTTAGTCTCCCAGCTAAACCAATCATTTTCCTTGTTTTCATTTTCCAGTAGTTATGTATGGATGTGAGAGTTGGACTATAAAGAAAGCTGAGCACTGAAGAATTGATACTTTTGAACTGTGGAGTTGGAGAAGACTCTTGAAGAGTCCCTTGGACTGCAAGGAGATCCAACCAGTCCATCCTAAAGGAGATCAGTCCTGAATATTCACTGGAAGGACTGATGCCGAAGCTGAAACTCCAATACTTTGGCCACCTGATGTGAAGAACTGACTCACTGGAAAAGACCCAAAAGGCAGGAAGAGAAGGGGACGACAGAGGATGAGATGGGTGGATGGCATCACCGACTCGATGGATATGAGTTTGGGCAAGCTCTAGGAGTTGGTGATGGATAGGGAGGCCTGGCGTGCTGCAGTCCATGGAGTTACAAAGAGTCGGACATAACTGAGTGACTGAACTGAAAGCAATCATTTTAAGAAAATGATTTTGAACAGAGAGCTGTTTATTCCCCAAGTTTTTTCTAGAGTTCTTCTAGATACGGCCAGTACATTGATGAGCAGCGAGGCCAACATCACAGGCCCAAGCTTGCTGTTAACATCAAGTGAAAGCAGGTGACTGGTCTGGCCACCGTTGTAAACATCGAGGGTCAACACAGCCACACCACAGGGTATTTGCATTGTAAGGAACTGACTTGAGGAAAGCTTTTAAAACCCCTATTTCAACACAGGAGGCTTTTCTTCAGTTTTTTTGAGGACTAGTGTGGACACTGTGTCTGCTTGGGTGGCAAGGGGTGCTAAGAACTGTCATGATACCTTTTCCATTTATATCCAGGACTTGCAGCTCACTAGGATCCTTGTACGATCATCTTGTGTATCGCTGTCGGGAAAATTCCACGGAAGGAGGAGCCTGGCAGGACTACCGCCCGTGGGATCGCAAAGAGTCACACATGACTGAGCAACTTCACATCTTTGTTTATCATTACCCTCACTTTTTTTTTTTTTAATTTACAGAAAAGGTTGAATTACATTAAAAAAAAAAAAACCTATAAGGTGAGGCTATCTTACTGGACAGCCTTCCCTACCTCAGTTTCTTTCTCTTCATTTTAAGTGGTGGTCACAACCCCTATCTTCTCCTTGCAACGTGATTACTGGCTAAGATGAATGAAAGGATGAGAACGGAATAACTCAAGAGTGTCTAGGACATGGTTAGGCAGTCAATAAATGCAGGCGATTATGAACCCAAGCAGGACACGTGAATTCTCTCTCTCGCTCTCCAGGGGAACTGAGTCAGGCAGTGTACAGGCAGTTTCTTAAATCAAATCCTTGGGCCCTGGAGTAAAGTATATATTATGCCTAAAGGATCAGAAACTCTAGGGCCCAGCAGTGTTTGTTTAATCAAGTGTTCCAAGTAATTCGAAAGAATTTGGCTCAGAAGTTAAGAACTTGAAGTTTGGCATCAAAGGGACCTGGATTCAAGTCCTTGTTCTGCCATCTTACAACGCCAGGCAGGTTATCAACCTTAAAAGCCTCTATTTTCCAATCTATTATTTTTTTAAAAAGGTAGGGATGGAGTGGGGAGGAGATCATGAAGTTTAAACGAGAACCAATTGGTGTGATGCCTGACAAGTGGAAAGCTTCCATATGTAGTAGACGAGCGAAATGAATCTCAGCCATGTTAAGCAAGGCATCTAAACATGGCAACTTGCCACATTCACTCTGCAAACCTGCAGTCAATTTGAACTTAATCTGAGTCCAAAATCTGGCTCTTAGAATTGTGCTCAAATCCCACCTTATATCATGAAAAATGTGCAGGAAAACTGGGTTTTCTTTTGACAAAGGTACTAGATACTATGTGTATCAAAAGCTTACCACGTCATGGGACATGGCCCTCTCTTCATACTCTGTCTGTGAGACTGAGCTTCCATCACCTTATTGGACAAAGCCCCTTGCACATCCTTCTGCTGGAGGATCCTCTCTCCCTAACCTCCTCTATCTGGGCTGTCTAAAAGGCACAGGCATCCCAAAGAAATAAAGGATAAGGAGACATGGAAATGGTATGTTTGAATGACAAAAGATAGACATTATGCAAGTTTTATCCCAGCACCAAAGCAACGTGTTCAAGCCTAAGTATGATGTGAATATACCTACTACTTCGAGAATCAGAAGTCACAAAAGTTTTAGAACATGCACTATGATTACTATGATAGTAACTTGATTACACTTGGAAATAATCCAGCTTTTTCTATTATTGCTTAAAGCAGACAATAAGCACTTTATTAACTGTCACTGTCCTAACACTGGCATTACTTCTATAAGTATAAATGTAACTGTGAACTCACTTAAAAATTCAGATATTTCCCTTCCTGGAACGTTAACATAAATGCTTCCTTGCAGTCTTGCTGCAAAAATCAATTTAATACTGTATTTTCTGTATCTGGATAAACACAGATCTTTTCTCTATGCCCTATCGATAAGGGTAAAACCATTAAACACACATTAATAAATTTCAAACTTTTAATTCTTTTGCAAGTTATGAAACAGATATAGAGCAACATTCTCAGGTACTAAACTAAGAAAAGCACTCAGATAGGCTGCTATCCTGATAAAGAAAACATATTACTATGATACACTAAGAAGTAACCAGAAACAAAAAGAAATAGCAGACATATTCCAAAATTAGACACAATGTGACTCAGAGAAATGTTTCTAAATTTCTTCCTCTTGTTTTGCTCGAGGAATCTCTGAAAGAGTCAATCTTCCTTTGATGTCGAGGAAGTAAAAAATGGATGGAGTTTGTTGGTTCTCCCACAAAGGAGCAACAGCAGGCAGAAAGCCTGAAATTACCGAGCGTCTTTATGCTAAATTCCAGAGATTACCCTTTGCTTAAAAAACAGTCTTCCTTTGCACCGTGACTAATGTGAAGAAAATGGCAATTTACTGCAGCACTTGGCCACAGTTTACATACAAAACTTGAACTCGGCATGGTATTTCCTCTCCTTGTGGGCATTATATCATTCTTTCATACAACCCATCACTGAGTGTTTACTGTCAGGCCACGGAGTCAGGGTCCTATGACAGATGTCGCGCACAGATGAATGTGCCCCTCCCGCTTATATGATGGTGAATATTGTTGTGTGTGCAAGTGCAGCCGGACACACTCACTCGTGCTAACTGCAACTGAGTCTGTGCTAACTAACGCTGGATGAAACGACGCTTGATAGAACCATTTTCAGGTTAATAAAACTCTTGCCACGGTTCCAGTCTCCCAAATGTACAGTTGAACATGAATGTTAAAGGTCTGAAGAGTTCTTTTCACTGCACAGCATCTGTTGCCGCTGACGTTTAACTCAAGGCAGAGTTCGTACCGTCGACAGCGATCGCTACAGAATCGGTCCACACCAACCTGCTTGCATTGTTCTGAGAACAGTGGTGGGGTTAAAGATGAGGCTCACAACGTGAATTTTACAGGGCAGGTAGAAATAACAGAACTCTCTCTACTCCTGAAAGAATTTTAATTTACAGTGATGCGATCAGTTTCCATCACTCTTCTTATCAGGCAAACTGGCAACACCAAGGAACGAACGGGACCGGGAGAAACAGGGCTGAGTGAAGAGGCAGCGAGAAGAAACTGACTTTTAAGAACACAAACCTCTTCGGAGGAGGGTAATGCAGTTGGTTTTGCGTCTTTGGGAAAACTTGCTTAAATTCTTCTCAGCGGGTCCTGCTGGATAGGAGGGGGCTGGCAGACAGGCAGGACCACGGATCGGGGAGGGCATGGCTGCCCCAGGGCTTGAAGGGCTCATCCAAGGTTACCAGCTGAAAGGGGCGTCACAGGGGCGTCTAGCTGGGCTCACTTCTTCAGCCTGAGTCCACGTCCTCTCTGATCCACTGGCTCCCATCCTGGTCTCCTCTGCTAGACTCTGGCCTTCCTACAGCTGAGCCTCACCGCGGCTGATTTTATTCATGGTGCCACAGAGAGCCAGGTTCATCCCTCTTCCGCGTGGCGGGCTTTCAGATATTTAAGCATAGCGGTCTTGTTTCTGGGTCTGCTTGCCTACAGCCCGGGACGCCCCATCCCGTTGACTGAACAGCGAACAATAAGAACAGTCCCCTCTTACCCTTCAAAAAGCCTTCCTCAGGTGTTCTGGCTTTTTTTTTTTTTAACTTTGGCCACACCCCAGGCAATCTGGGTCCTTCTTTTCCAGACCAGGGATTGATCCTGTGCCTCCCGCATTGAAAGGTGGAGTCTTAACCACTGGACATTTACGTCCTAACTTCACTCTAATTCTGGAGCAGAGATTTCAGGTCTGGAGGATGGCAGGAGGCCCGATCAGCATCTCCCTTACACCACCAAATGGAATCCTCTCACTCCTTCAGAAATAGACGCCTGAAAGGCAACCTTTGTGAGTAATTCACCTTCAAAGTACACACAGCTTGTGTGCCCCCAAAGTGCTGCTGCTTTGGGGATGCAAACACAGTACCTACAAAAATGCCAATACTCCCAATTTTCTATGTTAAAAAAAAAGTCAATTTTCACATTGAGTAAATTATACTGCTAATAAACATTTTCTGAGTCCTTCCATGTACCACACACGCTTTAAATATGTATGTATGAGTTAAATCCCCATAAAATCCTGCCAAGTAGAGGCAAGTATTATCTCCATTTGAACACCCTGTGCAGGAAAAACAAAAATCAAAGGAGCCTGTGACGGTGCCGCACACGCCCCTCTAGTCCAAGGTGGGGGTTTCCAGCCATTAAGTTGCTTGTGCAGGATACAGCCATCGGTACCGCCAATTCTGGGCACGGATTTAACTACTGATACCTTACTTGGATTGACTGGCCACCAATTTCTGGAAGAAATGGCAAAAAAGGAGTTCCATAAAAAAGTTCTGGAGGGCTACTTCCTTGGCGGTCCAGTGGAATAGACTCCATGTTTCCAATGCAGAGGGCCCAGGTTCAAACCCTGGTTGGGGAACTAAGATTCCACATGACTTGCAATGTGGACCCTCCCAAGAAAAGAACTTCTGGCAGGAGGAGGTGGAAGGGGCCCTGGCCTTTAAGATGACCCCACTGAGGAGGGGTCCATCATGGCCTCTGCCTGAGCACATCTGGGTCCAGCAGTAGCTGTGAGTGCCATGGGGACCTTCATGCCAGAAACTCTGGCGGGAGGGGCTCCAAAGAAGTGAAAAATAAAGCCCAATTGCAGATGAATGGAAGATACACTCCAAGGACATGCAGCTCTTAAATTCTTTAGAGATTCGATCAAAGATCAAAAGTAGACTGAATAGCAATTTCTAGGTAAAACTATAAGATGTATACATGTTTAAGAATTAGCAGGAGACTATAATATGATTCAATTTAACTGCTTGTATTGCCTGCCTATTAAAGTTAAAAAGAAGAGTTGAGGCTAACAAAGCCAAAATTGTGAATTCCCTTTCCCTCAGGGGCTCTTTAAATACCAGGACTGACCTGAAAATTTGAGTTAGAGCAGAGGTTCTCAAACCTAAGAGCATACCCCACTCATCTGAAAAGATGGTTAAAACAGATTGCCGGGGCCACCTTAGGGTCTGGGACTCAGCAGATAGGGCCTGATCTACTGATACTAGGATTTGCAAGGTGTTTTTTGGTTTTTTTTTTTTTAAAGAAATTTTAAAATTTTCATACAGTTCAAATCAGTGTTTGTGGTTCAGTTCAGCTCCTTCATTGCCAAATCTGGGGACAGGGACTGCTTCAGCTTCTCTGCCTTCTCTTTGTGATAACTGAAGAGTAAAGGTATCTGCTGCATCGAACTTTAAACTTCACATTTTCCTTAATTTTTCTTGACCTGGACAGATTTGGTGTTCTTTCCCTTGGCTGTGAGCAGAAGTCCTTGATTTCCCCAACTGTGTAAGACATGGCCACAAGGTGCAAAGAGCGGAAAAGGAAGGATCTGCGTTTGTAACGAGTTCCCCAACGATGCTCATGCTGTGGGTCCCTGGACCACACTTTTGAGAACCATTGTTTAAAGGCACATTACACAGCCCCAATCCACCCAGTGACAGAGAAAACGAAAACAAACACAATTTAAAAATGAAACTGGAGGGAATTCCCTGGCAGTCCAGTGGTTAAGACTCTGTACTTTTGCCACCAAAGGCAAAGGTTCAATTCTTGGTCAGGGAGCTAAGATCCTGCAAGACTTGCAGCATGGGGGGAAAAAAACTGGAAGCAAAAGTCTATGTTTCAAAAATCTCTATTATGACAACTATGACATATTTAGCAAAATTAGTAGCTTGCTAATTCTCAAATTTGGGCCACTTTGTTTAATTTTATGTAAACTTTTCTCCTCAAAGAACACTTAAATAATTTGAAAATAAGTTCTTCAGAAACATGGTTTTCTCTTTCTCTCATCTTCTCCCTTATATATGAAATACACAGTAACAAGTACTCAACATTATTAGTCATCAGGGAAATGGAAATCAAAACCACAATGAGGTACCTACTAGGATGAGTATAATTTAAAAAACAGAAATACCAAGTGTTGATGAGGATGTAGAGAAACGGGACATTGTTGACGGGAAGCTAAGATGGTACAGCCTCCATAGAAAACAGTTTGGTAGTTCCTCAAAGAGTTAAAACACAGAGCTATTGTATAATCCTGAAATCCCACTCTGAGGTGAATAACCAAAAGAATTGAAAACAGGTACCCAAACTATTACACGTACCTGCAGGTTCATAGCGCCACTGAAGGCCAACAGGTGCAAAGAACTCAAGAGTCCATCAGTGGATGAAAGGACAAGCAGTGTGGTATATACGTGCAATGGAATACTATTCAGCTATGAAAAGGAATGAAGTATCAATACCTGGAAATACTAAATATGCTACAATGTGGATGAACCTCCAAACATTATGGTAAGTGAAAGAAGTCAAACACAAAGGTCACACATTATAATTCTATGTATATAAAATATCCCGTATAGATAAACACATGCAAATGGAAAGAAGATCAATGGTTGCCAGGGACCACAGAGAGAAGCAATAGACAAGTGCCCATCGGTAGTGGAGTGATGGAAATGTTTTGGAACTAGAGAGAGGTGGGGGTTGAACTCCACTGTGAATGCATATATACCACTGAATTGTTCATCTTAAAGTGACTGATTCTGTGTTTTGTGAATTTCACCTCAATAAACTGTTTCATAAAATTAGTGACAAGTTTTAAGAATGCTGAGACTCCAAGTGATTATTTGGAGTAAGTAAAACAATAAAAATATGGGAAAATATTCAACTTCACTAATAATAAAAAGAAAAGCCAAATAAAACAATAATGAGGCTTGATTTTAAGACTCTCAGGATATCAAGTTTTTGTTTTGTTTTGCTTTGTCCCAAGGATGAAATTCAGTTCTGGTGGAAGATGTGGGAAATCAGTTCCTTTCATTTATTGCTGGTGATTCTGTAACTTGATACATCCTTTTAACAAACAGTTTGGCAGTATTAAAAAACCATTACACTGTTGATCCCATGTAACCTAGGAGTGCAATTTTTACACAGTGTTTCCCGAACCCCGTCCCACCTGATCACCCCCAGAAAGACTGAGGAGCTGCCTTAAGCATCTTACTAGGTTCCTGTCTTTCTCATCAGCCTACGGGCTTCTCAAGGCCAGGGCCCCTTCAGCCTTCTCTGCATCTCTAGCCCAATGCCTTCCTCACACACAGTCGGCAGAGCAACGGTGTTGACTGACCAAGTGGGTGCAGGTTAGAAAGGAAGACAAAAAATGAAAACAAGGATACCATGGAAGAACTGTGATTTTAAAAAATGTTCAGTTTACACAGATGTAACAGTAAATGCATTTACTAAAAGCATAATATGAAGGTTGATATTAAGATGATAGCTGACCTTGCATCACGGGACGGGATAGGAGAAAAACATCTTTAAAACCTGAATCAAAATACTTGTCTCATAATTTTATTTTAGTTGACTATCATTACATTATGTATCAGAAATGAATAGCTAACAGAAAACAGATTCTTAGTTACAAAGAGGGCAAGGAATTTATTTCAGGTGTTTTAAAAATTCAGCAAGTTTTTTTTTTTTTTTTTAAATATTTGACCCAGAGAAAACACAGAGGTCAGCAAACACTTTAACCTGTACCTCTTTTCTCTGCTAAGTGCCAAGAAATGTTTGCTTGCCGGATTATTCGGTTTTGGAAAATAGTTTGAGAATTTAAGTGGATATGTTGGCAAAGAAGGTAGGAATGTTTGAAAGAGGAAGAGGGCTTAAGAGATTACTGTCCAAACAAACAAAAACCCACCACCATGGTCTTGTTCTCCTACCTAGAGTTCAAACAACACACAACCGGTAACAGATTGCATCACAGATAATAGCTGTTCAAGGACCAGGATAGGAAGAAGCTTGACATTCACTCTGGAGAACATACCCATCCCAACAACAAAGAGATGACACATGGCTCACTCACCCTCTGTGTGGACACAACCTTGTTAGATTCAACCTCTTTCTTACAGAGGTCGACTAAGGAACCTAGGTTACTTTTATCAAAACGTAAGCAACTAGGCTTCCCAGGTGGCTTCCCAGGTGGTAAAGAACCCGCCTACCAATGCGGGAGACACAGGTTCAATCCCTGGTCTGGAAAGATCCCCTGGAGAAGGAAATGGCAGTCCACTCTAGTATTCTTGCCTGGAAAATCCCATGGACAGAGAAGCCTGGTGGGGTACAGTCCGTGGAGTCTCAAAAGAGACAGACACAACTTAATGAATAAAACAAACCACCACAAAGTAAGTGAAGGTTCATTTAACCATATACCACCATTCCTCGACAAGATAACTGGAAGGGGGGCGGAATCTAATAATGACCACTAAGGTTCATAATCTTTCTATATGCTTATTTGCTTCTTTTGTGAATTGTCCTTTTTTAAAATTATGTTCTTTGTCCTTCTTAACAATTTGTGACAACTTTTAATATAAATATGTTTCCAAGGATATTATTTATCCATAAACTTTGTTTATGATGAGTAAAAGATTGATTATTTAAAAGTGTTAGGCTAAATGGATAGCCAGTTAAGGGATAAAAGCTAGATCCTGTCTCTTCCTTATAACAAAATTAATTTCAGATAAATCCAAAGAACTATATGTGATACATGAAAATAACTGAGGTATGAAACCCACTAGAAGAAAAGACAGGCAAGAATTCTTTAAGACTTCTGGATGCCACCTCTTAACCTAGTGTTTCAAACTGTAGCCCCTTAACACTTGCTGTTGAAAATAAATACAATGAAAACAAAATCGTAATATGAAACTTTATCAGACTGCTGGCAGCAGCTTTGAGCTAATGGCTTGCTCTCTTTGTTAAAAAAGCAATTAAGTATTAGAACAACAGACTGGTTCAAAATTGGGAAAGGAGTATGTTAAGGCTGTAAATTGTCACCCTGCTTATTTAACTTATATGCAGAGTACATCATGCAAAATGCTGGGTTGGATGAAGCACAAGCTGAAATCAAGATTGCCAGGAGAAATATCAATAACCTCAGATATGTAGATGACACCACCCTTATGGCAGAAAGTAAAGAGGAACTAAAGAGCCTCTTGATGAAGGTGAAAGAGGAGACTGGAAAAGCTGACTTAAAACTCAACACTAAAAACATGAAAATCGTGGCATCTGGTCCCACTGCTTAATGGCAAACAAATAGGGAAACAATGACAGACTTTTTCGTGGACTTCAAAATCACTGTGGACGTTGACAGCAGCCATGAAATTAAAAGATGCTTGATTCTTGGAAGAAAAGCCATGACTAACCTACACAACGTATTAAAAAGCAGAGACATTACTTTGCCGACAAAGGTCCATCTAGTCAAAGCTATGGTTTTTCTAGTGGTCATGTATGGATGTGAGAGTTGGACCATAAAGAAGGTTGAGCACTGAAGAATGGATGTGGTGTTGGAGAAGACTCTTGAGAGTGAGTCCCTTGGACTGCAAGATCAAACCAGTCAAGACTAAAGGAAATCAATCCTGAATATTCATTGGAAGGACTGACGCTAAAGCTCTCATACTTTGGCCACCTGATGCGAAGAGCCGACTCATTGGAAAAGACTCTGATGCTGGGCAAGACAAAAGGCAGGAGGAGAAGGGGACAACAGAGGATGAGGCAGTTGGATGGCATCACTGACTCAATGGACATGAGTTCGAGCAAGCTCCAGAAGGTGGTGATGGACAGGGAAGCCTGGTGTGCTGCAGTCCATGGGATTGCAAGGAGTTGGACACAACTTGAGTGACTGAATAACAATAGCAAGTATTAGAAAGGTGCTAAAGACATAATATTAGCCCCATTAGATCTCCTTGATCTAAAAGAAGACTTGAAAAGCAGGGGGGAGAAAAGTCTAAAAATTACTTAATGTGGTTTTCCTACTCCACTGCACCTACCTGGGGAAATACAGTTCTGGGCTGAATAGAAGACCTCAGCAAGGAATGCAGACCTGGGGCAAATTTTAATTTAGGAAATTAAAAGTGAGGGACCGGGTTCACAAAAGTAGCAGGTCTCAAAGTTCGGCCCCTGATCCAGGAGCATCAGCCCCACCTGGAACCTGGGTGGAAATGCAAGTTATTAAGTTCCTCCCCCCAAACTACTAAATCGGAAACGGGGAGGGCATGGTCATGCTCTCTGCAGGATCCTCAGGGATCCTCATGCCTGTGAGAGCTGGGGAGAGGCTGAAACGGAACCCAGTCTTCCCTTTCACCACTGGAGAAGGGGCGACCGCAGGGACAAGCAGGAAGGCGACCGCGCTGGGGGCAACTCGGAGGGCAGGGAAATGAAATAACAGGATTCGAGGCTCTGGGGGCCGGCAGCCCTCCCAGTCTCTGGATATCTGAAAGCAGAAAAGCTGGGTAATGAAATGCTGGGGGTGTTACTCAAACAGTGCGCTCAACAGACCTGACAGCAGGAACTGAGAAAGTCCACAAGGCTACGATTTGCAGTTTCAAAGGAGTGTGTTGATACCAGCACAGGTAAGCAAAATGATAATCAATTAATGTAAAATTATGTCGTGTGCCAGGTGCCAGAGGGACAAGGCAGCTGAGATGCGGGGTGAAATTTCCAGGCGGAGATCAGACAATGGGTGAGACAGATGAGCCAGGCAAGGCCTTGGGATGTGCCCACGTTTAGGGTGCCAGAAGGAGGTCACGGTAAGGATGCCGAGGAAACCGACTTCAACTAGAAGTGGAAAACCAACCGCAAGACACGTCAGTCTTGAGTCCTTTTATTCCTGCCAATAGGAAGTAACAATAAAACTACCCACAAAGAGACATTTCATTTATGCGTCCGTTGGGTCTTCCGACGTTTACCGACAGCCTCTCTCAAACTCTGGGACACACGAGATGCACGAGGTCTGGCTGTGGTCCCACCACTGCTTCTGCAGACCATGAGCGCCTGTCCCCTAGGTGGGAGCTGCATAGAAATCGCCTGGCCGGCGGTGGCCAAACGTTTGCTCTGGGGACAAAGACAAAGACTGTGCCTCCCTGCGGTGTCATGGATGAACCACCAGTGTCTTTGCGACCGTGGGTAGAGCTGAGGGGAACACAAAGTCATCCTTGTAATGACAACACGGGGCTAGGCTCCCGGAACCAAAGTGCCCATTTCTCTTTTATGTCCGTAGGCTCAATGTTTGTTACCAGGGGATGTAACCTCCAGAGTCTGGGAAAGCCAGCCCGCGCAGAGACCCCGTGGACGCGGTCTCTCTCCTTTCCACTGAGTCCATGGTAATTACCCACCTTCGTGCCCCTGGTCACTCTGACCACAGGAAGCAGCTACAGGTCATGCTGGAATTTAATAATTCCAAGCCTAGAGCTTTTTTTTTTTTAAATAGCATTACTGAAGTTTAATTTATATACCAGAAAATTTGCCCACTGTAAGTGTACAAATCAGACATTTTTAGTAAATTTATAGAGTTAAAACCACCCCACAATCTAAGTAGAGCAATTCTGACCACCCCCAAAGATGCCCCCTGCTCCAGCTGCCGTGTTCAGTCGCGTCCGACTCTTTGGGACCCCCATGGACTGTAGCCCGCCAGGCTCCTCTGTCCATGGGATTTCCCAGGCAAGAATACTGGAGTGGGTTGCTGTTTCCTTCTCCAGGGGATCTTCCTGACCCATGAGGCTGAACCCCCAAATCTCCTGCATTGGCAGGAGGATCCTTTCCCACTGCACCACCGGGGAACTCCATCTCCCCCACCACCGGCTACCACTAAGTTACTTTCTGTCTCTACAGATTTACTTTTCCTGGACTTTCATACAGACAGAAATCTGTGCTTTCTTGTGTCTGGCTTCGTTTAGCATGTTTTAGTGGTACATCCACATAGTCTAAAGACTGATTTATCTTTTTTCCCGCCTCCTCACGACCTGTCCTGTCCACCACAGGAGTCTTTGGGACCCAGAACAACGGCTACATCCAACACGTGCTGGATGACAGTCTTCTCTGCCTGTCCTCTCTGCTGAGGACCGCATCTGCCCTGAAGGACGCCACGCCCAACTCCCCATCACTCCCCCAATACACTCTAAAACCCTCTCAAGTGTATAGGCTTTTGCATTAAAAAGAGACTCATTCTGGTTCTGAATACAACCAAAAGAATCACAGATTTTTTTTTTTTTAAAGCTACAGGAATGGAATTCTGAGAATCAAATATCAGAAAACGAAGAAATGTTCGTAAGCGGCCCAAGGAATGGCGCTAACATGCTACAAATCAATTCCATCCCCAGCATTTGGTCTGCTGGCTAAACACATGATTGGATTTTTATAACTTATAGGAAGACTTTCTGTGGCGGTATTTCCTTGTGCCCTCCAGTCTCTGTTTTCCTCTGGCAGGGCACCAGGTCCTCCGAGCACTAGGAATTAGACGTGTGGCATGTCAGGAATGTCTGATAACTACACTAACTTCGGAGCTCACCCATTAGTCATAAACAGAAATGCCCTTTGAGCTCAGACTCAGATTCAGCTCGAAGCAAACAAAAGTCATGAGGCTGAGTGCTGGCCAAGCGCACAGGCCGTGTGGGGTGGGCTGAGAAGGCTCTAAATACTGTTCTTCATCGCAGCAAAGACAAAGACTGCTTCATTATCCAAAATGTTCACACACCCAAGGTGCGGAGCATCGCTTGGTTAAGTTTTCGATTAGTGACACCTGAGTGAGAAACACCAACCATTAAAATTACTTTATAAAGTTCGCCCTGTTCCTGTATACTTTCACTAGCATCTCCTTAACCGGGGCTCATTTTTAGTCATTAATCCAGTTCTGGAGGTGTTGGTACTGCTCAAGATTAATTTAAAGAAAAAACACAACAAACGCTGAGGAGGGACTTCCCTGGCAGTCCAGGGGTGACTCTGGGCTTCGACTGCAGGGAAACACAAGTTCAATCCCTGGTCAGGGAGCCAAGATCCTGCAAACTTCCAGGTGGGGCCAAAAAAAGGGCCAAAAAAAAAAAGAGAGAGAGGGAGAGAAATACCAACCAACTGTAGCATGTTTATCTCAACTGGATCCCAATTTTTAATTAAAAAAAAAAGGATAAAAGAATTATTGGAACTACTGGGTAATTTAAATATACTAGATGTTATACTAGAGATGTGGGATGACAGATGTTAGATGATATGACAGGATTTAAAAAATTTTCCATAGTTGTAATAATTGGTATTATGGTTTATAAAAGAATACTTCTTTCAAAGATGCATGCTGAACTAGTTAATAGAGAAGGGTCATGATATCTGTAACATACTTTCCAATGTTATAGCAAAAAAAACCCAAAACCCAACATAAACACAGTACACACACATATCTAAACAGAGAGGGAAGAGAGAATAAAAGAAATGTGGTGGTAAATTGTCAGATTTACAAATTTTTCATAATAAAAAATTAAGGGAAGAAAATTCCTCATTAAGGAAATTTCAATAAACACAACAGATTCAATATATTCCATCTAGAAAACTGCAGGAAAGGGATTTAAAAAATCAAGCACAGAAGGACAGAGGGCAGGTCTGGGGACCAGAGCCACAAAATTTGGGCTGGCAGAAAGTCATGTGGTAACTGAGGTGGCAGAGCGGAGAAGCAGGAAACCTAAGTCGGCAAGGGAGAGCCAGGCAGCTGATTGATTCATGCTGCAAACCCCTGAAAGGTCTGGAATTCCAGCCTTAAGGACCTCGGAGAGTTGGGTGTGGTTGTGGAGGGCTGGCCGGAAGTCTAAGATGTAGCCAGCCCATCAGCCTGCCTTTGCCCAACCTGGGTGAAACTGAAGATTTCCTCTCTAGAGTGACTCAGTCACGGAGATTCTGCACTTCCCGGCAGCTGGTCCAGGCGCCCCATCCCTACTCAGCTCTCAGAACCCCTGGTAGAGGGGCTTGCATTTACCAAGTTGTATCACTCAGGTCAGGCCAGGTAGTGAGTGCTGTAATTAAAAAACAATCCAAAGTCTCAGTGGCTGAACACAGCAGACTCTGATTTCCCACTCAAGCCAAGTTCGAAGTGGTTCTGCATGACTCCCCCCGGCAGCTGGCCTCCACAGTACAGCTCAGGTTCCCGGATATGCCTCGGGTGACTGGCACCTCCATTACAATACTAGATAGATGGACAGATCTCGATCGGTCAGTCTTGTGGGTGGGGGTTACATGTACATCCATACTGTTCACATCCCATGGCCAAAACACATCTCTAGGAGGCTGGGAAATTAATCCCCTCATGTGCCTGGAAGGAGTGGGAGAAACAGAATGATTGGTATTAGCTATTCTAAGGCAAAATTTAAGAACCCTGGGCCTCTTAAATAAAAGCAGAATCTAAAACAAATACACTAAAACAATGAAACATACAATTTAATGCACAGGAGAAAATCTGAACTCTGTTCACAGAAATTGAAGGAAGTTTAATCAATTATCATCTTCGGAGAGATATAATACTGTCTAAAAATAAACATTTGGAGAAAGAAATTTAAAACCTTTGGAAATGAACAATATGATAGAAGAAGTGATCCTATCTATTAAAGTGTTAGAAGATTAAGAAAATTTCCCAAAAAGTAAGACAAATAGAAAGAGAATGATAAAAAAAAATTGGAGGCCCAGTTTTGGGGAGGTGTGGGGGTGGAAAACGTGAGGTTTACCATTCTGAGTAGTGGAAGTTCCAGAAAGAGAGAGAGCAAAGTACACATGAAGGGGATGACATTATCAAAGATGCAATATAAGAAAATTTCTCAGAACTGAACAACTGGTTTCTTGATTATAAATAGCCCACCCAGAAGAATTGTTTAAAAAAAAAAAAAGACCCACGTCAAAGCACAATACTGTGGAATTTTAGAACATAGATGCAACAAGAAGAGTCTAAAAACTTTCAAGAAGAACTAGGTCACCAAAAAAAAAAAAAAAAAAAAAAAAAAAAATCAAGAATCAGAAAGGCTAGGGCTTCCTAGGTGGCGCTAATGGTAAAGAACCTGACTGCCAATGCAGGAGAAAGGCTATACACTAACAACACATTTCTGAAAAAGAAATAAAGAAATCAATCTCAATTACAACAGCATCAAAACCGGTAAAATACCTAGGAATAAATTTAACTACAGAGGTGACGTATCTCTACTCTGAAAACTATAAGACATGGATGAAAGAAATTGAAGACGAAGAAATAAATGGAAAACTATCCAGTTTTCATGGATTGGAAGAATTATCGTTAAAATGTCAATTCTACCAAAAGCCAACTATAGATTCAGTGCAATGCCTATCAAGATAACAATGGCTTTTTTGCTAAATAGAAGTAAAGAAAATACTCCTAAAATTTATACAGAACTACAAAAGACCCTCAACGGCCAAAGCAAACTAAAACTAAAAGCAAAGCTAAAACTCAACAACAAAAATAAACGAATAACCGAATTTTAAAAATGGGCATAGGACCATTTTTTGGATGCTCTTCTTTGGATTGTTTTCCGAAGAAGACACACAAAAGGCCAAGAGGTACAGGAAAAGATGCTCAGCATCACTAGTCACCGAAAGTGAAGTTGCTCAGTCATGTCCGACTCTCAGCGGCTCCATGAACTGCAGCCTACCAGGCTCCTCCATCCATGGGATTTTCCAGGCTAGAGTACTGGAGTGGGTTGCCAGGTTCTTTTCCAAACTAGTCATTGGGGAATGCAAATTAAAACTGTGGTATCACCTCATGAGTGTCAGAATGGCCATCACCAAAAAGACAAGGGATGACGAATACTGGCGAGGCTGTGGAGAAAAGGAAAGCCCTGTGAACTTGGGGTGGGACTGTACAGCCACTATTGAAAATAGTATGGAGGATCCTCAAAAAAATTAAAAATAGAACTTACCATATGGTCCAGCAATTTCACTTCTGGAAATATATCCAAAGGAAACAAAACACTAACTCCAAAAGGTGTCTGCACCTCTACGTTCATAGCAGTGTTATTTATAATACCCAAGACATGGAAACAACCTAAGGCTCCATCAGTGAATGAATGGGTAAAGAAGTTCTGCTGTCAATCCATATATAGCACAACTATATATATATGTGTGTGTGTGTGTGTGTGTGTATACATATATTATTCAACTATAAGAAAATGAGGAAATCCTATTATCTGTGCCAACATGGATGGACCCTGAAGGCATTAGGCTAAGTGAAATAAGTCAGACAGAGAAGGACAAATTCTGTATGGTCTCTTATTTGTGGAATCTGCAAACAAACAAACAACAACAACAACAACAAAACCCTCAGTAAAGAGATCAGACTTGTGGTGGGAGGAGGGTGAGGGAAGAGGGAACTGGAGGAAGATATTCCAAGGCACAGACTCCCAACTGTAAGGTAACTGAGTCCTGGGGACGTGACATCGAGCACGATGATTACAGTGACAGCCGGCAGCGAACCCTGCTGTGTGATGTACAGGGAAGTTGTCAAGAGAGTCAATCTTAAGAGTTCTCCATAAGAAGACAATTTTTTCTTTTTTCTTCCTTTTCTTGTTAGTGTATCTGTTGAGATACACTATAAGATAGCTGAACCTATGGTGGTGATCATTTCACCATATATATAAATCAAACCATCACGCTGTATGCCTTGAACTGATAAAGCACTGCATGTCAATTATTTCTCAATAAAATAGGGGCGGGGGTTGGGTGGAAAGAATCAGAAAGGCACCAGACTTCTCAAACACAAGATTGGAGGCTAAGAAGTCAGTAGAAAAATATGGTCACATTTTTTAGTACAAATTTTTTCCAATCTGAAGTTATACACCCAGGTATAAAATATCTGTCAGGTATGAGAATAGAATCATGTGGCATTTTCTGAGATGCAAAGACTCAACAAATTTATCTCCTAGGTCTCCTTTCTAAAGCAACTCCACCAAAATGGGAGACAAAATGAAGAAAACTGGAAGACATGGGTTTCAAAAATTTAAGTGTTTCAACTTCTAGTAAATGGACATCCCACGAGCGTGTGACACATGCAACAGTTCTGTCACGTGACTCGCCAGGTGGAACTGGAGGCCGAGAACAGAAGGAGCAGGTGCGAGACTGGGAGAAAACCTGCGGTGCTTAAACATGCTGAACGGAGACTCTGGCAGTAAACGGGTGACAGGGACACAAGCAATTAAGCCAATGGGAAAAAAAAGAGACAATTATTAACTACAGAGAGAACCAAAGGAAATTCAACTGTAGTACACTAGATCGGTCATCCAGAAACAATATTTACATAGCCAGAAAAAACCTAAACACTGAATACTGACTTCATGCTGAAGCTGAAGCTCCAATACTTTGGCCACCTGATGCGAAGAGCCGACTCATTGGAAAAGACCCGAATGCTGGGAAAGATTAAGGGCAGGAGGAGAAGGGGGCCACAGAGGATGAGATGGTTGGATGGCATCACTGACTCCATGGCCGTGAGTTTGTGGAAGCTCCGGGAGATAGCGAAGGGCAGGGAAGCCTGGAGTGCTGCAGTCCATGGTGTTACAAAGAGTCAGACACGACTGAGTGACTGAGCAAGAACAAGTAATACTCCAAGGATGAAAGGAGGGGGAATGTGTACATGGGGCGGGCACCGAGGAGAGCAGAGTCCTCACCCCCAGTGGGAAGTCAATTCTCCAAATCTACTAACTAAAAAGTCAAGACATGTTCGAGCGTTATTTAAAAATACAGAGATGAATACCAAGAAAAGCCATTAAATGTCAAAGTGGTTGACTGGCGAAGAGTGGTGGGTCAGTCTGCCTCCCGAATCTGATGTTTTAAGCTGATGTTGTGTTAAAGAGGACCCACTGTTTTCTGGAAAACCCACTGTTTTCCAGAGGGTCGAAATCATTCTCTGGCCAGCACAGCAACTGTTCACCTAAAGTTTTTGTCTTTTTTTTAAGTGAACAAGCACTTGGACTGTACATCTGGAATCATCCTCTCATCATTATTTCTGCTGTGGCTTTATGCTCATTTTGTCCAACAAACCTACTACTGTCTTCTCTGAGTACCTTGAAAACTCATTTTCCAAAGAAAATAAAATTAGCCTTTGAAGTAGGCTCTTCTTTTGAAGCTCAGATTGGTATCCATGAGAAACTATTGATAGCCACTTCCTTACACAGGTGAACAATGAATGACCTGATTGTTTATGTTAAAGTAAGCTAGAATCGGGTTTCAGAAACTTCTGGTGTGAGAACATATTATTTTGATATTCATACTGAGTATTCAACTATCAGATACTCAGTAATTCTCCGGTTTACAACGGAAAGCTGTAGCACTTAACACTTCCATGTCTCTACCCCAGGTCTTGAATCTCCAAAATTACCTCCTTTAATACAAAAACTATGTGATATAAACTACCTGGGTTTATATGCATCAAGATTTATACTCCGTTTGGGTACACCAGAGTCATTCCAAAACTGTATTTCAGAAATTCTCTGATAGACATCTAAAAATATGGTGATAAAAAAACCTAAGCTCTAACTTTCCAAAAAGTATAAAAAATATGACATGTCTGTCTTTTCTTCCTCAAACATCTTTAGAGTAATGCATTTAATTACAATGAGTACCAAAAATGTGATTATGTAATTAAAGTTCTTTCATGCCAATGATTTCTAAGCTTGCATTTGTTTGATCAATCTTGTTAATTTTAATATTTCCAAAAGTTTTTAAAAATACAAAGATACAGACTTCATAATACTTTATGCTGTAAAAAAGATATTTCATATTTAGAGATAACTTTTTTAAAACCTCTTGTATTTCTACACAGGCCATGATTTAAAATCCTGTTTCAATGTGTGAAAATGGTATCTCTTCTCCTTGTTTTAGGCTTCTGTCCTGGACGATTTCTACCGCAGCCGGCGTGCACCCTCACACTCAGCGACAGACAGGGAGGGGATGAATGGCTTAACAACCTGTCCTTAATGTCTGTTTTCTTCAAAGAATTTCTAGGCACCAGACACTTAAAAAAATAAGCTTCAACATCCTTGACGTTGAAGTAGACATTTTTCACTCCATCACAACTAAGCCAAGACACAGAGACACAGATGTGTGGACCAGAAGTAATCCTGGAGTCTCCCAAGATACAGCTCTACAGTGAACTGAGACACCCACCACACTGAAAATCAGAGCATCTGGGCATGACCTGTCTTTTCCAATAACTTGCTGGGAGAGCTCTAACACTTAGCAATCTCTTTGATTGTTAGTTTTCTTCAACTATAAAACAACGGGGTTTGATTAAAAAACTCAAAGTCAATTTACGCCTTCAAGCTTGATGATATTTTAGACTTTGCAACCTTGCAGTGTGTTGTAATTCATATCTTATTTTCCCACTGATTCAGACAGAAATCTAAATGATCCTTAATTGGCAGTTGCTGTTCAGTTGCCAGGTCGTGTCCATCTCTTTGTGACTCTTCTGTCTTCCACTGTCTCCCAGAGCTTGCTCAAATTCACGTCCATTGCGTTGGTGATGTTATCTAACCATCTCATCCTCTGCCACTCTCTTCTCTTTCTGCCTCAGTCTTTCCCAGCATCAGGGGCTTTTCCAATGAATCGGTTCTTCCTAGCAGGTGGCCAAAGTAGCGGAGCTTCAGCTTCAGCATCGGCCCTTCCAATGACCACTCAGGGTTGACTTCCTTTAGGATTGACTGGTTTGATCTCCTGGCCGTCCAAGGGACTCTAAAGAGTCTTCTCCAGCACCACAATTCAAAGGCATCAGTTCTTTGGCGCTCAGCCTTCTTTATTGTCAATGACCCCTAACAATTCTGTTTCAAACCCTTGTGCCCTCCAAAAAAAGCCCTTCACTGTATCTGGCAGGAAACATAAGGATCTTTTTAAATCTTAAAAAAAAGGGGGGAAAGAAAAAGCCACTCACTGACTTCTAGTGCCAACTACATAAAATCCAAGGGATGTGGTCTGGCATTTAGGACATTCAGAATCCCACCTCAACCCACCTTCCCAACTGTTATCGCCAAAGAGTCCCTTTCTTGTTGCCAAAGCTACAAACTAAACCTATTTTTCTTTTCTTTTGGCTGTGCCACACGGCATATAAGACCTTAGTTCCCTGACCAGGGATCAAACCCAAATCCCCTGCATTAGAAGCGAAGAGTCTTAACCACTAGAAAAGTGCCTAAACATGTTTCTCTCAAGAATACCAAAGTCTTCCCGGCGCCCATGTGTTTTGCTCGTGGTATTCTCTTTACCTGGACTGCTCTCTAGCTCCAAAGGGTCAAATTTTACCTGATTCTCAAAGCTAAGGGGACCATATATCATCCAAACTGGGACAATTTTGACAGTGACAGCGGATGCTAATTGGTAGGACATCGGGACACCAGGAATAAACTGGGGCTCCCCCAACACGCCGGGACCTGGGAGGGCACACCTACAGCAAATGTTTCTCCTTCCACCAACACAAATCACACCAGAAATTTGTTTCTCCTTTCAAAGATCATTTCTGCTGAGCGTTTGGGTTATGCGTGTAACAGTCTGAATCACGGAATGATTTGGTGTCTGACTCCCCACAATGCCTGGCACAAAGTGGGTGCTCAGCAAACGTTTGATAAATGAGCCCCTTCCTAAGCACGTGTGATTCCAGTAGGCAACATTAGGTTCTTTCAAGTCAGCACAGGCCCTTGTATAACCAGCACCCCCATTCACACAGAGAGGAGCCACACGCTTCGGTCACCCCGCAGACCCGTCTCCCACAGGGATGGCCCTGGGCTCACTGCAACTGGAATGGGGGTCCTGAGGTCGGGCAGAAGCACGCTGTAAACACACGCTGATCCGGGCCTGCTTCACCCCCTGGATCCCGGCTCCTCCATGTGTCAAAACATCCTGTGCAGTAAATACAATGAGTTCCCATTTTACGAACACTTTATGGTTCACAGAAATGAAGAGCACTGTCCAGAATGGGCTGCTAAGCGAGGAGCCAGGGCTTAAATCCAGACACCGGGACCACCAGGCCTATGTGGTCCCCTCAGGACACTTGCAATGAGCTCACAGATATGGCATCTGCGTAACAGAAAACACCACTCGCAGCCCTGAATGCCGCAGGCTACGATGCACAACTGCCCCAGTTCTGCCGATTTTCTGAAAACGAGAGGGAAAAAAATCTTTCAGTAGCTACTTCTTTCAACTACTGGTATAGATGGAACGGGCTAAGTTAGAATGGGGGTGGGGGGGAAGGAAAGGCAATATAAGTAAGAGAAAGAGAGAATTTAACAGTACAAAACGAGAAGGAGGAAGATTGCAGTGTCAGGGTACCGGGGGTGCTCTGCGTCTGCGTCTCAGCACACTGGAGATGCGTCAGGGGACTTTGGGGACAAGATAAAGCAGGCACTTTATCGTCCGGAATGTTCCCCCCACCCCCCCGAAGATGGACACTTCTACTAAAACACAAAGTCTTACAAATTTAACCAGAGCATTTAAAAAAAAAAAAAAATCAAACGCACTTATATTTTTGTCCAAGTATTTTCATGATACCCTGTTTCAAACACCACACATAGGGTTTGGATGAAAAATTAAAACTTGTATTTGGTGCCAGTTTTCTAAAATTCCTACATTACCTACAGAGTTTCTACATTCTTTCTTTGTAACAGTAATTAAATTTCAGCCCCAACGGGCTTTGCTCCCGTCTGCTGAGTCTGAAGGCATGAGAAGTATGTAGCGTTTATACAACAGGAAATCTCTAAGAGCATGCTGCTGAGGTTTCCTTCCCCCACACCCCCTCCACACCCATTCCTTAAACTGCCTTCAAAAGGCCTGCTGTACTCCTTAAAAACGAAACACACGTCGCCCTCAGAAGCGATGCATCTACCCCTTGGTTTGTTCGAACACCACTGATGAGGCTGGACGGTGGCCTGGCTTCGACAGCTGCTCGAGCCAGTCCCTGACCTCTAATGCTCAAATCCTGTAATGCCACGCCGGCCAAATTTGCTTTTCTGCTGTTATCAGAGTGGAATTTGGGAGGAAAAAAAAGAAAGCTTACCAACTCGGCTTTCCACTCTCTACATACCAAACCTCCGTCGAGAGGCCCTTCCATGGCGTGACACGAACATGCCTCTGACCCTCCAAGTTGGGACAGGCCTTTCACCCCTGCCCACACGCCCCAACCCCTGACCCTCAGATCAGCGCTGGCCAACCACGGTCTGAGCTCCCATGGGCGTTTACCCAGTATATGTGAGACTCTGGAACCAAAGAAATGTTTCTTGATGGTCCATTAGAGGTAAAGCTTGTAAATACAGTGCTGAGATGAGGCTAACATTTATTAGTTGTTAATACCTCTGCAATGGGCTTCCCAGGTGGCACTAGGGGTGAAGAACCCGCCTGCCAATGCAGGAGGCCTAAGAGACCGGGTTCGATCCCTGGGCTGGGAAGACCCCTGGAGCAGGCATGGCAGCCCACTCCAGTATTCTTGCCTGGAGAAGCCCATGGACGGAGGAGCCTGCCTGGCTGACTATAGTCCAGGGGGTTGCAAAGAGTTGGACACTACTGAAGCGATTTATCACGCATGCAATACATCTGCAATAGTCGCCAGTAACATTTATTAGTACTTCTGGTTTATGAAATGCCCCCAGAGTGCCTTTCCACAGGGCATCACTGGTCAGGATAAGTATCATTACAGTAATGAGGGTGTGGAAGTCACCACACTGGAGGCTGTCACACAGAACTGGCAGCCAGCCAGTCATAATTTGCCTGGTCTTTTGAAAACATCTATCCATGACCCCAGAAGCCAATCAAGGTCAAGGAATACCCAGGAGGGCTGACTCCACTGAGGAGCATCCTCATGATATGGTTTAGGGTCAAGCTGGCCTAAACCAGAGCTCTCCCGGGACCCATACCCACAAGAAAGGACTTACTCCAAAGTCATATGGGTCATAAGAATTTTCTCCAACAGTGCAAACTGCCTTAAGACTTTTCTAAAATAGCCCTGATTTTTAAGAAAACAGAATCTCTAGCTTACTTCAAACTCTGTCTTTTGAAGACCAATTCCCAATCTCTTCTTTCTTTTTCCATTACTTAAAAAAAAAAAGGTTGAATCACATAATCACAGAGGACACTGACCTGCCATTAAGTTATAATATTTTACAAGTAAAGTAATAGGCAGTTTAAGATTATGAAGTCTTACTAAATGAAATTTAGAGCAGAAAGTGAATTTCTTACATGGACCTTCCTAATTGCTGCTCACAGAAATTATTTTGTCCAAATGGCATGAGAGAATTTTAATTTCAGTTCCATTTTTTCATTACCCTCAAAAACTCTAAAAGTACCATTTTGTTAAATTGAGTCTGTCCCAACTGAATGGAGTAATTCAGGGGCTTAGCTCACTTGTCCATTGGAACACTAATTTCATTTTTTCTAAAATTAATACAACCTGTAACAGAGCAAACCACACCCACTAATCTTGCCACCTTATTCAATAATTCAATTCTATGTGTAATTATGTTATAAAATTATAAGCTAGATCACAAATCACTTTTGTACAATGACCTAGAAAATACCCAACATCTCTTCATGAAATTGAAAACATTTAGATTCAATTTAATAGTTTTGGGCAATCTACACATCATAACACAGTCAAGACGGAAGAGACTTCCAAAGTCATTTGGGTCAATTCAAACAATCAAATGAAAAATAATAAAGGAAATAGAACACATTCTAATTTACACTGGAGTTGAGTTCCAAAAGTTCGTTTATTGTAAATCAGCTGCTTGAGCTCTTGGGCTACTTACTTGCTTAGGCCCCCAAATCAGACCACAGAAGTCTCAAACCCATAGTTTACGTAAAGAAAGCTCTCTGCATCTTCCCTGTTGTACGACAAGTTTTATCACTGGAAGGAGGATCAGTCGTTCTGTTCTGACCACTTCCATCAGCTGAGAGGAGACACTTTCCAGCTCCAGTTCATCAGGTCCTACGCAGCCCAGGAGAGCTGGGAACACGGGTGTGGATAACATAACCCCGGGACATTGAGTCCACACGTCTCCCAAGACTCTGGCCTTCTGATCTCTCTGGCCATTCGGATGTGCCTGCCTGCTTCCCTTTTTACTGTCATCACTGCCTTTCACCATCCAGAGCGTTCCTCCTTTAGGTTCACTGGGGAAACGGTCTCATCGCTTCCTTCTATCCTCTTTGCTCCCTCCTCCTGTCACCGTGATATCCTAAGGCTTCTCACTGCTAGTCTCTTAGGGGCCAGGGCTTCTCTTCCTTTAAGTCATCTTCTCTTGCCAAGGCACTGTAAGTGAAGTCAAAGTCGCTTAGTAGTGTCCGACTCCTTGCAACCCCATGGACTATACAGTCCATGGAATTCTCCAGGCCAGAATACTGGAGTGGGAAGACTTTCCTTTCTCCAGGGGATCTTCCCAACCCAGGAATCGAACCCAGGTCTCCCACATTGCAGGCGGATTCTTTACCAGCTGAGCCACAAGGGAAGCCCAAGGTGCTATAGAAGAACAAAACTTGAACGCTGGCAATAACAATGCCTCTTGGAACACAAAAGAAAGAGGAACATGTTTGAAAAGGCAAACATATAAAAGGCCTTTGATAAGACCTTGGGGTTAATGATGGGACTCAAGTACTTGCCCTAGGAACCAAAGATAACCACTGCACTAGATTAACTAAACTTGGCAATGGTATGGGGTGGGGCAAGTGAGAAGAGTTGGGTGATAGAGTTGAGTAACAGAGTTGTTCCTTGTGAGTCAGAAAACCTAAAAGTCCCATGAAGAAAGAAGAAAGAAGGAAAAGAAAAGGACACCTTTGCCCACACTGCAGACTAGAAACAAGGCCAGGGTGGTGGAGAACAGGTATCATGTATTGGTTTGAACAAAAAGTTCATTCGGGGTTTTCTGAACCATCTTATGGAAAAATCCAAATGAACTTTTTGGCCAACCCAACAGAATAATGGGTAGCATGTTAATGGGAAACCCCATGAAGAGTCTAACAATATAGCAAGATATACACAACGAAACAGCTGATAACGACGGTTGCTGCAATGCTGGCAATGGAAGATGAAGAACTTTTATTTTTAGTACAGGTAGTCTGTGAGGCAGTGTAGCACCATAAAAATGAATGTAAAAGCCAAAATTGTGCAAAATAATCTTAATAATTAATGAGAAAAGGTTTCAGTTGTTTCAGGACCTTTGGGATTTTTCAACAAAATATTAAAAGCTCTCAATATATAGCGAAATGAAAAAAAGGTAAAACTAATATTTATTTAGTATACTGTTATTTACTAAATTATTTAGTATACTGTAATTTGGGGCCTTCCCTGGTGACTCAGCTGATAAAGAGTCTGCTTGCAGTGTGGGAGACCCAGGTTGATCCCGGGGTCTGGGGGATCCCCTGGAGAAGGACACAGCAACCCACTCTAGTATTCTTGACTGGAGAATCCCACAAGCAGAGGAGCCTCGCGGGCTACAGTCCATGGGGTCACAAAGAGTCGGACACGACTGAGTGACTTCACTTTCACACTGTAATTTAAAACATTAAAACAGAATAAAAGTGTTTCTTTGTGAAAAAAACTTATCAAAAGTAGTTTGAACAGGGCTTGTCTTCTTCATGTGGCATAACTTAGGATTCTAAAAGAGAATCTCTTCTAAACCTTGACAAACTGCCACACTCCTTTCTAAGTTTGAATCAATTGCCAACACTTTATCCTTTGTGAATTATCTCTAAGAGTTGCTTTAACGTTAAGATATTCAGTGGCATCACTTGATCTGGGATATCTTCATCTTTTTCATCATAATCACTTGCCTCATTTAAGCCAAAAAATTTGCCTTCGCTAAGTTCCTAGGGCCACACATCTCGTCTTTCATATGGTGGCAAGGTCAATGTTTCCACTGTCAACTATTTCTTCTATAATTCTATTTACATTTGATTTAAACCCTGCAATGTCATATTCAGAGTGTGGCAAAAGTTTCTGCCATTATTACTCACTGTTACTTTCCACTGTAATGGTTGGTTGTTTTCTAATGCATGCTTCATCTTGTATTTCTTCCAAAATTCAGCTACAGAAAATGCACGATCTCTGGTTGTAGCATCAATAATCAGTCTGAAACTCCACTTATGATAACATGCTTCAAAATCTATTGAAAAGCAAATTTTGCCATTTTCATGCAAGTTCCTGAGAGAATATAACTGTAGGAGTTGTGCTTCAAAAGTGAGATTTTTTTTGCATACTTCTGGACAAAAACACAATTGATCCGAGTTTTGAAACAATGATACCATAACCCATGATCTTTTATTTATGTGCTAAATGACTGGTTGAGAGGCTTTTTCTGGACTGTTTAATATTCTAGGATTCTCAGATTGATGGATACACAAGTTTTAATTTAAAGTCAACCAACGCAAACAGGGTAAACACTTACTAAGTTTGAATCAAAAACACAAGAGTAACTGCGTTTAGCCTCTTCCTTCATAACCACGTCAAGACCTGACATCTTTTATGGCACAAGTTTCAACCTGTACCATCAACATTAATATCTGAGTTTCATCATTGTCACCTGCAGCAACTAATCCTTGGGACCTGGATGTAAATTTCTCAGCAGCATCCTTATCTGTGCTACAGATTCACCTGATGGCTTAGTAGTAATCAATTCATGTCAACTTCTGAATAATGAAGCCAGTCTTTACAGAGAGTATGCCTTCTTCACTATTCACGTATTTACTGTTTTCTTTCAACACAGCAACTAATTCCCCTGCTTTAGCCTGAATGATAATCAAGCTGACAAGGGTATTTAAAATTACAGTCTTTGATCCAAAATGTAAGGAAACGCCCCATGTCAACCAAAAGCAATTTTCAGTTCCTAGCACAATTTAAACTAAAAGATGCTGAATGGACGTCAACTTCCTTCCACACTCACAGGACGTGTTCGACACACTTCACGCGGGCCTCGGGCTCATCTTCTCTTTGCTTAGCTGTCACACCTTCCCGTCTTCTAATCACTTCCAATTTCACTTCTAGTACTCTCACTTTTCATTTCTTTGCTGCGCCTTCATTTTTTGTTGGCCCGATGCCCTCTTTCAATTATTCATTCTTGTAAAATGCCACGGGGGTTTATCACTGGGAGATAAAGAGGCAGCATAGCTGCACACTCTGCTGTCTGTGCGTGAACTGAATAACTGACGCACGGCGAACAATCACTGGCAGAGTTGAAAAAAGGAACACGATTTGTCACTGATAATTGCACACATTTGTTATCTGGGCAGTGATTTGTGGATGGAAGCGAGGCTTGTACTTTGCACAGTTACAGTTAACACGCGCTGGAAGCTGCAATCTGAACCCTGTCGCTGTGGGCTGGTGTTACACCCAGAAACCACGCGCGTGCACATCAGAATCGTGCAAAACGAGCTCTGCCCTACTTCATTCCAGTCCCTGCTTAAAAATTACCAGGGCTGAATCAGGCTAAAGATTTTAAAATCTTACTGAAACGATGAAACTTTAGGGGAAGACAAAAAGAGCTCTAAAATCTGACTGAATAGGGAAAATGAATCATTTAATAAGGCGTATGGAAACAGAAGAGAAGGGTTATGATAACATTTCATTATAAAGTCAATTATTCACGAAGTTGACTTACTGTGATTCAAGTGTTTTTAGTCCCTTATAAATCAACTCTGTTTCAATACAAAATTATAGCCTAAAAGAGGAAGTCCCTCTAAATGTGAAAGTACTGGGGAGTGGGGAGATGATAATACGAAGAGAAGAAAGTCAGAAAGACAAATACCATGTGATATCACTTACATGTGGAATCTAAAACATGACCCAAATGAACCTATCTGTGAAACAGAATCAAGGACACAGAGAGCAGACTAGTGTTTGCCAAGTGGGAGGAAAGTGAAGGAGAGGGTTGGATTGGAAGTGGGGGATTAGTAGATGCAAACTGGTGTGTATAGAATGGATAATAACAAGGTCCCGCTGTTTAGCATAGGGAACTATTTTCAATATCCTGTGACAAACCATAATGGAAAAGAATATGAAAAACAACGTATATGTACGTACAAGTCTGAGTCACTTTGTTGAACAGCAGGAATTAGTACAAGACGATAATTCAACTACACTTCAATGAAAAAACTTTTTTTTAATTAATAATTTTTAAAAAAGTACATCCAGACACCAGGAGGCAGTCCTGGTGAGATGACTACTTGCGGGAAAACAAGGTAGAAAGGAGAGGGGAGGCACTCTTTGGAAGCTGCATGGTAAAGAGGAAAAAGCCAGGAGGTGGGAATTCAGAAAACTGCAAGGGAAAAAAACATGCCAAGAACTGAGGGACATACAAATCCTCCCACCCCCGGCCCTCACAGAAGCCATCCAGGAGAGCAGCCACACCATGGACACTGTCAGAACCCCGGGGGACACCCCCTGAAACAAGAGGCCAAAGTCCACATCGCCAGCCATGGGACAGACAGACATCACACACCCCCTGACATGACGCACTCAGAAGGACACTGGATCACTTCCAGGTGTTTCGAGCAGAAATGCACAACCTGAATCTAATCATGACTCAACACCGGACAAACACAAATCGAGCGACATTCAATATACCAAAAAATGACTGGCATTCAAATACCAAAATACCAATTTTTGGTATTCAAAATACCAAAAATACTCTTAAAAAAATGTTAAGTTCAAGGAAGATAAAGAAGTATTGAGAGTCTATTCCAGATTGTGAGAAAATGAAGAGACATTACAACTAAATAAAACAGGTGAGTCAGAACTGTCTGGGGGACATGTCCTAAAAGGCCAGTGGTGGGGCACAAATTCAACGTAGCACAATTTAAAGCACATAGAACAGATCATTGTACTGTGACTAGGGAAGAGAGCATCCTTGCTGTAGGAAATGTAAACTGAAGTGCTTATGGGTGAAGGCTGTATCACGTCTGTAATTTACTCTCAAATGGTTAAAAAAAATTAATGTATATAAGGGAGACAGAGAGAGTGTGTGTGGTGTGTGTGTGTGTGTGTGTGTGTGTGTGTGTAGGGAGGCAGGGGAAAGGGGGAGCAATGTTAACATTTGAGGCAACTGGGGAAAGGATAGATGGGAATTCTCCGTACTCTTTTTGCAACTATAAGTATGCAATGATTTCAAAATACGTTAAAAAGAGAGAAAGATAAATTTTGCCCAGCCTTCCCATTAGTACTTGCCGGTCAAGCTCTCAGTTCATTCATTGAGAACAACAAGGCCAACCAACAGTAGAAGGGAGTATAATTAAAGAACAAAGAACAAAAGAGAGTGGGAAATTCACAGATAACATTATTACATCATCCTCAAATCTGAACTCAGAAAGTAAAAAAAAGACGACAACAACCTTTTAAGTAATCAGGCTCCATAATAATATAGGTTGCAAAATCCTGATTTAAACCAGCAAGCCTGCCAAGCAGCACAGGGAAAAATTCTTTCAGTCTTTCCTTGGGTGTTCCTTCATGAGTGACTCTTAAGTATACAGCAACAGGCACTCACATACAGAGAAGGGCCAACCAAAAAGGTTACAGTACGCGAGGTTTTCTTTCAAGTCCACACAGTCCAACCAACTGCTGCCAGAGGAAAGAACAATGGTGCAACTTAATCATCTTCATTCAAACAGCAGCACTTGACCAAGGCGCCCTCATCACCCGAGATCATCATCACCGAGATCCCAATTACTCCCCCTCCCTGCAAGCACTCTTCCTTTCAATCTTTCCAGCCACGTGCTTCCAGATTCTTCATTCTGTACACCTTCCATGCCATGACTCCTTTATCAAAACCCTTATAAAGAATCAGGTTCAATCTCTTTCCCTCAATACTCACGGTCTCCTACCAGCTAGTCTTCAGCATCTTTTCCCAATTTGTTCTCTAATCTTCCTTCAACCAAGACTGGCTACTGTGTCTGTGCTGACCCCCAACTATCCCCGCTGATCCTGGAACCCCATCTGGCAGTCCATCAACTCAGTGAAGCCTTTTCTCACCATCCCGACTACCTCCCTCTCCTTGGAAGATGTAGTAATTAGAACTTGCTGCATGGAAGTTAAAAAAAAAAAAAAAAAGCATGGAAAGGAGGAGGGAGGGAAGTATTAACAGAAGCCCTACAAAGTTCTGATTTTTTGAATATCGATTACCTAACTTTGCCTATCAGTTTCTCCCTCCTTCCATTCATTTTATTGCTCCGGTTTTGCACATTCTTATTCTATAATATGGGTTTCCCAGGTGGCTCAGTAGTAAAGAATCTGCCTGCCAATGCAAGAGACACAGGAGACGTGGATTCCATCCTTGGGTCAGGAAGATCCCCTGGAGAAGGAAACCCACTCCAGTATTCTTGCCTGGAAATCCCATGGACAGAGGAGGCTGGTGGGCTAGAGACCACGGGTTTGCAAAGATTCAGACATGTCTTAGTGACTGAACCACCACCATTCTATAATACAGAGCAGCAGTGAGAGCACAGAGATAGCAAAGGAATTGTCATTCTCAAAGAAGCATGAAAGGAAGAATTGGCGCTTGTGTTCTGAGAGAAGGGGCCGGGATGGAGGGAAGGAGCAGGGTGCTGGGGCGGGGTGGGGACGGCGGTGCCATTGGGCGCTTCCAGCAGAGGCCACGGGCTCTATCCCAAGCAGGAATACAAGGCTGGGATGTATACAAGGCTATGTCCCAACCAGGGAGGGACTGATGGTTGGTCAGCATCAAAGGCCATCAAACACACAAGGCCGAGCTACGTCCTAATCCAGTTCAAATTATTGCTATAATTAGAGAAATCTCAATTAGTGAAACTCTGCTACATTTTCAAAGTATAGCAGTAGTAAAGGGTAGGTTCTCTATGGAAGACATAACCATGTGATTGCAGAAATAGAGATCCTGCTGGTAAATGCACTGGGGCAGACTCAAGGCTATACCTGACCTTCCCTCCTCTTCATTCAGGACAGGAGGTTCAAGGTCATTTCAAGATATGCCCTGGGGGTAACCATGTGTGGGGACCAATCTCAACTAGACTTATTGTGGACATCACTTCACTGTAGATGTATAAATATCAAAATTACGTTGTACACCTACACTCAGGATATATGTCAATTACATCTAAATCTTTTAAATTAATGAATTTTTTGAAAGAAAAATTCTTATAATTGCAGTCCAGTTATACAAACTCAATAGCCCAGCTCAAATGGGGAAATTTAAAAGATGTTTCCTTTTTTAAAAGTCTTTAAAGACACGTGCACCCCAATGTTCATCGCAGCACTGTTTATAATAGCCAGGACATGGAAGCAACCCAGATGCCCATCAGCAGATGAATGGATAAGGAAGCTGTGGTACATATACACCATGGAATATTACTCAGCCGTTAAAAAGAATTCATTTGAATCAGTTCTAATGAGATGGATGAAACTGGAGCCCATTATACAGAGTGAAGTAAGCCAGAAAGATAAAGAACATTACAGTATACTAACACATATATACGGAATTTAGATAGATGGTGGCGATAATCCTATATGCAAAACAGAAAAAGAGACACAGAAGTACAGAACAGACTTTTGAACTCTGTGGGAGAAGGGGAGGGTGGGATGTTTTGAAAGAACAGCATGTATATTATCTATGGTGAAACGGACCACCAGCCCAGGTGGGATACATGAGTCAGGTGCTCGGGCCTGGTGGGCTGGGAGGACCCTGAGGAGTCGGGTGGGGAGGGAGGTGGGAGGGGGGATCGGGATGGGGAATACGTGTAACTATATGGCTGATTCATGTCAATGTATGACAAAACCCACTGAAATGTTGTAAAGTGATTGGCCTCCAACTAATAAAATAATTAAAAAAAAAAAACAAAAAAAAAATAAATAAATAAATTTTAGTATTGCTGGAAAAAAAAAAAAAAAAAAAAAGTCTTTAAAATACAGAGAGACAAAAAGCATTTGAGTAATGGCATTCTGCAACCCCCACAATGCTCCCAAGGATCAGCCTCAACCCAGAGAGCTACACCCTTCATTCCCCGAGTTTCCATGTATGAAAACCCTGCATTCCCTTGCCCACTTCTCCAATGGGCTGAGTTCTTTGATAGCAAAGAACTGCTCCCAGCCCAATTTATGGCCCCTAAAAATGTTTGTTATGAGAATAAATATTTAGCCAGAATGGTGAGAACATAGCAAAAATAGCTGACCATTTTGATTAAAAAAAAAGAGAGAGAGAGAGAGAGAAAGGCCAGAAACTTCAGGAATGGTAGTAACTCAAATATTCAGTCTGCACAATTCAAGGTAATCAAAGAAACAGTTAACACATTTCCAGCAGGTATCTAATCACTTACTCTTCATTAATAATACTTTGAGTTAGGTACTCTTATGACTTTACGTAAAAAGCAACTGAGGCTCAGAGAGGTTAAGTAACTTGCCGCAAATCACACCGCCAGAGAAAGCAGAGCCAGGATTCAGATGCAGGCAATCTCCAGAGTTCACACTTTCAATAGAAATATAAACATATCCAAAAAATCAAATAAATGCATTCCAAAAATTAAGCAAAAAGTATAATATTTTATATTATATTTTAAAATATTATATATAAAATATAATTTATATTATAATATTTTAATTGCATATTTTGGAGTTAAATTTTAGAATACAGTCTAATTTAAACAGAATTAAATGATTAAAAACAATTTTTTTTGCTTTTAAAAGCTACCTAAACTACTGTTAAAATAGCGAGCTCATTAATCATAACTATTTGGAGGGCAATAATAATTACTAAAAACTGGCATTTTAATTATTAGTTTAATCAAAATAACATTAACATGGTATGGAGATTTTTCTTTAATAACAATAATCATTTTTAAAAGGCATAAACAATAAACATTTTAAATGCTTAAATATTTTAGATGTAAATATTAATTACATATTTAAATATGAACTCCTTCATCCAACCAGTCCATCCTAAAGGAAATCAGTCCTGAATATTCATTGGAAGGACTGATGCTGAAGCTGAAACTTCAATACTTTGGCCACTTGATGCGAAGAGCTGACTCATTTGAAAAGACCCTGATGCTGGGAAAGATTGAAGGCAGGAGGAGAAGGGGACGACAGAGGCTGAGATGGTTGGATGGCATCATTGACTCAACGGACGTGAGTTTGAGTAAACTCCAGGAGTTGGTGATGGACAGGGAGGCCTGGCGTGCTGCAGTCCATGGGGTCGCCAAGAATCGGACAGGACTGAGCGATTGACCTGAACTGAAATACGAATTATAGTGTTAAAACCAAAATGAAATAAACACTAATGAAATAGAACATTTTAGCTGGGTTACCGTGAAAAAGTAACTGGTATGTGACTCCATCTTCCCATCCCTTTTTCTGAGAGCTGGTGAAGCACAGAGGACCACCTCCAGACTGAGAAGCACTGTTAGAATCACAGCTAGTCCATTCTCCAGCTCTGTGACCTCGGGGAAGGTATTTAACCTCTCTGAGCTGTGTAACTAACACCAACAGCCTCAAGTTATTTTGAAGACAAAAATATGTAATATACACAAGACAGCATACCTAAAGGAAATAAACGTTAAATCCTTTTCTTTGTTATAAGAGAAACAAGAACAGGCAGATTACCTTTTTCTTTTTAAAATCTTTTCGCCACTACACTAGGCATGTGGGATCTTAATTTTCTGACCAGGGATTGAACTCATGCCCCGGGCATTGTCAGCAAGGCGTCTTAATCACTGGACCACCAGGGAGGTCCCAACAGATAGATAACTTTTGGTCTCCCTTCATGAGTAAGTCCAAACTATACTGCTGTTTTCCAGAGTCCAAGGGACAAGAAATGTGTCAATGTTCCCCTTTTTCATTTCTGAAACTTTGAGGAAAACAATTGCAATAATATACTCCAATTGATACGGATGGCTCATGCAAAAATATTTACTTTAAAATTTAACTTTTGAAATTATTTTGTTTCAAAAAATCTTTTTTTAAAAAACTGACAACTTTGGCCTCTGTGAGCCTCTGTGATGACTTCAAGCTCTGTGTAACAGGCAGATTTCTTCACAGGACCCACTGAAGGCAAGAGATATGATCAGATGATATTTAGTGGTTTCAGAGCCAATGCAGGAGATGCCAGTTCAATCCCTGGGTTGGGAATCTCCCCTGGAGGAGGAAATGGCAACCCACTCCAGTATTCTTGCCTGGAGAATCCCATGAACAGAGGAGCCTCTGGGGCTATAGTCCCTGGGGCCACAAAGAGTCGGACAGGACTGAGTGATCAAGCACCCATGCACACATTAGCAAAATAAGGTTTTAGATTTGTCGACAAACAGGAATAAATCAAAAAAACCTGAGTAGCTCTAAAGCAAAGGCAGAGTTTATTCTCCTGAAAAAAGATTCACTGGTAGCGAGCAGGTTCCAGTTTGCAGACCACAATCACTTGTTCCCTGTCCAAGTCAAGAACCAAAATGCCTATCAGTGGCCCTTTCCAGGTCTGATTATCATCTCAGGCGGCCAGGTGGGCAGGAGAACTCCATGGCTCACACAGGTCCCAGCACCCCAAAAGCTCCCATGAACTCTGTGTGGAGTAACAGAGGGGCAGATGAAGGAAATCCTTCCTTACAGAAATAGTCCAGTTAACAAATGAATGAGGAATGCCTGAATGGCAGCACCGTTTTGCAGCTCCCTAGTATTCATAGGTCTAGACAATGAACATCCATGACTCAAACACTAATTGTTTTCCCAACCTCATTGAGGAACATCTCAGGCGTGTATGCTTTCTACCACCAAAATATCTCTATTATCTATCCTGAATTTGATCAGATTTGTAGAACTATTATGCATTTACAAGAAAAACAAAACTGCACAACGGAAATGTTATTAGGGAAAAAAAAGGGGGTGAAGAAAGAAAGTTGTGGATTAAAAAACTATTCAGAGGAATTCTTTTTTAAAGAATTGATTCATGGTGCTTACAGTTTTTTCAGGATAATTACTTCATAAGAAGGGATATAGAAGACTTCCAGAGTGGCTCGTAAAGTTCTAGCATCCTGGGTGGTGTTAGAAAGGTATTCCATTTATAACAGTTCATTAAGCTTTGTATTTTTTTTTTTAGTGCCTCATTCTTTTTTTTTTTTCACTTATTTTTATTAGTTGGAGGCTAATTACTTTACAATATTGTAGTGGTTTTTGTCATACATTGACATGATTTTTTTTTTAAATCTAGTTTCTCTCTCTCTCTACCTACACACAAACACACACTTAAAAAAAAAAAGTTTAAAACTACCCTTTCAAAAAAAAAAAACCTCTCCTTTCCTGTTCTTACACCAATTAGAAAGAATAATTTTGGATTTCATACCTAAAAAAAAAGAAAAGAAGAGGTCATTAGAAAAAGTCAGAACCCTGAGGAAGCCCTTTACAATTCTCTTACCCTTTAGTACTCTCTATTTTGAGCTATCCTGGAGGAACACCATATAGCCTTTGCAATGCTCGGGGGCCCTAAAAGTTTGTATTTGCTCTGTCTTTTCTTAAAAAGTAAACCTCTGACCTTATCGTGGGGGTGAGACAGAGGTTTGGTGGATCTGTTCTTAACTGCTCAGTTCTACTAAATGCTCGATCTTTTTTTCTAGCTCTTTCGTGACACCCTGATTGGGGAGAGAGAGCTTCTTCTAGAGATTCCAACTTGAATAAGAAAGTCCATGTTGCAAGGAGTTCAAACGCAGGGAGAGAAGTCGCACAGAACCATGGATAATTACTTGGTGAGTGGAGAGCAGAGCCGGGATACAGACAGAGGGGCTAAGGTCCTCCACCATCCCCTGAACTCAACAGCCGGCTCTCGTGGTTTATCTTTGGAGGGGAAGGGAGCCGCATTAACTCTGCAGGGACTGCAGGGAAAGGGAGATGGCAGCAGGAGGGAACAGAAAAGCAGAGTCTGGTAAACATTAGTTTCCCAAGAAAAATCAGAGACGTATCTAAGTTTCTTTAAAAATTTCAAAATGGGGAGGAGGATATAGAAGCAGCATGGTAACCTAAATATGCTCACTTCGTTAAAAATCGAAGACCTAGATATAATCTAAATAAGGGTCAAAAGGCTTTCCATATCAAGTTTATTAAATTTCACTACTCATTAACAGTGATATAAACATGGGATATGTCATTACCAGATTGATTCTTGAATAGCGTATCTACATCTCTCTCTATGGCGGTAGTTGTTGAGTTCTTAAGTCACGTCCAACTCTTGTGACTCCATGGACTATAGCCCACAAGGCTCCTCTCCTGAGCCACCCAGGAAGCATATATATATACATATCCAAAAAACCACTTTATATCCCCAAACCATTGCTTAGCCAAGACAGGTATATTTTTATGGAGGAGAAATGTGCATACCTAAAGTACAAGGAGACACCCACAATCTCACACGCTACATATAGCTTTTGTACTCAAGGAGGTAAACCAGAGTTTAAGGGCGGTTTGGTAAGATCAGCTAGCTGCAGAGCTATAATTTCACAGAGTTCTAAAATTTCTTATAACCTACTTTTATTTTTTTTAACTACTCAAAACAAAAGGATTATTCAATACAATCATTCTAAGTCTTTGTTTTCATACTGAACAATGACACAGAATGGAATATATTATCGCGTGCAAATATATACGTCACCAGAGAAAAGCATGTTTCACCTTTTCTTCTTATATTTGCCCTCATTTGCTTTTGTGTTTGTCTTTACGTTTTAGAAAACAGAACTTAAAAGAAATAAATTGTTTGGACGATTCTTCGTTTTAACATCATTCAAGATCACTTACAAGATTTACCTGAAATCCTAAAGAAAAATGTGCCAGAAATTTCTGCACCATTTTCAGCTTGATCCTAAACTTTTAAAACTTTTTAGTTTTTCAGTGTCATCTTTTTACCACATTCTCAGCAAAATGTTGACGAGGTTTTACCAGTTAAAAATCTCTGCAATTCACGTGCCAGAATCTAGGTCCTGGTGAATGTCGCAATCTACAACAGCAGCAGAGGAATCCAAGCATTTGTTCCTTATCACAGGGGTGAAGGCTCCCTCCAACTGCCCTGTTGTGCAGTTACTTTTAAGGAAAATAATATGAATTATAAGAAGGATCTAGCTTTAGCTCAGAAAACCAGTCATAACACAGGCTAGCTGTGTGGCTTTGGGCAAATTACTTGGTCTCTTTGAGCTCCACAGCCTCACAGAAAACAGACTACATTATGTACATGTGTGAGAATTAAATGATGCTATATATATATATATATATATATATTCTCTGATTTAGAGTAAGAACTCAAAAGTTCCTATTTCCTTCTCTTTTCTCATCAGAGGTGTTGAGAGTGGAGGGATGAGAAGAGTCTGCCTGAGATACCACTCTTGGTCCACAATAGTTGGCTCTTCAATTGTGGTCCATGGCCAGTAGCGCTGACATGGCCTGTGAGCCTGCTAAAAAGGCAAATTCATGGCACAGGCCTGAACTCAGTCTAGCAAATCACAATCTCTCTGGATGAGCCCAAGAAGCTGTGTTTTAATAAGCTTTCTGGCTGTTTCTTTTACTCTTCTCTTTTTTTTGGGGGGGGGGGGGGCCTTGCTGCTCAGCTTGTGGAATCATAGTTCCCCGACCTGGGACTGAACCCTTGCTCCCCGCAGTGGAAGCATGCAGTCCTAACCACTGGACCACCAGGGAAGTCCCTAGGTGTTTCTTAAGACCATTAAAGTCTGACAACTTTTGTTCCAAAAACACAGAGTCCTGATGGGCGGCGGCCTCTGGCGACCCCTCATCCCGTTTCCTGACCCGGGCTGGCCGCCTCCTCCCTCCGCTCGCCACGCCAGCTCCCGCCACTGCCCGGCCCTGGAGACTCTGCCCTTGACGTCGCTGGCTCACTTCCCAGACTGGCCCTCCCGCAGTCCTCTCCTGCTGACAGCGAGGTAACACTCACATCGCCATCCCCGGACCGCGCTGTTAGACAGACAGGTATCCACTCAATTTGCATGGTGCTCTCAGGAGTGGGCTGACCTGAGCCCATCTGAATCCCAAGTGGTCCTTCTCGTCCAGAAAACACATCATTCTGCCAACCCACAGCCTGGGGCAGAGAACCTGTAAGAACTCTGAATTCCCTGCGCCTAACGTTCAAGGCTTTCCTTGGAATTGACAAGTCAACCGAGGAAGGTCTTACAGATCTAGCTGGTCCAGGCCCCAGAACTGAGTCCACACCCACATCCCGCTTCCTTGCCCCAGCTGCAGAGAGGGTTCATCCGAACACCTCACATCGCGACCTTCTGGAGGCAGCTCATTGCAATTTATATCCCTTCAACCATTCTGCCTCAAGTTAATATAAAAGGAGCAACACTCTGGGAAATAAATACTCTAAACAAGTTATGATGGACACTTGCTGGAGGTGTACATCCTCGTGGCTACTGGCCTGGACTAGGACCATCATACCTATGTTTGTTGGTTGGTTTAGTTGTCAAGTCGTGTCCGACTCTTTTGCAACAGCATGGACTATAGCCTCCAGGTTCCTCTGACTTTGAGATTCTCCAGGCAAGAAGACTGGAGTGGGTAGCCATTCCCTCCTCAGGGGGAATCTTCCTGACCCAGGGACTGAACCCGAGTCTCCTGCATTGCAGGTGGTCTCTTGCATGGCAGGCGGATTCTTTACCACTGAGACACCAACTGAAAGCATCATACCTATTTATAATAGACAAATATTTCTGGATGAGAAAGACCGTCCACACAGTATGAGGAGCCCATTGTGCACCGTAGTGGATTTCTGTTGCTTCAGCTGCTTAGTACTCCATCTGTCTGCAAGGGGGAGTATGTCCTGCCCCCTCCTTTGGGGCTACAGGGGGCCCCACCGTGCCCAGCCTGCTCCCTGGCAAGGATGTGACCAGGATGGCCAGTCACATTCGGCTGCCCGCAGTGATCGCTTCAATTAATATAAAATATCCATGCAAATAAACTATACTTAGAAGATAATATGCAAGCATTATTTTTGAATATTGGGTATATGGGTAATTATTTGTAAATACTTCCTTAGTTCTGCTGGTCTGTCATCTTTTCAACAATGTGAGAAAACAAGCTTGCAGGTATGTTTTCAAACAGCTTGAAGAGATCAAGAAATATTACTCGAAAGTTTCTGTATTTATGTAAAAGTTACTTATATGCACTTATTGTGAGGCCGCTGTGATCCTTCAGTGCTTTCTAAATGACACACATTTAATCAGTAAAACAACCCTCTAAGGAAACAGGCAGAGAAACCCACCGGAGCTGCACAGTCAGTAATCTACAACGCCAGAATCAAAACCATACCCTCAACTGCCAGGCCACTGGGCTTCTCAGCTGCGGGACTAAACTCATCCAACCTCCTCTATGGAGTCCACACTCTAAGAAGTACAGAGAATTCTGTGAGCACCCGATCTCGTCTATGGCCATCCTCCCCTGAGCTGTGATTTTTGTCAGATCTCATCAGCTAAATAAAACCAAATGCAAGCGGTACTCAGAAACAGGAGAAGAGCACAGTGGCTTTAAGAATGCCCTAGATGTTACTGAGGTGGCACGTTTCCTCAATATTTAAAAATAATAACAATGTTTGCATACAATCTCCTAATTAGAATACAATGTGTTTACAATGAACAGTGTTCCATGTACAACGAACATCATTAAACAAATCTCGTCCTGTTAAAAACACTTAATATGAAAACAAATGAAGCCAGAATAACCTCTTATTAATGAGACATGGCATGAATGGATAATGACATCTGGGATCGTATATTTTCTCTCTATAAAAATTTCAATTAGTCCTGGCAGCCACGGACTTAATTATTACCTTCAAATATTAATTTTAACCTTCAAAAGAATGATTTAGCAATGCTCCAAGATTAAGAAATTAAACCAAGCAGTTTTCTTCACTTGAGTACCTTTCAGTACTAGCCTCCTAGTAAAGCAATCTCTAAATTTGCAGACTTTCTTAAGATCGAACCTGGGTCTCCTGCATTGCAGAAGGATTCTTTACCATCTGAGCCACCAGGGAAGCTTGGAATTCCAAAACAGGTTACTAAATTAAGCACTAAGTTTTGACAGTAAATAATTACTATTTATTCAAGTCAAAATGGTCACATTTCACCCAATTATTACCTTATTAAATCATCTCTGCAACCTTATCAACACATACATACCAACCAGAGGAAAAGCTCCCTGATTCAGACTAATAAACACTCCTAAACACTAAACTAATGAAGTTAACTCAACGACTGAAGAGTGGGACAGGGCTTAGTCACTGAACAACAAATCAACCATTAAAAGGAAACTTAACTTTGTTACTTTTTGAATACTCAAGCCAGAGAAACAAATTATTCAGGAGAAGTCTTGAAGATGTGTAAATGGCATGGGTTCAGGCAAGATTCTGAAATACAGACACCCTTTAAAGACCCTTGGAAACAGTTGATTATTACTTCCTTCTTCGTGGCTCTGAATCCATTATCTTAATTTCATATTCACTAGTAGGTTAGCTAAGGAAGAGTTCACACTAAGAACATAAATGCCATACAAATTCATGACTCAAAATAAGTAGCATTTTCAGTTTAACTAAAAACTTTCATTAGATTTCATTTACTATTCTAAAAATAGAAGTGAATATAATTCTTAACTTAAAAAATGTTTATATATTATTAAAAATACATAAAGCTAAAAGAATGGTGATCAGATTATTTATAGCTGGTTCCCAATGATCCAAAGAGGTCCACACATGCTTAACATGAAAGAGACAGCAAGTGGGTCTCATCTCCATGGCAACCCTCATCAATTAGTAATGATCTCCCAGAGCACATTTTCGAGAAGGACCCTTGGGCAGCATGGCCAGTGCTGGGACGCGAGTGAAGAGTACAGAAGCCTGGGTGCCATGCTGGAGTCACCTCCGCCCACTATTAATACATATTCAGAAACCGCCAGGATAATAATTCAATCAAACATAATCTAGAAAGAAAATGAGCCTGCAAGAGTGAGTGGCACATTCCACATTCCAAAGCCAAATAAAGGCGATTTGGGGTAAATGCTTGTTGCTACATCAACTATCTGGTGATTCTCTTCCGATGGCGCCAGGGTCAGTTTCACTGCTCATTCTTGAGAGGAGATTGGGTTTTCTTAGGCTTCACTTTACATTGCTCATTCTGGGAAGAAAACGTCATTTTCTTGGTTTTTACTTTATATATAATTTATGGAAGGAAGTTGAACATTCTTGTGTTTCACTTTACAGGATACTAACAGTAAAACCACCCAGCCCACACCCTAATCCCCCTGGGTAACATTAGCTGCTGCTGGACGCAGGCCAGGACATCCACACGGGGCTCTGCTCCAGAGCTGCTCAGCCTGGCGCAGCCCGGGAATGTGCCCGGGGGCGAGGGCACGCAAACCCACAGCACAGGCCGGGCGTTTAACACGGCATTTCGGTTTTAAAGTAGGCACAAATGTATTACTCAGAAGAACGTAAAACTGGCATGGCTCTCTAGAAGAAGAAAAGAGATTACAAAAAAATGTTCCCTTTATGGAAAGACCTGCATGCGCGCGCACGCGCACACACACACACACACACACACACACACACACACACACACACACACATCCTCTCGAGTTCAGTCTTTGCATCTATAACACTTTGGTGGAAAGCTCAGAGAAACACAGCATCTCTCCATTGGTGTCCATAAAGTGAGGACTGACTTGGAAAATGGAACAGTTATCTTGATTTTAAAAGGGGAGAGGGGTGGCAAGCTGATCCTGGTTACAACTGCCGACAAGTACATTTGGGCCGAAAAAGTTCTCTTTCTTAATCTGCACCATGATCACATTAATAGTAGCAATACTAAACATTTCTTCGAGCATTTCCAGGCAATATGACCCAGAACCTGGTGTCCCCCTTCCAGTATTGCCAAGAATGTTCCATCTAGTCGCGAACCTCTGTATTTTGTAGTACATCTCCTCTGTCCAGAACGTTCTCTCTCAGGTATTTCCCTGGCCCTTGCTGATACTTTCCCACCGGTTTTCTAAACTAGCACCCCACCCCATCAAGACTTTGACTGCCCAATGGCCTCACCTGTCTGTATTCTTCTCAGCACAGATACTGTGCTAGGCGTTTCTGCTGAATGATCAGTTAACCCGCAGGGAACAACCGCTAAGGCAGCCCAGCATTCTGCGCTGCTCATCACGTGTTGTCAAAGCCCATAAACACTGCCCGGCATACAGCAGGAGGATTAAGTGTTTGTGACATGACTGACGACTAGATGTATCTGTTTATTCAGAAATGCATCACAAGAGACATGACGACATCAGACCTGCACGCCGACAACACACCCCTCCCGGCCCGGAAAGACAGGCTCCCAGGCCTCCCCAGCGGGGCCACTGTCTGCCTTATTTAAGGAACACACGACACCTCGCTGCCCGCAGAAATGCCAAATATTGTGAAATAAGCCCACTGGTGACACAAAGGTGAACCTAGTCCCTCTGGTGATACCTTTTTTTTTTTAAACTGACACTCACCAAGAGTTAGCAGGGAACATACCAGGCACAGAAGATGTCATATTTGTCCCCCGGAGTGGGGGTGGGTGCTGTAGACTGTGCCCTTCCGAAATCCAAATGTTAAAGCCCCAACCGTAAATGGGCGTCTTTCAGAGTTGATTAGGATTCAGTGAGGTCATAAGGGTGGACCCTAATCTGATCGGACTGGTGGTCTTAAAAGAAGAGGTGGAGGAGGTGCTTTAGTTGCCAAGGCAGGTCCAACTCTCGTGATCCCATGGACTGTAGCCTGCTAGGCTCCTCTATTCATGGGATTCTCCAGGCAAGAATACTAGAGAAGGGCCAGTCCCTTCTCCAGGGGATCTTCCTGACCCAGGGATCGAACCCGAGTCTCTGGCATCTCCCGCATTGCAGGCCGATTCTTTACTGCGGAGCCACCGGGGAAGCCCAATAAGAGAAGGAAGACAGCAGTTCTCCCCTCTCCACACACACTGATGGCGAAGAGCCATGTGAGGACACGTGAGAAGGGGGTCATCTACAAGTCAGGAAGAGAGCCCTCGGCAGGAAGCAAGCTGGCCAAGCCTTGGTCCTGGAGTTCCATTCTCCAGAACTAGTGACATTGTCTTGCGGCAGCACGGATTAACGGGCAGAGGGTGGAGACCCTTAACAGCCTTGAAATCCTCTAAAACCTATTTCTCCTTTCCTGTTAACTCCTCCCCAGGTGAAAAAGGGGGGGGTATATGTAAACACACAGCTGATTCAGTCTGACCTACAGCAGAAATTAACACAGCTTTGTAAAGCAACTATAGCTGAATGAAAATTAACACCAGCCAAATCCTCCCTGTGTGGTTCCCACAAGCCTGGCTCGTCCTCATGCAGGAGCTGCTCTGTCTGGGACTCCCCACCACAGGAACACAAGCCAGCAGGCCTGAGAAAGCCTTTCTTTCTATCCCGACATTTTTCTAAGGCTCAGTAAGTCTAAATAAGGGGGTTTATTGATACAAATTTCTCAGGGGTCTGTGAAAATTAAATTACCTCATGGTAAAAGTTTAGCACATTGTGTCACACAGAGTAAATGTCATATAATATTGGTTACTATTATCAGTAATGCATCTGGCCCCATCACTTCATGGCAAATAGATGGGGAAACAATGGAAACAGCGACAGACTTTATTTTCTTGGGCTTCAAAGTCACTGCAGATGGTGACCGCAGCCATGAAATTAAAAGACACTTGCTCCTTGGAAGAAAAGCTATGAGAAAACTAGACAGCATATTAAAAAGCAGAGACATCACTTTGCCCACAAAGGTCCATCTAGTCAAAGCTACGGTAGTCATGTATGGATGTGAGAAAGTGAAAGTTGCTCGGTTGTGTTCAACTCTTCCATCGACTATACAGTCCATGAAATTCTCCAGGCCAGCATACTGGGTGGAGAGCCCTTCCCTTCTCCAGGGGATCTACCCAATTCAGGGATCAAACCCAGGTCTCCCACATTGCAGGCAGATTCTTTATCAACTGAGCCACAAGGGAACCCAATGGATGTGAGCGTTGGACTATAAAGAAAGCTGAGCACCATAGAATTGATGCTTTCAAACTGTGGTGTTGGAGAAGATTCTTGAGAGTCCCTTGGACTGCAAGATCATCAAACCAGTCCATCCCAAAGGAAATCAAACCTGAATAATCATTGGAAGGATTGATTCTGAAGCTGCAGCTCCAATACTTTGGCCACCTGATGCAAAGAATTGACTCATTTGAAAAGACCTTGATGCTGGGGAAGATTGAAGGTGGGAGGAGAAGGGGACAACAGAGGATGAGATGGTTGGACGGCATCACTGACTCAGTGGACATGGGTTTGAGTAAACTCCAGGAGCTGGCGATGGACAGGGAGGCCTGGCGTGCTACAGTCCATGGGGTCGCAAAGAGTCAGAAATTACTGAGTGACTGAACAACAACTATTATCAGAAGCAGGATCATCCAATTTTACTCCCAAAATAACATTATGCAGTATATACAACCAGTACCGCTGTTTCAGGAAACTGAAGCAAAGAAAGATCACTCAGGTCTAAGTGGGGGAGCCAAGGTTTGAAGGTCAGCAGCCCGACTCCAGGGTCTAAGCTCTCAACTCGGCAACTGGCTCAGGGTGAAAACGCTGTAAAGATTACTGCTCTTATTACTAATGCCACACGATCATATTAGTAAAAGTAAACAAAATAGGACATAAATCAAGAAAGCAATTAATTTTTTCCCATGCTGTTCTTATAAGGACTCATCAATCATTTTATCAACAGTAAAACCTTAATTTTATCTGCTTATTAAAGAGAATGCTTCTTTGTGTACATGAAAAATAGGTGTTATCTCGATATATTCTTGAAAGTATTGAGAAGTTCTGAGTAAGTAGTTCAGGTTTGTGAGTTCTCTGGGAGTTAATACCATCCACCAATAACAATGAAGGAAGTTTGGCTTTGGTCTTTCTCTCTATGGGCAGCGCCTGACCACTCTCCCCTCGGAACAGTGGTCTCAAGTCTCATGTAGGAAAGAAACTTTGTAATAACAGCCTGCTGGATGCACAGTATTTTCAAGCATACAGGTATTGAATAAGATTCACTAAAATGGCAATGGGCTTCCCTGGTGGCTCAGTGGTGAAGAATCTGCCTTCCATGCAAGAGATGTGGGTTCGATCCCTGGGTCGGGAAGATCTCTTGGAGAAGGAAATGGCTGTCCACTCCAGTATTCTTCCATGGACAGAGGGGCCTGGTGCCTCAGTCCATGGGTTTGCAAAAGAGTCAGACATGACTGGGCAACTAAACAGCAACAACAAAAATGGCAATATACATACATGTTCTCTGACTCCAGTTTAACTGCATCAGAAATCAAAATCAATGAGAAACCTTTTTTATGGGGGAAAAAATAGCTAAAAATGATAAAATGTGTGAAACAGAATGATAAAATCCTACATGTAAAAACAGAAACAAATTCAAGAACAATGTCATTAGTTTTACTAGGTAGGAAGAACAATTTTTAAAGAGAAAAGACCAAAATCTTAACCATCTCTTTTAAGAAGTTTTAAGAAAAAAAACTCAGCAAAATCAACCCAAAGTATTAGAAGGATAGAAAAAGTAAGTGCAGAAAATAATAATAGAAAGCAAATGATAAGAAAGATGAATAATATCAATGTCAAAATTAATTTCTTTCAAAAAGTAAAATTGGCTAACGTCCTACAGGAACAGAGAAAGGAAGAAAATAAAAATACAAATAGAAAATAGCAGCACTGAAGAGGAAGTACAACTACAGATGCTACTACCTAGATTAAATATATATGAATTTCTCATGAATCATTTTGCGCTAACAGATTTGGACATATGAACAAAATAAGCAAATTCCTGAACAGTGAAACTCAAAAGAACTGAATCAAGAAGAAACAGAAAGCTTGAATTGTTTCAAAAGCATTAAGGAAACTGTATCAGCAGTTAAAATGTTACACCCATATGATTTCACAGGCGTGATCAACAAACAGTCAAGAATGAATTATGGCCAATATTATATCAATTAATCAATAGAACAGAAGAAGTGGGCACATTCCAACTCATTTTATCATGGTATAAATGCATAACCTTAATACCAAATCTGACAAGGAAAGAATGAGGAAGTACAATTATAGGTCAAGTTAATTTAAGAATGTAGACATAAAACAAAACAATAGGACATTATAAGTTAAAGTATTTTAACATCTCTGAAACCAAAATACATCTTACAGCCTGATACTTAATAATCATCATGTGCCACTTAAAATATTAATATTCTTGAAATAGGAATGCATGTAACTTAAATGGCATTTTAAACTTGAAAAAAAGTATTGGTAAGTCAAACTCTAACAATAAGAATAATTCATAACCAACTTGGGTTTATCCTAGAAATGCAAGGTTGGCTTAACATTAAACTATCAATTACTATATTTAATGCAGCATGTCATTCACAGAAGAAAACTTATTTGATTATCTCAAATAGAACAGAAAACCTTTTAGCAAAATTCAACACCACTTGAGAAAGAAAGAAAAAAAAAACAACACCGTAACATGCTAAGGACAGATGGGAACTTCCTTAACCTGAGAGAGGTGTCCACAAAATGCCTATTTACATTGAAAGCATTTCCTGTAGGATTTAGAAAACAAAGGTGCCCATTATTACTACTTCATTTCAACACTGCATTGTGAGTCCAAGCTAGTACTGTATGGTAGGAAAAAGACATAAAGGGATTAAGGATTAGCAATGAAGAACAAAAGTGTTATTATTTGCAAATGTTATCACTCCTTTCATATAAATAATCTAGGAGACTTTTCCTACCAAATATTGAGATTCATTATAAAACTATAATATTTAAGAAAATATCATAATGGTGAAAGGACTGAATATATAGATGAATAAATATAAATTGAAGAACAATACAAAAATAGAACCACATAAAGATTGACACTTCATACAGAGAAATGGATGTGAAAGATATATTGATGTATTACTGCTCATGGGGAAAAGTTGGACTTTTCAATACATAGTGCTGTGGTGACAAGTTAGATATAAAGGGTAAGAAATCAAATTGGCTTCATTCCATCCCCCATACTCAAAAACCAAGTCCGAGTGATCTGAAGACCCAAGTGTGAAAGGCAAATCTTTAAAGCTTTGCAAAGATAATACAGTAGACTACTTCATGATCTCAGGATACAGTTTTCTTACAGAAGAAACAAATGCACAATCATAAATGAGACGATGGGCAGACCCAACTATATTAACTCAAGAACTGGCATTCATCAAATACCCTGGAAGGGAGAGAGAAATAAGCTACGAACTGGGAGAAGAAACTTACAGCGCATATAATTCACAAAAATTTGTTTCTAAAATATGTAAGGAACTCTTTTAAGAATCAATATTAAAAAATAAAAAACAAAACAAAAAAACTAGTAAGCCAACAGGAAGATGAGCAACCAAAAAAAAAATCCCCACCCAGGAGTTTAAAAGAAAAGGTAGGATGTCTCTGATGGTTCAGTGTCTAAGACTCTGAGCTCCTAAAGCAGAGGGCGTGGGTTCAATGCCTGGTCAGAGAACTAGATCCCACATACTACAACAAGAGTTTGCATGCTGTGACTAACAGACGTGCCACAACAAAGATCGCAGCTCCCATGTGCTGCAGCTAAGATCCGGTTCAGCCTAATAAATAAGTAAATATATATATATATATGTATAAAAGGTGACCAAATGCCCTGTAAACATATGAAAACACTCTCAACATGGATAAATTCTAAATTTTAACTATGTATTGACCTTAATGGAGTCTTTTTATTATAAGCTATTTTTTAGTTGATTGACATTTTTGGAGTGTTTAGTAAATGTACAAATTTAAGTTACCACTGCCACAATCAGAATATAGACTATTCCATCACACCCAAAAACGTCCTCATTCTAGCCCTTTGTAGTCACACATTCTTCCTCCCACCCTGCCCCCCAAACCCTGGCAAACACTAATATTTTCTTCATTGCTACAAATTGATCTTTTTAAGAAGGTTGTATAAATGGAAGTATACAGCATTGGATCTTTTGAGACAGAAGTCTTTCACTAAGTAAATGCCATAAGATTCATCCAAGCTGTTGCCACCATTCTCTCTGCTGAGCAGGGTTCAACTGGATTTAAGAGCTGTAATCTGCTCACACCTTCACCCCTTGAAGGATATCTGGGTCATTTCCAGTTAGGGGGAATTATGACCAGAACTGCTGTAAACATTTGTGCACAGGTTTTTGTGTGAATGTAAGTTTTTACTTTTCTAGAAAAAATGCCAGTGAGTGGGATTGTTGGGTTTTACGGTATGTATGTGTGTATGTGTGTATGTGTGTGTGTGTGTGTGTGTGTGTGACTTCATGAGAAACTGGCCAACTTTCTTCCAGAGGAGCTGTCCATCAGCTATGGATGAGAGTTCTGGTTACTTCACATTCCCATCAGCACTTGCTGATGTCACTATTTTTTTCATTTTAGCCATTTTAATAGGCATGCAGCAGTATTTCATTTTGGTTTCCAATTATTCACTGTTAGCTTATAAAAACACTGTTTTACTTAGAAAATGAACTTATGGTTGCCTGGAGGAAAGATGGGGGGAAGGGATAATTAGGGAGGTTGGGGTGGACATGTACAAACTGCTAAACTTCAAATGGATAACCAACAAGGACCACTGACTGTACAGCACCAGGAACTCTGCTCAATGTTATGTGCCAGCCTGGATGGGAGAGGAGTTTGGGGGAGAATCTGCTTCCCTGGTGGCTCAGACGGTAAAACATCTGCCTGCAATGTGGGAGACCTGGATTCGATCCCTTGGTCAGGAAGATCCCCTTGAGAAGGAAACAGCACCCCACTCCAGTACCCTTGCCTGGAAAATCCCATGGACGGAGCAGCCTGGTAGGCTACAGTCCATGGGGTCGCGAAGAGTCGGACACGACTAAGACTTCATTTTCACTTTCCTTTCCTTGGGGGAGAATGGATACATGTATATGTATGGCTGAGTCCCTTTGCTGTCGCCTGAAACGATCAAAACACTGTTAATCGGCTATACTCCAATACAAAATAAAAAGCTTTTTAAAAATACTGTTTTAATTTATGTACATACTGTACCCTTGAGGAGGTACATCATCACTGCCCAGTTCTTAAGTGTGGGCTATTACATGGTGACTTTCTTCTCAAGAGGATAGTATGGAAAAAGGAACTTCATAGTATAAAAAAAACCAAAAACACCCTGACCAGACACTACCTCAGTTGAATTAAGGTCAACATCAACAGGGATAAGTGAAGTGAGTGAAAGTCACTGAGTCGTGTCCAGCTGTTTGCAACCCCACCAATTGCAGAGTCAATGGACTTCTCCAGGCCAGAACACTGGAGCGGGTAGCCTTTCCCTTCTCCAGGGGATCTTCCCAACCCAGGGATCGAACCCAGGTCTCCCACACTGCAGGTAGATTCTTGCATTACAGAAACACCTGTGGTAATTGCGGGAGATGGCAGGGTGGGGGCCAAGGATACACTGAGTCAGCTGAAAACGTGATTTAAATTGAAGACACCATGTCTTCAGTTTCATTTGTATTCTCCACGTTCCTGAAAACGCGCTCTCTCGCTTGGTCGTGTCCGACTCTTTGCGACCCCATGGACTGTAGCCCGCCAGGCACCTCTGTCCACGGGGATTCTCCAGCCAAAAATATTGGAGTGGGTTGCCATTCCCCTCTCCAGGGGATCTTCCCAACCCAGCGGCTGAACCCGAGTCTCTTGCGTCACCTGCATTGGCAGTCGGATTCTTTACCACTGAGCCACCTGGGAAGCCCGTATTCAGTACTGTAGTATAAAGATTATGAAAGGCGTATTTTCCCTACAGCAATATTTGGGAACCTTCCCAGAGTATGTGACAATTCAGTAAGGGCTTTCAAAAGAAAAAAAATAGCTCATTTGTCACCACACCATTTAAAATATAACATTTTGGCTCAGAATCAGATGCCATACAATGATTACGTGTAAGAATGTTAACAGAGGAAGAAACTCCATTTCTTGGCAACATTTAGAAATTCAAATACTTTTGTTAACGGTATTCCAAAAGCAAAACCTGTATTTCTACCACCCCTGCTTCTCCAGGCTCCTCTTGATACAGGATGATAACATGCTTTATTTGGAGCCTAGAGTAAAGGAGGAAAGTCTTGGCTTTAACCATAAAAAGGCAAATGTAACAGAAAAACATTTGCCCATGTTGGCTGCCACAGGAATTGGAAAACTTTTTACCAAAAGTCAGACTGAGAAACGATAAGCCAGCTTCCACTAAGAAACGAAACCACTTTCCTTCTGCTTTTTTTTTCCAACCTAAATCTCAACCTGGTTTTAGCAAGTCCCAAGGCAAAACTAGGACTTCCAATCTTGATTAGTCTAGACTGGCCTCTGTGTCAAGGACACAATCCTTAAGACTGCCCAGACAACCTCCATTTACACTGTTCTTTCACGGTATCTTCGGATGCACATCGTGTATGTGTGCATGTGTGTTTCCAGAAAGTTTTATGTGTTTAAGGATATATACTGCTTGGGGTTATATCTGTAGTTCATTACTAGAGAAGTTTCCCTGAAAACTGCCAAAGCTATCTTGAGAAAGAACAAAACTGGAGGTATCATGCTCCCTGACTTTGAACTGTACTACACAGTTGTTGTAATCAAAATAGTATGGTACTGGCATAAAAACAGACACACAGATCAATGGAACAGCATAGAACACCCAGAAATAAACTCACACACAAATGGTCAATTATTATGAAAAACTGTAGCAAAATTATGATGATGAAGGAAGCAAGAATATAACAATGGGGGGAAAACACTCTCTTTAATAAGGGGTTTTGGGAAAACTGGACAGTGACATGTAAAAGGATGAAACTATACCATTTTCTCACATCCTTTACAAAAACAAATGCAAAATGGATTGAAGACGCTGATCTGACGGATTTTCCTGTCCAAGAATGCCATAGAAGTGGATCCCCGCTGTACGCAACCACTTGAGTTTGGCTTCCTCCCTTAGTCCATGCGTTCTCAATGGGCAAGTGAGAGTGATGCTGTTGCCAAAGAAGTGAAAACTGACTCCTGGCAGGTGTAAAAATCTTAGGTATTTCAATGGTCTGGGTCTGCCAAAGGGCTACAGTACATAAACAGAGAGATGATACCTCTGTGGTATCATGAAGGGACTAGGCAGGTGGGGAAAATATGTAAAAGGGCTGCAGGGTATAATAATTTTTTAAAGGCTGAGAATCATCGATTTCACATAATGCATCTGAGATTCATCTACAATAGTTTGTTACTTTTAACGGTTGATGGTATTTTAGTATTAAAAAAATGCCAGTTTGTTTATCATTCAGATGAATCTGGATGGACAAACGAGGAGACCTGGGCTTGGATCCAGCTGAGACACCTACGGGATGGGTCACTTCCGGCAGATCACCTAACCTTTCTAAACCTCATTTATAAAACAGAAACAGTCATAGGTGCCTCTTCTGCTGTAGAGGACCAAAGAAAGGACTGGAGACTCGAGCATGGAATCAGAGCTCCCGGGAAGCCAGGGAAAGACCACGGCACCCACAGCAAGACATGAGCAGACCTGAAGCTGGGATCCCTGATCGTATAAGGGGCTGCTCCCTCAGGGAAGAAGAGACATCTTCTATTCAGCATGAAAGCCAAGACTCACAGAGACAGAAATAAAAAGAGAGGCAAGCAGGAACCGAGAAGAAGTGAATGAGACAACAGCAGTGGAGGCTGTTAGCGCCCTAACGCACAGCGCCCGGAGTCTGCAGCTGGGACAGGAGATGAGCTCACTGCAGAGCCAGGCCTGTCGGAAAAGCCATCGCAGCCACGGTTCTAACCTTCGCTAGGGACAGGCACAGGGCCAGCATCTCACAAACGGCCGTGCCAAACGCGCGGAGCGAACGGACATCTGACGAGCACTGAGGAAGAGGAAGCACATGAACGCTTGAGGGACTGGTACAATTTCATTCACCGCATCTGTACATTGCCAAGACTTAGGAAGGGCAGTTAAAGCTCTTGGCATCAGCAGTGATGGGGAATGCACCACCTTGTAAGGTAATCCATTTCATTCTTCAACAACCAAAGTATCAGATCGGGGCTCATTATAAGGAAGAACATGCAGGTCTTCTTGCAGTTGTGTCCAGTGGCTATCACTCAAACAGGTAAAGTCCAATCCTTCTTTCATATAACAGATCTTCAAATATTTCAGATCATTGTCATTAGGTGATCATGTTCTCCTTTGCCCAGGACAGTCCTAGATGTATGCACATCAGCCCAGTATAAGCACTAATAGCACCTTCTTTCAGTCTCAAAGGGTTCTGGTTTAGACAATAAATTATAGGATCACTCAGTTCTGAGATACCTTCCCGATGCTCTCCTCTTCAGACTAAACATTCGCCTTCTCATCACCCACTCCACCTGTGACTTTATCTCCGGGCTCTTCACTCTCCCTAAGCCCTGAGCTCTGAACAAGTTCTTTTGACTAATATCCCTAAACCAAACCCAATAGTCTAGGTGCAACATTACAGGAAAAATTAGAATTTATCCTTCTGACCATATAAGAGCACCTTTGCATTTTCATAAATCAGGTTACATTATTTATGCTGAGCCCAAATTATCAATGAAAACTTTCTCACCCTTTCCCCTCGTGCTTCCACTAGGCAATCCTGTATTCATGCGACAGATTTTTAGACCCTGGTGCAAGGCTTTTCAATGCTGCACTGGAGTTCATTTAGTTCATTACCGTATCCAAGTCTATGCGACATTAAGGTCCTGATTCTCTGATGAACCTGATCTTTCGCTGCCTTGTCCTATCTGCAAGTCTGATAAACTTGCATTTTCCTCTATAATATTAATTAAAATAGGAAAAAAAAAAGACTGAACTTGGAACTACTGTCAGAATTCTAGAATAAGTCCAAAGAAATTGCCTCTCCAGATCCCACTGATCCCTCATGGACACCTTTAGGTATGATCACTCAAATACTAGCATGTCTAACTAAAAAGGTTAACAAGTCCGTATCTTACCACGTTCTTGGTAAGAATGGTACACAATATTCTGTGTAGATGCACCATGTCTATGGCAGGAGACTATTTTGGGACACAAGGTGGAAATATCCTGAAAACAGATCACAAGGACAGAAGTCCATTCACTCACTGGTATTCCCCACATCATTCGATACATACAGGTTCTCCTGTGTGTCGGGCACCATGATTGCCTTGGTGGTACAGCGGTAACAAGGTACCTGGCCCTACCTACATGTGACTCTGAAAAAAACACTTATTTTTAAAGAGTTAGGGGAAGACCCAATAAGAAAACCAAGTAGGGAGTCAAAGATTACAGTGGAGAGCAAAGAGAATGTCTTATAGAAAGGGCTGAGAAAGAGCCTGGATGACAGCAGAATCAGAGAGGACCCTGCATCCACATATGTGCACTAACGTGTGAAGTTGATAGCTGGTGAGAAATTGCTATACAGTACAGGCAGCCAGGTCTGGTGCTCTGTGATGACCAAGAGAGGTGGGATGGGGGAGGGGAGGGAGGCTCAAGACAGAGGGGACAGATGTATAATTATGGCTGATTCACGATGTTGTATGGCAGAAACACAACACTGTAAAAATTAAACAGCAAAAAACAGGTTTTAAATAAGGACCCTGAGCCCAGATGGTGAAAATGACAGTGATACAGACATCCCTGGAAGGCAGACAAAGGACAAGGGACAGGCGGTGGTGGGTTTGGCCTTGAACATGTTAAATAATGATGGGAAAGTGATTTGAAGATTAAATGTAGAAAAGAATCCTTTTTCAAAAAAAAAAAAAAAAGCTGAAAGAAAAATAATGAATATTTGCATGAAATGGCACCCCACTCCAGTACTCTTGCCTGGAAAATCCCATGGATGGAAGAGCCTGGTAGGCTACAGTCCGTGGGGTCGCAAAGAGTCGGACACGACTGAGCGACTTCACCTTCACCTTCACACAGAAAAAGGTTTTCTAGGTGTTTTATAAATGCCTAGGGCTTCCCAGGTGGCACCAGTGGTAAAGGGTCTGCCTGCCAGTACAGGAGACTCTGGAAACTCAGGTTCGATCCCTGGGTTGGGAAGATCCCCTGGAGAAGGAAATGGCAACCCACTAGAGTATTCTTGTCTGGGGAACCCCACGGACAGAGGAGCCTGGCAAGGCTACAGTCCATGTGGTCGCAAAGACTCAGACACAGCTGAGCACCGGAGCTCACAGCACACAAAGCATAAAAGCAAAGAAACAAAAATTCAAAACAGTAAACATCGTAAGAGTCTATAAAATCTAAATGGAAAATACACGTGCGGCACATCACAGCTTTGACTTCACGCTCAGGGCCACGTGTCTGGGAGTCCCAGGTGGGGGAGAGGACAAGGTCAGAATGGCATGGGGCATGTCACGTGGGCGGAGGAGGCAGCGGGTCACCACGACAGCGGACAGCAGAGCAGGAGGGGGGTGGGCAAGGGGCCCAGCCCTCGGGGACCCGGCAGAGGCTGGGACCGCATCTCTGCATCTCTGCATGTCCAGCGGGCGTGGCTGCTGGCGGTCTGTCCCGAGACGAGACGGAAGTGAAGCAGAGGGCAGGACCCCTGGGGAGGTTGGCAGTGGCTCCCTAGCCCGGATCCTGAGAGTCGTGCCCTCCCCGCAGTGTAGACAGGCCATCAGTGGAAGCCTATGGAAGGGCAGCCGGCTCTGCCGTCTGGCCCTCAGGCTCAGGCCGGCACCTGCCCCGCCAGCCTCTCTGACTTGCAGCGGCAGCTTCTCCTCACTCTTCCAACAGGGGTGGAAGCAGCTGATTCTGTACTAAGCCCTTTATCCCTTAGAATACAGACAGGAGTCTGTTCTCCTGAACGAACCCTGATTGACACCCACTGGATTTATTAAGAGGATCACTGTTTACTTTTGAAAGGTCAGATTATAGTAAAGCAATGAACAGGAAAATGAGATCAGAGGGCATTAAAAAAAAAAAACAGCCAGCCATCATTCATATCATTTGTAGAGCATATGTCAACAAATATTGAGTTGAGTCTGGAAGGACTATTTCGAGAAGGTAGGCAATTAAAAAATAAAGAAGAGACATATTAAGATACTTCAAAGGCTCATGGGTCATTTTCCGTTGTAAACCCTAAGACAACAGAGAAGATAGTAACAGCAATAGTACTAATAATAATAATAGAAGTTATTTATTGAATAATGTTTATGTAACATGCTCTGTATGAAAATCATCTCATTTAATCCTCCCAACAATTCTAAGAGGTTGGCATTAACATGATATCACCATTTTTTCACATTAGACAATGAGGCTCTGAGAAGTTGGGTCAAAAAGGTCTGTTTTGTTTCAGTCCTTATTCACTCACAAGCTCAATTTCTCTCAACCTCCGTTTTCTTCATCTAGGAAATGGTAATATAAAAGGATTAACTGACGTAATTATGTTGGCACCAAAACCAAGTTAAGCCTCTCTCCTGTCATTCTTTAGTCACTCAGTCGTGTCTGACTCTTGCAACCTCATGGACTGTAGCCCGCCAGGCTCCTCTGTCCATGGGATTTCCCAGGCAAGAGTACGGGAATGGGTCGCCATTTCCTTCTTCAGGGGATCTTTCTGATCCAGGGAACGAACCCATGTCTCCTGCATCGGTAAGCAGATTCTTTATCACTGAGCCACCCTGGGAAGCCCTTTAAGGCAAAGTTAATGCACCAGATTGTGAAGCTACCAAGCAGACAGAAGAGCCAGCATTTTGATCCCATCAAGATTCCAAAACCTATGTTCCAGAATCACACCACCACACAGAGGGGCAAGGGTGAGGTTTCTGCTGCAAATGAAAGCATTTGGGCTGCAGCTGGATCACACACAAGAATAACCATCATCGCATGTAACACAAGGGTGGCTGGGACTCCAGGGCTGCTTGGCTCCATGGCTCAACAATGTCACTGAGGACTTCGCCTCTGTCCATCGCGACCCTGCCGCCCTCCATGCGGGCTTCTTTCTCAGGCTGGCAGCAAGATGGGGATCATGCTTCCAGGCGGCACCTGGGCAGAACATCCAGGAGGATGAGAAAAACAGTCCCCTTCTCCAGCTGTTTCCCAGCCTGAAGCAGACACCCCCTCAAGTCTCAGGGACCAGAACAGGCCACCTGTTCACTCCTGAAGCAGTCTTCACAGAAGGGCCAGAATGTCCACAGTTGGCATATACTAAGGATCTGAGGTAGAACGAAGAATTAAAAGATGTAGTTCAGGAAACTGAAAACTTAAGGCATCTCTTCACGAACTCACAGGACATGGCTTATGATGATGAAGAGGTAAAAGAATTCCAAGGTGGGCAGAGTGGAGAGTCAGAAACAACACAGGCATTGGAAAAACCACTCTGGCTGGAGAAATGGTACTCTACGACAGAGGAAGTCCAGTGTGAAGTCGGCGCGGGGATTACACAGCTCCTGGTGTTAGTCAAGGAAGCACCCAGTTAAGCCACTAGGTATTGAGCAATAAAGACCTGAAATACTAAAAATACGCACACACTCAACCTCGCACCTCATTCAAAATCCAACACACTGTAGGGTGTAGTAACTCTATCGTAGTAACAATAGAGAATTTTTGTATAGCATTCTGTTTCCTTCTTACAATTATTTTTCCATTCTCACACATGAATAAAAATAAAGTAGTGTGTGCATACATAGGACACAGAAGACATACCAGATCACAGTTATTTTTCATATTCACACAAGCAGGTTTGATGTAAAAGCTAACCTATCCATCCTTTGACCTGAAAATACAGTAAAAATGTAAACCCTACAGACTTTTAAGGAAACTGTTTCCATTTCATCTATAACAGTTCTCTGCTATTCCTAAGAAATGTCAGGTCTATTTGCTTTGCAAATGACAAGAATGGGTACGAAGAACATCACGTATCTCCCACAGAGTCGTATTCATCATGCCTTGTATCTCCCAGGTACTGGATATTGAGAGGAGCCCCAGGATACCCACGGAGTTGGGAAGGGTATCAAGGTCACTGCATCTGATACCCTTCTCTGCCATAAGAGGATTCCAGGGGATCAGACGCAGGACAAAGCTTTTAGGATCAGGTCTTCACTACTGCACAGGTCAGCCTGAAAGAGCAACAGCACTATCACTGCTCAAGAATCCAGGACGTAACTGATTCTCACCCAGTTCTGGCCTGTAGCGGACAAAAGCTACCCAAACACCTGAATGGCCAAGATGGGGGCTTCTCAGTTACTCTGAGGACTGTCGGGGTCACCTGGGCAGCACCGTGGTTCAGCACTGGGGACGCTTTCTGCACTTTAGATGATTCCTTTGGCCACACACTGCATCAGAAAAAGGTAGTGTGTCTAGCACATCTAAGCTTTTGTGGAGAGGTTTGAGCTATCATGGATTTAAAGTTCTGACATAAGGAGGAATTCAAAACTGAATACTGGTGATTAAGTACCAAATAACCATGAAATTGTTAACATTTCAGAAGCTCTGATACAACTACAGCAGGGATCAGTGATCTGCAGGGGAGAAAAAAGCCTTCCTCAACCCTCTTAGGGTCCTTGGCAGGGTTGAAAAATTAAATGGACAAAAGACTGATTAACAGGTGAAGAACACAAATTTATTTAATAAGCTTTATGGGACAGGGAAACCTTCATAAGGAAACAGAAATCTGAAGAAACAGTCAGGCCTGAGTCCTTCTTATGCTAAGTCTGATGAAGAGGGGATGGTTGTGAAGAATGTGACAGGTTCAAGTTTGCCCCAAACCATCAGAGAAAAAGAACATTCACAGCTTTAGCTGCTAATATGACTAAATAAGTAATGAAAATAAATTAAGCAATCTCAAGAAGTTACAAAAAATGAAAAAGCAGAATGAAGGAAGGAATAAAGATAAAAAGTCAAAATAACAGAATTGGAAAAAATAGCTAATAACAATAAACTTGGGATGGTTACTTTAAAAAGATATATGAAAAACAGCTGAGCAATTAGATAACCTAAAAACTCAAAAGAAAGAATTAAAAAGCACAAACTGAGTAATAAATGAGAACAGGGGAACAACCAGAGAACAGTAGGAAAGTAAAGTATGTTAAGGGATTACCTCGTCCAATCAGTTGCAAAACACTGCCGATTATCCAGGAGAATACTAATACCAAACTGGCTCCTGAGGACAGGGAAAAATCTAATCCATCCTATAGACACCAAAACTGTTAGATGAGAACTAATCCCCCAGAAAAACTACAAGATCAAGTAAGTCATGAATGTGAACACTACTAAACTGCAAGGAACACACAATTTCAGTGAAAGTTGAACTGTTCCATGGAAAACAGTGAAAGCTTCCAAATTCTTTTCAGGAAGTCAGCAGAACATTAGAACCAAAATCTAATCAAGAGAGCATCAAAAGAGGGGAAGAAAAAAATTAGAAAATCAGACTTATGAATATTAATATCACATTCTCATGAATATTAAAGTACAAATCCTAATACTAGCCATACATTTTTTTAAAATGACCAAGTGGGCTTTACACCAAAATTCAAAATTAGGATATCTATTAATAAAATTTATTATGCATGCTAAGTCACTTCAGTCGTGTCAGCCCTCCAGGTTCCTCTGTCCATGGGATTCTCCAGGCAAGAATTCTGGAGTGCGTTGCCATGCCCTCCTCCAGGGGAGCTTCTCAATCCGGGGACTGAACCTGCATCTCTTATGTCTCCTGCACTGGCAGGCAGGTTCTTTACCACTAGCGCCACGTGGGAAGCCTGAGCACGTGTATCCATAAAAGTTACACACTCTAATTTTGGGGTTTTTTAAAAAATAATTTAACTAAATGATATACTATACATGTACTTCTGAAACCTTCCTTGGTTCTCTAAACACTATCAAGATTTATCTATGTTGATATATGTAGGAATATTCTAGTTCATTTGTTTCAACCACTGTATAGCATTCCATTATATGACTAAACCACAAAAGTTGCTTAATACAATCCCCTACTGATGAACATTTGGTTTACTGACAATTTTCTGCTTTTATAAATTGTGCCACAATGAATTCCTTGTACATCCTTACATATATCGATACTAAGTGGCACTCTGGGCTTACAGGAATGCAAATTTTTAAACTGACATACATTACCAGTTGCTATCTTAGAAGTTTTATCAATTCACATTTTTATCAGCAGTGGTGAAAGCTTCTATTTCTCTGCATCCGACCACACCTGATTGCTATCAGGCTTATTAATTTTAGTAAATCTGGTAAAAATGAGCTGGTTTTTCAGTGGCGTTTTCCTCTGCATTTCCTTTATTAATAGTGAAAGTGAGATTTTCACCACATTCATTAACCATGCATCATGAGGAGACCTGAGGAATCTTCCCTCAGTTGGGAAGATTCCCTGGAGAAGGGAATGGCAACCCACTCCAGTATTCCTGTCTGGAGAACTCCATGCTGGTGGGCTACAGTCCATGGGGTCGCAGAGTCAGACGTGACTGAGTGACTAACACTTTCACTTTCTTAATTATTTAACATGAATAAAGATGTTTTTCAATAAAATTTATATATTACAACACAAACACACACCCCTTCAGGCAGCTGATCTCGTGACCTTGAAAATTCTAAAATAACTGGCTTTTCAACAAACATGACTTTTCTTTTTCCTCTTCAAGACCAGAAAAGGAAAGTCAGTTTTCTTATTTTTTTTTCAATCCCCAAATTATTAACTTAGAAGGATTTAATCTTGAAGTGGTAAACCATCCTTTCTATATTTGCAAAGGTAACTTTTACCTCTATAACTAGAACAATGCTTCTGATACCTTGATGAAACCAGAGGTTTAGATGACTTCTTTCCATTGTGACTTCCTTTAAAAGTCATCAACAAACAAATGCAAGTTCCTTGAATGAACAGCTTAAGAACTACATAATTATTGCTGTAGATAAATATAGGAATAAAGAATTTCTGGGTGAAATATTGACCTTGGAAAAAGAACTGACAGTAGTGAAAGGAAATGTACTTTACATACAAGAGGCATGGTTTTCTATCGAGTTACACATAAAAAACATTCCTTGATGAGTTAAGAGAATATCCATCTCAAACTCTATATGCTCATTTAAGCTCTCACCCAACCCAGAATATCTTTTAGAATTAACATCCAAACATTATATCTTTGCTTTTAAAACTGGCATTTTAAAAAAATACATAATAATTCAATTTAAATTTTTAAAATTAAAATGAAACTGTTGTTTCAAAAAAGAAATCACTGTTTTCCAACACACAAGGTGCATGGATGGCTACACAGAGGTGCTGGGAGGTGGGTGTCTGACCCCTTCCTGAAGGTGGAGGGCGCCACAGGTTATTCTGAAATTTACAGAAGAAAGTTATGTTTTCTTCCTGCAAACTGTGTCAAGGGCTAGTGCTTCAGGGTTTGCTCTCAGGAGTGAGCTGGGGAGGAGGCGAGAATGCAGGATGTGAGGACAAAGGGCGTCTCTTCACCGAGTCCTGTATTCTCCGAGGGAGAATGAATTACGTTATCGATATACATCCCTGAAACCCACTCCAGGATTCTTGCCTGGAGAATCCCCATGGACAGAGGAGCCTGGCGGGCTAAAAGTCCACAGGGTCACAAAGAGTCAGACACGACTGAGCGGCTGAGCACACACCCATGCACGCATACATCCCTGCAACAGTCAGGCCGGCCCCATTCCTGGTGCCCTTCTGCAGAGTCAATCCACAGAAATCCACCCAGCAGCCTCCATGGGCCAGCTCTAGACTTCCCTTCCGAGGGCCCAACCTGGGCCTTCACTGCCGCCACTGATCCAGGTGAACACTGCTCGACAATCACAGGACAGACAGAAGCAAACAGCAAGCCACCACTGGGTCAGGAAAATTTAGGTTTAAGTAGGGTGGAGAGCAAGGAGATAAACATCAGGGCAAATGAAGTCTCTAAGGAGGAGATAATGCCCACGTGTGGGGAGGAGGAGAGGCGAGGTCTTTTATTTTTTTTAAAAAAAGAAAAAAAAAAGAAGCCAGAAAGTTGGGAAATTTCAGATAAATCATGGGTTTCCTACGCAAACCACTACACACAGCTTCTTTTTGGCCACAATAATAAACGCAGTCAGTCTCAAGGCTTGGCTACACTCGACTGCAGCCCGTCGTCTTTCCTCATTTGAATAGTATTTTAGGAATGTTTTGTCAAAGTGTGGATGAGTATTCACTTCTACCGCATTCTTCCCTTCACCGGGATCATTACGGTCCTAGTAACGATTTACTTTATAGGCAGAACATTCACAACATTCAAGGATGACCCTTTTTTTTAACCTGTTAAAATTCATATATTTATTTGCCCACAATTCCTTTAAAAGGGAAGATTAACTTTAACAACTGTTGCTCATAGCAACACAGGAACAAAAGATTTTTCACATGCATAATCTAAGCATTTAATTGAAATTCACAAACTTAGATCTCAAACCAAGTCAAAAGTGGAAATATAACAATATTAGATTCCCCTATAGCAGCAGATACACAGTATATGCTTCAGTTTTCACAAAGAAAAAAAAAGCATAGCTTGTTTTAGGGATAAGGAATGTGCAAGTTTAATGATTCCTTTACAACCACGGTTTTAGTGAAACGTTCATGGTCTTTCAGGTAAGTTTCACAGCTTCACCTATTTGTTTCTGCCACTTCCTACTGGATTGTATTTCAGCATTTAGCTCTGTGCAAGGTTTGCATAAATATTTATTGAATAAAAGAAACCTTTAACAGGAACCATTAGCAACCCAATTTTAGGAAGCTGAGGCTTAATAGGTGAAGTGTGCCTCTTGGTTTCTGCCACTTCCCTTTAACCGAGGCCAGAGCCTGAATCCAAATCTAAGCAGAGTAAAGCAAACGCTAACAGGGCAATTTACAGAAAGAAATGATTGCCCCCCGCCAAGACTTAGGGTCAAAGGTAAAAAAAGAAATCCAATCAAGGTCTGCAACTTACACACTTGTGGAACCAAGGCGTTCTCACAACAGACTGCTCTTCAGGGTTTCAATCAATACGAGAGACCGAGTTCTGTCAAAGAATCTGGGAGAGCTGGAGCTCACCGTTACAGTTTTGAAAAGTCTCCATCCTTTAATAATCAGTTCACCTGTCCTCAGATTGGGGTGGAGACACGGCGGGGGTGTGCAGGTACTGTGGATGGCTCTATGGAGGCCTAGATTGCGAGCAGGCTGTGGTACAAGGTCAGAAGGGCTTTAGAAACAGAAAGACAAGACGTAGGATACAGCCAATCGGATCTCAGCCTCTGAAAGAACTCAAAGCCCTGGAATGAGGCAGGAGTGACAGAATCAGATCTGGCTTCAACTGAGCACCAAATATGCACAAGACATTGGGCTGAGTGTCCTGTGAGGGGGCATTAAATAATGAAGAGTGTGCATGGTTTAACTAAATGGAGCCTACCAACTCATTTGGGAAAATAAAAAGTAAATTCTGAAAAAGGTAACAGTTCAATTACAAAAATCAATGAAGTATTTGTTTAATTTTGATACTGATGCTGAAAACAAGCACCATGAGAAATAAGGCGCTGGAAGATCTTATGGGGCTGAGCGGTCCAGGAAAGCTTCCAGTGTTGAAACTGAATCTTGAAAGGTGGCCGTGGCCTCCGACCCCAAACCCCCAGCCGAGGGCCCTTGTGAGTAGCACCTGGAGGTTCCGCACGAGGCAAAAGGCACAGCTTTGAAGTGAGATGGACATGGGCGAGTCCCACCACCACTGCTGAACACCTCTGTGCACTAGACAAGATGCTTCACCTATTAAGCCTCAGCTTCCTAGAATCGGGAGGATAATGGTTCCTGTCAGAGGTTTCATTTATTCTACAAATATTTATTAAGACCTTGCACAGAGCTGAACACTGAAATACAACCCAGTAAACAAGAGAGAGGCAGGACCTGCCCTCCTGGAGCCTGAAATGACATGCATGGTACTTAGATCATTATCATCACCGTCTTCATCATCTTTAGCACAGTGGTGGAAAGCACAAGATAAGCTCCCATGAGAATGAATGTAACATCTCAGCTGGAACAGAGATTCACTCCTCGCCCCACCTCTAAATACTACCATGCTTCAGGGCTCAGTCCTGGGACCTCTTCTTGTCCTGTATTCCCAAGAGCCTCACTCCATCACACAATTTTAAAACACTAGCTATGTATCCCTGAATTTAGAGCCTCCAGTTCTGGGGCTGTCTCCCAAACTCCAGACTCTATATCCAGCTGCCTATTCGATGTCTCCATGTACATGTCTTAACAACCATCTCAGACCGATAGATCTGCAACAGAACTCTGCAGCACTGATGCAACTGATGCCAACCAACCATATTCCTTCCTTGGTCTTTAGTGTTAGTTGCTCAGTTGTGTGACCCCGTGGACTGTAGCCCACCAGGCTCCTCTGTCCATGGGATTCTCCAGGCAAGAATACTGGAGTGGGTAGCCATTCCTGTCTCCGGGGGATCTTTCCGAACCAGGGACTGAACCCGGGTCTCCTGCGTTGCAGGCAGATTCTTTACCGTCTGGGCCATCAGGGAAGCCCTCCATGGTCTTTCCGCACCAGTACATGTAAGTTCTTTCACTTTCACCTGAAAAAACAACCTCCCATCCATTGCCAAAGCCATCATTCCAGTTCAAGATCTGACTGTTTCTCACCTGCACTACATGACTGCAATAGCTGCTATGATTCCTTCTCCACAGAGTAATGATCTCTTTTTTAAAAACGGGCAAGGACACACACATACCCACCCCCCCACACACAAGCCCCATCACTGCTCCATTCAACTGAAAACTCTCCAATGGCTCCCAGATGCCCTTAAAATATGATGGTGTACAAGGCATCCCTGATCAGACACCCTTTTTACCTCTCTGCCTCCTCTCATGAGTCCCTTCTTTCTCCATCTCTGCACTGCAGCCTCACGGGCTCTTTCAGTTCCCTGAATCCAACAACCTCCCTAGCACTTTAGGACAGTGCAGTCCGACAGAGCTTTCCGCACTGGCAGAAATGCTCTATATCTGTACACGCGGCTACTGGGCACTTAGCATGCGGCTAGTGAGATTAAATATTTAGTGAGGAGCTACATGTTTAACTTTATTTTATTCCGATTGATTTAAATAGCCACACATTCCTAGCAGCTATCGTGCTGGGCAGGAGGGCTAGGAATCTAACCTGTTCCTCTGCTTTGACTCTTCTCTGGATTTTCACAGGGATGGCACACTCTTATCCTCAGGTCATAATTTCAAAAAGAAAAAAAAAATAAAAAGATTGGCATTTCAATTCATTTCTATTTAAAACCACAACACAAAGGAAAACTATAAAGTTTTGCATTAAACAAAACAGTGTGTTCTTCAAACCTTTGAGAGTAAACATTATCTACCACGCTTTACATTTGATTAACAGTGCCACTTAACGAAACCACCCTCGCATACAATGGAGCGGTATCAGTAAAGTGATTCCTGGTCTCTCACTAAGTCAGAATTTTCATCAGGCGTTTATAGCACAAATCTCTCTAGGCCAACCTTGCCTGCAAACTCGGTACTCACGTTAGAGCCTGTGAGAAAACACAGCGGGAATGGGCTCTAGCAAAGGCTCTCTGCCTGCCTACTCCTGACATACTCATTTCCCCAGAAAAAAACAGGGACGCTTACTTGGCTGAAAGTCACTATTAAGTCAAAATAATGTCCTAAAGTGTGAAAGTGTGAGTCGCTTGGTCATGTCTGACTCTGCGACTCCATGGGCTGTAGCCCGCGAGGCTCCGCCGTCCATGGGCAAGAATCCTGGAGTGGGTTGCCATGCCCTCCTGCAGGGGATCTTCCTGACCCAGGGATCAAACCCGGGTCTTTGGCTTTGCAAGCAGATTCTTTGCTATCTGACCCACCAGGGAAGCCCCCCAAATAATGTCTACATTTCTTTAAAATTAAATCTACCTCCACCCCCAGTGAGACTGAAGCTGGTTAAGTGCACATCTCTGCTCAGATTCTCCACTGGAACCACACTCACTACTCCCAAGTTACTGGAATGAAAGAACAGCTCTCAGAACTCAACTCTGTTACCCAACTCCTGGTCCACTTCCCAATGGGCCTTGATTCCAGTGCTACTCACTGCTGTCTTCTCAGAACTGTGATTTCTTTACTGACATCGGGGTTAATAGTGTAGGAAAAAATATTTGCAGAGGAAAATGATTTTACCCCTTCACAGCCTCTTTGCAACACCTGCACTTGTGACAGCTTTGTAAACAGAATACACAGAATTATTTTCTGTTTGATCATCATCACCAACTCGGTGCTTTATGAATACTATCAAGATGTCCCTGGGAAAGTCAGCCCTTCCAATGATCAACACAGATCACTGTAATGTTTATACTTCCAAGAATAAACTGTACACAAACAGCTATGATACTTCCAAGAGCTTGTGGGATTTTCTTTTGCCTGTTTCTCTCCTTTCCCTGTGTACAATTCCAGCTAAGACAGGCAAGAACAGGTCTGGGAAACTTTCAGGAGTGTGCTGTATGTCATTAGAAGAAAAGCAGTAAGAGAAACAAGGCATCTCCTCCCATTCAGCATCCATGTCTGATTTATTTTTATACAACAGTGCCTAGAGTCCAAATTACTGTGAAATCGGTGGTCAATGATCACTGATAAACATGCCATCCTCTCATAAAAGGCTACTATTTCTTTTAAGTGTTTGTATAAAATATTTTGGGCTTTCCTAATGGCTCAGTGGTGGTAAAGAATTTGCCCGCCAATGCAGGAGACGTGGGTTCCATGCCTGGATTGAGAAGATCCCCTGGAGAAGGAAACAGCAACCCACTCCAGTATTCTTGCCTGGGAAATCCCATGGAGAGAGGAGCCTGGCGGGCTACAGTCCGCGGGGTCGCAAAGAGCTGGACACGACTGGAACAGCTGAGCACGCATGCACGCAAAAAATATTTTAAAGGCTTTCTCATTTCACTTGACATCAGAGGTTGGCAAACTTCTTCTAAAAAGGGCCAGAGAGTAAATATTTAAGGCTCTGTGGGCCACGTACAATCTCGGACACATATTCTTCTTTGTTTTTGCTTCTTATAATCCTTTAATGATGTTAAGACACATTCTCAGCTAGAGGGGTCCACAAAAAGAAGACTGTGGTCTGGGATTTGGCCCTTGGGCCATAGTTGGCCCACCCTGCTTTGCAAGTATACCAAAAAACCATAATTATATAGTATGGTCACACTTTGACGAAAGAAAAACACTTCCAACTGTTTTGCGTGTTTTTCTGTAATTTTTTTTAAAAGTAAACTGAAATTTTTTAGAACAGTTTTAGATTTACAGAAAGCAAACAGTTGGTACAGAGTTTCCATACACCCCACCCTCAGTTTCCCCCACGGTTAAGGTTTTTCAAATCCATGAACCAATATTGATACACTGTTATTACCTAAGATGCAGGTTCCCTTAGCTTTCACGTGGTGTCCTTTTTCTGTCCCAGGATCCTGTCATGAGACCCTACTGCATACTCATCCTGCCTTCCTAGGCGGGGACAGCTTCTCAGACACGCCTTGTTTTAATGACCACGTCAGTTTTAAGGAATACTAGTCAGACAGTTCGGGAAATGCCCTCTACGGAGATTTGGCGGGGTTTTTTCCTCATGATTCGACTGATTTTCTGGGAGAAAGACCACACAGAAAAAGTGGCCATCACATCGTATCAGTGGTACTTCAACATGACTTATCGCTACGGACATTTACCTCGATCGCCTGGCTGAAGCTTTGGCATCACACTTCTTCTGCCCCCTTTTTTTTTTTAATGATTTTAATTCTTACCATATATTACTTGTTTAAAGTTTTTAAACATCAAATCATCAAATAAGCTGGCTGTTTACATACACACAGATTATGATTCGTTATCTATGCAATTCACATCTATGCCTCTTAGAATATCTTATCCAAGATGAAGACAAAAATTAATATGTACCTTATCAGTATTTTCTACTTTCTTTAACATTCTTTTTTTTTTTTTTTTAATATTATTTTATTAGTTGGAGGCCAATCACTTTACAACATTTCAGTGGGTTTTGTCATACATTGACATGAATCAGCCATATAGTTACACGTATTCCCCATCCCGATCCCCCCTCCCACCTCCCTCCCCACCCGACTCCTCAGGGTCCTCCCAGTGCACCAGGCCCGAGCACCTGACTCATGTATCCCACCTGGGCTGGTGGTCCGTTTCACCATAGATAATATACATGCTGTTCTTTCAAAACATCCCACCCTCACGTTCTCCCCCAGAGTTCAAAAGTCTGTTCTGTACTTCTGTGTCTCTTTTTCTGTTTTGCATATAGGGTTATCGCCACCATCTATCTAAATTCCGTATATATGTGTTAGTATGCTGTAATGTTCTTTATCTTTCTGACTTACTTCACTCTGTATAATGGGCTCCAGTTTCATCCATCTCATTAGAACTGATTCAAATGAATTCTTTTTAACGGCTGAGTAATATTCCATGGTGTATATGTACCACAGCTTCCTTATCCATTCATCTGCTGATGGGCATCTGGGTTGCTTCCATGTCCTGGCTATTATAAACAGTGCTGCAATGAACATTGGGGTGCACGTGTCTCTTTCAGATCTGGATTCCTCAGTGTGTATGCCTAGAAGTGGTATTGCTGGGTCATATGGCAGTTCTATTTCCAGTTTTTTAAGAAATCTCCACACTGTTTTCCATAGTGGCTGTACTAGTTTGCATTCCCACCAACAGTGTAAGAGGGTTCCCTTTTCTCCACACCCTCTCCAGCATTTATTGCTTGTAGACTTTTGGATAGCAGCCATCCTGACTGGCGTGTAATGGTACCTCATTGTGGTTTTGATTTTCTACTTTCAATTCACCCTAATTCTTCTTCCTCTGCCTGTTGAGAGGCACAAAAAGGTGGGTACAGTAGCAAAGGCAAAAAGGCTATGATATAAGGAGAAAACTTGGGTCATATTGAGACTATCAAAACACTGAGGGAAATGCAAATCAAAACCTCAGTAAGGGAATTCCCCGATGGTCCAGTGGTTAAGATTCCATGCTTGCAAGGCAGGGGGCATGGGTTTCATCCCTGGTTGGGGAACTAAGATCCCATATGCCGTGAGGTGTGGCAAACAAAAAAAAAAAAAACAATCACAGTAAGATACTAGCTCTACTAGCTCATGTCCACTAGAAATGCTCAAAAAAAAAAAAAAAAACCAAGCATTGGTGAGGATGTGGAGAAACTGGAACACTCACACACTGCTGGTAGAAATGTAAATGATGCAGCCACTGTGAAAAAAGTTTGGCAGTTCCTCATAAAGTTAAACATACAATTAACATATGACCTGGCAGTTCCATGTCTAGGTATTTTATCCAAGAGAATTAAAGATATACAGTCATATAAAAATCATACACAAATGTTCATGGCAGCATTTATTCATAGTAGCCAGAAATTAGAAACAATACAAATGCCCAAAGCTGATGCATAGGTAAACAAAGTGTGGTATATCCACATTATGGAATATTATTCAGTCACAAAAAGGAATGAAACGCTGGTACAGGTTACAACATAAATGAATCTTGAAAACCTTATGCTAAATATGAGAAGCCAGACACATAAGGAAATATATTTCATTACTCCATTTATAATGCCCAGTTAGGCAAAAATATAGAGACAGAAAGTAGATCAGGGCTTTCCAAAGGCATTAGGGACTGAGAAAGGGTGGGCAGTGAGATCTTAATAGGTACCAGGTTTCTTTGGGAGGTGATAAAAAGCGTTCAGGAATCACATAATGATCACAGTTGCACAACACTATGAACATACTAAAAAAACAAAAACAAACCTCTGAACTGTGCACTTTAAAATGGCCAATTTTATGTGATGTTTTATCTCAGTAAAAAATAAATAGCTGGGGAAAAAAACACTCAAGACATTGAAAACACTCTGAAGCTATATATTTGGGGAATCGTTTTTAACCTACAACTTACATACACAACGTGCCTTTAAAAATCCCTTTCCTCTTCTTCATCTTTCTGTGGTGATTCTTCCAATTAAAGGAGCTTCAGAAATGGATGAAGAAATCAGCCCAAAATTCGAATAGGCAATCAGCTCAACCCATTTCAGTCCAGTTCATGGGACTAGGGCTGTACACAGGACCAGGGCCCAGTCTTTGGGATTTACACTGCATCAGGGCTAGTGCGGTTCAAGTCCCTCCTCGGGTCCGTGAGGCTGGCTATACTCCTCTACGGTGGTTTTCCTAGACGTCCACGCAGAAAAAGTACCCACGTGCCATCCACAGGGCCACATGTCCAAGCCCCAGAGTCAGGCGGAACAAGATCCAGCAGGGCTCACCCACAGAAAAGTGAGATCTTGGCTTGCAGGTCACACATCACGGCATCTGATTATGTAGCTCACAACTTAAGTGATTTGCTGCTAAAAATCAATCAACTGCCTATTCATAAATAATAGTCTTTCTTGGAAAAGGCAATTCTTGTCCTGAGAGTTCTAACAAAATTAAACTGCAATCTATGGCCCAGTAAAAGTCAGGGGAGAAATCTCAGTCATGTACTCAGCACCCACAGCTCACTCCGGCTAGCATCACAGCCAACTGTTGAAAACAAGAAGTATTTCTGCTGGGAACTTTTGGAGGACAGCACAGTTATGTTTAAATTAGGGCTTCCCAGAGAGATTAAAAAGGGAAAAAAAACCTTCTAAGAACCTCTCCACACTTCAAATACCATAATCACTCAAATCACAGTAAGCATTTTGGCATTCAGGTTGGACAGGGCCTGGAGAGGGACAATCCCCAGCCATCTATGACAAGGGCGACTGTGATCAAGACAGTTGGGGTTGATTTTATGTTCTTTGCTCTCATATGTAATTCACATATTTATGCTGTTAGTCAAAATGCAGCGGCTTAATGCTCTCATTATTTTTAATCTAACTGGAAAATCAATTGTCTCTGGTTGTTGGTGGTTATGGGTATAGTTTTTGAAACCCTCAACAATAAGAAATTGGAAACGAGAGTAGCTCCACTTGTATTCTTTCATTAACCTGACAAACTTTCCTCATTGGGCTTCCCAGGTGGTGAAGAATCTGCCTGGCAACGCAGGCGATGCTGGTTCGAGCCTTGGGTTGGGAAGATCCCCTGGAGGAGGGCATGGCAACCCACTCCAGTATTCTTGCTTGGGAAATCCCATGGACAGAGGGGCCTGGCGGGCTACAGTCCATGGGGTCACAAAAGAGTCTGACATGACTTAGCGACTAAACAACAGAACAAATGTTCGTTTAACACCTACCAGATACAGAGGACACAGACAGCAATATTGAAGAATTCGCAGTCCAGCAGTATGTTGAGCAAAATTACTTGCTTTGACTTTGAAAGAAAGGTAACACAGAGTTTCCACAGAGCCTAACCAGGTGCCACAAGCTGGGTGTGGAGAGCCAAAGTTAACTTAGACACCAGTGATACCCAGCTGACATCCTCTTCCTGTCCCCCCTTCCCAATCCCCAGGATTTTTTCCCACCAGTCAGAAAGTACAAGTTCCTCAACGTCTGACGCAAGCCATAAACCAGAGATTACGGCCCATCAGCCTGTTTTAATGTAAAGTAGCTTTGCCTGTGTGTGTGCTAGGTCGCTTCACTGGTGTCCGACTCTTTGCGACCCCATGGACGGTAGCCCACCAGGCTCCTCTGTCTGGGACTCTCCAGGGAAGAATACAGGAGTGGGCTGCCATGCCCTCCTCCAGGGGATCTTCCTGACCCAGGGATCGAACCTGAGTTCTTAGTCTCTCCTGCATTGGCAGGCGGGCTCTTTAGCAAGTCGCTTTATGTGGTGATAAATCTTTTAAATTCAATGAGACCAAGTTATTGTAACATCCAATTTGAGGACAGAAAATGAAGAGAATTCCACTGGAAGTTTGTAAAACCACTCATCCTGGCCCTGATGCCTGTCTGCTTTAGCCACCTACTCCTCCAAGAGGCAAATAAACCCAACACTCCAACTTTTTCTCCTTCATTGAATAGGAGAAAACATGGACTTTTTTTTTTTTTAAAGCACTGGGCCATTTGGCCATGATCTATGGCCCACCATAAACACCATTTGGTGTGGTCAAAGGGGGCCTATGTTGAGCAAAATAAGAGGTGAGTGAGGGAGCAGAGTTGGTCCACTTGGGGTGGGAAGAACAGTTGGTCCACTTGGGGTGGGGAGGGTTGCCAAGGACTCCTGGACATGGAGGAGAAGTTTTCCCCAGGACTCGGGGAGGGGGAGAGGAAGGGCAAAGTCAAGGCTGTTACAGTAAAACTGCAATCTCTTCACATTCATACGGAGCCCTTAACTCTTCCCCAAACTGAACTTCTAACGTGCTCAAGAGAACACTGAACTGCCAAGTTCTAGCTGGACCAGCACTGTGGTTCAGTGGGGTCAGCTTGAGGGGTCCCAGCCCACACCCCCAAGGCATTCACCCTGGGTGGCGAGCTCAGGCATCAGAGAATCCTAGATAGTTGACAGGATCGTCTGAAGACCAAGAAAGATGGGTCACGTGAAAACAACCTAAGTGTCCATCAACAGACGAATAGATAAGACGTGGTGTGTGTGTGTATATATATATATATATATATATATATATGTATGTATACAATGAACTTACTCAGCCATAAAAAAAAAAATTTGCCATTTGCAACAATGTGGACGAACCTGGAGGGTATTACACTAAGTGAGATAAGTCAGACAGAGAAAGATAAATACTATATGATATCACTTATACATGGGATCTAAAAAAACACAACCAACTAGTGACTACAATATAAAAGAAGCAGACTCAGAAACAAACTAGTGATTAGCAGTGTAGGGGGTGGCAACACAGCTGAGGGAGTGAAAGGTATAAACTAATGAGTGTAAGACAGGCTGACAGATGTATTGTGGAACACGGGGAATATAGGCAATACTGTGTATTAACTATACATGGAAGCAACATTTAAAAACTGTATAGAACAGAAAAAAATTATATAAAAGTAAAAAAAAAAAAAGAAAAAAGACTGGTCAATCAGCCTAAAAAAATCAACCCTAGGCAAAGAGGCTGTCCTCCACGCAAAGACCCCTGAGCATGCCCAGATGTCCAGTAAATCTAGAGGGATGACAGAGAACACAGACTCTACAGTTGGATTCTCTGGCTTCCAATCCCCACTCCACGTGTAACAGCAATGGTCCCTGTGATTTCATTTCCCCAACTGTAACTGGAAGATAATAACAACACCCACCTCTCAGGACTACTGGCAGGATAAAATGAGATCACAGTTAAAGAGCTTAGTCCAGGGGCTATCACACGCTAAACACTGAGAAAATGAATGTTAAAACATCTATTCTTTCCAGGGCTGCCCTGAAGGACCAGTGGGCTCCTGAAATGGAATGACAACACTACAACTACTAGTCTTTGGCTGGGCCCTCATCGTGGGCACCCAAGATACCCCAATGGGGCAGGTGGTATGATCTTCATTTTAGAGGTGAAAATGCAGCTTCAGAGGGGTTCAGACACTCATCTGAGCTTTTTATCAGCTAATAAAGGTGAAGCAATGAGAGCTCTGATCATGTCACAGCAGAGTCTGCATTGTGTCATCAACCTCCAAAAAGCTTAAAAGCATTTTAAAATAATACTTCAATATGTTAAAATCACCATTTATTTAATAAAATTATGTTGCTGTGAAATCCCCCATTCTTCCTCCAAGACATCTGCATAATTACCTATGCAATCAGAAATACCTTGCAGATTCTGACAGACCACTAAAAATACAAAATTATTTTTCTGAACATAAATATGGGTAAATAATCATAATGGCTTTAAAGTTAAAAAGTACTGCAGACCCACAGTTTATCAAGTCACTTTTCTTTCAGGATTTCTCATTTGATCCTGTAAAAAGAAGGGGCACACTCCAACTGACCGGTATGACAACTCTTTGTCCACATGTTTGGCAAGTATGTAACAAAACTGCCCACAGGTTCCTTCAAATAACCTCTCCGATCATTTTCTACACTAGTGAGCAAGACTGTATAGACGCTTCACTGCCCTAAGAGAAAACACAACCAAATTTAAACTAAGTATATCAGCTCTGACTCTGATCTTGCAGAATATCTTGAAAACTCTTATTATTGAAATCCAGAAATATTTATAACCAGTCAGATCTATAAATACTTAAAGACACAACAGCTTCAAGGAAAACTGGAATAATAACAAATCACCTTAATCAAAACTGTCTGTCCCCATCAAATGAAGTGGTTACACATTTCCTGAAAACAGAGTTCATGATAATTGTTAATCCATTAACAATTTAAAATAAAAGACATGCTTAACTTGTTTAAGAAGTGGTGATAAAGATAAGCCAAGCCATATAATTTTACTTCACTTTCTATTTGCTTTACCCAGGCATTACATAGTTTTGTAGTCCTTATTGGTAAACACAAGAGAGATGATATTAACAAATCATGTAAACTGAAGCAGAGGAGATCTCAAATGCCTAAATATTTCAAGAATGCATTGAAGTTTCAATAACCTGAAACTCCAAGTATCAGAAAGCAGAAAGAATGACCCTACAACTGTTAAAGTCAAGTATTTATACAGGTGCCTTAAAAGCCACTGTTGGGTGCATACCATCATCACTGACATTTACTATCTGTTAAGTAGTTTCAAAGTGCAATAACTGGCTTGGAGCGTGAAGTTTATGACAACAGCTAACACGCCTGGAGAGACTGTGAAGGTGTGATGCTTGTCATAACTTTCATCAGGCCAGCAACAGGCAGCCAGGCTGGAGCAAGACTCGACCTCAGCACAGATGTCTTCTCATTTCAAGAGCGAAACCTAAACTGATACCTTCATGGATAATTTAACAAGGACTGCTCCATAAATTTATAATGCCACTTGTGACTTTCTTATAATTGCTCTTTAATAGCATTCAAAAGCAATATTCTTAGGATAAAAGTAACTGAGAACATAAAGTATGAATAACACACAAAGGTGGAAAAGAAATTTCAGAAATGACAACCATCTAAGATGTGGAACTTTCCCTAATGGTATATTATTTAAATTTATAAGTAGGAATATTTCCTCAATAGACAGTTTACAAATTTACTATTAGAAATCTTTCCTATTATTCTTCTAAAAATCTAACTATGAGACATTTTCTTTTTCAGGGTGAAAAGGAAGATGGAAGAGAGGAACAATGTTTGTGACCATTCAGCTAAACTTCAGCTCCTACACTTCTTAGAATGTCACGTTTTTCCTCTTCGCTTCTGAGCAGGAATAAAAAGTGTGTTAAAAACTTACAGGAACACATGGTAAGCTCAAGTCCGCTAGTTCCTCAATAACCAAGGTTCAGTTCCACGGTTCATGTCACCACTTCTTATTTCAAAACAGAATCTGCCTTTTCAAGATCTGGGAGGCAGTTCAAGTATTCAGGTGAAGATAAACACCAGGCAGTAAACCCCCAAACAAGCGTCTCCAGAATCTGAGAGGCAAAGTCAATTGCACCCACCACCCGGGCCCAGCGCCCCGACCCCCTCCACGCCCGGGGCCTCCGGCCTGCCCGCGGGCGCGCCCCGGGTCAAGAAAGTGCACTCGAGGCTGGAAGCCAAAGACGGCCCTCAGAGATGCCACAGGTGGCCTGGCCAGTGGGTGACCCCCCACCTGGCGCTCGGGCCTTCCTCCTCCGGGAGGCCCCGGGCCCCGCCCCGCCCCGCCACCAAGGCCGAACGTGCCCTCCAGCCTCCATCTGGTCAACTGCGGGCGGAGGCGGGATCCGAGCAGGGCTCAGGTGGCCCTTCTGGGTCCGTTAACTGGACACAGCGCCCGCCCAGGGCGTCGATCCCACCCTCGCCTCCGCGCCCCGAGCGTCTTAAGGTCCCGGGGCGCTCGGGAAGGTGGTGGCCAAGGGGGGCCTGGTTGCGGAGGCTCTCCGCGGCCCCCTCGGGCCAAGGCGCCTGCCCTGGCTGACGCAGCCCCGGCTCGGGCGGACGGTCCCCGCGCCTCCTCCCCGGGACCCCTCTCGGCAGCACCCCCCGGGGGCCGGCGACGCCCCGCGCGCCCCACGCCCCCCGCGCCGCCGCTCGGCCGGGTCTCCTGGACAACAGCCGCCGCCGCGCTCCCGAGGCGGGTCCCCGCGCCCGCCCCGCGGCCCGGCCGCCCACCTGTCCCGGGGGTCGATCCAGCTGGTCCTCCGGGTGTTGTGATCGATGTAGAAAACCTTGCCGTCGTAGTCTCTGGCCTCCTCCCAGCCCCTGGGTAGCGGCAGCTGCCCGCTCCCGGCCCTCCTAGGCATGGTCGGCGGCCTCGCCGGCGGGCGGCGCCTCCATAGGGGACCCGGGCGCGGGACGCGGCGGGAACGCGACTGCCCGGGCCCGGCCGCCGCACCCCGGATCCCGGCGCCGGCGAGGGGGTGGGGGCCCGCGGGGCTGCGGGGCTGCGGCGGGGGCCACGCGCGGGAACTGGGGGCGTCTCAGGAAACCCTGCTCTCGGCCCCGCCGGGGATCAGTCCACCATGTCTGCGTCGGAGCGGGCGAGAGAACCCTCCTCCGCCTCCTCCTCCTCCTCGCGATCGCCGCCGCAGCCTCCGCCTCTTCCTCCTCCTCCTCCCCGTCCCCCTGCGGCCGCCGAGGGTCGCGGCGCCCAGGCTGCCCGAGCCGCCGCCGTCTGGGCTCGGATCCGGGAAGCTCGGCGGAGCGGCGGCCGAGGCGGCGACGGGGCTCCTCATTTGCGTGCTATTAGCATGGACCCGCCCATCGCCACGCCCTTAGCCCGCCCCCACCACGCCCCACCACGCCCCCGATCCTGGCCCGCCCATCGCCCCGCCCCCCGCCCGGCTCATCTGCATGCACATTCCTCGCCGCCACATTCCAGGGTTTAACCCTGCCGCTCCCGCGGCTCCGCGCGCGGGCCTGGGCGCCGGCCCTAGCCGGGCTGCGGTGGCGGTGGCGGCGGCGGCGGCTGCGGCGGCGGCGGCGGCGGCGGCGGCGGGGGAGGGGGGCCGCGGGCCAGGTGGGAGGGAGGAGGACGGAGGAATGCACGTCTCGCTGCTTCCACCGGACCCCTAAAGTCTCCTTACGGCCGAACGGTTGAGTTTTTTGTTGTTTTTTTTTTTAAGAGTTTCGGAACGGGAAACTTAAAGAGAGCGCTCCGCAGCCCTCTCCTTCCACCTCTTTCCGACTTCCAGGGAAACCACAAGACTTTCCCCGAGAGGAAAGGGGTGTGGGCAGGCTCCCTTCGGAAGCAGAAGGTCCCAGCGAACAGCGAGGGCACAAAAGGGTCCCTCTGCGCGGCGCTCCGCACCCCCTCTCGGACCCCGGGGCGGTTCCCCGGGCGAGGGGTGGGGGAGAAAGTATGAAAAGCCCCGCCGGCGCCGGGAAGCGCGTCCGGGGGCCTCTGCAAGGGCGCCCGGCCCTCCGGGACCTCCGAGCCCCGAGGGGCCCCACGGGCCTCGCGGCGGACAGCGAAGGCGAGTCCCGAGGTCCGAGAGCGCCGCGTCCCGCCCTGTCTCCGGGGGGGCCCCGCTGGGAGGACTCGGGCCAGACCCGGAGTAGCGGCTGACCACCCCACCCTGGTCGTCGTCCACGTCCGCTCGGCCCGCAGAGCCCCGCGCTGGACGTGCCCGCCCCGGGCATCCAGCCCCTTCCGTCCGCCCCCGCCCCGGGAAGTCCCCCGCCCAGCGCCCAGCCGCCGCCCGGGGAGGTGTGGGCGAGCGCGCTGGAAGGAAACCGCGGCGGCCCGGCCCCTGGACGTGTCCGGGAAGGAACGCGGACTTTCATTCCACAAGTATTTATTCAGCAGCTACTACGTCGTGGTCGGCCCGAACGGGGCCACGGGCAGCAGGCCTGGCAGGGCCCGGACCCACAGCACTTGCCTCCCCCAGCCCTTCCGTCTCGAAGGGAGCCTCCCAGTCCCCCAACTCCTCTCCAGCCAGGTCTGCACCACGTCCCCACCATTCAGTCTTCCGGGTTACTGAGCAGCTGCTTTTATAGTGGGCGAAAAAAATCGAGGAAGACCCCGGGGACCAGTCTTTCACCTCTAGGTGTGAATTCGCTTAATCTTGCCGCCTCGTAGTAAAGACTTTTCCCCACCTTGCGCGGGACACAGCGCACAACATGGGCTTTCAGGGGGGTCTGCAGCCGCGTCCGCCTTCCCTCCTGGATTCGCCTAAGGAAGTCAAGTGAACTGAGGTTCCCCAGGGCGCGGAGCTGCCGCCGTTAGTGTAGCAGCCGCCCTGGAGGTGGGGACGGCCTTTGGTCCTCCAGGCCTCGGGGGCGTCTGTGGTCCATCTCCGAGGAGGAGGTTGGTCGCGCCGGGTAAGGATGGAGGCTCAGGGGCTTGGAACAGCTTCGTGGTGAGGACTGGACCTGTCTTCTCGGGCGAGGGCCTTAGAGGGGTTGTATCCGTTCCTGGAGCATTTGAGTAGAAACTTGAACCACAAGACACTCTAGAGAGCTGAGAGGCTTGCACTCAGGAGCTACCCTAGGGCGCAGGAGGCAGGGAAGGTACCCAGCCAAGATGAATTCGCTTTCTTTATCTTTTTAGGTCTTCCTCGTGTGCACCCAGGAAGCCAGGCTTCACCGGTGACTAAGGGAAGCCCCCTTCCCCTTGCTCCGTTGTTCAGCCTCACTCCATTCATCAAGAAGTGATGCCACAGGGCAAGCCTCGCCCTGTTCCAGGTGAGATGGGCCATCCTAGTGTAAGCTTAAGGTTGTACTTCTGAATGCTGGGGAGAAGATAAGAGTAAAACCTATCTCAGACACTTCTGAGTGAAGGAGAAGCTTTGTTTTGGAGTGCTCTAAATTGGCCCGTTACCATGGTCAAAATTTGTGTCATGGTATACTATTAATAATAACATCGTCTGGCAACCCAGCCAAGCCATTCTTTAAACCTTGCTTCCTATATGCTTCCCTCCCCTAAACAGTTAGAAAACATGTTTTATATTAAAATGTCTGCATCCTGCTACTAAAGAAAAAAGTGACATGCTTTGCCATGGCCACAATTTAGTTTGTTTCACGGGGATAAACTACTGCATGATACTTCTCAGTTAATTTCAAATTTGATAAACTTTCAGATAAGTCAGTTTCCTTACCCAACTTCTAAAACCAGTGAGGAATCCAAAATAGCACACAGCTGTCAATGGTTGTTTAGTGTCCCATAAATCTAAGACTTCAGTGAAAGTGAAAGTCGCTCAGTCTAGTCTGACTCTTTGCCACCCCAGTGGACTGACTATACAGTCCATGGAATTCTCTAGGCCAGAATACTGGAGTGGATAGTTGTTCCCTTCTCCAGGGAATCTTCCCAACCCAGGGATTGAACCCAGGTCTACCACACAAAAGCAGTTCAGATAATAGAAAGGAAAGTCCCTCCTCTGCAGGGTTTTTGTCTCGATCGAGTTTTCATTCTGCTGTTCTGAGTTCACTCAGTTTACATAGTACCACCCCTTCAGAGAATCCCTAGGGGTTAAGACGATGACATTTCATTTTGTTTATATTCACATCTGTAAAAATAAAATCAACATGAAGATTATCCACTATTTTATAGATGCTACATTTAGATTTCATTTGGCTCCAGTTCAGAAGGATGATGTTGTCTCTTGCCCCGGATCCCAGATTATTCCAGTTTTCTGGCCTTCAATTCCCTTGTCTCCCAGCTTTCCTTGTTTTCCAATACTGATGGTCGGTGGGGATGAGCTGCCATTAAACAAAGCTCCCATGTCAAATCCTGGGTGGCCGGAAATTGAGTGGTATCAAAAATGAGAGTGGAGAGTGAAAATTATTTCAACAGAGAATTAGTTATATCTGTCCAAATATATGTTTTTAATCCAGTATATATACATATTTAGCAATCCTAGTTATGCGATATGTAAAATTATTTAGTTTTGGCTGCACTGGGTCTTTGTTGCTGCGCTAGGACTTCCTCCAGTTGCAGAGAGTGGGGGCTACTCTCTGCTGCTCTTCTCATTGTGGCGGTTTCTCTTGGTGCAGTGCAGGCAGGCCTCAGTAGTGGTGGCACAAAGGCTTAGTTGCCCCGAGGCATGTGGACTCCTCCCAGACCAGGGAGAGAACCTCTGTTCCTTATATTGGCAGGTGAATCTTCAACCACAGGACCACCAGTGAAATCCCTCAGGGCTACTACTTTACGTATGGATATTAAAGTTCCTCTAGATATGCAAGAATGTTCATTGTAGCATGCTTGATAATAATAAAGCTGAAAAAATCACCACTGTCTGTCATTAAAGGACTAAGCAAATGAAATATTCATACTCAGCGGGCATTTAGAAAGCCTTGCGCAAAAATGTGTTTGCTGATAAGGAAGGATGCCCAGGATTCTTTTTAATCCAGTATATATATGTATACTGGAAAAAAAGTAAGGTGTAAAAGACACTTGCTTGTAAGGAATTCATTTACATTCTTTCTTACGTAAGATTCCATTCTCTGTTCACCATCTTTAGTTTGCATTTTTCCCCATTCCAACTTTATAATCCATGAAAAACAGCTTTTTATTTTTTTTCTTGCTAACTTCATTGGAGATGGAGCCAGTCACAAAACTTAAAGAACACAGTCTTGTGTATGCTTCCGTAGTGTCAAGGGAGAGCATTCAGACAGCAAATGAAGAGAGTGGGGGCTGTCGCAAAGGAAGGTCTCATCAAGACAGTATACATGACAAAAATGATCTGTAAGGCAAATGGATGGGGTTGAGATGCTAGGACCTGATTCCAAAATGGACCAGCCTGGCAGGGCCAGTGGGCTTACAGGAGGACATGGGTGCTGGAAACTCCAGACTGAATCTGGCGTGCAATAACCCAAGACTGGCTGGAGCCGTCTAGTTAGGAGGCTGGCGTGATAGTATAGGTATGAGTGAGATAAAAGCCTGGATTAGAAATAAAGTGAGGAGGGCATGGAAAGGAATGATCCGGCAAGAATTTGCTCCTGATTAGATTAAGTGGTGACTAGACCAGAAGGAGGAACCTGGTCCGATTCCAAGATTTTAGGCCATCAGGAGAGACTCATAGAGCTGAAATAAATGAGGAAGTCCAAAAGGGGATCTGATACAGACTTTGATTTTTAGAAATTAGAGATACCCCAGCAGAAGATTAAAGGTCAAGACTCAAAAGGTCAGGACTGTGAGTATATCATTGAGTGTCACCCATCCGAAAATTCTGTTAAGGGCTAAGGATTTGGGACTGAATCTTGGGAAGGAAATATCCAAGTCTAGTAGAATTAAATAACCCATCTGTAATCCTGTGTTTGGCCTAGAACTCTTCAGTAATTTGATATGATTTAGTTTATTTCTTTGTAAAATGTGGTCTCCATTTTCAAGGATATGTGTAAGAATCCATTACTAGCGTGTAATACATCTCTGAATGAATTATTGTTATAACCTTTATCGTTAAGCTCTTGAGTCAACTCACGTGTAGGACAAGAGGAACTGGTTTTTAATATTTTAATATCCCCTGTGTCTCCAGGAAGTCAGGGATTATATAAACTGGAACTTCTAAATAATGAACTTTTTTTCCCCTAGATTGAACAGTGACTTTTTTGTTTTTGCTTTTCTGCATCTGAAGTGTTAAACAACATCTCTACCTCTATTAGTTATCATAAATAGGTAACCCTAATCCACAGTTCCTAAACGATATTGTCTAGACAGTCCTTAAAGAGGCATACGAGGGATTTCCCAGGTGATCCAGTGCAGGAGGTGTGGGTTCAGTCACTGGTCAGGAAGCCAAGTAGTGCAGCCAAAAAAATAAAAATTTAAAAAAGAAAAAAAAAACAGAGAGGCGTATGACCTTTTAAGAATTCCCAGTGCCAGACCAAACCAGAAAGCTCCGTTACCAAGCCACTTCCCTTCCACTTAATTACGATCCCAGCACCTTAGGCAGCAACCATCATTCCAGTTCAGCAGTAAGCAGCCTCAGACAGGTTAGATTTTACCTGTTTCACTGCATATGGAGAGCCACAGTGAGCAAAAGGATAGGAAACAGGTAATAGCTGTCTTATTACTGCAGAGGAACAAAAGTTCAAATGCCATGTTTGTATGTGTGAGGCGCTCAGAAGGGACCTCTTATATGCTCTGTGGGGTAGACTGTTAGAATAAATATCCATTTACATTCTTCCTTACATAATAAAATAATGTAAGTTTCCATTTTCCTTTTACCATCTTTAATTTGCATGTTTCCCCCATTCCAACTTTATAATCCATGAAAAACAGCTTTAAAAGATGGAATCCGGGAAAAAAAAAAAGATGAAATCTGGGACCCAGCTTTCAATGCAGAGGGCTTAGGTTCGATCCTGGTTGGGGAACTGAGATCACAAGTTGTGTACAGCAGGGCCAATAAGTAAATAAAGAAATAAAAAATAAACGATGAGATTATAGTCCCTCATCCCTATCTTTTAAAACAATTTTACATCTCCTTTCCTATCCCTCAGATTTTCCACTAAAATCTTTCTTTCCTACTTATTGATCAGTCTCTCTTTCTCCTCTTCATCTTCTTTCTTCCTCTTAGTTCTTGATTTCCTGATGTTGACTCAATGCTGTAAATTTGGCTTTGAGAAATTAACTACAATATAATCTCCCAAATGCATTTGATTTGTGGATTTTCAAATTGAATAAAGAGGAAAAACGGTCTGTGTAATAAAGCATGTTCAAAGAAATAGGTTTTGCCAATAAACATGTGGAAAGGTGCTCAACATCATTAAGAACCAGTGAAATGAAAACTAAAACCACAATGAGAAATACTCATGCAGCTGCTGGTGCTGGTGGTTTAGTTGCTAAGTCGTGTCCGACTCTTGCGACCCCATGGAATGCAGCCCACCAGGCTCTTCTGTCCATGCGGCCACTACCTTGGCAAAAAACTTAAATGTGATAATGTCAGGGGTTGGTAAGTATGTGGAGCAACAGGAATTGTCATCAGTGATGGGTGGGAATGCAGACTGGTACAGACACATTTTTGCCATGTCTAAGAAAATGGAGGATATCCACATCCTATGACCTACTGATTCCATTCCCAGGTGTATCCCTAGAGAAATTCACACATACATGTGTTAGATCCATGTACCACAATGTTTAGGGTTTATTATTTACAATAGCCCAAAAGTGAAGCATGCACATGTCTGATAAAGACTGTAGTGGATAAATATATCATGTGGTTTGTTTAAACAACACAATAGAGCAATGATAAAAGGATCAACTCTAGCTACACAAAAAAGAATTGATGCTGAAGCTAAGGCTCCTGTATTTTGGTCACCCGTTGTGAATAGCTGACCATTGGAAAAGTCTCTGATGCTGGGAAAGATTGAGGGCAGAAGGAAAAGAGGGCATCAGAGGATGAGATGGCTGGATGGCATCACTGATGCAGTGAACTTGAACTTGGGCAAACTCCAGGAGGTGGCGAGGGACAGGGAGGCCTGGCATGCTCCCGTCCATGGGGTTGCAAACAGGTGGACCTGACTGGGTGACTGAACAACCCCAACAAAAGAAGCAAGAAACAAAAGAATTTGTTCAGAAAAATTTCATTCATATAAAGACCTCCAGGGAAATTCCTGTTTTTATGTCTTTAAATATGTGGAATATTGTTATTACTGTTGTAATAGTGTTATTTTAATATTTAAACAATAAGAAATTGGAGCCATTTACTTCTTGGGACATGTCCAAGACAGTTGGATTCTTTTTATTTTGAAAAACGTGAAAACTATAGAAAAATTGAGAGCATGATAAAATGAATACCTATGTAACTGTCTTCTAGATTCACCAGGAGATAATAACATGCTGCCACATTACTTTTATGTCTCTGTCTATAGATAAAGATTATTTTCTATTCAACCATGAATAAAAGTAAAAATAAGGACATTCTCTGCTATAGTCATAGCATTTTTATCAACCCCCGCTAGTTAAAATTGATATAATAAGGATTAGTTAACATACAGTCCATACCCAAATCTCCCTGGTTACCCTAAAATGTCCTGTATAGCTATTTGGGTGTTGTTTTTTTTTAAAGAAAAAAACAGGATGCAGTCAAGGACGTCGTGTAGCACTGAATTGTCCTGTCTCTTTCATTTCCTTTAATCTTGAACATCCTTCTGCTTTTTCTTTTTTTTAAGTTTTTTTTTTTTTTTTTTTTTGGATGTGGACCATTTTTAAAGACTTTATTGAATTTGTTACAACATGGTTTCTGTTGTTTACATTCTGGGTTTTTGGCCCCAAGGCACGTGGGATCTTAGCTCAGGGATCAGGGGAGTAGTTAAGACTAACCGCTGGACCGCCAAGTTACTTATTCTTTTTTATTCTTTAAAAATTCTTCCATGATAGTGACAAAGAGTTTTTATTCTTTAAAAATTCTTCCATGACAGTGACAAAGAGTCAAGGCTAGCAGTTTTGCAGAATATCCCCCAGTCTGGTTTTTGATGACTTCTTCAAGATGAAAAGATTTGTCAAGAAAATGCCACGGTTAGGTTCATACTTCCCACCTCATCACATCAGGAGACCTCTGACGTCCTCGTCGGTCCCGTGCATGACCCAGTCACCCAGGGTGGTGTCTGACGGGTGTGGACATGATACCTGTGTAAAGGCCTCTTCTCCTCGGTAACTAGTAGCCATCTGTGAGGTGATACTTGGAGAGTATACACATATCCTTTTCCCAAACAAACCACTAACCTGCTGGCTTTGGCATTTATCCAAGATCCACGCTTCAGTCAGTTCAGTTCGGTCATTCAGATGTGTCCAACTCTGGAACCCCATGGACTGCAGCACGCCAGGCCTCCCTGTCCATCACCAACTCCAGGAGTTTACCCAAACTCGTCCTTTGAGTCAGTGATGCCATCCAACCATCTCATCCTCTGTCATCCCCTTCTCCTCCTGCCTTCAATCTTTCCCAGCATCAGGGTCTTTTCCAGTGGGTCAGTTCTTTGCATCAGGTGGCCAAAGTACTGGAGTTTCAGCTTCAGTCCTTCCAATGAACACCCAGGACTGATCTCCTTTAGGATGGACTGGCGGGATCTCCTTGCAGTTCAAGGGACTCTCAAGAGTCTTCTCCAACACCACAGTTCAAAAGCATCAATTCTTCGGCGCTCAGCTTTCTTTTTTCCATGCTTACATACATCAGTTATTACATTGTTGGTTCCAAAATGGGGTGTGTTTCCCTTCCATTTATCAGCCAGCTTTTAAAATCTGGCTCTGTTTTCATTTTATTTTTTAAATGTTCGCACTGGCTCTTTGTTGTGGTACAAAGGCTTTTCTCTAGTTGCAGAGAACGGGTTCTAGAGTGCTCAGGCACAGTATTTGTGGCAAATGGCCTCTCTAGTTGAGGGGTGAGTTGCCCCGACTTGGACTCGAACCTGCGTCCCCTGAATTGCAAAGCAAATTCTTAACCACTGGACCACCAAGAAAGTCCCTCAGCCAGCATTTTATGTGAAGACCTTTCCCTATCTCTTTTTGTCCTTATTATTGTCATTTAAAAAATTTTTTTGATCATTAGGGACCTATGGATTATTTTTTATTCTGTGTGTTATACTCCATTCCATCATGTTTATGCCAAAATAAATACAGCACTTGCTATTTTAGTCATTTTTAAATGACTGAACTCAGGGGCCCTCAAAACATTCACAGTGTTCTGCAACCATCACCACCGTCCATCTCCAGGACCCCCATCTTTCTCAGACTCTGTACCCATGCTCCCCTCCCCTGAGCTCCTGGCAACTATGCCATCTTTTTTTTTTTTTAATGCTCAAATTGTCTTAGATTTGGCCGAGGACAGGAGCTCCTGCGGTCTGTTTCCTGTGTCCTCTGACGTAGCTCCATCTTTCTTTGGGCACTTCCTTGTTTTCTGGCACAAGAAGACTTTCCAGGCTCCTTTCATCCTTTCTCAGCCCCAGCGCCCAACTCCGCTATTTCTCCAGGGACCCCACCCAGTTCCTTTTTGTGGGCAAGGAGCAGTGTTTATAAACTGGCATTTGGGCACTTAGGTGAACTCATCGCTGTCGGAGAGCCACCCCAGCCCTCCTAGTAAACACATTTACACGCCCATGTCTTTCTCGGTCACAGGAATTCCTTCACATCACAGCCAGCATCACAGCATTCACTGCAGTCTTCTTTCCTTTTCGTGTTTGTTCACTCCCTTCTCTACCTGGGAGAAAACCGACTCTCCTGTCCTCACTGTATTTATGTATGTAATCAACACCCAGGAGTGTAACCGACAAGGCTGCAGAGGCGCCTTCCCTGGTGGTACCACCCCGCCCCCAGGCGGCCTGCAAGCCTCATGCCTGGCCCACCCCCTCCCGGACGCCTTTGGCTCGGCGGGATCCCACACCAGGTGGGGGGCCGCCCCCTGAGGACAGCATTTTCGCGTTGCCCGTCTTCCTCCCCATGCAAACACACACTTCTCTTACCCTCCTGGGCCTCCGATGCTCCCTGTCCCATACCGGGGGTGGGGGCCACTGCTCCTCTGTGTGGATGCCCGCATCGCAGCCCTGCCCCCCAGGACTCTGACCCTCACGCCTGTAAGGGCAGCATTTCTCCCAGCTTCGGTGACTTGTTCACCTCTTGGTAACCTTGTTAAAAACGCAGACTACTGGGTCCCACTCCCAGAGGTTATGACTCAGTCGATTGACACGAGATGATGAAATCCACAACCTCAACAGCTGCTTCTGATGCAAGTGGTCTGAGTGACAATTTCAGAAATTCTGTTTTCATCTGGAATCATAGGATCAAAAGATAAAGCGCATTTAATATTTTGACATGTATTGCCAAACCGTCTGTCTGAAAGTCTGTACCCAGGTGCAACTCCACCGGCCATGCGTAGCAGCAACGCACTGTCCCCAAACTTGCAACAGAGCCCTAAATAGGAGGCGGTGCTTCCCAAACGCTGGGTGGGTGGATGGAGGTGGGGCGGAGAGAACTTCTTCCCTGGGACTCAGTTTCCTTATAAAATCAGGATCTTGGATTAAAATAAGTGTTTCCAAATGTAAATTCCGATTTGCAGGCTCAGGTCTATTGCATAAGACTGTCCTGGAGAAGCGGGTAGGAGAATCTGTGTGTTTAACGGTAATCCTGAGCTCCTCTTGAATAAGTTCCATCCAGGTTACTCCTTAGACTGAGTTTTGTAAGTATTGCTGTGATCGACTTTGCATGTTGTCTCCAGTTCTATAATATTTTGATTTCACCTGACTGTACAAGACCTTGTTTAATTATGAACCAATAGCCGTGAACTTTAGAAGAAAAAGTACGGGCAATCTACAGAGCAGCTATAATGCTCAAATAAGATATATCTGAATGATAAATTCAGGACATGTCTTTTATATCTTTGCAAAAGCTAAATATTTCAGATATTTTTTACATTTTTAAAGAAACTGCCAGTGCAGAGATTTAAAATATTCCTAAAATGTCAAGGTTGCATACTAATACCCACGTGCTGCTTTCTCACTGGGAATATTAAAGTGATGGACTAGTACATAATAAAATAAAAACTTCAGACCTGAAGGAAGATCAGACTTCAAATAAAAAAAAAAATCAACTTTCTCAGCGAAAAGGAAATAAGTCCAGTGGAAAACAGTAATAATGATAAAAGAGGATTGAAAGTAGATATCATGACAGCATGCTAAAGGAATGATGTGTAATTTGGAGAAGTTATGGTTAAAGAGTTTGCTGCAGAGGAATGCATTGATTCATCTTGAACAAATATTAAACCGCTGAAAATTTTCCATACTGAAGTGACTTTTTTTTTGTATTATATTGATTTACGAATTGTTTTTACAAAACACTCAAAATTGTAAGTCGTTGGGTCACTCTTGGCTATTGGAGATTTTGGTTAAATAAATCTTCTGGTGTATACTTTTTTTAAAAAGTTAATTACTGAGCATGTATCATGAGCCGGGTTCTATCCTAAGTGCTTTTCTTCTGTTAACTTCTTCTCTCTTCCATCAACCCTGTGAGCTATGTCCTTTCATGAATCCTTTTGAGAGGGGAGGAAGCTGAGACATAGATCACTTAACTGGTTTGTCCGCCGACAACACAGCTCTTAAGTGATGAAGCTGGAACTCACACCCAGGGGGCTGACCCCAGGACCCACGTTCTCCGCCATGTCACAGCAGAGTGGTGGTTAGCATGGACAGTTGTCATGAAGAGCACGTTGCTTCTTTATTTTCTGTCTTCATTCAAAATTGATTCATTATTATCAGCGGTGGTTTGGGTAGACCTGAGCCAGGTTTCTCACTGTCAAAGAAAAAAAGAAGTTACAAATAAGCAAGGGGGAAATCTAGAATGAACCCCATTGTTCTAAAATAGTGTTGGAGGCATCAGTATGAATTCATGTTCAGTTTAATATAGGCAGAGAGATGATAGGTAGATACAGATAATTAGAAATATACGTGTGGGACTTCTCTGGTGGCCCAGTAGTTAGGAATCTGCCTTGCAATGCAGGGTTTGATCCCTGTTTGGGAAGCTAGGATGCCACATGCCGCAGAGCAACCAAACGTGCGTGCCGTGACTACTGAAACCCACGTGCTCTGGAGCCTGGGCACCACAACTCCCGAGCCCGCACGTCACAACTAGGGAATCCATGCATCACGACGGAAGATTCTCCAACACAGTCAAGACCCGACACAGCCGAATAAATATTCTTTAAAAAGAAGAAGTATGCATGTATATCCTTGGGTTTATGCACACACATGTATTTCCTGGCTTGTCTCGTCAGAGGACCTGGAAACAATGGCACCTCAGTGGCAAGAACTCACTACTAGAGACGCAGTACTGAGGACCAGCATTTGCCGCTTGGTTGCCAACACCGTGTTCCAATAAAAGCAACCAGGGATCCTTGAAGAGGCTGCTGCTTCTAGGGTTAGAGCAGGGAAAATACAAGAGGTGTCTGGATCACCTCGTAGGCCTGGAAAGTAAAGAAGTTCCCAAAGGGACTTCCTTGGTGGTTCAGTGGCTAAGCCTCCCCTCCCAGTTCAAGGGGCCCAAGTTCGGCCCCTGGTCAGGGAACTAGATCCCGCATGCTGCAATGAAGACCCAGTGCAGCCAAATAAATACATAAATATAAAAACAGAGGTTCCCAAAGGGCAAAACAATGGGGTATATTAAAGTGTTGTGATTGTGATCGCTTAGATTCTGTGTTTGTCCACTTGGCATTCAGCCATCCCAGAGCCAAACGAACAGCCAAAATTGTTTCCATCTCCACTGTGATCCAGCTTTTTGGGGGGTGTGAAATTCATGCCACAAACCCCCCGCCCAGTCCCAAATGCATATCCCCGACCGCCTCCTTTATTTAACTCACACACCAAGCCATTATTTCCCCAGCTCTGTATCAATCCAGGGCTGCATACCAGACCACCAGAGACAGCCCCTACGCTTTGAAGCCCGTGCTAGAATTATTCAAGCCAACCCTAAACCTTGCCTTTCCCAGGGAAGCCCCAGTAAAGGTTGTGGCCTGCGGTCTCCCCACTCCTGCTTCTGCTCTGACCAAACCTGGTGCTTCTCCACGTGCTTCCGTGTACCCCCCGTTCCTTCAGAAAATGTGAGAAATTCTTTCAACGGCATTAACCTCTCCATGTTCACTGAGTCACCTCCGTAAGTTAGAATCCCACAGGTTCTAACAGAGTTGGCACGATGAGAGGGTGTCTCTGAGTTCTGTAGACGGGCCTCTGGGTGCTCTTGGCCTGCTAACTGGGTTCACCCAACAGCAGTTCTGTCTGGGAGGCGTGCCCACTGCTGTGGTCCATGCACTTCTGCTGTCTCTGCCTGATGCCGTGTCTGCCACCACGGCCTTCTGACCCAGACTGTAAGAGGACCTCAGAGGCACACACCTCCACAGATGACCTCATTCATTCTTAGGTGCTGAAGTCTAGTCTGGCAGTTGCCCTGATTCCCCAGTTGGCACCTTACTTTGGACAGCTTGGTCCACTGGGTCAGACCTGGTTTCCCCCATTCAGTAAAGCTAGGTTCCAGGCAGTGACCCCAGGATGTTTAGGAGGAGGCAAAAATTCTCCCACAGAAGGAACAAGGACAGGCTTCCTCCAATAAGACTGTCTGTCCAACCTACTCAACAGCCTTGGAGCCAACAATGGGCCATCAGCTGCCCTGTTGGAGCCTCCCTTCCCCTGACCTTCAAAGGATGCTTTATGGAGAGATCTCTAAATGTGCAGAGACCGCCATCGCCTCTTATAGGAGACTGGTTGGTCCACCTGCATGGGAGCAGGCTGAACCGTTTGCTAACTTGAGATTTCTTCCAGATCTATGATTCCACCTTGATAGAAATTTAACACAATTCGTGCAACATGGGCTAGTACTCTATGATTGCCGTGAAATACATGTCCTATGGACAATTTTTAAATATTGTATATTTCCTATGTAACAGCGTTTACTGTGTGATACAATCAAACCCCGTGAAGTAGTGTTTTTAGTACCAACAAGAATAATTAGAACTTTTAAAAACACTGGACAAAAATCTTTAAATAAGAACTATTTCTAGATACTTTTGCTTGCTTTTGCAGTTTATGTGGCCCGATTGTGACTTTCAAATATCCAGTGTTCTTTCATTATTTTAAAATTTTATTTATTTTTATTTGGAGGACAATTGCTTTACAATATTGTGTTAGTTTCTGGCGTACATTCACATGAATCAGCCATAAGAATACATATGTCCCCTCCCTCTTGAACATCCCTCCCTCCTCCCACCACGCTAGGTTGTCACAGAGCCCCAGGTTTGAGCTCCGTGTGTCACACGGCAAATTTCCCCTGGCTCTCTGATTTTACATGCGATAGTGTATATGTTTCAACGCTACTCTCTCAGTTCATCCCACCCTCTTCTTCCCACCCCGACCCCTTGTCTGGAAGTCTGTTCTCTATGTCTGCATCTCCGCTGAAGCCCTACAGATAGGTTTGTTCATCCGTACCACCTTTCGAGATTGCATGTATATATGTTAAAAAACAATATTTGCCTTAAATAGCTGTTTTGTGCTGGACACTGAACTGCAGGTTAAAGACTCAGACAAATAGGCTTCTGGAGCCCACATACAGTAAATTATCTAAGATTTATAGAGGAGGTGCACATAAAGCCTATTTAAATATGTAATGCAACACATCTGTGCCCAATCTTTGGCTAAAAGTTTTTGTTTGTTCTTAAAAGTTCAGGATGATGTAGAGGAAATAAAGTCCAACCGTTCAGACAGCCAAATAGCAGATGAAACAGATGGACTCTGAGCTGCCGTAAAGCCCAGAAAATCCTCCTGCTCTTCTGGCTCTTACATTGTAACTGGCATGCAAACTCCATTTTTCTGCCATTGTGATTGTAAGTTGCACAGCCTTCTGCTTTTTTCTCTCTTATATATTGACCCTTCAAAGTTTATATCATGGATAATAGAATGATAATTTATAAAGAATTTACTTGAAAATAAATATGAGAGATTGAGCTCCATAAGACTAATTTGGGCTCCATGCCCAGAGAAATCTCATATTGAGAATTTCTTGACTTAAATATATTCACTGGAGCCACCTATTAGCTAAATCCCTTGGTGGATTTCCATTTAACTCTGTGAAGGCAGAAAAATGTATCACAGGGCCAGTATTGATTATCATTGACCGTAGAAAGGTTGTATGTGCTACAGTGACTTTCTATGTAATGTACACAACGTAACATACATGTGTGTTTGCAAACACACAGCTAAAAGTTGTGGTCATCCAACCACTGTTGGCTTCTGAACCATCTGGCTGGTCTTTGGTTTTTGAGTTAAATAGCTACAAAGTTCACGCCTATGTTTTGCTCTGGTTTCTCAATGCAAAATAAAAAAAAAAAGTGTGTTGACAAGTGACAGCAAAACATGTGTTGAGAAAGGGGGCTTTTCTTTTTAGCAGAGAGCCCTCTTGGCCTCTTTTGAAAAGTCCAAGGTGCAAGCTGGGAGACTCTCCTTACAGATGGGTGAAGCAATCTTCCACCTATTTGATTAAGCCCTGTTCTTGGCTCTGTGCAAGCATTCCTGGGGTGTGAATGCCTTTGCTACTCTGGCGTCAGTAAAAATCAGACACTCCCCTGGCTGTAAGTTTCTGACAGTGTCCAGGAAGGGGTGGGCGAGCAGGACCATACAGGTGCAGCTAAAAAGACCTGCCGTGGAACTGGAAAGAGGGCACTTTCCTGGTGGTCACTGGTTAGGACTCGGCGTGTCCTTTGCAGGGGGCATGGGTTGGACTCCTGGTGGGGGATCTAAGATCCTGCTTGCTGTGTGCCACGGCCAGAAAAAAGATCTGTAAAGGAAAAAACACTGTCACTCACGAGGTCGAGTGACACTCTTCATCTCTGCATCCTGCCTTGTGGAAACACGACGGGAGAGTCTGACTGCTCTTTCTGAATCTGCTGTTTCCTCCCAGCTTGCTTCTTTCTTTTTCAGTGAAGGTGGAGATAACAGACGTGTGCATAAATGTGGAGCCGTGTGTGTATTCCTTCCTCCCAGTTTTTTTCTGTGTGTGTGCTCAGTCACTCACTCATGTCTGACTCTTTGCGACCCTCTGGACCCACCAGGCTCCTCTGTCCATGGGATTCTCCAGGTGTGATACGGGAGTGGGTAGCAATTTCCTTCTCCAGGGGATCTTCCCCACCCAGGGATCGAACCCACGTCTCTGACATCTCTTGCATTGGCAGGCAGGTTCTTTAACGCTAGTGCCGCCTGGAAAACCCCTTTGTATATGTATATATGTGTGTATGCATATATGTGTATATATATATAGGAGATAGTTGGATAGCATCACCAACTCAGTGGACATGAATTTGAGCAAATTCCAGGAGACAGTTGGAGAAGGAAATGGCCACCCACTCCTGTATTCTTGCCTGGAGAATCCCATGGACAGAGGAGCCTGACTGGACCATGGTCCATGAGGTCCCAGAGAGTCGGACATGGCTGAAGCGACTGAGGACTCATGCGCACACAGGAAATGGTGAAGGACAGAGGAACCCGGCTTTCTGCAGTCTGTGGGGCTGCAAAGAGTCAGACACGACTTAGCAACAACATATATATTTATACACAGACACACACACACACACATATACACCACAACTTCTTTCTCTGTTCATCTGTCACTGGACACTTACAGATAGTGCTGCAATGAACATGGGGTACAGATATCTCTTCGACATAATGTCTTCATTTTTTTAGATATATCCCGAGACGTGGAATTGCTGAATTATGTGGTACTTCTATTTTGAACGTTTTGAAGAGACTCTGTACTATTTTCCATACTGACTGCACCATTTTCCAGCCTTTCCAACAGGGCATATGGGTTACCATTTCTCTTCATCCTCACCAGCATCTGCTATCTCTTGGTTTCTTGGTGATGGCACTTCTAACAAGCACGAGGTTAGAGATCTCACTGTGGTTTTGATCTCCTCATATCTTATCCACATTAACCTGTAGAACTGAGGATAATAATTTGGGTGCACGTATCCCTCATTAATCCTACTACAGCTACTGCTAAGTCACTTCAGTCGTGTCCAACTCTGTGCGACCCCATCCCTGGGATTCTCCAGGCAAGAACACTGGAGTGGGTTGCCATTTCCTTCTCCCCTCATTCTTCCTAGGCCTATTTAAAAAACTTCAAGGACACCACAGTCCTGCATCACTGTTGCAAATGGTCAAGGATCAGAGGCACTCCTTGGAAAGTGTCAGGAATCCATGACTCAAGTCCATGGCAGTCAAATGCTTTCCTGGGGAGCCTTGCATAAATATTCCTAAGACCTCTTCTGCAAATGTTACATGAATTGGTATGTGAAATCCTGCATAGTAAAGAAAAGGAAATGGAACCTCACTTCAATCTCCTTCTTGGGGCAGTTCAAGGTCCACAGACCCCCAAGGGTAGGCCTTCAGCAGATAAAGGAGTGAGACTTGGTCGGGGAAGGGAGATCTCTGTGAGGGCTGAAACTTTGCAGCTTTTCCCCAGGAAATCAACAGAGCTTTGCTGAAGGATGGATCGCCAGTCAGGGAGTGCAGAAGGAGACCAGGAACTGAATCTTCTGTGTGCACACGGAGGAAGGAAGATTCATGGAAAGTGATCCAGTAGTCAACACTTCAGTTCAGTTGCTCAGTCATGTCCAATTCTTTGCGACACCATGGACTGCAGCACGCCAGGCTTCTCTGTCCTTCCCCATCTCCCAGAGTTTGCTCACACTCATGTCCATCGGGTCAGTGATGTCATCCAACCATCTAACCCTCTATCGTCCCCTTCTCCTCCTGCCTTCAATCTTTCCCAGCATCAGGGTCTTTTCTAGTGAATCAGCTTTTTGCATCAAGTGGCCAAAGTATTGAAGCTTCAGCTTCAGCTTCAGTTTCAGTCCTTCCAATGAATATTCAAGACTGATTTCCTTTAGGATTGACTGGTTTGGTCTTCTTACAGTCCAAGGGACTTTCAAGAGTCTTCTCCAACACCACAGTTCAAAAGCATAAATTCTTCACCGCTCAGCTTTCTTTATAGTTCAACTCTCACATCCGTATATGGCTATTGGGAAAACCATAGCTTTGACTCTACAGACCTTTTTTGGCAAAGTAATGTCTCTGCTTTTTAATATGCTACTTAGGTTGGTCATAACTTTTCTTCTAAGGGGCCAGCGTCTTTTAATTTCATGGCTGCAGTCACCATCTGCAGTGATTTTGGAGCCCAGATATGTCACTGTTTCTATTGTTTCCCCATCTATTTGCCATGAAGTGATGGGACCAGATGTCATGAACTTCATTTTTTGAACATTGAGTTTTAAGCCAGCATTTTCACTCTCCTCTTTCACTCTCATTCAGAGGCTTTTTAGTTCCACTTTCTGGCATAAAAGTGGTGTTATCTGCACATATGAAGTTGTTGATATTTCTCCCTGCAATCTTGATTCCAGCTTGAGCTTCATCCAACCCGGCATTTCGCATGATGTACTCTGCATCTAAGTTAAATAAGCAAAGTGACAATATACAGCCTTAACGTACTCCTTTCCCAATTTTGAACCAGTCTGTCCGGTTCTAGCTGTTGCTTTTTGACCTGCATACAAATTTCTCAGGAGGCAGGTAAGATAGTCTGGTATTCCCATCTCTTGAAGAATTTTCCACAGTTTTTTGTGATCCACACAGTCAAAGGCTTTGGCGTAGTCAAAGAAGCAGAGGTAGATGATTCTGGAATTCTCTTACTTTTTTGATGATCCAACGGATGTTGGCAATTTGATCTCTGATTCCTCTCCCTTTTCTAAATCCAGCTTGAACATCTGTAAGTTCTCAGTTTTTGTACTTTGAAGCCTAGCTTGGAGAATTTTGAGCATTACTTTGCTAGTGTGTGAGATGAGTGGAATTGTGTGGTAGTTTGAACATTCTTTGGCATTGCCTGTTTTGGGGATTGGAATGAAAACTGACCTTTTCCAGTCCTGTGGAAGGACTGTGTCCAAGGGCAAAGGAGAAGCCCCAACAAGATGGTAGGAGGGTGAAATCATGTTTAGAAGCAAATTCCATACCCACCAGAAGTGCTTGGAAGGCTCACACAAAAACTTGTGTGCACTGGGACCCAGGAACCCCAGAAGAGACTGAGCCAGACCTGCCTTTGAGCATCTGAGTGTCTCGTGTGGAGGTGCAGGGCAGCAGTTGCCTGCCTCAGCGACAGGAGCTCTGGCTGCAGTAGACCTCAGAGGCCCCGTGTGTGGCGTAAAACCTCTTGGAGGAGGTCACCATTATTTCTGCCATAAAGCCACTCTGCAGATGAGCCAGAGACTGGGGAAGATTTATACCGAAGACGTTCTCACACTGTTGGGAAATTTCCAGGTCCCACAACAGATTTCCCAACCTGGAGACCTGGCAGAGCGACTGAGAACCCCCAGGGAATTTGATTCTGGAGGCCAGTGGGACTTGATTGCAGAACTTCCACAGGACTGGGGAAACAGACTCTTGGAGGGCACAAACAAAACCTTGTGTGCACCGGGACCCAGGAGGAAGGAGCCCGGACCTCACAGGAGACTGAGCTGGACATGCCCGTGAGTGTCCAGGAGTCTCCGATGGAGGCGTGGATCAGCAGTGGCCTGCCTCGGGGTCAGGAGCACTGAATACAACAGTCCTGGGTCCGCTGGCATAAGTCCTTTTGAAAGCGGTCACCATTACCCCTTCCATAGTGAGGCCTCAGGTGATGAAAAGATGTTCTTTTCATCATAGAGGACAGGGATGCAAAAGTAGGAAGTCAAGAGATACCTGGAGTAACACGCAGCTTTGGCCTTGGAGTACAAAATGAAGCAGGGCAGAGGCTACCAGGTTCCTCAGGGAACACAGTCCCACCCATCAACAGAAAATTGGATTAAAGATTTACTGAGCATGGCTCCGCCCACCAGAGCAAGACCCAGATTCTCCCACAGCCAGTCCCTCCCATCAGGAAGCTTCCACAAGCCTCTTATCTTCATCCACCAGAGGGCAGACAGAATGAAAACCACAATCACAGATAAGTAACCAAACTGATCACATGGATCACAGCCTTGCCTAACTCTATCAATCAATGGGCCATGCTGAGTAGGGCCACCCAAGACAGATGGGTCATGGTGGAGAGTTCTGACAAAATGTGGTCCACTGGAGAAGGGAATGGCAAACCACTTCAGTATTCTTGCCTTGAGAACCTCGTGAACAATATGAAAAGGCAAAAAGATAGGACACTGAAAGATGAACTCCCTGGGTTGGTAGGTGCCCAATATGCTACTGGAGAAGAGTGGAGAAATAACTCCAGAAAGAATGAAGAGGCTGGAGGTGGTGCTGGTTTAGTCGCTCAGTCATGTCTGACTCTTGTGGCCCCATGGACTGTAGCCTACCAGGTTCCTCTGTTTATGGGATTCTCCAGGCAAGATTACTGGAGTGGGTTACCATTTCCTTCTCCAGGGAATCTTCCCGACCCAGAAATCGAACCCAGGTCTCCTGCATTGCAGGCAGATTCCTTACAGACTGAGCTACCAGGGAAACCCATGAAGAGGCTGAGCCAAAGTGAACACAACACCCAGTTGTGAATGTGACCAGTGATGGAAGTAAAGAACAGTATTGCATAGGAACCTGAAATGTTAGGTCCACTAATCAAGGTAAATTAGCAGTGGTCAAACAGGAGATGGCAAGAGTGAACATCCACATTTTAGGAATCAGTGAACTAAAATGGACCAAATTTAATTCAGATGACTGTTATGTCTACTACTGCAGACAAGAATCCCTTAGAGGAAATGGAGTAGCCCTTATAGTCAACAGAAAAGAGTCCAAAGTGTAGTACTTGGGTGCAGTCTCAACAATGACAGAATGATCATTGCTTGTTTCCAAGGCAAACCATTCAGTATCACAGTATTCCAAGTCTATGCCCCAACCACTAATGCCGAAGAAGCTTAAGTTGAATGGTTCTATGAAGACAAAACCTTCTAGAACTAACACCAAAAAAAAAAAAAAAAAAAAAAAAAAAAGATGTCCTTTTCATAATAGAGGACTGGAATGCAAAAGTAGGAAGTCAAGAGATACCTGGAGTAACAAGCAAATTTAGCTTTGGAGTACAAAATGAAGCAGGGCAAAGGATACCAGAGTTTTACCAAGAGAACATACTGGTTATAGCAAACACCCTCTTCCAACAACACAAGAGATGACTCTACACATGGATGTCACCAAGTGGTCATTACCAAAATCAGATTGATTATATTCTTTGCAGCCCAAAATGGAGAAGCTCTATACAGTCAGCAAAAACAAGACCAGGAGCTGACTGTGGTTCAGATCATGAACTCCTTATTGCCAAATTCAGACTTAAATTGAATAAAGTAGGGAAAACCACTAGACCATTCAGATATGACTTAAATCAAATCCCTTACAATTATACAGTGGAAATGACAAATAGATTCAAGGGGTTAGATCTGATAGAGTGCCTGAAGAACTATGGACAGAGGTTCATAACATTGTACAGGAGGCAGTGATCAAAACTATCCTGAAGAAAAAGAAATGAAAAAAGGCGAAATGGTTGTCTGAGGAGACCTTACAAATAGCTGAGAAAAGAAGAGAAGCAAAAGGCAAAGATATACCCATCTGAATGCAGAGTTCCAAAGAATAGCAAGGAGAGATAAGAAAGTCTTCCTAAATGATCAATGCAAAGAAATAAAGGAAAACAATAGAATGGGAAAGACTAGAGATCTCTTCAAGAAAATTAGAGATACCAAGGGAGAATTTCATGCAAAGATGGGCACAATAAAGGACAGAAATGGTATGGACCTAACAGAAGCAGAAGATATTTTGAAGAGGTGGCAAGAATCCACAGAAGAACTATACAAAAAAGATCTTAATGACCCAGATAACCATGATGGTGTGATCACTCACCTAGAGCCAGACATCCTGGAATGCAAAGTCAAGTGGGCCTTAGGAAGCATCACTAGGAACAAAGATAGTGGAGGTGATGGAATTCCAGTTGAGCTATTTCAAATCCTAAAAGATGATGCTGTGAAAGTGCTGCACTCAATATGCCAAATTTGGAAAACTCAGCAGTCATTGCTTAGGTAAATGGGGGAAAAAAAGAGATAAAGGTGGGGGACTTTCCTGGCAATTCAGTGCTTAAGACTTCCCCCTTCCAGTGCAGGGGGTACAGGTTCTATCCCCAACGGGGGAACTAAGATCCCACATGCCACATGGTGTAGTCAAAAAAAAGGGCCGGGGGAGAAAAGACATATCTCTCAGTTATGTTTTCTATCTTCTTTTCAGGATTTATCCAAATCTTCATTAACGTATTACAAGAACATTTTGTTTTTCTTTCTACTTTACTTGCTTGAAACTTTTAAACTACTTTGGTATCATTCTCTAGCATGGGCAGATTTTTTTTTTTTTTGAACTGTTTCTTTAGGGACCATTAAATATAGTTTTTAATCTGTTTCACTTGATTTTTATTTTAGTAATACCCAGAGGAATATTCATATATGAATCAGCCTGAAATAATGGAGCTTGGAATAATTGTATTTTGGGGAAATAGGTCAGTTCACAGCTGCCACTAAAAATGTAGCATCTTGCAGCAGTGGTTCTTTCTGAATATGGATCATCAAAGCTGCTGCTCAGTCACCCATTCCATGTGTTTTAAGCTTGATATTAATGGTTAGAAATGTACAAATGTAGTAGTTTAGGGGGGGCGAATTTTTGAACAAAATGAGTTTAGGTTAAAATTTATAGGGCGTTCGGGGCCCAAATTTCAGCAGTAAGACTACTCCAGCACACTTCCCCTGATTTGAGAACGTTCGTACAGGTTCTTACCCACTTCTGAACCCTTGGCGGGGAACATTCACGCACACGAATCCAGTGTTTGTACACTGACGCCTCCCCTTCCTGCCCCCCAGGTTTTACCTGGGACACCAGAGAGGTCATGAGATGATGATGCCACCTGGTGGTCAATAGGGGTAACTAACATTGACCCCCAAACTCTTCTATCCTGTTCAGTTCCAGTTCTGCTCTGCGCAGTAAATACTTGTTGGATTCACATGAGGGCCGGGGATTGTGATAATCCCTAGGGGACACACCTATCCCTGTCTACTTTTCTTCCTTTCTTTTGTTTTCTTTTTTACCATTTACAATTCCATTTATTTAGTCTCAGGCAATTGCTTTCTTGGTAACAGACTCATTCTCTTTCCCCCTCTTGGCTCCAGCCTCCTCTCAGCTCTTGCTTGGCTCCTTTAGAAACGGTTAGCCCTCTTCTCCTTCTTTCTCAGCCTCCATTTGGGCACCATCAATGACGATAACCTTGACTCAAAGCAAAAATGTTATGCTGTTAGACATTGTGCCAAGGAAGAGGGAAGTCACACATTTTATAATTTCCCCACAAACTTCTGAAGCCCTTGAGAGGCCCCAGAGTTTCACAAAGGACTCTGTCTTCCCATCTAATTGTGTTTACACTATTTTTTCCTTACTTTTCCTGAGGCACCAACATTGAAGAAAAATATTTCTAATTCTTCTCATCCATTTTCTATTTCTAGCCGTAGTAAGTGTTGCTTTTTACTACTTTCAGCTCACTGTGGGTTATATAAGCTTATCTGAGATTGTTTGTAAGCATAATCACCATTGATTAAACTGCTTTTAGGGAAAATTCATTTCAGCCAAAAAAAGAAGCTAAAAGCTTTTGAAATGTAGTCCACGTCAACAGGAAAATTTTCTTCAGTTAAGAGTCATAAATTAGGGGCTAGTTCATTTACAATATTAAAAAGATTTACTACTTCATAGATCAACTATCATGGAATCACTAAATAACATGATCTTCTGAATGCATTTAAATTGTGATTCAATTATAAAGCATTTAGAAATGGAAGTTGCTCTAAATCCAGTGGGTATAAACACAGAACCAGTAAGAATCAAAGAATTTGGAAAGAAACACATGGTTTCAGAATTCTCTTAGTTCTACAAAATGTGCACATATTTTCTGAAATATTCTTATGTGCAATCAAAACATTTGGGATGACTAATCTTGAGAACTATGTAACTTTCAAATAAATTCCTAGGATTCACGGTGGGGTTGCTAAATCAAAGGGTACATACATTTGTAATTTTGATAGATATTGCCAAATTTCCCTTCACAGAGATTATGCCAGTGACGTTGTTATCATTTTTTGAATCCCCAAAGACGTCATTATTATTGGTTTATACAGTCAGTGTTAGATTTAGCCAAACATTTATGGTTTCCTTTGCTATTCTTTCCTTTCTCATCTCTGGCATTTCATATAGGGTCATTTTCCTGTCAAATGTATATTCTTCAGAATTTCCTGTAGTGAGTTTCTGCTGGTGGCAAATTCTGTTTTGTTTGTCTGAAAATGTCTTTATTTGCCCTCCTTCTTGAAATAATTCTAGGCTGACAATTATAGTCTCTTAATGCCAACCCTGGTTGGACTTCCCTGGTGGATCAGATGATAAAGCGTCTGCCTACAATGCGGGAGACCCAGGTTCAATCCCTGGGTCAGGAAGATCTCCTGGAGAAGAAAATGGCAACACACTCCAGTATTCTTGCCTGGAGAATCCTATGGACTGTAGAACCTGGTAGGCTACAGTCCATGGGGTCGCAAAGAGTCAGACATGACTGAATGACTTCACTTTCACTTTCAATGGTAACCCACTCCAGTATTCTTGCCTGGAGAATCCTATGGACAGTAGAACCTGGTAGGCTACAGTCCATGGGGTCACAAAGAGTCAGACATGACTGAATGACTTCACTTTCACTTTCAATGGTAACCCACTCCAGTATTCTTGCCTGGAGAATCCCATGGACAGAGGAGCCTGGCAGACTATAGTGCGTTGGGTACAAAGAGTTGGATTCGACTTAGTGACTAAGCATGCAACACCTGGAAAAATCTCATCCCTTCAGCTTCCTTTGTTGCTGTTAAAAACTTAGGAATTAACTAAGTGTAATTCTTTCTGCTGCTGTGGCTCAGTCACGTCCAACGCCTTTGCAACCCCATGGACTGTAGCCCGCCAGTCTCCTTTGTCCATGAAATTTCCCTGGCAAGAATACTGGAGTGGGTTACCATTTCCTTCTCCAGGGGATCTTCCCAACCCAGAGATTGAACTCATGTCTTCTGTGTCTCCTGCATTGTAGGTGGATTCTTTACCTGCTGAGTTATTGGGGAAGCCGGACTATAACTCTATCCAAGGTAATTCATTTTCTCCCCCTCTGGCTGGTTTTAAGATCTTTCTCTTTGAATTTTAAAATAATTTATATTCTTTTAGGGCTTTTCAGAAATTTGTTTTGTTTTCATTTTCTTTGATGTGTCTAAAGCTGGATTTTCTTTTTTCCTGCTTTGACTTTGATGAGCTTCTTAAATCTGTGGATTTGTCTCTTTTAAATATGTTTTTTTATTTACTTATTTTATCTTCTCCAGACTCTCAATAAATGTATATAAGGCCCTCTTAATTCTTCCTTCTATGATTTTATCCTCTTTTCTGTATTTCTTGCCTTCTGTGCTACATTCTAGGTAATTTCTTCTGACCAGCATCAACATTCAGTTCAGTAATGTTAGTTATTATGTCTAACCTGCTTGTAAACTCTTTTTGAGTAATTTATCTCAGTTATAGAGTTTTTCAATTTTAAGGTTCTGTTTGCTTCTTTGTTAATGTAATGTTTATAGTTTTTGGTTTCCTGGAGATATTTTCAAGCTAATTTTTTTATTTCTTAATACATCAAAGCAGTTGTCTGATAGCGCATGCCTGAGAATCCCCGTGTCGGAGGTGTTTGTGGGGAGGCCGTGGTCACGTTCCTTGCGGCTCCCTGTCGATTGACAGGATGAATGGCTGGGGCAGCAGCCACTGTGCCCTGGTGCCCGTGAGTGGCTTAGGAAAAGCCCGTGGTTCCAGACCAAGGGTGTCAGTGTGTGGTCATTTCTTGGTTTTGGGGTAACTAGACCTGACAGTGGGCTTCCCAGGAGGCACTAATGGTGAAGAACGCCCCCTGCCAATGCAGGTTAGATGTAAGACATGCAGGTTTGATCACTGGGTTGGGAAGATCCCCTGGAGGAGGGCGTGGCAACCCACTCCAGTATTCTTGCCTGGAGAATCCCATGGACAGAGGAGGAAGAAAACCACACTTAGAAGGAAGGACCAAATTGCAAGAAAAAATAGAAAGCAAACAGATATATACATTGTGGCTAAATTTAAAAAGCACTAGCTATGTAAACTAATACATATAATATACAGTCAGGGCTGTATATTGTCACCCTGCTTATTTAACTTATATGCAGAGTACATCATGAGAAATGCTGGACTGGATGAAACACAAGCTGGAATCAAGATTGCCGGGAGAAATATCAATAACCTCAGATATGCAGATGACACCACCCTTATGGCAGAAAGTGAAGAAGAACTAAAGAGCCTCTTGATGAAAGTGAAAGAGGAGAGTGAAAAAGTTGACTTTTTTAAAGCTCCACATTCAGAAAACTAAGATCATGGCATCTGGTCCCATCACTTCATGGCAAATAGATGGGAAAACAGTGGGAACAGTGACAGACTTAATTTTTTTGGACTCCAAAATCACTGCAGATGGTGATTGCAGCCATGAAATTAAAGGACGCTTACTTCTTGGGAAGAAAGTTATGACCAACCTAGACAGCATATTAAAAAGCAGAGACAATACTTTGCCAACAACGGTCTGTCTTAATCAAGGTTATGGTTTTTCCAGTGGTTATGTATGGATGTGAGAGTTGGACTGTGAAGAAAGCTGAGCGCTGAAAAACTGATGCTTTTGAACTGTGGTGTTGGAGAAGACTCTTGAGAGTCCCTTGGACTGCAAGGAGATCCAACCAGGCCATCCTAAAGGAGATCAGTCCTGGGTGTTCATTGGAAGGACTGATGCTGAAGCTGAAACTCCAATACTTTGGCCATCTGATGCGGAGAGCTGACTCATTTGAAAAGACCCTGATGCTGGGAAAGATTGAAGATGGGAGGAGAAGGGGATGACAGAGGATGAGATGGCTGGATGGCATCACCAACTCAATGGCATGAGTTTGAGTAAACTCCGGGAGTTGGTGATGGATAGGGAGGCCTGGCGTGCTGCAATTCACAGGGTCGCAAAGAGTCAGACACGACTGAGCAACTGAACTGAACTGAACTGAATGTAAACTAATAGCAACAACAATAATGACTGACTTGAGAATGTGTAAACAAGGTTGTAACCACTGGAAAATATAACGTATAAGGTAATAGGCATTTATTTTTTTATTTTTTTTATTTTTTGGTAATAGGCATTTAAAAATGCATTTTGAAATCCTAGTGTCAGTTGAAAAGAGAGTAAGGATACTGACTAAATTTGGCTTTAAGTCAATATTCATCATGAGTATTAAGAGTAACTCCTAAAAGAATAAAAGTAGAACATAACTTACAAATGAATTGAAAATAAGAGAGAAATGATGATGAAAATCATCACTATCACTATCACTAGGGGATAGGCAAGGGGAAATAAGAAACAAAGAAAAGTATGGAAAGTAGCATGAAAATAAGCTGGTAGAAATAAATCCAGTGTATCAGTAGTCCTGGCAAACATAACTGGATAAAAATTTGTGCTGTATTCTGTATACAAGAGACGTACTTAAAACATAATGATTTAGAAAGGTTAAGTAAAGAATCAAACAACTGAAACCAAACATATACTATCCAGAACCAAAACAGAACCAAAAAACAGCAAATTTTGTGAGTCATAACAATATTGGGCATCACAGAGCTGGAAGCGAAACGCACTGCTGGGGATGATGAAAACTTAAATAATGAACAAATGCACTTAAGAATATAACTCTGAAATAGTATGTACCTAATAGCGAGTGAGTGAAGTCGCTTAGTCCTGTCCAACTCTTGACGACACCATGGACTGTAGTCTACCAGGCTCCTCTGTCCATGGAATTTTCCAGGCAAGAGTACTGGAGTGGGTTGCCATTTCCTTCTCCAGGGGATCTTCCCGACCCAGGGATTGAACCCAGGTCTCCCCCATTGCAGGCAGACGCTTTACCATCTGAGCCACCAGGGAAGCCGATGTCCCTAATAGCAAAGTCTTACATGTAAAGTGCAAATATTGACAGAAGACAATGAGAAGTAAACAAAAGCATCAATGCATAGAGCAGTTTTTAACCATATCACTGTCTGTCGTTGATGGATCAGGCAGGTAAAGGTTTAGCAAAGACATCTACGATTTTAGTAATACAACAAGTGTGACCTATTGGCTCTATTAAAAAACAAACAAACAAAAAACCCTATGCCCCATAGAGAATAGATGTAATTTTTAGGCATATGTGCAACATAATTAAGGTCACAAAGGAAATACCAACAAATACCAAAGCATTTTTATCATATTGGCCACCTTTTCTTACCTCACTGCTGTTAATTTGAAATTAATAACAAATAGACAGCAGAGTTTCATGTTTTTGCAAATGAGGAAAAAACGTCTAAAGCACAGACAATAAAATAGTTATAATGGAATAATAATTGCTAATGTTACTTGAGCAGTGACTAGATACCAGGCACTGGTTAATGCATCTTACACGTTTTAGCCAGTTTAATGCTCATAACATCCCTATGACAGAAGAACTATCATCTTCAGATAATGATATTACAGATATTCTATTAGCTTACAGATAATGAAATTCAGGCACAGAGTGATTCAATAACTCGTCCAAGAGGCAGAACCATCTTTTTTATCACAACCCCAAACTGCTTGTCCACTTAGAAAATAAGCCTGTAACTGAATGATCATGAAAATAAAATACACAGAAACAGGCAGGGTGCGTCAGAAGTGGTAATGACTGGGGTGTTTATCATCTTAAATGCCGTAGCTGAATTATACACTCAGCTGAATGAACCCGACAGTAGTAAATGCAATGAAATTAATAGAAAGCATAAATTTGGTAAAATAGAAAACAAAGAAACAGTAGAGGAGATTATAAAACCCAAAGCTGATTCACTGTGGAAACTAATAAAATGGTAAGACCTGCAAGCAAGATGGAGCAAAAAAGGAGAGATAAAGCACATACAAAAATGCGCTAAGACCGAGACACGTTGCCAGAGATGGAGCGGAGATTTTTGAAAACCAAGAGGGAGTGCTGTTCACAACACAATACCAATGCTGGGAAAACAGATAAAATGGACAGTTTTCCCAAATACACATAACTTCTCAAGGGACTGGAAGAGGAAGAGAAAAGCTGAATATCAAAAATCATGGAGGAATTCTATCAGTACTTAAAAATCACTCCCAAAACCTAGCCCCAGAAATGTTCAGTGCATACCCAAAGATTATCTGAATGATCGAAGGACTCTTTTAAATAGATGATGAGGCGAGGCTTCTAACTCACTCAACGAACTCATACAGTGAAAGGAAAGTTACAAAGACTCATTTGCAAACATCGTTAAAAAAAATCCTAAATAAATTTGGCAAACTGAGCTTCGGCAATATAGAAATAAAAGAATTCTTCATGAACAAATTGGGTTAATTGCTGAGTGCAAAAATGGTTTAAAATTAGAAAATCGTGTTCACATTATTTATCACACTAACAGATTAAAAGAGAAAAAAATGAGAGCATCTTGGAAAACACAGAAATGGCACTTGATAAAATTCAACATCAATTCATGATAACACTTTGTTTTTACTAAAACAGGAATAGAGAAAAAAACTTGCTTAACCTACTTTTATTTTTATTTTCAAGGAAAATTAAAATCCGAAGCCAATTTGGTGGAATAGTGAGCCCACAGGTATTTGCAGTGTAATCCTCTGAACTTGGTTATTTGTTTATTTGTTCTGTTTTGGTTTTGGATCATCTAAATGTTAAATAGAAAAATAATTGAGATAACATAAGAAGTGATGATACAGAAAATTTATAAAATCGAGACGCTGGTGAAAGAACAGAAAACAAATTATCACTAAAAAATAAAGTTGAAGAAAAGAGGACTGTGGTTGGTACCACTTTAGATGCTGTGTTAGTCCATTCAGGTTGCTCTAACAAAATGTCACTGACCTCGTGGCTTATAAATAATAGGAGTTTGACAGTTCTGGAGGATGGAAGTCCAAGATCAAGACTCTGGCAGGTTCAGTGTCTGCTGGGAGTGGCGAGGGTGGCCTGCTTCCTGGCTCTTGGGCAGCTGTCTTTTCACTGTGTTCTCATTTAGTGGAAGGATTCCCTGGTGGCTTAGAATCTGCCTGCCAATGCAGGAGACGCGGGTTCCATCCCTGATCTGGGAGGATCCCCTGCATAAGGGAATGGCAATCCATTCTAGTATGCCTGGGCTTCGCTGGTGGTTCAGACAATAAAGAATCTGCCTGCAATGCGGGAGACCTGGGTTCAATCCCTGGGTTGGGAAGATCCCCTGGAGGAGGGCATGGCAACCCACTCCAGTATTTTTGCCTGGAGAATCCATGGGCAGAGGAGTGTGGTGGGCTACAGCCCATGGGGTCACAGAGTCAGACACGACTGAGTGAGCATGCATGCGTGCGGTGAAAGGGGTAAGGGGCTTTTTGGGGTCTCTTGTAGAACATCACTGACCCCATCGCCAGGGCTCTGCATCTCTCCAAGCTCCACCTCCTAATACCGTTACACTGGGCGTCCGGTTTCAACAGATGAAGTTCCGAGGGTCATAAACATTCAGTCTGTGGCAAATCGTTAGGCAATAAAAACAAACAGTTTGGAGAATTAGGAAGCAGACAACAAGAGATGAAAACTTACAAGAAGTACAAAAAGAAGGACTCTTTTAAGAACCACAGAAGTTCATCTAGATGGAAAGTTAGAAGGAAACAAAATGGCAATTTGAATCTAGTAAAAACATTTGTGGGGACAAGGACTGGTCATTTAAAACAAAAAAGAGGAAGACAGGAGGAGAGGAAAGGGGAAAAAAAATACCACTCACTCTGTTAATATGTTAAGTAGAACTCTCAGAGCTGAGGGTTTTTCTCCTCACCTGGGCTAAAGAGCTGTGGTCACGCTGTGCTCACGTCATGAATCTTTTGTGCAACCAGATCACTGTCAGCCCTGCGTGTCTCTGATTGGGGTGCAGGCAGACAACTCCTGGGTATACGCCACCCAAATATCACCTGCATCATACAACACTGTAAATTTACGTTGGTTAAAAAAATACTGTGTGAAAATGCTTACATGCTATGTAAGTGGCTTTAGAGTTATGGAAGATAAGGTAACACATGTGATAGGGATAAGACGAGCTTTACTGTAGTCTGTAATAACACCTTGACAGGCATTAGGATATAGTAGCCTTTATTCATGTCTTCATTCCAAAATCTTCCCTGAGTGCCTGCTTTAGATGCATGAGACAGTCTGCCCTTGTGAGCTCGAAGTGTTTCAGGAGAGACCCGGTGCTCAGGTATAATACCAGGCAGACGGAGGTGAGTGCCTTGAGACCCAACAGACTCATAATGCAGGGGTAGAGCTCAGTAAGCTGGGGGCATCCTGGAAGGCTCCGTGGAGGAGGTGGCGTCCGCCGGGACCCTGAAGCGCAGGGGACACGTGAAGGTGAGAAGATGGAGAGACGACTCAGACACAGTCCTCTTTCCTTTCATGCAACACTGGATACTGTCCAGTCACCCATGTAAGAAAGGCAAGCATAGGTCAGACACATTTGTGTTAGGAAAGAGGAGCCCAAAGTCTGGCATGGAAAACCCCTTAGGGGGTCCCTGGACACCTAGGGTGAGCTGGAGGAGAAAAGAGTATGCAGGTTTCTGGCTTCGGTACCTCGACTTGGGACAGTCGTGGAATTCCAAGTCTCAGATGCCCACTGCCCTTTCTTCTCAGCCAGCCTCTGGCACTGCATCAACAGAAACCAGTGAGGAATGATGCCTGTCCACCCCTGACCGCCAGGCACAGGGGGATGCCGTCGGGGTCGGCTTGGACCTCCATGCAGCTCCCCTGTTCAAAGGAATGAATCTAATTGAACAAATCTCCTCCCATAGCCCAAAGCAAGGGTACTCACTTGTGAATAATTTGAAAAGGCAAGCAGAAATCTTTGACTGGGGCTACTTCAGAATATCTCATAATAGAAAGACGCCTGTATTTCAGTCATCAGAATTATAATATCCTCCCACATTCACACTTAGGATGACCATTTTGAGTGGTGGTGTTTCTTTGTGAGCTGGGATAATTGTGGTCAATGACAAGCAGAAATTTCCCCTGCCGGGCTCACAGAGATTTCCCCTGGGAAGTTTGCCCTGAGGAACAGATTAAGAATCTGCCTGCAGTGCAGGAGACCTGGGTTCACTCCCTGGGTCGGGAAGATCCCCTGGAGAAGGGAATGGCAACCCACCCACTCCAGTATTCTTGCCTGGAAGATCCCATGGAGAGAGGAGACTGGTGGGCTACAGTCCATGGGGTCACAAAGAGCTGGACATGACTGAGCAACTCATACAAAGGAATCAGAGCGAAAGGACAGACATTGTAATGCACACATTCTTTAGAGATGCTTGCAAAGTGTTTTACATGCCAAGGTGTATAAAGGCGTTGATAGGTACGAGATGCATTAAAATCTTTGGCGTCTGGTGGTCCGGACCTTGTTATCCTTAAGTCCTGAGACTGGAAGCCTAGCATCTCTGCAGAAATGCAAACCCCGGCCCTACCTTGAACCCAGATCCCCAGGTATTTAGTATGAACAGTACATTTTTTGAAAAATCCTGGCTTAGAGAGCCTTGAGAGGAAGCTATCAATAACCTTGCTCAGATCCCATGAGGTTCCCTAGTGGAAAGAAAGCCAAATGTTACTGTTTTATATACTCTAATATTAATGTTGATATCAAACAGGTCAGGTCATACTCTTAAATTATTTCCCATCCGTATCCATGACCCAACTAGTAATCCTGTTTTTCATTAGTTCTCAGAAAAAATAGGGAGGAAATTCAGTCTATTTAAATCCAAATTAAGTTTTGGTTTGCAGTACTCCCACTATGAGAACATGTTAAAAGTCACCATACCACTTCTGACTGCATGATGGTTAAAAGTAAATACTAACCCTAAAAAGGCCTCAGCTTGCCACACCTTGTTTTCCTCAGATGAATTCTTATTCATTAAATGGCTGAATGTTTCTGAATAAATATCATTCCTATTTTTAAGATCCAAAGACAGATAATTAATGAACTATACTGATAATTACAGAATTTTAATATTTATAGACATCTGTCACTTTACATTTTAAGATAGTCTTACCATATGTGCCGCTGTCTTTTAATTCCAGTAATTAAAGTTTATGAACATATACTGTGAAAATGTGGCTGTAACATTGTCAGATTTATTAATAGGAGGCTTTCTTACTGATAAGCTGCCTGTTTTTTAAAGGGAAATTATTACAAAGATTAAACTTATCCTGGAATCTCGATCCTCTGTTGTTAAAAGAAAAAATGGTTCTGTGTGCACTTTTTAGGTCAAATTCAGCCCCAAAATATACCCTACAACCCTGGGTATGTGGCTGCACTTAGGTTATATCCATACTGGTGACATTATTTAACATGTGAAATGTATCACTAATTTGTCAGAATTTCTGCCTAAGAAAGAAGACTTACATCCTTTATGAATTGCATTTATTTATTGGCTGCGCTGGGTGTTTGTCGCTTTGTGCGGGCTTTCTTTGGTGGCGGTGAGCGGGAGCTACTCTTCCATGTGGTGGAGTGGGCTTCTCACTGCAGTAGCTGCATTTTGTGGGGCTCAGGTTCAGCAGTTGTGGCCTGTGTGGAGTCTTCCCTGACCGGGGATCGAACCTGTGTCCCCCGCATCGGCAGGCAGATTCTTTACCACCCTGCCACCAGTGAGGTCCCTTCCGTCTGAATCTTCACTAACTTTTCAGGGTCTCCTGCAGAGCTCAGAAGACGCTGCACAGGTAGAGAAATGCCTTTCTGGCTTCTTTCATTCACCACTTGGTGCGGCATCCAAACCGATTATTGTGTAGTTGAGGCGGGTGAAGTTGTTTTTCTCTTTTTCGTGCTTGCCTGAAATATCACCCCAGATTGGTTTTGAGTTTCCAAATCCAGGTTGGATTTGAATCAGTCTCCAGGCATTAAAAATAGTAGACACATTTTTATTTAAGTTTTAGCAACAGAGACAATTCCCCGACTGTTCTCGAGAAGTCTATCTCTTGTTGTAAGTTTGGGAAAGGAGTTCATCCATTGAGGCCCTGAACATGCACACGGACAATGGCCCAACCATACATAAAAACAGTATTGATCTACAAGCCTGCAGCGGCTCGCCCAGGACTCAAGCCTGCTGCAGGGCAGACTCACAGGATGTCGGGCTGGTCTCAGGGAGCGATGCAGGAAACCAAACCGTAACAATGACCTCCCACCAATCAGTCCACAGAGGCCAGGACTTGAAAAATAACTGACAGCCTTCTTAATTTTGTCCCTGCTTCCAATCTAAGACCAGCCAGAGAAAGCCGCAATATACACCTGTAACTAACCAGATGTTGTTGTTGTTTAGTCTCCCAATTGCCTCTGACTCTTTGTGACCTCATGGACTGTAGCCCGCCAGGCTCTGTCCGTGGGATTCTCCAGGCAAGAATACTGGAGTGGACTGCCATTTCCTTCTCCAGGGTATTTTCCCAGTCCAGGCATCAAACCTGCGTCTCCTACTTGGCAGGCGAATTCTTTACCAGTGAGCCCCCTGGGAAGCCCGACTTAACCACATAGGACGCCCCAATTCTAGTTACTCCATCTACAGCTTCCTCAGTCCAGCAGCCTTGACTCAGGACACGCCTGAAGCCGTCAGCGATTTCCTCTGTGAAGCTTCCCCCTGCTCTGCGGTTCTTGCTCTCTGCTGAAACACGGGTGCTGGTGGCTGACGCCAAACACGGGTGCTGGTGGCTGACGCCTTGACCTGTGGCATGGAGAATCTCCACAGCAGTGGCCACTCTGGTCGTACTTGATCCAAAATTTGGACCCGACCTGATTCCTGGCAGGTGGGAATCTAAGGAGTCCTGGCCTGGCCTCTAGATGGTCTAGCATCGTAAACCCTTTTTATTTCCGTCCATCCGTCCATCCATTTGAGAAACATCTCTGCGTCTTTTCGCATTGCCTAGTCATGTGTCTGGTAAGGCCTTGCTGCGCTGACTTCTTGTTTGGTTTCGTCGTCAGATTCTTGCCTTATACCTTGTGACTAAGGCCAAGCTTGGACCCCGCTTGGACCCAGCTTTCTCGTTCCAAGTTTCCTGAGTCTTTCCCTTCTGCCTAGCATTCCAGTTCCACTTGTTCTTGTCACCTTGGGATGGAGCGAGTCCAAGCCCACATCCTGAAGTCCTCTGGGTCTCAGTGATGTCCTGTGGTCTTTAGGGTCCTGCTGTGATCCCGACCGCATCCCTCTTCTCCCCCGCACTCCTGGCCCCTGCCCCGTCCTCCTGGCACGCCGCTGTCCCGGCCACTTCCTCTGTCTGCTCTGGCTTCCTCCAGTTCTCAGCTCCTTGCGGTTTGGCCCGTTTCCTTGGCTCACCCCGGATTCACATATGCTGGGGTCATGGACGCCTCGAGTCAGAAGTGTTCCCTGCTTTCTGCAGAAGGGATGCTTTTCCCATCCAGCCCCCAGGGGCAGCCAGGTGGATGGGGGGCGGTGATGCTTAGACATGGTTTCTGCTCTCGAAGTATGTTTAACACAGTGAGAGAAACAGACAGCGAAGCCTTAGTTACAGAACTGGGAGGGTGAGGGCTCAGGGCGCCAAGGAGGATCTCGTGGGAGCATCAAGGAGGTTGCCTAAGTCAGCCGGGGATTGCTCTCCCTGTTGGGAATTGACAGCGTTGTGTCAGGAACTGCGCTGTCTCTTGTCTTCCTGGAGCTTGTACTTGCTTTTCGGAGTGTCTGTTCCCTTCTTTAGCCTGAGCTGTTGTCTCCGGTTCCGAGCTTATTGGCTAAACACAGGCAAATGCGTCCTGAGCTCTGAACAGAGCAGACTCGCTCATTGCCAGCCTTCCCACGGTGCTGGTGTGGCCCCGAGTTCACAGGCTTGCATGGCTCAGCTGGGAGGGGGCCACGGTTGAAGCTGTGATGGCCTCAGGCTGGTGGGTCTAACCAGAAGGGGTCTCACTGAAGGTGGTCCCGTGCCAAGGGAGCTGGGTGTGACCAATCTGAGGGCTTAGGGAAGGATGGAGATGTGAGAATAAACAGCAAAGTCTGTGACCGAGAAATCTGAAGATGAGTTTTGGGCAAGGGAGGAGCGGAAGTTCTCCCTTGAGCGGGGAATATACCGAAAGCCTGTGTTCTGTATTTGCTGCTTGTGGACAGAGCTGCCCTCTGCAAGAGTGAAGCCTGGACATGTCTGCGTATGTTTAAGGACGGAGCAGTGACTGCAAGAGATTGGGCGTAAATACTGACCCGTCTGCATTAATGCTTCCCAATGTAATTTCCTGCTTTCCAGTATCCACCGGAGCCCCACCAAGGAAGGCACGGTCATTTCTCTTACATTCTCACATCCAACCCGATGCTCTCCATACATGCTGCTTTTTATGGTGCCGATGGTAAAGAATCCGCCTGCCAATGCGGGAGACTCAGGTTTGATCATTGGGTCAGGAGTATCCCCTCAAGGAGGAAATGGCAACCCACTCCAGTGTTCTTGCCTGGAAAACTCCACGGACAGAGAAGCCTGGTGGGCTACCGTCCACAGGGTCGCAAAGAGTTGGACGCGATTGAGTGACTGAACACGAATGATGTGAACGAGAGGAGCTGATTCAGTGGGAAGATAAATTCAGGGCTTCGGCAGTGAAGGAATGGGACCCTGAGGCTTACACTGGGTTTCTCTAGGTGGATGTAACTGCTGTATTCCCGAGTCCTGGTTGGAAGTTGGTGGGCACCCATCTGATGGAGGCCACGTGGCAAGAGGGTACCTTGCAGGACAATGCCCTGTCTTCCTAATGGTCTGCCTGCACCTCTGGGTCTGGCCACAGGATCCACAATTTGGGTCATATATCAGTACAACCTGCTTGGGGGAGAGCTGAGCCAGCAAGAGGGGAGAGGGGTTCTGAACCCGAGTGGCTGCAGAATATCCCGGCAGGACCCCGAGCGAGAGCCTGCAGGAGGGTGCCGCTCACAGCTGGGGGGCCCTCTCCCATCCTGCAGGGTTTAACTTCCAGGCAGGAGTGCCAGCAGTCGGCTCTGACACCCCCCTCAGATGACTCCTAGGATCTTGAACAAAGTGCCAGCTTGCATTTGTTCTTGCTGTTCAGTTGCTAAGTCAGGTCCAACTTTTTGTGACCCCATGGACTGCAGCACGCCAGGCCTCCTTGTCCTTCACCATCTCCCGGAGTTTACTCAGATTCACATCCATTAAGTTGGTGATACCATCCAACCATCTCATCTGTCAGCCTCTTCTCCTACCTTCAGTCTTTCCCAACATCAGGGTCTTTTCCAGTAAATCGGCTCTTCCCATCAGGTGGCCAGAGTGTTGGAGCTTCAGCTTCAGCATCAGTCCTTCCAGTGAATATTCAGGGTTGATTTTGTTTAGGACTGCATAAGATAAAGTAAAGATGGCAGAACTGCCATAGCAGACTCTGGAGCAAAGAATAAAGGCTCAGAGAAGTGGGTGCCTGAGCATAGGTCCCCAAGTACCGTCTGCTCCCTGTGTCCCTGGGGATGAGGAACGCCCGGCGAGGGGCACCAGCGTCATCCAGAGGCTCTCTGGTAGCCGTCGTCCCCTGCAGACTGGGGCTGACTGTGGGGATGTGGTTACAGAACTGGCCTCTCCGGTGGGGATAACGGGGCCCCCAGGCTAGCAGAGGCCAAGTGGCAGCACTTAATCACTGCCAGGATCTAGATGGCATGACTGTGGTAAGGACAGTACGTCTATACTGACGTCGGGGAGGGGGCTAGTCTATAGTGGGGTCTCTAAGGGGTCGGTAGTGAGTAAGAGGACATGGAATTTCTTGGGGCAAAATAAATGGGCAGCCAACTAGGTCTTACTTAATATGCTAAAAGCCTCAGTGCAGTTTTAAGCTTCAAGAAGAGATCAGTTTCACGACCATGTAACCTGGTCCTGTCCCTGGTCAGGGAGGTAGATTCCACATACTGCGGTTAAGAGTTCGAATGCCAGAATGGAAGATCCCGAATGCTGCAGCTAAGACCAGGCACAGTCAAATAAATAAAAATGAACATATTAAAAAAAACCCCAATAAACTACCCTCTCTGACTGTGGTAGTAAATATCTCATTTCAGAAAGACTGCAGAGATTAGTGCCACCCCTAAAGACTTAGATCTTTCAGTTTGACCAAATCCTTCCAAATGGTGTCTTCTTTAGGATCCCATTTTAACGCACCAGACTGACCTCTCACAAAATCTGGATGGATCATTTAGATGACAGCAGGCTGTCACAAACCAAGCATTCAGTACCTTAATTTTAGCTACTGTTCTGGATACAGTATTTTAGTAGAGCACATTAGCTGCGTCTGGGTAGATGGTAGGCAACTGCTATTCTGGAAAATACTTTCTTTCCAGCTTATCAGGAGGAGGGTCGGTTCTCATTGCACAGGAACTTGAGAATTTCCTTTCACTGTCTTGCCCCAGAATGACATTATTTTCCTGCTCCAGAGTATTCCTATTAAATTTCAGATTTTTGGGAATGGCAGCAAGGATTTGAGAGAGTTTGTCAGCTAGTTCTGGCTTCCCAGGTGGCGCTAGTGGTAAAGAACCTGCCTTCCAATGCAGGAGACATAAGAGACGCTAGTTTGATCCATGGGTTGGGAAGCTGGAGGAGGAGGGAATGGCAACCCACTGCAGTATTCTTGTCTGGAGAATCCCATGGACAGAGGAGCCTCACGGGTTACAGTCCATGGGGTCCTAAACAGTCGGACGCGATTGAAGCCACTTAGCACGCATGCACGTCAGCTAGTTCTGCCTACTGAGATGGAACATAAACCTAGACACTGTGATGAGCTTTTCAGCTCAAGTCTATGTTCACTCTTCTATGGAGGCTAACCCAACCAGCCTGTCACTGCCAAAGCTGTGAGACTGAGAGCTCTGACTTGGGAGATAGGAGTGAATCTGTTTCTATTAAATTGCAGGCTACAAGTCCCTGGAAATCATTCCAAGGTTGTTATGGGTTCTAATGAGGTGATAAAAATGACCTAAAGACTGAAGTCTTGGGTGATCTCTTTGCTTCAGTGACCAGTGTGCTTACTCAGTTATGTCCAGCTCTCTGTGACTCCATGGACTGTAGCCCTCCAGGCTCCTCTGTCCATGGAACTTTCCAGGCAAGAATACTGGAGTGGGTTGCCATTTCCTTCTCCAATGACCAGAGTTCAGTTCAGTTCAGTTGCACACTTGGGTCCTGACTCTTTGTGACCTCATGGACTGCAGCACGCCAGGCTTCCCTGTCCAGTGAAACCTCAGTATTAAAAAAAAACAGGTCAACACTCCTAGTCATTCATTTCCCCTACACAAGGCACACTTATAGTGGTGGTGATTTGATGATATTTACATACTGTACTATTTCTTTCAATACTCATGAAGATCAAAAGGCATCTTTCTGGCCACCAACTGTTCTCCATGAATAAAGAGAGGGTGTGGTGACCGAATGGTCATTTGATTCATTAAATAATCATGACCTAAGCAAGGAAATACCTGTTTATGTAGCATGGCTTTTCAGAGATTAACAGAATCATAAGCCACGGAGAACGTCTTCCTTGTACATATGGCACACACATGCTGGGAGAAGAGCTGCTCTCTGTTCCTTAGTGTTCTTGTCCAACAAGAAACAGAAATAAATATCTGGCAGCAGGAGGACATGGCAGCAATTACTCCTTCACTTCGTCTGCCATTGGCCTAGGTCGATGTTCACCAGTGACCTAGGATGGTGTTCACTATTAACCTAGGATGATGTCCACCATTGACCTTGGACCAGAGGCATTTTGCCAAGAACTGTTCTGCTTTCTCTTTATGCATAATATTGGCCTTTAACTTCCGGACTGGTTTTATATTTTTTTCTCTTTTAAACAGTGAATATGTTTGGCACATAACATCGTATGAATTTAAGGTAGACAATGTGTGAATTTGATACATGTATATATCATAATGGGCTTCCCTGATAGCTCAGTTGGTAAAGAATCTGCCTGCAATGCAGGAGACCCTGGTTCAATTTCTGGGTCAGGAAGATCTGCTGGAGAAGGGATAGGCTACCCACTCCAGTATTCTTGGGCTTCCCTGGGGGCTCAGCTGGTAAAGAATCTGCCTGCAATGCAGGAGACCTGGGTTCGATCCTTGGGTTGGGAAGATTCCCTGGAGAAGGGAAAGGCTACCCACTCCAGTATCCTGGCCTGGAGAATTTCATGGACTGTATAGTCCATGGGGTCACAAAGAGTCAGACACAACTGAGTGACTTTCACTTCACTTCACTTCATATATTGTAATGGTCTATCACTGACATCTGTTCCTGTCACTACCTCTTCTTTGCCTTTAGGGATAGAATGAGTCGGAGTCTTACTTAGAGGGCAACATTTTGCTTTCATTCCAGAAAACCTTGTATGGATGACAGAAAGGTCACTGACTGGTCTGAAGATGATGCAAAAGTTCTGATGACTTCGTGTCATCCTATGACAAAATTTCAGTACAGGCGGTGCCCAGCGACAAAGAGTCATGGATCCCTTGTTGAACAAAATCCAGCTTTTAGATATTCATTATCTGACACCTTATTCACACTTTTCTTTTTGAATTCTTATATGAAATCACCACCATTGGAAGCTCACTTGTCCTGGCATGCATGGATTCATTCTATATTTGCACTGGGGTCTCATTTATTATGAGCTTCTCAGGTGGCACTATGATAAAGAACCCTCCTGCCAATGCAAGTTAGATGAAACACATGCAGGTTCGATCCCTGGGTGGGGAAGATGCCCTGGAGGAGGGCATGGCAACCCACTCCAGTATTGCGTGGAGAATCCCATGGACAGAGGAGCCTGGCTGGTTACAATCCATAGGATCGCAAAGGTCAGACATGACTGAAACGACTTAGCACGTAGGCACACACTCGTTTATTATATACGTGTATGATGTTTTTCCGAGTGGTATGTATGTTATTATTTTTTTTAGTTTTTTTTTTTTGGTTCATAGTCAACCCCTGTGGGCGACTAACGCACCTTTGAGAAGTGGAGCTAAAATTCAGCATGGAGTAAAAATAAATGTTTTTTAATTTATTTTTATTAGCATGGTTAATTAAGCCAGCACTACCATGTGAGTGATCTGAAAGCACAGAAGTCAGAAGGTAGCAAATCTTATTCACGGGATGGTGTGCCCACCAAAATGATCAACGCAGTGTGGAGCTTCTGTGCAACCTCTAAATTCATAACATTTGTAGTTCTTTCAGGGCATTTCTGTGAAAATCATCACTTGTCCTGCATTTAAAACGTACGACACGTGTATGAACAGAATCAGTTTTCCGCTTTTCCCCTTTTGCCGGCAGGCTCCGTGATAGACTGAGGGGGCAGAGGGTTTGTGAGTTCTACTGATGGATGGTTTCTGCCTTTCCCATCTCGGGGCTCAGAAAAATATCTGCCTACATTTTAAAAAATTTTTTAAAAAAGTATCATTTTTTTATATTTATTTCTTTAATTCTCTAGACGTTATTTTTTAAATTTGATTGATCAGAGTATAATTGCTTTACAATGTTGTGTTCGTTTCTGCCGTACCATGAAATGAATCAGCTGTACATGTATGCAGATATTTCCTCCCTCTTAAGCCTCCTTCCCCCCACCCCCCGTCCCACCCCTCCAGGTCATCACGGAGCCGTGAGCTGAGCTCCCTGTCCTATCTGGCAGCTTCCCGCTAGCTGTCTGTTTTATGCATAGTGGTGTATATGTCAACCCTAATCTCCCAATTCGTCCCACCTTCCCCTTTCCTCCTTGGGTCCACACGTCCGGTCTCTACATCTGCATCTCTATTCCTATCCTGCAAATAATAGGTTGATTTGAACCGTTTTTCTGGATTCCATATATATTCACTAATACTTGATATTTGTTTCTCTGACTTACTTCACTTTATATGACAGACTCTAGGTTCATCTCTGCCGCTGCAAATGACCCCCTTTCATTCCTTTTTATGGCTGAATAATACTCCATTGTAGATATGTACCACATCTTCTTTATTCATCTGTCGACGGACATTTAGGTTGCTTCCATGTCCTGACTATTGTAAACAGTGCTGCGATGAACACTGGGATACAGCTGTCTTTTTGAATTATGGTTTTCTGAGGATATCTGCCCAGTAGTGGGATCTCTGGACTTTATTTTGGCATAGGAAAAGATGTAAGTCTTTCCCATCCTTCAAAAAGTTAGCTTATTATTTCCTTAGTGTTATTTATTGACTAATCTTCGTTGTCTTCATTTATTTCAAATGCCACATTTTTTGCTCACACTTTCTTATAAACCTGGGTACAACTTTCTGGGGCTCCAGTCATATTGGATCTGCCTGTGGATCCTCGTTTTCCGTTCCACTCACTGGTTTCTCGTTCTTTTCTTTCATCTGCACCAGAGGACTTTGTTAGTTACTCAGTCACGTCCGACTCTTTGACCCCATGGACTGCAGCCCGCCAGGCTCCTCTGCCCATGGGATTCTCCAGGCCAGAATACTGGAGTGGGTTGCCATTCCTTTCTCCAGGGGATCTTCCTGACTCAGAGATGGAACCCGGGTCATCTGCTCTGCAGGCGAATCATTTATTATCTGAACCACCAGGGAAGCCTGAGGTCCACCGGATGACTTTATCTGTGCTTAATATGTTTCAATATTTGGTAGTGTAAGATCCACCTAATGTTTCTCCTACTGTCAAAGTTTTACTGGCTATTCTTTCCCCAGGGATGTGTGTATTACTTAGAGGGTTTAAAAAAATATATTTATTTATTTGGCTGCATCATGTCTTAGTTGTGGCTTGGGCTTTTCCTTGAGGAGCACGGGCTCTGGCGCACACAGGCTTCAGTAGTTGTGACGTGGGCTCAGCAGCTGGGGCTCTGGGCTCAGTTGCCCCCCCATATGTGGGATCTTAGTTCCCCGACTAGGGATGAAACTGTGTCCCCTGAACTGGAAGGCGGATTCTTAACCACTGGACCACCAGGGAAGTCCCTTCTTCGTGGTTTCTGTTTTGAGTTTTGATTTTTATGTACTTGACTATGAACTCATTCTCCAGATTCAGGATATTCTTCTCCTTGTAGTTTCATCATGACTATTAACAGGCTGTTTAAATAAGATAAAAGCCTCACCTCACCCTCACTATCTCAGGGGCTGAGCGTGCTACCAGTGTGAAACATTTTGTAAGCACCCCTTCGTATTGTGACTCTAAGTTTCCCTAGTCTGGGATTCTGAGGAAATAACTGATGTGGATCTCATCCACTAATGCAATATGCTAGCTTTCCCCCCCAGTGACTTATATAAATACTGCTATAATATATGGACCAAAAGAGTTATGATTCGGACTACATCTCTGGGGAGCTAAAATAGCCAGTTGAAAAGTGAAAAATTCACTCAGCCAATCAGTACCTTTGTTTCTGTGATCCCAAGCAATCAAATTTCTCCCAGACTCCCCTCCCTGACCTCAGCCCCTGCGGCCTTCTTAAATGAACTAACTCAGCAAGTTCAGTTTGGGCCCCAGGGAGGCACAGCTTTAAAGTAGCACCTTATTAAAAAAAAAAAAAAAAAAAAGAACACCAAAAAACCTGTGGGTCTTGCTAATCATTTGCCTACTGTCTGCTAGAGCGTCAGCAAACATCTTAGAAATCCAGATGGTCCACGAAGCATCTTGTGATTAAGTGATCTGAAGCGAAAGACTCATTGGTGGCCTAGTATTGTTAGTAGTTAAATATGATTTGGCTTCTGTAATCAGAATTCATGAAATGAAAACAGAGCGGGTACTGCAGTTTGTATTCATTGTGCCAAGTTAGGTTTCTCTGTGGACTTCAAGAGGTTTTCTTTTTTTTTTTTTCCTTCATGTTGTTTTATTATATTTGTAATTAGCCCTTGTGAAGAAGACTCTTTTAGATTCTGCAGTGATGCATCGCAGCTTTCATTACAACAAATATCCATGACCCCTGTTGCCTAACTGTAAACAATGCTAGTTACCAGCCTCATTAGGAGACCGGCAGATGGCTTATAAAGTCCTCGTTGGAGTTTAAATCCATTTGCGGCTTGCAGCGCACAAATGTTTATCCTTAAACAGTATAAAATACGTCAGAAGGGGTCTGTGTTCTGTTTTCGTTAGTGTTCAATGCTTTCTGATCCCAACAAGAAAAAATTTTCTGCCATTGCACTTTTTTGGTTTGTTTACTTATTCTTTGTGAACCGATTCTCAGGACTTTTTTTTCTCGCTTCTTCCCTTTCAGAACAGTTTTCTTGACTTCTCACTTTTACTTATTTTACAAGTGTTTATTGAAGTTCTGCTCTGAGCTAGGCTAAAATATTAGATTTGCAACAATGAGTATGATGTAGTAGAGGCTTAATAAATGTGTGCTGAAAAAATGAAAGGCCAATTTTATTTTACATAGTGATGCTCTTCAGCTAACTAGTACTTCAACTGTGTTTCCTAGACATAGAACCATATCATTTTTGTCCATAAACATTTAACAGTTTAACTACAAATTGTTAGAAACTGGAGAAAGCACTAAAAACTTCTCTTAGTCCAACACATACAGAATTTTCGGAGCTAAGATTCACTCAAATAAAATAATAATAATGGTGGTGGATGGGTTGATGCGTGTATGCTCAGTCGTGTCTGACTCTTTGCAACCCCATGGACTGTAGCTCTCCAGGCTCCTCTGTCCGTGGGATTTTCCAAGCAAGAACACAGGAACAAGTTGCCTTTTTCGCCTCCAGGGGATCTTCCCAACCCAGGAATCGAACCCACGTCTTCTTTGTCTCCTGCATTGGCATGCAGATTCTTTACCACTGAACCACGTGGGAAGTCCTAAAATAATAATAGTGAACATTAATTGAGTCTTTACCATGTTTCAGCATTTACCTTTGGTCAGGACTATATATTGAGTTCCTCTCTTGATTTTGTATTGTTTAAACAATCCATGGGATGGTACTATTTTCCCATTTTACAAATAAGATTAACTTGAAAATGTTCAAGTGGTCCAAGTTCTCCCAGTGGCAGAGCCCAAATTCAAACGGAGGCAGTCTGACATGGGACCCCATACCACCTTTAACTGTTAACGCATTCATTTCAGCAGCTTTCACATCTAGGCATCCATATGTCTACAACAGTTTCTTCCTATCTAGCATTTCTGGGGAGACCATATATTACCAGTACTTAATGGTTTTGACTTTGGAGCCAGCCTTCTTGGTTCAGTCAAATCTTCACTCTGCCATTTAAACTGTGTGACTTTGAACGAATTACTTGATCTCCTTTTGCCTTGTTTTCTTCATTTAGAAATTGACGATAATGACGACACCTACTTCATGGGGTTGATGTGAGGATTAAAGGGCTGAATACATTGCAAAGCCCTTCAGAGAGAGTGTATGGTGAATAACAATGCTCTTGTTACACAGTTAGCTAAAACTTCTATTATTATTGCCATTGTTATTAAAGAGTCAGTTGCCCCTATTTGAGCTCAATGTGGCCACACAGGAATCCATGCCCAGTGTTGCCACATCTTTTGATTTGTAAAGAGAAGATGGGAATCTAGTTTTTTTTTTTTTTTTTAGGAAAAAATGAAGTCTCTAATTTTAAATGTTAGCACCTAACACAAATTTTCCAAACTGCAAAGGGAGCCAAAGAAATTGTCTGTGGGCCATATTCAGGCCATCATAGCCAGATGTGGCCTCTGGTGGAAGAATGGTAGTGAAGAGCTGCAGAATAAGGACCAGGGAATGTGGTCGTGTCGGTGGGGAGGGTCTGAGCTACTGGGAATATGCTGTGTCCAAACAGGTCTTTGGGAGACTCAGTCACTCAGCTTGGAATTTTATAGATTTAGTCTGGTCCTACTGGCTTGGTTCCTCCATTGTGTTTCTAACTGGTAAGAATTCTGTCAGGCACCATACCTTTCACTTATTCTTCCTCTCTGAAAGATGATCAATGTGTATCAATTTCTTAAAAAGGGATTGAATGGTGAGGGAAAGTTTAGTAGAGTTCCATTTCCAGAAAGGAAAATCCTCAAGTTTATCCACAGACAAGGAGTTGCTTAGAATGAAAAAATAAAAAACAGTTTCCTTAAAAATTAAAATGATTATATATTTGTTTCCGTTTCTGTGATAGTTATACCAGAGTGTCTGGGCTCGGTCATAGTATGTTGTTATTGCTGTTTAGTTGCTCAGTTGTGTCTGAGTCTTTTGCAACCCACAGGGTTGTAGACCTCATGGACTGTAGCCCACCAGACTCCTCCCTCCATGGGATTTCCCAGAGAAGAATACTGGAGTGGGTTGCCATTCCCCTCTCCAGGGGAGCTTCCAGACCTAAGGACAGAACCTGGATCTTCCAGACCTAAGGACAGAACCTGGATCTCCTGTATTTTATGTGGATTTTTTGCTGCTGACCCATTGGGGAAGCCCTTGGTCATAACTATACTTGGTTAAGTATATGATCAGTGGTCAATATATACTGTGATATATATTGCCCTTGGTCAAGCCCTTGGTCAAAATATACTGTGGTCTACAAGACCACACTTAACTATTTTTAAAATATGATCTAGATAGAAGTTGATTTATCTGCCAAGGATACCCGCACTCGAGTCCTCTACAACCTGACCGTCAGCAGTCCTATTGAAGTCACTGGCTTGGATTCCTGCCCCCAGCTCGGCCCCTGAAACCCATTCTAGCTGTTCTAGCAGCTGCCCAGGGATGCGCTCCACTGATAACAAATATCTTGAGACGGATACTTGATTCAAAAAACTCAGTCATGGTTAATGAATATCCATGTTAACTTAAAGAATAAATGAATAAAAGGATTCACAGGACCCTGTGTGGTCAGAGATGTCAGTGAAAGGAGATAGGACTGCATGTGCTTCCTACACCTTTCTTCCACTGTGTCCGGAAGCGCTGAATACACTTATCACTCAACAGGGGAAAAACTCATACACGAGGCTTCCAGTCTCTCTTTGCTGCTGAAGAATACAGAGTTCAGCACTGTGTTCTTCTGAGTACTAGCTTGTTCTGTTCATTCATTTGTTAATTGTGTTAATTGTTGTATCAAACATTCACTGATCTCCTACCATGTCCCAGGCTAGGGGCCGGGAGGGTGGAAGGCGCTGAAGATAGGACAGTGAGCACGATACAGTTCCTGTCCTCAAGCTGCTGGGAGAGGTGGATGAGTAGAAATGGGATGCATGGAGGTGAGTGCTGGGAGAGGGGAAACCAGGGGAGGCTTCACAGAGGAGGAGGCATCTAGCTCCTTTACCTTGCTGTGAAGTCTGTGTCCTCAAATGCAATAAGCCGGTCTGTCTGATTAGAAGGCAGAAAGGCCAGCCCAGAGGTCTCCTGCAGTTGGAAGGAGTCAGAACCGGAAGGACAGATTGCCCCAGGAGGTGTTAATGGAAGCATTCTGCTCTGAGCTTTCCACTTCCTCTAGGACCAGTCCTACCATGATAACGAGGTGATGTGGGGACCCCGCAGGCCAAGTGCACAGCTGGGCCCCTGTTGCTGTGGACCCCGGGATGAAGGACACAGCGCTGGTCCTGCCCCTCACCCCTCTCCTCTTCATCATCCTAACGTCTTTGTACTGACCTCACTGCTGTCTCTACTCTGGAGTCTTTTTCCTTTTGCTGCCCTCTGCTCTGGCTCACTTTTCTTCCCGGAGTTTTCTTTCTTTCTTTTTTTTTAAAGTCCCTATTGAATTTGTTGCAATATTTCTTCTGTTTTATGTTTTGGTTTTTTGGCTGCAAGGCATCAGGGGATTGAACTCCTGTCCCCTGTATTGGAAGGCGAAGTCTTAACCACTGAACCACCAGGGAAATCCCAAGTACTTCCTTTTATTTTGGGACCTGGTGGCTGGGAAAGGTGCTCATTGGACCCCCTGGTCCCATTGCGGCTGCACTTAACTGCTCAGACTGCTGTTTTCAGGAGGGAGACGGCCCTGCAAGGGGATCTGATGTGACTTCTTGCCTGCAGGTGGTGACAAAGCTGCAGGAGGTGGAAAAAACTAGTTAAGTCTCCAGAACTGAGCACCGTTGATCTCCCATGGAGGAGGAAAGTCTTTCCTCTTAGGTATCCATCCGAAAGCCTGTCTCTGTTCTGGGCATGGAACTAGGGGGATCAGAAATAGCAGTGTGTCTAGGCAGCCAAAATGTTACACGGTCCCAAAGAGGAAAGGCTAAACGAGTATGTCACAGGCAAAATACAATTGTGCCGATGGCACTCAGAGAAAAGAGTGGCTATTTCAGACCAAGCCACTTCTTAAAATAGGAATGCTCACCTGCCAGGAAATGGAGGGAAACCACAGAGTCCCTTCAAGGTATAGTGTATCGACTTGCCAGCAAGATGCTGTGAGTGGGCAAGGACTGGGGGGGATGTGCTCGGGGAACTAATGATGGGTTGGAGTGAAAACAAGAATAAAAGACTTTGCATTCAACTTCTGCTACCTTGAGTCACACTGCCCTGCAGGAGCCATCCATAATTAATGATACGCCCGTGCATCAGGAGGACCACAGAGATACACACTAATACTGATGAATACTTTTCATTTTTATTGCCCCTTACAAGTATGCCAAAAATCATTAAAAGTTCATAAAAGAAAAGAACTTGGCTTCATGGTGACTGATCTCATCCCTGAACACGGTCCACAGTACCACAAGTTTCCCAGCCATCTGCACAGATGGGGACAGTCCCATTTTTCACTGTCTGCAGCCCCAGATATCTGGACATTCCAGATAAACTCTTGGGTTTGGGCATTGGCTTTTACCGGAAGCAATGCAGTCTTGGGAGACTAAACTCATTTGAATCCAGAATTACATTGAGGAAGGAAATAGACATTGGTAAATAAGATGCTGAATCTGTCAGCTGATGAGTAATTTGTTCTATCAAGCAATGCTGATTGACCTCTTAAGCTTAAAATTGATTCCCCAAATTGTGACTTGCCCAGGTGGACTGCATAGGAGCTAAGCCCTACTGGTTGAGTCAAGTGTTCTGAACTTTTGTCGCTCAGCAGTAGGCAGGTGCAGATCGCTCTGCGCTTCTGTATTCAGGAGGGAAGTAGGTAGGTAGTCCCCCACCCCTACACCCAGCGCACACACACAAAATCAAGAGGAGGCACGGTGAGAAGGAAACCATCACCCGATGCTGCTGAAGGCAGACTTGACCAAGTCCAGCTGTGGAAGGGACTCACCTGCAAACTCAGCCCCAGTTCTAGGTAGACGCGAGGAGGATGAGCGCCCCCTCTGGATGAGGGGTGGAATAGCGATGCTGGAAGCCAAATGTGGAGTTCGGTTCAGTTCAGTCGCTCAGTCATTTCCGACTCTTTGCGACCCCATGGACTGCAGCATGCCAGGCCTCCCTGTCCATCACCAACTCCTGGAGTTTACCCAAACTCACGTCCATTGAGTAGGTGATGCCACCCAACCATCTCATCTTCTGTCATCCCCTTCTCCTGCCTTCCATCTTTCCCAGCATCAGGGTCTTTTCAATTGAGTCAACTCTTCTCATCAGGGGGTCAAAGGATTGGAGTTTCAGCTTCAACATCAGTCCTTCCAAAGAACACTCAGGACTGATCTCCTTAGGATGGACTGGTTGGATCTCCTTGCAGTCCAAGGGACTCTCAAGATGTGGAGTAGGAGAAGCCAATCGTGTGAAGTGACCTGGCTCAGTGATACATGGGAGGCCACTCTGGAGAGTCACCAGGCCCACGGTGGACTTTGTAGAAGCTGGAAAATGAACCTTTAGGAAGTCCTACATCACTGAGATTTCAGAATTTATTTGTTACCCAAGTTTATCATCAACCCAAGTTTATTATTACCTACAAACATGAGTAGGCTGTTAGGGAAATTCCCTGGTGTTCCAGTGGTCAGGACTCTAAGCTTTCACTGCTAAGGACTCGGGTTGCATCTCTGGTCAGGGAACTAAGATTCTGCAAGCCTGAATGGCCAAAAAAAAGAAAAAGTAGACTTTTGATCTTTTTCTAAAACAAAACCACAAACCCACAAGTACTTGTGCCCAATGACATGTAAGGGCGCTTAAGAGTGAGATTTCCCCCCTGGGAAATATAGTAGTTTCTTCTTGGGATGCTTACTCACCAGTCATTGTTCCCAAGGGTGCCCGAGGACCCTCAAAACTCTGAAGACTGATGACAATCCAACTCAAGAATTTATCTGTCACCCACACCCACTCTTGTGGAGAAAGCCTGGCTCTGATGCCAGAAACTCAAATTCGCATTTGGTATCTAGAGTCATTTATCTATTTACTTATTTAAAAAGCTGTGGGTTTCTTAGTTTGAAGTACGCATGAAAGCACACTTTGTACTTGTTGGCAGATTACTATCTTTTGAAAGACATCATCTGACGTAGTTTCAGATGCCTCATTTTATTTCCAAATTAGATTACCATAAAGCTCCCATCACAGAACTTCCAAAGCATCCTTCGTCGTGTACCTTCGGTCCTAACGGGCCAAATTTTAAAACTACTTTTGACTTTTGGGTGTATAGTAAGGGGTGGGTGGAGCAGAGGGGAGTAAACCAGTCATCTCTGAAAGTGTCACGAGAGGCTTGCTTGTTGGAAAATCCCTTTTAGTGTGTACCTGATGGCGCTTACTCTTGGAAAGAAAGAAGGAGTGCTTTCTATTTTGTGTGTGTGGGTGAAACAGTATCTTCCTTGCTTTTAAAACTTTTTATTGTATTGTTTATTTTTGGCTGTAACTGGGTCTTCCTTGATGCATGAGCTTTCTCTAGTTGTGAGTGGGGGCTACTCTCCTTGTGGTTCACGGGCTTCCCACTGCAGACGCTTCTCTTGTTGCAGTGCATCGGCTCTGGGACGTCTGGACCTGTCAGTCTTTGCAGCACGTGGCCCAGTAGTTGTGAGTTGCAGGCCCTGGGGCACAGGCTCCATAATTGTGGTGCACGGACTTAGCTGCCCCGAGAGAACACTTTCTGTTTTGTTGGTGTCCTCTCCGTGGAACTTTAAGTAAAGAAGAGGGAAACTTGATCGGGGAAGGAAAGAAGGGAGGAGAGAGTGATGAATATCCTCAATGCTCAAGTGCAGAGGAATTTCAGTGAGCTGTAAAGTTTGAGCATGTGTATAACTTTTTATTTTCCCATAATGTATGATCAGGTTTACTAGCTCTTGGTCGTTAACATTTCCACACCAGCTGTAGCAGCAACACATGTTACGTTCATTTGCAAATTAGTTTCTAATCTAGTATATCTCCAGGAAAGGGAGTAAAATCCTCCTAACAAACACCTGATAGCTCTCATCAAGCAGAATATTCTGTTTTTGACAGAAACTGAAGGGAAGAAGGAGAGAGGAGAACTGAAGATTTGCTGAGCATGTAACATGATGAGCGCTCACTGCCGTAACACACGTTGTGTAATTCTCACTGCAGCCCTGAAGGTAGAGAGGATTCCCATTTCATAGAGGAGAAGGTTGAGCCTTGAGAAAAGATGGGAATTTCCTAAATTTCAGCCAGCTGGTCTCACTGGGGAAGGGTGGAGCTTGCATGCAGACCCTGGTAAGTTTCACTCCATCGCTGGCTTGCTTTGCCAGTCTGCCAGGCCGGCCGCAAGAAGACGGCCCACTGTGGCTCTGTCTTCAAGTCACAGCTAGTTCAACTGGTTCTCCAAAGGAGTGAGGGCACACCTCTTCTGCAGGGGCCACCTTGCCCCCTAGGGACCAGAAGTTGGTTCTTGGGAAGGGGTGGAAACTTTGTTTTTATGATAAAGTATGAATATGCACATGGAACAGAAATAGATAACCTGTGTAAATGTCCTGGGGCTTCCTTGGTGACTCAGACAGTAAAGAATCCACCTGCAATGCAGGAGACCCAGGTTCGATCCCTGGGTTGGGAAGACCCCCTGGAGAAGGAAATGGCAACCCGTGCCAGTATTCTTGCCTGGAAAAATCCCATGGACAGAGGAACCTGGCGGGCTACAGTCCATGGGGGTCACATAGAGTCAGACACAGCTGAGTGACTAACACTTTCACTTTTTCACTCCATGAATGTCCTATTAAAATTTCAAGGAGGAGGATAATTAGAACAAAAAAAGTTCTTGCCTGGAGAATCCCATGGTCAGAGAAGCCTGGAGAACTATGATCCAAACAGTCGGACACAACTGAAGTGACTTAACAGGCGGGTCTCAGAATCTTAGCCGCAGGAAGTGTTCACGAAGAGTCAGATACGACTGAAGCGACAGTGTTAGGATCCATTTTTCTTTAAAAAACAAAACAAAAAAAAAAAACGGTGAAAAATCAAAACTAAAGAGCAGCTCCAGACTTCCCTGGTGGCCCAGTGGTTAAGACTCCAGGCTTCCACGGCAGGGGGCACAGGTTCAATCCCTGGTCGGGGAAGTTCCACATGCCACGCGGTGTGACCAAAAAGGAAAACCAAGCCAACCAATCACGCAAACAAAACGGGGCTCCAGTACCTGTGCATTCCCGGCATTGCGACGGAACACAGAGTGTTTCCATGAACTTCTGTCTTTGTCTCGAGGAAGGGAAAGGACTCTTCAGGGTTTTAAAATGCAAGATAAGGAAGACTCTGTTAATGGTAGCAGGAAAACCATGCATTTAGGTCACTCACTAACACACTTAGAGGAAAATGTCTCCAGTGACCATAAATAATTGGATTTCTTGCGGGGGGCACACAATGCTTCAGATAACTCCTTTCCCCTTTATCTGGGTTTTTGATACCTGGTAGGAGGGAGTGGGGGAGAGACACTTCACAGCGAATGGAGGCAGATAAAAGGGGCAGATCTGACAGTTGCGATTACTACGCTGCCGTATTATTTACCTCAGCCAGGAGTCACTAACGCGCCGGGTCATCCCTGAGGTCGAGGGCAATACGGGGGAGTTTATGCGGCCAAGCAGGGTAGCTTGCAGGCTGGGGGCGCACCTCAAAGTCTGACAACAAACATGAGAGGAAGATTTGTTCAGGTACAGAGATCGAGATAACAGTGCTTTCCTGGCGACAGTCAACCACTTTGGTGGAAGGGGTGCTTTAAATTTCAACATCAGTTCTTTCTGATCTTTTGAGAAGGAGCAAACACAATTAAGGGTTTAGTGAAAGATCCTGTTTCTTTCGAAGAGCGCTCTTGCTAATAATGTATTGTTTCACTAACATCTTCTTCTGCACCAATTCTATTTTTGAAGTAGGAATCTCCCCCCGCTATTTTTACGGTGGTAAAATATACATAACATAAAGTTTACCATTTGTAAGAGTACAGTTCAGGGGTATCAAGTACATTCTCATTGTTGTGCAATCATTGCTACCATCCATCTCAAGCAATTTTCATTGTGTTCAGCTGAAACTTTGTACCCATTAAATGCCAACTCCACATTCCTCTCATCACTTCATAACCTCCCAGCCCCTGATGATCACTACCTTCCTTTCTATTTCTATAAATTTGACTGACCTACTTATCTCATCAAAGGGGAATCATGCAACATGTGCCCTGCTGTGTCTGGCTTTTTCCCCTTAGCACAATGCCCTCTGGGTTCCTCCATCTTGTATCGTGTGTCAGAATTGCATTCCCTTTTTAAAAAACATTTATTTTTATATACTTATTTATTTGGCTGCTCTGGGTCTTAGTTGCAGCAGACAAGATCTTTAGTTGGGGCATGCAAACTCTTGGTTGTGGCATGTGGGATCTAATTAGCTGACCAAGGATTGAACCCAAGCCCCCTGCACTGGGAGAGTGTAGTCTTAGCCCCTGACCAGCAGGGAAGTTCCTGCATTTTTTGTATGAGTGATTAATATTCCGCTGTATGTATAGAACACGTTTTGTTTATCCAGTGGTCTGTTGATGGACATTTGGATTCTTTCCATCCTTTGGCTATTGTGAATAATGCCGCTGAACATGGGTGTGTAATTATCTGAGCCGCTGCTTTTGTCCTTTTGCGTGTAAACTCAGATGTGGACTAGTTGGATCACATGATAATTCTCTGTTTAATTTTTTGAGGAACTACCATGCTGTTTTTCTCCACTGTCTCCATTTTTTTTGCACCTTAAGCCTCTGTTTAAGGTTTATTTATTTATTGGGCATTCAGTGAAAGGGTTTTATGACAGTAAAATGGTTCTATACACTAGATAGTTTGAAATAGAATATACTTTCCACAGTGGCATTGGTGGCATGTATATAGTCTCCAGACAGTAGATCTCTGGACCATCAGGTAGCCAGTGAGAGATACCCAGGGAGGGTGGTTTCCCATGAGACACTATCTCAGTGAGATCAAGTCCTCAATGTCAAGTCAACAACAAGAGTAGATATCACTAACCCAGGGTGGCCATTCTCCACTTGAGACCTGGGGTTTGCAGTCATGTAAGAAATGCTGGGAGCTTTGAATTCAGCTCACCAGTCCCCAGTCGCAGAGTAGCAGTTGTTCAGGGAGATTTGGGAGACCTGGGTGCTCATTTTAATCCTCAGTTCAGTTCAGTCACATCTGAGTCTTTTTGACTCCATTGGGTGCTCATTTTAATTCTCAGTTCAGTTCAGTCACATCTGAGTCTTTTCGACTCCATGGGCTGCAGCACACCAGGCTCCATCACCAACTCCTGGAGCTTCTTCAAACTTTTATCCATCAAGTCAGTGATGTCATCCAACCATCTCATCCTCTGTCGTCCCCTTCTCCTCCTGCCGTCAATCTTTCCCAGCATCAAGGTCTTTTCCAGTGAGTCGGTTCTTCACATCAGGTGGCCAAAGTATTGGAGTTTCAGCTTCAACATCAGTCCTTCCGATGAATATTCAGGACTGATCTCCTTTAGGATGGACTGGCCTGATCTCCTTGCAGTCCAAGGGACTCTCTGAGATTCTTCTCCAACACCACAGTTCAAAAGCATCAATTCTTCGGTACTAAACTTTGTTTATAGTCCAAGTGTCACATCCATACATACATCCAAATCCTGCCATAAATAGTATCTGACCTTGAAAAATACCCAGATCCGTAGCTTCCCTGAAGGCATTTGAGTTCAAGGACCCCTAAGTTACTTAGAGTTTTTAAATCCTGTGATGTAACAGTTACTTTGATACTATGCTTATTAACAAACACTGATGGCTCTTTTTGAATCTGCCTTCAAATCCAATGAATTTGGATAGTGAATCCAATAATTTTCAGAAAATACGTAATAATTCTTCACTTTTTGTTCCTGGTTATCGAAAGCATCCTGCTTGGTTATGGAGGATTTCTGGTAGCAACTGCATTTCAGCAGCTCCATTGCCTGTTTGCTCAGCAGTTGTGGGTTCACCTTGCTCACACTATGAGGTCTGAAAAGCATCATTGGAAAGAGGAAGACACCTGGGCCTCCTGAAGGCAGAATGGTGCCAGTGAGTATCTGTAATTGACTGTACGAAGATACCAATTTCCCTGCAGTTGAAATAAAATAAAAAAATAAAATTAAAAAAATAAATAAAAATCAGCAAAAAAAAAAAAGTGTCAATGTATGACAAAACCCACTGAAATGTTGTGAAGTAATTGGCCTCCAACTAATAAAATAAAATTTAAAAAATAAATAAATAAAAATCAGCAAAAAAAAAAAAAAAGAAATAAAATAAAGTGCAGAAAATAAGATTTTTTATCTGTACAGAGTCACAGGTTATTTTCCTCTCAAAGACTCCAGTGAGATAAACATGATTTCCAGGTTTTCATGAAAAGGTGATTTGAATATTGGGCCTGGGGTTCCAAGTACAAATTACTTGTGTATTATAGCTCTTGTTACTACAGTGCTTGAAGTCTGACCAAAATGTCTAGGGCCATTGGGAAAACCCGCTGATAGAGAAGTTTTTTATTTGCAAGAATGACAGACAATACCAACTTAGAGTGCACTTTCTTATTAGCTAAAATGTTGGCCAAACTTGGAGCAGAAAGCCTGGAAAACTCCATGGACAGAGGACCTGGTGGGCTACAGCCCGTGGGGTCGCAAAGAGTCAGACATGACTGAACGACTCAGCACACACGAGACGTCCAGCAGAATGAGTAGACGTGGTGAAAGAGGACATCTTTGCCTGGTTCCTGAAACGGGGGAAAGTCTTCAGTCTCCTGTTATTAAGTATATTAGTGGTAATTTTTTATAGATGTTGGGTCAAATAAACAGAAAACCCATTCTAGAGTTTTCAGTGTGGGTAAGTAGCGGTTGGATAACAGGACTTCACTAAACTTTCTTCTTAGTTGTATGTACTGATGCTCAGATTAATAGGAAGTGTACGGAGTTCTCACTTCAGAGTGAGGGTTATGTCATTCTTGTCAAATCTTTTCATAACATCATAAGGTTGTAGAATGACTCTAATATCTTGTTATATAGTGGCCTCTGGGCTAAGAGGATCCTGTCTGAACATCACGGTGAAGATTTTGATGATTAGCAAAGCAGCCCCGATTACAAAATCATTCAACTTTAGCATCTCATGACTCAGTGGTAAAGAATCCAACTGCTAACACAGGAATGAGAGTTCAGTCCCTGGGGCGGGAAGATCCCCTGGAGAAGGAAATTGCAACCCATTCCAGTATTCTTGCCTGGAGAATCCCGTGGACATTCCATGAACTGGTGGGCTACAGTCCATGGAATCGCAAAAGAGTCTGACACGACTTACTGACTAAAAACAACAACATACTTCGACCTATAAATGCTATATATTTATTTGTTTTCAATTTTCTCTTCTTGGGCTTAATTTTTAACTTAACAGTGGGTTTCTGGTGTGACTACCTACCAGTAAAAGACTATCTCTACAGTTCCTGCACTTCACGTATTACATTTCAGACCAAATCTAGATTTTAAAAGAAAAATGTTAGTGTTGATAGACATTACAAAGATTATTTCCTATACATAATTTCCTTTAATCCCTACAATAAAAACCAACAAAGCGGGGACTTCCCTGGCAGTCTAGTGGTTGAGATGTAGCCTTCCAGTGCAGGGGATATAGGTTCGATCCCTGGTCAGGAAGCTAAGATCCCACATGCTTCTTGGCTAAGAAACCAAAACGTGAAAAATAAAAGCAATATTGTAGCAAATTAAACAAAGCCTTAAAAATGGTTTGTGTCAAAAAAACAAAAAACAAAAAACAAAAATCCTAGGGCCTCCTGGTGGCTCAGTTGTTAGCACCCTGCCTGCCAGTGCAGGAGACACTGGTTTGATCCCTGGTCCGGGAAGAAGCCATATGGCGCAGAGCAGCTGAGCCTGGGTTCTGCAGCTATCAAGTCTGTGCTCTAGAGCCCAGGGGCCAAAACTAGTGAGTCCACATGCTGCAGCTGCTGAACCAAGGGCACCCCAGAGCCTGTGCTCCACAACTAGAGAAGCCGCTGCAATCAGACGCCCCAGCCCTGCAACCAGAGACAGCAGCCCCCACTTGCTGCAACTAGTGAAAAGCCTGCGTGCAGCCATGAAGACCCAGCATGGCCAAAAAATGAGTCTTGAAAAGAAAACCAACAAAGCTTTAAGATGCATGACTTTTCCAATTATTCTTCATTTACTGTGGGAACTAGATTGAGTTTTGTTTTTAGCCAGGATAGATGTAACATGTGTCCAGTGGATACAATATCATTTACCTTTATTGTGCTTATAGATCTTGGTTAGACAAAGTAACTGGATTTATTGAATGTTACACAGAAGAGAAAATTATTAAATTATTGCTTGCCAGGGTTCTTCTTTCATACCTCTTCTGGAGGAAAATTGTCAATTCAGAATTTCTCTTATGGGTCTCAGAGGCTAGTAACTTATTGAATACAGAAAATGTCTTGTTTTAAACTTATATGCATGTGAAAAATCACCTCTTAAAAAGTCTCCAGTGTGATATAATGTACAGCTTATGCAATAGCTGTAGGTAGATTTAACTATATTTATAGAGATGCACAGATATATTTTCTTGGGCTTCTCCACACATCTTTGAGGATTTTTCTTCTGAGGCTCATTCCCAGGGCTTTTTGTTTAGATGAAAGGAAAGATGACTCTCTGGCTTTCACTGACAGTCCCCATTATTTATGAATTTCAGTCTAAAATTTTGTCTAAAAAGCAAAACGTGCCTCCTTCACACATGAGCATTAGAAAATGCCTTTTGCTCTAAGGCGTTGAATATGTTTAAGTTTTCAGAACTTGAATTGTATTTGTAGATTATTGCCTGAAACTGGTAAATTGAGAATTTGATTTACCTTCATAATTTTGACATACTTGGTGTTACAGATATTTGATGGAATTCTACTGTCTGTGATAACGAATTCCTGATTCAAATTTCCTGTTTGTTTAGGGCATACAGGAAGAGGAGGAAAGATGGATCTTTGCTGTGTTTTTGATTTGCAGCCATAAAGCTCTGCTGTGAAATTATAGAGTCAGGCATTCGTTTATGTAAAAATGTGAATCTAGCAGGAACTAATCCCTCTCTAATGTCATCCTATTCACAGAATATTAATATTAAGAAATATGGTTACATGTGGCTTTTGAAAAAAATCTTATTTTGTATTGGGGTTCCCTGGTGGCTAAGATTGTAAAGATTCTGCCTGCAATGTGGGAGACCCAGGTTTGATCCCTAAGTCAGGAAGATCCCCTCGAGAAGGGAGTGGCAACCCACTCCAGTATTCTTGCCTGGAGAATCCACGGACAGAGGAGCCTGGCCAGCTACAGTCTGTGGGGTTGCAGGGAGTCAAACATGGCTGAGAGAACCTCTTGACTGTTAGCAATGTTGTGATAGTTTCAGGAGAAGAGCAAAGGGACTCAGCCATATACATTTGTGTTGCATATGGCTTTATGTTGGGTTCTGACTATCTAAGACTTTTTTTGGTCTGTAAACAAATAAAAGGAATTTTAGGACTGTAACATTATTTTACCAATCTTGGGAACTTTCTAGTAATAAGAATACATATTTGAAAGCACCTCCACTTTTTGTCTGTGCTTGGATATTTTAAAAACAGTCCTCCATGAAAATCCTGGATGGTTTCAAAATGCCTGTGTGTGTGTGCGCGTGCATGCACACGCGCGTGTGTTTAGGTGCATGCTTAGTTGTGTCTGACTCTTTGCAACCTCATGGACTGTAGCCCTCCAGGCTCCTCTGTCCATGGGATTCTCCAGGCAAGAATATGGGAAGTGGGTTGCCATTTCCTCCTCCAGGGAATCTTCCGGGCCCAGGGATTGAACCTATATCTCCTATGTCTTCTGCATTGACAGGTAGATTCTTACCACTAGCACCACCAGGGAAGCCCTCAAAATGCCTTTGCTGCTGCTGCTGCTAAGTCTCTTCAGTCGTGTCCGACTCTGTGCGACCCCATAGACGGCAGCCCACCAGGCTCCCCCGTCCCTGGGATTCTCCAGGCAAGAACACAACAGGATGGCAACAGGAGTGGGTTGCCATTTCCTTCTCCAATGCATGAAAGTGAAAAGTGAAAGCAAAGTCGCTCAGTCATGTCCGACTCTTCGCGACCCCATGGACTGCAGTCTACCAGGCTCCTCCGTCCATGGGATTCTCCAGGCAAGAACACAACAGGATGGCAACAGGAGTGGGTTGCCATTTCCTTCTCCGATGCATGAAAGTGAAAAGTGAAAGCAAAGTCACTCAGTCATGTCCGACTCTTCGCGACCCCATGGACTGCAGTCTACCAGGCTCCTCCGTCCATGGGATTCTCCAGGCAAGAGTACTGGAGTGGGGTGCCATTGCCTTCTCCCAAAATGCCTTTGTGCATGTGCAAATGCTAGTGGGAAACTTGGAGGTTCTTTCATTTTTTGATGGTAGAAAAAGGAACATTAGGACTTCTTGCCAAGGGAAACTTGCTAAGTGTCCAGGTGGCATAGGAATTAGTTCCACTAGCTTTGTGCAAGTCTGCCCATGGACGCACAGAATTAAATAAAACAGTAACAGAAGAAATACTGGGAACTAGCATCAATATTTACTTAACAAAGTAGATTTGCTTGAAAAATTAACTTTAGCCTTGTTATCACAGTAAGAGTGACAGTTCCTAACTCTTAGTTCTGTGGGAGAACAGATAATAAGGTTACAGATATGAGGAACGTACTCTTCCTTTGTAGGTGTATGTGATGCTGGCACAAAATATTGAAAGTGTGCCAGCCAGCCAGGACCTCTTCCTGTTGAGTAGCTGCTTCAGTTTCTCCTGGCTTCGGAGGTGAACCTCCCTGCTGATTAACGAACCCTGGGAGTCCCAGCGTTAGGTGAGGGATTTGTCTCCTTGAACTGCACACAGAGGTGAGAGGCTGTCAGAAGGAGGCCGAACAGCAGGTTTTGTGATTCTAGAGGCTGCTATGTTAGCTTGGGTCCTGCTGTGGGGCTTCCCTGGTTAGTAAAGAATCTGCCTGCCAATGCAGGAGACCCGGCTTTGATCCCTGGATTGGTAAGATCCGCTGGAGAAGGGAATAGCTACCCACTCCAGTATTCTTGCCTGGAGAGTTCCGTGGACAGAGGAGCCTGGTGGGCTACAGTCCGTGGAGTGCCAATGAACGGAACACAACTGTGCAACTAACACTTTCTCTTTTTTAGTACCTGCTATAGCAAAGCACGCACCCAGGAAAACGTGGTGAGTGACACAAGATAGCAATTTAATTTTCATTAAATTAATGCCCCCCAGAGGGCACGTGTTCTGGGTTGCCAGGTGACTGTCCTCTGCATGTATGTTCTTAGGGTACTCTGGCTGACGGCGGTTCTACCATCTTCAGGAGATGACTTCCAAGGTCAGGGTAGACTCTTCTGTCTTAGCCGACGGGAATGATGGCATGCCATGTCCAAGGTGAGAGACGCTCTTGTCTCTTAGGTAAGGGAGAAGAGAACTGTACTCAGGGCTCATTTCTTCAGCAGGAGCTTGGCCACACCAGATTAGGAGGGCTGGAGAAGGCAGGCCCTGTCTCACAGTCTTTGGAGAAAGTCTCTACCCTACATCTTAGATTTGTGTATGGAAGGGGTTTATGGAAGGTTGACTCTAAAACTGAAAGGTCTGAGGTGTTATGCACACACGCAGACAACTTTCAAGGCATATCATCATGAAATGCCATATTTCCTCCTTTTTGTACAATTATTGTTATATGTATTATATTTATGGATATCACAACCCCAACAATACATGGTTATAGTTATTAATGTATATAGCTGTATATATTTAAAGAAGCTGATGGAAGAAAGAAGACCAAGTTTGTATTTACAGCATCTTCCGTCTTATCATTCCTGATTCTCTCAACTTGTTTTTGTGGATTTGAGTTGCCATCTGGTGTCGTTTCCTTGGGTTTTCCCAAGTGGTAAGGCATCGCCTTCAGTGTGGGAGACGGGGCTTCAATCCTTGGGTCAGGAAGATTCCCTGGAGAAGGAAATGGTAACCCACCCCGGTATTGTGGCCTGGAGAATCCCATGGACAAAGGAACCTGGCATGCTACAGTCCGTGGGGTTGTGTAGAGTTGGACACAACTGAGTGACTTTCACTTTCCTGGTGATGCTGGTGGTAAAGAACTTGCCTGCCGTTTCAGGAGACATAAAAGATGGAGATTCTGTTCCTGGGTGGGGAAGATCCCCTGGAGGAGGGCATAGCAACCCACCGTAGTATTCTTGCCTGGAGAATCCTATGGACAGAAGAGCCCGGTGGGCTGGGGTCACAAAGAGTTGGACATGACTGAAGCGACTTAGCACACACACACCTCATTTTCTTATTTTGATGTAGCCTTGCTCACAACCCTCCTTTGTGCTATTATTGGGAAATAGACTGTATTTCTATATGTTTTTTGCCCAACAATACAATTATATACATTTGTTTCATAAAATTGTTTTTGAAATTAGTTTTTAAAAAAGACAAGAAAGAAGAAAAATGCTTTTACAGTATCTTTCATAATTATATATACGCTACTGGTGCTTTTTGTTTTTTCATATAGGTTAGAATTACTGCCTGGATCACTTGCTTTCAGTCTGAAGAACTTCTTTCTTGAAAGGCAGATCTACTAGCAGTGAAGTCACTCAGTTTCTGTTTATCTAGGAGGGATGTTACTCTGCTTTCATGTTTGGAGGCTAGTTTTGCTGTGTATAGGATTGTTGCTTGGTACGATTTGGATTTTTTTTTTTTTGTTAGGAGGGGTTTTGAGCGCTTTGAATGTGTCTTCCCACTGCCTTCTGACTTCTGTTGTTTCTGATGAGAAGTAGCTGTTAATCTTTTTGAGATTTCCTTGTGATAAGCTGTTTTTCAGTTGCTGCTTTGAAGAGAATCTCTTTGTCTTTTCCAGCATTTTTAATACACTGTACCTGGGAGTGGCCCTCTCTGCCTTGATCCTTCATGGAGCTTATGGAGATTTCTGAATGAACAGATTCACATTTTTTCATTAAATTTGGAAACTTTTCAGCCATTATGTCTTTGAACCTTTTCCTGCTCTCTCCTGTCTTTCTTCTTCTTCTGAGGCTCCCGTTGTGTGTATCCTGGGACACTTGGTGCTGTTCTGTGTACTTCCACAGCACTCTTCATTTCTCTGTGATTTAGCTGCACTCATCTGAGGTTAGATTTCTGCATGCTGAGCTGGAAATGAGGACACAGGAAGAGATCTGTGGTTCACATGCCATAGACTCTTGCTATTCTTGCTGAATTTTGGTAGAGTTTTCTTAAATTTTCTTCACTTGCTGAATGCCTTTAAGGACACATTTTAGAGACTTTACAATTTTATAATTTTCATCAGTTAGGCTTGTTTCACTAAGAAATGGGTCTGTAGAGCTCTCCACATTGCCGTTTGGAAAGCAGAATTCTTACAATATACTTTTTTATAAATTTATTTTTTGAATTGTAATATAGTATGCGTGGGCCTCCCAAGTGGTTCAGTGGTAAAGAACTTGTCTACCAAAGCAGGAGACATGAGTACGATCCTTGGGTCGGGAAGATCCTCTGGAAAAGGAAATGGGGACCCACTCCACTATTCTTGCCTGGAAAATCCTATGGACAGAGGAGCCTGGCAGGCTTCAGTACATGAGGATGCAAAAGAGCTGGATACCACTTAGTCACTAGACAACAGTATAGTATGCATAACATGAAATTTACCATTCACACCATTTTTAAGTGTTCAGTTCAGTGCACTGAGGACAGCTCAGTACAGTGATGCAACCATCACTGCGCACACATCCAGAACGTTGTTCACCTTGCAAAACAAGCTCCATGCCCATTACACAATAACCCCTGTCTTTCCTCCCTTCAACCCCTGGCGACTACCATTCTGCTTTCTGTCTCAATGTATTGAGTACGCTAGGTGACTCATATGAGTGAAATAATGTAATTTATGTTCTTTTGCCTCTACTAATTTCACCTCACAGCAGCTTTAAAAATTTAAAGGTTTTTAAAAAAAATATGTTTTTTTTTAGGAATGAACCAGCTTTTAAAGGTTGAATCTGCATACCTAAAGCAATGAAATGATGACAAATGTCAAGGGTCTCCACTTCTGCTCTAACATTCAGACACAATGATAATTGAGAAATATCTCACATGAAGTTTCTTATCTTTCTTCCTCATGTTTTGAACTCTGGGTTACTTTTCAAATTTGCAAATTGCTGCTAAGCACATTCCTCAGAACAAATGTCACAGTGAATACAAAACCTGTCCTCTTACCTAGAACATATGGCTTTAACAACAGTGATAATTTTTCATGAACCAGAGTGAACAGTTTGGCTTGTGCCTTTTTTATGAATTCAATCTGTTCTGGTCCCCAGCTTGTAGTATGTCTCTTTCTCTCTGAATGGCTCTCAAAAATGAGATGACAATCTGTAGATGTTTCCCTTTACCACCAAGGGTCCTAATCTTTTGGAAGACGTGGGAACAGATGAAAGTATTTGGTTCTGGGAATGGAAATTACAGATGGATAGAATCCCATTACAATGAGCTTCGCTGGCATTTTCTGTTGAGCAACTAGCTTTGTCCGAGAAAAGGCTTCCTGCCATGTCCAGAAGGAAATGCATAAGGCAAGGTGGGTTTTTATTTATTCCAGAAAAGCAAATACTCTTTATTTCTAGCTTCTTTAAATTCCAGGCAAATGCATTCTTTTGCCAAGAGGATGATTTTCCACATAAAGGCTAAGACTGTGTGTGTGTGTGTGTGTGTGTGTGTCTGTGTGTCTGTGTTTGCATAGTATGAATCATTCATCTTGTGATTGGAATATAAATGTAACTAAATAAAAGGTGTATTAGAGGTACTTACTTGTTCCATTCATTTGTTTTACACATATTTTAAAAATCCAATTAATTTTTAAAAGTAGAAGCTACAAGCCATAATGTTGCATGACATAGATGCTATCAATGATATAATAACTCACCGAAAGCAAGGTTTTGTCAAAATAACACAAGCACAGTAAAAAACCAGCTGGTGTCTCTTAGTTGGGTAGATGCTGTCATTAGTCAAAAGTAAGCACACATGCAAGAAAAATTCTAAGAAAGACCTGTTTTCTAAAACTGGCCAAAATATTGACAGCACACCTCTTTGCTGTGGGTACTCTCAGACCTTTTAGAACAGAGCATGTTGAAACACCGCCAGTTATTCTGTGTATTTCTGTCACTAGTTTTTCCTAGTCTTTTGAAGTCTATGTACTACTGCTCCGATGTGCCAGAAACACATGGTTCCTTCCGCTAGTTGATAAGAGTCTTGTTTCAGACCTTCAGTCTTTTAGACTCTTCAGAGAGAGGAGGGAGGGCTTGGCAATCCGCGCTTTCTCTCCCGGTTTAAGTCCACTTCTCCAGGCGGAGGCTCAAGTGTTCAGAGCACTTCTCCTTGCTTTTTCCTCCTGCAGATGTTGGGCATGTAGACAGGCCTCAGTGTCCTCTTGGTGGTCAGGAGAGGAGGCCTCAAGTCCTCAAGTTGAGGTCCTTGCGCTGCGCGCGGAGGCTGCGCTGACTTCAGGGTTGGCGTCCCCATCGCCCGCTGCCTGCGCGTGGCCGCGGTCCCGATGACCCCTGCGGTTGATGAGCGCGGGTCTCTCCTCCTGTGGACCCTTGCTCCCTCAATCCTGCCTCCGATCTTCCTGCCGTTACTGATGCTATGACTCCTGCTGCCTTCGCTGCCTCCCTTCTCTCCTTCCTTTCAGCCCTTCTCCCTCCTTGCTCCCTCCTTCCCTTCTGTTTTCTCCTCCACGAGTATTTGTTGAGTACCTGCCTTGTGTCAGGCAGCTAGTCATTAGGCACGTGGAGTCCAGGAATGACATTAAGACCCCTGATTCCTTGGAGCCTACATTTTAGTGGAGGCGATCAGACAATAAACAACAAGCAGTGAATCAAATAGAATGTTCAAAGGTGATGAGGGCAGTGGGGAAGAGAAATGAAAAATTAAAGCAGGGTAAATGAGACCACGATGGGGGAAAGGGCAATGAAGAAGTGAAATAGGGACTTCTCTGGTGATCCAGTGACTAAGACTCCATGATCCCAATGCAGGTGGCTCAGGTTCAATCCCTGGTTGGGGAACTACATCCCACAGGCCACAGTGAACCAAGATCCTGTGTCCCTCAGCTAAGACCTGGCACAGCCAAATAAATAAATAAATAAAATATATATACTTTAAAAGCAGATGCAGTTTTTTTAAAAAAGTAGTAAAACAGTGGTTGGAAGAGGCAGGGACAGCCAGGTTTTGTGGTACCCAAAGCTTCTAAAGTTGGAATGGGGGATCCACCTTAAGAAACAAATGCAAAATTGGGAATTAAAACTTAGTCCCCAAAGTGAATATTTATGGAATGAGAAAAAGTTACAAGAAATTATGGTCACATTGGAGTTATAGGTCCCTATCTCTTGATGAAGCCAATTACCAGAAATGTTGACATAGAAATACTACCTAACTGTAAACCCATATCCTTTTCTCCACACTCAAATACTACCAGCCATTTCCAGCCCATGTGGGGGATTGTGCAAGTGACATGCCTGGTGACTTAAACATCACTAGCTTCACATATCACTCCACCTCTGCAGGTATGTCTAACTGAGAAGAAAATATTTGTCCAGGACTTGAAGGAGGGGAGCGCGTACGCCAAGGACATAGAAATCTGCAAAAGACTGCTCCAGGAAGAGGAAACAGCCAGAGCAAATTCCATAACAGTCTCCATCTGTGCTGCCTGGCTGTTCCATTCACGAGCACTTTTGCAAGTACTGGGGTGGCAAGGATAGAGGCTGGCTAACATCAGCTGGATGAGCTGTACCATCTGCCTGCTTGTTTAATGCCTTGCTTGTGGCAGAAGCTCTCTGATAGACACCATCGTGCCATGGAAAGATTCTCGAACTTTGCATCCACTTCCATAGGTTCATCCATATGTCTCTTCCCTAGACCTCCTTGTCCCCTTCCAGACCTACCTTTCTGATGCCCATAACAGATGTGCCAAAACCGTTCACCACTGCCCAAGAGTCCATATACACACTTACCTTGAGCCAGTTCTCTCTCAATATAGAGGGATCACCAGGTACAGTGTCCATTGCTTTCCCAGTGCAATCGCTGGCACCCAGGGGCGCCTCTGAGTGGATTTGCAGGGTAGGAGCAGTCCACTGTAGCTCACTTCAGCATACCCCATTGACTCCTCTTTGAACCAGGCCATTTTTTTTTTTTTTTTGGCTGCGCTGGGTCTTCATTGAGGCTTTCGGGCTTTCTCTAGTTGCGGAACATGCGCTCTGGAGTGAGGATTCAGTAGTTGAGGCATGCAGGCTTAGTTGCCCTGCAGCATGTGGGAGCTTCGTTTCCATCCCGGGATCAAAGCCGCATCCCCTGCACTGATAGGCAAATTCTCAACCACTGGACCACCAGGGAGGTCCCTGGCCATTTAAGGAATTCTCAGTGAACTGGACGTAGGTGGGAGGTGAGAGAGAGTTGATGGCACATGTGTTCATGTTCTAGAGCTGTTGTAAAGAATATTGCAAACCAAGCGACTTAAAACAGAAGAAGTCGTGTGCTGTCCACTGGTGTCTGGTGATGGTGAGGCTAGAGACCGAAATGCACGCTGATTTGGGGGGCTGCCTCTCCCCAAAGGGAGGACCTTTTTCTAGTTGCACAGAAGCTTGCAGAGGTCCCATGGGAGAACTTTATGGTGTGCTGTTGTCATGGAATTCAGCCCTGTTTTATCAAGGGCAGAGCCAAGGTTAAGGTGATTTGAAGGTTAAAGGATTTTATATCTTTCACATCCCAATTACTTTGTATCTTCTGGAGTCACAGTGGGAAACAAAGCAACATATCCAAGTCAAAAATTAGAAAGAAATTTGGAGGATAAATATCACTCAGTTCAGTTCAGTCACTCAGTCGTGTCTGACTCTTTGTGACCCCATGAACCGCAGCACGCCAGGCCTCCCTGTCCATCACCAACTGCCGGAGTTCACTCAAACTCATGTCCATTGAGTCGGTAATGCCATCCAACCATCTCGCCCTCTTTCGTCCGCTTCTCCTCCTGCCTTCAATCTTTTCCAACATCAGAGTCTTTCAAATGTATCACTAGCAGCCAGGAAATTCTTTATTATGCATTTGTCTAACAAAAAATAAAAACAAAAATTCCAAAGCACATCTTGAAAATGGAAGAGGAAGTACCTGAAAAATTCCCGGTGTGTTATAGCTGCCAAATGAGAATAATTTATAGTAATTATAATTACTAGTTACATATGTATGTACAGTGTATGATGTTTCCTTAATTGATTGCTATTTCTTACCTAATATTTATTATTTGATGGATAGAAAATTACTCAGAGGGGTCTCAGTATTTATTGCTTTATTTTTTCTGAACATAAAAAATTCATAAGACTTCCATAAGTTTGGGTACAATAGTTGCCTCCACAATTCTTTTTTTTTTCCCCCATAAGGTTTTAAGTTATTCAATTATGTATCTTCTGCTGTGGACCTTTTCAGGATCCTAACTTTCCTGCTCAAGAAGATAATACTGTAGATTATGTATTATTTATGTGGGCTTTTTTGTCAGTGGCAGTTACAGTGTGGTTCATGTCTCAAAAGTGATTCCCTTTTCCCCTGTATAGATCAAAATTCCACTTACTCTTTGGCATTTTTTCACTCCTAACATTGAAGATTCTTCTTTTACAACATCTCTTGCAAGTGTGGCTTTCTGCTTTCCCAGTGTCACCAACCTAGTTGATACTTAGATTCTTGCAATAGCCTCCTAACCAGTCTTCCTAACTCCAACATCTACTCTTTCCCATCTAACCCCTATACTGCTCTTAGATTGTTTTCCCCCAAACCCCCCTTTCATCATGTCATTCCCCTGGCCAAAATTTTCAGTAGTGCCCCATCATCTCTAGGAGCACTCTCAAAACTCATTTGATTGTGTACATATTAGTAAAGGTATTTTGAGCATGCACCCCCAATATATACGTATGTATGTATATTTACTTATAAATTATACATCCGTACTCACGTCTGTTCATCTACTTAATGTTAACTAAGCTTAACTTTACAATTTCTTAAATAAAAATAATTAGAAATGAAGTTCTAATATTTTTCTCCTGGCATCCCAGAGGAACATTGAGTGCAACTCACTTTGCACTTTACACAATGTGTAGGTAGGATATTTTTAAAAATCAGAGATGGGGCAGTGAGTGCTGTCCCACTGTCCGTGGTGCTGAACTGTGATCGCTGCTGCTGCTGCTGCTGCTGCTGCTGCTGCTAAGTCGCTTCAGTCGTGTCCGACCCTGTGCGACCCCACAGACGGCAGCCCACCAGGCTCCCCCGTCCCTGGGATTCTCCAGGCAAGAACACTGGGGTGGGTTGCCATTTCCTTCTCCAATGCATGAAAGTGAAAAGTGAAAGTGAAGTCGCTCAGTCGTGTCTGACTCTTCGCTTCCCCATGGACTGCAGCCCACCAGGCTCCTCTGTCCATGGGACTTTCCAGGCAAGAGTACTGGAGTGGGGTGCCATTGCCTTCTCCGAACTACTACATAATGGTATATATCTTTCGACCTACAAATACTGGGGATTCCTGTCTATTTTCCCCCTTATTTTTGAAACAAAAAGAAATGTTATAGGCTATCATCTCAATAAGATTCTAGTTCCTGACATGAAACTCCAGAGAAGTAAAGTAAACATTCTCTTTCCTCTATGCTGAAGGAACAAAGTTATCATTTTTTTCCTTGGAAAGACGCAGACTGACAATAAAAAGAAATGGAGGGTTTAAGTAAGCCTCTATATTAGCTGAATAATTGCACTTTTCTGTTGAAAAAAACAAAGACAAGGAAAATGTTGAAAGAAGATTCTAATACTGATGTTTTCTTAATTTTATAGCTTCATAACTGAGAATGATTGAAAACAGGAGAAAGAGTTGCTGTCAAAGATTATACAGTACAATGAAGTTGTACAGTCGGGCTCAAGAATATAAATGTTAGCAGGTACATGAATACTTCTGTGACTGTTGGCTATTAGAAACAAGACTGTAAATTTCTGCCTTGAGGAAGATTCTGATGATCTATAAAATGTCAACTGATGTTGTCACAAATCAGTGGTTCATATGAAACTCATAAAGATTATAGAACCTGCAGCACTTGTTATATAAATGATGAAAGAGTATTTCCTCTGTAAATCTCCAGCTAGCTACAATTCAGCTGAATGCAAATTAGAAAGCTTAAGAGAGACCCAAAGTGTTGAAAAATAGTTAGGTTTCTCATCAAAGTAAATATATACTGAGAAATTAGAAAAACAAAACAATATCTGTTATTAATGGTTCTACTGTAATGCCACTAGAGAATTTATAACCATTATAGCAACTTCTAGTAGACCATTTTAAAACTTACTTTTTCCTTTCTATTGCAGCAAATCTCTGGTCACTTGATAATGAGAAAAACTAGTGTTTGAGTGTGGATATCACCACCAATGTTCGACTTCAATACTGACTATAATACTTGAATGACTCAATGCATTGAAATCTTTTTCAATGAAAGTTTTAAATGTATATTTCCATTTAATAAATATTTGTTTGAGAATGTTATGTGCCAGGCCATGTGGATATAGAGATTAAAAAGAGACTGATATTTAGGAATCCAGACCACCTTACCTGCCTCCTGAGAAATCTGTATGCAGTTCAAGAAACAACAGTTAGAACCAGACATGAAACAACAAACTGGTTTCAAATTGAGTAAGCAGTAGGTCAAGGCTGTATATTGTCACCCTGCTTATTTAACTTCTATGCAGAGGACATCATGCAAAACTCTGGCTGAATGAAGCACAAGCTGGAATCAAGATTCCTGGGAGAAATATCAATAACCTCATATATGCAGGTGACACCACCCTTATGGCAGAAAGTGAAGAAGAACTAAAGAGCCTCTTGATGAAAGTGAAAGAGGAGAGTAAAAAAGTTGGCTTAAAACTCAATACTCAAAAAACTAAGATGATGGCATCTGGTCCCATCACTTCCTTACAAATAGATGGGGAAACAGTGGAATCAGTGAGAGGCTTTATTTTCTTGGGCTCCATAATCACTTCAGATGGTGACTGCAGCTATGAAATTAAAAGACACTTGCTCCTTTGAAGAAAAGCTATGACAAACCTAGACAGCATATTAAAAAGCAGAGACATTACTTTTTCAGAAAGGTCTGTCTAGTCAAAGCTATGGTTTTTCCAGTAGTCATGTATGGATGTGAGAGTTGGACTGTGAAGAAAGCTGAGCGCCGAAGAATTGATGCTTTTGAAGTGTGGTGTTGAAGAAGACCCCTGAGAGTCCCTTGAATTGCAAGGAGATCCAACCAGTCCATCCTAAAGGAAATCAGTCCTGAATAGTCACTGGAAGGACTGATGCTGAAGCTGAAACTCCAGTGCTTTGGCTATCTGATGCAAAGAACTGACACTTTAGAAAAGACCTTGATGCTGGGAAAGATTGAAGACAGGAGGAGAAGAGGACAACAGAGGATGAGATAGTTGCATGGCATCACGGAGTCGATGGACATGAGTTTGAGCGTGCTTTGGAAGTTGGTGATGGACAGAGAAGCCTGGCGTGCTGCAGCCCATGGGATCGCAAAGAGTTGGACACGACTGAGCGACTGAACTGAACTGAACTGATACTTATGAATTTAATGATCCAGTGAAGGACACAGACAAGAAGACAAACTAATATCACTGTGTTATATTTCTTGATAGATATATAAACAGAATAGCCTGTCAGCACACAGAGAAGTTCCTAATCAGACTTGGACAGCCTTCCCGGATGAGATGATGCCTGAACTCGCTCTTTCAAGGGCAGTAGGAGTCACCTAGGAAAACAAACAGAAGAAAGTCATTCCAGGGAAAGAAAGCAGTGTGTGCAGAGGTGCAAGGCAATTGAGTAAGATTTTGAAATTAAATGCACTCACTATGGTGGCACAATGAATGTAAATGGACAAAAGACAAGATCAGAAAGAGCTATGTAGAGGATTCTAAGGAGTTTAGATGTTCACTGAGAATAAAGGGGAGATAAAGGAAAAAAGGATTCTGAGCAGTGAAGGGACATGATGCTGTTTTCATATGTTATAAAGTCCTTCTGACAGTAAAGTAAGGAGTAGATTCAGAAGTAGTTTCTAAAAGAGGGAGACGATTTTGGAATATGACAGAAATGCTGAGTCATCAGTCATTGAAAGTAAAGATGGAGAATAAGAGAAAAATTTAAAGATATTTAGGCTGTAGTTTCAACAGGTCATATTGAGCAATTACATTTAGGGAAAGAAAGAAAGAAGAGTCACAGATAACCCCAGTTTTGTGTGGGAAAAGGCTGTTTTGTGCAGGAAAAGGATGTCCCTTGCAGAGCACAGGGTAACAGAAGGAGGACCATATCTGGGGGAGAGATGTCCAGCAGGAAGAAATAGACTTGATTTTGAAGTTCCGAAGAGCAGTGCTGGCTCAGAGGAGATATTTGAGAACCATCAGTGGTAGGTGAAATCCTGTGTAGGATCCTCAGAGTGTGTTGAGTGAAGAGAAAGCCAGGTAAAGTCTGCAGGGAAAGATAATAATTAAGTAGTGACTGAAGGAAGAGGAACTATCAGAGGAAGAATAAATTTGAGTAAGCAGAGAGGTCAGAAGAAAACAAGGAAAATGTGTATCATGGAAGCCAGTGGAGGGGCATTTCCAACAGGGGAGACAGTGAGTAAGACTGAAGTCTCTAGGTGACTCACCCTCGTTGGTCATTTTTTTGACCAATTGAAATTTATATTATTGGTACTGAGTTACTGAAGTCGAGAAACCCATAGTAAGTTTCATGCTAAGTTGCTTCACTCATGTCCAACTGTTTGTGACCCCGTGGACTGTAGACCGCCAGGCTCCTCATCCATGGGATTCTCCAGGCAAGAATACTGGAGTGGGTTGCCATTTCCTCCTCCAGGGCATCTTCCCGATCCAGGGACCGAATCCGCATCTCTCATGTCTCCTGCATTGGCAGGCAGGTTCTTTACCACTTGTGCTGTTCTTTTCATACTAGATACTAAATATACTAATAAAAATATTAGAAATTTAAAAATAAATTACTTAAAATATACATGTCAGATTATAGATATCACAGCTAACAATCATGGCCAGATCTGTGTATCTTCCCTCTTGTATTCTTATGATTATGCCAGAGGTGTCATTTCTTATTGTGCTTGAAGCCAAGCCTGGAACCATATAGAGCAACTCTTCCTGAGATTCCCCAGTGTAAAAATGAAATTTTATGTTCTAGAAATGAACTCTAATATACGGCTGAATGGATCCTTTTGAGAGATTCTTTATAAATGCCATAATATAACTACTTTGCACTCGCAAGTTCAGCCATTCAGGTTTTTATATTTGTCATAATGTCAGAAATTACCCTGAGGTGTCCAGAGAATAGAAATAGTTTGAACATGAGGGAAACGTACTCAGAGTTCTCAACACTGTCACGTAGATGTTCCACCTAAATAGTTGAGTGAGAAGAATACATTTAATAAGGTTTATTCCATGAGTTAGGGTCATAACAGTTTATAATAATCTAAAAAAAGAATGCTGAAATCTAAATCTGGGATGCTCATCTTTAGGGCTAAAATACAAGCTAGTTGAAAGTCAGTGCGTTGGTTTTAAGGGATGTCTGTGCAACGATACATCTAGCGTCAAGATTGCCTAAGAGGCGGGATGGCATAGATGAGTAGGAGCTGGTGCACACTTCCCAAAGGGATACAAATTTTAGACAGATCATCTGCTCAGTTTTCTCCTGGTTTCTCAAAGGGGATGCAATCTTTTGTGTCTTACATCTGCCTGCTTAACCAAGATGTGGATTGAATAAAAGTTGACCAGTTCGTTTACAACTAGTTACTTTGTCAGAGAAGTGTAGGCATCATCTCTGTGAGAATATTGGTTGCCATAAACCACCACCCACAAAAAATACAATAATTCCTTCAACTTACCACCTTGAAAAATTTTAAAACTAAAGAAAAGTTGAAAGAGTAGTGCATTTATTTAAGTTTCATCCACAAACACCAGTTGGTAACATTTGGCCCCATTTGCTTGGTCAGTCTTTATGTGGGGATGTGTGTGTGTATGTGTGTGTGTGTTTAATGGTTTTACTTGAACCTTTGAAAATAAGTTGTAGAGATCAAGAAACATATTCCCCCCAAAATGAGGAAATCTGTACAACTATAGCAGCATTATCACACTCAAGAAGTTTAATGTGATGGCTCAGCCTGCAAAAAATCTGCCTGCAATGCAGGAGACACAGGAGACACGGGTTCAAGTTCAGTCGCTGTGTTGGGAAGATCCCCTGTAGAACGAAATGGCACCCCACTCCCGTATTTTTGCCTGAAAAATCCCAAGGACAGAGGAGCCTGGTGGGCTACAGTCCATGGGGTCTCGAAGAGTTGGAGCCTACTGAGCACATAAACGTAATCTTATCTATCCATATTCAGATTTCCCCAGTTGCCCCTTGTAATAGCCAGGGCCTAATTAAGTCACACTCAACATTTAATTATCATGTCTCCTTAGTCTCCTTCACCCTAGAACAACCTCCCACCCATTGTGTGTGTGTGTGTGTGTGTGTGTGTGTGTGTGTGTGTGTTGGTGTTGTTTATAACATGGATGTTTAAAAAATTATTTATTTGCCTGTGCAGGGTCTTAGATGAGGCATGTGGGATCTAGTTCCCTGGCCAGGGATCGAACCCAGGTCCCCTGCATTGAGAGCTGGAGTCTTAGCCACTGGACAACCAAGGAAGTGCCAACATGAATATTTTTAAAGAATCCAACTAGTTGTCCTGTAGAATATCCCACAATCTGTATTGTGTATTATCAGTTTATTAGGGCTGCCGTAACAAAGTACCACAAATAGGTGGCTTGAACTAACAGGAATGTGTTGATTCACAGTTTTGGAGGCTGTTGGTTCAAGATCAAGGAGCTGGCAGGGCCACACTCCCTCAAAAGGCTCCAAGAAAGTATTCTTTCTTGCCTCTGCCAGCTTCTGATTTCCCTCGGCCTTGGCCAACATAACTCCAATCTCTACCTTTGTCTTCATATGATGGTCTTAGAAGAAATACCACTCATTGGATTTAGGGTCCACGCTACTCAAGCATGACCTTATTTTGACCAACTAATTACATCTACAAAGACTCTATTTCCAAATAAGGTCACATTCTGAGATACTGGGGATAAGGCCTTCAACGTATGAATTTTGTGGGATATTCTACAGGACAACTAGTTTGATTTCTAAAAGCACAGGTAGTGGAGGGGAAAACAAGGCAGTGCAGGAAAGCAGCCTATATGGGGTGGACGTCAAGCCAACCACAGATGTGGTCATAGAGCTTAACCCTACTTGGAACCAGTGTAGAAAGAACCCTTCCCTAACCTGGATTGTGGACCACTGGGGTGGGGCTGAGTTGCTTTGTTCAGCCAACAGTCATGTCCGACTATTTTCAACGCCATGGACTGCAGCATGCCAGGGCTTCCTGTCCCTCACTATCTCCCAGAGTTTGCTCAAACGCATGTCCATCGAGTCGGTGATGCCATCCAACCATCTCATCCTCTGTCGCCTCCTTCTCCTCCTGCCTTCAATCTTTCCCAGCATCAGGGTCATTTCCAATGAGTCGACTCTTAGCATCAGGTGGCCAGAATATTGGAGCTTCAGCTTCAGCATCAGTCCTTGCAATGATTTCCTTTAGGACTGACTGGTTTGATCTCCTTGCCGTCCCTTGGACTCTCAAGAGTCTTCTCCTGCACCACAGTTCTCTGGAATTTCCGCTCTCCCCAACTTGCAGGCCGAGCTGACGCTGGGACCCTAGAAAGCCCTCAGACCTTTGTGGGCTTATGATTCACAATGTTAAGGCTACGGTTGGGGGGCGAGGAGGGCAGGTAAATTATTTCCTTCCTTTCTCACTGGCTCCATCCAGGGTCAGATGAGTTCGATGTCTGGAAGAACTTCTTTGCCCTCACTCTCTCTCTCTCTCTCCTTTTCTTCATCTCTGCCTTCCTGTTGGCATTTATCCCACCAGACTTTCCTGTGTGGTTAAGGGCATGGAGAATTGGTTTTTTTCTTGAAGGGTCTTGGGAAGATGCTAGTAGTCTGGATGAGAAGGATTAGATGTTTCAGATCCCTCTGGCTGGAGCATCTATGAGACAGACCCCTCCCTCTCTTGCTGAGATTGATAGCCTGCCATGTTTGACTCTGGGATCAATCTCACTTTTCTGAAACTCGTCCCTGGTCTCCTCCTTCATATCAGTCTCTCACGGGCAGTCAGACTGGCAACGTGTCAAACAAAGCTCGGGGCCAGGAACTTCACCATCTGTAATGGTAAGTGGGAGGGCAGAGAGATTGGCAGAGGTTCCTGGAACCCTTGAAGAGACTCAGAGCCGCAAGATCTACATAGTTTACTTCTGTAAACCCTCTCCAGGGAAGAGACTGTCCAGACAGCGTGTTTTAGTCCATTGCCCAGTAATACACAAAAGGCTGAAGGATGATAGTCATTACCTGCAGGCGTACTGAGAGTGCATGCCCAGGGGCATGGTTGGTATTCAGTTTCCCATCGTTACCTGGACCACAGCCTCTACCCCATCTCTCACCTGTCTCAGGAAGACATGTGTGACAGTTGGCCCCTAGTGGGGTCATCTTTGTCACACTGGAGTCCCCTGCAACTATTGCGAATGGTTTAGAGTGCGTATAAGAGATCACCCACATCACCACCTGCCCACGCCAGGGCGCCCTACCTCAGCGTGAAAACATCGTCCATCCAGAGCACCTGGTTTCCAGCAGAGGTGATGCAGGCGCCATTCCTGTCCTCTTGGGTGACCAACAAGGCCAGTACTCCAGGACGAAGGGGGTCCTTGCACGTGGTCAGGCTGCAGCAGACGTGGCTGAGTCTCCTCTGCGCCTAGAGGAACAATCGTGACACTAGCTGGTTGATTCTCATCAAAAGTGGTTCCACCACGCACCCTAACTCGACCTTGCCTGTATGCTGAGATGCTGAGAGGTTAAAAGATGGAAGATTCATGGTTTTTTGCTTGTTTTTAAGAAATGAGGGAAGGGAAAATTGAAGATGAAATAAGGGAAAACTAAGGAGCGAACTACTTGAGAAGGGATCTGGTCTCAAGCAGGGATGAGATTCGGAAAACACAGGAAGGATCACCCTTGATAGGAAAGGAAGCTGTTTGCTCAGCTGCCAAAGGAAGGGAAAAATGGACAACAGTACAGGTGAAGGTAAATTTGTAAATCAGATAGTGTGAAGGTCTTCTTTTCTCAATCAAGTAAAAGGGAAAGTATCAGTAATGGAAGATGTGAGGAAGGCACTAGGATAGGCGGAAGGTTTGAGAGGAGAGAAGAGACAGTTCTGTTGGACAGTAATCTTACCAGCAATCCTCGGCTCACTGGGTTGTGATGACACCCCACATCTGGGGAGTGGGATAGTGAAGTTCAAAGTAAAAAGTGCAGCTGTTAGTCATTCAGTCATGTCTGACTCTTTGCGACCCCGTGGACTGTAGCCCGCCAGGCTTCTCTGTCCATGGGATTCTCCAGGCAATAATACTGCAGCGGGTAGCCATTCTCGTCTGCAGGGATCTTCCCGACCCAGGGGTTGAACCCATGTCTTCTGCATTGCAGGCAGGTTTTCTACTGCCTGAGTCACTGGGCAAGCCCAGTGAAGTTCAGTGTGAAGCCAGTTTGCCCTGTTGTGTGAACCTGGAATGGTTCACTGCTGGGGGCAGGCGTGGGTCTGTTCAGGCAGGTGTGATGGCGGGACAGACAGGCAAGCTGATTAAAGGCTAAGCTGTGGAGTCTCATCTGGAGAATAAATACAAAAAATGGAAATCAATGTTCAAATGCCCGCTGGCTTTGCCACCTACTAGCTGTGCGATCTCGGCCAAGATTCTTACATCTCTGGCTCAATTTCCACATTTTAAAAATGGAGTTAATATTAATAGTAGAATGAATTCTATTAGCAGTTAATAAGATTAATAGAAACAGTTGTATATGTAGCAACTTAACCACAATGTCTGGCATACAGTAAGTACTCCAGAAAGATTTCTATTTTCTTTAAGATATGATGCACATTTCTCAACTATTACATTTTTTTTTTCAAATATAGGGTTCTTTCTGCTTGGTTCATATTCCATTATATTTGTGAACTCGATATCCAGCCCTTTTTCATGACGGCACAATGTAGGAACTAGGACAGTATAACACAGTGGCAGGCTCCAGAGTCAAATGCTTGGAATTGACTCCCAGCTTCATCACTTACTATCTGTGTGGAATTGGGTAAGTTACTCAACTTCTGGAGTCTCAGTTTTCTAATCTGTGAAATGGGTATAATTCTATTTCTCCATGAATGCTCAGTAAGTTTTAGTGCTGCTGCTGCCGGTGGTAGTGGTATTTCTAAACATTTAACGTATTTCCAAACATTTAACACGTTTCCAGAGGGTGTCGATTGCATTACTATTTTTATGATTTCTAGAAAGTGGGTTAACTGAAAGTGTAGAGCTCACCGGAAAGTGTAGATCTGGCCTCTGGTTGGATAAATTCTTCAAAATTCTGAAAAGTGCAGGTATTGATAAAATAAAACTTGTGCAGTGACAACTAATATGTCATTTTCTTTTTTTTTTTTTTAGTAAAACTGTTGAATGAAAGTAAAAGGTCAGCCACTTCAAGAGGTCATGTAATTTGATTATAATGTAATGGACTCCACAAGAGTCAGTCTTGTTATTTTTGAGTTACAGCTAGAATGCTTACTCTCTTTTGGATATAGGAAGCTTTGGTGAGCCTAGTGACTATGTCACTGGATATCAGTTTATGAAAAAAGTACACACACATCTATTAATATTCCATCTGGCTTCAAGCCTTGATACTAAAAATATGCCTAGCATATGTCATACTGGTTTTCATATAATCACTAAACTCATTATTTTCCCCAGTTATCATCCTCTATTTGATAACTCAAGTACTAATGAATTCCATGCAATATTTGCTATTGTCAGAGAAGAATCCTGGTAGATTTTCAGTTGTTATCTCAGTTGATGATACAAGTCTGAATTCAGAAATATAATTCAAATTCTTTTGAAGCCGTGTGAGATCTGTTTGCTTCATTTTCTGCTCCATGTGTGAAGCAATTAACTTTGGTTATATTAATACAACACTACTGTACTAAAAGAAAAATTATTCCAACTTTTTTCAAGTAAACCACCTTTTTTTAAAAAAAATATTAAAATCACAAACCTAAGAATACCAAAACTCCTGGAAGGTAGAACCTGACCAAGAACAATCCAGTGAGGATATTGAAAATTGCTGTTTACCAGGCAAATACTGCTGCCAAATTAAAGGGAGGAACGTGGGTCATGACCCTTTCTCATTCTTCCTCTGATCAGTCTTTTGACAGAAGTACTGATGGAAAGGATTTGTGCCTAGTTCAGATGTTTCAGATGAGTGGAATTGTATGGTATTCATCCTTTTGTGACTGGCTTATTTCACATAGCATAATGTCCCAGAAGTCCTGAATTTTTATTAAGTACTTTTCCATGTCTGATTTTTAAGAATTTTTTTCCTAGCACATTGTCAGGAAAGTATTATCTTGAATTTTCCTCTAGATCTGTGCCGATGTAGTAGTAGCCACTGGCCATCCGTGACGTGCATGCATGCTAGGTCGTTTCAGTCGTGTCTGACCCTTTGAGACACTATGGACCCCTCCAGGCTCCTCTGTCCTTGGCAAGAATACTGGAGTGGATTGCCATGCCCTCCTCCAAGGGATCTTCCCCACCCAGGGAACTAACCTGGATCTCTTATGTCTCCCGCATTGGCAGGCATGTTCTTTTACCACTAGCACCACCTGGGAAGCCACTGGCCATTTATGGCTCAGCTGGTAAAAAATCCGCCTGCAATGTGGGAGACCTGGGTTTGATCCCTGTGTTGGGAAGATCCCCTGGAGAAGGAAAAGGCTACCCAATCTAGTATTCTGGCCTGGAGAATTACATGGCCTGTATAGGCCATGGGGTTGCAAAGAGTTGGATGCTGAGTGACTCTCACTTTCAGTTTTCAAACTTTAATTAACTAAAATTTAATTTAAATTAAAAGACAGTTTCTCAATTGCACTAGCCACATTTCAGGGGCTCAATAAGCACATATAACTAGTGGCTAATGAATTGGGCAGTGCAGAATTATAGAACATTCTACCATCATAGAAAATTCTCTTGATCTGATCTCCAAGTTTTATTGTTTACTTTTCACATTTGGATCTGCAGTCTGCCTGGAATTAATTTTTGTGTTCATGTTTGGTAGTGGTCAAGTTTTAACTTTGTCCATATGGGCCTCCAACTATTCGGGCACTGTGGATTTCCCCCCCACTGCTCTGCAGTTGCTAACATGGTAATTTATAAAGTCTCTGTTCATAAGTGAGCTTGTTTATGGATTCTCTTTTCTGTTCCAGTAACATATTTCTCTACCTTTGTGCTGATAAAGTGTGATTGGCTTACATGTTTAAGTATGATTTTAAACCTGAAAAGACCAAGTCTACATTTCTTTTGCTAGACAGCATTACAGCGCAAAGTAAAAGTTAAATCTAAACTCTAGAAAAGAGGAAATTTTTTTTATTGTGCCTGGGTATTGTGATTTGAAATTCTTCAGTCTACAAGTGAGTTAATGCCTGACACTGCGTTTTTTTAGACAATTGCTAGTCTTTTTTTTTTTTTTGTCTGCTCTGGATCTTAGTTGCTGCATGAGAATTCTTAGTTGTGGCTTGTGGGCTATACTTCCCTTACCTGGAATCGAACCTGGGCCTTCTGCATTGGGAGCTCAGAGGCTTAGCTCCTGGACTACCAGGGAAGGCCTGCCTGACACTTTTGAAAGTAGGAGACCTGGGCTCCCAGGAGGGCTGTCTCCTAGCATCCATTCTTGTTATGTGTATTGCCCTCCAGCTAAAGGTGATTGGATAGATATATGCAAGTTTTAAAATGTGTTTTGATGATTTCCTAATATGTTCCTTCTATGATACCAAGTCTTTGGAATTCAAGAACTGTGCCTTCCATCTGATTTAGACATCTCCATAATACCTTGGTCTTCAAGGAAGGGCGCTGTGCGTAACTCTTAATGCTTAACCGGCTACCTTCAATGCTTGTTTTCTTTTCCTTGTCTTTGTCTTGGCTCTTTCTGGAGAAGTTCTCTTTTGAATTTTCTCTTTTGTAACAAACAAAAAACAAATTTACTCTGATGCTGAAGGCAGAAGCGGGAGGAGGGCTGATGTACTAGAAATGAAGGCCCAGCTCGTGACACGCAATTCAGCCGGGACCACAGTCAGACTGGACTGATTGCCGATGCCACGGCTTGCAGAATTGTGGACTGAGATTCCGTTTTCTTATCGCAGGACTCAGCAAACTCTGGCTGGTGGCCGATACAGCCCACTGTTTTTGTATGGCTTTGTTACCTATTTTTGTATGACCCATGAGACAGGAACGGTTTTTACCTTGTTAAATGGCTGAAACAAAACCAAAAGAAGAACGATATTTGGAGACATGCGAAAGTTACATGAAATTCACATTTCAGGGCCCACAAATCAAGTTTTATTGGGATACAGCCACTTCCATTTGTCTATTGTCCTTGACTGTGTTCACCCTGTAACTTCAGAGTTCAGTGGATACACAGATGTGACAGAGGCCAGATGGCCCTCAAAGCCTGAAATATTTACTCACTGGTCCTTTCTAGGAAAAGTTCGTCAACCTCTACTTTATTTGGAAAAAAAAAAAAAATACAGTGATTCCTCCATCAGAGGATTCTTAGTGAGGATTAAACACAGCTGCTAGTGGTAAAGAATCCACCTGCCAATGCAGGAGACACAGGAGACGTGGGTTTGATCCTCGGGTTGGGAAGATCCCCTGGAGGAGGAAATGCAATATGCCCCAGTATTCTTGCCTGGAAAATTCCATGAGCAGAGGAACCTGGCAGGCTACAGTCCATGGGGTCTCAAAGAGTCAGACACGACTGAGCCACTGAGCATGCATACAGAGATAAAATCTAGGACTGTGCTTGGAACATACAGGTGCTTGAGAAATGATTTTTCTTTCAGCCAAGCCTGACGCCTAACCTCATCACATTCCCTAAAACAGTGACTTAGACTTAGGAAGCACCGAACAATGACTTAAGCTTGTGAAGGAGAGCCCAGAGCATCGGCACAGTCAGATAAATGGACAAGCTCAATGTACTTTGTATTCTGTTTAGACATCTGTTTCACTAATGAGCCCCCTACGAGTGAACAAGGATTCATTTAAACCCAAATGCTTCCCGCATGAATTTGATAAGCCTCTAGCACACAGTATAGAAATTATACTGCCGAACATAATAATTCATCAGTGTTTTACAGGTAGCAACACAGTCATTGGAAATGGCAAGTTTGCTCATAAAAGGTTCCCACAGACCCAGGATAGAGGTGGGCTACAGTCCATGGGGTCACAAAGAGTTGGATGCTACTGAGCGACTGACACTCCAGACCCAGGGGAGGCAGGCTGCATTAGACAGCATCTCTACCCTGCGGTCCCAAGACCTCTCCCTAGTTCTCAATCGTCCCCCGAAGTGCTTCCCAAGTGTCAGATGATTTTCTGTTCCTCTGGCCACTAGAGAGCACTTTGAGACTAGCAAACCTGGGTCTGCGCACCCAGGCCTCCGTTTGAACCCTGCTCGCCTGCGACCGCGGGGTGTGCGGTAGGTCACTGCGCCATCTAGCTACCAGCGGCGGCTTCCAAGTGGCTATCCAGGCTGATGGATGCGTTGTGTGAAGTTTAGTGACCTGTGGGAGTGATAATGAAGTATTCTGAGGCCCAGATCACATTTAATTCTGTCACTATGGTTTTCTGCTTCTGGTGACATCACCTCATTTGGACTGCTTTGCAGCGTATTTTCTAAGGCGAGCGTTTTAGCCAGGGTCCCGGTTTCCTTACGGCTCCTTTTCTTTTCTGTCGGATTGAATTTCTCTCAAAGAGAAAATACCGCTTGATATTGATTCCAGAGCACGAGATAATTTCAGGTTCTCACTCTGCAGTTCATCCAGAGCCCTGCTTAAAATCTCGAAGAGGTTTTCCAAGGCTAAGAGTCCGCAGTTCAAAAGAACAGTTCTTAAATGGGTTTAAAAGACCCTTGGCTACATTTTCTGATGTTTCATCAGCAGTTTGCACTGATACAGTTTCCATTGTTATTACAACTGAACCATATCACAGGGAGTTGTACCAGCAAGACCATCAAGTTTTCTCAAAAGCTATAAAGCTTTGATGTTTTCTGGCCTATTTCTTACTGTGCTCTTAAAAATGTTTAGCTTCTGCTGAGCCAAATGTGTACCTCTAAAGGGATACGCGGTGAAAAAACTCTTCAAGCATCTCGGTTACTGTTGCAATTTCTGTACATACAGCAGGAGGATGCGATTCTGTTTGGATGAAGCAAGCGGGGGAAGTGCTTTGTAGCGCGCATTGTGAATGAATAATGCCAACCATCAGCTGGGCTTCAGCCCATCGGCACGGGGATCTGGCTGTGAACATAGAAGAATCCACTTTCCTGACCACTGCTTATGAGCATTTCCCAGAGCCATTCCATCTTGTATTATGGTTTGCATCAAAGAGAAATCAAAGCCATCGGCTCTGGCCCCGATTGCTAAACTGATTGAGGCGTTTATGGGGACGGTTTGCGGGGGATTCCTTTGATGTTTTCAGAAATCCCAAATAATTTCTCCGTCTTTTGAAGGACACTTGACTTTCAAGTAGAGAATATGTCTGCATGGGAAATGTTGGTTCTGTCTAATACTAACCGGCTTAATGTGCCACTAAAATCAGTGATAGAATTTGCCCCCAATTTTAGAAAATGAAGTTCTTTCCTCTGTCCCGGAGCCTGGCGTACTGCATCTGGCTGGAACAGTGGCAGGCTCTTACAAACAAAACGAATTGCTCCATAGTGAAATTACACTCTAAAACGTAAACTTGCTATCTCACCTTTTGCCAGCACATAGCATTTGTGATGTTACATGAGAATAGCAAGGGAGTGAATAGGCTGTTAACAAAGACTTTCAAGAAAGGAAACTCCTCTGGGTCTCACAGGGAGCCATGCATATGAAAACATAGAGGAGTGGAAGGCAAAGATAAGGAGTTTACATGGGGGTCTCTGCATTATTGTGGAGATATTGTTGGTTTCCAGCAGCCAGACTTAGTTTTTTAGCTATCAGCCTCCAAGCCAGATCCAGGCATCTTCTCCAATCCATAAGCATGTGCTCCCTGCCTGCTCTTATTTATGTATTTCATACGATGCTTTTTGTATAGGTGCAAAGATAGTGGGACTCTATCTAAAAAAGTAATGTTATCCCTGGGATTTCAACAAGGCTTGAATTAAATAGAACAAAGCGGAAAGACCTCGTATATGTGTGTTATATACTTATTTATCTGAAAGTCTATGGTTCCGGAGGGAGGGGGCTGTGAATATGTTAGGGACATAGTAACATTTAATATTCAGTGAATACAAGAAGAGGGCATGCAGTCTTCCTTGTCCGGGCTTAAGCACAGGTCTAGTGGCTCAGACTGGAAAGAATCTTGTCTGCAATGCTGGAGACCCGGGTTCGATCCCTGGGTCGGGAAGATCCCCTGGAGAAGCGAGTGGCAATCCACTCCATTATTCTTGCCTGGAGAATCCCATGGACAGAGGAGCCTGGCAGGCTACAGCCCATAGGGTCACACAGAGTCGGACACGACTGAGCAACTCACACAGAAACACAAGATGATTCCCTTAGATGGGATCTTGTCCCCAGGTTGTGAATGGCTACAGTTAGGGCAGCCTCTGGTACTGATGGTTGAGATGTGTGTGATCCTTATGTCTTGCGCAGGCTCTCATCTTTGCATCTTGTGTATTTTGCACTTCCTCTGAAAAAGGAACTGGGTTATAAACAGAATATTGTGCCTACTGGCAGTGATGACAAAGAGAGCAGGTGTAACTCTATGTCTATAAACTACTTCCTGGGTGGGCAGAAAAGGCTATTTTTCTGTAGAAGACACACACAACAAATCATGTTCTACTCTGGACAGCTCATTCAAATTGATTTTTTTTTTTTCTTCCCCTAGCCATGCTGTGCTGAATGTGGGATCTTAGTTTCCCCGACCAGGGATCAAACCTGCACCTGCTTCACTAGGACGTGTAGTCGTAACCACTGGACCGCCGGGGAAGTCCTCTGGACACCTCTTTTATTGTCACCTTACATTGCAACCTAACCATCGAATGTTGGTTACCCCGGCATGTGGTTTTACCTTCTCTCAGGCTCAGAGTTGGGAGAAACTGATTCTGCTTTCTTTATGCTCCTGGAAGGCTGAGCAGAGTGCCTTCCTTCGAGGCTCTAAATGAAGAGCTGTGTGCTTTTGTTCATAGACTCTAAGACTGGGGACGGGCCTTGTGACGCCTGGAGGAAATCTCACCAGGTCAGCTGGGTGAATGGGGAGCAAGGCAAGTCATCTTTCTGGGCCACTATTTCCTCATCTGTAAAAAGAAGGGGCTGGACTCGGTGATTGCTGAGGTCACTTCCAGCTTTGTAAATTCTGTGCTTTTCAAAAAAAAAAAAAAAAAAAAAAACTTGGATCCTGAAAGAAGAGCATCTCCTTGGGTTTGCGGACAAAAGAGCCCAGGTTGTATTTGTGCTTGACCTCCCTGCACATCCTGACTTTCTGCTCTAATGAATCCGAGTTTCTTCTTCAGTGACAGGGCTCAGCTCCAGGACCCCTTGGTGTGATTCTAACACTGTGGAGATATTGATTTTTCTAGCAGGCTAGTGGTTACTATAACCACCAAACTATTAAATCTCTCCTGTTCTCATAAGGATGATTTCATGAGGATCCTTCCACTCCTTTTGGTGGATATTTAACTCAAACCAGGGCTAATTCGAAGATAGCATGACTAGCAGAGTGTCTCAGAATGCTCCATGACTGACACCATGCATCATCTCTGGGCTGTCAGTCACACGCTGAAGCAGACAGAGGTTGATCCCAAAGGGGCGTGGACAGACTTTGACCTCATCATTGCTACGTTGTCCTCCATCACCTCCTGCATCCAAGCTTAGAATTTCTTACTGTGAACAGTGTCAGTAGCAACTCAGACAGGATAGGCGTCCTGGTTTATTTCACTTGTTCATGCCTGTAGAAGCTGACTTTTCACTTCATGGCCTTGATTGTTGTTGTCATAGCAAGACCACAGATGTTATCCTCAATATACACATACCGAGGGAGCTGCAATGGGCTGCCCTGGTGGCTCAGAGGTCAACAATCCCCCTGCCAATGCGGGAGACTTGAGTTCGATCCTTGGGTGGGGAAGAGCCCCTGGAGAAGGGAATGGCAACCCACTCCAGTATTCTTGCCTGGGAAATCTCATGGACGGAGGAGCCTGGTGGGCTACAGTCCACGGGATGCCAAAGAGTCAGACGTGAATTAGCGACTGCATGACAATGAACTGCAGTACTAAAGCATTAATTTGATTCTTGCTTTTTCATTTTAGACGTTTACCGCAGAGCGCGCGCTCTGGTGAGCTGATGGAAGGCACAACACGCAGATTATGATAGCCATTAACTTCTCAGTACAGTTTAACAGTGGTTCCCATTTACACTGATTCTTGGGCACTCGCCTTCTTACATCAGTTAAAAACACACTACAAAATTTGTGGTGACTTTGGTGTCAGTAAAGATTTCTGTATCCAGAACTGTAATATCTTGTTGATTACCTTTCCATGGTGACCCCAGAGCTGAGGGGATCATTTAATGAGATCATTAATAATTCTCCCAAACCAGCAATCTGCCAAACTCTCTTCTGGTAGGCAGGCACGTCTGCAGAACTAACATAAGTGACTGTTCCACACGGAGCATTATCTTTTCTTGTACAACATTGAAAGCCTGCGTGCTGCTTGACAAATTTGAATTTTAAAAAGTAAGAATGATTGGCACTTGGTAACTTACACAGAAATATAAAGTGGTACAAGAAAATTGCCCATTTCTTTTAGATTTACATTTTCTATATTTTTTTTCTTTTAAGAAGTGATAAGACATGTAATTTCCATCGACTTCAACCAGTTATGTGTGAAAGAGGCTGCAAGTGCAGCTCTGTGAAGGAAAAGCAAGTCGTGGGGAGAACTGATATGCCACAGACAGCCTCCCAGCTGCCTGCGGCTCTGGCCCTGGAGATGGCTGGTTACTTACAGGCCAAGACTCGGATCCTAAGACTAAGATACTGCAAGTCTTGAAGACAACTCAACTCTCCTTTGACTCCTCAACCTCTCGCTCCAGTGTCTTACTTATTAAATGTCTTTCCAGGCCCACCAAGCACAAGGAGAAAAAGGAAGCAGATAGAGACATATGATAGAGTTTACAGAGAAAGACTTTTCTTTTTTAAGCTACTAAGTCTTCCTGGGCTCCCAGGGTTGCACCAAAACCCTCCTCGTTTCTTTCTTTCTTTTTTAAATATTTATTTATGTAGGCTGTGCTGGGTCTTAGTTGCAACACATGGGATCTGTAGTTGCAGCATGCGAATTCTGACTCGAGGCATGTGGGATCTAGTTGCCTGACCAGCAATCGAACTCGGGACCCCTGCACTAGGAGCATGGTGTCTTAGCCGCTGGACTGCCAGGGTAGTCTCAAGGAATACTTCTCTTGACACGTGGGATGGATGCTCCAAAAAATTTGGCATGAAGCAATTATAGCCTATTAATTCCTTAATTTAGGCTTCCCTAGTGACTCAGTGGGCTTCCCTGGTAGCTCAGCTGGCAAAGAATCAGCCTGCAAAGCAGGAGACCCTGGTTCGATTCCTGGGTTGGGAAGATGTGCTGGAGAAGGGAAGGGATAGGCTACCCACTTCAGTATTCTTGGGCTTCCCTTGTGGCTCAGGTGGTAAAGAATCCGCCTGCAATGTGGGAGACCTGGGTTCAATCCCTGGGTTGGGAAGATCCCCTGGAGTAAGGGAACAGCTACCCACTTTGACTCAGTGGTAAAAAATCTGCCTGCCAATGCAGGAGATGCGGGTTTGATCCCTGGGTTGGGAAGATCCCTTGGAGAAGAAAATGACAACCTACTCCAGTATTCTTGCCTGGAGAATCCCATGGACAGAGGAGCCTGGCTATAGTCCAGGGGGTTGCAAAGAGTCGGACATGACTAAGTGACTAAACAAAACAATAAAATTCCTTTATTTAATCCACAAACATTTATTGATACACAATAGCAAAGCACCCAGCTTTGTACACATGACAAGTTAACACTTCTTCACTTATCTCTGTTATCATTTTGAAGCTCTGTCAGGATAAAAATAATTGGGGACCTCAACTCATAAACCCACATCTTGTTTAGGAATCTTGAAGTCAATTTGCCATCTGTCTGCCTTTCACTAACCATGAACAACTGACTTCCTGCTCTAACACATGTATACAAATTATATATTGACAAGAGCATATAGTTAATTTTAATTTCCTATAATTTACATTGACCTCTCTTCTGGGCCACGCATCCCCTTACTTAAGGTTTAAACAGCTCTCTCTAGTGGTCCTTTGTGTCTGAGGGTTGTAGTTGAGCTATGGAAAGAAGTTTTTGGTCCTGACAATGACTGGATTAAGAACAAAGATATTCCAATGGGCGTGTTACCTAATAATAGCATTTGTTGCATTAACTGAGCCATCAATGAGGTCATTTATTTAGTATTTATTTTTTGGGGGGGGAAGCTCTGTGAAGGCAAAAATGGGTTTATCTTGTTCATCACTGAGATTGATAGCACTTAATGCGTGGGCTTCCCTGATGGCTCAGCTGGTAAAGAATCTGCCTGCAATGCAGAAGACCCTGGTTTCATTCCCGGGTCGGGAGGATCCCCTGGAGAAGGGATAGGTTACCCACTCCGGTATTCTTGGGCTTCCCTGATGGCTCAGCTGGTAAAGAATCTGCCTGCAATGCAGAAGACCCTGGTTTCATTCCCGGGTTGGGAAGATCCCCTGGAGAAGCGGAAAGGCTACCCACTCCAGTATTCTGGCCTGGAGAATTCCATGGACTGTATAGTCCAGGGGGTCGCAAAGAGTCAGATATGACTGAGTGACTTTCACTCCACCTAATGCATAGAGAATTACTTAGAAATGATTGAATGCATGAATGTTGATTATACAGATGAGGAAACAAAAGACTCTTGAAGATCACATGGTAAGAAGTGGAATTGGAGGTCACAGTCTGGCTAGACACCAAGGCAGGTGCCCTTTTTCCCATGACAAACTTGATGCCCCTAGGTCAGTGACTTTCCTCACTTCCTGCCTGTTTCTGGGTTGCAAATCACTTCCTTTCCTGGGTAGCTGAGAAGTGGTGAGCGGTATCTTGATAGAGCCGACATCTGTGAATGCCATCAAGCCCCATCTGAGGCTGCCTTTTAACCTGGATCTACCACCTTCAAGGTACTGAGATATATTCCAGGTTGTGCTATAGATCAGACACAGATAACCCACAGGCCTGTAAACAGAGGCACCGAGCCAAAGCGCGTGACCATAATCCTTCAAACAGCTGATTGTGTTCACCCCGTGTGAAACCTCCTCACACTTGATGTGGCTGAAAACCGAGTGAGCCCCTGTGTCTGCGGTGGAAGACACTGCGGAGGAAGATCTTCAATTATAAGCCAAAATGCAAGGTATTAACAGGAGAGCTTTAACACCTACCGTCACACTTGGAGTTACAGGGTGTTAATGAGCAAGATAACCAAGGAAGGCATTTTTTTTCCTCCTGGGCTGCCTGGGTTCGCTGTGTGTGTAGAATAATTGAAACCTCAGGTTGTGAAACCATGAATCAGGAGAGTTTCCTGTTATGAATGATGTCATCTAATAAGATGAGAGACTTTCAGTGAAATGCAGGAACGCAGAGGGTAATGTGTTTGCAGCAAGCAGGATCCTGAATTTATTGCAGAGGGGAGTGTGAGAGTTGACCAAAATGGAGAATGATGAGAAGTAACTAAATTATGTATGACAGTCTTTACGGAGCAGAGGAAGGAAGAAAGCTTAATGATGTTGTGGTTGAAAGACCAGTGCAATGGGTGATGTATAGGTTGGAGGTTGGTAAGAAGAGAAATGGATCTACGAAGACTCAAAGACTATCGATGAGGGTGACACAGAGCAAGCAGTGGATTTGGGAGAGGGGAGGAGAACCAGGGGCTCAGCATATAATATATTTTAGTGGCAACAAGACAGCCGAGTAAAGTTAACTTGACATTAAAAATCATCATCTTAATCTATGGAGCTCTTTCCAGCCTGAGTCTTATAAAAAAAAATCTATAGTTAATGATGAAGTATTTTCCCCCTTCGCTTTCCCGGCATTCACTGAACGCAGTACATAATTTAATTATTGAATCTACAGGCTGGACCATGGAGATGAAGAATGATGTGTCTGCTGTAGTGAGAAATTAGATAGAACCAACTGTATATTCTCATCATTCTTCCTCTGTGAGGCTAAATTAATATAGTTAACATGCTTTTGTTTGGATTAGAGGCTCAGATCTGGGAGGTGCTGATCAGAACTCATGATTACTACACTAGCTGTTATTTATGGAGTGCTGACAGTATCCTCAAGCCCCATATGTGAGACAGAAACGGGTTCTTTTGTCCTTCTCTGCAGTGGAACCAGTGTTCCACCAGACTCCGGGGCTAGATGTCTGAACAGAATACCAAAGTTAAAATCAGATTTAGTTCCTTGGAGCATATGACTTCAGAAATGTCACCCGAGGGCTTTCCTATTGACCTGTACTGTGTGTTGCTGATCTTTTTAACAATTGTAACAAAATACGCACAATTTTATAGCCAGCAAACCTTATGGGGAATAGCAGGAGGGGGTGTGGGCAGGGCTGGGGCCCGTAAAGGGGTAGTTCAGCACACGTGTCAGGCCCTTGCACACAATTTGAGTGTGCTGGAACTGGAAGCTGGCCAAGCAAAGCGCCTATGCAAATACAGCTTCGAGGCATTTGTGCCTCGAGGCAGAGCTTCCGTGCGCTGCCTCAGACGAACCCTTCCTGCGAGAAACCGGAGCTGCTACCGCGACACCGCAGGCCCACTCCAGAGGCCAAAACCAGTTCTTTCTTCCTACCCCTTTCGGTTTGATTGCTATAGACTCTTTCGGGTCTTTTACAGCGAGACCTTTAAGTAGCTGATGGTAGATCCAAGCGGTGGTGGTGGGGAAACACCCCAAAGCAGCACATCAACAACAAAAACTAGCCTCAGATCCAGAGATCCGAAAAAAAGCAGGGGTTATCTTGAAGTCGGAGCCCGGGGGGAGCGGCTGCAGGCGGTCCCTCGGGAGGACCCGGGGCGGCGCGGCGACCGCGTAGGTCGCCGCCAGCCGATCAAAGTCACGGCGCACCCCAAACCACACCCCCCACAACAAAGCGGGCACGGGGGCCCCGGGAGGAGTCGTTCCCGCGCCGGGCCCGGAGGCCGCCGGCCGGACCTTCCGGGGGGCTGGCCGGGCTCCCAGCGCGGCGGGACGCGGAGGCGCCCGCGACCCCACCCGGGACCCCTCCCCGGCCGCGCGCCCGCCCGGGCCTCCGCCGCCTTCCGGCCGCGCGGCGGGCCCGCCCCCTCGGGCGACTTCCTCCCCGGGCGCGCGGCGGGACGGCGGCGGCGGCGGCGGCGGCGGGGACGGGCGCTGGCCTGCAGGTTGCCGGCCGGGCCGGAGGGGGCGCGGGGGCGGCGGTGCGGGCCACGTGGCGCGGCCGGGGCGCGCGGAGCCCCGGGGACGCCCCCTCCCGGTTACACCGGCTGCCGGGGGAACGCGCGCCGGGTCGGTGGCGGTCGGTGCCTTTCGCGGCGGCCCCCGCGACCTCCGAGACGCCTTCTCCCCGCCGCGGGAGCCGAGGGCGCGCGCTGCGGCCCCGGGGCCGGGGGCTCCGGAAGTCACTTCCAGCGGCCACGTGTGCGGCGGGGAGGCGGGCTCCGGCCCGGGATCGGGGCGGGAGGAGGCGGGTTGTGACCCTGCCGGTTGACCAGCGGCATCTCCCCGGACCTGGGGTCTTCCTGTGCTTCTGTACCGGCGGCGAGCGGTAAACCGAACCGGGTAGTAAGTTCCCCTCTCCTTCCCGTCTTCGCCTTCCTGTTTGGCAAGCACTCATCTTGGGGTCCCCGCAGCGAGTTTGGATGCTAACCCTTAAACTTTGAATGAACCAGTTCGGGGACGTCCCCGGTGACTCAATGGTAAAGCAGGAGACACGGGTTCGATCCCTGGGTGGGGAAGATCCCCTGGAGAAGGAAATGGCAACCCGCTCCAGTGTTCCTGCCTGGGAAACCCCATGGACAGAGGGGCCCTGCAGCCCGCGAGGTCGCAAAGAGTCGGAGGTGACTGAGCGCCTAGCGACTGCTGCTGCAGTTGCTAAGTCGTTTCGGTCGTGTCCGATTCTGTGCGACCCCATAGACGGCAGCCCACCAGGCTCCCCAGTTCCTGGGATTCTCCAGGCAAGAATACTGGAGTGGGTTGCCATTGCCTTCTCCAATGCATGAATGCATGCTAGTCGTTTCAGTCATGTCCGACTCCGTGGGACCCCATAGACAGCAGTCCACCAGGCTCCTTTGTCCACCCAGTTCTTTAGGCAAGAGTACTGGAGTGGGTTGCTATTTCCCTCTCTATACTAGCGACTAAACAACAAATCAGATGGTTCCCAGTGGATGGTACCCAGTTGTAGGCACCCTCTGGCGCTGCTCCTAGCTGTAAGCATCACAGCTGGATCCCAAGCAGAGCTGTTGGGAAATTCTCACCTTTCTTAAGCCCAGATGTCTAGGCTTTCTCCAGATTCACTGAGAGTTGGTTCCTGTGTTGCTCTGCTTCTTTGCTTTTGTTTCCCCTCTCTTGAAAGGGCCCCTCTCCCTTGCTGGCAGTTTTAGCCCACTTCAGGGGCCCTGTCCCCATTGTGGAGACAGTTAGTTCCTTCTCCTGAGTGTAGCCCAATGTTACTGAAATCTTGCCATAGTCATAGCAAGAGTCTAAATAGTTTCTCTTCGTTTGAGTCACTACTCAGGTTGGATAATTTCTGTCCCAGCTGGGGAAACTAAGGGAAAGGAAAGGGACACATGAATATCACAGATAGGACGGAGTCATATGGAATCCTTCTGGCGTGGATAGTAATCCCACCTGGTTTAGGGCGAGATACCTAAGTTCTTTGAATCTCTGTAAGAGGGGTGTGAGTTACCTTAACTCAGAAGGAGGCTTCATTGAGTTGATGTGTACAACCTTTAAGAGTATCTGAAATAGATTAGGGTAGATCAGGCTTCGCAAGTGGCCCTCTTGGTAAGAAATGTGCCTGCCAATGCAGGAGACATAAGAGACATGGGTTTGATCCCTGGGTTGGGAAGATCCCTGGAGAAGGAAATGATAACCCACTGGTGTTCTTGCCTAGAGAATCCCCATGGACAGAGGAGCCTGGCGGGTTACAGTCCATAGAGTCACAAAGAGTTGGACACAACTGGAGCAACTTAGCATGCACCCAGGGTAGATGAGATGGTCAAAAAATGTTCTCTTTTCCCCTGACCTGTTGTGCTGACGTCATTTGATAAAGGAGAGAGGTGAAAGATGAGAATGATTCGTAGGTCAGGCATGTGTAGTAACTTGCAAAAAAAAAAAAAAGTCCTATGAGAAATTAGTAAATAGGTATAATATTTGGGAAGGTGCAGCCACACAGGCAAACGTTTGATAACTTAATTTTTTTTTTTCCTTAAGACCACAGAATGTCCAGGGTTAATGTGCTGTGATGTCTGATTGATAAATGTCGATTGAAATTGTTTTGAGTTTGGAGAGCCAAAGCTGACATGTGCTTGGGTCGAATTGGAAAGCAGATTGACCAAAATGTGTTTGTCGACTGCTGTTTTGTTGTGTGTTTGCCTTCTAGACCCAGCATGAGCGAAGTTCCCTGCAGAAAACGTGATGACTATCTTGAATGGCCTGAGTATTTCATGGCGGTGGCCTTCTTATCCGCACAGAGGAGCAAAGATCCAAATTCCCAGGTAAGCGAGTCCTGCAGGAGAATGTTTGGACACTGTCAGACAGACACGGAGATGCCCACCAGTGAGCAGATTACACAAGGAAGAGGCTCTGTGGACCCCTGCCAACTTAGAAAAGCAGAGTCAATCTGCTGTCTTTTGCACAGCATTCCTGCCTGCTCACATTTTCCTGTGAGAGAGTAAATTGTCACACACCCCTGTTCACTGCCTCTCGTACCCCAAGGAGACAGAGCTCTCGGCCCCTCCAGAGGCGGCCTGCTCATTCGGGAGCTCTGCAGGCCTCTGGTCTCATTGGCTGCCTCTGCAGTGGCAGATGGGCCCCTCGAAGTCATCAAGCCTTTGGGCATGTTTCCCCGCAGGTCGGTGCCTGCATCGTGAATGCAGAAAACAAAATCGTGGGCATCGGGTACAACGGGATGCCAAATGGGTGCAGCGATGACCTCTTGCCTTGGAGGAGGACAGCGGAGAACATCCTGGATACCAAGTACCCTTACGGTAGGGCACGTTGTGTGTTCTGTCCTGCTCGGGTGGCATGGCCTCGGTGAGGGCTTACACACCATGGATGATCAGAAAGCATCGTCTTCCTTTCCAGTAGAAAACAAGTCCTGTTGAACTAGCCCAGCTTCCCACCCCCTTCCTTTAAATTCCAAAGAGAGCCAAGGAGTGGCGGCGTGGCGGTGGCTGGGCTGGGCAACGCTGCGGATGGCGGGCTTCTCTGCAGAGGGCCACAGCCCTGGGGGCGGCGAGTGTGAAGTGGGCACGGTGGCCCCTGCCTTTTGTGTCTTGGCGACTCGTGAACAGAGCCAGTTAACTAAGCACCAGCCTGGGCTTCGCTCTGATGAGGAGCAGCGTGTATTTCCACCTACCGAGGACCTCTGGCTCAGGCTCTGGGAAGCAGGACGCAGGCTGTGAGCTGGGCGTCGGTCGAGGGATGACGCGGTCGCCTTCTCCTGTTTTCTGGGGTGCTGCACTGCCAGGGTGGACGGGGGTCAGACCACAAGCCAGATGCCTGGAGCCGACCCTGGGCCTGGCCATCTCTGGTTTTTATCGTTAAATTAGGGAAGGATGCTTATGGCCCATCTAAGCCCCAGGGAGACTCCTTTCAGAGATAAGCTGGGAGGGCCCAGCAAGCCTCCTTTTTTCCCTTGAATTCCCTAGAGAATATGCAGCTAATGCTGGGAAGAGGCGCCTTGGGCTTCATCTGCTGCTGAATTTCTTTTAAGGCGTGGACCTGTGCTTATGAACAGACCGCCTCTGCTGGGAGTCACGTAGATGGGGGCCACCCGAATGGGAAAGACGTGCTTGCAGGAAAAGAGTGCAGGCAGGCAGTGAGTTCAGGTGTGATGTGAGCCCTTTCATTTAACGTTGGCTCTTGCCTTGTGAGGTTTTCCTCTGGAGTTTTTCCTCACGAAGAGCTCCAAGTCTCCGTTTAGCCGAATTTACGTAGTTTTTACTAATGTTCCTGGACCTTTATCATATTAAATAAGCCCATAACTTTTGTCTAAGCTGCTTCAGGGCAGTGACTTTGTCTTAGACAGAAAAAGAAGAAAAACATGCCCGGAGGTGGAGAAGGAATTGAGGAATGAGACGGGAGAACTACGGAGCATTCTGGGTTCTCAGGGAATCAGACACAGTCTGGTACTGCAGGGGGTTTCATAGTCGGGCTAGTCCATTTCACTCCCCATCCAGGAGGAGTAGAAAGGGCAGGATCCCGGGAAAAGAGGGTAAAACTGCCTTCTCCTCCTCAGCCGAGAGGAGTGAAGTGCAGGAAAGATGGGCCTACGTGTTTTAGAAACTTTTGGTCTTCTTGCTTTTGATTCTGTGTGCTTTCAGTAAGAAAGAAGGGAAATGGTTCGTTGCTTGTAGGCGCATGCGAAGGCGATTTCTCACGGGACAGTCCAAGGTCCCACATAAAGACCACAGAAATGAGTCAGTGAATTCAGAGTCGGCACTGAAGGGTGTGAGTACCCCAGCCTTTATTCACGGAGTCGGGACAGTGGGCTGTGGGTCCTGGTGCTGAATTCCCGATAGAGGGGTTCTTAGGAGGCGTCTGGTGCTGAGGCTGGTTACACAAAGAGATGCCAGTGGTTGCAGGGGCGTAGAGGGGTCCTCGTGGGTTACTGACTCAGTTACTCAGGAGCTCAGCTTCCTCACAGTAAGCTCAGTTACTTCCTAAAATGCAGATTCTTTTTTTCCATTTTATGACTTTAAAAAATTAATGACAAAGTAAGTGACAATGTCTGGAATAGTGTGGACTTGACCTGGTGGACAGACTGCTGTTTCAGGACGGATAGACGATGTGTCCATCCCTATAAAGGAGCTGTAGAGATGATCTAGATTCTAGACCACTGATTTCCTAGTTCTTCTGATTATGTAGTGAAGGACAGAGGAGCCTGGCATGCTGCCGTCCACGGGGTCACAAAGAGTCAGACACGACTCAGCAACTGAACAACAACAACTGATTATATGGGAGCCGCTTTTAAATGTCACAAGAACTTCCAGGACCCCCATATAATGCTAGTTAAACTATGAGTAACCTCATGGGTTCTCCCAGTGGGACCTGTGCCTCGTTCAATCACCTGGAGCCCCAGGCACATTTCTGGCAGTGACCTAGAAAGCCTGAGGCTTTGCAACACACTTACCGCCCCCTGCCCCCGACTCCCCACTTCCAGAACCTCTCCAGTAGCTGATTCTGTTTGTTCTGAGACACTTGCCTTTTGTCCAAGTTCAGAGCTCCTTTCCAGAAGGAATTGAAAAGAAAGAGAACCCATGCAGGCATTTGTCCAGCTTCTCCGATTGCTTTTTATTGAATGATTGCTGACTTGAAACTTAGCACCGGTTGTCTGTCTGCATTATTTTTTACTATTCATGTGATACCTCTAGGTTTTCAAAGCTCTTTGCCCCTAACTTATCAATTATTCATTTTTACATGGAGCTGTGTTAGAATGTAGAGCATTTTCTTTCAGGAGAGCGAGCTTGTAATTTGATGTACCATAAAAGTCAAAGGAGGTATTAAATGGTTTTTAAGAGGCATTTAGTATTACTACCATCATAATACAGGCGGAGATGGGCTTTAAGTCTAAGTAACTATGACTGGCTGGAAACCGTACACTCAGTTCCCGTCTTTTTAAGGGTTTTCAGGCCACAGAGAAGTAAATGTTTAGGTAGCCGTGGATGTAATAGAAATGTGTGGTGATAATTGACTAAACTGCAGATTCTTTTTTTCCATTTTATGACTTTAAAAAATTAATGACAAAATAAATGACAGTGTCTGAAATTGTGTGGGCTTAACCTGGTGGGCGGACTGCTATTTCAGGACAGATAGACGATGAGTCCATCCCTATAAAGGAGCTGTAGAGATGATCTAGATTCTAGACCACTGATTTCCTAGTTCTTCTGATTATGTAGTGAAGGACAGAGGAGCCTGGCATGCTGCAGTCCACGGGGTCGCAAAGAGTCAGACACGACTCAGCAACTGAACAACAACAACTGATTATAGGGGACCCGCTTTTAAATGTCAAAAGAACTTCCAGGACTGCTATATAATGCTAGTTAAACTATTAGTATCTTTTTTAAAAAGTCTAGGTATAATTGACGTACACACTTACATTAGTTGCAAGTATATGACATGATGATTCATACATACCAATATTTGATAATGTTTACAGAAAATTATTTTTTCTTATGATGAAGACTTCTCTTAGCAACTTTGAGTTGCGCGGTCCAGTAGTATTAACTGCAGTCACCATGCTGTACATCGCAGTCTCAGGACTTATTTTATAAATGAAAGTTTGTACCTTTGACCCCCTTTGCCTATTTGTCTGCCCCACCTCCCGTCTCTGGCAACCATCCATCTGTTCTGTGTACCTGTGACCTTGTTTTTATTTTTTCGATTCCATATATAAGTGAGGTCATACTTTTTAGTAGTATCTTTTGAGTCAGAAAATCCATGATAACAAAGAGTTGTTTATCAGTAACACTTTGCATTAACCTGAACTTTATTGAACAGCATTTGTACATGTTTGGAAAAAGTGTAGGTGAGTGCTGGATGTCTGTTTGCCAGTCTGTGGTCCTGTACCCCTGGGAGAACCTCACTGGTGCCTTGGGGGTTCATGCCCACAGGGTCTAAGCTGCCCACTTCATTCATGGTTAGGAACCTGAAGGCCCAGAGATGCTAAGTAACTAATACAGTGCCGCACAGGCGGGTGACATCATCTGATTCTGGGCTGGCGCTCTGCTTCCTGCAGGAGGCACAGGAGCTCAGCTTTGCTGAAACGGGTGGATCGCAGCACAGTGGGCCTCCCATTTTCGTCTTCTCACCATGCACTTGAACAAATAGAGATTTCCATGAAACGACCCGCCAGAGGTGGGGTGCTCAGGTGGTGGTGGCCTGTACCTAGGACAGGGTAGAAAGCCATGTACACCTGGCCTGCCTTCACAGTGCTCCAGAGGGGAGCTTGGGAATTGTGTAAGTTTGAGTTTACCATAAATTATACAGCTTAATAATTCTCCTTATTATTGCTGTAAATTTGGAAGTCACTAGTCTTGATTGACACTCTGTGGACAGGAAGTAGGCACAGAATACATGTGTCAGAATAGGAAGACAGGGCTTCTTCTGGGCCAGGTCTCTGGAGAGGCATTTTTAAAGGGTGTTTCTGTTCTTCTGGGCTTAGAATCAAAACTTCAGGAAACGATTTGATGATAATGTAGTATTAATATGGAAAATGAAAATCCCCCCTGCCAAGGAAACTGCCTTTTATCTCATCTTTCCCGAAAAATCCAAAAGATAGTATGATGTCAGTTAACAGTGTTAGGAAGAAATCAGCATTATTATAGTGACACCTTTTCACATGAATGACAATGGAAAAAAAAAAACAAAACCCAGGAAGGAGCAGATTTATCTAATTTACCAGGTAAAAACCTTTCGGAGGCTTTGATTTTCATGAGGGGGTGGTTGCTAACCCCAGGATGAAGAATTCAGCTGACATTTTCCATTCGTTTCTCTTTGTGGAATTCATCAGAGTGAAGCACATTTAATCAAAATACCAATTTTATAAAATGGAGGTGAAATACTCGTGGTAATGCAGAGATCGCTCTTTCTGTGGGTTTTCATAAGCGGTTTTGATGACACGGTTTACAGACCGAGTGTTGGCGTGAAATCAACTTCTTTCTTTCTCAGGAGCCGTTGTTAAACTTCATGTTTGTAAAGGAGCTCCCCTTGCATATCAAGCTTGCCTGGGTTTTCCTGCCATGCTGGTTCCCACTGGAGGAGGGATTCATGGGGAAGCACATGTCTTTGCTTGGCTTTCTCTTCCATCCCGGTCAATCATGAAGCCGGAATTGCTTTCCCTGTTCCTTTGCCCTTTTCATCATGGAAGGGACCATAGTCTTTTTTTTTTTTTTTGGACCATAGTCTTGATGTCCCAAGAGGGTGGTAGCCCTTTTCTCTGATGCATCAACTAAACATGGCGACATGGGACTTTTTCCAGAGTCAGTTCATATTTCTGCAGAAAAACTCTAAAAAGGGTATAATGCTGGGAAGGAAAGTGCTGGAATTAATTAAGGCAAGAGTTGAACATGGCAGTTTGAAACAGTTTTGCCAGTATGTGGCAGTTCTTCTTTCAATTTTATATTTAAATGTAATCTTTATTTTTCATATTTAGCATATCGTTAAGCATGCATAGATGTCGTTTTCGTGATTTCCTTAGCCGTTTACCTTACTCCCTTGAACACTGACATTTTCCTGACTGCCACGCACGTGATATATTTCTTTGGCATCCAAAAGGTTAGTCTTGAGAAACTAATTTATCAAGAACTTAGGAGGCTGATCCTTCTTAAGCTATGGCTTCCTCACAACTTGTAAGAGCTTCTTAGTAATTAAGATCAAATTTGTTCCCTCAGCTGGTTGAAATTGAATGCCCTCTGGTTCTGTTAGGCAGATCCATGGATTTGATGACTTGCTGTTTCTTTTCCTGCAGAATTCTAATTTCACTGGTGGCAGCCCCCAACCTCCCTGCCCCCGGCCATCCGGCACCTCTATCCTGACAGTGGGTCTAATTAGGGACTTTGTACAAAATAGCTAGTGTAATCAATGGAAAACCTTGGAGCAAGTTTACAGTAAAAAAAAAATAAAGAAGATTGTTCTTATGAAAAGAGGGGCAAACTTGGGTTTCAACCATGTACTGTCTTAGACAAACAGGGAAACACAACGGCTTATGTATGAGGCTCCCCCTGAAATTTAACCAGTTTAACATAAGTGTATTTCATTTTCAGGTATAAATGTTTATAAACAGTCCTTAGGAAAGAACAAATCATGATTTTATACATTTATTTGACTTTTATCGGTACACTTTTTGAAAGTTTTTTGATGTGGGCCTTTTTTTAAAGTCTTTATTGAATTTGTTACATACAGTTTGTTGTAATAGTGCTTCTGTTTTTATGTTTTCTGTGAGATCTCAGCTCCTCGACTAGGAATTGAACCTGCAACTCCCTGCAGTGGAAGGCTAAGTCTAAACCACTGGACTGCCAGGGAAGTCTCATTTTAATCTATAGATTCAGGGCTAATTATTTTCAAAGAGCAGGAGATTACTATTTCACCATGGGTATCTAGAAAGGAAGTATAGTAACAATGTTTACTAACACCTCCTTCTGTAGAGGCAATGTAGGAACAGCTCGAATGCTCATCTATGGGATCAAACCTCCCCATGAAAATACACATATTGGCCTTTACTTATAGAGTCTGTTTACTTCATGGAAGTTTATAATAAAACTTAAAATAACTCAAGGTTAGTGGTTTCCAAATTGATGACCAGGAAGCAGGCTGAAGTTTGTACCGTCTCTAAATAAAAGGTTTGCTGAGAGATTAATAGCCTCTATGAAACTTCAGGGCCACATTCAGCCTCGTTTAGGTTGTGTCAAGTATGTCAGCCCATTAATTATCTGAATGATAAATATAACTTCTTTAATTCTCCACATTGATAAGCTTTTGCTTAGAAACTCCTGTGTTACCAGGCAGTGTGCTGACAGGGAGCAGCTGACTCCGATGAACCTTGGGGTCTCTATCGATCTATTCTGTGTCACTTGTGCTGATTTTGTTTGATCTGTTCTGAAACTGGCCTGAATTGTTAAGGTTTTGTTTTGAGTTTTTTTTTTTTTTCATCAAGACTCCATCTTTCATAAGCTGTGTTAATGCTGTATTTGATACATATTTTCTCCCAGAAGTACACACCAAAATTTGCTTCCTAGAGATTTTTGCAAATATTTATATTGTTTTTTGCTTCTGCTTCTTAAGGGACTCTTGTCTTATATTTGGATAGGACTGTGCAAACCTGTAATATGCATACTGGCTAAGAAAAGCTGCACAGAGCTTAAGATGACAATTACCAGGTTCAAGCGAGAGAATCCTCCCAGACTGACCATCCAGGGCCTGGGCTTCAGGTGGGCTGTGTGTAAACCCAGGGACTGTGGGGCTGTCAGATACACAACTTGACTTTCACGTCCCAATATCTTTATGAAATGAGGGATTACTGAGGACTCCGCCAGTTCTAGGCTTCTCCGGAAAAAATTAAACAATATAGCTTCGATTGTATTCAATCAGGGTGCAGTTTCTTTGCTTAGGGGTTTTTTTTAAAAGGCATTCTGGAGGCATCTGGGGTGAGAGCTACAGCAAACGGATGCTAATGGCTGCGACACAGAAGGAATACGCATCTGTGTGTGTGGACAAATTAATAAAGAACAGACTTTATACCTTCCCCTCCTTCCAGCGATTCAAATCTGCTCCAGTTCTGAGATGTATAAACCAGATGGAGACGGTATACACAGGCAGGAGGGGACACTTGGAGAGTGTTTCATCCACAAGCAGATGAAAAAACGTTGGCGGACAGCAATGAAGAAGACCCCACGTGGGCGTGCATGCTTGAGTCGCTCAGTCGTGTCTGACTCTTTGTGACCCCATGGACTGTAGCCCGCCAGGCTCCTCTGTCCAAGGAATTCTCCAGGCAAGAATACTGGAGTGGGTTGTCATTTCCTACTCCAGCCCATCTGGAAGTACAAGGAAATATATGAAGAGAGGAGACATGCTTAGTCAAGAGGTGATTCTAAGACCAAATAGAAAGAAAGGACTGGGGAATCCTCTGTGAGTCAGTCCATCTGGTGGTGTTTATGGAAACATGGATACTGGCCCGGCTTCAGGAAATCCCGTGATAAATGGAGAATTTGGGGATTAGAACATGCCTGTCTTCTCTCTGCTCATGTTGTCTACCATCTGATGCACAGGTCCTGGACAGTTAGTGGAGGTGTAAATCTCATCTCTGTGCTTCTTTCAAATGATAGATGCCATAGTAACTTTAAAATATTGAATAAGATAACCGAGCATGAATTTTTAAATTCTGCAATTAAAAGACTTTGTTCAAAATGCCATTAATTTTCAGTTTAGGTGGGAAAGAGAAGCAGAATTCCTCCGTGTCCTTTTTCCTTCTGCAAGTGAATTATAACTTTTTAGAAGTTGAAATAAATACTAATGAGCCCTCTATTCTTGTATCACATTGAGTGGTCTGTTGCTGAGTTCTTGTGGCGTCTTGCTTCCTTTTTTAAAAATTGTAACTGCATTTTATAACATATGATGGTTTCCCGAGTATGTTCACCTGTAGTCATTCATTTACTCAGCAAATAGTTACGGGACATCTATGATACGTATTCTATGCTAGGCACTCAACAGCAGTAAATAATGCCCATGGTCTCTGTGTTCACGGAGCTCGCAGACTGGTAGTAGAGCAGGTGGACGGGACTGGGATAAACAGATGTTGCTGAATGTTCTTTTTGAGGAAGTGAGTGTTACCTGGAGGTCTGAAGGATTCATTGGGCCCCGTCAGGTAAGGATGGGGTGGTGGGCGGGTGCTGGGGGATGGGAAGAGCTCTAGTCCCAGGACCTAGATCTGGGGTCAGAGCGAGGGAAATCTGGAGCCCTGAGGTTGGAGGCGTTGTTGGGAGCCCCGAGGGAGGGTGTGAGGTCTGTAGGCTGGGTGTGAGAGCAGGGGGTGATATCTGTGTGGCCTGTTGGCCTGGGGTGACTTCATGGGGATGGGTGAGGTGACTCTGGGAGAGGACGCAGAGGCCAGGCCCTGGCCACGTCCCTGAGAGCCACGGGTGCAGAGGCTGATGGACGCGGACCTGCAGGGAAGGACTGTGCATTAGGGAGCACGCAGAGCATGTTTCCAGAAGGAGCAAGGGGCCGCCATGCCAAAGGCTGCCGAGAGGTCCAGGGAGGTGGGAAAATGCCCGTGTTGTTCAGCACCACGGGGGTCACACCCTCACTGCAGAGAGCAGCTCCGGGCAGCGGGGAGGGCTGAAGGTACACTGGAGGCAAGTGAAGGACGCACAGCAGGTGAGGCAGTGGGCAGAGCGGACGGAGATCCGGTTTTGAGATGTCTGGGAAGAGAGCAGGATGACAGCCAATTGGGGGGCGGGGGGCGGTGAGGGAGAGGTTTATGTTGTCTGACCAAGGGCAGCGTCTGGTGTCTGTCTGTTTCTGCAGCACATAGTTGCTTGCAGATGGAAATACTCTGGGAGAGAGAGAGATTGATGAGGGATGTGAGAGGGCCGGTCCCCAAGCTCATCGCTTAGTGATGGGAGGAGGACGTCGTGTGGGGACAGAGCCCGTGACAGCCGACCTTCGGTTCCTGGAGTTACGGGGGGAACGTGATTTTCTTGGGCTCCAAAATCACTGTGGACAGTGCCTGCAGCTATGAAATTAAAAGATTCTTGCTCCTTGGAAGAAAAACTATGACTAACCTAGACAGTGTATTAAAAAACAGAGACATCACTCTGCCAACAAAGGTCCATATAGTCTAGGCTGTAATGGTTTTTCCAGCAGTCATGTATGGATGTGAGAGTTGGACTCTAAAGAAAGCTGAGCGCTGAAGAATTGATGCTTTTTTGAACTGTGGTGTTGGAGAAGACTCTTGAGAGTCCCTTGGACTGCAAGGAGAGCCAACCAGTTCATCCTAAAGGAGATCAGTCCTGAATATTCATTGGAAGGAGTGATGCTGATGCTGAAACTCCAATACTTTGGCCACCTGCTGTGAAGAGCTGACTCATTTGAAAAGACTCCAATGCTGGGAAATACTGAAGTCATGCTGGGAAATACTGAAGTTGGGAGAAGCAGGGGACAACAGAGGATGAGATGGTTGTATGGCATCACCGACTCAATGGACATGAGTTTGAGTAAACTCTGGGAGTTTGTGATGGACAGAGAGGCCTGGAGTGCTGCAGTCCATGGGGTCGCAAAGAGTCGGACACGACTGAGCAACTGAACAACAGCGATTTGTTGTTCAACAACAAATTGTTGTTCAACAACGGCGATCAATCACTGATTTCGGTGAAGGATGGGGCAGGTCGGTGGCGGAAAGGGGAAGGAAGAGGTGCAGGAGTGGCATGGATACGGGGGAGGAGGAAGCGGGGTGATTGTGTCGGGAGGGGCGTTGGGAGGGGCTAAGAGCTGCCCGGGAAGTGTGGGGCAGGGACAGGAGCTTGGGTCTCACCCGGGAATCCTGAATTATCAGTTCAGCCCCCTTTCCTCCCGCCGAGTCCGGGTCGGCATGTCACCCGAGGAGGCGTGCCTGATGGAGCTGGGGTCAGTTAGAACCCACATCCTGACTCCTGGCCCAGTGCCCACTGATCGGTCCCAGTTCACCCTTAAAAGCTGTTAGCCCTGGAGGGGAGCTGGGGAGCTTGACTGTGTGTTCGCACCGGACGCTGTCCACTGGTGGTGTGCGTCCCCCTCCCCCCTGCGCCGCTTGGGTACCTTTTCAGCATCAGACGTGTCTGCATCGCACGTGCATGGTGGGCAGGGAGCTGGGCCTGGCTCGCCCTGCGGTGAAATGTAGTGTTTCCCGCTTCTCTTCCCTCTGACCTGATTGTATGCCCTTAGCACACAGGGAGGCAGCGTAATTAGAGTTCCAGGGGCTGTGTTATCAGTAATGGAAACACCGCAGTCAGAAGTCTCTTTAGCCCTAAGCACTACCACTGGGGCTAAGTGACTCCCCTGGGTGCCCCGAGCTGCTCGCCAGCAGCCTCAGCAGGAGGAAGGGGGCAGGGGATGGGGACCAGGGTAGGGGACGGAGGGGGAAGAGATGTCTCCCCTCCTGCCCGCCCCGCTGAGCAGCTGGGGGCCACAGGGTCTCAGGTGGGCAGCGCCGAGTCTCAGGAGGGCTCAGCAGGCCCCGACGTTTACCAAGTCCACCTTTGGGGCTGCATGCGTAGCGGGTCTCAGAGGCAGGTCCTTTTCTTTCAGTTTCATAGGCCAGGAGGCTGCACTTCATGGGATGCAGAGGGTCATAGAACTCTGGTCGGGGTGGGGGTAAGAGTCTTCTTCTAGAGAAGCAATGTAACTGCGGGTTTCTAAGTTGGTTCTCCCCTTCCCCTATCCACCTTAACCACCAGTACTTTAAAACTCTGATAACGAATCCAGTCACTACTTTGCAGATGTGGGAACTTCACTGACGGGAGATGAGACAGAAGAGTGATGAGGAGTGATGTTGAAGGCCAAATTGTAGCGATGTTTGCTGTGGATTTGGAGGATGATGGACAGTTTATAACCTTTGTGGGGGTGCCGGGGGGTGGTCAGGCAGGGAGGGATCCACTTTTTGTTTTTGTTTTTTACTTTTTGTTTTGTATTGGAGTATAGCCGATGAGCAATGTTGTGATGACTTCAGGTGGCCCGTGAAGGGACTCAGCCATACATACACAGGTATCCACTCTCCCCTAAACTCCCCTCCCATCCATGCTGCTACATCACATTGAGCAGAGTTCCCTGTGCTATCCAGTAGGTCCTTGGCGCTCTGTTTTATTTTATTTTATTTTTTTATATGAAAAATTTAAGTGCAAATTTTTTCTTTTCTTTTTTTTATTTTTATTAGTTGGAGGCTAATTACTTCACAACATTTCAGTGGGTTTTGTCATACATTGACATGAATCAGCCATATGTATTCCCCATCCCGAGGTGCTCTGTTTTAAATACAGCAGAGTGAACCTGTCCAAGGGAGGGCTTCACTTTGGAGGCTCCCCTGCTGTTCAATTACTGACTTGAAGGACGGGTCCTTTGGAGGCTGGTGGTGATGGATGAAGCGCTGTCAGGATATCCTTCAATAATTAAGAAATAGGTAGTTGAAATTCCGTCTTAACTCCTGAAGCAGGGAAGTGGGCCCTTGCATGGATCTGTTGGAGGAGTGGACACACACCCCACCCCTTAGCAGAAGCCCCCCATCTGGTGTCTCAGGCGGGTACTGGGTGCTCATGCTCCAAGAGATCGACCCAGGTGAACCCCTCGCTTCCCTGTATGACACCAGCAGTGAAATCACAGACCCTGCTTTCCAGAAGGAATGCCAAAAAAGCTCTGTCATCAGAAGAAAAAGAAGCGGAGTATCTTGAAAGAATTAACATTGAGTTGTTTTTTTAAATGCACAGATCAACCTTGGACTCTGGCACCCGTTTTGTGTCAGTTATTAATTGCAGGGTGAAGCTTTCACCTGTTTCCAGCCCCGAGCACACCCTTCTGGGCTCTGAGTCCTGACCCTCTGTCTCAGCAGTGAGATAAACTATCCCTACTTTGAACCCGGTGGCCTCCCCGCCCCAAGAAACTTCACGGCCATCAGTCAGGGGCGCAGGAGTGTCCCCAGAGACGCCGAGGCCGGTCCAGTGCAGCCTGGGCAGTGCTGGCAGAGGCGGGGCGGGCCAGGCTGAGTCCAACAGGTGCCCTGCTTCTGGACCTTCCCCTCGCCCCGACACTGCTTGCTCACCATCCTGTCCCGCTTTCTAGGTCAGCCTCGGCAGAATAGCCCTCAGGCCCTCGAAAGTCATTTTCTTCAAGTAAAATCTTGTACTACTAACGAGAAGGAATCTTAAATAACCTTGAGAGTTTAACTGGAATAGAAACTTCATTTTCTGGACCCCAAATTGTATCAGGCCCCAGTAGCTCCCCTCACGTCCTAGCAGACATGTGATGATTGGTTTGGGCTAGAATCACATTATTAAATTATTTGTGCAGCGATTAGCAGTTGTTTAGCCTTTATTCTGAGGCTTCTTTTTTTTTTTGAAGACCTATTTAAGTAAACCTTAAGAATGCTACTGTCTAAAATAGATATTGTATTAGTCTTACATCAAAAGAGATGAAAGTTAAATCTATAAAATGTTGAGTCTCTTAAATCTAACGAAGGATGGAATATATCCTGTTAATTTGTCAAACTTCCAGAGAAACGCCTACACGAGACAGTAAGGATTAATCAAGCCCTAGTAAGAAGGAATTTGAAAAATACAGTTTTCTAATTATACAGTCTCTTCTCCGTGGGCCAAGGTTAATGTGTTCTGAATTCTGACAGTCAGTAATATAAAAGAAAAAAGACCAAAGCTTATGAATTGTCTTATAATTACCTGAAACAGAGGTTCTCCTTCTAGCAATCAAGAACTTTGGGAAGCATCAATCTGATATTTCCAGCATTTGATTCTTTTCCTTTTTAACAGTGTTGAGAATCATTGAAGGTTTCTGTGTCACTCTTTGTACTTAACAAATACACATGTAGTATTTGGAGACTTCTTTTGCTTATTGCTCAGCCATAGGTGAGTAATTCTGGGTAAACAGAAAATGAGTCTTCTTGTGTGTGTGTGTAACAATTTAACTGTCTTCTGAATACTTCCTCGACACTGTGTCTCTTTGGAATACTTGGTCCTGATTCGTGCAGTGAATGTGGAGACCAGGCTCATCTTGAGATCAGTAGCAGAACCATCCTCCTCACTTGGTTTTTGTGCTCAGGCCTGTTTGTAGTTCCAGCTGAAACTCTTCCTAAGCTACATCATAAAATTGCTAACACTCAAAAAGATAAAGGCGTCCTTTAATAGTGCCATCAGATATCTGCAGAGTGTTTATCATAGTGGACTCAGCCCCCCAACCCACCCCCCAAAGAAGAAGCCCGCGGAGAATATGGGAAATTGGGGTTAGAAATGCAGATTTCAGGGTTTTGCAAGTCGATCTGCTCTCTGAGAATCTATGAATGGATGAATTCTCAAAGTCGACCATTGTGGGAGGAAAACCAAAGAGCAGGCTTGCACCTTGGGAAATGCCCAGAAACCTGAGAGCAGGGTAGAGACCCACAGAGACGGGGTCTGGTGATGCTGAGAGGGCTGGGGGGGTGGGTGGTGTGGGGAGAGGGATCGAGAATCAGGGGCCAGGGGAGCAGGGAACCCGGAGATTGCAGCCAGAAAGGGACTGGATTCAGGTAAGGAGGAGGCTGCCTGGTGGGGTGTTGGCGCAGCCTCCCCTATGCATCTCTCCTAAACGATAATCACATTGGGAGCTTGGAATTGGCCCTGGGGGAGTATTTGTACCACAGGAATCTTGGCAGGTACTATATACTAGGGCTTAGCTTTTTTTTTAAATAGTTGGTTATATACATGTCCCTCGGACTGCAAAGAGATCCAGCCAGTCAATCCTAAAGGAAATCAGTCCTGAATATTCTTTGGAAGGACTGACGCTGAAATCGAAACTCCAATCACTTTGGCCACCTGATGCAAAGAACTGACTCATTTGAAAAGACCCTGGTGCTGGGAAAGAGTGAAGGCAGCAGGGAGAAGGGGACGACAGAGGATGAGATGGTTGGGTGGCATCACCGACTCATGGACATGAGTTTGAGCAAGCTCTGGGAGTTGGTGATGGACAGGGAGGCATGGCGTGCTGCGGTTCATGGCATCACAAAGAGTCAGACATGACTGAGCGACTGAACTGAACTGTATGCATGCACTCCGTTACAGAGGTCAACAGGTTTCCATGAACTAGTATTTCTTAAACTTTTTACATGGCAACCCAGCAAATAAAGGTTATCCCCAGAACCATTTTTAGGAACTTACTTAACTTTGTCAGGGCAGTTTTGGAGGGGAAGCGACGGCCTGGGCCACTGAGCCTGGAGGCGGAGCTGAGAGGTCAGCCAGGCCGGGAGAATTTCAGACCCGGGGACCCAGGCTGACAGCACAGGGGGGCCCCTGAGTGTCAGGCGCTTCCAGGAGCGGGGATGGGGGGCTTCTCCCCTCAACCCTCAGATGCAGGCTGGAGAAGCAGGTGTTAGAGTTCGTAGCTGGGGCGGGTGTTGGATGCATCTGGATTTGGAGTGGTGCATGGGTGAGCAAGGGCAGCGAAGCGTGGGTGGGACGCGTGGGTTTCATTTTTGTCTCGTCTGGTTTTGAACACGCAGGATGGTGGATTGTGACTTGTTCCTTACTGATGTGTGCCCAGCACTCGGCCGCTTAAATGCCCGGGAGACCTCTTGTTTCACTAACAAGAAGCTCTGTATTCTCCATTCTGTGATTTTTGTAGTTAAGAGACAGGAAGTCTGTTTTATAGTCCTGTGTGTTACTTCTATAAACTACCCTTGATACAGGGATGTCGGATGCCGCCCAAGAGAATCTGTTTCATGTGATAATTTTCATTAATGAGTCCAGACATAATGTCAAATTTTGCCCCAGACTGCCTCCAAAGAATTAGAGGAAGGTAGTGTCAATGTGACTGTTTCTAAGAGAGGCAAAAGAAGACCATATCCTAGTGTTTCCTAACAGATTCAGAAATTGTAGTTCTGAATATTAATACCAGTGCCATCAAAAAACAGTCATTAGAGGAGAAAGCATATTTTTGATATTTGAATTTAAGAGGACCTTCTGTATTTTCCCCAACGTCCCCATTAATAATTGGAATCCAAACTCCCTCCTTTATTCATTCAGTAAATATTTAACACCCATTATGTTCATGGCATAACATTGGGTTCTAGGGGAGTTACGAGAGAACCTGAAAGACTGGTCTCTGCCCTCAAGGGGGAAGTAAAAGAAACAATTGCATCTAATTGTTTTTAACACTGAGCAGTGTTAATACCAGCTTGGGAACATCTCGGTCACACAGGAGGGAATTGGGGCTAAGGGGACTCCTCCCAGGCCGATGCCCTGAGAGCCCTGAGCGTCCCCGCACCCTGGGGTTTTCAGCACAGAGCCTTGGGCAGCCAGGCTCCCGTCCCTCTGCAGTCAGCCAGGATTGTTCTCTGACCGGCTGTGATCTGATGAAGCACAGCCTTTTTTTTTGCCCCTTTAGATTTTCTTAACAATCCCCTAGACTGTTCATTTCCACACGCGGCTAAATCGTGGTATTCATAGGCTAAAATGAGCGCCCCTCAACATCTCCCGAGAGACCCCTAGTCAGCTTTCTGCCTGCAGCATTGCAGAGCTGCTGCAGGGTTTGCAGGGACATTGAGGATGTCCCCCGAAAACGGGAGGCCTGGGGAGGAAGTGGAGCGGGGTCTGTGTCTTGTCTGAGCCACCAGAGTGGACTCTCAGTAAAAGTGCACTGATTAAAAAAAAAAAAAAAGTGCATCGACCGAGCGAGCATGCCCTGGCTCAAATACACGAGAGCCGTGAGTTCAGGCCTCTCTTGTTTTAAGGCCTTGTTGGCTGAGAGAGAAACACAGAATGTAAGAACTGTGAGTTGAGTCTTATTCAGGGTCTTACTGAGGACGGTAGCCCAGGATTCAGCCTCTCAGGTAGGTCGAGGAGCAGCTCTGAAGGGGTAGCGAGGGAGGTCTGGGTATACGTGATTTTGCCTAAGGAGTTTGTGCCATCAGCATACGGTATAAGCCAGTCATGAGGAACAGGTATCTCAGTTAATGAGTTTAGTACTTTCCTAAGTCCTGAATATTTATTGGAAGGACTGACGCTGAAGCTGAAACTCCAATACTTTGGCCACTCATTCGAAGACCTGACTCATTGGAAAAGACCCTGATGCTGGAAAAGATGCAGGGCAGGAGGAGAAGGGGATGATAGAGGATGAGATGGCTGGATGGCGTCACCAACTCAATGGACATGAGTTTGAATAAACTCCAGGAGTTGGTGATGGACATGGAGGCCTGGCGTGCTGCAGTCCATGGGGTCGCAAAGAGTTGGGCATGACTGAGCTGAAATGAACTGAATTGAAGTATGGGAAGATTCATGAATCTGGGTTCATCAAAATATTTTCTTGGAATCGGTACCTGATTTTTTCCCGAGAGATGTCTCTGACTGTCTGAGTGCCTGTGCTCTGTCCTGAGTTCCCTTCAGGGCGCCCAGCAGGTCAGTGACTGCAGCGGCTGCTGACCTGATCTTGTAGAACCGACTGGTAAGCAGCATTCTTAGTTTTACAGCCTCAGGGCTCCTGGAAGAAGGTGCTCAGGGTAGAAAGTGGATGAGTTGGAGATGGAGGGGGAGACCTTGGAAGGCCCCATATTAAGAATTAGGATTTTTGTATGATTTGAACCAGGGCCAGATGGTAATTCATTCAGCAAACATTTATCTAGCACTGGTGTGCCTGGAATGTGTTAGGTCCACCTGCAGATACGAAAGGATATTTAAGGCAGTGTTTCCTCAATGTGTCTGCAGAGAGAATCTCAAAAATTCCAAAGCCCAGACCATCACAGTGTCCGGGTGTGGGACACAGACGTGGGTGTGTCCTCCCTGGGGGATTCCAGTGGGCAGACAAGTCTGCAAATCACAACCAGAGGAGAAGAATGTTAGATAATGCAGCCAGAAACCTAAGTGATGTTATTAGAAAGCAATACAGCAGCCTGACAAAGCAGGCCGAGGATTCTGGCGTGAAGACTGCAGTGGTGAATTCTGCTAAGCCCTGTGGGTTAGGTGATGGGAAGAGCTCATCAAGTAGCTGGGAAGTTGGGTGGGCTGCAACAGGTGCAGGACAGGAGAGGAGGGGGCCTCCTAAACCCTGGACTCAGTCAAGCCTGGGGATGCCCTTAGATCACGGATTGGGGTCACTGACCTGTATAGCAAGGACTCGACTTTCCATGGCCGTTAAGTGGATGGATGTTTTTTGTTCAGATGACAAACTGCTGGTTATCCGCTGACTTTTTCTTGAGGGTGTGTGGACTGAGAACCATATGGGGCAGCAGATCCCTGGGGACAGAAATGCTTAGCTTCACTTCCTGATTCTCTTGCTCTTAAAATTGCTCTTTGCCCTTTTAATGGCTCCGGCAAGTATCCCCACGTGTGCTTATCAACACACAAATGATGCTGGCAGTTCCATCCCCAGGGTCTTGTGGAGCCATGAGCTCGTGCTCTGCGTGGGGTGGGCGAAGACACTTGACCTTGGCCCCTCCTGGCTGCTCTGGGTGCCCACAGGCCCAGAGCTGCTGCGGTCAACGGTTTTCACTGCTCATCGCCATCCCGTCAGCCCACGTGGCGCTCCTTTTTCGGTGCTTTCCATCTCTAATCAGTTTTTGAAAAATCGAGTGTATCGTCTGTGTTATTTCAGAGGGGCAAGTGGAATGCCTCAATACGATCAGCAAGTTCCTCGTGAGGGTGCAGTCTTAAGTTTTTCTTTCTCCTTCCAATCCGCAGTGTGCCACGCGGAGCTGAATGCCATCATGAACAAAAACTCTGCAGACGTGAAAGGCTGTAGCATGTATGTCGCCTTGTTCCCGTGTAATGAATGTGCTAAGCTCATCATCCAGGCAGGTAGGACCCGGGCCGTCCCATTTGTCGCGTTTGCATCTCTGCCTGCTCAGTGCAGATGTGTTTGATCTTAAATCACCATTGTTTCGATCTAAATTAATTGCACTATCAACTTTGCAAGGCATTTCCCGTGTTTTGTTTTTGAACGGTGCCAGGTATTCTAAGACTAATTGCATCCTCTGTGATTCTTAGCATGTTTTTAATTTAGTTTGCAACTTCTTAAACTGCAAGCTGCCGAAAAACAACACAGGCGTTGCATATAATTACTGTCAAGTTACCATTTTCTGACATATTGTGCATAGATTAGGGGGAGGGAGAGAAGTGAACTTCTGTCAGAAACAAGGTCAGCTGGGAGTCTCTATATGAAATTTTAATTTGTCTCTAATATGTGGTAGATGCTTGGGACCTAAACATCTTTCTACATATAAACGTCGTTAAGACTCAAATGGTCCGACTTCAGGTTTTTCCCACGTTACGGTTACCATAAATCTGCACCATTGTGTGCTGAATATTTCACCTTTTTCAAACTGTCACATCTCAGATTCAGCTACACTTTATCTCCATAAAGCTCTCGGCTTGAGATTTAAAGACTTATCATGTTAGCCAGATGTGTGCTTTAACGGGGCTGTTTATCACAAGCCCGTGGATCTCTGAGCAGAAGGGGTCTGGGGGGTTCAGGATCGAGAGTCTCTGTTAAGGAATGTCGTGGGCTTCCTCACTGGCGGTGCACGATCTGAGTTTTCCTCGCCATCCTCAAGCACAGAGGTGATGACGGGTGTCTGGGAAGAGCCGCTTCCGGTGTCCCTTCCGAGGCTGGTGGGGGAGCAGGTGACGTGTCACGTGCCCTCCAGACTCTTGGCCCTTATGCTCGAAGTGCCCGGTGAGACAAGGAAGGAAACCAGATGGGCCCTTTGCCTTGGACTGGTCTGCTGGCTCGAACTGGTCTGCAGAGTCTCACTTGGCAGCATGCCGGTCCTCATCTCTGATTGTGCCAGCCTTCTCTTCCACCCCCACTAGCCTCTTGAGTTAAGGAGTCATCGCCTTGTGAAAAAAGAATATTCGATAGCCTGCAGTAAAGAAAATTTGTTAATCGGATCAAGGCTTGACTATTTGACATGTTTTCACTTTGCATTTATTAAAAAAAAAAAATCTATAAAGACTGTAGGGCAGATGACATCTAATCCGTCCGCGGCTGTATTTGAAAGCAGCAGACACAGGTGTCATAACCGGATGGCGTGTGTGGGTCCACTCAGGAAGCGTGGCTCGCCAGATTCGCCCGCGGCTCCTGTCTGCATGCCTGTTGCAGTGTCTCTGCGTGCCCATAATGAGATTTCTTCCATTGTTGCCTTTGAAGGTATAAAAGAAGTCATTTTCATGTCTGATAAATACCACGACAGCAATGAGACCACAGCTGCAAGGCTCATGTTTGAAATGGCGGGGGTCTCCTTCAGGTGAGTGGGAGACGCTGGGGGAGAAGGTACCGGGAAGAGCCTGATGAAGACTGCACGTTGGACCTTGTCTGATGTTTAATTTCTGCCTGGGAGGCCTGACTGCCACACTTGGGGGCATCTTTTATTTTTTTAACTGAAGCGTAGTTGACTTACAATGCTGTGCTAATATCCGCTATACAACAAAGTGATTTAGTTATGCATAACTATATACACATTCTTTTCTTTAATATTCCCTTATGGTTTATCATAGGATACTGAATATGGTTCTCTGTGCCACGCAGTAGGACCTTGTTGTTTATCCGTTCCATGTATAAAAGCTTACATCTGCTAACCCCAACCTCCCAGGCTGTCTCTCCCCCAGCACCGTCCCCCCTGGCAACCACAAGACTGTTGTCTATGTTTGTGGATCTGTTTCTCTTTCATGGATATTTGTGTCATAGTTTAGGTTGCACGTGTAAGTGATGTCATATGGTATTTGTCCTTCTCTTTTCTGACTTGCTTCACATAGTTTGCTGATCTCTAGTTGCATCCATGTGACATCATGTCATTCTTTTTTATGGCTTAGTAGTATTCCATTGTGTATGTCTACCCCATCTTCTTGATTCATTCACCTCTGGATGGACATTCAGATTGTCCCCATGTGCTGCCTGTTGTGAATAATACTGCTGTGAACATAGGGGTATGTGTCTCTTTTGGGGTTAGAGTTTTGTCTGGATACAGGAAGCATCTTTTTAAATACGATGAGTTACAGCTCTAAAGATTATCCTCAGGGTCGATTTTAATGGGTCGTGACAGAAGTATCGGAAGACTGTGTAATGATTACACTTTAATATTAATGGCTTCCCAGGGCTTGAACTAATTATTCTGGTAGTGAGAAATTTTAAAATTCACATGTTTTATTATATTAGCATTAAACCTTTCTAAATTTTGCAGATGTAACATAACAACTCTGGCATAAAAAATTTAAGGTGAAAGTAACCTGCTAGGTTGGAACACTGGGAATTCTTTTTACAGTAATAGTTTAAGTTGGGATTTAAAGTTGTTGAGATTTGTATGCTTTTCTTTGCTATGCAGATATTGGGAGGTACATGTTACTTGCAAGTTAGTCCAACCACTTTTGGTTTCTGGTAGAAACTTCTTTTAGACTGAAAACTCTTGAAGATGTTCCTTTATATATTTGTGGTCCACAACTGGGGTCCTTATAATTGGTAACATGGCTAACCTTTTGGATTCTTTAGGGATATAGGTTATATGTAATGAATCTCTTGGACTATTGTGCCTATGAGACACAAATTATGTACAAGTAGTAAAGAATCTTAACTGGGTTGGGAAGATCCCCTGGAGGAGGGCATGGCAGCCCACTCCAGTATCTCGCCTGGAGAATGCCATGGACAGAGGAGCCTGGTGGGCTATAGTCCATGGGGTTGCAAAAGAATCAGATACGACTTAGTGACTAAACAACAATAATTAGATATTTACTGTTTACTGATTTTTTAAAGAATATGTTTAGCCCTCAAGTATGTTCCTTTTACCTTTTTGAGAAGATACATTAATGAGTAAAAAAAAACCCCATGAGTTTATTTTACTTCTGCATTTATAGAACATGATTTTTAAAATGACTCTTCATTAGAGCTGGCTGACTTTGGCTATGCACAAGAGCAAAAGAAAATGTACTCTTTTTTTTTTTTTTTTGCTTTAGAGTGATTGCAGCTTGGCTGCAGAAATTTCCTAAACAATAAGATAAATCTGGTGGGGAAACTCGTCATTGGATGTCATGCCGTGCAGCTAAGTTGTTAGAAATCCTCTGATTCCTCAGTAATTCATGAACTCAGCCAGCTGACGAACACACAAACCAAGCCACCCCATGCATCTTTTTTTGTCTTTAGTCTTTTCCTGTCCCTGTTTCTCTCTGTATGGTGCACTCTAATTGGCTCCTATAGAGACAAAATATCAAGTGAATCCCAGGGAATTTTTTTTTTTCCCTCCCTGCAGAAAATGTAGGTTAAGCCAAAGTAAACAAATGGCTCTAAGTCCTCACTGGATAATGTCTTTCTATGTTTTGTTTCTTACCTTTAGGAAATTCACACCAAAGTGCAGCCAGATTGTCATTGACTTTGATTCAATTAACAGCAGGCCGAGTCAGAAGCTGCAGTGAGCGCCATCTCATTAAATCTCCCAAAGATTGGGATTATCCTCTTCTAAGAAGCTGCTAATGCGTCTCATCTTGAAGTTACATGTAACTTTTTAATAGCCGGGACGGCCAAAGTCGACATCTAAAGAGTATAAAACCTCAAGTCTTCCCGACTCACCCTCCTGTCTCATGGAATCTGCATCTGTTGAAACTCTTGATTTAGGGTTTAAAGTAAAGGCGCCGCCCCCATCCTGTCTCCTGGTTCACCGGTGGCTCTGCAGAAGGGGGTCAGCCGTGTGTCCACTGTTTCACCGCCACTCTTAACACCACGTGTGCTGGCAACAAATAACTGCGGTTGTGTTCCTTCCGAGATGAGCAGACACCCTGACCTGAACATCTGGCCCAAATGAAGCAAACCATGTGATGCCCTTGAGGGGAAGAGAGAGCCCCATAGAACCGTAGCATTTAGGCATGTGCTCTGGAGAGTTGAGGGGACCCCCCCACCCAGAAGTCCTGGGGGGGGTGCACCTGCATCCTGACGGGTGAGGAGTGTCGCTGAGGCAGGGGGTTCTTTCTCCACTTCTGTGGTCCTGCCACCCCCGGGGTGGTAGCACTCTGTCCCTCTGGGGGCTGGGGACCCCTGTTGTTCCAGCTCCTCACTCTTGGTTTGTGGGGGATGCGGAGCTCTTACCTTAGCGCCTCTGAGTACCGAGTTGCTCCTGGAGGAGGCCGCCTGTCTCCCTGCCTCGCCCTGGTCCACGCCCTGCGGGTGGGGGGTTGTGTGGGTGGAAGGGCGGGCACGCACCTGCTGCCCCGTGTACCACCACGGTTCATTCCCAAGGCTGCCCTCCTCGCCCATCAGTGAAACGGGAGCAGGTTTCCGTTTCGTCCAGGTCTGTTGGTGACGCGAGCTCACACGTGCGCCTGGCTTCCTGCCTTCATCATCGGCATGACTCTCGCCTTCCTAATCACCGCCGTTTGGGGAACGGGTCACAGTGCACCTTGTCTTTAATCTCATTTAATTCTTAGTAAATGCGCTCAGTACCTCCGTCGAGGAAATGTTTCTTTATCCTAAAGATTGTGACCGTTTTAGAAGACTCTCTTATGAGTTTTTATTTTGTCTCTGAGGTTCTGTACTCCAAATTCTGGGGCATTTGGAATTTGGCTCCTTGTCAACGTTATTAAAATCGTACTAGAATCCGCCACGCCGAGGTATGTTCATTTTTATATTATAATGATGTGATCGACTCCGTTTCTGTCATCTCCGGGTTGTCTGTGAAGCACACTGCATGTATTTTCATGCTCAGAGAACAGATTGAAGCACCAATGCTGTGTGCCTTCCCCGGGGCTGATGGGCGATGCGTCTCCATGGACCAGAAACTGAAGATGCCCAGGCCGGCTCTCATCCCCGTCTGTCCCCCAGCACACCCCGCCCCCGTCTCAGGTGCGGCTGCCGACAGGTCATCTCAGCCAGCTGACCAGTCCCAGGGCCTCCTCCCTCCCAGAATCCTCCAGTCTCCAGTCTGGCTTTTCCTGCTGTTCCCTATCACATTCTTTCTCTAAATCTCAGAGATTAGATTTTAATCTAATTAGATTTTACTTTCCTCAGTTTTTTTTTCCTTCTATTATCTCCTCCGAACCCCCGCCCTCTGCTGTAAAATGCATGAAACAAAAAGTATGTAGACAAAAAAATCAGTTCAGATAGTTAAAGATGGACAATTAGGTTAAGATTTTTATGTTGCTGTAAATGAGTTGTGAGCCCTCTTGGCAAGGATGGTGTCAGTGGTAAAGAACCCGCCTGGCAAGGCAAGGAGATGTAAGAGATATGGGTTCGATCCCTGGGTTGGGAAGATCCCCTGGAGGTGGGCACAGTAACCCACTCCAGTGTTCTTGCCTGGAGGATCTCACGGACAGAGGAGCCTGGCGGGCTACAGTCCACAGAGTCAGAGTCAGGCACGACGGACTCAACTGACCACATACGCACATATCATTGTTACGTCACATCTGTGAATGGGCTTGGGGGTTAGTATCCTGTGCAATCAGCCCTCGGTGATCACAGATTCCACATATGCAGGTTTAACCAACCTCAGATCAAAAATATTCAGGAAAAAATAATCCAGAAAGTTCTTAAAAGCAAAACTTGAATTTGCCATGTCCATCTATTTCCAGGCAGAGCTGTATTTGCTGTGTTCTGCAGATACTGCGTTTCTTACATATGGAAGGTTTGGGGCGACCCTTGTTGGAGCAAGTCTGTCAGCACCGTTTTTTCACTGACATCTGCTGACTTCATACTTCTGTGTCACGTTTTGATCATTCTCACAATATATTAAGCTTCTTTACTAATGTTTATTATGGTGATCCGTGATCTTTGAGGTTACTGTTGCAAAAAGAATATCTTTCACTGAAGTTTCTGATAATGGCTAGCCTTTTTTAGCAGTTAAGTATTTTTTGATTAAGATATGCATTTTTTGACATAATGCTGTTGCACACTTAATAGACTGTAGTATAGTGTAAACATAACTTTTGTGTGCACTTAGAAGCCAAAAGCACATGCCTCAATTTATTGTGATACTTGCTTCACTGCAGTGGTGTGGGACCAAACCCTAAATACTTCCGAGGCCTTGCCCATACATAGGTTTATATTGTAGATATATTTACAAGTATTTACTTAGGCATGATAAGTGATCTAGAGAGGACTTAAACTATACCAAGGATATTCATGGGTTATATGCAAATACTACGCCATTTTATCTAAGGGACTTGAGCACCCATGGATTTGGGTATCCATGGGGGTCCTGGGGCCAATCCCCTCGGATACCAAGGAATGACTGTAGTGCATCTAACTTACTTAATTTTGATAATGTCTTATATGTTGTCCCATTTTATTACATTTTTAGTGAAAGTAGTTTTTATTTTTTTCATTTCCTTGTTGGGAGGAGGTTAACAGGGAGGATCCTTGCTAGACAGGAAGCATGTCTTTTGATAGTCTGGTGGGTTGTGTGTGTGGTGGTGATCCCACATGGGTGGGCATATAAAGTGTCCACGTATAGACCATGTTGCTGAACTTCCTAGTGACTGGACTGCACATAATTCCGTGTTGGTTTCCTGTATCACTGTAGGAGCCGTAGAATCTTCTGTACAGAGAACTCAGTAGACATCAGCGTTCCAGTTCCTAGAGGTTTGCTTAGAACTGTTGACTTTGGGAACAGCACTCCAGAAGGAAGGCGTTTCGAGCCTTCTCTTGCCTTGCAGGCTCAGCTGGATAATTGTGGTGAATGGAGGCTGATTCGGAGGCAGTGTTGCTGCCTGTCATGGGTAATAAATGACAATAAGGAAACCATCTTTCACGGAACCGATGGTAGGAGAACTCCATTTAAAAGGCAAAATTTCTCAGGGAAATGATAGGAACTCCATTTCCCTGACACATTTTGTGCTCTCTCTTCCTTTTTCAAAGGGTCTGTCCTTAGAGACTTATGAAGCCCAGCAAGATCCAGCAGTGGAAGTGATCAGAGATATTAGCCATTTCCTCCTTAATTAAAAATGAAACAAAATAAGGAAACAAGCATAAGAAGAAAGGTTGAAAAGAGCTTGAATAAAAATGTAGGCTTGTATGACCAGTATCTATACTTCCTCTGTGCCTCTAGAGGAAGTGGGGTTTTGTGGGGGTTCTTTTGCTGTTTCCTGAATATGCTTATTTCTTTTATTTAATTAATTAATTAAACTTTTTTTTTTTGGCCAAGCCATGCAGCATGCAGGATCATAGTTCCCTGACCAGGAATTGAATCTGCATCTTTTGCAATGGAAGCAGGGAGTCTTAACCACTGGACCGCCAGGGAAGTCCCGAGGCATAAGTTTTGATCTTCCAACATCCATATCCACCTGAGGATTAAAAATATTTAGGTTGGAGAATCGACTGTTGTAAGAGGAGAGCCTCAGAGTGCAGGGCAGGTAGTTTTCCTCTGGGTGATGCTGGTGAGACGTTTTCACACTCATAGTTCACTTGGTTTTTTTTTTTTTTTTTTAAAGTTTGGCTTCCCTGGTGGCTCAGAGATTAAAGTGTCTGCCTGGAATGTAGGAGACCCCGGTTCGATCCCTGAGCTGGGAAGATCCCCTGGAGAAGGAAATGGTAACCCACTCCAGGATTCTTGCCTGAGAAATCCCATGGAGGGAGGAGCCTGGTAGGCTACAGTTCATGGGGTCGCAGAGTCGAACACGACTGAGCGACTTCACTCACTTCACTCTGAAAGTGGTAGATTCTGCAAGTCCTCAGTCAGGAGATGACCTTTAAGCTCCATGGGAGGACCAGGCTCTCCATGAGAAGGTCTGTGCTCTGCTTAGTTCTGGGAACCATGGTGATGAGAGGTTAGCATTGGCCGAAGCTGGCAAAGCAACCCTGGGCCAGGGGCTTTGGGAGCTGGGATCACGTTTATTCCATTTAGATGAAGGGTGCCCAAGAATTCTGGAAAGACCTGGAGCTGGTTCCATTTTTCAGATTGTTGGAGCGGGGCTAAAAGCCATTGATTTGTGAGACGAGATCAATCTCCAGATCTCTGTTGAGTGCCTCACCAGATATCAGGGCTTACCAGGTAGCTCAATTGAAAGAATCCTACCAATGCAGTAGACTCAGGTTTGATCCCTGGGTCAGGAAGATCCCCTGGAGAAGGACACGGCTACCCACTCCAGTATTCTCGCCTGGGAAATCCCATGGGCAGAGGAGACGCGGGCTGCAGTCCATGGGGGTCACAGAAGAGTTGATGTAGCTGAGCGCGTAACCAAGTTATCAGGTGGGTTCTCCAGCACTTCCTTGTTTAGAGTCAGAGAAGATACAGGCTTGTTAGATGAAGCCCAGCTCTGCCGATCTCAGGCTAAACAACACTCTCCACCTGCCGGAGCCATGCAAATGCAACCTGTGGTTTAATTTCTTTGGATCGAGTTGTCTGAAGTGTCCACATCCATGTGAGTAAGGCCGGTGGGGAGATGGCCGGGGTCACAAGTGAGTGTCTGCAGGTTCCTGGCTCTAACTGCACTTCCAAAGTCAGATATTTTTAAAGATTTTTAAGGTCCTTCATTAATTTAAATTGCGTTCAGTATTTCCAAAGAAAATTGGAGCAGAGTTCTGTACACCACCTGCTCCCCTCTCAGCAATGGGATTACTAGGTGGAACCCACAGCTCTAGGCCTGGACCCTGAAAACGATGCTGCTCTTATTTTTGGAGGTCAGCAGCCAAGTGAATCCTTCCTACCCACCCTGTACTCCCTCCTGAAGCCCAGGCCATGTCATTACCTGCCAGCTGCTGGTCTTTTCTGTTTTTAAATATATTTTACAATGTAAAATATACATCACATAAAATTTACCATCTTAGCCATTTTCAAGCATACAATTCAGTGATAACTAAAAACATTCACATTTTTTTGAGTGCCCATCGCCACCATCCAGCCCCAGAAGTCTTTTTATTTACAAAACGGGAACTCGGGACTTCCCTGGTGGTCCCGTGGCTGAGACTGCACTCCCAATGCAGGGGACCTGGGATCGATGCCTGGTCAGGGAACTAGATCCCACATGCTGCAAAGAAGATGGAAGATCCCTTAGCTGCAGCTAAGACCCGGTGCAGCCAAATAAAATGTCGGTATTAAAGACCTGGAACTCTTGTGCCCATTGAATAGTGACTCCCCATTCCCCTCTCCCCTCAGCCCCTGGTAACCAGCATTCTACTTTCTGTCTCTGAATTTGACTACTCCAGGTAACCTCCTAGAAGTGGGATCATACAGAATTTTTTCCTCGTGACTGGCTTATTTCACCAAGCGTAGTAACCAAGGTTTATCCATACTGCAGCACGTGTCAGAACTCCCTTCCTCTTGAAAGCTGAATAATACTCCATTGCACACCACATTGTGTTTCTCCATGTCTGTTGATGGACTCTTAGATTGTTCCCACCTTTTCTGCCACCTTCTTTTGAATGTCTGATGTTCCTCTACAACCTGGCATCATTCACATGGGTCCCGGCCTGCCTCCCTTCCTACACAGGTCATCCAGACATCCTGGAATATTCCTCATATATACATATATATATATATATTTTTTTTTTTTTTTTTTTCTTTTCTTTCTATAAGCCTGCCTTTTTTTTTTTGGCCACATCGTGAGGCATGCTGGATCTTAATTCCGTGACCAGGGATCGAACCCGAGGCTCTCTGCAGTGGAAGCTTGAAGTTGTAACCACCGGACCACCCTAAACCAGCCTTTCTAAGAGGCTCTTACTTGCATCCTCTGCCCACACACAACTTTCTATGTCTCTTTCAAGACTGCGCAGGAATCCTGCATTGTCTGTAAAGTTTCCCCTGGCCTTCTCCAGCTGGGAGCGATCTGTGTCTTCTCTGCAATCCTACAGGACTTACTGTCAGCAACAATCTTTTTGGCAGTGAATCGTGCACTGTTTTATGACATCTCTTCTACTGTCTAGAACTGTTATTGAGACATTTCATTTAACTTTTCACAGTGATCTCTTCCTGTTCTAACTAGATGGTTAACTCCACCAGAGCTTGTCTTGTTTCTTTGTACACACTGCCTCCCGTCCCACCCACGTCTTTGCATTGTACCTGACACAGATGTATTTAATACACGTTTAACATTTCCATTTAAAAGTTACGACCCTGATTGCACTTTAATTCAGTGAAGGAGCTGATCAGAAGCCAACTTCCTAAATTAGTTTTGCCACGCCGATTTCCTCGTGAACATCTTGAAAAAATATGATCACACAGAATGCAAGAGAAAGAAATCTTCCTGTTAGCGTCCGGGGTTAATGGGCACATTTGTCTTTGAGAGAGAAGGGAGATAACAATTTAAATGTCTTATTTTTAACTTCTGAGTTTCAGTTAAAGCATTCTTATATATGGTTTTGGATTAGGAAGCTGGCAGTAATGTATGCTTTTGGCAGGACCTCAGAGATGATGTTTCCATGTAAACCCATCTGATTAGAGGATGCCTTGACCTTATTGGGTCTTAACTCACTACAGGATCCTTACTGCTGAAGGATGCTTTATTTTACCTTTTGTTAATGAAGACTGTTACATCTTTGGTATTGTTAAAAATTGCATTTGGTCCAGGTTTTAGGGGGGTGTTTTGGTATTTAATGACTTCCTCTGCACACCGATGCATGACATGCAGCCTTTTGTGTTTATTCTCCTGCCTTTCCCTCATTTTTCCTGAATAAGCAGGCATCAGTAACACACGAAGCTATAAGGAACAGACACCCGACTCTCAATGGCTTAAACAAATAATTTATTTTTCTCACATAATAACTGTATCTGCTGGAGTGGATTCAGCTGCTCAAAGATCTGGGCTTTCTTCTTTATTTTTTTACTTGGCTAACTTTAGCATTATGTCTTAAAGCTTGTTTTGTCAAGCTCCAAGCATTCCCATTAAGTACAAGATGAGAAGATGGGAGGAGGAGTGAACAAGAGACTTCTCCCCTCTTGCCTGTTCTTTTTATCAGGAAAGCAGAAACTTCCCCCAAAGCTCCCAACAGATACTCCCTTCTGTCTCGCCGGCCACAAGTATGACTCAGGGCTCCCTTAGGTGCCAAGGGAGACTGTCTGGATACTTCCATTCCTGTTTCATTATTGCAGTTGATCCTTTAGAAATACAATGATACCACATTAGAAATTAAAACAAAATTTAAAAATGTTTTAATTCATTTAAAATAAAGGGAGTCTGTCTGGGTACTTCCATTCCTGTTTCATTATTGCAGTTGATCCTTTAGAAATATAATGATACCACATTAGACATTAAAACAAATTTTTTAAATGTTTTAATTCATTTAAAATAACAACGATGTCTTTATATGCTAACATAAATAACATGCTTTTGTGAAAATAACTCTTTTCCAGAACAACAAAAAAATACTTTGTGAAAAGAGTAACATGGTCTTACATTTTTGCAGCTCTTTTTACAAAAATATTTTTGCAACTCTTTTAAATATCTGACTTAAAAGGAAACAGATTGTCAGTTCTGTGAGTGCTCTTTATTTGTTGTGATACATTACTTTGATGGAAATGTATGAAGGAAATCAGGCTACATGCAGGTAGGTAGTTAGAAAAGGGTGGGTGGACTTCCCTGGTGGCCCAGCGGTTAAGACTTTGCACTTCCAATGAAGGGAGCATGGATTTGATCCCTGGTGAGGGAACTAAGATCCCACTTGCTGCACAGCAGGCCAAATTGTTTTTTAATTAAAAAAAGAAAAAGGAAGACTCTTTTAGTAGCCTTTTTAAAAAACTACAAATACTCTTCTTTGATACCACACCACAACTTGATGAGTGATAGCTTCCTAAAGCATAGCTTTTGTGTAAAATCTGAAACCATAACAGTGAACGTTTCCTGTCATCTTACATTGAAATCCACCGGTCTGTCTGGCACTTTGAATTGATGTTTTACTCATGTGTGCTGCCATAACATACCTTGGTCACTGGGAAAATGCTGGTTCACTGAGTTATGAAGATCTTCCACATGTTGTATCTATGATACAGTATCCAGAATCAAGTTTGTAAATATTACAACTGATCTCATGAGAAAGAGTCTAAGTATTGGTAAGTTGTCAAACAGTGCCAGATAACAAGTTTTTGTTGTTCAGTCACTCAGTCATGTCCAACTTTTTGCAACCCCTGGACTGCAGTATGTCAGGCTTCTCTGTCCTTCCCCAGCTCCCGGAGTTTGCTCAAACTCATGTGCATCAAGTTGGTGATGCCATCCGACCATCTCGTCCTCTGTTGTCCCCTTCTCCTCCCGCCTTCAATCTTTCCAGCATCAGGGTCTTTTCTAATGAGTCGCCTCTTTGAATCATGTAGGCAAAGTATTGGAGCTTCAGCTTCAGCATCAGTCCTTCCAATGAATATTCAGGACTGATCTCCGTTAGGATGGACTGGTTGGATCTCCATGCAGTTCAAGGGACTCTCAAGAGGCTCCTCCAGCACCGCAGTTCAAAAGCATCAGTTCTTCGGCTGAAACTTTTATCTTTTCGTTTTCCTTGATGCCCTGAGTTCTAGTGACGACCGGAACCACCTTCTGGAAGCTTGTTTCTCACTTCTTTTTCACTGAGTGAGGACGTGGTGGTTCTGTCTAGCCCCTGATCAGGCTGGCTAGCCATCTTCACGGTCGAGCTGGAGCTTTTTATCACCTGCAGCAGCCCTTGAGGAGGGGCTCAGTGACAGGGCATCACCTCTTGGACAGCACATGTTGGCTGGCACTGATAATTGCGGCTGGTTAGAGCCAGGACTAATGAGGCCAAGGTCATGGACTCGGTCCTGAGGCCCAGGTAGCCAGGCTACCTCCAAACTGCCCCCCTCGGCCGGTCAGCTGCCTTGCAGATGCTCCCTGCTTTCTGAATCAGGGCCAGGGAGGTGCCAGCCAGCAGCCAGCAAGGGCTCCTTTTGTTTAAAACCAAGCAAAATAAAAGCAGGGTCTCTAATGTACCACCCCCTGTGATCCCTCTCTAGGAATATCAGACTTAATTATTTACATTTAATTTGTTAGCCATTGGGTGGTTAATTTTTTAAAAACCCGATGATTTATTAGCATTCTGATAATAAGCAGCATTTAATATCTATTAATGAGAGTTCATATGGATCAGCAATTTAATTTTCTTAATAAAATGAATGTGAAAAGTATTGTTTAGGAGACACTCCATACTGTGAGCAGGCTCTCTGAGTGTGTTGTGACCTGGATTTGTTTTGTGAACCAGAAATGGAGGGGAAGATGAAGCCGACTGTAGTTCCTCCACCAGCTGGCTTCTAAGATCGAAGGGTGGGGTGAGAGGACGGAGTTTTCACGAGGTTCACAAATATCACAGACTAATGCCGTAGCTCGCGGTGTCCCCTCACCTCTCTTCTCCACTGCATCCGGGGTGATGCTCAGGCTGACGCCACATCACACCCAGGACAAGCCGGAGGAAGGTGCAAACTGGCTTCGGAAACATGCTCGACAAAAATGCATCCGTAAACTAACAGGGCTCGCCTGGTGGCTCAGTGGTAAAGCGTCAGCCTGCAAATGCAGGAGACGTGTTGGATCCCCGGGTGAGGAAGGTCCCCTCGAGAACGAAATGGCTACCCACTCCAGTATTCTTGCCTGGGAAACTCCATGGACAGCGGAGCCCGGTGGGCTACAGTCCGCGGGGTCGCAAAGGAGTCAGGCACGACTGAGCGACTAAACAACAACAGACACAACCTTGTAAAGCAATTATTCTCCAATTAAAAAGACAAAAACAGCGCCTGTAAACAAATCCAGCACTTCCCTGCCAAATATGAGCGTCGGCCTTTACTGCACGCTTAGGTTAAGCAGCTATCTGGAGGGAAAGTTCCACAATGCAGGTCCAGCTTGTGAAATTCAGAGAAAAGAGGTGTGGAGCAGCACTGTGGCATGTGCCGCCCCCCCCCCCCGCCCCCCAATAACCCAGGGAGCTCTTTACCCCACAGCAACAGCGCCCTGATTTAAAAGCATCACCGCGTGTTCTCGCTGAGTAATAGGTACCCGGCACGATTAGGATTCCACCGGGTGCGACTCTCCCATCAGGAAACCTTTGGGTCGTAGGCGGGGAGGAGCCACGGAGGTAGAGGCCTGGGAGTGAGCTCCCGGCTCTGCAGCCGGGACGCTGTATCAGGATAGTCAGTCCCCGACCCCTCCATGCCGCCTGGGGAACCTGCTTTAGTTGAGTCAAGGATTGGTTGGCTGGGTCTCCCGCGGTGATGCGCGCGTGAACCTGGCGCTTCTGAACGCTGGACGCGCCCAATTAGGACGCCAGGCGGAGCCTCGGGCGCAGGCAGCCCTGGTCCGCGCCGTCTGGTGCTTTTCCAACTGGCTTCCGCGCGATCACACCGCTGAGCTGGGATGATGTTTCAATTTAGACTCCCGCTCAGTCGGGAACCCTTGCGAGCCTCATTGTCTGGGAGCGGGCGCCCTGCCTGCTCCCGCTCTCTCGTCCAGCCTGTCCTCTCTTGGACACGGCCGCGACATTGCTCACGGGCCAAGTGAGTTGTTAGTGTCCCCGGCTGCGGTTGGCACCCTTCCACTCTCGCACGGGCGGCAGCGGCTTTCCAAGGGAAGAGCTCAGACTCTTGAAACGCCGGCGCAGTGCCCGTGCGCTTGGATCCCAGGGGCGCCCTGTGAGTCCGCCTCCCGTGGGTGAGCAGCCTCCCACAGTTGTTGCTAAAGAACATTAGCCTTTACAGTCATCTGTTCTCCAACCGTCCACCTAGCCCGGCTTCTGCAGCTTTAGAGGTAGACACCCCAGATGAGAATGCAGGCTTCCCAAATGTAAACCATAGACATGAATTCATAATCATATATCAATATTGGATTATCATTTATAGAGGATGTGTCACACTAATGCATGATAATAATAGCTGAGTTTGTGCATGTGTGTTGTCAGGGGAGAGAATTTAACTACACAGGGTAGTTAAAATAGAGACAGAAAATAGAACAGTGGTTGTAGGCTCAAAGAGTAAAGAATCCGTTTGCAATGTGCAAGACCTGGGTTCGATCACTGGGTTGGAAAGATTCCCCTGGATGTGGGCATGGCAACCGACTCCAGTATTCTTGCCTGGAGAATCCCCATGGACAGAGGAGCCTGGTGGGCTGCCGTCCATGGGACACGACTGAGTTGGTACATGACTGACCGACAAGCACATACATACCAGGGGCTGAGGGCCCGGAGTGTAGGGAGGTTGTTCAGTGGACACAGAGTCTCAGTTTTGCAAGATGAGAAAGTTCTGGAGCATGCTGGCTGCACATCCGTGTGAATATACTTCACACCACTGAACTGAGCACTTAGCCATGATCAAGATGGTCAGTTTTATGGTACTCGTGTTTTACCACAATGAAAAATAAAAGCAAAACAGCTGTCGCACCCTCGGAGTGCTCACCAGGGCCACATCGTGGATATGCTCATCGTTTGGGGTGAACTTCTGAACTGTCCTCCACCCCCCGCACCGCCTTGCGTCTCTCAGCAATCACTTGGTGCCCAGCCATCCTTACTCTCAACTCAAGAATCCAAGGAAGCACACACTCAGCTTTCTGTCTTATGTCTGGACTTCTCTGCCTGAGGGTCTCAGACTCTCTCAGGAGGACGATCCCGCTTCACCCAGCTCCCTAGGACCCTGCAATGCAGACCACCGCCCCGGGGAACGACCCTCTCACCCCAGGCTCGGGCAGATTTCTCGCCCGAGCGAGAAATGACATAAATGCGATTGTAACACAACTGTGTGGGGGAACCTGGGCTTGCTCTGGACCCCGTGTTCCCAAGAATTCAAGGCAGAGCTGAATTTCTATTATCACTCAGTAATTGGAGTTTCACAGGCTCGGGATTACTGCTAATGGAAAGCAAATGGGCTAAGAATCAAGAAATAAGCACTTGAGCAGCCAGTGCCACTCAGTATAAGCGAAGAGGCTATTATGGCACTTTATGTGGATAGGGATCATCATTTGTGGCAAGATTTGCAAAACCCCTCACCACCTCAGTGACACAAAGCCCCACTAGCCAGTCCAGGAGCCCTGCCCTGCCCGCCGGGAGCAGCTTAGTGGTCGCCCAGGTGGGAAGCCCTCGTCTCTGGCAAGGCTGGCTGCCCAGGGCCCAGCGCACCTCCTGGGGAGCGGAGAGATTTAATATTATCTTTGCTCTCTGTCTGATACCCAAGCCAACGGGCTTCCCTTGTGGCTCAGGGGGTAAAGAATCTGCCTGCAAGGTGGGAGATCTGGGTTCGATGCCTGGGTTGGGAAGATTCCCCTGGAGAAGGGAAAGGCCACCCACTTCAGTAATTCTGGCCTGGAGAATTCTATGGAGGGTCGAAAAGAGTCGGACACGACTGAGCGACTTTCCGTCACTTGCTGTCTGTCTGGTACCCAAACCTCAGAGAAGCCCTGAGGGCCCAGAGCCCTGCCCAGGCTCCCTCAGCCATGTCGCCCCCCGCGGCCCAGAGAACAGGCAGTGACAGGCCTGTTCCCGCAGGCGAGGAGCCCCGAACGGCGGCTCTTGACCCCAGGAGAGGGAAGTGGCTGCACCGAGTGACGTTTCCCGGGGTGTGCTGACCCCTGGTCTCCGGGCTCATCTTGCCCTTTCTCCTCCGGGGAGGAGTGTCAGGCCCGGCTTCCATTGACATGAGGGGCCTCTTCTCCGCAGAGCACGGCCACCCCCTTCCCAGTGACTAAAAGGCAATTTAATATGCAGAAGCTCTGCTAGAACGGCATTAGGTTGTGACATGAGGAGATGGAAAAAAAAGCAAAAAAGCAACCTAAGCCCACACTCTGCCCTTCAGTCGTCCTCCTGAGCCCGCCCGGCCGTTGCCCAAGGGCGGAGCGGCCATGCCGGGGCTCTGCCGGCAGGAGGGACGCAGGCCAGCTCAGCGGCCGGCCGAAGGCTGTCAGGGGTCGAGGGGGTTCTCAAGTTCAAGTTGGTCCCAGGGCTGGAGGGTTATCGCTCCCTGGGGCCGGCAGACCCTGGGGCATTTCCAGACCACCTCTCAGAGGTTGTCCCTCAGCTCCTCCACTCAGCCATTAAATGTCACGGCAGCCCATTCGCACTGGGGATGGAATCTACATCTCACTGTTAAAAAAAAGAAAAAAAAAAGGTGATGAAATGAAAGAAGTTGTGAAATGACATTTTTTTTTTCCAGCAGGTTTGTCATATCTCCTGCATGGAGGGAAATTGCTTTCTGTAAATCTTGGTCCAACAGAACAAAAACACCTATTTCTTTCCAGTTGGGGAGACAGCCATTCTCATCGGCATAATGAAGGTATTGTAAGCTGTGACTTACAAAGTCTGAGGGAAACCAATCTGAAATCTTGACAGATATGATCTTTCCGGGATGCACCGTTCGTTGACGGGCCGCGAGAGACCTCAATTAATTTATGAGCGAGGACAGTGGGGTGCGACCCCTTGTGTGTCGTCTTGAGCTGTCCCTGTCTGCGTTTATGTTCTGGTAATTTAAAAAGATTTATATTAAGCTTTTCTTTCATTTTGAGAGTAGATTAAAATTCTAATGGAAACCATTTGTATGCATTTGTTGAATTGAATAGTATTTATGGCTGTGTTAAAAAAAAAAACGCTGCAAAATTCTGCCGATAATAAAGTCAGTGAAGCAGGAATAAGTGTAAAAGCAGGAAAGGAAGGCTGAATAGAAACCATACTGTATTATACAAGTATAATGAGGGAGGCAAGCCGGGCAGAACGGGGCCGGAATTAGGCCCCCGAATGGGATAGGTTTCCTTATTTAGCGTAAGGTTTTTATAGCCCTTTTATGACTTAAAAGCAAATTTACATTTCGAAATGGGCCAAATCGGGTCCTCCCGGACCCCATGGCCACCTCACCCTTTGCTATTGTTCCTGAGCCCCTAGGGTGTCCAGGACACGCGGGCAGGAAGGAAAATCTAAGCAGTGACTCGGAGGAAGGATGCTGCTCTAGGGGAAGAGGACACAGCGCCTGGGAGCCTGAGGTTGGAGAGTAAGGGGGGAATCTGAGTTCAAGAGCATCAGGCAGGTTGAAACAGCGCCCCTTCTCCCCAGCCCCTTCTGGGCAGGACCAGGGCCGGGCCGGGGCGCGGACCCGTCCGCGTGTGCCCCTGGCGTCCACGTTGATCACTTTGGCCGCCTGCCCCAGAGGCGGAGCCGCTGCGGTCGCCTCCGCAGAGACCGGCAGGGAGCACCCGCGGCCGGAGGACCAGCGCCAGCGCCGAGGGGCTCCGCGCGCACCTGCGTCCGCTGAGGCTTTCTCGCGGGCACCTTCCCCAGAGGACGGAAGCTGGGGCCTCCTGCCTGGCGGGGAGGGCAGAGAAAGCAGGCGTCCATCCTGTCGACATCCACCTCAGACGGCATCTTCGAGTCAGGGAAATGCTGAGCGTGATGGGTAACAATTCTGAGCGAGGAGAAAATGGAAATTTCCCGAGCGCTCACACGGCTCTGTTCCTGGGCTGCTGCTGTTGTCTCCTCCTAGCTGTAAGCGTCTTCTTTAACAGAGCTGCACGGATGTCATAAAATGCCTTACAAAGCGTCAGAGCGGAGTTGTGCATTAGCGAATTTCACAGATGGGAATCTGTGTTGCTGTCAACAGAAGCCTGCATGGCAAATCAGGGGTATCTTAAGAAAGGACCGTCTTCTTTCAAAATCATAACCAAAACCGAAATGCAGGCGTTCTGAGCCAAGTGTTTTCTGAGGCAAAGAGCATCCCCAAACCCGGAAACACAGCCCCGTTCCAGCACTGTGGGTCTCACCAGCCTCAGAGTCTGGTCACTTCTCTATTTAGTTCGCGTGGCCTCTGTGAAGCTAAAACATGGGTCTCTCTGGTCAACTGTGTACCCCTCGCATCCGGCACCGTTCCTCACACATAGAAGGTGCTCGGTGCATCCTTGCTGAGCTAAACATATATGTTCTAGACCCCGAGGAAGATGCAACATGTGTGAGACAAGGTTCCTGCTCGTCACGGGCTGGAAACCTCGGCCAAGGTAGGTGGTGTCTGCACCCAGTAGACACCCAACTCAGGTCCTCGGCTTCAGTCTGAGTGACTAGGGTCTTGTCTGGTGGTCCAGTGGTTAAGACTCCGTGCTCCCAGTGCAGAGGGCCTGGGTTCTATCCCTGGTCAGGGAACTAGATCCTGCATGCCACAACCAAAGATCCCACCTGCCGTAACTAAGACCCGGCGCAGTCTAATAAATAAATAAATATTTTTAAAAATATGATAGCAGGATTTTCTTTAAAAACTTTGTGACTCATGGCAAGTTTTCAACATTTACTTTTCTACCAACTGCCCTCCACCCTCAGTTTCAGAACACAACTTTATATAATTTAATAAAAATCCTTCAGCTAGTTGCTAGAAGCTGTTACATACTTTTGTCCTCCTTGGATCCCCAAGTTACTCCTGGGAAGCAGCTGATATCATCACCATCATCTCATTCACAAATGAGAAAGTAGCCGTGGGGAGATTTAATAACTTGCCTATTGTCATGTAACTGCCATGCAGGAGAGGGATTTGAGTTCACATTGGATTCCAAGCCCAGCGAGCAAGTATTGACTAGACATTTGTGGCTGGCACGGTGCTGAGGAGGGTTGGGGGGAGGTCACAATACATCGCCTCTGCCCTCCAGAAGCTTATCAACTATTAGGTAAAGCCTTTTGTAAGCAAAAAGCAAAACAAAACCAAAAAAAGACTGAATAGGATGCCAACCATTTATGGTATGGGATATATGGAAAGTCTCTTGGTCAGGGGAGGTGGTGGATAGACTACGGTTTCCCAGAGGAGGAGAACTTGACCTCGTTCTTGGAAAAAGAAATCTTTTTGCTAGGACAGCTACAGGAATGCCAAGACAGATCTAAGGTCTCTGCTCAAACATCACCTGAGACGTTTGAGAGGGTGCCTCTGACTCCCCCATATTTTTTAAGAGCAAACTCACTCCTGTTCATTCACAGCAGCCTTGACCTGTTTTATTCCTTTTCCCACAGCACTCCATACATACAACATGCCACATGCCATCAGGCTGAATACTGGTCCCCCTCAAATACCCGCATTCTTGTCCTTGGAAGCTGTGAATATGTTAGCTTACATGGCAAAAGGGCAGGTATGATTATGTTAAAGATCCTGAGATAGGGGAGATTACCCTGCATTATCCAGGGGGACCTGATGGAATCACGAGTCCTTCTAAGAGGGAGGTGGGAGGTCGGAGGAGAGAAGATACTCCTCACCTCACCTTGAAGATGGAGGAAGCTTCTAGACCATGGGAAGCCACGAGTCACAATCAGATGCTGAAAAAGGCAACAAAGTGAATTCTCCCCAGAGCCTCTGAAAGGAGCCAGTCTGTTGACACCTCGGTTTTAGTCCTGTAAGTCTCATTCTGGATTTCTGACCTGCAGAACTGTAGGAGAATACATTGAATACATTTGTGTTGGTTCAAGCCATCAGTGTGTAGGAATTTGTTACAGCAGCAATAGGAAGCTAATACACCACCTGTGTACTGGGTGTGTGTTTATCATCTGTCTTCCTCACTAGAAGATGAACTCCATGAGTCCCAGGGACTTTCTCTACCGTCTAGATTCTTGTATCCTTGCTGGCACAGTTTTGTCAAGTAGCCCAATAAGTATTTGTTGAATTAACCAAGACAGAGAGAGTCAGCACAGGAAGAGGGACAGTTTGGGGAGAGGCATCCCAGGGAATGAAAGATCACGATGTTCTCTAGAATAACAGTTTGGTGTGGTTAATGAGCTGCAGGATTCGGGGAGGCGCAGGGTTTGGAGAGGCTGGAGGGAACTGATGCTGGGGCATTTGTTCTGCGAATGAGGAAGAACTCTTGATGGGTTTTATGTAGAATGGAGGCATGATCATATTTGCTTATTGCTTTTTAAGTAATTTTTAAAAGTATTTTCCCTGGTTTATTGTTTAAAATTGGGAATATATACAAACATAAGCTGAAAAACAAAAATCGCTCATAATCTCATTTCCTAGAGACAGCTACTGTCACCATTTTAGTGGGAGTGTGTGTTTATTTCTCCTTTCAAAATTGGGGTTATACTTTATGTACTACTTCGAAACTGGCTTTTCCCCTTTAATGTGGATTTCTCCATGTTGCTAACCATTCTTCTAAAACCATGGTATTTAATGACTACATAGTATTCTATCATATTAATTACATAACTAAATTTACTTAACCAATTCCTCTAACCTGACAATTATTTTATCCCCTCAATACTTCATTTTCAAAAAGTAATAATAGCAGTGCCTAGCATATGGTAAGCATCAAGATTTGTGGAATAAGTGAATGAGTGAGTGATTTAGAGAACATTTCATGAATAAATCTTTCTGCGTATCTCTGATTGCTTCTTTAGGAAAATGATTCTTGTAAGTCACAGTGTTGGGTCAAAGGCTGTATTTTTTTTTAATGACTCTCAACACATATGGCCAAATTGCCTTTCAAGAAGATTGTAAAAATTATAACCCCACCAGCAATATGTGAGTGCATAATTTCACTGCATCAATGGTGGTACTGTAATTTTTTAAAACCCCTATTTGCATTTTAGAAAAGTTTCCATGGGGACTGGAAGGTAGGTGGTAGTTAAGGGGTCGTGTGAAGTTCAGGCAAACAATAGTAGGAACCTGAACTATAGCCACCGAGGTTAAATCAGAAAGAAAACAGATCTGAGCTACGTATGCAAGATGGAGAGGCTGTACACCTTGAATGCAGAAGTTGGAAGATCTGTTAGAACCCAGGTTTCTGCGTTGGGTAGAATATTGATTGGGAGTCTTTGTTGCAGATGCCTTAAGAAATAAGTCTGACATATTTAAGCAGGGCTTTGTTGTGAGGATATAGAGCAAATCAGAGCCAAAGCGGAGGGATCCCAGAACCACTCAGGGATCCAAGAGGCAGAAAGGAATTGAGGGGACTTCCCTAGTGGTCCTGTGGTTAAGACTTCACCTTCCAATGCAGGGGATGTGGGTTCAATCCCGGGTCAGGAAGCTAAGATCCCACATGCCTTGAGGCCAAAAAGCCAAAACATAAAACAGAAACAAAGCTGTAACAAATTCAATAAAGACTAAAAAATGATCCACATTAAAAAAAATCTGTTAAAAAAAAAAGGAATAGACATCACCTGCTCCTGCCTCCTGCGATAGCTGTAGTCAGGTCAGGAAGCAACAGTTAGAACCAGACATGGAACAATGGACTGGTTCCAAATTGGGAAAGGAGTGCATCAAAGCTGTATATTGTCATCCTGCTTACTTAACTTCTACGCAGAATACATCATGCAAAATGCCGGACTGGACGAAGCACAAGCTAGAATCAAGATTGCCGGGAGAAATATCAATAACCTCAGATATGCAGATAACGCCACCGTTATGGCAGAAAGCAAAGAGGAACTGAAGAGCCTATTGATGAAGGTGAAAGAGGAGGGTGGAAAAGCTGGCTTAAAACTCAACATTCAAAAAACAAAGATCATGGCATGCAGTCCCATCATTTCATGGCAAATAGATGGGGAAACAATGGAAACAGTGAGAGACTTGATTTTCTTGGGCTCCAAGATCACTGCAGGTGGTGACTGCAGCCACAAAATTAAAAGATGCTTGCCTTTTGGAAGAAAAGCTATGACCAACTTAGACAGCATATTAAAAAGCAGAGATATTACTTTGCCAACAAAGGTCAGTATAGTCAAAGCTATGGTTTTTCCAGTAGTCATGTGTCGATGTGAGAGTTGGACCATAAAGAAGGCTGAGCACCTAAGAATTGATGCTTTTGAACTGTGGTGTTGGAGGAGCCTCTTGAGAGTCCCTTGGACTGCAAGGAGATCCAACCAGTCCATCCTAAAGGAAATCAATCCTGAATATTCATTAGAAGGACTGATGCTGAAGCTGAAGCTCCAATACTTTGGCCACTTGATGTGAAGAGCCAAGTCATTGGAAAAGACTCTGATGCTGGGAAAGATTGAAGGCAGGAGGAGAAGGGGAAGACAGGATGAGATGGTTGGATGGCATCACTGACTCAATGGACATGAGTTTGAGCAAGCTCTGGTAGATCATGAAGGACAGAGAAGCCTGGCATGCTACAGTCCAGGGGTCGCAACAACCACCTGTCAGGACCCCAGCCTCAGGGTCTGTCAGTCTCTGAGAAGAATTAACATGGTCTACTCTGCAACAGTCCTTGCTGTTGCAGAGGCAGGAGAAGCCATTCATGGGCAGTCCTACCAGGAAGAGTGAGGGGGGATTTCCCTGGTGGTCCAGCAGTTGAGACTCTGCACTTCCACTGCAGGGGGGAGCAGGCCCCATCCCTGGTCAGGGAACTAAGATCCTGAATGCTTCTCGGTGTGGCCAAAAAATAATTTTTTAACAGAAGAAGAGTGAGGGGGTTATACTGTTCCGTTCAGAAGACCTGGTGGCTTCCTTGGTGGCTCAGACGGTAAAATGTCTGCCTGCAATGCAGGAGATCCGGCTTCAATCCCTGGGCAGGGAAGATCTCCTGGAGAAGGAAATGGCAAACCACTTCAGTGTTCTTGCCTGGAAAATCCCATGGACGGAGGAGCCTGGTAGGCTACAGTCCATGGGATCGCAAAGGGTCAGACACGACTGAGCAGCTTCACTTCACTTCAGAAGACCATTTAAATAAAAGCCAGGTATGCAAGAACCAATGGCTGACTTATCCATATGGCTAATTTAAAACATACCATTATTTGCCAGCAGAGATCAAAAGCTAATAAAATTGTGGCAATTTCATCGAGGGGGGCCTCTGCTAGTCCCCTGTCAATGAATCTCAGGCCTCTTAACCCCCACTGTAAGAGCTCTGAGATCCTCTATACCCCCTGCCCCAACCCTGGGCAGTCCTGGGGGACCCTGGATTCTGAAGCCCAACGCAGACCCCCAGTTGGAAGACAGGTCTATGGATCAGACGTTCTGCTTGGTGGCGTGATCAAGTCATAGGTGCTCACCAAGGTCTGTCTGACTGATTCTGGACCAAAAACCTGGAAGGTTTCTGATAGAAGAGAGAGGCATGCAGTACCAACAGGGAATTTCAAGTTTGGTGAAATACAAAACGAACTTGGCTGCTAACAAGCATGTGTGTGTTGTGTGTTGGTTGCTCAGTCATGTCCAGCTCTCTGTGACTCTATGGACTGTAGCCTGCCAGGCTCCTCCCATCTGTGGGATTTCCCAGGCAAGAATACTGGAGTGGATTGCCAGTTCCCTCTCCAGGGCATCTTCCCAATCCAGGGCTAGAACCTGGGTCTCCCACATTGCAGGCAGGGTCTTTACCATCTTAGCCCCTAGGGAAGCCCACGTTAATAAGCATCTGATTTTATTAGTTCTGTGGTCTGTTTTCTTGAGACATCTCCTGCTGCCTTTCTTGGGGAAGGATTCCTCTATTTTATCATGAAGGAAGGGAAGAGCACTTTTCCATGGTAAACTTTTCCATCCTGCTACCTCTGGTGGGTCAGCAGCATTTTACAGACAGGGAAAATGGGGTGTGGAGAGGTTTATTAACTCTCCCTGGGCTGGAATCCAAGCCCAGCCCTGACCTTCAAGTTCATGGTCTTTCCATCACCTCCCACGACCTCCAGAGAAAACAACTTCCCCTGCTCCCCCTCGTCCAAGAAAAATGAGCTTCCCTTGTTTCCTCTGGGGGGAAATGGTGGGAATAAAATTACTTTGTGTTCATAGGTAATTCATGCCGCTGGCTGTACAGAATGATTTTGATAGGTCCAGGCTTTCTGACTTCCGGAGGCTCTTATTTATGGCTTATTTTCTGGTGCGAGTGAAGAGTGAAGACGGTGCGCGTTGTTCCTGATTATCTCAGAGGCTGAACCCAGCAAACGTTGAAGTGAGGCTGTGGAATCGGACTGGCTGGGTTAGAACACAGTGTAGTTCTGTGTGGTTGAGATTTTCATGAGAAATGTGGGGGGCTGGGATTCCAGGACCCCAGCCTGTGTTGGAACATGGTGGGACTGTGGCTTAGTCACCAGCTTTGAGGCTGGTCTGTTCTGTAAATACTGGAGGCTGCTCCTTCATTGAGACCCAGAGGCTGATCAGCAAGTGTCGGGGTGTCCTCAGCCTCACCCCGTTCCACTTCTCCAGTGTGGCCACTGCAACGTGCTGTCACCAGAAACATGTGGGAAGTTTTCTGGACTGTGGTTTTAATGCAGGGATTCTTAAACTTTGGGGAGCCAAGGACTCCTTTGGCCATCTATGGGTCCCTTTTCAGAGCAATACTTTTTAAGTGCATAAAATAAGATAGTGAGTTACCTAAGATACTAGTTACCATGGAAACTAGTTATATTGATATACAGTTATTGAAATAGTTTTTAAAACTTGTGATAGAGAAAAATACATTTTTTTATTAATGACTTAAATAATGAGATCTAGCTGGGGTTTAATAACCACCATAATTTTGAAGTAGTGATAAGGGTAAATAATATTTCAAGATATTTGCAGCCCCTAGCACTGAGATATGAAAATATCTGTGATTTCTATTGGGAACAAGCCACAGGAACTGTTAATACTGCCGTGGTTCAGTGCCCACATTTTTATAATGAAAGGAAATGCTAAATTTCAGCTAGAGGTTAGTGAAAATGAAGATGTAATTGTTTTCTTATGCAACTTGAGGATCCCCCTGAATTCACTGAACTCCTGGAAAAAATCCTAGCTTTCTTCCCTCAAGACTTTTTAGAGAAATAACTAGTTTATTATTGTTGTTGTTTCCCCCCTTTTTTTTAGTTCTTTTAATTTCCCAGTGTCTTGATTACTCTTGTTCATCCTCCCTGCATGCTCAGAATCCTTTCCTTGGTCTTTTGAACACCTTTACTTTCTTTTTAAAAAATGCTTTTATTATTACTTCTCTGTCCTCTGAAGTCTGAGGTCCTCCCATCTCTGCAATCTGGGGTCCACCCTCCTCTAGATTTGAGGGTTTTCCCTCCTCTGGAGTCTGGGGTCCTCCTCCATCTTGTGCCCCTTACCCATGAATCAGGCAGTGACCCCGACCTTTTTGCCTGTATAGCCCCCCTAGAAGAATTTTAAAACACTGTGTATCCATTTTTAGGTAAACGGCTCAAAATTTTAATGATATGTTTAAGTCGTTTTAAAAGATTTATTTTCCTGCATATTTTGTATTGCCCACATATTGTATTAAAATCTTGGAGCTGCAGATTTTAGCTTATCCAGTTCATGTGATGGAAATGACAAGACCAGTCTTTGTTCTCACATCAGTCAGTGAAATCAGACATCTTTTGGTAGAAGATCTATCAGTTCCCATGACGACCATCTCAGTTCTGAACCTGAATCCTGACATGGGCCAGGATGTGGCCTCAGCTGGAGACAGGTAGCTGGTGGGCACAGAGGTGGGTGGAAGGATGAGCTGATGCCTGGGTTCCTTGTCCGGATCAACTGCTCCCATCAAAGTCTGTCTGAAGCTCTCCTTGCCTCAACCTCAGGGCCTCCTCAGCAACAATGTTTTCTTGAATTATCCCTTTTCAGATGTCCTAGAGATGGAGGTGGCTCAGATGGTAAAGAGTCTGCCTACAATGCAGGAGACTTGGGTTTGATCCCTGGTTCGGGAAGATCCCCTGGAAGAGGAAATAGCAACCCTCTCCAGTATTCTTGTCTGGAAAATGGACAGAGGAGCCTGGTGGGCTACAGTCCATGGGGTCACAAAGAGTCAGACACGACTGAGCGACTAACACTTTGAGAGATGGTCACACTCCAGAGCGACTCAGGATGAGTGTTGGACAGTAAGGTCTTCCTGTTTCCCTCCTCCAGTTTCACTGAAATATAATTGACATCACAGCACTGTATACACTTAAGGTGTAGAGCATAATGATTTGACTTGCATACATCATGAAATGATGACCACAATAAGGTTAGTGGACAGCTGTCATCTCGTATAGATACAGTATAAGGAAGGTCTTACTGAAAAGACAATTGCACAAGGGGATGCAGTGGAGGTTAAACACTGCACAATGCTGGCATGTTTTTGGACCCATCAACTTTAGGCAGTTGAGAACCTGGAAATGGATTCCTGGAAAGCTACCCCGGTCCACTGGAAAGCCTGTGTGGGCTTTGATTTCTTTGGAGACTCATGAACTAAAAGAAGTGGTTTATCATTTGCAGCAACATGGATGAACATAGAGATTGTCATACTGAGTGAAGTAAGTCAGACATGGAGAAATGTCATATAACATCCCTTATACAATTAACTGCGCGAGCATGCTCAGCTATGTCCAACTCTTTGTGACCCCATGGACTGCAGCCCACCAGGCTCCTCCGTCTATGGGATCTCCCAGGCAAGAATCCTGGAGTGGGTTGCCATTTCCTACTCCAGGGGATCTTCTCGACCCAGGGGTCAACCGGGGTCTCCTGCATTGCAGGCAGATTTTTTACAACTAGCTCCACATGGGAAGGACAAGGTTTTCCTTTTAAATACACCCTGCTTTTTTTTTTTTTTACAGGGCTAAGTGGAAATCTCACAGGTGGGACTGAACTTCTCCAGAAAGATAGGAGGGCACAAATCTTGCCAAAGAGGCAGGGAAGGAGCTGACCAGGTAGTCAGTCACCATCAGGGAGGTCCCCCGGGCCTTCGGTCAAGGACACAGGTACGGGGGGACGGCTGGGGGTCGGCTGGGCAGGGGTGGGGCAGGCGCTGAGGACGCCTGGAAAGCTGTGTATTTGAACGGAAGGTCTCAGGGCTCAAGCAGGGGCCGTGGCTTTTGCCATTTTGTCTCATAAAGGCTGTCAGCTGGCACGCAGCAGGCATCGTCTTTAACTTCGGGGTTGCAGCAGCAGCTGCCTTTTGGACGAGGCGGAGGCTGAGAACTCGCCCACTCCTGGTGGCCGAGCTCGTCTGCCTGTGGCAGTCAGGGCTACGCTCTGCCAGAAGGTGGTGCTTGCCTCGGGGGCCTGGTGAGAGGCATCCTTTTGCCGAAAGAGGCGTTTGGTCTTCCTGTGGCTCCGAGTTGCAGCAGAGCGGGCTGACCTCTGGGCGGCAGCCTGGCAGAGGTGGGCCATCTGCAGCGTGTGAGCGAGGCCATAGCACAGAGCTGGGGCAGGCGTGAGCCTTGCTGCGAAGAGGGCTGGATGGGGGCTCCCCCGCCTCTTGTCTGCCCTTGGTTGGTCCCTGGGGTGTGCCAGCATCTGGCGCTTTACCTATGGCCCCAGGAGACAGGCAGGTCCTGAAATGAAACACTATACATGAAGCTCCCTTTGGCGCTGCTCTCTTTGCTAATTTTTAAGGCTTTGCCTAAACATCTCACTCCACACAGCGAAGAGTGGGTGCTCAATAATTCCTTGTTTGGGTTAGCAAATTGAAATAAATGGTAGCATAGTATCAATATGCTGGCCTTGGACTCAGTGTCCCAGAAAGTAAGTGCCATGGCTTTCTCATAGGCTCTGTGAGCCCCTGGCTTCCTGCAGTAGGGATCTGCTAGTACTTTTGATGGTGATTATTAATACTGTATCTGTGTTCTCTGATCTAAAAAATAATGGAGCTTGCGAAGTCCGAATCATGTGTATTTATAAGGAAAATTGCAACAGAAAATTTGAAATTAGAGTATCCTGGAAAATGTTGTTGTTGCATCCTTAAGTTGTGTCCGACTCTTTTGTGACCCCATGGGCTCTCCAGGGGATTTCCCAGGCAAGAATACTGGAGTGGTTTGCCTGTTACTTCTCCAGGGGGTCTACCAGACCCAGAAATCAAACCTGTGGCTCCTGCCGCATCTCCTGCATTGCGGCAGGAGATGGTTCTTTACCATTGAGCCACCGCAGAAGCCCATATACAAGCTCAATCTCATAGATCCTTCAACCTGAAGAGCCCCTGTGTGACATATGTTTCTTTCTCAGACCCAGTTTATTTCTTTATAGCAAAAAAAAAAAAAAAAAAAAAAAAGCTAGTTGGAATATCTATTATTTTCCTAGGCTGCCATCACAAAATGCTGCAGGTGGGATGGGATGAAAGTGCGGTGGTTATGCAGCAGGAATTTATAAGCTCATAGGGGTCAGAAGTTTGAGTTTCTCCTTCCCTTGACCTCACGTGGTTTGCTGGCCTTGGTGCTTCTTGGCTCATAGAGGTGTCGGCCCAGGCTCTCCACATGGCATCCTTCCTCTGTGTGAGTCTATGTTTTAATTTCTCCCTTTAAAAAAAAATGTATTACTGACTTTTGGCTGTGCTGGGCCTTCATTGTTGCACACGGGCTTTCTCCAGCTGTGGTGCTCAGGCTGCTCGTTGGGGCGGCTTCGCTTGCTGAGCTCCGGTAGTTGTGGAACAGAGGCTCAGTTGCCCCATGGCATCCGGGATCTTCCTGGACCAGAATTGAACCCATGTGCCTTGTACTGGCAGGTGGACTCTTAACCACTGGACCACCAGGGAAGTCCTAAATTCCTCTCTTTTATGAGAGTAGCAGTCAGATTGGGCCAACTCCACCACCCCCTCCCACGACCACCCAGTATGACCATTTATCAGCTGAACTCATTCTGATGATCTTATTTCCAAATGAGATCACATTCTGAGGTCCTGGGGGTTAGGACCTCATATAAACATATAAACCCGGGAGTGGGGAATGGGGCACAATTCAGCTCACCAGAGAGTTTTTCCAGCCTCGAGAAAGGAAGACAGAAACATCCAAGGGGCAACTGCCTGTGAAGAGGTGGGGAGGGAAGGGAGGGAGATGGAAAGGAGGTGGGAGAGGAAGGGACGGCCGTGCAGAGCAGCAGCGTCAGAGCGGGCCCGCCTCCGCGTACTCATTCATTCATTCCTGAGACTCTGCTGTTGGCTGAGTGACATCCTAGCATGAATCCATTTTCTTCTACTTCACCTCGTGTATGTAGCTGTTGAAATGAAATAAAATGGAAAATTCAGTTCACCAGTCTCACTAGTTGGATCTCGAGGGTGGCCTGTGGTTACCCCTTTGGAACATTGAGGCTACAGACCATTTCTAGCATCACAGAGAGTTCTGTTCGACAGAACCAGTCCAGAGGGTTGCACCGGAAAAATATGGTTGAGAAAGACAGAAATGTGGACTGGGAGACAGATGGAAATGGGTTGAAAGGAGGTGGAAGGGTCGCAGGTAGCCTTGAGTTTCAGCGGCATTCAAGTGGTGTGTAGGGTTCAGAGATCTAGGAGGAAACCAAGGAGGACTGCTTGAGGTGGGCTGTCAACCAGGCTAAAGCGCTGGGTGACAGACCAGGTGACCTTGGATCTTATGTTCATCTCCCAGCCCACTTCTGAGAAGCCATTCACTCATCATGATGGGTGGTGCTCTGGAAATGTCCCCAGAACCTTCAGTTTGGGAAATACTGACCCCAGAGCAGAATGGCGGGGGTGGGGGTGTGGAGAGGAACAGGCCTGGCTGGTCGTTGCTTCCGGGAGGCCCAGAAGAGCTGCCGTGAAGGGCCCTGGGTGAGGCTGGAGGAGTCGGTGAGGCCCCCGGAGGACCCCTTCATCATGCTTCTGCAAACGCCTCCAAATTGGCGAAGTTCGATCTAGGCAGACGTTTGATGAATAATAAGGTGTCTTTGAGTAATAACATGGATAACATGCTTCTAAGGGCTGAATACAAGGTATTTTATGCATATCCAGGTGGGAGACAGCACAGCTGACAAAACCTCGGGGATTACTGGGTCTCAGAGGCAGAAAGCGATGGCCAGCGCCGCGCCAGTATTGACAGAGGGGCCGGGAGGGGCAGGGGGCAAGCCAGTGTCGCCGAGCAGACACAGCGGAGGTCAGGCGTGGTGACAGGCCTTCGCGCCGGGCTCTGCTCTCTGAATTTTAAGAGCAATAAAGTATAAAACTGCAGCAAATCAACAGCAGTGATGAGCAAAGGTTACAGAGGGGCTAGAAGCTGTTCCACTTGTAAAAAGAGAAATGTGAGGCATGCACAATACAGAGTCTTATTCTCAGGCACCCAAAAAAGCTGTGTCAAGGACACCAGAGCTTCTCCTGGAACCGGCTGGGGTGAGCTTCGTTCTTGCTGGAGCGGGCCTGGGTGCGGAAGGGCACCGCCGATGGCTAATGTTTTCATTGATAAGTATCTCCTGGGGGGTGTTGATGCGGTAGGCTCCCCAGGGGCAGGGGCCTGGCAAGAAACCTTTGAGCCCACACGTGACTGGATGCCCTCCACTTCTCTCACCAACACCTCACTCTCACCTCCCATCGCCTCTTACCTGGGTTGGCAGGACGCGTCTCCTCTGCAACTGATGCGTCCTTCCTTGTTGAGGAAGCTTGGTCCCCATAATCTCCTGACCTCTCTGCACCTTTGACCCCCCTGGACCTGGTTGGCAGCTCTGGGAAGCCTGGACTGGGCGTGTTTGCTCAGCTTTGCCGTCTTTCTTTAGGGAGTACTACCGGCAAAGATGCTGATGCTACGAGGGCTACCAGCTCGTCTCTTCATGGGGTGTGGTGCTGGCCCATAGTAGGGGGAGGGAGAGGAGTGTCAGTATTAGGAAGCCCTCTGGGCTCTTATACCTAGTTTTCTCAACATTAAGGGCTTCCCCGGCAGTGCTAGTGGTAAAGAATCCACCTGCAAATGCAGGTAACTTGAGTTCCACCCCTGGATCAGGAAGATCCCCTGGAGAAGGAAATGACAACCCGCTCCAGTAGTCTTGCTTCAGAAATCTCATGGACAGAGGAGACAGGCAGGATACAGTCCATGGGGCTGCAAAGAGTTGGACGTGACTTCACTTTGACTAAACAACAACTAATGACATAATGGTGTGTACTTGTTGACTCTTCTTTTGTTGACTCTCATTTATCCACTCTCTCCATCACGGAGGTGCAGAGCCTTCCTTGTAGAGCAAGGATAGTGTCCTTCCCCTTTTGCTTCACATCCTCAGTACCTGGCAGAGTTCAGTTCAGTTCAGTCACTCAGTCATGTCCGACTTTTTGTGACCCCATGAACTGCAGCACACCAGGCCTCCCTGTCCATCACCAACTCCTGGAGTTTACTCAAACTCGTGTCCATTGAGTTGGTGATGCCATCCAACCATCTCATCCTCTGTCTTACCCTTCTCCTCCTGCCCTCAATCTTTCCTGGCATCAGGGTCTTTTCAAATGAGTCAGCTCTTCGCATCAGGTGGCCAAAGTATTGGAGTTTCAGCTTCAGCATCAGTCCTTTCAATGAACACCCAGGACTGATCTCCTTTAGGATGGACTGGTTGGATCTCCTTGCAGTCCAAGGGACTCTCAAGAATATTCTCCAGCACCACAGTTCAAAAGCATCAATTCTTCGGGGCTCAGCTTTCTTTATAGTCCAACTTTCACATCCAAACATGACCACTGGAAAAACCATAGCCTTGACTAGATGGCCTTTGTTGACAAAGTAATGTCTCTGCTTTTTAATATGCTGTCCAGGTTGGTTATAACTTTCCTTCCAAGGAGTAAGCGTCTTAATTTCATGGCTGCAATCACCATCTGCAGTGATTTTGGAGCCCAGAAAAATAAAGTCAGCCACTGTTTCCCCATCTATGGCCGCACTATTTCATACCTGGCAGAGTAGTCACTCCATAAATAATGTGAGCACTGAATGTAGGAGGGAGGGGTCGGCCGGAAGCCGTGCCACCCACAGGACCACCGTGCCAGGAGCCAAGAGAAACGGGCTTCACGCCCTGCTCTTCACCACTAGCAGCTGTGTGCTTGCCACTTACCTTTGATTCCCCCCCTCTTTCATCTCTCTAAAACAAGGAGGGTTCACTCTCTGCATTGGGAGCCTCTTGCAAAGGCCTGAGGTCCTTTCGGAGGAGTCTCTTGCTTCTTAGGAAATGCGTGTTTTCCTGGCCCCCGGACTGTTACTATCTTTCCCCCTGCCTGCTCCTTTTAGTATTTAATGGCAGCTGCTGAATTATTTAACTGCGTGAGTGTTTGGGGGACCACGTTTGAAGGGCAAATAAGATAACAAATGAAGCAACGCTGTGGCATCATTCTTTCTGCTGCCGGAGATTCAGGAGCTTTTATTTTTCTTGGGCATCTTGACTTTCCCAACAGAAAGAGTAAAACAAATCACATACACAAATCACAACCCGCCCCCACCAAGCCCTGCCGGAGCCGCTGCAGCCAAACGGGAGCGATTTTAAATGAGAAGATTATAGTCGCAGCTAATGGAGCAGGAGCGAGAAACACTTGTCCCGGGCTGGCGGCACCAAATACCCCTTATCACCTTGGAGAGCGTTATTATTTTAATGTTAAACGCAGTAAATTGCAAACTAGTAAAGTCACAGTCAGCCCTCTCTGGTTGCCCAGTGACAGGCTCGTGCATTAATACGCTTGCCTTATTGTGAGGTTTCTCATCCGCCCGAGTCCCGTTCACAACCTTTATCTCTTTTGGTACCTTCCGTGGAACTGTGCAATAAAGTCTCCTTTTTTAAAGTACAATTCGTTCCCCCCAACCCTATTCTTCCTGGGCTTTTATGACTCACAATTGACAAAGGCCTCGCTAATGGAAATGCAAATTTCCTACCTGTCAAAGACTGAGAATGCCTTCCAAAACAGTGGCTGGTGGGGCAGAAAGTACATTAGCATCTGCACTTGCGGATTGGGTGGGGATGGGGGTGTTGGGGGGGGGTGTGTGGAGAAGCCACTTCCCAGGAATTTGTGGGATAAAAATGTTTGTTTAATGCTGGGGTATAAATAAAACAGATGTGGTCAGAGCCCTTGTGCAGACAGGACAATTCGGGAATTTCAAACTTGTATCCCTCTGGTTTCAGCCCATGTATTATTCAGTTTCAGATCACCCAATACTGCTGTTATGAGGGCTTTGATTTGGGGACCAGGAAGGTCGGGGGCTTTGATGTCTCTTGCTGCTTTCCTGGGGAGGTCCCCTGTTGTGAGGCTGTCTTGGGACCCGACACGTCTGAACCATCGGTTCTGCCCCTTTTCCTCATCCTCTTCTCTTGCTATTATTATTTAACTGTGTGTGTACATGCGTGCACAAGAACAGTGATTGAAATATGGTCTTTGCCTGAAATTTTAGTGGAGAGCAGGGCTGACTTCCTGTATGACAGTCGACAGGGCTTGTCAACTAGGGGGAAAAAAAAAGGCATAACCTAAAAGTTGAGAATTTTGTTTTGTTCAGCAGAGAAACTGAGGACCGAAGCCTGGGGGTATGAACTAAAAGAGATACACAAGTCGAGAGAGGTGAGTTAAGTTTTGTTTGAGGCAAAATGAGGACTGCAGCCTGGGATACATCACCTGAGAGAGCTCTGGGAGACTGCTCCAAAGAGGCAGCGGGGAAGGTCAGTATATAAAATTATGGTGAAGGGGGAGCTCAATACAATTATGCACTCATTTTACAAGAGGTTTTTTGTTAGTCGAGAGGATCTGATGTCATCATGAAGGGATTTAGTGCTTTTCTAGACATGAGGAGGTGCAAGGACTGGGATCATAAAATCTGTTTCTGAGAAAAAGAAAAACAACTATCTACTGACCTGTCCACAGATTCCTTGGAGCAGAGACTGCCTCAGTCCACCCTGGATTCTGCAGGTGTTGAAGGTCAGCAGCTGCCGCTGCACAGGGTTCAGTCTCCACAGAGGCAGGAGGCAAATGCCCCTGTTCAGTTCTTGGCAATGCGCTTGGCAAGTGCCAATCTGTAGTTGACAGGGCCCCCTTGTGGTCATGACTTCAACCATACGTGGGGAGCCTTTTCATGGCCATCTTGTCCCGTGTTGCTGGGAAGACTCACTCCCAGTTCTGAAGATTTTTTTTTGCTGGTAGACCACTCAATGCGCTATTACTGGACTAGGTCTTGATAGTCAAAGATCTCCGGACACCTGTCTTGTAGTTATGGCCCAGGAAAATATTCCCTCTCGTTGCATCTCCCTATATCTAGAGTTACACTATTACAATCATTGATCACATACATTTGATCAATAGCTTCAAGTCTAGTTATCATTGTTTTCTGCACATTCCAGGGAGAAGCTCATTTCACTGGAGGCTCAGTTATACACTTGGTAATAAAAGAGACAATAATCTTGAAAAACAGGCAATATACAAATAATATAGCTAATAACATTAGTGGAATTATAAGTTAATATTTCAGCCATGAGCCTCCCATACCATACCAGTTTTTTGTTTTGGTTTTTAATAAAAGATTGTCAAGACTATGGAATGAGTCACTTAAGGCAGAAATCTAATTTTTCATATGGTCCAACAAATGAGTTATATTAGAGGATTCATCAAGTATGAGAAAACATGCAGTTTGAATTATGGCGCAGGTGCTTCCCTGAGATGCTATAAGGATGTCAAGAGCCGTGCAGTTTTGTAGCACCACCTTCCTCATCATAGAGACCTCAGAGTTCAGTAGACTAATAGCCTGGTTACTATCATTTAAAGCTTATTGAGTGAAAGTTCTTAAGGCTTCAATATGAACAGTTACATCCTCCAATCCTATTGAAAGCACACACACACACACACAAATAGCTGCCAAATGGTCATACCAGTAGAATATAGATCTCTTGACTCATTGAGCTCACACAATCTTAGATTGGCTCAAGTTGCCTCTAATTTATTATGTATATGACCTTGAGTTCATGGGAATCCCAGGTTGCACCTTCCTATTCATCCTGCTAGAAGCCAAGCCATAAATTAGTACCACAAATCAGCTGAGTTCCATACCAATCACTCTCTAAGGGTAATAGTAGGTATCGTTCATAAGGCACCCAGCCTAGTTTTATAATATTACTAGGTTGATCATTTGGGATTCCGTGGTGGCTCAGATGGTAAAGAATCCGCTTGCAATGTGGGAGACCTGAGTTTGATCCCAAGTTGGGAAGATCACCTGGAGGAGATCATGGCAACCCACTCCAGTATTCTTGCCTGGAGAATCTCATGGACAGAGGAGCCTGGTGGGCTACAGTCCACGGGGTCGCAGAGAGTTGGACACGACTGAGTGACTAAGCACACAGGTTAATTATTTTAGTATGATTTAATTGTTCCCAACATAGAGGGACTTTTTAACTTAAATGACCATAACCTGTTGTTAACCATGGATTATAGAGCCATCCCATAAATGTGGGAGTTTTCCTTTTAGTAGACAAGAAGTTAGAGTTTTTGATTGAGACTTGGTTCATCACTCTGAGTTTGAGTGATCCTAAAAGTAAACTTGTAAGGCCTCCTCAGACAACCATTTGCCTTTTTGCATTTCTTTTCCATGGGGATGGTCTTGATCCCTGTCTCCTGTACAGTGTCACGAACCTCCATCCATAGTTCATCAGGCTCTCTGTCTATCAGATCTAGTCTCTTAAATCTATTTCTCACTTCCACTGTATAGTCATAAGGGATTTGATTTAGGTCATACCTGAATGGTCTAGTGGTTATCCCTACTTTCTTCAGTTTAAGTCTGAATTTGGCAATAAGGACCTGCCTCTTGAGAAACCTGTATGCAGGTCAGGAAGCAACAGTTAGAACTGGACATGGAACAACAGACTGGTTCCAAATAGGAAAAGGAGTACATCAAGGCTGTATATTGTCACCCTGCTTTTTTAACTTATATGCAGAGTACATCATGAGAAACGCTGGGCTGGAAGAAGCACAAGCTGGAATCAAGATTGCCGGGAGAAGTATCAATAACCTCAGATATGCAGATGACACCACCCTTATGGCAGAGAGTGAAGAGGAACTGAAAAGCCTCTTGATGAAAGTGAAAGAGTAGAGTGAAAAAGTTGGCTTAAAGCTTAACATTCAGAAAACTAAGATCATGGCATCTGGTCCCATCACTTCATGGCAAATAGATGGGGAGACAGTGGAAACAGTGTCAGACTTTATTTTTCTGGGCTCCAAAATCACTGCAGATGGTGACTGCAGCCATGAAATTAAAAGACACTTACTCCTTAGAAGGAAAGTTATGACCAGCCTAGATAGCTTATTAAAAAGCAGAGACATTACTTTGCCAACAAAAGTTCGTCTGGTCAAGGCTATGGTTTTTCCAGTGGTCATGTATGGATGTGAGAGTTGGACTGTGAAGAAAGCTGAGCGCCAAAAAATTGATGCTTTTGAACTGTGGTGTTGGAGAATACTCTTGAGAGTCCCTTGGACTGCAAGGAGATCCAATCAGTCCATCCTAAAGGAGATAAGTCCTGGGTGCTCATTGGAAGGACTGATGCTGAAGCTGAAACTCCAACACTTTGGCCACCTGATGCGAAGAGTTGACTCGTTGGAAAAGACCCTGATGCTGGGAGGGATTGTGGGCTGGAGAAGGGAATGACAGAGGATGAGATGGCGGATGGCATCACCGACTCAATGGACATGAGTTTGAGTAAACTTCAGGAGTTTGTGATGGACAGGGAGGCCTGGCGTGCTGTGATTCATGGGGTCGCAAATAGTCGGTTCGGACATGACTGAGCGACTGAACTGAACTGAACTGAAAAGCAAACTTAATATATTGCCAGGGTCAGAGCAGGTATTTTTAATTGGCCAGGCGAGAGGATCCCATCTAGCAATATCATGAATAGACAGAACAGGACTGAACTCTCTTCTAAAATGCACTTCCTGTGTTAGTCACTCAGTCATGTGACTCTTTGTGACCCCATGGTCTGTCCATGGAATTCTCTAGGCAAGAATACTGGAGTGGGAAAGTGCCATTCCCTTCTCCAGGGGGATCTTTCTGAACCAGGGATCGAACCCAGGTCTCCCGCATTGCAGGCAGTTTCTTTACCTCCTGGGCTACAAGGTAAGCCCAATAAACTTCCTAAGGGGTGTGCTGTGAGAGCCCCGAGGGGAGAAATCCACCAAGGTAGCCCAAAGTACTAGACACAGGAAACTGGCCACAAACCCAACAATTGGGCTGAATCTTAAACTAGCATAGGATCATGTCCATGATAGAAAACATTTGGTTTATATGCCAAGGTCCAGGAAGTCAAGAAAGCATTATAAATGATCATATGAATCAGGTCCAGCATCTTGGGCAAGCTGTTTACTTCTGATATCCTCTGCTTCTCACCCTAGGGTAGTACAGTTTCCTCAGTTTGAGCCTTGTTTTAGGGTGAGTTTGAGGTCAGCAGTCCTCTCTATAGGCCAGCTCACAGCTCACTGTGCATGAGCTGGTTAAGAGTACCCAATAAAAAGGTCCTTCCATCCAGGTTGGAGACAGTTCCTTAAATTACGTCTTTTTCCTGTCTTGGTTGCAGGTCATGAGGCATCTGATCTTTATCCAAAGATAAATTACTGAGATAAGCTTCAGAAAGAAACTTTGAATGTCCTTTAATAATTCAGTTAAATTTTACATTACTATAACATAACAGCAAAGAACTCTCCAGGAAATGAGTCTTAGTAGATACAGATGTCTATTAACAAACTGGGATTTAACATTCACCGAAACATCTTTTTGTCTCTAAAATTACCCTTGTTTTTACCAAAATAACCAAATTGAGACTAGTTTGCGAAATATGTCTAGTCTCAATAAACTTGGCATGATGATTTATTTAATCATAATTGATCATAGACTTTTTTGCTTTGCTGGAATTTTTATCGGGTCTCAGACTAAACTTTTAAAATAAAATCTTTCAGGGCAAGGAAAGTCATGCAAAAGACTTACCACAGATTTTGCCTAAAAGATCTAGGTGAATTCTTTCCTTCTCAAGGTCTCCAAAATTTCTTGCAATTTTTGTATCTGTTAGTGAGAGAATGTTTCTAACTTACCTGATAAAGTTACTGGAAATCTAAGAGTTTCCAATCTCTGGAGGGGTCAGATAGAGAGAAAAGATAAATGTTTCAGTTTGTTTGTAAAGTATATTCACCAAATTACTATAATTAGTTTGAGAGGAAGGTTTTCCTTACATCTGGAAAACACAGATTCAAACCAGTGATGTTTCAGATAGAAACCATAAAAGTTGAAAGCATATTTACCAGTTCATTCAGTCCTTTTGTTAACCTTTGTGAAGACATCAGGTTTCCCATTAGAATTCTTTAATTTCTTCCAGTTCAGAAACTGGTATTTATCCCAAGTCCTCTCTATAAATCTTTTCTCTCTCTCTTTTATTATTATTATTTTTGATTTATTTATTTTTAATGGAAGGATACAGCATTGCACTGGTTTCTGAAGTGAAGTGTTAGTCGCTCAGTCGTGTCCAACTCTCTGTGACCCTGTGGACCAGGGCTTGCCAGGCTTTTCTATCCATGGGATTCTCAAGCAAGAATACTGGAGTAGTTGCCATTTCCTTCTCCAGGAGATTTTACTGACCCAGGGATTGAACCTGGCTCTCCTGCACTGAAGGCCGACTACCATCAGAGCCACCAAGGAAGCTCTCTGGGAAATGTTGGTTTCTATCAACCATCAATAGGCTTACCTATGCCCCCTTCCACTTGAACATCCCTCCCACTGCCTCCCCATCCAGCACATTCCCATTGGCTATCTATTTAAAAGTAAACTTAATTAAATTTGTTTTTAAACTTGGCCCTAACCACATACAACAGAGAAGGCAATGGCACCCCACTCCAGTACTCTTGCCTGGAGAATCCCATGGACGGAGGAGCCTCGTAGGCTGCAGTCCGTGGGGTCGCTAAGAGTCAGACACGACTGAGCGACTTCACTTTCCCTTTTCACTTTCATGCATTGGAGAAGGAAATGGCAACCCACTCCTGTGTTCTTGCCTGGAGAATCCCAGGGACGGGGGAGCCTGGTGGGCTGCCGTCTATGGGGTTGCACAGAGTCGGACACGACTGAAGTGACTTAGCAGCAGCAGCAGCCATGTACAAAACTTTTCTCAGGGTCCACTTTCCACAAACCTTCTAATCACTTTCTGTAGCCATTACTTTGTTCTCCCATCCTGAAACAGCCACCTGTAAGTTAGACCTACTTCCTTTTCCCTTCATAAAATGTAACTCCTTTCCTCATATCTTCTTTATCAAAAACACATGTCCTACTTTCCTTAAGCAACCAGGAACTGACCTTTATATTAGCATTCTATAGACTGGTGAGCATAATACCAGTAATAATTCTGAAGAAACTTTTAAAATAGAAAACATGTCAGGATGGCACCAAAATTATTCATTAATAGTCCAAAATCTCTTTAGTTTCTTTGTAAGAAGAAATTAGTTTTCAGTAGGCAGTGTTTCAGAATCTTATTTTATTTGGAAATGATCTAGTTGTTCTTAAACTTTCATCACTGAGTTTAGCATAACCCTAGAAATTTAGGTTACCAAAATCTGGAGAGACTATTTTAGACAGACATTCCTAAAGCATAATTACTCTTAATAGAATTTATCTAAAATCTCATATTTCATTTACATTTTTTGAAAGTTTCTTAACTTGAGGAACTTTCCTTGCTGACAAACTTGTAACAGATATAACAATATTTAATTTATATTAAACCTAGGAACAATGAAAATATTCTGCTTAATGTTAATGACTCTTAGACAAGTCTATATTTGTTAGATCAACAAACACTAATACCAGGTATTTAATACTGAATATTTCCCAGTTCAAGTAAACCTGAAATTCATTTAGATTTATTCTGTTGTATTTAGAATTGTTTGATTTATAAGCACTTACTTTTCTTTGTTATTGTTGTTCAGTCCCTAAGTTGTGTCCAACTCTTTGGGACACCATGGGCTTCCCTGTCCTTTACTATTTCCCAGAATTTGATTAAACTCAAGTCCATTGAGTCAGTGATGCCATCCGACCATCTCACCCTCTGTTACCCCCTTCTCCTCCTGCCTTCAATCTTTCCCAGCATCAGGGTCTTTTCAAAGGAGTCAGTTCTTCACATCGGGTGGACAAAGTATTGGAGCTTCAGCATCTGTCCTTACAATGGATATTTAGGGTTGATTTCCTTTAGTATTGACTGGTTTAATCTCCTTGCAGTCCAAGAGATGTTCAAGAGTCTTCTGCAGTACCAGAAGCCTCAGTTCTTTGGCGCTCAGCCTTCTTAATGTCCCAATTCTTATATCCATACATGACGACTAGAAAAACCACAGGTTGAACTAGACAGACCCTTTGTCCACAAAGTGATGTCTCTGCTTTTTAATACACTGTTTAGTTTTGTCTTAGCTTTTCTTCCAAGGAGCAAGCATCTTTTAATTTTGTGACTGCAGTCACTGTCCACAGTGATTTTGGAGTCCAAGAAAAAAGTCTGTCACTGTTTCCACTTTTCCCCCATCTATTTGCCATGAAGTGATGGGACCAGATGACATAATCTTAGTTTTTTGAATGTTGAGTTTTAAGCCAACTTTTTCACTCTCCTCTTTCATCTTCATTAAGAAATTCTTTAGTTCCTCTTCACTTTCTGCCATTAAAGTGGTATCATCTGCGTATCTGAGGTGGTTGTGTCTCCTGGCAATCTTGATTCTAGCTTGTGAGTCATCTAGCCCAGCATTTTGTATCATGTACTCTGAATAGGAATTAAATAAGCAGGTGACAATATACAGCCTTGATGTGCTCCTTTCCTATTTTGGAACCAGTCCGTTGTCCATGCCAGGTTCTAACTGTTGCTTCTTGTCCTGCATACAGGTTTCTCAGGAGGCTGGTAATGTGGCCTGGTATTGCCATCTCTTTATTCCACAGTTTGCTATGATCCAAACAGCAAAGACTTTAGCATAGTCAATGAAGTAGCAGTAGATGTTTTTCTGGAATTCTCTTGCTTTTTCTATGGTCCAGAAGCTGTTGTCAATTTGATCTCTGGTTCCTCTGTCTTTTTTAAATCCAGTTTGGACATCTGGAAGTTCTCGGTTCATGTACTGTTGAAGCCTTGCTTGAAGGATTTTGAGCATGATATTGCTAGGATGTGAAATGAGTGCAATTTTATGGTAATTTGAGCATTCTTTGGCATTGACTTTCTTTGGGATTGGAATGAAAACTGACCTTTTCCAGTCCTGTGGCCACTGCTGAGTTTTCCAAATTTGCTGGCACAATGAGTTCAGCATTTTAACAGCATCATCTTTTAGAATTTGAAATAAAACAGTTAGAAATCCATCACTTCCACTAGCTTTGTTCATAGTAATGCTTCCTAAGGTCCACTTGACTTCACACTCCAGGATGTCTGGCTCTAGGTGAGTGACTATACCATTGGGGTTATTGGGGTCATTAAGAGTTTTTTTTGGCCAGTTCTTCTGTGTATTCTTGCTACCTCTTCTTAACCTCCTCTGCTTCTCTTAGGTCCTTTCCATTTTTGTCCTTTATTGTACCTATCTTTGCATGAAGTGTTCCCTTGGTATCTCCAATTTTCTTAAAGAGATCTTTCCCATTTGATTGTTTTCCTTTCTTTGCATTGGTCAGTTAAGGATGCTTTCTTATCTCTCCTTGCTATTCTCTGGAACTCTGCATTCAGGTGGGTATATATTTCCCTTTCTCCTTTGCCTTTCACTTCTCTTCTTAGCTATTTGTAAGGCCTCCTCAGACAGCCACTTTGCCTTCTTGCATTTCTTTTTCATGAGGATGGTTTTGGTCACCACCTCCTGTACAGTGTTAACGAACCTCTGTCCATAGTTTCTCATGCACTCTGTCTACTAGAGCTAGTCCTTTGAATCTATTAATCACCTCCACTGTATAATCATACGGGGTTTGATTTGGGTCATACCTGAATGGTCTAGTGGTTTTCCAAACTTTCTTCAATTTGAGCCTGAATTTTGTAATAAGGAGCTGATGATCTGAGCCATAGTCAGCTCCTGGTCTTATTTTTGCTGACTGTATAGAGCTTTTCCATCTTTGGCAGCAAAGAATATAATCAATTTGATTTTGGTATTGACCATCTGGTGATGTCCATGTGTAGAGTCATCACTTGTGTTGTTGGAAGAGGGTGTTTGCTATGACCAGTGCATTCTCTTGGCAAAACTCTGTTAGCCTTTGCCCTGTTTCATTTCGTACCCCAAGGCCAAACTTCCCTGTTACTCCAGGTATCTCTTGACTTCCTACTTTTGCATTACAGTCCCCTATGATGAAAAGGACATCTTTTTTTGGTGTTACTTCTAGGAGGTCTTGTAGGTCTTTATAAAATTGTTTAACTTCAACTTATTTGGCATTAGTGGTTGAGGCATAGGCTTGGATTACTGTGATATTGAATGGAAATAACCAAGATCATTCTGTCATTTTTGAGATCACACCCAAGGACTGAATTTCAGACACTTTTAGAGCTCTTTTACAAACCAGTCTCAGCAATCAGCAATATTATCCAAAAACACATATTGAGACATACATATATCCAAAGAGACACACCAAGAGATCTCATAGCTTTTGTTTTCCAAATCTAGTTATGAATCAGATATCACAATATGAAAAACATCTACTTCTGCTTCATTGACTATGCTAAAGACTTTAACTGTATGGATTACAACAAACTGGAAAATTCTTAAAGAGTGGGAATACCTGACCACCTTACCTGCTTCCTATGAAACCTGTATGCAGGTCAAGAAGCAACAGAACTGGACATGGAAAAATGGGCTGGTTCAAAATTGAGAAACATTCTGTCAATTGAGTAGAGGAAGCAAGAGTTTGTCCAATGCAGACCAGAGAGTTGTCCGTCCATTCTGTAGATAAGGGAAATAGGCATAGAAAAGCTAAGGCAATGGATTACTTCATAGAGGCACCAGTCAGGGTCATATTTAAATCACCCAGCATAAGCAGAGTTCACTGAATCCCAAGAGCAAGGATGAGAGCAAAGAAGACAGTAGTTATCTACATTTACCAGAGCATTACTTGTGGGCTTTCCTGGCGGCTCAGATGGTAAAGAATGTGCCTGCAATGGGGGAGACCTGGGTTCAATCCCTCGGTTGGGAAGATCCCCTGGAGGAGGGCATGGCAACCCGCTCCAGTATTCTTGCCTGGAGCATCCCATGGACAGAGGTGCCTGGCGGGCTACAGTCCATGGGATCCCAAAGAGTTGGACACAGCTGAGTGACTAAGCAGAGTACAGCACAATATTACTCTGAGTGGATTGAGTGCTGGGAAGCATAAAGAAGATAGTTGCTATGGGTACTTAGCTTAGGATCTAAGAAGATTTTTGGCCTTTTTGAATAGCAGCTTCAGGTCTTCTGGAGGCTCACTCATCCACCTGAGATTTTCAGGCTGTCCTGGGTCCTCTGTGTCCTGTGGAGACTTGGAGGAGGGGATGGATTCACAGGGATGGCCGGAAGGTGGGTCCTCAGGTTCCTGTGACATATCAGTGGGGACAACTTTAAACCTGGACAGATGAACCTAGTTGGTGACCCCCTGGAGTTTGACTGCCCTCGGGGTGCTCAGCAGAACTTGGAAAGGGCCCTTCCATTTGGGCAGAAGCTGGTAGCTGGGGGACTCATTCTTCCCGGCCTTTAAAAGTACCCAGTGTCCAGGTTTTGCTGCAGGATAAAAGGGGGACTGGCATCTGGAGAGGGTCGCACTCTGTTGCTATATTCCCGTATAGCTTCTGGAACTGGCCCAGATTTATAATGTATGCAAGATGAGCCTGGATTTCTGGGTCAGTTAGCATGTCCAGAGTAGTGAGGAATAGCCTTCCATATGTCATTTCGAAAGGGCTTAACTTAGTGGTTGTTTTAGGAGCTGCCCTGACCCTTAACAGGGCTACTGGCAGCAGGCAATACCACAACTCTGACATTTCCTGACAGTTTGTCCAAGGTTTTTTTTAGCGTGTGATTAGCCTGTTGCACCTTTCCCGAGGACTGAGGTCTTCAGGATGAATAGAAATGGCATTTAATTCCTAAAGCCTGCAAACATTGTCGTGACACCTTTGCTGCAAACAAAGGTCCATTGTTACTCTGAAGGTGGCAAGGAGTGCCTCAGTACTTCCATTGCCTTCTCTGCTCTAGCAGCTAAGGCTTCTATTCATGCAGTAAAGGTATCTATAAAGACTAATAAGTGTATCTATAAAGACTAATAAATGTTTGAAGCCCTGGAAGGGCATCTGAGTGACATCTCTTTGCCAGTCCTCTCCTGGGACAATCCCTCGACTCTGGGCTGGGGGAGGCTTGATGTTGCCTCCTGGGTTATGGGTGGTGCAAAGGGCACAGGCTCAAGTGATTCTTCTAAACGTTTCCGGGAGCCCTTTCCCTGTAAAAAGTTGGAAAACTATCATGGACGTTGCATCTCTCCCCAGATGCAAAGAATCGGTAGCCCTTTAATAGTGTTCCACTGATCACACAGAGGTATGAGCAATTTCTGATATGCACCACCAGCCATCTGTTCCCTTCATTCCTCCTCTGTCTCGTGCCTAGTTCTCTTCGGAAGTTGAGGACCTGGTAGTACAAGATTAGAACGGGTGAGGGGTGGGATTAGAGCCATTTCGTTTATGGGCATCTGGGCTGTTTTCTTAGCTTTTGGATCTGCTCTGTCGTCTCCCTGGATAACTTAGGAAATTTCCTTTTGGTGCCCACAGCAGTGGATGACTGCTACCTGCTTTGGTTTTAAGAACACTTCTATGAGGTGTAAGATTTCAGTCTCACACTTTATAGGAGAGGTTTTTTGCATTTAGAAGTCCTGTCTCTCTCCAGGGACTTCCCTGGTGGCTCAGATGGTAAAGAATCTGCCTGTAATGTGGGAGACCTGCGTTTGATCCCTGGGTTGGGAAGATCCCCTGGAGGAGGGAACAGCAATCCACTCTAGTATTCTTGCCTGGAGAATTCCGTGGACAGAGGAGCCTGCAGCCTGGTGGGCTATAGTCCATGGGTCGCAAAGAGTTGAACATGACTGAGCGATTAACACACACATGTGCTCTCTCTAGATAGCTTCAAGGGCTTGTAGAACAAGGAAGGCGTAATTTGAGTCTGTGTATATATTGACAACCTTTCCTTCTCCTAGGATTAAGGCTCAGGTTAGAGCTAGCAGTTCGGCCTTTTGGGCTGAGGCGTTAGTTGGCAAAGGTTTTGCTTCTCTGATGCCTTGTGTGCTCACAATAGCATACCCTGCCCTTCTGATTCTATATCTAATCAAACTACTACCATCAGTAAAACATTCCTCCTCACGGTTTTCTTTGGCTTGATTTGTTAGATCAGACCTACAGGAATAGACTTGGTCCAGGGTTTCAAGGCATGAATGTATTAGCTCTGTTTCCTTAGCAGGCATCAACGTAGCTGGGTTCAGGGTGTGACAAGTTTTGAGAGTCCCTTCTGGAGAATCAAGAAGTAAAGCCTGGTATTTAGTAAGACAGCCTCCTGTTAGCCAGTGATGACCTTTTATCTCTAGGATCCCCTGTACTTGATAAGGGGTCTGGGCTTGCAGTGACTGCCCAAAGGTAAGCTTGTTAGCTTCTTCGACCAATTAGATGATGGCAGCTACTGCTTGGAGGCAGTCAGGCCAGCCTTGGTCATGGAGTCTAGTTGCTTGGAGAAGTAGCCTATGGGCTGGGGAACTTCCCCTAGCTGTTGTCCTAACCCCCAGAGCTGTCCTTGTTTATCAGCTACTTACAAGAAGAATGGCTTGTTTAAGTTGGCGAGACCCAGAGCGGGGGCTCCAGTTAGGGCCTGCTTGTTATTGCAAAAAGCCTTTTCTTGCTTCCCATTCCAGAGTAAAGTCTCTGTATCTGGGCCTCTGATGGCTTCAAACAGGGGCTTGGCCCCTAGCCCAAATCCTGGGATCCCACTTCGGCAGAATCCCGCCATGCCTAGAAAGGTACAGAGATGTTTCTTAGTCTTTGGGCATACTTAGGCTCAATATAGCTAGTTTTCTGTCTGGAGATAGCTGTCTACTCCCCAGGTTTGTAATATATCCCAGATCTTTAACCTGTTGCTTTGAAATCTGTGCCTTTTTTCTGAGAGACTGTAAGCGTGGATTCCAAAGAAATTAAGGACTTCATGGGTGTTTTGATCTGAGGTCTCCCTTGTGGGGGCGACATATTAATATATCATCCACATATTGTATAATAGCACCTTCTCTTAGGTATTTCCTTTAGCTCCTTTCCTAGGGCCTGGGCGAACAAGTGCAGGCTGTTCCAATACCCCTGAGGCAATACCATCCAGGTATGTCTGAGTCCGGGTCAGTCCACTCGAGTGCAAATAGTTACTGTGACAAAGGATGAACTGGGATGCAGAAAAAGGCATCCTTGGGATCGAGAACAGTAAACCCTTTAGCATTTTCAGGGACCTGGGCAAGTATCTTGTATGGATTGGCCACAAGGGGATGTGTAGGGATCACAGTCTTGTTTATTGCCCTAAGGGCTCGAGCCATCCTACATTCCCCATTTGGCTTAACAACGGGCAGAATAGGAGTATTGCATGGAGACTGGCAGGACACCAAGAGGTCATGCCTTGGGAATTTATCCATGAGGGGTTGCAAACCCTTCTTGTGCTTCCAACTTTATAGGATAGTTTTTCTTTTTAGGATAACAGGTTTCTAGTCTAAGGCTAGTTCTCACTGGTTGGGCGTTTATGGCCTTCCAGGGATTCCCTTGTCCCATGCTGAAGGGTCTACTGCTTGTAGAATATGGCTAGGAATGGAATCTTGCTCTTCTGGCTTGTCTGTCTTAGAGTTAAAATAAGGGGCTCCTTGGGGACTCCTAACTGGAGTATGTCCCCAGGGGAGCCCAAAAGGCCCCTCCCAAAGACAGAGCTAAGACACTGAGGCACAACTGGAAAGGCATGCAAAATCAACCACAGCTCAAATTGGCCAGTGAAAGGCCCAGGGAAACAATGGACTTGAGATTTCCATTGACACCAGTCACAGTACAGCTTTTGGAGGCGTGAGGTCCCGCATGACAAATTAAGACCGAATAAGTGGCTCTTGCATCAGTTAAGAAATCGATTTTTTGACCTGCCATGTCAAGGACTACCTGGAGTGCCTCGATGGAGATAGACATCTCATTGGGGGGAGCCTCCAGAGTCCCCTGGCCGCCTGTCATCCAGCATGATGGCCATCTCGGGAACGGGAGTCCCCCACTTCCCCTTCAGGACTGAGGGCAGCCCCTCTTCCAATGACCTGTTTGCAGGCAAGACATGGCCTGGGGGGGCTGTTTCTGGTAATCTTGGGCCCCGTGGCTGTTGACTTGCATTTGTAGCATTGCCACTTGCTGGTCTTGCCTCCAGACGGATAGCTGGACTTTCTCGGGCCCCTTGGGTTGTCCTGAGATTGCAAGGCATGGCTGACAGCAACGATTATCAGGTGTGCACGAGCCCTGGCCTGCCTTTTCTCAGGTTGGGTTCTCTTTTCCTCCTGAGTTTGGTCTCGATTATTAAATACACCCAAAGGCCACATCTAGGAGCTCAGCCATAGGCATCTGTGGGCCAGATTGTAACTTTTGGAGTTTCTTCCTAATATTGCGGGTGGCAGCTGGCTAATAAAGTACTGTCCCAGCAGGGACTGACCTTCGGACGTGGAGGGATCTATGCTGGCATACTTCCTAAATACCTCCACAAGTTGCCCGTGAAAGAGGGCTGGATTTTCCTTTTCTTCCTGGGTCACTCTTTTAACCTTTTCGTAGTTAACTGACTTCTTGATGCAGTTTTTCATCCCTTCTAATACACATTGGATCATGTGCTTCCTGGCTTCTGTTCCCTCCTGGGTATTATAATTCCAAGAGAGTTCCTGCTTTGGGACTGCATCTTGGGGCTTCCCTGATGGTTCAGATGAGAAAGAGTCTGCCTGCAATGCAGGAGACCTGGGTTCAATCCCTGGGTCAAGAAGATCCCCTGGAGAAGGAAATGGCAGCCCACTCCAACATTCTTATCTGGGAAATCCCACGGACGGATGGCCTGGTAGGCTACAGTCCATGGGGTCGCAGAGAATCAAACACGACTGAGTGACTTAACACTTTCACTTGGTAGCTCAGCTGGTAAAGAATCTGCCTGCAATACAGGAGAACCTGGTTTAATTCCTGAATTGGGGAGATCCCCTGGAGAAGGTATAGGCTACCTACCTACTCCAATATTCTTGGGCTTCCCTGGCGGCTCAGATGGTAAAAAATTCTACCTGCAATGTGGGAGACCTGGGTTCAACCCCTGGGTTAGGAAGATCCCCTGGAGGAGGGCATGGGAACCCGCTCCAGTATTCTTGCCTGGAGAATCCCATGGACAGAGGTGCCTGGCGGGCTACAGTCCATGGGGTTGCAAAGAGTTGGATATGACTGAGCGACTGAACACAGCTCCAGTCACAGCATAATGTTTGGGTTGGTCAGCAAGCTGGTCAGCATGCCCCTGGCTGCTGTCCAGATTCCCTGTTTTTCCTTAGGAGTACAGCAGGCAGACAGAACCACTTGCACATCCATCCAAGTTAGATCAGAGACCACAGTGAGGGCATGAAACTCTTCAAGAAATTTACTGGGTTCTTCAGAAAGTTGGCCCAGTTTCTGTCTACAGTGGGCCAAGTCAGTTAAAGAGAAGGGCACGTGTACGCGATTGTCCCTTTTCCATTTGCCATCTCCGTAAGAGGACATAACCTCTCTGGTTCTGGGTGATAGGAAGCTCCTACTGAGAGTTACCCAGAGGGACTAGTCTCTGTTTCTTGGGGTAACAGAAGCGCATGGAGGGGAATAAGGAGGTGAAGTTTGGGATGAAGGAGAGAGACCAGGAGAAAGAGATGATTCAGGAGAAGTGGATGACTCAGGAGGAGAAGGTGGCTTGGGAGAAGTAGAAATACCATTGCGAGCAGGGAGAGCTTAGTTTCCCCACCGAGAGATGGCAGAGCTTAGGAGGGGATCATCCAAAATGTCAGGAGAGTTTTCTGGTTCTCCAGGTTTTAAACTACAAGAGTCATATAGGGCGGGATTTTGGTAAAGGACCATGAAAGCCTCAAGATAGGGAATCTCTCTCCCCTTTTCCATTCTGTGGCAATAAAGATCCAATTGCAGAATGGTGTTATAATTTAGACACTCGTTCTCAGGCCAGTTTTCTCCATTTCCCAACTTATACAAAGGCCAGGCACTGCTGCAATATGACTTTAAGTTTTCTCCTTTTTTAACCCTTTGATTTCAAATAATTTCCAGTTCTTAAGTGTTTCTTCAGGCCTGGAAGGAGATCCTCCCACCTTGAGTAATCTTCACTCCCAGGTTTTGGCACCAGATGATTTCGGACACACGCAGCAGTAAGCAGCAGCTGGAAGCAGGGTCTTAGTTTCCCAGACCCAGAGTCCTAACCACTGGACCACACGAGCCAGCAGTTGGGGCTGAGGTCCCTAGTCTTGCCTGCCTAGTCAAGAATGAATTCAGGCAAGGAGGCAGAAGATAAAGAGTAAAGTCAAAAGTTTATTGAAAGGAAAAGTACATGTGGAAAGGTGCATGGGTGAGCTCAGAGAGAGTCTTGCCTTTGGGAAGTTCAAATCCTTTATAAGGGGGCGGTTCTCTGGGTCTTTGTCTTCCTTCAGGCCAATGACCTTGCTTTGTTCCCCGCTGGTTAATTTGTCTTAGTACCTTCCCCTGGGATGTGGACACACACCTTAGCCACGATGGATCTCAAAGTGAAGGCTTCTGGGAGGAGCAAGACTCCTTAAGGCCTGGAATTATCCTCTGACTTTTGACTTTCTGTTCATGTGTAGTGTCTACCTTCTCTTTCACTCAGACAGGGTTTTTTCTTCTCTTTGACCGTGCTGTGATTATTGCCGTAAGGTGTTAACAAGAGACAGAGACTAGCTAGTCACTGAGTTTTTCTTGTTACTTCCAAATGTAAATGCAAATTGGGGGCTGGTTATAAAATCTTCAACTGGAGTCCACCTATGTCTTATCTCAGGAAATGCAAAGAAGAGGCTGGCTGGTTGTAAATGTCCAACTTGGATATCAGAACCTTCTGATATCATTTCAAGCTAAAAAAGGCTGCTATCATTGACTCTTTCAGGTTGCAGGTCTAGTGGGACTAGGAAGCCACGTTTGGTGACTTCCACATAGTTTCAAGAAATTTCTTGAAATTTTGTTTCCTGCAAAGGAGTTATTCTATCATTTCCTCTTTTAGAAGCTTCTAGATACCAATCAAAGTAAGCATGGCCGGACTTTTCTAAAGGTGGGTGCAGAAATATCAATTTTGGAAAATCAAAAGAGTCCCAACTTGGCCATTTTTGGTTGAGATCTCTTTTAGTATAACTTCCCCAATTCACTAGGTACTTGCAAGTATGAGCTCTGCACATATTGTACATGAATATGGCTGGAGTGTTAGAGGTTGGCTTTCTGAAACCCCTCTGTTTCTATTTTTGAGATTCTGTTTCTCACTTTAAGTTGAATTTCAGGGATAAAAATCACTAATGAAATTGCGTGGTGGGCCTGTGTGCTGTTGTGAGCTGAACTCCTCCGGGAGTCACCCAGAGTTGTTTCAGGTCCTCTTCATGCCTTGGATTCTCCCTCCAGCAGTCTAAGACCACTGTGTGTGCTCAGGTTGCTGAATGGCCAATACTTAGGTGTGACCCCCAGAGGAGCAAGTATTTTAATTATTGAGTGGGTTTACCTATGGGACCACTATACAGAATGAGGGCCAGGCCTCTATCACTGCTGAAATTTTCTTAGTCACCTGAGAAAACCGTAACTGACTGGGTGGAGTCTTGTCCCTTTTCCTTGGAGCAAAGCTCTTATATATTCTCCTCACTTTTATCTTGACAAATTCTATAAAGGCAGTCAAACTGAGGAAAAGTGTAGGATTGGCCTCTTACCTAACCACTCAGCCAAGACCACTCAGTCTCCTACGACAGAGCGACCTCAGCATCTTTCAGCCGAGCCACCAGTGTTCCTGAATTTTTTTCAATAGAACACCCTCCCCCCCTGAGCACCTTTCCACTGGGTGGGTATTCCCTGGCATCTTTCAGGCAGCCCCCCACCCAGTATCTTTCGACTGGGTGGAAATTTCTCAATATCTTTCAACCGAGTCCCACTCAGTGTCTAGACCATGAGTGGGTCTGTCCCTGATATTTCACCCGCCCCACCCCAGTATCTTTCCACCTGGGAGGGGGCTGGTAACCTGCCCCACTTCCAAATCAAACTCAGACTCTCAACCAGTATGGGAGATTCGAGAGCCAGGAGAGACGTACCCAAACTCATCTGCACTCCCGGAGGAGGTGGATGGCGCAAGTGGCCGCTGCTGGTACCAAAGCTCTGGTTCCTTGTGGAATTCAGGAGAAGGAAGGCAGTCCACTCTGGGCTGGCTGCTTCCTCAGTCACCGTACCTCTGGGCTAAAAAAGATACACAACTTGAAAGTGTTGAGTTAACTTTTATTTGGGGCAAAATGAGGACAGCAGTCTGGGAGCAGCACCTCAGATAGCTCTGAGAGACTGCTCCGGAGGCAGTGGGACAAGGTCAGTGTAGAAGAGTTTGCTGAAGAGGGCGTTCAGTACAATTTAGCACTTATTTTACAAAAGTTTTTCTGCTAGTCAAGAGGATCTGATGTCACCATAAGGGGTTAGTAGATCTGAGGAAATGCAAGGATTTGTTGCTGTTCAGTCACTCAGTCAGGTCTGACTCGTTCCAATCCCTGGACTACAGCATGCCAGGATTCCCTGTCCATCACTATCTCCCAGAGTTTGCTCAAACTCACATCCATCGAGTCGGTGATGCCATCATCCAACCACCTCATCCTCTGTCATTCCTTCTCCTGCCCTCAATCCTTCCCAGATCAGGATCTTTTTCAATGAGTCAGTTCCTTGCTTCAGGTAGCCAAAGTACTGGAGCTTCCGCTTCAGCATCAGTCCTTCCAATGAATATTCAGAGCTGATTTCCTTAAGTATTGACTGATTTGATCTCCTTGCAGTCCAATGGACTCTCAGGAGTCTTCCCTAGCACAATCGTTCAAAAGCCTCAATTCTTGGCACTCAGCCTTCTTTATGATCCAAATCTCACATCCATACGTGACTACTGGAAAAACAATAACTTGGACTATTTGGACCTTTGTTGACAAAGTAATATGTCTGCTTCTAACATGCTGTCTAGGTTTGTCATAGCTTTTCTTCCAAGGAGCAAACACCTTTCAATTTCATGACTGCTGCCACCATCTGCAGTGATTTTGGAGACCAGTAAAATAATGTCTGTTATTGTTTTCACATATTTCCCATCTGTTTGCCATGAAGTGATGGGACTCAATGCCATGATCTTAGTTTTTTGAATGTTCAGTTTTAACCCAGCTTTTTCACTCTCCTCTTTCACACTCATCATAAGGCTCTTTAGTTCCTCTTCACTTTCTGCCATGAGGGTGGTGTTATCTGCATATCTGAAGTTATTGATATTTCTCCCAGCCATCTTGATTCCAGCTTGAGCTTCATCCAGCCCAGCATTTCACATGAGGTACTCTGCATAGAAGTTAAATAAGCAGGGTGACAATATCCAGCCTTGATGTTATCCTTCCCGAATTTTGAATCTGTGCATTGTTCTATGTCAGGTTCTTTCCAATTTTAGTATATGTGCTGCTGAAGTGAGCACTCTATGTCAGGTTCTAACTGTTGTTTCTTGACCTGCACACAGGTTTCTCAGGAGGCAGGTAAGATGGTCTGGTGTTCCCATCTCTTTAAGAATTTTTCACAGTTTGTTGTGATCCACACAGTCAAAGGCTTTTGCATAATAAATGAAGCAGAAGTGGATGTTTTTCTGGAATTGTTTTGCTTTTTCTATGATCTAACAGATGGTGGCAATTTGATCTCTGATTCTTCTGCCTTTTTTGTATCCAGCTTGTACATCTGGAATTTCTCGGTTCATGTACTGTCGAAGCCTACCTTGAAGGATTTTGAGCATAATCTTGCTAGCGTGTGAAATGAGTGCAATTGTGTGGTAGTTTGAATATTTTGTGGCATTGCCCTTCCTTGGGATTGGAATGAAAATGACCTTTTCCAGTCCTGTATCCACTGCTGAACTTTCCAAATTTGCTGGCATATTGAGTTCAGCACTTTAACAGCATCATCTTTTAGCATTTGAAATGGGACAGCTGAAATTCCATCACCTCCACTAGCTTTTTTCGTAGTAATGCTTCCTAAGACCCACTTGAATTCACACTCCAGGATGTCTGGCTCTAGGTGAGTGATCACACCATCCTGGTTGTCCAGGTCAATAAGATATTTTTTGTATAGTTCTTCTCTGTATTCTTGCTCCTTTTCTCTATCTCTTCTACTTCTCTAAGGTGCATACTGTTTCTGTCCTTTGTTGTCGCCATCTCTACATGGAATATTTCCTTGCTATCTCTAATTTTCTTGAAGAGATCTCTAGTCTTTCCCATTCTATTGTTTTCCTCTATTTCTCTGCATTGTTCACATAACAATGGTTTCTTATCTCTCCTTGCTATTCTTTGGAACTCTGCATTTAGAAGGGTAGATCTTTCTTTTCCTCCTTTGCCTTTCACTTCTTATTTGTAAAGCCTTTCTAGACAACCATTTTGCCTTTCTTTCCTGGGGATGGTTTGGATCACTGCCTCCTGTACAATATCACAAACCTCTGTCCATAGTTCTTCAGGCATTCTATCAGATCTACTCTCTTGAATCTATTTGTCACTTCTACTGTTTAATCATTAAGGGATTTGATATAGGTCATACCTGAATGGTCTAGTGGTTTTCCCTACTTTCTTCAATTTAAGTCTGAATTTTGCAATAAGGAGTTCATGATCTGAGCCATAGTCAGCTCCTGGTCTTATTTTTGCTGACTGTATACACAGCTTCTCCATATTTGGCTGCAAAGAAATATAATCAATCTGACATTCGTATTGACCATCTTATGATGTCCATATGTATAGTTATTTCTTGTGTTGTTGGAAGAGGGTATTTGCTATGACCAGTGCATTCTCTTGGTAAAACTCTGGGCTTTGCCCTGCTTCATTCTGTACTCCAGGGCCAAACGTGCCTGTTATTCCAGGTATCTCTTGACTTCTTACTTTTGCCTTTCCTCTATGATGAAAATGACATCCTTTTTGGTGTTAGTTCTAGAAGGTGTAGATCTTCATAGAACAGTTCAGCTTCTTTGGCATGAGTGGTTGGGGCATTGAGTCAGTTGCTGTGATATTGAATGGTTGGTTTGCCTTAGAAACGAACAGAGACCATTCTGTCGTTTTTGAGATCACATCAAGTACTGCATTTCAGACTCTTCTGCTGACTATGATGACTACTCCATTTCTTCTAAGGGATTCTTGTCTGCAGTAGTAGATATAATAGTCATTTGAATTAAATTCACCCGTTCCTGTCCATTTTAGCTCGAGCAGTTTGTACCAGATATCCTCACGCTCAAACCAAATCAACAAAATGAAAACAAATCAGAACCTCACCAACTGGGAGTCAAGCTCCAGTTCAAACAAAAAGCAAAGTGATGCTTGGAAATAAAAATCCAAGTGGCTCCCCCAAAAAGATGGCCAAGTGATGCCCAGAAAGTAAAAGCGAAATGGAATAAGGCTGAACATGAATTCCCAGTCCCACTAGAGCTGCTGCCTGGTAGAATCAGTGCTAGCAGAATTTTTTAGTCCTGATATAGTTTCAGACAATTTCTTGGTTTCCTGCAAAGAAGTTACTTTATTGTTTCCTCTTTTAGAAGTTTCTAGATACCAATCAAAGTAAGCATGACTGGCCTTTTCTAATTGTGCGTGCAAAAATATCAGTTTTGGACGATCAAAAGAGCCCCAGTTTGGCCATTTTCATTTGAGATCACTTAGTATAATTTCCACAGTTCACTAGGTGCTTGCAAGTGTGAGCTCCATATGTATGGCACATGAATCTGGCTGGAGTGTTAGTCTGAGCTTGGCTTCCTGGTATCCCACTGTTTCTGTTTTTGAGATTCTGTTTCCCACTTTAAGTTGAATTCATCAGGGATAAAAATCACTCCTCCAGGAATCACCCCAGATTCGTTTCATCTCCTATTCTGTGCCTCGGATTTTCCTTCTGACAGTCTAAGACCACCTTTCGTGCTCTGGTCACTGAATGGCCAGTTCTGTGTGACCCCTGGAGGAACAAGGATTTTAAAATAATGAGTGGGTTTCCCTATGGGACCACTGCATGGTATAAGGACTGGGTCTCAAAACTCCCGTATGTTTCTCAATCATGTGAGACAATGGTAACCACCCAGGAGGAGTCTTCTCCCTTTTCTTTGGAGCTAAGCTCTCACATATTATCTACACTTTTATCCTGACAAATTCCGTAAAGGCAGTAGAACTGAGGAGAAGTGTCAGATCAGCCTCTTAAGTAACCACTCAGCCAAAGCCACTCAGTCCCCTACATTGAATGCTGAAGTGACCTTGGCATCTTTCAGCTGAGCCCTGGGTATTCCTCCATTTTTTTCAATTGAGGCACCCCCCCACCCCCACTGCCCCCCACCCCCGCATCCCAGTAACTTTTCATTATGTGGGTATTCCCTGGCGTTTTTCAGACAGCCTCCCATCCAGTATCTTTAGACTGGGTGGGGATTTCTTCGTATCGTCCAACCGAGCCCCACTCAGTGTCTACACCATGAGTGGGTATGCCCTGGATATTTCATCCGTGCTGCCTGCCCTGTGTGCTTTCAACTGGGAGGGGAAGGTAACCTGTTCCACTACCAAATAAAACTCAGCATCTCAGCCAATACGGGAGATTTCAAAAACCAGGAGACACTTCCCCAAATTTGTCTGAAATCTCCGAAGAGGCAGAGGGCCGCTGCTGGTACCAAAGCTGTACTTCCTCGTGGAATTCAACCAAAGGAGGGAAGTCCACTCTGGGCCACTTCATCAGTCACCATAATTGTCAACTGAAAAAGAAGCACAGCTTGAGAGTGGCAAGTTAATGTTGATTTGGAGCAAAAAGAGGACTTCAGCCCGGGAGATAGCAACTCAGATAGCTCTGAGAGACTGCTCCAAAAAGGCAGTCAGGAAGGTCAATATGTAAGATTTTGATGAAGGGGGATTTCAATACAATTAAGCACTCATTTTGCAAAAGGTTTTCTGCTAGTCAAGATGATCTGATGTCATCATAAAGGGATTTAATGCTTTTCTAGATATGAGGAGGTGCAAGGATTGGGATCATAAAATCTGTTCCTGAAAGTATCTAACTATCTAAAGACCTGTCCCACCAGATTCCCTGGAGCACAAGTGCCTCACTCCAGCCTGACCTCCCTCAGGGGGCGTTGAAGGTCACCAGCTGCAAAGCACAGGGTTCAGTCTCCGCAGAGGTGGATGGTAAATTCCTGTGTTGTTCACTCAATGGCAATGCTCCTGACAAGTGCCAGTTTGTAGCTGACAGGAGAAAGCCTCTCAGCGAGCTCTGGTTTGTTCTGAATAGGTTAGGAGGAGCCAGGATAGATAGGAGTTTTGGCAACAAACAAACAAAAAACCCCAACCATCCCAAAACAAAGCCACGTAATGGTAATATCAAAAGATTACTGCTGATTTAAAAAAAACGGACATCTGAAATTAATGAATTTAGCACACTTCTGTTTAGGGAAAGATGCAAGAGTCTGGGTTTATTGAAGTTATTCCTTTGATATGCTTCTTGACTATCAGTGACCAGTATCTTATTTTTTCCATCCTGAATGCCTCAGGGTGAACCCAGTGGAGAGGTATGTGTGTGTGTGTGTGTGTGTGTGTGTGTGTGTGTGTGTGTGTGTGTGTGTGTGTGTGTGTGTGTGTGTATGTGACTGCAGTGGTTCATAGTTTAATGGCTACAACATCCTTCGTTTACTGATATGGCAGGAGACATTCTTTGTATACAGGCTGCTATAACAAAGTACCCAGACTGGGTGGTTAAAACAACAGAAATCCGTTGTTGCCTCACAGTTCTGGAGGCTGGAAGTGAAAAAATCAAGGTATGAGGAGTGCTGATACTTCCTGAGGGCTGAGTGGAAAAGATCTGCTCCAGACTTTTCTCTTTAGTTGGCAAAAGGCCATCTTTCCCCTGTGTCTCTTGCCATCCACTTCCCTTTCTGCCCATCTCTCTGTCTAATTTTCTTCTTATAAAGACACAGTCCTATTGGGCTAGAGCCCACCCTTAGGACCTCATTGTAACTCGATTGCCTCTGTGAAGACCCTCTCTCCTAGTAGGGTAACCTTCTGAGATCCTGGGCTTTAAGACTTCAACACACACTTCTGGGGCCAGGGGCAGAACATCATTTAACCCAGTAACAGCTGTTATTGTTGTTGTTGTTCAGGCACTCAGGTGTGTCTGACATTTTCTGCAGCAGGCCACGCTTTCCTGTCCTTCACTATCTCCCAGAGTTTCTTCATAATCATGTCCATTGAATCGGTGATGCCATCAACCATCTTGTCCTCTGTCATCCCCTTCTATTTCTGCCCTCAATCTTTCCCAGCATCAGGGTCATTTCCAGAGTCAGCTCTTCCCATCAGCTGGACAAAGTACTAGAGCTTCAGCTTTAGCATCAGTCCTTCCAATGAATATTCAGGGCTGATTTCCTTTGACTGGTTTGATCTCTTTGCTGTCTTAGGGACTTTCAAGAGTCTTCTCCAGCACCACAGTTCGAAAGCATCAATTCTTTGGTCCAATTCTCACATCCATACATGACTACTGGAAAAACCATAGCTTGGTCTAGACGTACCTTTGTCAGCTATGTGATGTCTCTGCTTTTGAATATGCTATCTAGGATTGTTATAGCTTTTCTTCCAAAGAGCAAGCATCTTTTAATTTCATGGCTGTGGTCACCATTCTCTGATTTTGGAGACCAAGAAAATAGTCTGTCACTGATTCCATTCCACCATTCCATTCCATTCCCTGTCTGTTTACCATGATGTGATGGGACTAGATCCCATGACCTTAATTTTTTGAATATTGAGTCTTAAGCTAGCTTTTCCACTCTCTTCTTTCACCTTCATTGAGAGTCTCTTTATTTCCTCTTTACTTTCTGCTATAAGGGTGGTATCATCTGCATATCTGAGGTTACCGATATTTCTCCTGGCAATCTTGATTCCAGCTTGTGCTGCATCCAGCCAGGCATTTCACATGATGTACTCTCCATGTAAGTTAAATAAGCAGGGTGACAGAATATAGCCTTGGTGTACTCCTTTCCCAGTTTGGAACCTATCTGTTTTTCCATGTCCAGTTCGAACTGTTGCTTCTTGACCTCCATAAAGGTTTCTCAGGAAGCAGGTAAGATGGTCTGGTATTCACATCTCTTTAAGAATTTTTCATAGCTTGCTAAAATCCACACAGTCAAAGGCTTTAGCATAGTCAATGAAGCAAAAGTAGGTGTTTTCCTGGAATTCCCTTTCTTTTTCTATGGTTTAATGGATGTTGCCGAATTGATTTCTGGTTCCTCTGCCTTTTCTAAATCCACCTTGTATATCTGGAAGTTCTAGGTTCACGCGTTGAAACCTAGCTTGGAGGATTTTGAGCATTAGGCGACAGTCCATGGGGTTGCAGAGAGTCAGACACGACTGTGTGACTTCACTTCATTTTATGTGAAATGAGTGCAATTGTGTGGTAGTTTGAACATTCCTTGACATTTCCCTTCTTTGGGATTGGAATGGAAACTGACCTTTTCCAGTCCTGTGGCCACTGCTGAGTTTTCAAATTTGCTGGCATATTGAGTGCAGCACTTTAAGAGCGTCACCTTTTAGGATTTGAAATAGCTCAACTGGAATTCCATCACCTCCACTAGCTTTGTTTGCAGTGATGCTTCCTAAGGCCCACTTGACTTCACACTCCAGTGCGTGGCTCTGAGTGAGTGCTCACACCATCATGGTTATCAAGGTCATTAGGACCGTTTTTGTATAGTTCCTCTCTTTATTCCTGCCACCACTTCATAATCTCTTCTGCTTCTGTTAGGCCCATACCATTTCGGTCCTTTATTGTGCTCATCTGTGCATGAAATGTTTCCTTGGTGTCTCCAGTTTTCTTGAAGAGATCTCTAGTCTTTCCCATTCTATTATTTTCCTCTATTTCTTTGCATTTTTCTCTTACAAAAGCTTCCTTATCTCTCCTTGCTATTCTGTTGAAATCTCCATTCAGATGAATTTATCTTTCCCTTTCTCCTTTGCCCTTTGTTTCTGTTCTTTTCTCAGCTATTTGTAAAGCCTCCTCAGACAACCATTTTCCCTTTTGCATTTTTTTTCAGGGGTGACTTTGATCAATGCCTCTTGTACAATGTTATGAACCTCTGTCCATAGTTCTTCTGGCACTCTATCAGATGTAATCCCTTGAATGTATTTGTCACTTCCACTGTATAGTCATAAGGGAATTTATTAGGACATACCTCAATGGCCTAGTCATTTTCTCTATTTTCTTCAATTTAAGTCTCAATTTTGCAATAAGGAGTTTACGATCTGAGCCACAGTCAGCTTCAGGTCTGGTGTTTGCTGACTATATAGAACTTCTTCATCTTCAACTGCAAAGAATATAATCAACCTGATTTTGGTATTGACAATCTGGTGCCATCCAAGTATGAGTCATCTCTTCTGTTATTGGGAGAGGTGTTTGCCATGATAGTGCATTCTCTTGGCAAAACACTGCTAGTCTCTGGCCTGCTTCGTTTTGTAATTCAAGGCCAAACTTACCTATTACTCTGGTATCTCTTGACTTCCTAAGTTTGCCTTCCAGTCCCCTGTGAGGAAAAGGAAATCTTTTTTTGGTGTTAGTTCTAGAAGGTCTTGGAGGTCTTCATAGCACCATTCAACTTCAGTTTCTTCGACATGAGTGGTTGGGATGTAGACTTGGATTACTGTGATATTGAATTGTTTGCCTTAGAAAGAAACAGAGATCATTCTGCCGTTTTTGAGATTGAACCCAAGTACTGCATTTCACACACTCTTGTTGATTATGAGGGCTACTCCATTTCTTCTAAGTGATTCTTGCCCACATAATAAGCATAACTATCATCTGAACTAAATTTGCCCATTCCTGTCCATTTTAGTTCACTGATTTCCAAAATATTGATGTTCACTCTTGCCATCACCTGTGTGACCTCTTCCAATTTACCTTGATTCATGGACCTAACATTCCAGGTTCCTATGCAATGCTGTTCTTTACTGTGTGGGACTTGCTTTCACTACCAGACATATCCACAACTGGGTGTCATTTCTTCTTTGGCACAGCCTCTTCATTCCTTCTGGGGCTATTTCTCTGTCCTTCTCCAGGAGCATATTAGACACCTACTGACCTGGGGGGCTCATCTTTCCGTGTCACAGATTTTTTCCTTTTCATACCGTCCATGGGATTCTCAAGGCATGAGACATACTGAGACATGCATAGATCCAAATAGACACAACAGGTGATCTCATAGCTTTGTTTTCCAGACTTAGTTATGATTCAGCTAACACAATATAAAACTCACGAATTGTAAATAACAGTTGGAAAGAGAAAATTTTTAAATGGCTTTGTTCCCCCTCCTTTTTTTGTGGTTTCAGAATTAGAGATGGTCTAGATAAAATAAGTGATCCAGAGAGTTCTGGTCAGAAGGTAGAGGAGCAGTCACTTCCTCAGGTCAAGTATTCTAAGAGATCCTTTTTTTTTTTTTTTTTTTTTTTTTTCCTCTTCAGCTTTCTCTGTAGTCTAAAGAATATTGTGATCACATTGTCAAAAATAATATTAATTTTTGTGTTGTCATAGTTTTATAGCCAAAATTTAGATCAGATAGTGGTCAAATTGGCCCTGAGAACAAGGGCAGGTTGGTCCCAGCAGGGACTGTTCCTCTGGGGAAGTGGGGGCCTTAGTTTGATCAGCCTCAGCCTGTTGATTATAGGAGAAAGTCCTGGACATAAGGGAACTTCAGTCCTATTCTGTGTCCATATAGATTTAATATTTTTCTTGTCATTGGATCATAGCTATAGGTTGACGGGTCATTTAAACATTTTTTTCCAAGGGCTTCCCAGGTGGGGTGTGGAACCTTAGAGGAAGTGCTTCCCATTTTATCTCGAGCAGTGTACCAGATGTCTCTGTGCTCAAACCAAGCCAACAAAATCAAACCAAACCAGAACCTCACCAGTTGGGAGTCACACTCCAATTCAAGCCCTGGAGATGCCCAGAAATCAAAAGTCAAGTGGCAAGAATGCCCCCCAAAATGGCAAAGTGATGCCCAGAAATCAAAACCAGCTGGCCTCAATGCCACATGTGACTTTCCAATCCTACTAGACCTGCGACCTGGCAGAATCAGCACTAGCTAGCCTTTTTTAGTTCTGATACCATTTCAAGCAAATTTTTTTTTTTTTTGGTTTCCTGCAAAGAAGTTACTCTATCATTTCCTGTCTTAGAAGCTTCTAGATACCAATCAAAGTAAGCACGGCTGGCCTTTTCTAATTGTGTGGGGGGAAAATCAATCTGACAAAAGTCACGTGACAAAATCAATTTTGGAAAATAAAAAAAGCCTCAATTTGGCCATTTTCATTTGCGATCTCCTTTAGTATAATTTCCCCAATCCACTAGGTACTTGCATGTATGAGCTCTGTACATATTGTGCATGAATCTGGCTGGAGTGTTAGTTGGAGTTTGGCTTTCTGACACCCCTCTGATTCTGTTTTTGAGATTCTGCTTCCCGCTTTAGCTTGAAATTGTCAGGGATCATAATCACTAATGAAATTGTGTGCTGGGCATGTGTGCTGCTTGGGAGCTGGACTCCTCCAGGAGTCACCCCAGAGTCCTTTCAGCTCCTCTTCCACGTCTAGGATTCTCCCTCCATCATCTAAGACTACCGTGAATGCTCAGGTCTCGAATGGCCACTTCTATGTGTGACCCCCAGAAGCTCCAATATTTTCATTAATGAGTGGATTTCCTTATGAGACCAGTGCACAGTATGAGGACCAGGCCTCCACCACTACTGTCAATTCCTCAGTCACCTGATAAAACCATAACCAGCCAGGACATGTCTTGTTCCTTTCCTTTGGAGCAAATCTCTCAGATATTCTCACTTTCATCCCGACAAATTCTATAAAGGCAGTCAAATTGAGGAAAAGTGTCAGATCAGCCTCTTGCCTAACCACTCATCCAAGGTCACTCAGTTCCATACATCGGAGTGACCGCAGCTGAATCCCCAGTAATCATCGATTTTTTTCAGTTGAGCCTCTCCCCCTCTAGTACCTTTCCACTGGGTGGGTATTCCCTGGCATCTTTCAGGAAGCCCCTCACCCAGTATCTTTCACCTGGGTGGGAATTTCTTGGTATTTTTCAACCAAGCCCCATTCAATGTCCAGACCATGAGTGGGTCTGCCCTGGATATTTCACACAGGCCCCGCCCCCAGTTTCTTTCCAACCGGGAGGGGGCGGTAACCTGCTCACCACCAAATAAAATCAAAATCTCAACCAATACGGGCTATTTGAAAACCAGGAGAGACTTACCCAAATTTGTCTGCACTCCCTGAGGAGACCACTGCTGGTACCAAAGCTCTGGTTCCTCGTAGAGTTCATGAGAAGGAGGTAAGTCCACTGTGGGTCACTTCATTGGACACCATAACTGTCTACTAAAAAGATGCACAGCTTTTTTCTGTGACAAGAGAGTGACAAGTTTTATTTGGGGGCAAAATAAAGATTGTAGCTGGGAGGCAGCACCTCAGATAGCTCTGGGAGACTGCTCCAAAGAGGCAGTGGGGGAAGGTCAATATATAAGATTTTGGTGAAGGGGGAGTTCAGTACCATTAAGCACTCATTTTACAAAAGGTTTCCTTCTAGTCAGGAGGATCTGATGTCATCATGAAGGGAGGTATTGATTCTCTAGATACGAGAGATGCAAGGATCTGGAGTTTTTGTTCAGCCCCTCAGTCATGTCAACTCTTTGGGGCCCCATGGACAGCAGCACAACACCTTCCCTGTCCTTCGCCATCTCCTAGAGTTTGCTCAAACTCACATCCATTGAATTGGTGATGTCATCCAACCATCTCATCCTCTGTCAACCCCTTCTCCTCCCACCCTCAATCTTTCCCAGCATCAGGGTCTTCTCTATTTAGTTGGCTCTTTGCATTTGCAAGTACTCAAAGTACTGGAGCTTCAGCTTCATCATCAGTCCTTCCAATGAATATTCAGGGTTGATTTCATTTAATATTGGCTAGTTTGATCTCCTTACTGTCCAAGGGACTCTCAAGAATCTCCTTCAGCACCACAGTTGGAAAGCACCAATTCTCCAGCCTTCAACCTTCTTTATGGTCCAACTCTCACATCTGTACATGACTCCTGGAAAAGCCATAGCTTGAACTATACAGACCTTTGTAGGCTAAGTGACATCTCTTTTAAAATATGCTGTCTAGGTTTGTCATAGTTTTCTTCTAAGGAGCAAGCGTCTTTTAATTTCATGGCTGCACTTACCATCCGCAGTGATTTTGGAGCCCCCCAAAATAAAGTTTTTTTCTTTTTTTCCTATCTATTTGCCATAAAGGAATGGGACTGGATGCTATGATTTAATTTTTTTAACATTGAGTTTTAAGCAAACTTTTTGACTCTCTTCTTTCATCTCCATCAAGAGGCTCATTAGTTCCTCTTCACTTTCTGCCATTAGGGTGGTTTCATGTGCATAGCAGAGGTTATTGATATTTTCCTGGTAATCTTGATTTCAGCTTGAGCTTCATCCAATCTGACATTTCACAGGATGTACTCTGCATATAAATTAAATAATCAGGATGACAATATACTTGACACACTGCTTTATCAGTTAGGGAGCAGTCTATTGTCTTCTGTCCAGTACAAAGTGTTGCTTCTTGACCTGCATACAGGTTTCTCAAGAGGCAGGTCAGGTGGTCTGGGATTCCCATCTCTTGAAGAATTTTCCAGTTTGTTGTGATCCACACAGTCAAAGAATTAGTGTAGTCAACGAAGCAGAAGTAGATGTTTTTCTGAAATCCTCTTGGGTTTTCTATGATCCAACGGAAGTTGACATTTTGATCTCTGTTTCTTCTGCCTTTTCAAAATTCAACTTGTACTTCTAAAAGTTCTTGGTTCACATACTGTTGAATCCTAACTTGAAGGATTTTGAGCATTACCTTTCTAGCATGTGATATGAGTGCAAGTGTGCTGTAGTTTGAACATTCTTTGGCATTGCCTTTCTTTGGGATTGGAATGAAAACTGACCTTTTCCATTTCTGTGGCCACTGCTGAGTTTTCCAAATTTGCTGGCATATTGAGTACAGCAGTTTAACAGCATCCTCTTTTAGGATTCGAAATGCCTCAGCTGGAATTTCATCACCTCCACTAGCTTTGTTCCTAGGAGTTCTTCTTAAGGTCCTCTTGACTTTCACTTCAGGATGTCTGGATCTAGGTGAGTGACCATACCATGTTGATTATCTGGGCCATTAAGACATTTTTGTGTAGTTCTTCTGTTATACAAGGATCGGGATCATAAAATCTGTTTATGAAAATACCCAACTATGTAAAGACCTGTTCCACCAGATTCCCTGGAGCACAAGTGCCTCACTCTACCCTGACCTCCCTCCAGGGGTGTTGAAGGTCAACAGCTACAGAAGCACAGGTTCAGTTTCCACAGATGCAGGTGGCAAATGTCCTGTTGTTCAGTTGTTGGTAATGCTCTTGGCATGTGCCAATTTGTAGTTGGAGGACACAGCTCTCAGATAGCTCTGAGGGACTGTTCTGAATAGTAAGGGGGCAGAAAGGATATATAGGAGTTTTGGCAAAAAAGCAACACCATAAATAAAAAGTCCAATGGCCCCGCCTTCCCCACCATCCAAAAAAAAAAAAAAAAGAAAAGCAAAAACCCAGGTAGAGGTAACATCAAAAGATTACTGCTGATTAATGAAAACCAGATATCCCAAGTTAATGAATTTAGTGCGCTTCTTTTTATGGGAAGATACAAGCATCTGGTCTTATTGGAGTTACTCCTTTGATATGCATCTTGACTATCAAGGACCAATATCATGTTTTTTTCCATCCTGAATCCCTCAGGGTGAACCCAGTGGAGGCGTGTGTGTCTCTGCAGTGGTTCGTGGCTTAATGGCCACAACATCCTTTGTTTACTGATATGGTAGAGGACATTCCTTGTATATAGGCTGCTATAACAAACTACCCAGACTGGGTAGCTTAAACAACATATATTCATTGTCTCACAGTTCTGGAGGCTGGAAGTGAAAAACTCAAGGTACGGGGAGTGTTGATTCTTCCTGAGGGCTGAGAGGAAAAGATCTGCTCCTGACTTTTCTCTCTAGCTGGCAAATGACCATCTTTTCCCCGTGTCTTTTCCCATCCTCTTCCCTCTCTGCCCATCTCTCTGTCTAATTTTCCTCTTCTTATAAAGACACAGTCCTATTGGACTAGAGCCCGCCCTTAGGACCTCACTGTAACTTGATTGCCTCTGTGAAGACACTCTGTCCTAATTGGGTCACTTCCTGATTCTTGGGGGTTAGGACTTCAAAATACAATCCTGGGGCCATAGGCGGAACACCATTTAGCCCAGTAACAGCCGCTGTTATTCAGTCATGTCCGACTCTTTGAGACCCCATGGACTGCCACATGCCAGCTTCCATGTTCCTCACCATCTCCTGGAGTTTGCTCAAACTCATGTCCATTGAATCTATGAAGACATCCAACCATCTCATCCTCTGTCATCCCCTTCGCCTCCTGCCTTCAATCTTTCCCAGCATCAGGGTCTTTTCCAATGAGTCAGCTCCTCACACGAGGTGGCCAAAGTACTGGAATTTCAGTATCAACATTTCAGTTTCAACATTCAGTTTCAGCTCTTACAATGTATATTCAGGATTGGTTTCCTTTAGGATTGACTAGTTTGATCTCCTTGCAGTCCAAGGGACTGTCAAGCGTCTTCTCCAGCACCACAGTTCAAAAGCCTCAATTCTTTGGTCTTCAGCCTGCTTTATGGTCCAACTCTCACATCCATACATGACTACTGGAAAAACCATAGCTTGGACTATGTGGATCTTTGTCGTCCAAGTGATGTTTTGTTTTCCAATACGCTGTCTAGGTTTGTCATAGGTCTTCTTCCAAGGAGCAAGTGCCTTTTAATTTCATGGCTGCAGTTGTCACCGTCTGCAGTGATTTTGGTGACCAATAAAATAAAGTTTGTCACTGTCTCCATTTTTTCCCCATGTATTTGCCATGGAATGTTGGGACTGGAAGCCATCATCTTAGTTTTTTGAATGTTGAGTTTTAAACCAGTCTTTTCACTCTCTTTCACCTTCATCAGGAATCTCTTTAGTTCCTCTTCCCTTCCTGCCATTAGGGTAGTGTCATCTGCATATCTGAGGTTATTGATATTTCTCCTGGCAATCTTGATTTCAGCTCGAGCTTCATCCAGCCTGGCATTTTGCATGATGTAATCTGCATATAAGTTAAATAAGTAGGATAACAATATATAGCCTTGATGTACTCCTTTCCCAATTTGGAACCAGTTCGTTGTTCCATGCGTGATTCTAACTGTTGCTTCTTGACCTGCATACATGTTTCTCAGGAGGCAGGTAACATGGTCTGGTATTCCCATCTCTTTAAGAATTTTCCACAGTGATCCACACAGTCAACGGTTTTAGTGTAGTCAATGAAACAAAAGTAGATGTTTATCTGGAATTCCTTTGTTTTTTCTATGATCCATCAGATGTTGGCAATTTGATTTCTGGTTCCTCTGCCTTTTCTAAATCCAGCTTGTACATATGGAAGTTCTCAGTTCATGTACTGTTGAAGCCTCGCTTGAAGGATTTTGAGCATTACCTTTCTAGCATGTGAGATGAGTGCAAGTGTGTTGTAGTTTGAACATCCTTGGGTATTGCCCTTTTTTTGGGATTTGAATGAAAACTGACCTTTTCCAGTCCTGTGGTCACTGCTGAGTTTTCCAAATTTGCTGGCATATTGAGCGCAGCACTTTCACAGCATCATCTTTTAGTATTTGAAGTAGCTCAACTGGAATTCCATTGCCTCTACTAGCTTTATTCGTAGTAACGCTTCCTAAGGCCCACTTGACTTGACTCTCTAGGATGTCTGGCTCTAGGTGAGTGCTCACACCATTGTGATTGTTCTGGTCATTGAGACCTTTTTGTATAATTCTTCTGTGTATTTTTGCCACCTCTTCTTAAAGTCCTCTCCTTCTGTTAGGCCTATACCATTTTTGTACTTTATGTTCATCTTTGCATGAAATATTCCCTTGGTATATCTATTTTTCTTTGAGTGGTCTCTAGTCTTTTCCATTCTATTGTTTTCCTCAATTTCTTTACTCTGTTCACTTCAGATGGCTTTCTTATCTCTCCTTTCTATTATAACTCTGCATTCAGATGGAATCATCTTTCCCTTTCTCCTTTGCCTTTCACTTCTTTTCTTTTCTCAGCTATTTGTTAGGCCTCCTCAGACAACCATTTGGCCTTTGTATTTTTTTTTCTCGGAGATGATTTTGATCAAACCCTCCTGTTCAATATTAGGAACTTCTGTCCATAGTTCTTCTGGCACTGTGTCTATCAGTTCTAATCCCTTGAATCTATTTGTCACTTCCACTGTATACTCATAAGGGATTTGGTTTAGGTCATACCTGAATGGCCTACTGGTTTTCCCTAATTTCTTCCATTTAGGTCTGAATTTTGCAATAATAAGTTCATAATCTGAGCTACAGTCAGCTCCCAGTCTTGTTTTTGCTGACTGTATAGAGTTTCTCCATCTTTGGCTACAATGAATATAATCAATCTGATTTCGGTATAGACCATCTGGTGATGTCCATGTGTAGAGTCTTCTCCTGTGTTGTTGGAAGGGGGAGTTTGCTGTGACCAGTGCATTCTCTTGGCAACACTCTGTTGGCCTTTGCCCTGCTTCATTCTGTACTCCTAGGCTAAATTTGCCTGTTACTCCAGGTATCTCCTGACTTCCTTCTTTTGCATTCCAGTCCCCTATTATGAAGATGACATCTTTTTTTGTGTGTGTGTTGTTTCTAGAAGGTCTTGTAGGTCTTTATATAACTGTTCTATTTCTGTTTTTTCAGCAGTGGTAGTTGGGGCTTTGACTTGAGTTACTGTGACAATGAATGGTTTGCCTCGGAAAGGAACCAAGATCCTTCTGTCGTTTTTGAGGTCACACCAAGTACTGCATTTCGGTCCTATGATGGCTACTCCATTTCTTCTAAGGGATTCTTGCCCACAGTAGTGGATATAATGGTCTTTGAATTAAATTCTCCCATTCCTGTCCATTTTAGTTCACTGATTCCTAAAATGTCAATGTTCAGTCTTGTCATCTTCTGTTTGACCACTTCCAATTTACCTTGATTCCGGACCTAACATTCCAGGTTCCTATGCAGTACTGTTCTTTACCATATGGGACTTGCATTTCACCACCAGACATATCCACAGCTGGGTGTCGTTTCTGCTTTTGCTCAGCCTCTTTATTCCCTCTGGAGCTATCTCCAGTAGCATTTAGGACACCTACTGACCTGGGGGATTCATCTTTCAGTCATATCTTTTTTCCTTCATACTGTTCATGGGGTTCTCAAAGTATGAGACATATTAAAACATATGTGAAAAAAGGCACAGCAAGAGATCTTATAGCATTGTTTTCCAAACTTAGCTATGAATCAGATATCACAATATAAAACTCACTAATTGTAAATAACAGTTGGAATACAAAAATTTTTAAAAGGCTTTGCTCCCCCCCACACACTTTTTTCTTTTGGTTTCAGGAATTAGAGATTGTCTAGATAATATAAGTGATCCAGAGAGCTGTGGTCTCAAATCATTAGAGGAGTTATTTCCTCAGGGCAAGAATTCTGAAGAGACCTTTTTTTTTTTTTTTTCCTTCAAACTTTCTCTGAGTCTAAAGAATATTGTGACCACGTTGTCAAAAATCATCTTTATTTTTCTGTGGTCATAGTTTTATAGCCATAATTTAGACCAGATAGTGCTCAAATTGGCTCTGATAACAAGGTAGATTTGTCGCAGCAGGGATTGTCCTTCTAGGGAAGTGGGGCCTTAGTTTGATCATCCCCAGGCTATTGATTAACAGGAGAAAGTCCTGGACATAAAGGAACTTCAGTCAATTTTCCTATTCTGTGTCAATAAAGATCTGATATTTTTAGGCCATTTTTCTTTTTGTTGGATCATAGCTATAGCCTGACCAGTCATTTAAAACATTTTTTTGAAGGGGTTCCCACCTGGGGTGTGGAACCTTAGAGGAAGTGCTTCCCATTTTAGCTCGAGCAGTATACCAGATGTCTGTGGGCTCAGACCAAGCCAACCAAACCGGAACTTCACCTGTGGGGAGTCACACTCCAAATCAAACAAAAGGCCAAGAGATGCCCAGAAATCAAAAGCCAAGTGGCATAAACGCCAAATGTGACTTCCCAGTCCCACTAGACGTGCGACCAGGCAGAGTCAGTGCTAGCAGCCTCTTTTAGTTCTGACATATTTCAAGCAATTTCTTGTTGATTTCCTGCAAAGAAGTTACTCTGTTGTTTTCTTTTTATCTAAGCTTCTAGATACCAATCATAGTAAACATACCCAGCCTTTTTTGGGAGCAAAAATATCAACTATGGAATGTCAAAAGAGCTCCAATTTAACCATATTAGGTTCAGATCTCTTAGTATTATTTCCCCAATTCACCAGGCACTTGCAGATATAAGCTCCGTACATAGTATACATAAATCTAGCCAGAATTGAGTCAAAGGTTGGTGCTCTAATGCTCCTCTGTCCCTGTTTTTGAGATTCTGTTTCCCACTTTAAGTGGAATTTCAGGGATAATAACCACTAGTGAAACTGTGTGGTGGGCCTGTGTGCTGGTTGCAAGCTGAACTCCTCCAGCAGTGGCCCCAGAGTCATTCGAGCCCATCTTACGTGCCTTGGACTCTCCCTCTGGTGGTCTAAGAAGACTGTGGGTGCTCAGGTTGCTGAATGGCCAGTTATTATGTGTGACCCCTGGAGGGACGAGCAAATATTTTAATTAATGAGTGATTTTCCCTATGGGACTGTCAGCAGAAGACTGTGGGGGTCTGGCTGCTCGCTGCTCAAAAGCCAATAAACAAATTGGTGGAAAGGAAAATTTGCCTTATTTCAGATCCTGGCAACTGGGGGTGTGGGTGGGTGGGAGATAGACATGTGTCCAAAGGCCACCTCCCCCCCCCCCCCCTTCCACCACAAGCAGGGGTGAGAGCTTTTATAGATGGGGGAGTGCTACATGCAGAAACAGCACCGCCGTCTCTAACAATCAGCTTCAAACTGCTCATCGATGGTTTGATCACCATCATCTTGGCTAGCTACAGTTAATCTTCAGTTCCAGGGTCCATTTGATCCTGTATGTTTGTGGTCAGTTCTCGGAATTGTGGCAGCTCATGTCCAGGATACATTCTGATCATGTAGGTAACTTCTCCCAGCTGAGGGTTCAGTATCTATGAGACAGCTCACGGGCTGTGACTCAGAATATTATTACCTGTAGTCCTTGAGAAGAAACTAAAGGTCCTTGACTATGCTTAATGGCTACATTATTGTTATTTGGCCTTCTCTGATAGTTTTCCTTTGTTATCACATGTTCTCATTTTTCTGATTACACATATTCTTTGTCTAAAGTTTTCCACAGATAAAAGGCTGGCAGAGGACATGGTAGGCGGCAGCGAGGACCATAGTCTGCTCCATTTCAGGATACTGCCCGTGTGAGGACTAGACCTCCAGCACTCTCGTAAATATCTCAGTCACCTGAGAAATCCATAACCTCCCTGGAGGGGTCTTGTCCCTTTATTCAGAGCAAAGCTTTCATATATTCTCACTTTTCTCCCAACAAATTCTATAAGGGCAGTAGAATTGAGGAACAGTGTCGGATCAGCCTCTTACCTAACCACTCAGCCAAGACCACTCAGTCCCCAGCAACGGAGGAACCTCACCATCTTTCAGCCAATCCTCGGGTATTCCTCCATTTTTTCAGTTGAGCTCCGCCCCCCACCCATACCTTTCCACTGGGTGGGTATCCCTGGCATCTTTCAGGCAGCCCCCCACCCAGTATCTTTCACCTGGGTGGGAATTTCTCGGTATCTTTCAGTCGAGCCCCACTCAGTTTCTAGACCATGACTGGGTATGCCCCGGATATTTCACCCCCCACCCCTGGCATCTTTCCAGTTGGGAAGGGGCAGGTAAACTGCACCACATAAAACTCAGAATCACAATCAATCTGGAGATTTGCGAACCAGGAGAGACTTACCCAAATTCCTCTGCACTCCCCGAGGAGGAAGCTGGGTGCACGAGGCTGCTGCTGGTCCCAAAGCTCCGGGTCCTTGTGGATTTCAGGCCAAGGAAGGACATCCATTCTGGGTTGCTTCGTCGGTTGCCATCACTGTGGAGTGAAACAGACGCACAACTTGAGAGAGGTGAGTTAGGTTTTATTTGGGGCAAAATGAGGTCTGCAGCCTGGGAGGCAGCATCTCAGAGAGCTCTGGGAGACTGCCCCAAAGAGGGAGTGGGGAAGGTCAGTATATAAGATTTTGGTGAAGGGGGAGTTCAGGACAGTTAAGTGCTCATTTTACAGAAGGTTTTCTGCTGCTCAAGAGGACCTGACGTCATCATGAAGGGATGCAGTGCTGTTAGATATGAGGAGAAGCAAGGATTTGTTTTTGTTGTTCAGTTGCTCAGTCATGTCTGACTCTTTGGGACCCCATGGACTGCAGCACAACAGGCTTCCCTGTTCATCACTATCTCCGATAATTTGCTCAAACTCGTTTCCACTGAATCGGTGCTGACGTCCAGCCAACTCATCCTCTGTTGTTCCCTTCTTCTCCTGCCTTCAATCTTGCCCAGCGTCAGCCTCTTTTCCAATGAGTCAGCTCTTCACATCAGGCGGCCAAAGTTTTGGAGCTTCAGCAACAGTCCTTCCAATGTACATTCAGGGCTGATTTTCTTTAGGATTGACTGGTTTGATGATCTTGCTGTCTAAAGGACTCTCAACTGTCTTCTCCAGCATCACAGTTCAAAAACCTCAATTCTTTGGCACCTACCCTTCTTTATAGTACAACTCTCACATCCATAAGTGACTACTGGAAATATCATAGCTTGCAGTATACAGACTTTTCTTGGCGAAGTGATGTCTCTGCTTTTCAATATGCTGTCTAAGTTTGTCAAAGGTTTTCTTCCAAGGAGAAAGCGTCTTTTAATTTCATACCTGCAGTCACCATCCACAGTGATTTTGGAGCCCAAGAAAATAAAGTCTGTTATTGTTTTCATTCCCCCCTCCGCCCCCACTCCCCTGTCTATTTTCCATGAAGTGATGGGACTAGATGCCCGTATATTAGTTTTCTGATTGTTCAGTTTTAAGCCAACATTTCTACTCTTGTCTTTCACCTTCATCAAGACGTTCTTTAGTTCCTCTTCATTTTCTGCCATAAGGGTGGTATCATCTGCATATCTGATGTTATTAATATTTCTCCTGGCAATCTTTTTTTAATTTTTTTATTTTTCAGTGGGTTTTGTCATACATTGATATGAATCAGCCATAGAGTTACACGTATTCCCCATCCCGGTCCCCCATCCTGGCAATCTTGATTCCAGTCTGAGCTTCATCTGGCCAGGCAGTTCACATGATGTACTCTGCATAGAGGTTAAATAAACAAGGTGACAATATACAGCCTTGACATACTCCTTTTCCAATTTGGAACCAGTTCCACACCATTTGTAACTGTTGCTTCTTGACTTGCACATCCATTTCTCATGAGGCAGGTAAGATAGTCTGGTATTCCCATCTCTTTAAGAATTTTCCACAGATTTTTTTGTGATCCACACAGTCAATAGCTTTAGCATAGTCAATGAAGCAGAAGTAGATGTTTTTCTGTATTCCCTTGCTTTTTCTATGATCCAGCAGACGTTGGCAAGTTGCTCTCTGGTTCCTCTGCCTTTTCTAAATCCAGCTTGTACACCTGGGAGTTCTTGGTTCACATATTGTTGAAGCCTAGCTTGAAGAACTTGGAGCATTACCTTGCTAGCATGTGAAATGAACGTGATAGTTTGCACATTCTTTGGCTTTGCCCTTCTTTGGGATTGGAATGAAAACTGACTTTTTCTAGTCCTGTGGTCACTGCTGAGTTTTCCAGTGTTGCTGGCATACTGAGTGCAGCACTTTAACAGCATCATCTTTCAGGACTTGAAATAACTCAGCTGGAATTCTGTCACCTCCACTAGCTTTGTTCATAGTAATGCTTCCTAATCCTGCTTGATGTCACACTCCAGGATATCTGCAGTCACCATTTGCAGTGATTTTGGAGCCTAAGAAAATAAAGTCTCTCACCATTTCCATTGTTTCCCCATCTATTTGCCATCAAGATGGGACTGGATACCATGATCTTAATTTTTTTGAATATTGAGTTTTAAACCAGCTTTTCCAGTCTCCTTTGCTCCTTCACCAAAAGGCTCTTTAGTTTCTCTTCACTTTCTGCCATTAGGTGGTGTCATCTGCATATCTGAGGTTATTGATATTTCTCCCGGCAATCTTGATTCCAGCTTGATCTTCAGAAGCCTGGAATTTTGCATGATGTACTTTGCATATAAGTTAAATAGCAGGTGACAATATACAGCCTTGATGTACTCCTTTCCCAATGTGGAACCAGTCTGTTGTTCCATGTCCAGTTCCAGGTATTGCTTCTTGACCTGCATACAGATTTCTCAGAAGGCAGGTAAGGCGGTCTGGTATTTCCGCCCCTTTAATAACTTTCCAAAGTTTGTTGTAATCCACACAGTCAGAGGCTTTAGCACAGTCAATGAAGCAGAAGTAGATGTTTTTCTGGAATTCTCTTCCTTTTCCTATGATCTAACAGATGTTGCCAATTTGATCTCTGGTTTCTCTGCCTTTTCTAAATCCAGCTTGTACATCTTGAAGTTCTCAATTCACATACTGTTGAAGCTTTGTTTGAAGGCTTTTGAGCATTACCTTGCTAGCATGTGAATTGAGTGCAATTGTGCAGTAGTTTAAACATTCTTTGACATATCCCTTTTTGGGATTGGAATGAAAACTGACTTTTTCCAGTCCTGTGGTCACTGCTGATGTTTTCAATGTTGCTGGCATATTGAGTGCAGCACTTTCACAGCATCATCTTTTAGGATTTGAAATAGCTCAGCTGGAATTCCATCACCTCCACTAGCTTTGTTCATAGTAATGCTTCCTAAGGCCCACTTGACTTCACACTCCAGGATGTCTGGCTCTAGGTGAGTGATCACACCATTGTGGTTATCCAGGTCATTAAGATCTTATTTGTATAGTTCTGTGTATTCTTAATACTGCTTCTTAATCTCTTCTGCTTCTATTAGGTCCATACTGTTTCTGTCCTTTATTATACCCATCTTTGCATGAAATGTTCCCTTGGTATCTTTAATTTCCTTGAAGAGATCTCCAGTCTTTCCCATTCTATTGTTTTCCTCTATTTCTTTGTATTGTTTACATAAGAAAGCTTTCTTATCTCTCCTTGTTTTTCTCTGGAACTCTGCATTCAGACGGGTATATCTTTCCTTTTCTCCTTTGCGTTTCACTTCTTTCCTCAGCTATTTATAAGGCCTCCTCAGACAACCATTTTGCGTTTTTGCACTTCTTTTTCTTGGGGATGGTTTTGATCACCACCTCCTGTCCAATGTTACGAACCTCTGTCCATAGTTCTTCTGGCACCTGTCTGTCAGATCTAATCCCTTGAATCTATTTGTCACTTCACTATATAATTGTAGCTGATGTGATTTAGGTCATGCCTGAATGGCCTAGTGGTTTCCCCTACTTTCTTCAATTTAAGTCTGAATTTTGCAATAAGGAGTTCTTGATCTGAGCCACTGTCAACTCCTGGTCTTGTTTTGCTGACTGTATATTGCTTCTCCTTCTTTGGCTGCAAAGAATACAATCAATCTGACTTTGCTATTGACCATCTGGTGATGTCCATGTGTAGAGTCTTCTCTTGTGTTGCTGAAAGAGGGTGTTTGCTGTGACCAGTGCCTTCTCTTGGCAACGCTGTTAGCCTTTGCTTCATTCTGTACTCCAAGCCCAAACTTCCCTGTTACTCCGGCTATCTTTTGACTTTCTTCTTTTGCATTCCAGTTCCTATGATGAAAGGACATCTTTTTTGGTGTTTGTTCTAGAAGGTCTTTAGGCCTTCATATAATTGTTCAACTTCAACTTCTTCTGTATGAGTAGTTGGGGCATGCACTTCGATTACTGTGATATTGAATGGTTTGCCTTGAATACGAACCGAGATCATTCTGTTGTTTTTGAGATTGCACCCAAGTATTGCATTTCAGACTCTCATTGACTATGAGGGCTATTCCATTTCTTCTAAAGGATTTTTGCCAAAGGTAGTAGATATAATGGTTATCTGAATTAAATTTGCCCATTCCCATCCTTTTTAGTTCAGTGATTCCTAAAATGTCAATGTTCACTTTTGCTATCTCCTGTTTTCACCACTTCCAATTTACATTGATTTATGGACCTAACATTCCGGTTACTACCCAATATTGTTCTTTTAGCACTGGGCTTTACTCCCCACCAGAGACATCCACTCGTGGGTATCGGTTCTGCTTTGGCTCAGCCTCCTCATTCCTTCTGGAGCAACTTCTCTGCTCTTCTCCAGTAGCATATTGAATACCTACCAACCTGGGGGGCTCTTTCACTGTCATATCCTTTTGCCTTTTCATCCTGTTCATGGGGTTCTCAAGGTAAGAATGCTGAAGCGGTTTTCCATTCTCTTCTCCAGGGGACCACGTTTTGTGAGAACTCTTCCACCATGACCCATCTGTCTTGGGTGGCCCTACATGGCATGGCTCAGAGTTTCATTAAGTTACACAAAGCTGCGATCCATGTGATCATTTTGGTTAGTGTAGCAAAGATGGCAGAGTAGAAGGACGCGAGCTCATCCTTTCCTGTGAGGGTTTGGGAGTCTCTGGTGGAGGTGCCCGTCGACAGTGGCCTGCCGTGGGGTCAGAGACCCTGACGGCAGCGGTCCTGGGAGGCGCAGACTGCGGCTTGAGTCCTTTTGGAGGCGGTTGCCATGACCCAAGTTAGAGTGATCGCCTGGAAAGGTGTGTGGTGCGCTGATCAGCAGAGGTCCTCTTCGCGGAGAGGGGTAGAGATGAGAAACCTGTGGGGCATCCCTGCCTTCGGGGTTCTGCTTTCCATCACTGAAGCCGCCACTAAGTGACTGAAGCTTTCCAAGGGCCCAATTACGGCTTCTCCCTGGTGGACAGGCAGAAGTCCTAACGTTCACCACGACACTTTAGTTACTTTCAAAGTGTGCCCTAATCACATAGACACTGTGCAGAGAGCCTGACCAGGTGACTTTCCCTGTGGAGGGCGTTCTCCGTGGAAGTGGGCTTTTCTCGGGGGAAGAGAGAGGGGACCAAGCCGAAATGAGGGCAGGAGATCCTCAGCCTCCCGGGGACAGCAGCGCATTTTGGATTTCTTCTCTTTGGCTCAAAGGTGGCAGAATGGTGGGACATGGCTCAGACAGACGGGCTGGCTTTGGCCCTGGGCAGGCCATGGTGTGTGACCCCAGGCCCTGTAGCATCCCCTGAGGCTGAGTGATTCGTCAGAAATTTAGAGCAATGGAATAACCGGACAGAAAAAAGGAACTGTGTGTCATTCACGTGGCTGTTTCCTTACAAATGGGAAAGCCACACCGTCTCCTTTGGTCAGTTCTAGAGTTTTCCTAGGAAGGGTGTTGTTATTGGCTTAAAACAATGGAAATTGTCTCATGGTTCTGCAGTCTGGAAGTCTGAAATCAAGGTGTGGGTAGGCCACGCTCCCTCTGAAACCTGGAGTGGCATCCTCTCTGGCCTCTTCCTAGTTTGGGGGTGGGGGGCTTGCTAGTCACCTCTGATGTTCCTTGCGGTGTAAATCCAATCCTCTGTTGTTCTAAGCTCCCCCTGTGATACTTTGTCACTGCAGCCCCACGAGGCCAGGACACCTCCTGAGGGCAGTGGGAAGCGAGGAAAGGATGTTCAGAAGCGGAGGGACTGGTTCTCTGATCTGGAGAGTGTCAGAGAGCTACCAGGAGTGACTTAATACATCTACAGACTGCAGTGTGATTGTGACCCTAGCACTAGTGAATGCCTCCATCGTGTTGGGAAGATCCCCTGGAGGAGCGCATCACAACCCATGTCAGTTTTCTTGCCTGGGGAACCTTCGCATGGACAGAGGAGCCTGGCGGGCTACAGTCCATGGGGTCACAAAGAATAGGATGAGACCGAGTAGCTAAACAACAACAATGTTGAAGTGTATCACATAGTGTTGTCTGTCATCTTTCCGCTCTGCATTCGATTTCTGGGTCTTCCTTATCTACTGGTTGCAAGTTTGTGCTCCCTCAACCACGTCTCCCCAAATCCCACCCTCCCCAGCCCCTGGTAACCACCATTCTACTCTCTGTTATTATGAGTTTGGTTTTTAAGATTCCACATATAGATGAGATCATACAGTATTTGTCTTTGTCTGTCTGACTTAGCTCACATAATATCATCCCTTCAATGGCCATGCATGTTGGTGGCAAATGGTAGGATATTCTCCTTTCTCTTGAGCAAATAATATTCCATTGTACATACATATCCCATGCTCCTTATCCATTCAACCTCTCCGACTCTGATTTTCCTGGGCAAGAATTCCCTGTGATCTTACTAAGAAGAGAAGTTTCTGTGGTTTCCAATTCCTAAAATGAAATCTGTTTCCTTCCTCTCCTCTGAATTCCCTTGCTCACTCTTCCTGTGGTTGCCTTTACTTTTACTGTCCTATCTTCTTTTCCTTAATTGTCAATCTTTACTCAGTTAAAAGACTAAAGAATTGGATGGAGTTGGTCCCTGACCTTGGTCCGGTGCAGCCTTGCAAGAGAGGAGGGGCTGGCGATGAGACAGGCAGGATCAGGGCATTGCCGTGACCGCTGGAACCGTCTGAGTCTCCAGGGTCCCTGCCTGAGTAGCTGTGGATTACAGTTTATAACTGTCACTTAGGACGAATGCGGCTCTGGTGATGAATATGTTTTGGAGGGGAAACAAACAGGGGATGATTGATTTGTTACTGAAAAATAAAACTAGATTCCAGCAGAGAAGAAGAGAAAGATGTCAGAATAATTTAACAGGGTGGTGAAGGAAAATCACAAGACACACGACTTAGTAGTATCTCCGATCATCATCAGAAAGGAGAATCAACAGGTCCTTGTTAGAAATTTTCAGACAGAGCTGACTTGGGCTTCCAGGCTCTCCTGGGTTCCTGAGATCCTTGTGAAAAGGTCTGCCAGAATCAGATTTACCTCCTTCACTGGGGGCAGGGGTCGGGGTGGGGGATAATGTTCCCCACCTTTTCCAAAATTAAAAAAAAACAAAACAAAACATGATTCCTTTGTGGCACTTCCCCCACCTGAGATATTAGTGGAGGTTGTTCTGCCCACTTCTCTACCCCATAACAAAGTCTTTTCGAGGAAGAGCTGAAATGCAAAGTCATCTGAAACAAGATAAACATTTCTAATTTGGACTTGTCCTCTAGAGGTGATCTTTCAGAAGGCTCCAGGGCCTTTGATAAATTACCTCTCTGGTTCTAATTCCAGGACTGATTGGAAGGGAGATTGAGAAAAAAAGTGTTGAGAGAAGAGGAATTTGGAGAAATCTTCCTTTGTCAAGGCCAAGACTGCCAACCTTTCTGAGTGAGGGACTGGCTTGCTCAGCCTGCCCTCTGGGGGTGCGTCCCGGGTGGAGGCCAAGGGGGCGGGGGCCCCTCCTTGGAAAGCATGGAGTGTTTAAGTCCCACGGCCCTGAGGTCATTTCCACTTGACCCCTTCTGTGATATCCACCCTCTGGCATCTGACTTCACTTCTAAACCTTAGCTACTGCTTTATAAAATGAGAGTAATCATAGCATCTGCTTCCCTAGTGGCTCAGCGGTAAAAAAAAAAAGAAAAAAGAAAAAAACCTGCCTGACAATGCAGGAGATGTGAGCTTGATCCCTGGGTTGGGAAGATCCCCTGGAGAAGGAAATGGCAACCCACTCCAGTATTCTTGCCTGGGAAATCCCATGGACAGAGGAGCCTGGCGGGCTACAGTCCATGGGCTCTCAGAGAGTCAGATACGACTGAGCAACTAAACAAGAAGACAACAGTTGTAGCGTCTACTTCACAGGCTTATAAATACTTAAAAAAAATTTCACAGAAAGCATTTGAAATAAATAAAAATTAAAAAAAAAAAAAAAAAAAAGAAAGCATTTGGCTCCGTGCATGGTCAGAGGAGCCCGGTGGACAGAGGACAGTCCATAGGGTCGCAAAGAGGCTGATAGGCCTGAGCACACGTGCACAGAACCTGCAAGGTATAAACTTTTAGTGAAGCGCATCCAGTGTGTTTAATGAGGCCCCGTGCAGAGGCCCCAGGACCCAATGAGTCTTACCGGGTCTTCCTCTGTTGCTGGACATTTTGGCCTCGGCGAGTAGCTCAGCTCTCACCCCCGTGAGCATAGGGCTGACAGAGCTCCGGAGACCCCCTTTCTGGAGGCCCACAGAGGGGATGCTCCCTGCCTGGAGGCAGAGGCGCTGCAGGGCCTGCTCCATGCGCTGGGGGTGTGCTGGGGGCCGCCTCCCCGCAACGTTAATCAGGCCGCCCAGGCTTCTCCCCCAGCGCGCTGTATCTGTCTTCACTGAAGCATGCTCTCTCGGTAATTTCATTGTGGGGTTTTCCATTAAAAAGTTTGATTAATTCCATAAATATTAAAATAAGACAGATAATTAGAATCCAGGTACTCACTGTTACACGAAAGCGGTCAAGTCGGCACTAAATTATTATTATTAATAATAAGCGCTCGCGCAGCCCTGGTGATAAGTGCCGAGGAGAAGAAGGGCCCACAGCCGCCGTTATTAACACCATTCCCCGCAGGACGGTCTGAAGCAGGGGCTGCGATGCGCGCGGGGAGGAGGGGGCTGGAGGGGGGCCGTCGGGGAGGCGGGCTGTCCTCCAGCTGCGGGCGGGGGACTCAGCTGCCCACCGTTCTAGTAGTTTCCGGGCCTTCTGTCCCCGGAGAAGGGTCTCTCCCTCTCTCCTGACCCAGTCCCCCGATACAGAGGCTGTTAGCACTCCCTCCGCTCCTGAACTCACGGGATGCTGGTGGTGATGCGCAAAGAGGCGCAGGACCTGCTTGAGCACCGAAGCTAAATAATAGGTGTGTCTGAGCGTCTGTGTCCATCCCAGGACGAGTCTGAACTATGAATCATTAAGGTAGAAGGAGATGGGTGTGGGTACATCTGATCGATATCCGGCAAAGCAAGGGCGGCTGCCTGGAACGCTTGGTCCATGCCGGTCTTCTCAGGCTCCAGCCGTCATTGCCTCACTCATCATTTGATGGGGTGAATTCCCCTGGTGGGGACCTCACAGAAAAAAAAAAAAAAAAAGCCTCTTCTTGCTTTTAATCAGAGGAATAAGTCAACAAGTCAAGCGTCCAGAACCTCTTTTCCATTTTTTTTTTTTTTTTTTTAAAGGCTTCTTAGCAGCTGATTGAGGAAACGGCCTGGTCTTTCCCTATCAGGCTTGGACGCCTGGGTCTCAGGTGGGACTGTTTCACTCCCTGTTGGATGGGGCATCTCAGAACACACTCTGAGCCTAGTCTTCAGCGCTGAACAGGTGTCACCACAGTGAAGTGCCAGGCCCAAGCTTAACAGAGATTTGTGACCTTTTTTAGAGGGCTAGGTACCCTGCGGAGTGGCTGGATGAGGAGCAGGAGAAGGGCAGAAACTTGATGAAGTTGGTGGGCAATGCAGGCGGTAGTGGGCAGCCAGGATAACCCAGTCACTCATAGAAGGAGGGGGAACATTTAGACGTAATTCCTCAAGGATCCAGGAAGCCGAGTGAGGACCAGAGGTTAGAAGTCACAAGTATTGGGACTTGCCTGGTGGTCTACTGGTTGGGACACTGAGCTTCCAGGGCAGGGGGCCTGGATTTAATCTCTGGCTGGGGAACTAAGATCCCACACGCTGCATGGTGTGCCCCCAAAACATGAATAAATAAAACAAATTTTAATAGAATTAAAAATAGGAGTTACAAATATTTGGGAGGTCGTACAAGCTAGTTGTTCCTATCCAGTGGAACTGCCCAGCGGTGGACTAGGAGACCTCATGAGGTTGAGAGTGCCTTGTCACTGGGGCATCCAAGCAGGTACCAAATGGCTGGGATGAGGAGAGGGGATCTCTGCATCTAAGGCGGTCTCTTGCAGCATAATTCAGCTGGAGTCCCATCAGCTGGCCCTGTCTTCAGAGGAGGTCTCCTTGAACCTTGGACCAAGGGCATCAGTTTCTGATTGTAGGCACAGGGGCACAGAGAACAATGTTTGCAGCCATCCTGTGTTTCTGTTTTCTGGGAAACCAGGCAAGTCAGACAAGGAAACTGACATTGACATTGAAGTCGCTCAGTCGTGTCCGACTCTGTGACCCCATGGACTGCAGCCACCAGGCTCCTCCGTCCATGGCATTTTCCAGGCAAGAGTACTGGAGTGGGGAGCCATTTCCTTCTCCAGAAGACAATCAGAAATCTCACCTCTCTTTCTCCCTTCGCACCCCTTCTCTTCCCTCCTCCTTCCTTTTATTTGCTTCTTATTTCAATGAACAAACTGTTTTAAAAGAACAGATATCTGACTCTGAAAGGGGAGGCTCTTTCACACATGGGTTTCAGTTCAGTTCAGTCGCTCAGTCGTGTCTGACTCTTTGCAACCCCATGAATCGCAGCACGCCAGGCCTCATTGTGCATCACCAACTCCTAGAGTTTACTCAAACTCATGCCCATCGAGTCGGCGATGCCATTCAGCCATCTCATCCTCTGTCGTCCCCTTCTCCTCCTGCCCCCAATCCCTCCCAGCATCAGGGTCTTTTCCAATGAGTCAACTCTTCGCATCAGGTGGCCAAAGTATTGGAGTTTCAGCTTCAGCATCAGTCCTTCCAATGAACATGCAGGACTTATCTCCTTCAGGATGGACTGGTTGGATCTCCTTGCAGTCCAAGGGACTCTCAAGAGTCTTCTCCAACACCACAGTTCAAAAGCATCAATTTTTCGGCACTCAGCTTTCTTCACAGTCCAACTCTCACATGCATACGTGACCACTGGAAAAACCATAGCCTTGACAAGACGGACCTTTGTTGGCAAAGTAATGTCTCTGCTTTTTAATATGCTGTCTAGGTTGGTTATAACTTTCCTTCCAAGGAGTAAGCGTCTTTTAATTTCATGGCTGCAGTCACCATCTGCAGTGATTTTGGAGCCCCCCAAAATAAAGTCTGACACTGTTTCCACTGTCTCCCCATCTATTTCCCATGAGGTGATGGGAAAACACATGGGTTTACATCTCTCCAATTAAAGAATTTTCAAGATTGAGTATTCTGAGAATTTGGCTTTGGAGAAAGAGGGTGGGGCAATTTGGGGGTCTGAGCTGAGGGAACAGATTTGTAAGGAGGAAAATGAAGTTCTCTTTCACGTCAGTGGTTAAGGATTTAAAAACCCACGGCTTTGGAACTCAGATCTGGCACTTGGAGCATGACAGCCTGGCCCAGGCTGAGTTTGCAGTGGTGTCACTTCTTTGCCATCAACCCTGAAGGATTCTGGTGCCTTGAGAGCTGCAGGTGTGGTGCTAAAGGCATTGTCTAGGACAGACCCTGAGCCATTAGCATGTTATTTCCCCCAAGTCAGAAAAACTGGGTGTCCTTGGTGTTTTTCTTGTTGTTCAGTTCCTCAGGCATGTCCGACTCTTTGCGACCCCATGAACTGAATCATGCCAGGCTTCAATGCCCTTCACTATCTCCCAGAGACTATTCAAACTCATGTCCATTGAATCGATGATGCCATCCAACCATCTCATCCTCTGTCACCCCCTTCTCCTTCCGCCCTCAATCTTTCCAAGCACAAGGGTCTTTTCCAGTGAGTCGGCTCTTCCCATCAGGTGGCCAAAGTATTGGAGTGTCAGCATCAGCCCTTCCAATGAATATACAGAGCTGATTTCCTTTAGGATTGACTGGCAGAGAAGGAAAGGGCAACCCCCTCCAGTATTCTTGCCTGGAGAATCCTGTGGACAGAGGAGCCTGGTGGGCTGCTGTCCATGGGGTCGTTCAGAGTCGGACAAGACTGCAGCGACTTGGCAGCAGCAGCAGCAGGAGGATTAACTGGTTTGAACTCTTTGCTGTCCAAGGGACTCTCAAGAGTCTGCTCTGGCACCAAAGTTTGAAAGCATCAATTCTTCAGGGTTCAACCTTCTTTATGATCCAACTCTCACATCTGTATATGACTACTGGAAAAACCATAGCTTTGACTTGATTAGCAAAGTGATGTCTGGGCTTTTTAATACACTGTCTAGGTTTCTCATAGCTTTCATGGCTGCAGTCACCCGTTCTCAGTGATTTTGCGGCCCCCCAAAACTGTTTATCATTGTTTTCACATTTCTGCCATCTATTTGCATGAAGTGATGGGACCAGATGCCATGATCTTAGTTTTTTGAATGTTGAGTTTTAAGGCAGCTTTTCCACTCTTCTCCTTCACCTTCATCAAGAGGCTCTTTAGTTCCTCTTCGCTTTCTGCATTAAGGGTGGTGTCATCTGCATATGTGAGGTTATGAATTTCGCCCAGCAATCTTAATTCCAGATTGAGCTTCAGCCAGCCTGGCATTTTGCAGGATGTACTTTGATTATAAGTTAAGGAAGCAGGGTGACAATTTTTAGCCTTGATGTACTCCTTTCCCAATCTGGAACCAGTCTGTTGCTCCATGTCTGGATCTAAGTGTTGCTTCTTGACCTGCATACAGGTTTCTCAGAAGGCAAGTAAGGTCATCTCATATTCTTATCTCTTTAAGAATTTTCCACAGTTTGTTGTGATCCACACAGTCAAAGGCTTAGTGTAGTCAATGAAGCAGAAGTAGATGTTTTTCTGTATTCCCTTGCTTTTTCTATGATTTAGCAGATGTTGGCAATTTGATCTCTGGTTCCTCTGCCTTTTCTAAATCCAGCTTGTACACTTGGAAGTTCTTGGTTCACATACTGTTGAAGCCTAGCTTGAAAGACTTTGAGCATTACCTTGCTAGCATGTGAAATGAGTGCAATTGTGTGGTAGTTTGAACATTCTTTGCCATTGCCCTTTGTTGGGATTGGAATGAAAACTGACCTTTTCCAGTACTGTGTGGCCACTGCTGAGTTTTCCCAATTTGCCGGCATATCGAGTGCAGCACTTTAACAGTATCACCTTTTAGATTTGAAATAGTTCAGCTGGAATTCCACACCTCCAGTAGCTTCATTTGTTGTAATGGTTCTTGAGGCCCACTTGAATTCACACTTCAGGATGTCTGCCTCTAGGTGAACAAGCACACTATCGTGGTTATCAGGGTCATTAAGACATTTTCTGTATAGTTCTTCTGTGTATTCCTGCCACCTCTTCTTAATATCTTCTGCTTCTGTTAGGTCCATACCATTTCTGTCCTTTATCGAACTCATCTTTGCATGAAATGTTCCCTTGGTATCTCTAATTTTCTTGAAGAGATCTCTAGTCTTTCCCATTCTGTTGTTTTCCTCTATTTATTTTCACTGATCACTGAGGAAGGCTTTCTTATCTCTCCCTGCTATTCTTTGGAACTCTGCATTTAGATGGGTATATCTATCCTTTTTTTCCTTTGCCTTTCGCTTCTCTTATTTTCTCAGCTATTTGGAAGGCCTCATCAGACAACTCTTTTTACTTTTTGCATTTGTGCTTCTCGAGGATGGTTTTGGTCACCGCCTCCTGTCCAATGTTAGGAACCTCCATCCATAGCTCTTCTGGCACTCTATCAGATCTACTCCCTTAAATCTATTTGTTATTTCCACTGTATAGTCAGAAGGAATTTGACTTAGCTCATACCTGAATGGCCTAAATCCCTACTTTCTTCCATCGAAGCCTGAATTTTGCAATAAGGAGTTCATGATCTGAGACACAGTCAGCTCCTGGTCTTGATTTTGCCAACTAAGACCTTGGTGTGTACCCAGCCTCAGTATCCTCACCTGTAAATAGGAACTTATAAGAATACATCCTTTATCGAGCTGTTATGAGCTTTAAGCAAGGCATGGAGAATACATGCCTTACTACAACATGCGTCCCAGAAATAAGCTCTGCGGACTTCATTTTGACTGCGATCTTGTCTCCAGGGTCATTTTAGGAGTTCTGTTAACCGCCACTAGGGGGAGCGCTGGCCCAGTTTCTGCCTCCGGGTCCCGGGGGTTTGGGGGTGGGGGGCGGGTAGGCACATTGTCCTCCCACAGAATGAATGACAACGAAGAGGAGCCGCGGGAGGAGAGGGTGGTGTTGGTGGCTGGGATGTCCTGGGGATCCCGGCACTTGCAGAACCAGCTGGCAGCCACTGAGGACTCATCTTGCAGGCATGTGGGCGGGTCTCTGGAGATGGGATTCCTCTGGGCTTTCTAAGCCTCTTCTGCCCTGTCCCTCACATCTGAACGAGTAGGGTGCTCCCAGTGGACATCTAGAGACCACAGGATGTTGCAGTGACCTCAGTCTACAGGTTTGATGTGAAACACGGGTCTCCTATGAAATATCTTTTCGGGTGAGGGCGTTTTGCAGGAAGCTTTTGGCAGGAAGTACTCTGTTCTCTGGTGGATGATGCCAAATATTAGAGTTTGGAGCTGTTGTCCACGCCGTGAATGCTCCAGGCTTTTACCTCTGCCACCCTGAGACCCAGTTTCCTGCTCCCAGGTCTGTGATGCTGGGGCTGGGACGTGGCAAGGGCCATTTCTCCTCTGCGGGCTGACTCCTGTTGTTTCAGCCTGAAGGATCAAGTTGGAGCAGGAGAGGGGAAGGAGATGAGAGAGGGGCTTCCTGTTCCCTGTTTGCTTACTGTTCTGTCATTGCTGCTCCTCCTGTCCTGGCGGCAGCTGCTGGCTTCTGTCTCCATGCCCAGAACCAGCCTCATAGCGCTTTCTCGGACGTACCAGCCAGCAGCATCAGAGGGCAGCTCAGAGGGCTGTGTCCCAGCTCCGTGGTGGAAGGCGCTCTTCCGAGGTTCTAGCTTTAAATGCACCCAGCCCTTCCCACTGTGCTCCTTGCACTGGGAATAGTATCTGTTTTCTGTTGTAATCATTTTTTGTATGATGATGTCCCGTGTTTTCTTGCCAAATTGCTTCAGTTGTGTCCGACTCTCTGCAACTCCAAGGACTGTAGCCCGCCAGGCTCCTCTGTCCATGGGATTCTCCAGGCAAGAGCACTGGAGTGGGTTGCCATGCCCTCCTCCAGGGGATCTTCCTGATCCAGGGATGGAACCCACTTCACTTAAGTCTCCTGCATTGGCAGGCGGATCCTTTATCACTAGTGCCCTACGAAGTACCCTCCCCACCCTGGTTTTTTTTTTTTTTTTTTTTTACCTCTTTCAGCTTTCCATTCCCTGTGTGACCAGTTCCCACTGTTGGAATAACTGTTCCACGGGAGCTGCTGTGGCTTTGACGCTTGTACATGGAAGCAGTTGACCCCAGGGCTCCCTGTCTGAGGTCAGGAGGAGGTGTCAGGCATGTGGAGGATTACAAAAGTGATGAGTGGATGGAACAGAGGAGGTCCTGTGGGGAGTGAAGTGCCCACAGACAGGCTCTGTTTAGTTTTGTAATTCTGTCCAGAGGTAGAGCGTGAGTAAGTGGTACAAATGCCCTAATTGGGATGCCAGGGCCAATTTTAAAGATGGCACAACTCTTATTTCCCAAACAATGGTCATTATTTTTCACGTGAAGAAAAAGATGAAAGCAAGTAAAAGAAAGAAAAGGAAGAGATGGTAATGTATCTTTACAAACAAACCTTTCTTTTCTTTCTTCTCAGTATCATTATCAATTCAGTTGCTCAGTCATGTCTGACTCTTTGTGACCCCATGGACTGCAGCAAACCAGGCCTCCTGGTCCATCACCAACTTTTGAAGTTTACTCAACCTCATGTCCACTGAGTTGGTGATGCCATCCAACCATCTCATCCTCTGTCATCCCCTTCTCCTCCTGCCCTCAATCTTTCCCATCATCAGGGTCTTTTCCAATGAGCCGGCTGTTGGCATCATGTGGCTAAAGAATCGGAGCTTCAGCATCAGTCCTTCCAATGAACATTCAGGATTGATTTCCTTTAGGATGAACTGGTTGGATTTCCTTGCAGTCCAAGGGACTTTCAAGAGTCTTCTCCAACACCACAGTTCAAAAGCATCAGTTCTTCAGCGTTCAGCTTTTTTGAGAGTCCAACTCTCACATCCATACATGACTACTAGAAAAACCACAGCTTTGACTAGATGGACTTTATTGGCAAAGTAATGTCTCTGCTTTTTAATAAGCTGTCTAGGTTGGTCATAACTTTCCTTCCAAGGATAAGCGTCTTTTAATTTCATGGCTGCAGTCACCATCTGCAGTGATTTTGGAGCCCCCCAAATAAAGTCTGTCACTGTTTTTACTTTTTCCCCATCTATTTGCCATGAAGTGATGGGACGAGCAAAGTCAAATTTTGGGATACGTCCTGGCTCAGGATCACCTTTAAGAGAAAGGGAGAGAGGGACTTCCCCGGTGGTCCAGGGGTTAAGACTCTGCCTTCCAATGCAGGGAATGTGGGTTGAATCCCTGGTCTGGGAACAAAGCCCTCGAAAGGCAACTATGAAGCCCTTGTGCCGTAACAGAAAGTCTTGTGTGCCGCAGCTAAGACCCAGTGCAAACAAATATATAATAAATTTTTTTTTTTAAGGGAGAGAAAGAAAAAGTAATTAGGGGTCATAGGCTCTGTTCAGGAGGCAGGTGGATGCTCGGGAGCGGGGGTGGAGACAGAGGGCAACACAGAGGCTCTGAATTCCTGAGAAGCAGAAGGAAGAGAAGGGCAAAGTTGGAGGAGGTCTGGATATTGGGGAAGAAGAATCTAAGAACAACCTGACTTTGAAATTTTGCTAAGGTGTTACACTCTGCTTCTGGATCTAATAGATCTATTTTTTTTTTCAATAAAATTTTTAAGAAGTCCAGATGTAAACTAATTTCCACCACACATTTCCTGCTGTGCCCCATCAGTATTCCTCCACGACCACATGGCCCCAGGGAAGGCAGGAGACGGCGCCCGCCTGCAGCCTTTCTGGGCTCTGCCCTGGGTGCTGGGCAGGCCATCTGCTTAAACAGCATTGCTAAGGACAGTGGACTGGTTTTGGCTGGTGCGTAGATGGCCTTCCCTTAAATGACACTTATTTGCTTCCTGTTTAGGGACATCCCGAAGGGGAAGCCAAGAAACGAGAGCTAGTAGCTTTCCGTGTCAGTCCGGGGGGACCCTGTGTTCAGGAGCGGGGAGGTCAGGGCCTCGTGGGTCTTGAGACGGGAGGCGTCTTCTGGACCGAGTGCCCTTCAGCAGAGCCCAGAAATGCTCCATGTGTCATGGGAAAGCCATGCTAATTGCAGTCATTTGGGCAAATTGATTACCACTTAGGCCTAAGTGCCAACTGCACAGGCATGATTCTGCCTATCATTATACATGTGTCAGATGAAGCTGACTGCAAGGCTTTATTTGATGACAACGATAAATTCTCCTCTATCTCAGGCTTTGTAAACTCGGCGTTCAGGCACACGTTGCTCATGTGGCTTGTCCTGGATGCCTGGGGAGGGCCCGTGCAGAGGCTCGCTGAGTGACAGACCCAGAGCCGGCTCTCCCCCCTGCTCTCCCGCTCCTATTTGCCTTGTGACCAGGCTTCTTTCTGGGCACCTGTGATTTGGCATCTCCTTGACATCAGGCAATGCCATAGCTTCCCAGGTGGTGCTCGTGGTAAAGAACCTGCCTGCCAATGCAGGAGACATAAAAGAGGTTCAGTCCCTGGGTTGGGAAGATCCCCTGGAGAAGGAAATGGCAACCCACTCCAGTCTTCTTGCCTGGAGAAATTCATGGACAGAGGAGCCTGGCGGGCTACAGTCCACGGGGTCACAGAGAGTCTGGCATGACTGAAGTGACTTAGCATGATATCAGGTGATGCCAACCTCCTTTGTGACACTGCTTCTCTTGGCCTGAGGATGGGGAACTTGAAAATCTCAAGAATCCTTCCATTTCTTGTTTTTGATCATTATTTTATTTTATTTATTTATTTTTGGCTGTGCTGGCTCTTCACTGCTACGTGGACTTTCTCATTAGTTGGAGAGAGTGGAGGATGCCCCCCATTGCCGTGTGTGGGCTTCCCATCGTGGTGGCTCCTCTTGTTGCTGAGCACAGGTTCCACGTGGCCTGTGGGCTCAGCAGGTGTGGTTCTGGGGCTCTCGAGCGTAGACTCTATACTTGTGGCACATGGGCTCAATTGCTCTGTGGCTTTTGGGAATCTTCCCGGACCAGGGATCAAACCCATGTCTCCTGCATTGGCAGGTGAATTCTTCACCACTGAGCCAGCTGGGAAGCCCAAGAATACTTCCATTTCTTTCCAGCACACCCCCAAAATTGCTTCTGTCCTTTGCAGGGGTCTGTGTGTATATGTGTTGTATTGTCGTTCAGTCATGTCCAACTCTTTGCGACCCCATGGACTACAGCACACCAGGCCTCCCTGTCCATCACCAACTCCCGGAGCTTGCTCAAACTCATATCCATTGAGTCGATGATGCCATCCAACCATCTCATCCTCTGTCGTCCCCTTCTCCTTCTGTCTTCAATCTTTCCCAGCATCAGGGTCTTTTCTAATGAGTCAACACTTCACATCAGGTGGCCAATTTATTGGAGTTTCAGCATCAGTCCTTCCAATGGATATTCAGGATTGATTTCCTTTAGGATGGACTGGTTGGATCTCCTTGCAGTCCAAGGGATTCTCAAGAGTCCTCCCCAACACTGCTGTTCAAAAGCATCAATTCTTTGATGCTCAGCTTTCTTTATAGTCCAACTATCACATCCATACATGACCACTGGAAAAGCCATAGCTTGGACTATATGGACCTTTTTCAGCATAGTGATGTCTTGCTTTTTAATATGCTGTCTAGCTTTGTCATAGCTTTTCTTCCAAGGAGCAAGTGTCTTTTAATTTCTTGGCCACAGTCACTGTCCACAGTGATTTTAGAGCCCAAGAAAATAAAGTCTGTCACTATTTCCATTGTTTCCCTATCTATTTGCTATGAAGATGGGACTGGATGCCATTATCTTCATTTTTTTTTTTAATCATCATTTTTTGAATGTTGAGTTTTAAGCCAGCTTTCTCTCCACTTTCACCTTCATTAAGAGGCTCTTTAGTTCCTCTTCACTTTCTGCCATAAGGGTGTCATCATCTGCATATCTGAGGTTATTGATATTTCTCCCAGCAATCTTGATTCCAGCTTGTGTTTCCCTCTAGCCCAGCATTTCGCATGATGTACTCTGCATAGAAGTTAAATAAGCAAGTGACAGTATACAGCTTTGACGTATATATACTCCTTTCCTTATTCTGAACCAGTCTGCTGTTCCATGTCTGATTCTAAAAGTTGCTTCTTGACCTGCATACAAGTTTCTCAGGAGGCAGGTAAGCTGGTCTGGTATTCCCATCTCTTGAAGAATTTTTCACAGTTTGTTGTGATCCACACAGTCAGAGGCTTTAGTGTAGTCAATGAAGCAAAAGTAGATGTTTTTCTGGAATTCCCTTGCTTTTTCTATGATCCAGTGGATGTTGGTAATTTGATCTCTTGTTTCTCTGCCTTTTCTAAATCCAATTTTTACATCCAGACATTCTCAGTTCATGTACTACTGAAGCCTAGCTTGGAGGATTTTGAGCATTACCTTGCTATTATGTGAAATGAGTGCAATTGTGTGGTTGTTTGAACATTTGTTGGGACTGCAATGAAAACTGACCTTCTCCAGTTTGTGGCTACTGCTGAGTTTTCCAAATTTGCTGGCCTATTGAGTTCAGCACTTTAATGGCATCATCTTTTAGGATTTGAAATGGCTCATCTGGAATTCCATCACCTCCACCAGCTTTGTTTGTAGTGATGCTTCCTAAGGCCCACTTGACTTCGCTTTCCAGAATGTCTGGCTCTAAGTGAGTGATCACACCATTGTGGCTATCCAGGTCATTAAGACCTTATTTGTATAGTTCTTCTGTGTATTCTTGCCACATCTTCTTAATAACTTCTGCTTCTGATAGGTCCATAGCATTTTGTCCTTTATTGTGCCCATCTTTGCATGAAATGTTCCCTTGGTATCTCTAACTTTCTTGAAGAGATCTCTAGTCTTTCCCATTCTGTTGTTCTCCTCTATTTCTTTGCACTGATCACCTAGGAAGGCTTTCTTATCTCTCCTTGCTATTCTTTGGAATTCTGCATTCAGATGGGAATATCTTTCCTTTTCTCCTTAGCCTTTCACTTCTCTTCTTTTCTCAGATATTTGTAAGGTCTCCTGAGACAACCATTTTGCCTTTTTGCATTTCTTTTTCTTGGGGATGGTTTTGATCACTGTCTCCTGTTCAGTTCAGTCCACTCACTCAGTCATGTCCGACTCTCTGTGACCCCATGAATTGCAGCATGCCAGGCCTCCCTGTCCATCACCAACTCCTGGAGTTTACTCAAATTCATGTCCATTGATTCAGTGGCGCCATCCAGCCATCTCATCCTCTGTCGTCCCCTTCTCCTCCTGCCCTCAATCCCTCCCAGCATCAGGGTCTCTTCCAATGAGTCAACTCTTTGGATGAGGTGGCCAAAGTATTGGAGTTTCAGCTTCAACATCAGTCCTTCCAATGAACACCCAGGACTGATCTCCTTTAGGATGGACTGGTTGGATCTCCTTGTAGTCCAAGTCTTACAAACCTCCATCCACAGTTCTTCTGGCACTCTATCAGATCGAATCCCTTGAATCTATTTGTCATTTCCTCTGTATCATTGCAAGGGACTTGATTTAGGTCATACCAGAATGGCCTAGTGGTTTTCCCCGCTTACTTCCATTTAAGTCTGAATTTTGCAATAAGGAGTTTATGATCTGAGCCACAGTCAGCTCCAAATCTTGTTTTTGCTGACCGTATAGAGCTTTTCCATCTTTGGCTGCAAAGAATATAATCAGTCTGATTTCACTTTTGACCATCTGGTGATGTCCATGTGTAGCATCATCTCTTGTGTGGTTGGAAGAAGGTGTTTGCTGTGACCAGCGTGTTCTCTTGGCAAAACTCTATTAGCCTTTGCCCTGCTTCATTCTGTAGTCCAAGGCCAGACTTGCCTGTTACTTCAGGTAGCTCCTGACTTCCTACTTTTGCATTCCAGTCCTCTATGATGCAAAGGACATCTTTTTTTTTTTTTTTTTTGGTGTTAAGAGGTCAAGTCTAACAGAGTGTCTCCGAGAGAACACACTGGTCATGGCAATATTGTTCTTTAGTGCATGGGACTTTCCTTTCACCACCAGACACATCCACAACTGGGCATCATTTCTGCTTTGGCTCAGCCTCTTCCTTCCTTCTGGAGCTATTTCTCTGCTCTTCTCCAGGAGCATGTTGAACACCTACTGACCTGGAAGGGTTCATCTTTCAGTGTTGTAACTTTTTGCATTTTCTTACCGTTCATGGGTTTCTCAAGCCAAGGATGCTGAAGTGGTTTGCCTTTCCCTTCTCCAACAGACCATCTTTTGTCAGAACTCTTCCGCCATGATCCATACATCTTGGGTGACCCTACACGTCATGGCTCATAGTTTCATTGAGTTATACAGGGCTGTGGTTCATGTGTTCATTTTGGTTAGTTTTCTGTAATTGTGGTTTACATTCTGCCTGCCCTCTGATGGATGAGGATCAGCTTGTGAAGCTTCCTGATCGGAGGGACTGGTTGTGGGAAAACCTGGATCTTCTTGCTCTGGTGGGCAAGGCGTGTTGTATGTGTGTGTGTGTGGAGGGGGATAGTTTTAATGCAACAAGTCAGGGACCACTCTCCACTCCATCACGGTTTATCCTGGCCACCCAGACAATGGCATCTGTCAGTATTAGGTGTCTGAAAGCAGAGTGGATTCTCCCCTGGTGCAAAGGGTGCCCCCAAAGTCATGTCCACCAGGGCTTCAGAGTGGGACCTTATGTGGCAAATAGAGTTCTTTGCAGATGTGACTGGATTAAGATGAGACTGTCCTGGAGTCGGGAGGAGGTGGCCCTCCAATGACAGGTGTCCTTATAAGCAGAGGAGAGAGAGGCCAGAGACCCGCAGGGTAAACTCTGTATGACGCTGAGGCAGGGGAGGGACAAGGGACCCCAAGGACCCCCAAGGTGGCTGGCAGCCACCAGGAGCTGGAGGAGGCAGGGGTCCTCCCTGGGGGCCTTCAGAGGGCATGGCTCTGCCAACACCTCGAGTTGGACTTCTAGCTTCCAGAACCGGGATGTGATAAATGCCCGTTGTTTCAGCCACCCCATCCTCCGTACTGTGTTCCCACAGTCTTAGGATCCAACATACCCTCACCGCCCACCCTGCCCGTGTCTCTGTGCCCGCCTGGTGCTGAGGCATAAAGACCATCAGGCTTTCCGGTAGGTCAGGGCTGCCAGGTTTAGCACAAACAAAACCAACAGGATGCCCACTTAAATCTGAATTTCAGATCAACAGCAAATACACCTTTTTAGTATATGTTCCTAATACTATATGGGACTTACTTATATTGATAAATGATTCACTGCTAAGCTGAATTTCAATCTTAAGTGGGAGTCCTGCCCCTTATCTGACATTCCTAGCCCCCAGCCCTTGACTCCCAGAGGGCCTGCTCTGCGGGGATGGTCAGGGGGGTGGCCGGCGAGCCTGGCAGGGCAGCTCGAAGCCCCTGGCGCTCCCCCCTCGGGGCTCTCTGAGCCCTGCCAGCAGCCTGCAGTCTGAACATCCTCTCTGCCAGCTGGGTGCAAGTCTGGGAGGGTTGGAAGAGACAGGAGGAGGCACAGAGGGGAGCCTGCTGCCTGCCTGGGGGTGGATGTTTGTGGGGAGGAGGAGGGCGCCCCGTGGTTCCTGCTGCGCACCCATCTCTGCACTTTAATTTGTTCTATTTTAAGCTGTCTGCAGTTTCCTTCCTGGGGAAGGGAGAAGATAATGGGGAGGGGGCCTGGGGTGGGGTGTGGGGAGTGAATCAGAGGGACTCAGGAGCGGACAGGAGGCCAGTTGGCCAGGTTGTGTGGGATTCGAAGGCAAAGGCGAGGGAAAGCGAGCTGGCAGGCAGCTTGGCCAGAGTGCAGGGCACCTGAACGGAGTTCCCTTTCCAGAACGCCGCGCCCGGACGCTGGCTGTGGGCAGTATCCCAAAGGTGGTGGTGGTGTTCAGTTGTCAAGTCGTGTCCGACTCTTTGCGACCCCAAGACTGTAGCATGCTAAGCCTCCCTGTCCCTAACCATCTCCTAGAGTTTGCCCAAGTTGATGTCTATTGAACTGGTGATGCCATCCAACCATGTATATTCCATATTATTCAATATTTTTCTGTATGTGATTATACATATTAACACCCACTAGTTTCCATCACCTTAGGGTGAACAGAGAGCCTGGGTGGAAAGGGGCTTCATTCTCAGCTCCTTCCTGAAGGTAAAAGGGTTGGGCCTCAGCAAAGATGGCAGTCCCCTCCCCTCTGGGAAGGGAGCCCCCCACTCCCCTTCCTTTTGGAGGTGCCTCCTGAAGCAGCCTGGACAGAGAGATGTTGGAGGATGTCTGGGTGAAAGTGTGACTCACTCAGTCATGTCTGACTCCTTGTGGACCTTATGAACTGTGTACCCCACCAGGCTCCTCTGTCCATGGGATTTCCCAGGCAAGAACACTGGAGTGGGTTGCTGTGCCCTTCTGCAGGGGGTCTTCCCGACCCAGAGATTGAACCCGGGTCCCCTGCATTTCAGGCAGATTCTTTACCGTCTGAGCCAGTTGAAAGATGTCTGGGTAATAACCTTAAAATCACCACGCTGTGCTTAGTCGCTCAGTCGTGTCCGACTCTTTGACAAGTTATGGGCTGCAGTCCACCAGGCTCCTCTGTCCTCGGGGATTCTCCAGGCAAGAATACTGGAGTGGGTTGCCATGCCCTCCTCCAGGGCATCTTCCCAACCCAGGGATTGAGCCCAGGTCTCCTGCATTGCAGCAGATTCTTTACTGACTGAGCCACGAGGGAACCCAACTTTGGGTGTTTACCCAAAGTAAAAAAAAATTTACTTTTGCTTTGTCTTTGTCACATGGGTGTGAACACACACACACACACACACACACACACACACACACATGCCCCTTTTGGGCAGGGGAGCCTGCGAAGGATCTGCTCAGGGGCAGAGGGCTGGGCCCATTTTAAAGATGGAGAAACTGAGGCACAGACACAGCAGGGGTCAGGCAACTTGGGACTATCTGGTATTGTCCGCTGCTCTAGGGCTCCCCCCAGCTTTGCTGCCCCCCAAGTCCCCCCACCCCAGCCAGGGCCTCGCTGAAGACCGCAAGCACTATGGCGAGGCTGCAGAAAGAGCCTGTGTTGTGGCGAGGCCGGCATCCTGGTGATTTACAAGAGCATCTTAACAAGCCACAGAAGAATGGGAAGGGGCCGCCGTCCCAGAGTCCGGAGCTCTGGCTCTGACCCGTTCACTCCTGCCGGGGGGTGGGGGTTTGGGGCTGGGGGCAGATTTATGAAACAGACCCTCCTCATCTGGACGGCTGCCAGTCTGCTGACAGGCGAGGACTTGTGTTTTAGGACTTGTTTCCGAAGCCGCCACCACAACCCCCCACGGGTGTCAGAGCAGGAAGGGGGTGCTGGATGGAGGCGCGGAGGGGTGAAGCGCTGTGGCTGGGGGCCAGGCGGCTGCAGGCAGCGCGGGGTCCTCCCTGCTCCGTTCCTGCGTGTGTGAGTGTGTGCGCGTGTGTGAGTGAGAGCTCACGCCTGGCTGCTCTCTCCTGGTCACTCCAGGCCCCCGGGGGTGCCTCACCCTTCCTGGCGAGTTGGGGAGGGTGACGGGCATCAGTGGGGAGACCTGGGCCTCACTGCCCCCCACCCCCATGGCGGGGGCTGCCCGGGTCGGTACAGGCAGCAAAGCGCAGGTCGTCTTTCCCTAGTTTCGTATCCATCTGGCTGTTCATATGAAACTCCGTCCTCCGTCTTGGTGTTTATCTAAGGTGATCCTGTGGTTTTCACATGCCGACTTTAATCGTCTTTCTCATGTCTGCGAGCGCTTAGGGAGGGAAAAGAAAGCGCTGCTTATGTATTGGGTCCCCGCAGGCCTCCAGGAATGACAGTGGGCTCCAGCCAAGGACTGTGTCTGAAGCCAGGACACCAGTCCCCGCTGCCGGGTAAAAGCAGCGTCCATCATCGGCTCCTCTGCGGGGACATCGTGGGACAAGAAGGTTGAACCCTGGGTTCTCTCCCCCAGCGCTCACCGCGGGGCCGGCAGGTGGGGGAGGTGGACGGTCCCCCCTTGGGCGGCCAAGAGCACGGGGTGCGCCCAGCTCAGGCCTCGGCCGAAGGGCTTCACCCTTCCAGGCTGTCATTCCACGAGAGCCTGGCTCCCTTGCAAATAAAAACGCCACTCTGCATTTAAAGGATCTGTCCTTCTGGGAAATCCTTCAGAGCGACAGGACTGCTCAAACATGAAAAGTAAAAGGGAAAGAATGTGCTAGTTCAGAAACCACTGTTTTCGAGGGGGCTGCAAAACTCAAACAGCCCGCGGACAATTCCTGGGAGGAAGGGCCTTATTTTGATCTGCGAAGCGAGAGGAACATTGTTTGACAAAGTTTCTGCTTGACGGGAAGGGAAATCTTGCGGGAGCGATTTTTTGCGAGGACCGGGCCTCAGTGAGGTGGTGCGTGAAGCAGAAGTAATCGTTTTATGTGTGAAACTCCGTGCGCAGAGCAAAGATGGGAAAATAGAGGCTAATTGGAACTGGCCTCACCCCGGAGAAGGGTCGGGCTGGTGGTTTCCGGTCCCCAGGATGCGCGCGGGCGCATCCCTCCCGGTCCTCGCTGTGATGCCCGTCACTAGGGGGCGCTGCACACCTTCTCCGAAAGTACCTGGGAGGAAGCCATCACTTGGAGGGTGGTCCGGGAAGAGCCCCGGGGTCCCCAAGTCCTCCCTAACCTGGTCCCTCCTTGGGGTTTCAGGAGGAGGAGGAGGGGACCTTGCTGAAGGATCCTTGCCCATATGTTGGGGTGGCTTTCCATTCCTGCAGGACCAGAGCCCTGGTTTTGAAGCGAAGCCAAGAGGGCAACCCTCGATGGGGCAGGGTGAACTTAGCGAAGGTGCCGCGTCCCTGCGAGCTGGGCCGCCTGCACCAGCCTCTCCTCTTGCGTCATCTCCGCCTCTGCCCTCTGTTCGGCACTGGTGCGTGTCCACGCTTGTCCCCAGAGCATAACCCCCCCACCCAGGGCCTCCTGCTCTTTTCTTTCTTTTTGCTGTAGCTTCGAGACTAGAAATCATGCCGTAGCTGAAGTGGGGAGATCTTAAAATCTGCTCGTTAATAACCTTTTGTAAGTAAGCTGGGGACAAAGAACTCTAGTTTTCTATGTGATGTCCTGGGTTATTATTTAAAGTCCATCAGGTCTACAAAGGGAGACATATGGGTTTCCTTCTAAGCCTTTCTTAGCTGCCTGGCTCAGATAGTAAAGAATCTGCCTGCATTGCAGGAGACCCAGGTTCGACCCCTGGGTTGGGAAGATCCCCCTGGAGAAGGGAATGGCAACCCACTCTAATATTCTTGCCTGGAGAATTCCATGGACAGAGGAGGCTGGCGGGCTACAGTCCATGGGGTTGCAGAGTTGGACATGACTGAGTGACTAACACTTTCTAAGCCTTAGATATTTCGTTAGATACAGCCTAAGTGGTTGCAACTTAAGTTCTACCAGGAGGTAAAGGGTAAATCCAGCAAATGAGAGAGAGAGAGAGAGAGAGAGAGAGAGAGAGAAATGGTGGGGAGAGGAAGAAAGAAGGGGAGGAGGAGGGGAGGAGGAGAAGGAGAGAGAGAGAAATTGCCTTCCCTGGAAGAGCATCATGGATGAGTCCTGGGGATGGTTTTCCTGATGTTCTGTGGAGCAGGTATTCTAAAATCTCCCTCACATTCACTGTGGAGGCAAATTTGGTTAGGGCCGTTTCTTCACCACTGTGGTCGTTAATCACTTCTGTGATAGAATTCCAGGTCTACCAGAGCCTTTGGTGTGTTCCTTATATTCTCCACTGTTCCATTTTCAGCCTTTCAGTCATGTCAGAGAATGTGTCATTTTAACTCCTTGGGTATTTCTGCCCCCCTCACGGCTCACTGATAAAGTAACGTGAAAATTTTACAGAATTCATTGTGACCCTGTGGATGGCTCGTAAATCCTGTCAGTTCTAGGCAGCAAGTTAGGCTGGACAGAAAGAGCCATTGTGGGGGGAATTCAGGAATTCTCTGCACTCGTGTAAAAAGAAGGCGATTTCCCTTCCCAGTGCAGGCTGAACGCTGTGGTTAGGGCCCAGCTCACGATTCACCTTAGGAGCAGGAAGGCTGAAATGTTCCTCCACCGCCTTGCCCCAGAAATCACAATTTATGCTTCTAATTTTTAATTTTCCTTAGCTTAGGTCCCAGAAGGATTTATTAAATTCGCTTTGTGGAACCCATTAACTCTAAACTGAATAATGATGTTACTCTAGGCTTACGATCCGTTTATAGCAAATTTGCTACATACAAGACTAAGAATCTTCTATTCCTCCATGATGGAGTTTTAAGTCTATGCATACATGAAAAGGTTTACTCAATTTACCTAAAAGTGATTCATAATTAACTGACATCAAGAGACCATGCTTGCAGAGGTGGTGAATAGCAAACGAGAACTCTAGCGAGAGAGGATGTTGGTCACGTGGCTTAAATTACAAGGCAGGAAACTCGAATGGCTTATCACTGTGTCTATGGGACTCTGGCTTAACTCTGTATTTCAAGTGGGTAATAATGACTTATAACTAATTTTTAATTTTTTCATTGCCTTGTTAGGATGACCAAAGCTGAATTTATAAATCACTTAGGGAAAACATAGATAAATAAACGTGCATGTATGCAAATTGATGGTCTTTCTTTGATAAATCTTTTTAGAAGTGAGGAAGTCATTAACATCAAATGACAGACTTTCTCATCGAAGGTGAGGCAAGCTGAGGAGCTGGAAATATGGGCAGGTGGTGGGGAGCTCAAGACACGTGCCATGTCAGAGGGCCTGGGGCATCTTTATATATTGAAAAACGCTTGTCAGGACTCTGAATTATGGCAGCTTTGGGAAGATCCATGCCTTGAGGGACTGGTGGTGGCAAGGCCTCGTATTTCCTGGGTGGTGTTACTGGCAGGGGGCTTCCTAGGTGGCACCAGTGGTAAAGATGAGCCTGCCGATGCAGGAGACATGAGACACGGCCTTGATCCCTGAGTTGAGAAGATCCCCTGGAGGAGGGCATGGCAACCCTCCAGTATTCTTGCCTGGAGGATGCCATGGACAGAGGAGCCTGGAGGGTTATGGTCCATAGGGTCATAAAGAGTTGGACACAACTGAAGCAACTTAGCACGCACACAGTACTGGGAGTCTGTGGGATACAGTGGGGGGGGGGGTACTAGCTGACAGGGCATCTCTGTTCACCTGGGTTTGAGCCACTTCTGTGAACTTGGGCAACTCGCTCACACGTCTCTAAGTGCCTTCCGGCTCCCACTTCCGGAATTTGATGCATTTCACAGGGTGCTGGAGTCAGCTCCCCCCTTGGAAGGAAAGTGGGGTGGAATCCGGGTACCGGAGGACTGGGAAGAGCTCTATGGCCTTTCAGGGCTGCCCGTGGGTGGTTTGCCTTTACTTTGCAGGAGTGTAGATAGCGCCCCAGGCGGGCAGGGGGCCAGATTCTGGCCCAAGGGGACCTCCTCCTCCTCTGAACTCGGGCAAGCGTGCTGCTGTGGGCAATGCTCAGGTGGCTTCATTTGGGAGCAGGCTAAGACAGAAGGAGAAAGAAAGAAAAGGTGGTCCACAGAGAGGGTGTTGGGCATGGTTAGAGCGGCATCAAAGACAGAAACCTCCCATCATCTTTAAAGTGCTTGGGGACTGGTGTTTGGAGCAGGCATCGTACGTATGTGCGGGTCCATCACTTAAAACCACTTTCCATGATTATGTCATGTGTGCGGCACGTTGACATCTGAAGGAGCATCTCACAGGAGGCGGCAGCTGCGTATCCCATGCCCAGAAAATTCTGCTACAAAGAAACAATTTTCACCTACATTTTTCTCTGCATTCATTCAGACATGACCTCTGGGGAAAGTGGTGTGAAAAATGAAAGCAGCAATTCGCATGTGTTTTTCTGCCCCCCCCCCCCCCATTTGAGGGTTAATCTCTAATAAGAGGAGAAAAAAAAAAATAGACCCTTTGACTGAGTGGAGTGACCTGATTCCTCCTGGATCAACATGTTATCAGGCTGAGGTTGTCACTACAAAGCAAGTATGATGAAGCCTGCCTTTTCAGACTAAAATCAAAGCCTTGGCCGGCCAGGCTGAAACTGCTGATCTAAGCATCCCCTAATCAGGCGGTCTATATGTAGATTTAGACATCTCCAGGAGGCTAGGAGACTATCAGGCCCAAACTGATTATTCTAATCAAGTGTTTTAATTAAGCACTATTACCAGGATCACAGGAACGGGGCCTGCTCTCAAGGAGTAATGGGCAGCATCTTTTTCCTTCTTCTTCACAGTGATAAGGTTTGGCTTTGTAAGGGTACATTTAACGTTTTTTCTAAAGTAGGCCATGGAAAGAGTTTCCTGTGAATTGCACACCGATGAACAGGCTGTCTGGCTGGCAGACACCACAATTAGAAAAGAAAATAAAAGGTATGATCAACTGGGTTGCAGACGAATCAATACCCCAACAACTGCATCTATTTGCATCTTCCACCCCCAAAACACAAAAGGAATCCTGGCTGGCCCAAGATATTTTTAAAAAATATATATAAAACACACACACATTGGGTTGGCTTTTATTGGAATGCCTAGATGCAATCTATAGTCATCAAGTTATGGAAAATTCAGGTCACATATAAAGTTAAGAAGGCAAATGAAAAGAACAATACAAATCAGACAAAATTTACATCTCAAAATATCATGAAAGCATTTTGACTGGCTTTGCCTAAAATACTTTGAATATCAATTTCTTTTTTGTAAGCTAATTCTTTTCATTATACAGCCCCCTTCCCACCCTCCCAACTCTTAGAAAAAGGTCTTTTGTTTACATATTCCCCAAGGTCACTATTTCTTGTAAAAGCATGTCCAGATCACAAGTCTTTTTAGAAAGAAATAGGCTCATTATACCCACTAACAAGACACTAATTGGGTTGATTTGACCTCACCTAAAATAAGCACCAGGAGAAGACTCCAAATCTGTTACTTATCGGTGCCAGTGTGAAGGACCAGTCCATGTCAAGAGAAGGGTAAGGTTATGATTTCACTTCCGTCATGTGGTACAAGCTTTTTTCATGGTCAATACATCTGAAATATTTCTGAGAATTTAGACTCAGAGCCTATTTCAACCAAAAGTACTTACAGCATGCTAAATACAGCCCTGCAGAAATGCAATGGAACAGAACTGCAAACACCTAAGTTAACAGTTAGAAAATAAAATGTAAAACAGAGCCATGTTTATGTGGTTTGAAATCTCAGAGTTGTCTACACTGGGGCTTCATAATACTCGCCAGAGGATTTCCAGGATAAAAAATATTACTGCTAATCTGTGCTTTCATTCTAATAAAATATCAGCATTCATTAGAAGATTAATTACTTCAGTATGCGCTACCAAATACACAAAGACAGTAATAGCACTGATACTGTAAATTCAGTAGCTATTTTGAAACTTTCCCAGCCCATCTGTTTAATAAACACGCCTACTGTGCAGTTTAGAGTATGTGATACATACAAAGCAGTTAGAAAATTAATTTTCAATACATCACTTGAACCTTTATATTTACGACATGTTCACTTGCTATGTTTTATCACCATTATACATAGAGGAAAACAGTGTGTACTATAGCTCAATGAACTGAGAAAGGTTTTCTAAAAATATTTTTTGTGGCTGAATTTAGTGCTCACGAGAGAGACGTGCCAGAGCTGCTGAGCCGCAAGGAAGTGCAGATGCTCGGCGCGCCGGCACGCGGGCGGCAGGAGGGCACGGCTCGCTCTCAGTTCACTTCCAGCGGATCCGCCGCCCCCAGCTTCCCCGAGACACAGCGGAGGCTGCCATTCAAACCAGCTCCGAGCTGGCTGGGTCGTCTGGGCTTACAGGAGCTTTTGATCTCCCCTTTATGTCCCTCTGTGTGACCTGAGGGTCCAAACTCGAGACTAGCTGAGTGACCCCGACCTTCCCTGTCTGGGTGTCTCACTGTTGCTCGGTTTCTGCTAGCTCGCCGAGATCTTAAGACATGTTTAGGGTGATGACTAACTACACATCAGTTCCTTTCCTGCTCACAAAGCATCTGATGGGGGTCTTGCGCCTCCATCATGAAAAGAAGCTTCAAGGAAGGTAACAGGAAAACCCTGGGGTTAATGGTATCAACTCCCCCGCAGACGTTTTAGGGGCGGAGGGAGGGACAATGCCTCCTGCCCTATTTTATGTATTTTGGGGTTTGGGTTTTGTGGCTTCTGTTACATTCCACCAGCCTTAGTTTTCTACCGTGCCTCTTAGCTGATAATGGTTGAGGTCACTGGCCTGATGAAAAAGAGAAGGAAGAGAAAGGAGAAGGTCTCTGATTAGCCACCCATGGAGAATCGCACAGTCCTATCCATCTAGCGATAGAAAGTTGCACGTTTTTTTTTTTGTTTGTTTTTCAACCTAATACAAAAATATTAACACTTCTGGACATTATAGGCATAAGTCGTTATATCTCTACAATATAATAATTTATACTGTACAGCTATAACAGATAACAAAAGGTGCAATCCTTTTAAAAAAATCACACAGTTCACATGTTTTTATCATTTTATTTTTTAAGTATAAACTTTTTAAACACTTTACATAAATTAACTCCTCTGAGACTAATATCTGATGTACAGTAAATTGTAATTCATATAAAAATCCATAAACAACTTGTCTCACATAATTTACAAAAAAATCAGGGTTTCCTTTGCTTATCAGTGACAAGGATTCTATTTGCCAGTTTTCTTCCCCCCAAGGCAAACCACATGAGCATTGTAAAATTCCTTAGAAATCCCCGCCCTGGCAGAAGTCACGTGTGCCGATGTCCTTTTACAAACCAGCACTGGGAAAGCAGTCGGGTTGTCTAGAAACAGTAACTTTGCCCCACATTTTAAAATTAACAGATATATATCACATCCTATGCAGAGAGACTACTTCTTGTAAGCAAAGGTCGACAACGGTAATACCTGGAAACACTGTATGCATTTCTACCTTCGTTAGATACAGTGCCTCAGAGAACAAGACGGCCCAGAAGCAAAAGGTTTGGGCCTCTTTTTTTTAATGATCTGTTTTTCCTTGGAATTACTTCCAGTCCAACTGAGTGCAGCGATATGCATATGTAAACATATTCTTTAAAGCCGATCACCTTTTAAGGTCATTCAGAAGGAAGTCTTTTGTTTTCATTTGATTTGTGTGTGTGTGGATTTTTTAAAATAGCAGTCTAGTTCTCCCGGAAGGCTCTTCGGTGCCGGAGAGTCCCCCTCGGATTGTGCTACAGACAGATCTGAGCAGAGGTGGGGGAGTGGGGGGGTGCTGGGGCTGCAGGGGCAAGTGGCGCCCCGCCGGCTCGGGTCCCCGCAGGGGTGGTGGCGGCGGCGGCGCGCGCCTCCCTGCCGCCGGCCCGGGGGTTACCTCTTCCCGATCTCGCTCTGGCGGAGGAACTGGATGTTGTTGGCGCTGTCGGCCAGCTCGGGGTACTGTTCCACCGAGAGTACGTAGTACCCGTCGTAGCCCTGCACCTTGCCGGCGCTCAGCAGCTGCCGCTTCTCGCCTTCCGTCCAGAGGCGCGCGCCCTCCTCGCCGTCACGCACGCGCTGCTGCTCGCGCGCCCAGGCCCGGGCGAGCGCGCGCTGCCGCGCCTGCTCCAGGATGCGCGCCTTCTCCTCGTCCAGGGTCATGCCGTAGCGCACGTGCAGGGCCAGCGCGCCGAACTGCATCTCCACGTCGGCGAACCTGCGAGTCCTGCCGTTGACCACGGTGGTGGACTGCGACACGGTCACGTTGATGCCGTTCTCCAGCGCCTTGCGGCCGCTGGTCAGCCGCAGGGTGCCCAGGTCGCTCTCCGGCGTGCTGGTCTTGATGAAGTAGTGCGTGTCCTTGCCCTCGATGGTGAAGTGCAGGTTCTCCAGGTAGAAGGCGTTGTTGAGCACGGCCGCCACCTTGATGCAGTCCTCGTTGGCGATGTTCAGCACGTTGGTCTGCACGCGGCCCTGGCTCACGGCCAGCATGACGCCCTTGCCGATCAGCGACTTGACCGTGGCGAACCACAGCCACGACGGCGCGCCGCTGCCTTTGCGCCTGCTCACCTGCACCTCGGCCATCTTCCCCAGGGACAGGAAGGCCTTGGCCTGCCTCGCCACTTGCTGCTGGACTCCGAAAATGGGCTGCAGAGAGAAACAGACCCGGAGGATGGGTTAGAGAACAGTCGGGCTCTTCTGGCCCCAGGGAGCCAGGCTTCCGGGCGGTGTTCCGGTTCTGGGCAGAAATGAAACACGGGGGAGTTGGGAGTGGGGGCGGGGGGCGTTGCTGATTAAAGCTTCAGTAGGTTCTTTAGAAATGAAAAGGCTTAAAAACCCTGGGGGGAGGAATGCACTCAAGACGCCACTCCCCTCAAGTTGATCCCAATGTGTTTCGAAAGGTAAAATGGGCTTCCCTGGTGGCTCGGTGGTAGGGAATTCGCTTGCAACGCAGGATTTACAGGAGACATGGGTTAGATCCGTGTGTCAGGAAGATTCCCTGAAGGAGGGCATGGGAACCCACTCCAGTGTTCTTGCCTGGAGAATCCCATGGACAGAGGAACCTGACGGGCTACAGTCCGAAGGGTCGCAAAGCCACCTACAAGACTGAAGCGACTTAGCCCGCACGCATGCCTAAACGTGGGTGAAATATTCAGGTTTTTGCCTTTTCTCTTTCCTTTTCTGGATGCCCTTTCCCTAGGCTCACCCCATTTGGGGAACCAGCTTACCAGATGGTCCATCCCAGCAGCTTTCTCCGTGGGAGGCTGGTGGGAAAGTGCCAAAACGCAGAGGAAGGTTGGAAAGCCTGGGGGTGCGACAGTTGCATCACCCAGTCCCACTTTAAGCTAAAGTCCCACTTTAAAGCACACGCCTTTAATTTACTTACAGGCATGTGCTTTAATTTAGGTAAACTCTGTACCGTCTCCTGGTGAACAGAGCTTTCAGCTGAATTTGACCATATAACTGACGGACTGAAATGGGCCAGGATGAGCGCACAGTGGGGACAGCTGTCAACGAGTGTTTATCGCTTTAGGAAAACATTTATTTTTCGCAGAATGAGGGACAGTGGGCCTTCTGCATTCACAAGGGTTTTAAATTGGGGGCATCTTAACTCAGGCATCTCTCAGACTACCAGATGTTCGTCTGGCCAGCATTTTCCCCAATTGGAAGCATGTGTTTCGTTTGCAGTGGTGAAAGACACATTTGTTTTTCTGCTCTCCAGGCATCCTTGATGTCTTTGCTGGCGATTCCCTAAGCTGTCCTTACAGTGCACTTCTCATGACAGAGAACCTGAGCTGTATGGAAAAGGCTGCCTAGGAAAAAAGTTGGCAAGTCCATTTTGTACAGTACGACTTAAGTGTTTTCAGACATGTTGGAAAGTCATCTGCAATTATTATGTGCTCAAAGGCATTAACAAACTTAGGGATGTCTTCATGGCAGTTGATCAGCGCAGGTATATTTGCAATTAGAAATGTTAAAATGGCTCCCAGATCCCGGAAACTGAATGGGTTTTGCCCTTTAAATGTAAAGGTGACATCTGAAAAAGGAATAGCTTTTATGTTAAGTGTGAAACATGGACCAGAAAGCAGAGGTACTGGCGTTGTGTGTAACCCTATGTGTATGTGTGTTTTAGCCAGGATTGCCTTTTCTTTTTGTGTTCATTGAGATTATAGAAAATTGCTCAAGGGGGGAAATTAATCTTTCTAAGAAACTCTGTGCTCCCTTCTTATCATTATGGGGTAACCCAATTTCTTGATCTTTAATTATTCTTGCTTTAAGCAAGAAATTCCGATATTTTGTTGTTGGGTTCCTTTCTGATCTCTGAATGGTGGGAATTAAAAAGTGTCATTTTGTGAAATGGCAGCTTTGATTTCACAATTTTCCATTCTTTCTCCTTTTATTTCTCAGAACGGTTCCAGGCCTTCTGGTCTGTTTGTTTCAGGAAAATTCCATAAACACCTAGTGGTAGGTGGAGCTTTACCAGAGGCCATTTTATTTTTAATCTTTTTCCCTTGAAAACATGGCTAACATTTTAAAGAAGTGGAACTCTGTGGCATTGTTTGTGAGCTGCTAATTTGTAACATGAATTCCCTGCCCTCCTGTTTATTGTATCTTTGCCTTAAGGTCCCAAATCTTATAAATGTGCATTCCTCGGGTTCTCTGTAGAAACCTTGCACTCAACAATGAGCTTTCATATTTTATTACTGTTTGATAATGTCTTTCTGTTTTTATTAGCATCACTAAAAGCAGACTGAAGCCTGTTTCACAGGCCCCTGGTCTGCTGAACAGAAATGCAAGAGAGAAGTGATGCTTTCTTTCCTGAATCAAAAAAATAAATAAATAAAATAAAAGGTCTCTGGTACCCAGGGAGTCTGATTAAACAGGGGACCATACGGCACAAGCAGGCCCCTTGTCACCTTTCACAGTTTCGCTTTTTGTCTCTTACCGGGACATCATCCCACTGCTGACTCTTCACGAGTTCGTAGGAAGGCTCCGTTAAATCAAATTTGGGGACAGGGAATCCAGGAATAGCATTGTGCAGATGGAATCCAAAGGTCACCAGCCAACTGTTAACATCTGGGAAAAGAAGGTCCAGAATCAGAGACTTCCGAGTTTACTTTGTGATTTCCGACACCGAAAGCCTTACCTGAAAACCCCACCTTCACAAACGATAACCTGAAAAAAAGCTCAGGTTTGCCTCTGCCCTACAATGAAAAGCTGACTCTTTTCAGACACGGTAAAAATAACTTCAGTAGCAGAAGGCAGTGAGGCAAGGGCTACAGACAGTGTGGATAACAGAGGCTCACTTAGACCGATGGGTACCCGGTCCCACGTGCGAAGTTGCAACCCGTGCTGGTAATAGTGTTTAAAAAAAAAAAGTCGAATAGCAAGGCCTAGCAGCGTGAAAGAGACATGGCTGTTGAACACACATGACATCTGCAGTTAGTGAAGGCTGGTCTTAACTAGAAGTCCTGTTGTTATTAGCTTTCCAGAGTGGCTAGCCAGGGATATGCAAGTTTCCACCACCCATTTTCTATTAATAAAAACCCCACATCGAGTGTATGAAAATCAACAGTCAACTCGTAATCAAAGATGAATGCCAAAAGCTGGCTGAGCTGGCCGGGGGCACGGAAGTTCTGATTCCCATCAGTTCTGACTTCAAAGGCTCACTGCGCACAGGTGGAGACAAACTTTGGAGGGAGAGAAGCTGGAAACCTTTAAGATGGTATTTTAAAATATTGCCATGTGACTCCAAAAGCCATTACGCTGAGAATAAAGCGTTTATTCTATTCTGGAGGTTATACTGTTACAGAACTACTCAGCAGGCTTGCAGCTTTATGAGTACAGTTGGGTGTAGATTATTTTATATATTAAGCACATTGCTGGAAAATTTGAAATTGCATTTCACCTAATATATTTTATGCTGTTCCATCTCTCTTTTGATGTTTTTCAAAAAATGCTGCTGTGGCATTCCCTGGTGCCCATGTTGCTGGGAGAGCATGAATTCAGGAGCGGTGGGTTGCCAGCCTCTGGGGCAGCACCGTCAACACCTCTTAAATAAGCCGTGGGGAACTGCTTGTTGGGATGATGGAGGCCACTTGCTCCCCAATTCCTTCTCCAGGGCGCCAGCTTGCACCTCTCTGTCAGGCTGGCAGGTCTCTTTCTGCAGGCACCATATAGGCTATAAACTCAGTGGTCTGCTCCCTCTTTTTTTTTTAATTAAAAAAAAATTTATTTATTTGGCCACATCGGGTCTTAGTTGTGGCACTCAAGCTCCTTCACTGTGGCCTGAGCTGTCTAGTTATGGCAAGAGGGCTTAGTTGTGCCACGGCATGTGGGATCCTGGTTCCCCGACCAGGGATCGAACCAGTCACCTGCACTGTGAGGCAAATTCTAAACCGCTGAAACACTAAAAGAGGGAAGTCCCATCCCTCTTTTAAATGGAGGGCTGGTGGTGGTGGTGGAGAGAGAAAAACCCCAAGTTCATTGCATAGGATAGAAAGTGATATACGTGTGTGCACGCACGCATGCACGTGCATAAGATTGGGGGGGGGGTGTGGTTTATGTTTTAGAGAAAATTTTTGAATGGGGGCAAAGTTACTCCTACTATGAACAATGTCTGTGAAGCAGTGAAAAATCAGAGGCTCTTAACATGTTGAAGATTACTGCCCAGATACTGGGACGTGCATGCAGACGTGTACTGGGGAAGCCTGAAGGAGAACACCCATTTGGGTGTTGCTGAGTCAGGACGCTGAGAGCAGGGACTTGGAGCAGGTTCATGTGGCAGAGAGCTAGGCGAAGCTTGAGACAGTCTGGGGAAGCGGGAAGCAGATGTGAAATGAACAGGGGGCAGTATTTTGAGAGCTGTACCGAGAACTGAGAAGACAGAACATCCTGGCATGCTTCAAATATTGAACAAGGGGAGAGGCAGCCAGACGGAGCATCTAACACAAGGCAAAACAAAACAGAAAACCCCAAATCAAACCAAACACAGAAAAAGAAAACAGGCAGTAACCTTCCTCTAGGAAGCATAAACAAGGGGGCTAATTATGGCAGTGTGACTCAGGAGCAAAGTGGAACCAGAAGGGCTCAGCGTCCCCGGGGCCGAGGATGAGTGGAGATCCCTGCTCGCTGAAGGGAAGCCCCATGGACTGTGGAGCGTAAACCTGTGTGGCCACCAAGGAAAGCAGGATGGAGGCTCCGCACAAAGCTAAGAACAGAATTACCACGTGAGCCAGCAGTCTCCCTTCTGGCTAGTTATCCCCCAAATGCAAAAACACTAAGTTGAAAAGATACATGTCCCCTATGTTCACTGCAGCATTCTTAACAATAGTCAAGATAAGGAAACGACCTAAGTGCTTATCCATAGATGAATGCGTAAGGAAGATACGGTGTATGTATATATGTACATGCACACACAATGGAATGTTAGTCGTGAAAAATGAAACCTTGCCGTTTGTAACAACATGCGTAGATCTTGAGGGTATTATGCAAAGTGAAGTAAGTCAGAGGAGAAAGACCAATCCTGTATGATTTCACTCCTAGAACAATTTTCTTCTTGTTTTTTTGGCTACACCACATGGTGTGTGGGATCTTAGTTTCCCAACCAGGGATAGAGCCCCAGGCCACCAGCAGTGAAAGTGTAGAGTCTTAACCACTGGACCCCCAGGGTACTCCCCTAACTCCCATGAAACAAACGATCAAACCAAGCATGCCAGAGAGAAGGGAGTATGGCTACCCGGGGGGAAGGAGTTGCGGGGAGGGACAAGGTGGATTAAGGGCATCTGCTCTCTGGGGACAGATGTTGAGTAAGTTTTAGGTGGTACACTGCAGTGTACACAGAAGTAGAAACAGGATGGCGTACACATGAAACCTACAATGCTATAAAGCAGTGTTACCTCCGTAAAGAGTAATGAAGATTATTACAGACAACCACAGTTGTGCTTGGGTTTCCCTGGTGGCTCAGACGGTAAAGAATTTGCCTGCAATGCAGGAGACCTGGGTTCAGTCCCTGGGTCAGGAAGATTTCCTGGGGAAGGGAATGGCTACCCACTCCAATATTCTTGCCTGGAGGATTCCATGGACAGAGGAGCCTGGTGGGCTACAGTTCATGGGGTCACAAAGAGTTGGACACCATTGAGTGACTTTCACTTTTTTTCACTACTACTTAAAGCAGAATTGCATGTTATTGTATTTTATACCACAAAGTAGGCATTGCCATCCCCATTTTGTTGTTAAGGAAACAGACTCATAAAGGCATGTGACTTGTCTATAAAGTCACATGACCTGTTCGTGGAGAGGCGTTCAGATTGGGACTCCAGTTTGGGGGCTTCAAGTTCAGCCCTTCATGTCCCTTCCTTTCAAATGGCATGCCTAGATTCCATGTCATTTCAGAAAAACTGTGGTCTTGGGCACTGGCTGGCAGAATAGGAAGTAACAAACTATGTCCCAGTGTCCGTCTGTTGGTTTCTCCTTGGTTTCATTGAAAAGATTAGACATTTGATTTTTTTTTTTTTTTAAAGCCATTTGATTTTGCAGGAGGAAGGCATCAAGTTAAGCCCCCAGCAGTTATTTTATGGATTCAATGATTAACTCAGTACTTGGCAAGGAAAAACAATTCTGCTTACCTGTGATGTAGTCTTTCACATCATGGATTTTGCTTGCTGGGTTGTTGTTCCTAAACATATACAGGTTAAAGGGAGCTGGGTCCTTCCCAATTCTTTTCCAGATTTCTATGTCAGGCGTTGTCCACCGTCCTGCCAAAATGTCATAATCCCTTTCTCCAAAATGGATTAATTTCGTGAGTGGGTCATATAAGCCGCCGTGAAATCCAATTACCAGCTGGAAGTCAATATTGGAGTCAAAATAGATCTCACCGTAGGCGGTGTACTGAATCTGTTTGAGCATAAGCCCGTTGCTACTGAAGACAGCCAGAGGCGTCCCCGTGTTGTCCGATGCGATGTAGAATTCATCCCCGCTGCTGATTTCCATGGCAAAGAGATGTCCTTGGAGATCGTAATAGAGGGAGGTGATCTCTGAACTCGAGTGGTTGTAGACGTGAGTGATTCTGGTGGGGTAAGTGAGGTCCGCGTAGAAAAACTGCAGGTGCTGGCCCAGACTGGTCTTGCTGGACACGCGCCTCCCCAGGCCATCGTAACGATAGATCACCGTCCAGCCGCTGCCTTTACTGTAGACGCGGGTCAGAAGCCCCTTGGAGCTGTACTCGAAGATCTCGGTGCCTCTCTGGCGCAGGAAGCCATCCTCATCCAACCGGTACTGGACGTCACCCAGCCGGGTGATCCTATCTCGCAGGTCGTAGCGGAGCGGGGTCAGCCGCGCGCTGCTACTCGGGTTCAGTAAATGGAGGTTGCCATTCAGGTCGTAGTTGTAACGCCACATGATTTTCTCATTCAGGTAGACGGTCTGGAGCTGTCCATCGACGTCATACTCGTAAGCGTACTTGGTGGTGTTGGCGAAGGGCCCTATTTTAATCTCTCTCTTGGTTACCCGACCCATGTTGTCATACTGAATTGTAATCCAGTACATGAGCGACCTGAATATCTCATACTGAATCTCCTTGATGCGGCCATGGGCATCAAAGTGCTTCGTGTAAGTCATGACAGCTGTGGAAATGATCTGGTTAATATCGTAATAGATGACGCCAAATTTTCCAAACTGCTCCACTTTGCCCGAAATGTCGTCGAACTGATAGAGGTCGATGGGCAGGGGGGTCTCATTAATGACACCCTGCATGCTGGTCACCCGAAAACTGTTGTCATAGCTGTAGTCGAATCTCGCGTTCACCATCCCGTCTTCGCTGAAGCGGAAGATCTGCCTGTCAATCAGGGGGCCGATCTGCCTGTATCTAATGGTGCAAATGAAACCATCGCTCTGGAGGTTTACCGTCTTGAGGACTCCCGCTGTCTCATCGTAGGTGAAACTGACCCGTGTGCTGTCGTATAAGATCTCCGAGAGCCTGGTCTGCCTTCGATACTTGAATAAGACCCTCCTGCTGGTCCCCAGGAAAGCCGTCTGCAGAAGCAGCCCCTCCTCGTTATAGTCGGTGATGACCGAGGCGTTGCTCTCCGGGGGGTTGTATATGTTGCGGTAGTAGCCGATGGAGCGGATGGTCTGCATGGTGTGGCGAGCCACGCTGGGCATGGTGATGGCAGAGAGCTGGTCCCACATATCGTATTCAAAGATATACTGCCGCTGGCTGTGGAGCAGAAGCACCATGGACTGCAAAGAGGGAGCGTGCCATTAGCTGATATTTGCGAATGGGGTGGGGGAAGTAAAAGTAGATGTAGTGACCACAAAGACACAAAAATAGTCCGCCTGAGAAAATGATTTTCGTTTTAATTGAGTTCTCCTTGACCTTCCCTGTCCTTAACGATTTCCTGCCTAATTTGCCTGGATGCTTAATTGCCAGCGGCTTCGCACTGAGTGCCTCAACTCTCATAATGGGCTACTTGTCAGAATCGGACTGTTTTTTTTTTTTTTTTTTGTATCAGGCGTTCACAGCCAAGCAGCAGATTGTCAATGGATCTGGATAAGTCATAATACAGGCATGAGCAAAGCTGCTTCAAAGACAATATTTCATGGGGAAAACAGCATATGGGAAGTGCAGTCCTGTCCATAATTAGCAATTATTTAGTAAGGTGGCTTTTCCCCAAACATTTCATGGAAGAGCCACTCAAATCGTGCCTGATTTTCCAGTGCACTTGGAGGAGGAGCAAAGCATTCAAAATATTTATTTTATAAAGAAGAGAGATAAAATTAGCCCCTAAAGGGATTGTGTGTGCACAAAGCATCAACAGCAACATTGCTAGGTTAATCTTGGTGAATAAGAGCTGTCAATGCCCTTATTAGGAATATGGGTCCAGAGATGGTGTTTTGTTTACAAATTCTTTACATGACATCTGAAATGACAATGAAATCTGCATACTGAAATTTCCTAAGAACCAAATCTGACTTGTCCCTTAGGTGCAACAAGGATGGTTTCTGGGCTATACACTGCTTGGGTGCTAAATTATGAGGTGAATAAATATATGAGTCAAAGTAAGCTTGGTTCATTCTTCAAGTGATTTCAGAAGACAAAAGACAGTTTATTAGGTCAAGGGAGAGACAGAAAGTCAACCTGGAGGCTGATTTGGTAGCTCTCCAGTGGTAGAGTGTGGGCAGTTCTTTCCTCTGGGAGGCTCCCTCTAAACCCTGTTAGACCAAATGGAGTGATGGCCAAGCTGGGTGGACAGTCAGATTAGGAGCTGATAACCTAATCCTCCCACTCTATCACCCCTACCCCTACACCGGGACGTACTCTTTGCTTTTGACATAAAAGAACATAACCCCTTGTCTAGGCTTGCTCCTTTCCCCCTTTATCATCCACCACTTTGCAAATGCAGTTTGGCTGACTCAGGCTTCTGCAGGATCTCCTCCATGGACACATCTGGGGGTGATTTTTGTGTGCAGGCTGTGTGACCAAGGTCTTGAGACTTGTTGCTAATGGTCTGCATTCTTCCAAGGAAGGCTTGGACCATTGCTGAATTTACAGGACCCTGTTTGCAGTCACTTAGAATCACATAGGTAGTAACATATTACTTGCATTGCCATGAATACACTTTGGCTTAGGGTGCCTGTGCTGGCGAGGAAATGGAAATAGTTTGGGTGGGTTTTAGGGATTTGGGAGAGATGCTGAGAACATGCTCGTTGGCTTTTCTGATCCCTGTTGATATGTGAAGGTGATCTCTGTTACGGCTGGGGTCATTTTGACAGCGGCTCTTATCAATGAGAGCCGCTTATCAAAGGGAGCCCCTTGGCTCCCTTTAAAGATTTTTCAGTCACATTACGGTCACTACTCTCAATGCTGGGGGTCCGGGAGTTAATTTTATTATTTTTGGCCAAGGGATCTTAGTTCCCCGACCAGGTTTTTAGGAAGAGTAGTCCGTGTATCGTCAGTCCGTCTGGAATTAGATGAGCTGACTTACATGCACGAGGCTGGTCCAGAGCACCTCTGGGGGAGAGCAAGATGGGGTGCGTGAGGGGGCAGCAGTGCGGACGTGCGTGTGTGGAGGACAGGAGTCACTCCATGCGGTTGAGGAAGGGCAGGCTGAGCTCATGAGCTGCACTTGTGCCTCAGCGGCCCTGTGGCTGCTGGCGGAGAGGATGTGCTGGGAGTGATGAGAGGCACAGAACTCAAAACCAGGGCGAATGTTCATCTCAAAGGGGAATGAAACGTCTCACGAAGATGCAGGATTCTCTGTCTTTCAGAAAGGAATTACAAGGAGGTGGTCCTCCCCTTTCCTCCTTTCGCTGTCATTCCCTTTTAAGCCCGGTCACCACCTGAAACCTGGCGCCCTGCACACGAGTAACTGCATCTTTTCTGGTAGCGTGTTCCTGTCTCAGGCATGGGTTCCCTATCAGTGCAGATGAAAGGGGAGAGGGCTTGGAGGCCCGGAAGTGTGGCTTGCTTAAAAAACGGCTTCTTTTGGTTATGACGCGTAAATAGGATCTATGGGCTTTTTACAGTTATGTCGAGGCTCTGCCAGGAACGACACACACCTGACAGCTTTGTCCGAACGTCTAAAGTACTTTCTGAAAGGTACAAGCTCGCGCTGAGATGAGTTACAAATGACTTCCAAGCTCAAGGTCTAATGCATGAATGTTGTCGATGGATGGGCTTGGCAGGTGGGCGGCGGTGGTGGTTGTTGACAGCCTAAGTCAGGGAGAAGGGTCTCAGAGAGCTAACTTCACTAGGAAACACCGTGGCTGGGGCGCAGATCCCTCAGTGCTCTATGGCTGTGCCTTACATAGGATGCTCAGGATGATAAAGGGAAGTCGGTCAAGCACCGGTGGCCCCACCCCCTGCCCCGCCCACCCCCACAGTGCGCTCGGGTCATTTGCACGCTGGGAAAGGCCAATCATTGCTTCCCTCTGTTCCCCCTCTGGGTGCACCGTACCTTTTCCAAGTATGTGTAACTCCAGGTTTTACCGTCAGCAAAAACCCGGGACACAATCCTCCCCTGTCCGTCATAATCGACTTTCTCGCTGGTGGTTCCTCGCTGGATGCTGGCAATTTGACCCGTGGACGAATAGGTGACATTGACGGCCATCAGCTTGCTACTCGGCAGCCAGAGAGTCGGATGCCCTGACGTGTCATAGGCGATCCTCAGGAGAAATTTACGGTGGTCATCATAGATCTTCTCTGTCTTTGTTGTTCGATCAAAGTCAACTGAAAGGAGGTTTCTGCCGTTAACCTGGTTCAACACAAACAAGATGATAAAATAAATCACTCTGTTCCAATACCAGCCCCTTATTACTCTTCAGGGTCCCCGCTATTGTTTAAACACCATTTATGATGATTGATTCTCTTTGTCAGTAAATTAATTTAGCAACTTCTTGGGTACAAGTGCAAGGCAGTAGATTAACTGCTCTTTTAAAAGGTTTCATTAAGCAGAGAGACAGCCTGGCGTTTGTTCAAAACCCTTTCAATTAAATTTTGTAAACTTAAGCAACTGATAAGAAAAATGCCGAGATGTATTTGCTTTCAAGTTTGCTCAGAAGATAGGAAGGTTGTAAGCCTGACATCGCTGCAAATTACTCAAAGCCCCGCCCTCCCAGAAGACACTGGGAAATAACTGCTCACTAGATTAATCATGGCTACATTAAATAAAACGGTGGTAAATGTGATTCCAGCCCTTTGAAGAACAGTTAAGTAGAAGCTGGAGCCCACATTACTGTAAATTATTAATCAGTTTAAATAGCGGGAGGTTACAAACACGATCCTCGCTTTGGGCTGAGTGCTGAAATGTCACAATTTTTTGGAATGCCTTTTTCTTTGATAACATCTGGTTAACTGGCAAGGACTTCAGATCCTTCACTCCCACATCTACACAGTCTGACTACCGTGCTTAATTTACAAATCGAGCCCCACGTTGTCCTAGGGACTCCGTGGGGCTCTGTGCCATCCTCAGAATCCACGAGTACGTCTGGCTGTTACTGTCTGTGATCCAAGGTGCACACCAGCTGGCGTTCGTTGCTATGGTGGACACGTGGCCTTGGTTAAATTCTGCTTTATAGATGGTCTACTGTGTCTGCAGAAGGCCAGGGCCAGTCCATTCTTTGATTTTCTGCTGCACCTTTGTGACAATGGTGGCTTGTCCATAACAAAATGCTCCTCAACTGTTCGGACTGTTACAAGTTACATGGGAAAATCCTAACCTTTATTGACCATGTCCTAGAACCTTCAAAATAGACAACTCCAGTTGATCACTTATACACACACACCCCACCCGTAGAAGGATATGACAACCCACACCAATATTCTTGCCTGGGAAATCCCATGGACAGAGGAGCCTGGTGGGCTACAGTCCATGGGGTCAAAATGTCAGACACGACCAAGCGAATGAACACCACCACATATACACACCACACCAATACATGTAAGTAAAATACATGTATATTTATGTAAAATCTGGGATAAACATTTGTGTCTTCTATCATGGCCATTAAACAAGACCCATGAAAAAATACTCCCTAAGCTTTCATTTGAACTCTTCCAATTAGCTCTTCAAGGGGAGTATTGTAAGTCCACAGAGAGGTAAAGATACCAGCTGAAAAGAAGTTTATGCCTAAAAGGCAAAGTGATTTTGGGGGAAAAATGTCCAGAGAGATGAGTCACAGCACATGAGAGTGGAGCCCGGATAGAGTGAGGAGATCTTGATTTTTCAGTCCCGTCACTGGAGATCCCTAGGTTGGGAAGATCCCCTAGAGGAGGGTGTGGTGACCCCAGTATTCTGGAGAATCCCTTGGACAGAGGAGTCTGGTGGGCTACGGTCCCTAGGATCGCACAGAGTCGGACACGTCTGAAGCCACTTAGCACGCACGCATGATGTAGGAAAAAGAAAACAGCCCTGGACCACAGAGCAACCGGTACGCGTTGGTGTGGGCATGTGTGTGCGTTGGAGGAGGAACCTAAGCACCCGAAAGCCCCATCTCCACACCCTCAGGGTCTGGGAGCTGCACGACTCTGGGCTCATGGCGCTCAGAGTCTGTTTCGTCTCTCTGTAAATGAAGAGGTCGGAATGGAGTGTCAACTACAAATTAGTACTCGACATGTGTATGTGGTTAGTTGCTCGGTTGTGTCCGACTCATTGTGACCCCGTGGACTGTAGCCTGCCAGGCTCTTCTATCCATGGGATTCTCCAGGCAAGAATACTGGAACAGCTTGCCATCCCCTTCTCCAGGGGATCGTCCCAGCCCAGGGATTGAACCTTGGTCTCCCACGTTGCAGTCATATCCTTTATGGTCTGAGACCCCAGGGAAACCCTGGGCACTTGCAGTCTACCTCTTACAAGGATTAAATCATGTGCTACTGCAGTTTCTGACCTTCAACATCTCCTGAAAGGAGTTCAGGGTGGACAGCAGAAAGGAGACACTCTGGAAAAACTGGCAGGACAGGTTTTCAGAAAGATACTCTCAGGAGCTGATTTTGTGAACCCAATTCTTGCATCTCCTCGCATCTAGAAAAGCACTAAATTCCTTCATGGTGATGTCTGCTCCTTGTGACTAAAAGAAATCTTCTGGAAAAATATGTGCTTAACTGCACATATTGTATTCTCCCTTCTCCAAAGTCACATATATACTGACCCTTCCCACTAATCTCTTTGGAACAGTTTCTCAGAGCTATCATCATTTTATATGGTTCTGACCTGCCAGCCGAAGGCTTTCTGGGCTTCTGTTTTCCCAAGTGGAAGTATCTACAGATTAGTAGCTCAGCCTTCTGTGAATTCTGTGAGACGTTACAAGTTTGTCTTGGAAAAAGCCTGATGAAGGTACCGTTTGCTTTGTGTACCCTGGAAGGAAGCTACTGGCTAAAGCTACAAAGATATATTTTGAAGTCTACAAATTTACAGATTTGATTTGATGTCAAATTAGCTCAATACTGGACTGGCAGAATTCAGTTCTTCAGCTTTTATGTGCACACTTATGATGCCTGAGCTTCCCTCGTGGCTCAGATGGTAAAGAATCTGCCTGCAATGAGGGGGACTGGAGTTTGATCCCTGGGTGGGAAGATCCGCTGGAGGAGGGCATGCAACCCACTCCAGTACTCTTGCCTGGAGAATCCCATGGACAGAGGAGCCTGGCGGGCTACAGTCCATGGGATCGCGGAGGGTCGGACATGACTGAGCACACAAGCTTTCCACAATTTAAATGGCCTCCGAGGGCGCTTGTGTTTCTCACATGGTGATTAAAGAGGGAAACATGAGCCCCAGAATGTTTAGGTTTGCCCTCCTTTGCCCTTCCTCAGGGTTATTCCAGGCTGCGAACGGCCAAGCGAGACCGCCTGTGGAGGGAGTGCCTGTGGACGGCGTGGCCCGCGGCCTTGCCCACCGTTTTGTGTTTGGCGTGCATTCATCTTCATGTGTATCTCGGATCTTTATCACCTTCCTGATTCCTCCCTGTCTCCACAGTGTTTCCTCTGTAGAGAGCATAACAGAACATCTGCCCTGCAGATCTGGTAGGACCCTTGGACTAGCGACGGTAGAAGGGCCAAAAGACAGGTCTGGGACCCCTTCTTTGCAGGCCTGCCCCCCGCTACTGGGCTTCCGACCCGTCTCCCTGGTTTGGGACTATGACTGCGACACACTGAAGCGTCCAGAAGGTCTACCACTGCCGTCCTGTGAGCCACCACACCGAGCACATCACAAATGGAAACACCTCGAAACACCATGAGACCAAACATCTGGAAAGCATTTTACATTTTCCTCCTATCCCGACAAATGCCTTTCTTGGGTCCTCCAACTGAAGAAATGAGGAAAGAATTAGAATGTGGCTGTTTTTCTCCACATTCCAACACAAGCCAAAGTTTTTACTGTTCTTACTATTTCCAGACAACCAACCACTGTTATTCAATATGTAACCTTTCAGAAGATACTAACAACAGACAGAGGATTAATCTCCAAAATATACAAACAGCTTATGGTGCTCAATGTCAAAAAAAGCAAACAACCCAATCAAAAAAAAAAAAAAAAAAAAAGGGTGGAAGACCTAAATAGACATCTCTCCAAAGAAGACACACAGATAGTCAAGAGCCTCAAGAAAAGATGCTCAGCATCACTAACTATTAGACAAATAGAGATCTCCGCCCCCTCCACCAAGGCCCTAATGTTCTCCTTTGGCAGTTGCAGGCACAGTGCACAAATCAAGGGGTATTTTCATCAGGGACACAATCCCACTTAACTACACCTGTATGAATCATGGCAATTCTGCAAACTTGTTTCGAGAGTCATAAAGTCATTGTTCCATGCCCCAGAGGCCTTTTAATAAACAACATTAACAAACGTTGTTACATCGTATATACTTCACCTAAGATGAATAAACCTCCTATGTAGTTGTAGATGAAAAACCTCCTATGTAGTTGTTAAAATACCTTCCGCTACATGAAAGAGAATCCAAATGTGACTAGGTAAGAGGCCGCCACGAACTCCTTTGTGATGTACAGCGTTTCTTTGAGCTAAGCATAGAGAAATCTCAATCTTCAAAGATCAGCTCCAGCGTGGTGGCAGTTAATCACAATGTCCCTTTGATATCGGGAGGGAGGGAGTTATGTTCCCTTTGGAAGGCTTGAAAAACTGAGGCTCAAACAAGTTAAACAGTGTCTGTCTGTCTGACAGCACAGAGCACGATCAGACCATATGCAGGTATCTGCCACGTGGGTGACGGTATCTCGCCTCCCTGGTGTCCTTGTTAGACCGTCAACTGTTTGCAGATGGCCTTGCGTCCCCTCCACAGGTCAGAAGTGCTAACTGCTCTGCATGGCCCCTCCAGGCCCCGCTGCTCAGATTATACAGTGAGACACAAGGATGTCTCACGCACGTGACGGGCATAGTAAGAGTTAAATAACAGTCTTCAAAGCTATCATGTCTAGGTATGCCTCGAGATACCGCTTTGGCTTTCAAGTGTCGAGAATTTCTTTTTCGAACAGTTCACTAAATGTTTTCCTTTAAGGATAAGAATTCTGGGTAAGCTTAGATTACCTTTTTTTTTTTGACATGGACCATTTTTAAGGTCTACTGAATTTGTTACAATGTTGTTTCTGCTTTATGTTTTGGTTTTCTGGCCAGGAGGCATGTAGGATCTTACCTCCCCAAGAGGGATCAAACCAACAGCCCCTGCATTGAAAGGTGAAGTCTTAACCACTGAACCACCAGGGAAACCCCTTAGAAGGTGACTTTTTATTATTCAGATGCCATTATAATTTTGGAGAATTGATCAAAGGCTGATTCCAAGTTCAACCATTGACAAAAATCAGGACTATTAAAGACAAGCAACTATTATGCATGTCTTTTCTTAAAAACAAATATGCAGGTACAAACAAGTAAGCTAAGAACTGTCAAACCTTTGTTCTGTTTTTCCATGATTTCCTCTGCTGGTTATTCCTATATATCCAAACCCTTTTCCTCTTAATAGAGTTTTGCAGAAAATGCTTTTCATGTCGCTCATTTCTTTTATAATTTTTCCTTTTCTACTCTTTGGCCTTTTTTTTGTTTTTTAAAGAGCCACTGCATCCAGTGTTCTACCTATTATATCCATGTAGTCTGTTCAATCTAGAGATAGCTTTGCTTCCTACGGTCAGACATTGGCAAGGATGTGCTATTCCTACAGCTTCTCTCTCAGGGAGCCCTAAAGGCAATAACATAATCCATATTTTAAGGCTGGCTCTTTCTCATTCCTTCATTTATTGAATAAATATTTGAGTGCTCACCCATGGGTCAGGCCCATAACTTCAAAAAAAGAAAAAGCACTTTCTGCTAGAAGATAAGGAAAGGTAAGAGTGGAGACGCCCTCCCGAGCGGCCCAAGTGGTAAAGAACCCGCCTGCCAATGCAGGAGACATGAGAGATGCAGGTTTAATCCCTGGGTCGGTAAGACCCCCTGAAGGAGGGCGTGGCAACCCACTCCAGTAACGCTGTGTCTGGAGAATCCCATAGACAGAGGAGCATGGCGGGCTACAGTCCGCAGGGTTGCATTTTTGGACTGATTTTGACTCTGCTTCCTGATTCAGAGGCCCTGCTGGCCCTCCGTCATCCCCTCCTTCCTCCGCTCTGTGCCCTAATCTGCAGACTCCAGGTCCGGTCCTCCAACCAGATTTCACAGCATCACTTTCTCCCTGGAATTCCTCTCTTAGGACGCACAGAGGGGTGGAATGACCAAGCACGGCTGGCACATCCAGGCTTATCTTGAAAATAAGAAACCCTCCCTTGTCATCCTGGCACTGTCTCCACGTGAGCCATCCCACGGATTAGCTGGAGGTCTCCTTTCAGTGTGACTGAACAGGCCCTTCTTAAATACTGGGTTTTCTGAAACGGCCTGCCGAGGCACTGTCGTTCAGCTGTTTAGAAAGAAACTAACACCCATGCCTGTGTGCACTGGTCTCTTCCTCCCCAAAGGAGGGTTCACTTAGAATCGGGCTGAGAACCAGAGACTTATAATCAGATTTTTCCTCTGCTCTTCTTAATTTCGTTTTCTGTCTAGGAAAGCAGTGCTACAAGGGAAAGAAAAGGATGCACTTAGGCTAGCTTGGCTCAAAGAACAGTGGGCCACGTGGTATGTGGTCACTTTCAGGGCAAAGCATTTCCCTGGTTTTCCCTCTTTTGCAGCTGTGTTTCCCTCACCAGCGCGTTAACCAGCTCTTTCCTGTGTGTCTGTCGTGTGGGTCTGTCTATATGCCCACTATTTGTACCTGTGGTTCAGATCCTCTGGGTCAGGGTTACAGAATATGTAATCATGCCTTTTGTTTTCAAAGGACTTTCACATCATCTCGCTTGATTCTGTAGCAATTGTGTGAGACTGTGGCAGCGTAAGGCAGTCAATTATATTTAGCCATAATATAGATAATCTATATCATGTCTATGGGCTTCCCAGGTGGAGCGGTGGTAAAAAATCCACCAGCCAGTGCAGGACATGCAAGAGACACGGGTTCCATCTCCAGGGTCAGGAAGATCCCTGGAGGAGGAAGCGGCAACCCACTCCAGTATTCTTGCCTGGGAGATCCCATTGACAGAAGAGCCTGGTGGGCTACAGTCTGTGGGGTCAGAAAGAGTTGGACACAAAGAGTTGGACCATGTCTACATCATAATGTTAGAATATTCTGATATTATATTATTGCTATCATAATACAGAGTCATATAGATAAGGAAAATGACGTTAGGTCTGTTAGATGTTAGAAATTTCCTGTAGAGTTTATCATTACAGTAAGGAGTGGAGCCTGATCTAGAACTCATACTTTTTGAGCACAGATGTGAGCAGGACCTTTATGTCTTTCGATGAAGTAAGTCATGTGTCTGAGTGCAGAGGTGTGTGTGTGTGTGTGTGTGTGTGTGTGTGTGTGTGTGTACAGGCACACTGCGCCGGCCTTAGGGGTGTGTGTGTGTGTGTGTGTGTGTGTCCAGGCACGCCGCTCTGGCCTTAGGGATGGCTGAATAAGACAAAGCTTGGGACCTAGCTGCCAGTATGCAGCGGCCCAGGGAAGCAGGGCTGGGGCAGTGGTCAGTGGTAGCAGCAGACAGACACGCAGGCAGCGCGCAAGGCCTTGCTTCAGTGGAAGAAAATGCTGGAGCTGAAGCTGGCTCTGGCCACTGACCCAGGCCCTCTGCAAGTGACCCTGAAACGAGCCTGGGGCTGGCTTTCTTGCCCGTCACGTTATTGTGGCTGTTCAGTCACCAAGTCCTGTCCAACTCTGCGGCTCCATGGACGGCAGCACACCGGGCGGCTCTGTCTGTCCTCCACCGTCTCCCGGGGTTTGCTCAAAGTCATGTCCAGTGAGTCAGGAATTCCATCTAACCATCTCATCCTCTGCCTCCCCCTTCTCCTTTTGCCTTCAGTCAAGTTACCTTCCTGCTAATCTTGTTCTTCTTTCTGATGATCTGTTGTTTTGTCTTCTTGCCTCTCTCTCAGGATAACCCCCCTCGAGCCTCCCCAGCTTCTGTGCACCAGAGCCCTGGGGTTGGGGCATGGTAAGACAGCTTTGGTTCCAGAAGATTATGTATTTAGAGTCCCAAACCCCTGCCTTGCAATGAGGGTGAAACTGGAATATAACCTGTGAGTTGAATGGTCTGTATCTGATCACTGATTCTTTTTTCTACTTCATTTCTATTTCTTGGAAATAGCCAATATGTATTAGCTGTTTCTTAACTGTGAAGGATTGGCCTGGTGAATAATGTTAGCCAGTTATACTAATAACGTAACCATTTTTTGGTGCCATGAATAGAACATGAATGGTGGTACACTCCATGTTTTCTTTTCTCTCCTTGATTTTGAGTGACTTTTTTTTTTAAAGGCAAGGGAAATAATTTTAGGAATGTTTATCTGCATTTATCTGATAAACGAAAATCTGTTCACTAATAGAAAGAATAAAGCAGGTTCAGTTTATAGTGGCCTGAAGGGGGTTCCTTGTAGCCTGTGTTTTAGTCCTTAATCTATGTTGTCTTTACTAAACAGCTGTCATAAATCACAGCTTGCTTTCTAGTTGTATCTGGCCCACAGCATGAAAAGGAGGAATAAAAACACCTAACAAGGCAACACAGAGAACATTCTGCAAAGATCAATTTACACTAGCAATCAGGAATGTCATCGTGTGTCTCGTAGAAATAAGGTAATCCTGGGACTTCCCTGGTGGCTGTGTGGTTAAGAATGCGCTTGCCAATGCAGGGGACATGAGTTCGATCCCTAATCCAGGAAGATCCCACATGTCATGGAGCAACTAAAGCTGTGCACCACAACTACTGAGCCTGTATTCTTAGAGAACCTGGAACTGCAACTACTGAGCCCATATGCCGTCACTACTAAAGCCTGGACGCCATAGAGCCTGTGCTCCGCAACAAGAAAAGCCACCACCGTGGAAGTCCATGCATTTCGACAGAGAAAACCCTGCGCAGCAGCAGTGATCCAGCACAGTCAAAAATAAATAAAGTAAAAAAAAAAAAAAAGGTAAGTCTGGGTTTTTCATCAATAGCGAGGAGGTAGGTTCTGACATTGGTTACCTCCTGTGTGCCCACATTATGCTTTTTTTTTTGGATGTGGACCATTTTTAAAACCTGTTCAAGTTTTGTTACAATGTTGCTTCTGTTTTTATGTTTTGGTTTTTTCGCTGCGAGGCATGTGGGCTTTTAGCCTTCTGACCAGGGATAGAACCCACATCCCCTGCATTGGAAGGCAAATTCCCAACCACTCTACCACTAGAGAAGTCCCAAGCCCACACTGTACTTTAAAAATATTGAGAATGCAAAGGCAGACTCCATCTTCCAAAGGCCAGCCCCTGTCTTTCAATATACATATTTAGGGTTTGGAATACTTGCAATGTTTCAGCCAATGCTTACTCATCCCTATGCCATTACGAAGTCACCTCTCCTGAGTGGGTGAAGGAAAAGCATAAGATTATTAAGGTACTATTAGGAAAACAAGATCAGTTGTCATCCAGGCTATTTGGGATTGTCCTATATGCAAAATCTTCCCTGGTGGCTCAGACGGTAAAGAATCTGCCTGCAATGCAGGAGACCTGAGTTTAATCCCTGAGTTGGGAGATCCCCTGGAGAAGGAAATGATGACCCATTCCAGTATTCTTGCTAGAGAATCTCATGGACAGAGGAGCCTGGTGGGCTACAGTTCATTGGGTCCCAAAGAGTTGGACATGACTGAGTGACTCTCACATTTTATATGCAAAATCCTCATTTCCTAGGAAAGAATGGATTTTTAATCAAAGCTATATTGAGAGAACCCTTTCCTCAAATAGTCGGCTCTTACTATGAGCAATGTGATGGCTTGAGGGCCGGCTGTAAGTCAGGCTCTAAGGTGCTCTAAGGTGCTCCCCTGAGCATGAGCAGGTGAGTCCCAGGCCCGCCCTCGTGGACAGGCCAGTGAATGATGCGGACGACCGGCCGGCCATCACCACCCCCTGACGCTGACTTACCCTGAGCTTTCGACCGAAGACATTGACTTTGCCTTGCGCCTGCTCTTTCCGGAATCTCCATTCCACCAAATTCTGACCGTTTTCGCCAGGCAGAGTCATGTTTCTTTTGGCAACTGTTGGGTTAGCGGTGCCGGCCAGAACGTGGGGCTCGGTCTGGTAGTGTGAGTCTAGACCGCTGGCATAGATGATGCGAAGGGAGCCGTCGTAGCCGATCTGGTAGCTGTTTCTTAACTGATCTAGAAAAAAAAGGCAGAAAATGTGAACTACAGGTGTGGCTTGAACAGTTGGTTGGTTGTGGGGTTAAAAGTGATATACATGTCTAAAACACTGGCTGGACTCCATTTATAAGGAATAAAAAGTACTTAATGATATTCTTGTAGAAAATAACAACTTTGCTTTCTGGTATCTCATGCTGTAATGCAGGGGTTCCCCAACCTCCAGGACCTAATGCCTGATGATCTGAGGTGGAGCTGATGTAATAATAGAAGTCAAGTGTACAATAAATGTAGTGTTCTTGAATCATCCCTGAACCATCCCCCACCCTCAGTCTGGGGGAAAAAAGCTGTCTTCCACGAAACTGGTCCCTGGTGCCAAAAAAACCTGGGAACTCCGGATGTAACAGGTTTGGCTGAATATTAAAGTCCTTCTCCACTTTAATAGATTTCTTTTTCTCATGTGCCTGACAAAACAGAGGAAGGTTAACCTCTATGGAATGTGCAGCAAATGTTTTGCAAAGAACCAAATAATATGAGTTCTTTTAGGAGTCTATATGTCACCTTCAGGGTCTCATGAGACACCCCTTCCTACACCCATCTTTATATCTATCCTTTGTTAAAGATATTTTGAAAAGCTTTAATATCTATGCTTTCCACACCAAAAATATATAAGGAGCTATTTCCCCCTGAAACTGACTTAAAAAAAGGCAGTCACCTTATATTTTGTATAAAACACCCTCTCATATTATAGGTTATGGACTTTAACTAAAGAATTTTAATAATATAGGACCATTTGGGGAAGCAATAAATTCAAGCAACAATAATTTTAGATGACTGTAGAGATTATCTGACAGAACTGGTTAAAAAAAAAAAGTCAAAGACGTTTAACTCAAACTCCCTGGTGGTCCAGTGGTTAGGACACTGTTTTCATTGCAAGGCGCCTGGGTTTGATCCCTGGTGGATGAAGTAAGATCCTACAAGCCAGGAGGTGTGGTTAAAGAAAAAAACAGCAACAACACAAGTCTATAGAATATTATGTAAGTGTGTTAGTCACTGAGTTGTGGCCAAGTCTTTGTGACCCCCATGGACTGCAGCCTACCAGGCTCCTCTGTCCATGAGATTTTCTAGGCAAGGATACTGGAGTGGGTTGCCATTTCTGTCTCCAGGGGAATCTTCCCAAGCTGGAAGTAAATCTAGCCATAATCTGAAGTATAACTCAGATTCAACAATTAGTGTTAGACCAATGACCTCACAGTTGCAGCGGTCATTGTAAATGGGCTTCCTGAAGATTACATCAAAAAGGAATATGGTGGGAGGCTCTATCATGGAGATATTGGATGTTTATGCCTACATGAAAGTAATAAGTGTTAGTCGCTCAGTCGTGTCTGACTCTGTGACCCCATGGACTGGAGCCCGCCAGGCTCCTCTGTCCATGGGATTCTCCAGGCAAGAATACTGGAGTGGGTTGCTATTTCCTTCTCCAGGGGATCCTCCTGACTCAGGGATAGAACCTGTGTCTCCTGCACTGCAGGCAGATTCTTTACTGTCTGCACCCCCAGGGAAGTCCATACACTGAATAAAAAAATGGAAAGCCCAGATATTACATAAATACTTGGAATTTGGTATAAATTTCCAGTGATGGCATGAGAAGTGGATTCAAAGACTGCATCATGCATGGATTCAGAAAGTGCTTGGCCTCACGCTGCTGTCCTTCCATGGCCAGTGACGCTGATGCAAAAAGGGATTGATGAGACAAGTGGACAGTGAGAATTAACTTACTAAGTGGGAAAGAAACAAGACTATTTTTAGGTTAACAGAGATATTTAGATATTACATGATTTTAAATATGTATGTGTGTACTCAATCATGTCTGACTCTTTAAAATTAGATTTCTTAGTATTCCTCCATGGACTGTCTGCTACCCCGTGGACTGACTGTAGCATATTGGGCACCTACCTACCTGGGGAGTTCATCTTTCAGTGTCCTATCTTTTTGCCTTTTCATACTGTTCATGGCGTTCTCAAGGCAAGAATACTGAAGTGGTTTGCCATTCCCTTCTCCAGTGGACCACATTCTGTCAGACCTCTTCACCATGACCCGTCTGTCTTGAGTGGCCCCACACGGCATGGCTTAGTTTCATTGAGTTAGACAAGACTGTAGATGGAGCCAAAGCAAAAACACCACCCAGTTGTGGATGTGACTGGTGACGGAAGCAACGTGCGATGCTGTAAAGAGCAATATTGCATAGGAACCTGGAAAGCTAGGTCCATGAATCAAGGTAAATTGGAAGTGGTCAAACAGGAGATGGCAAGAGTGAACATCGGCATTTTAGGAATCAGTGAACTAAAATGGATGGGAATGGGCGAATTTAACTCAGATGACCATTTTATCTACGACTGTGGGCAAGAATCCCTTAGAAGAAATGGAATAGCCATCATAGTCAACAAGAGTCTGAAATACAGTACTTGGATGCAATCTCAAAAATGACAGAAAGATCTCTGTTCATTTCCAAGGCAAAACCATTCAATATCACGGTAATCCAAGTCTATGTCCCGACCAGTAACGCTGAAGAAGCTGAAGTTGAACGGTTCTATGAAGACCTACAAGACGTTTTAGAACTAACACCCAAGAAAGATGTCCTTTTCATTATAGAGAACTCGAATACAAAAGTAGGAAATCAAGAAACACCTGGAGTGACAGGTAAATTTGGGCTTGAGTACAGAATGAAGCAGGGCAAAGGCTAACAGAGTTCTGGCAAGAGAACGCACTGGTCATAGCAAACACCCTATTCCAACAACACAAGAGAAGACTCTACACAAGGACATCATCAGATGGCCAACACCAAAATCAGACTGATTATGTTCTTTGCAGCCAAAGATAGAGAAGCTCTATACAGTCAGCAAAAACAAGACTGGGAGCTGACTGGGGCTCTGATCATGAACTCTTTTTGCCAAATTCAGACTTAAATTGAAGAAAATGGGGGAAACCACTAGACCATTCAGGTATGACCTAAATAAAATCCCTTATGATTATACGATGGAAGTGAGAAATAGATTTAAGGGACTAGATTTGACAGACAGACTGCCTGATGAACAATGGTTGGAGGTTTGTGACATTGTACAGGAGACAGGGATGAAGACCATCCCCAAGAAAAAGAAATGCAAAAAAGCAAAATGGCTGTCTGAGGAGGCCTTACCAATAGCTGTGAAAAGAAGAGAAGCCAAAAGCAAAGGAGAAAAGGAAAGATATACCCACCTGAATGCAGAGTTACAAAGAATAGCCAGGAGAGATAAGAAAGCCTTCCTCAGTGATCAGTGCAAAGAAATACAGGAAAACAATAGAATGGGAAAGACTAGAGATCTCTTCAAGAAAATTAGAGATACCAAGGGAAATTTCATGCAAAGATGGGCTCAATAAAGTATGAAAATGGTATGGGCCTAACAGAAGCAGAAGATATGAAGAAGAAGTGGCAAGAATACACAGAAGAACTGTACAAAAAAGATCTTCACACCTCAGATAATCATGATGGTGTGATCATTCACCTAGAATCAGACATCCTGGAAGGTGAAGTCAAGTGGGCCTTAGGAAGCATCACTACGAACAAAGCTAGTCAAGGTGATGGAATTCAAGTTGAGCTATTTCAAATCCTAAAAGATGATGCTGTGAAAGTGCTGCCCTCAATATGCCAGCAAATTTGGAGAACTCAGCAGTGGCCCTGGGGCTGGAAAAGGTCAGTTTCATTCCAATTCCAAAGAAAGGCAATGCCAAAGAATGCTCAAACTACTGCATAGCTGCACTCATCTCACACGCTAGCAAAATAATGCTTAAAGTTCTCCAAGGCAGGCTTCAGCAATATGTGAACCATGAATCTCCAGATGTTGAAGCTGGTTTTAGAAAAGACAGAGGAACCAGAGATCAAATTGCCAACATCTGCTAGATGATCAAAAAAGCAAGAGAGTTCCAGAAAAACATCTATTTCTGCTTTATTGACTATGCCAAAGCCTTTGACTGTGTGGATCACAATAAACTGTGGAATATCCTGAAAGAGGTGGGAATACCAGACCACTCACCTGCCTCTTCAGAAATCTGTATGCAGGTCAGGCAGCAATAGTTAGAACTGGAGATGGAACAACAGACTGGTTCCAAATAGGAAAAGGAGTACGTCACGGCTGTGTATTGTCAGCCTGCTTATTTAACTTATATGCAGAGTACATCATGAGAAATGCTGGGCTGGAGGAAACACAAGCTGGAATCAAGATTGCCGGGAGAAATATCTATAACTTCAGATATGTAGATGACACCATCCTTATAGAAGAAAGTGAAGAAGAACTAAAGAGCCTCTTGATGAAAGTGAAAGAGGCGAGTGAAAAGGTTGACTTAAAGCTCAACATTCAGAAAATTAAGATCATGGCATCTGGTCCCATCACTTCATGGGAAATAGATGGAGAGACAGTGGAAACAGTGTCAGACTTTATATTTTTGGGCTCCAAAATCACTGCAGATGGTGACTGCAGCCATGAAATTAAAAGATGTTTGGTCCTTGGAAGGAAAGTTATGACCAACTTAGATGCATACTAAAAAGCAGAGACATTACTTTGCCAAAAAAGATCCATCTAGTCAAGGCTATGGTTTTTCCAGTGGTCATGTATGAATGTGAGAGTTGGACTATAAAGAAAGCTGAGTGCCGAAGAATTGATGCTTTTGAACTGTGGTGTTGGAGAAGACTCTTGAGAGTCCCTTGGACTGCAAGGAGATCCAACCAGTCCATCGTAAAGGAGATCAGTCCTGGGTGTTCATTGGAGGGACTGATGTAGAAGGTGAAACTCCAATACTTTGGCCACCTGATGTGAAGAGCTGACTCATTTGAAAAGACCCTGATGCTGGGAAAGATTGAGGGCAGGAGGAGAAGGGGATGACAGAGGATGAGATGGCATCACCGAGTCAATGGACATGAGTTTGGGTAAACTCCGGGAGTTGGTGATGGACAGGGAGGCCTGTCGTGCTGCGGTTCATGAGGTCGCAAAGAGTTGGACACGGCTGAGCGACTGAACTGAATTCGCCTGACTGTAGCCCACCAGGCTCCTCTGTCCATGGGTTTTTCCAGGCAAGAATACTAGAGAGGGTTGCCATTTCCTTCTCCAGGGGATCTTCCTGACCCAGGGATCGAACTTGGGTCTCTTGCATCCCTGCATTGTCAGGTGGGCTCTTTACTATCGCTCCACCTGGGAAGCCCGTATGTCACTAAATAAACATTACCTGTAGATATGAGGCTTCTCCTCCTGATCTCTAGAGGTTTACATGTCCACCTTCCCTTTCCTAAGTTCATCTTAGAAAAAGCGTGGGGAGGGAGGGGGATGGCCACATGCTACTTCGGTGCCAGCGGTGTTTTAAACAGGGCCGTTGAAAGCTCTGCTTTCATGCTTACCTTGAACCATGGTGTAGAATGAGTCAATGGAGGACAGATTTGAAGTGATGCTGACATCTTCTTCTCGGCTGGACGACTCGATGTCCACTGTGATCGCCTTGTCCATGTCTCCATGGAGGTTGGTGACCACGCCGGTTGGAAACGTCACATTGGTCAGACGACCTTCGCTGTCGTAGCTGAATGAGAGAGGAATGAACTGGGTGGTAAACAGGCAACTGCAGATGCTTCTCACTCACACGAGACTTGGCGGCAATATTAGCTGCACACGTTTGGAAGCATATTTGTCTTTGTGCAGGAGCTGTGCTGAGTGAGGACTTCAAACGTGCTTTGAAGTCATCAGAAGCCTGTTTAACATAGAAAAGCCATGACGGTGAGAGGGAGAGTAAACAGACAGCTCTCCACCTCAGCACATTTTTCTTTGAAGTGTGACCAAAATCCTGCACATCTAATTTGCTGTTTCAAAGGGAACATGTTTGGTGATATTAAATTTCTTAGTATTCCTCCATATTTTCTACAAAGTAGATTTAATTCGCTGTTATATCCTGTTTGAAGGTTTTACTAACTTATGCGGTCTATGGCAGTGTGATATGAAAAAATTTATATCTATAACTTTGTAAAACAGTATATATACATTCATGTTATATATTTGCATATGTAAAGATATTCCTTCAGTACCCTGAGACACCTTTAACAAATTAGTATAATAAAGACTTTTAAAAAGACTTTATTTTTCAGTGATCGAAATACTTCATAATGGTACACTGGGACTTAAATGTTGGCGGGGGTGGTGATAATCTAGTCCATGCTGACATTACAGTAATGGTGGTGTTTTAAATGATGATTCATTATGTTTACTGAAATAAGATGTGATACTTCCTGACATTTAATGACTATTTATTATACACTAACTCTTTCTTAGCATCTATATAAGGAGGAACTTATAATTTAAATGTTAGGATGTACCTTAAAAAGCTATCCTATAATCACAACTATGCATTAGAGATATAACATTTTACTAACATATTGATTTTGGGAGGTGACTTTTCTACTGGTGGCAGCACCAGAGAAAATTTCAAAAATGACAATGTGCTTTAAAGAAAGGTGGGGGGGGAGCATATATTGAATGAGAAAACAGGGATTTCCCTGGGACAAAAATGCATTTATGATAGGATTTCTTATTTACATTAAAGTTGCTTCATTAACAAAAGATCTAAGAAATGGAGTGCTGAACCATGCCCTACTGAAAATAAGACTGGATGCAGAACTAGGAGATGAAAGAATCTTAATAGTGAAAGACAGAAGTCACCAGGAGAGGGGAAAAGTGAAGATTAATAGTAAAAGGTGTAAGCATGGGGCAACAGGAGAGGGGGGTAGATAAAAAGTACTAAAGGTCATTTTGGAATAAAAGGATAGTGGGTTTTGATAGTGTCACTTCAAGAAATGTAGTTGGGAATTAGGAGCAGTATCTAGGTATTTGAGGGAGAGCATTCAGCAAGGACAGTGTCATGGTGGAGAAAGGAAGGTGGAAAGTTGGGAGGAGAGAAAGGGACGTCTGTTCAGGCCCCATTAATTCAGTGGGGACAGTATCAGTCAGATCAGGGGTTTGACTGACTTGATCTGACAATCTGCCTTGCTGCTTCGCCAGCGGCAGGAACAGGCACTCAGGAGAGGAGGCGGGCGATGGAGAGACAGAGAGAAAGAAAATGCACCATTAAGTGTAATCATTGTTTGGACCCACAAAAGGCAGAGCTGAAATAAAAAACAAGACTCCTTCTCTTCCCCAGCAACCCAAATGCCCCTAGCAGATTAAGGCATCAATGAAAGAAACTCAACAGGGCTTATTGCTGTCATTACTTATTTTTTTTTTTTGAAGACACTATTACTTTTGAAGAAAAAAATAAGCCTAGGTTTACAGAATTACTGACCATACCAGCCTAAAGTGCAATGTTAACCAGGACATAATTCTTGCATTGCTTTATATTTCTCACAGGATAAGATGGAGAAAAAGTTACTGTGTTTTTAAAGAAATTAACACCCTAAGGTAAATAAGTACCAGGGATGCAACGTACAACCAGATAAACACAATCTATTGTTGTTTAGTTGCTAAGTCATGTCGGACTCTCTCGCGATCCCATGGACTGTACCCTGCCAGGCTCCTCTGTCCGTGGGATTTCAAGAATACTGGAGTGGGTTGTCATTTCCTTCTCCAATAATTAAACTGCTGTATGTTATATATATAAAACACACATATATGTTTACAAAACATAACACATAAAACATGTTTATAACACGTTTATAACATATAACACATAACGCATATAAAACATGTTATATATATAACATATATAAAATGTTAGATATATAAAACATATATATATATATAAAATATATAAAGAGAGTATATCCCAAGTTCTCATCACAAGCCAAAATTTTTCTATTTCTTTAACGTTTTATCTATAAGAGATGATGAATGTTCACCAAACTGAGTGATATTCATTTCATGACGTACGTAAGTCAAATCACTGTGCTATATACCTTAAACAGTGCTGTCTGTCCATTCTGTGTCAATAAAACAGGAAGGAAAAAGCCACAGAAAAGATTTAAAAAGAAATGGACATCCTTTTGCATCCTCCTATATAAAAGGCAATTCAGTACTTCATCAGCCCTTGCCTCCCTTCCCATTTTACAGACGGACAAATGAAAATCTGATGTGGTCAGGTGATTTGATCAGGCTCTCTCTCTGCATCTCATGATGGGCCCATGCCTGGAGCTTCCAAGCACTGGACCCAGGTCCCCGAGCCCGTTTGTAAATCACAGTGCTTGACGGAGTGGAGAATAACAGCTTCATACAGATGATGCCACCTGCCAGCACTCTGCTGGTTCATTCCCGCCGCTGTCACTCACCCGCCCTTTGCTGGTTTGTTTTCTAGCTCCATTCAATCTACAGCAGGCCCGTCACCTTTCTCCCGTGGAAAGCATTTCTCCCATCCTCGCCACTGCTCTTTCACTGGCCAACCCCGCAGTCCCCATCCTGCTGGGCAGGCATTTCCAATCACAGGATGCTGAGCGCGCCGTCTTCGAGCACGGGGTGCTGCGTGTTCAGACGCTCACCTGTTTGCCTCCGGTTCTTTGGGAAATAAAGCCACAAGCAGCCTCTGTAGGCAGTGCGGTTAGAATGCCAGAGGGTTAAGCTGGTACCTTGGTGGCCCAGCTCCACAGTGTAGCCCCGCAAGTCCTGAGTTTATGCTTTCAGATGAGGGGCTGCACGTAAAATGTGAGGCACTCAGAGCGCTGAAGGGCTCGCACGGGGCCGGCCAGGAAAGCTGCCATTTCCAAGGACCCTTAGAGCATCTACCCCGCTGGTCACCTCCCAGTTTCCGAATAAGCTTGTAGTGCAAGTTACAGCGCGAGGGATCTGTGGGTATGAAGCGCATCAGAAGCAGGTGATGGTGTGAGGTCAGGCTGGAGTGGCAGGCAAGCTCCATGTCAAGGTGGGGACCTATGCTGGGCCTTGAAATAGACGCGGATTTAGATGGGAAGATAAGGAAGGCACGGGACATAGACCAGCCAAGAAAACAGCCAGGGAGAGGGTGTGGAGGCGTGAGGAAGGACAGGCTCTGAAGTCAGGGGCATGGAAGAGCCCGCTGAAGCAGAGGGTCCAGGCAGGGGCCATGAGATGATGGAGGCAGGCCCTGGACAGGAGTCACCACTGGGGACTGTGATGAAGCAAGGCTTGAATCAAGCTTAAAGGAGCCCAGGGCTGGGGTGACAGGTCACTCAGGGACTCCTCCCCAGACTCACTGATTTCACAAATCAAGACAAAAAAATGAGATTGGGGACCAACAGAGGGTTTTGAAATTCTTCACCTGTTACCAGCATCCTTTCATAAAGAGAGGCCATTTAGCCACGCCGCAGGGAGAAAGGACCTAACTTCAGGGGGAGATCATTCTTGACAAGGAAAAGTAAAGCTTTATGAACACATTCTCTCCCTCATTATGTATTTTTTTTTTTCCCATTTCACGGTGGATCCGTGAGAATTTTTGCACGGATTCGCAGCTAGGACAACAGAAGTGAAACAAGATGGATGGCAGACACTGGAATTACCAGGGGACCCTGGATGAGGGAGGGAGGGAGAATGAGATGCCTGTCAGATGGGGCAGCTGATCCCATCTTTAGCAAAAGCACAAAACCAATGCAACAGCCGATGTCCGGCCGTCCTCCGAAAAGCTTTGATCCCAGGTTCTAAGGGGGCCTTCTCATCAAATACATGCCTCTGGACACAGTCTCTGCCCTGTGCAGCGTTGTGGCGCTCCGGAAGGCTGCCTGGCCTCGCTCGTGAGCTAGCCTGCCTTGCTTGTAGATTTGAGACATGGTTTTCTTTTATGAGCTTTTGAAATCGCAACGCTACAGGCTCCAGGGAATCTGACTGGAACATCACTTTCATGCCCCGCACCCCTTCCACTCTTGGCCGCAACCTCGTAGCTTCAGATTCATCACACAGCACATTCCTTTTTGCTCCTGGTTGACCCCTCTTGACAACGGCTCCTCGCTGGAAAAGACAAACTCCCTCAGGCTCCCCATGACCTCCTGCTCCTTCACTGATGGGCTGCCCCACGTTGAGGCTTCTCTATTTGTTCATCTTTAATTTTGATTGCGTTTTTGCCTAGACTTGCTGTTTTAGCCTTTGTGGTATATTTTTAAATCTCTTTTTAAGTTTCCTTAACAGCAGGATTCTCGACAAATGCCCTGGAAAGCCAGAGGTTCAGACCATCTCAGTTGAAGATGCTGACTTCCATCCTGATGTGAAATCCTCTCTCTCCTACCCCCTTATAGATGAGAAGTTCCTGACACTTTCCTTTGCCTTCATAATGCCTTGCACGTATCTTTCCACTCCCACAGCCGCCCTAGATTGCAAAAAGTTGGTTTTGCTGCCTCTCCCCACACCCATGGCTACCAAATCCACCTTCTAAGCTGTGGCATGCCCCTGCTCCCGAGGGTAACACTTCTCTGCTCAAACATCCCTAGCAGTTCTTCAGTTGAGACAGACATTGACCAAGACTGTCACCAACTAAGACCCATAGACTGTTAATACTGCATATACATTCAGGTGGAAATAAAGTTCTCAAAAACTTAAACAAACAAAAATCAACATTAAAAACAAACAAACAAACAAAAAGGTGTTTGTGGTGGGGGCAATTTCCCTGGTAATCCAGTGGTTAAGACTCTGTGCTTTCAATGTAAGGGGCAAGGGTTCAATCCCTGCTCAGGGAACTAAGATCCTGCATGCCCAGGGCATGAAGCCCCATGTGAGTGTGCGAAGCAGCTTCAGTTGTGTCCAACTCTTTGCAACCCTATGGACTGTAGCTCTTTAGACTCCTCTGTCCATGGGATTCTCCAGACAAGAATACTGGAGTGGGCAGCCATACCCTCCTCCAGGGGATCTTCGTGACTCACGGATCAAACTTGCGTCTCCTGCATTGCAGGCAGATTCTTTGCCACTTGCTCAAAATTCTGAGCCACCAGTCACAGAAAGGACTTCCAAGAAGGACTTAATCAACCTGTCTTTTCCACTGTCCCCATGACACAGAGGAAGAATTTTTTCCTCCCATCTATCAGAGTTCCTTTGGTTTCAGTTTCCTTTCATCATTTAACAGCCAGTAAAACAAAACAAAACAAAAAGTCCCTCCAGTCTTGCCATCTGTATGGCAATTCTTTTTTCACAATGCTAATCTGGAATAACTTCTCTGTCACTGCAGTAAAGGAGAACACAATTATCAACCGTATGTATCATAACAAAAGCATATATACAAATCATTCCTGGATCTGCATTTCTGATGAAGGACATAGGCAAACAGCAAAACCAGAACCTCATTTAAACTTCTCGTGGTGGACTGAATCCTAACAGCCATCCTGTGATTTATAACATGCACATGCCGAAGAATTCACATTTCAGTATTCTGGGAATGAACTTGAGGTTTATGTATTTTACCAATGATCTCACAGGCAAATGATAATTTCTTTGAATTCAAGAGCAAATGTTGTCGATGAGCAATCCTCAAAAAATCAAGTTTTGAAGAGAAAATGCAAAATGCTCCCATTATCATGGGAAGCAGAACAATCAACTAGCTTCTAAATCATGGGTTCATCTGGTAACCTAACTATATACAGATTGCCAAAAATAACGGGGAAGATGCAAGATAAGAAAAACACCAAAAGAGATTATTTCACATGAATTTTGTCTCGAGTGCTAAGAGGATCATGTCTGTAAATTCATATATTCACGTTTTTTCCTCCCTAACCAGATCTTCCCAGTGGGATTTCATTCACACTTGTTGCTCCGTTTTTCCCACAGCCCCCATGCCCACATCTCTACAACTGACTCACCCAGAGTTCCTTTTCTTTCTTTATTATTTAGTTGGCTGCGCCGGGTCTCAGTTGGAGCATGCAGGATCTAGTTCCCTGGCCTAGGATCAAACCCGGGCCCCTGCATTGGGAGCTCGGGGTCCCAGCCACTGGGCCACCAGGGAGGTCCCTCACCCTGAGTTCTCACCAGCCATTTCTGACCACATGCAGGGTTGGACTATGGTTCCTCAAATCACAATTTCCAAATCAGAGCTCATCTTTCTCTACCATCCTGCATCTTCCCTGTATTTCCTACTCACTTGGTCACTAGGTTAGTGGATTTTCTTTTCCCTCCCCTTGAGCATTAAGTTCTCAAGCTGTATTTCATTTCCTGATGACTAACCTACCTCTTTCTCTGAAATTTCCATGCCCAACTGTGGGTCAGAGCTTCACCACTCAATTAGATTTACTGTCTCCTAACTCCCCTCTCCCCCTTTTTTCAGCCTCCTACTTTTCTACGTTCAGTCTATCCTTATGTTGTTGTCAGATGGAGCACTGTGCTTCCCTGGGGAAAACTCCTTTATGGGAGCCCTGTCTAACTGGGATTGCCAGGTGGTTAGTATAAGCCCTGCTGCATCAGAACTAGGATCTCCCTCTACTCATCTTCCTACTTCCACACATCCTCTGTGCTCCTGTTATTCTGAGCTGCAAGTTCTTTCTAAAGCCTGCCACGCTCTGCCTCCTGAGTAAATGTTTGACTCTGGCCTGGAACACTCCACCTTGGCTTGCTCACCTTGCTTCGTACCTCTGAGGGTCTCACTTTAAGTTGATGGCATGATCGGCTCCATGGACATGAGTCTGAGCAAACTCTGGCAGACAGTGAAGGACAGGAACTGGCATGCTACAGTCCATGGGGTTGCAAAAAGTCAGACACAACTAAGCAACTGAACAACAACAACTTTAAGAACCACTAGACTGGCTGAATCTTGGGATGGACTGACGTCCAGGAAATCTGTTTGGAAGTATGTGTGTTTTTAAGAGAGGAATGCTAAGAGGAGTCAGAGATGATGCTATCCCCCAATCATCTTATCTCCTTCCTAGGTCTCCTCCCCCAGCCCTGGGGCAGAGCACAGAAGAGAACAGTGTCCAATTAGCTTGCTTTAACGCCTCGAGACATTCTGAAATCAGGATCCTGGAACCCAGGCAAGGGGCCTCCTCTGGGAGGCTGAGAAGTGAGGTGAGCCAGGAGGGAGGGAGGCTGAGGTTGCTTTTATTTTGATATCCTCGGAATGAGTCAGAGACGCTGGACAGTCTCTGGAAAACACCAACTGTCCATCTTCAGTTCTGGGATTATAAAATAATAAAGTTTCCCTTCACTGGTTGTCACTGTGTAGGTTTTTTGCCCTGTTATCAAACAGCAGCTTTAAAATGGCTGGAGTATGTAATTTGGTTTGAGAGTAAACCATCTGATGATCACCCTATAAGGGAAGTTGCTGACATACCCAGATAGGATGCTATCGGATCATCCAGTTTAGACAGCTATGTAATTAGTTTAATGAAGGAATTCGACACTTTGAGAAGCTGTATTTACCTGGCAAGAGAGTTCCAGAAAAACATCTATTTCTGCTTTATTGACTACGCCAAAGCCTTCGACTGTGTGAATCACAATAAACTGTGGAAAATTCTGAAGGAGATGGGAATACCAGACCACCTGACCTGTGTCTTGAGAAACCTATATGCAGGTCAGGAAGCAAGAGTTAGAACTGGACGTGAAACAACAGACTGGCTCCAAATAGGAAAAGGAGTACATCAAGGCTGTATATTGTCACCTTGCTTATTTAACTTATATGCAGAGTACATCATGAGAAACGCTGGGCTGGAAGAAATACAAGCTGGAATCAAGATTGCCAGGAGAAGTATCAATAACCTCAGATATGTAGATGACACCACCCTTATGGCAGAAAGTGAAGAGGACCTAAAAAGTCTCTTGATGAAAGTGAAAGAGGAGAGTGAAAAAGTTGGTTTAAAGTTTAACATTCAGAAAACAAAGATCATGGCATCTGGTCCCATCACCTCATGGGAAATAGATGGGGAGACAGTGGAAACAGTGTCAGACTTTATATTTTTGGGCTCCAAAATCACTGCAGATGGTGACTGCAGCCATGAAATTAAAAGACGCTTACTCCTTGGAAGGAAAGTGATGACCAACCTAGATAGCATATTAAAAAGCAGAGACATTACTTTGCCAACAAAGGTCTGTCTGGTCAAGGCTATGGTTTTTCCAGTGGTCATGTATTGATGTGAGAGTTGGACTGTGAAGAAAGCTGAGCACCGAAAAATTGATGCTTTTGAACTGTGGTGTTGGAGAAGACTCTTGAGAGTCTCTTGGGCTGCAAAGAGATCCAACCAGTCCATCCTAAAGGAGATCAGTCCTGGGTGTTCATTGGAAGGACTGATGTTGAAGCTGAAACTCCAATACTTTGGCCATGTCATGCGAAGAGTTGACTCGTTGGAAAAGACCCTGATGCTGGGAGGGATTGAGGGCAGGAGGAGAAGGGGACGACAGAGGATGAGATGGCTGGATGGCATCACCAACTCGATGGACATGAGTTTGGGTAAACTCCGGGAGTTAGTGATGGACAGGAAGGCCTGGCGTGCTGCGATTCATGGGGTCGCAAGGAGTCGGACATGACTGAGCGACTGAACTGAACTGAACTGATTTACCTGAACCATTATGGAGCAACTGAACATTAATTGCCTAGATAAAATGCACCAAAAGAGTTAATGTAGGCTTGCCCCTATCGACACACTGCAAATTATAGTGAGGAAATATGGAATATTTTTTCTATTATTATATATATTGTGAGATAGGCTGAAAAAAATCTGACAGATTAATCTGTTTTTTAATTTTTCTAGGATTTTCTCAAATAATCTGAATAACACACAATTTCTCCATTTCTCTTTCTGCTTTGAAACCTGGACAGAATGAATGATTTATTTAAACTGGACTGCAGAAGACTAATACTGAATCAAGTGTTAGTAAAAAGTATTGCCTTTGTAGCAATAGTAGTGTTTGGGTTAATGTTTGAAATGGACAAAGATTTAAAGGGTTAATGTTTGAAATGTACAAAAATGTACAATTATTCAATTGTCTACACATTTTCTTTTTCTTTTTTTTTTTTTTACTGATGTCCCTGGGACTAACCATACTGGTTAAAAATTTAAAGCAAAATTATTAAACAATTAAAACAGCAAAAAATGGAAATCAAGCATAACATTTCCCCATGAATTTAAGTGATCTGCTGATTAAATCTCTTAAAATCACACTTAATGCTGTAAATGCTTTTTTCCATGAGGAAAGTAAAAAAAAAAAGGAAAATAAAGAAAAGGAATTGGGTATCATTTTCAGAGATGTGTTTGTAAAGGGGGCAGCTTTGTTGCTCATGCAGTTTTGGACAGAAATAGCAATGAAATGAAATGTGGTTTCAGTGTTTGAGTTTTTAGGGTTGGAAGTCAAGACGCCTACCAAGGGAAATGTTATTCTCTCAGTTTGTTTCAAGGAAGATGGCTCTATAATTCTTCTAACATCATGAGCTATTACTGTCTCTCTCTCTCTCTCACACACACACACACACATCAGGAGAATACAGACTGACTGGCTATTTAGACGATTCACTGTCAATGCTGGGAGAAATATCAATAACCTCAGATATACAGAGGACACCTCCCTTATGGCAGAAAGCAAAGAACTAAAGAGCCTCTTGATGAAAGTGAAAGAGGAGAGTGAAAAAACTGGCTTAAAACTCAACATTCAAAAATCAAGATCATGGCATCTGGCCCCATCACTTCCTGGCAAATAGATGGGGAAACAATGGAAACAGTTTACAGACTTTATTTTCTTGGGCTCCAAAATCACTGTGGACAGTGACTGCAGCCATGAAATTAAAAGACGCTTGCTCCTTGCAAGAACAGCTATGACCAACCTAGACAGTATATTTAAAAGCAGAGAATTACTTTGCTGACACAGGTCCATCTAGTCAAAGCTGTGGTTTTTCCCACAGTCATGCATGGGGGCTAGAGTTGGACCATAGAGAAGGCTGAGCATGGAAGAATTGATGCTTTTGAACTATGGTGTTGGAGAAGACTCTTGAGAATCCCTTGGATTGCAAGGAGATCAAACCAGTCAATCCTAAAGGAGATCAGTCCTGAATGTTCACTGGAAGGATTGATGCTGAAGCTCCAATACTCTGGCCACCTGATGTGAAGAGCCGACTCACTGAAAGAGACCCTGAGGCTGGGAAAGATTGAAGGCAGGAGGAGGAGGGGACAACAGAGGATGAGATGGTTGGATGGCATCACTGACTCAATGGAGATGATGAGTTTGAGCAAACCCCGGGAGATGATGAAGGACAGGGAAGCTTGGCCTGCTGCAGTCCACGGGGTCACAAAGAGTCAGACGCAACTGAGCGACTGAACAACAGCGCTGTCAATGAGACCGGATTCATCCTTTCTGATCTGGAATAATCACCCGCAAGTTTTCCTAGGTTATCTGCGCTGTCTGCACACTACTTTGGACATGAAGTCCAGGTATTATTTACACCGCCTCTCTCTCCTCTGAGATTCCCTTCTCCATCTTCTCTGGGACGATCAGAACCAAAGTCAGCAGCAGCTGCACGAACACAGTTACGTTCATTATAAAGAAATGAACTGAGACGCTCATTCTGAAATTGCTAAGCTTGAAAGAGGGGTGATAAAGCACCTGAATGAGAGGCCGGAGACCCATATATACCTACATAAACGTGCAAGAGTGGAGACTCATTTATTTGCTCCTTGAATCTGAGTAGAACTCATGACAGACCACAGAGTCAACCCCTCATATTTAAAGCTCCAAATATTCAAAGTCCCAAGACAGAAAACTGCCACCAACTTGGCGGTGTGCATGTACGTATCAGCCAGAACTCAGAGTTTTTTTTCCCCATGTTGTCTTCTCTAACCTGACAGAGTGCCTCCAGATACACCCACACTGTTTGTGTTTTATGGCGTAAGCAAGCAGAGAGCTGTGAAATGCCATTAGCTATTAAATAATTTATTCTATTGCCCAATTCAATACACTGGGTCTGCTTTTGTGTGCATTTGAGTGTAAGAAGTGAGGTCTCGCTCTGGCTGTGAACTTTTTAAATAATACATTTCTAGTAGGTAAGATCTTTTGGGTCTCCCTGGAATTACTCCAGCTAAGGAAATATAACGTGGGATAATTGTTTTAAAATCATATGAAGAACAGTATAGAAGAATCCCTAATACTAAGTGAAGGGGTAACCAGGCTTATCACAGGGTCACCAGACAAGGCGACCCCAAAGCTAGATGGATAGCAAGTCAACAGAAGAGGAGGTCTGAAGAAAGAGGGTTTATTCATCAGCAGTGAAGAAGTCTTCTGTTCATGACACATATTAGTCTAATTCAGGGATCTCAGAGCTGGATTATCAATGACCTGACACCTGCTGTTGTCTTCCTACCAGACCATCTGTACTGTGTCTAAGAATACTGGCCACTTCTGTAAGGAAAAGGTAGGGATACAAAAAGAACAAATAACATGGAGAGAAACTGCTGCCCAGAAGAAGACGGTACCTCCAGTTTTTGAAAGTTCTTTTGCTTTGGAAAGTCCCTGTGAACCCTAAAAAGTCACTCTATTATACTGGTGAAGAATTTCAAGTTTAGAATTGGGTTTTATTTTCCTGGAGCCATTCTTCCTGCTATCAGGTGCAGCAGTATATCAATATCTTAACAGTATTTGCATGGGAAACATTCTCTGTTTTCAACTCTTCACCCCCAACATTTCAGAAGAAAGTGCTATCAATATGGAGTCTTAATTTTTTGTTAATTATTTAATAACGAGGTCAACTTGAGGAAGTCCTTATCTTATAAAACAAAAGACAGTAAATATGTAATAATAGGTTAATACATTCTTAAAAAATCAACAACAAAAGGGAGAAGTGTTAATATTTTCAGCATAACTATTGGTATGGAAAGGTCTGAACTATTTCAGAAAGCAAATATTTACATGATACTCTTCCAATGGAGGGCTTCCCCGGTAGCACTCGTGGTAAAGAACTTGCCTGCCAATGCCCGTGACTTAAGAGATGCAGGTTCCATCCCTGGGTCAATAAGATTCCCTGGAAGAGGGCATAGCAAACTACTCCAGTATTTTTACCTGGAAAATCCCATGGACAGAGGAGTCCATGGGGTTGCAAAGAGTCGGACACCACTGAAGCAACTTAGCACACACGCATGCACTTCCAGCGGGGCCAGCTATGGGTTTTATCAGACTCTTCTCTATAAGGAAATGCTCACCAACCACATCTTTAACAACAGTTAGAACTGGACATGGAACAATGAACTGTTTCCAAATTGGGAAAGGAGTACGTCAAGGTTGTATATTGTCACCCTGCTTATTTAAATTCTATGCAGAGTGCATCATGTGAAATGCCGGGCTGGATGAAGCTCAAGCTGGAATCAAGGCCACCGGGAGAAATGTCAATAACCTCAGATATGGAGATGATACCACCCTTGTGGCAGAAAGTGAAGAGGAACTAAAGAGCTTCTTGATAAAGGTGAAAGAGGAGAGTGAAAAAACTGGCTTAAAACTTAACATTCAAAAACCAAGATCATGCCATCTAGTCCCATGACTTCATGGTAAATAGATGGAGAAAAAATGGAAACAATGACATTTATTTTTTTATTTTCTTAGGCTCCAAAATCACTGTGGACAGTGACTGCAGTCATGAAATTAGAAGACACTTGCTCCTTGGAAGAAAAACTATGACAAACTAAGACAGTGTATAAAAAAAATAGAGACATCACTTTGCTGACAAAAGTCTATAAAGTCAAAGCTATGTTTTTTCCAGTAGTCATATATGGATGTGAGTGGTAGACCATAAAGAAGGCTGAGAACCGAAGAACAGATGCTCTTGAACTGTGGTGCTCAAGAAGGCTCTTGAGAGTCCCTTCGACTACAAGGAGATCAAACCAGTCAGTCCTAAAAGAAATCAACCCTGAATATTGATTGGGAGGACTGATGCTGAAGCTCTAAGATTTTGGCCATCTGATGTAAAGAGCCGACTAGCTGAAAAAGACCCTGATGCTGGGAAAGACTGGGGGAAGGAGAAGAAGGGGGGAACAGAGGATGAGATGGTTGGATGGCATCACCAACCCAATAGACAGGAATTTAAGCAAGCTCCAGGAGATAGTGAAGGACAGAGAAACCTGGTGTGTGCGTGGCGTTGTACAGAGTCAGACATGACTTAGCTACTGAACAATCACATCCCTTATAAGGTTTAAATTAGACTTGTGGTACTATCAGAATATGAGGGGAAGTATTACAGACATGAATTAGGATTCTGTAATCTGCCAGCTCACTAATAATGACAAATACCAAGGAATCCTCCAAAGTATCGGAGAAATGTGTTTTACACTTTCTCACATTTAAAAGGGTGGGCCCTTCCTCATTCACAGCTAAATTATAAGACTATATAATTATGCTATGATTATATCATTATAATTATATATAAGAAAAAAATCCTTTGTCATTCTGATATAATGGTTCTGAATTATTTAGGTTAAGTGCTGTTTTTTTTCCTGTCTTGTATGGTAATACACTGTTTTGCAGGGTGCATAAATATTTCTTGAAGATGTTTTAATCTTGTCTTTGCTGTAAACATCTAGAGGAAAATTAATAGAAACACTGCTTTTGATTTATTTTTTGACCATGCCATGCAGCATGTGGGATGCTAGTTTCCTGACTGGGGATCAAACCCACACACCCCCTACATTGGAAGTCTGCAGTCTTAAGCTCTAGACTACCAAGGAAGTCCCTCCAAATTTGTTTATCCTATCCCACATCAACTCCACAAATGGAGTATACCCATTTCTCAGCCTAGGTCATTGGTGAGCCTGTATATGTGTTGCAGAAGTTCAGTCAGTAGTAACCCATGTGACGAACTTCTGTGCATTGTCAATTCCCAGGAACAAATAAGAACACATTCAACAATGGCCCACAGGGCAGAGGCTGAGTCCTAGACTGTACTAAATACTTATTTCTCTATTTCCCCCCCTGCTTTTAAGTAAACCAAAACCCTACCAACGCCACCATCACTTCCTGAAGATCTTATCATCAGAGCAGCGCTCCCGCCCAGTCTCATCCGACGGGGGCACTTTTAGCACACTCTTCTTGCATCTCTTTGGCAATACGGCCTGCTATCACTTTGAAAACGCTGCAAAGGAAGTGCTTGCCATTAACTTCCAATTTATTCCTTTCCTATTGCGATCCCAAAATGAGCAAAAGGAATGTTAAGAACAGAATTTTAATGTAATTCAATTGAAAAGGTTTGTTCCTCTGACAAAATCAGGCTGCTGGGGAACATTCATTTTATTAAAAGGGAATCTGTCAAAAAAGAAAAGCAATCCAAGCTACAGGAGAACTAAGCCTAATGTGCAGGTTCTATTCCAGAAAAGTTGCATGGAAAATATTTGTATATTGGATCATTTTTTTCCTACTGACTTTTATTATAATTTTAGAGGTGTGTTCCTACAGAAAGTACATTTGCTCCAGCATTTCATTGTAGAAGTCATACTAAGGACCTTGATATTCATTTCTAGGACTATTTTGCATTTGTCAACATGCCATCTCTGCACGTCTAATTTCCCCTTATGCTTTGTGCAATGTCAGTGGAATGAACAAGTAATGGAAAGTGATTTTACAAAGTCCATGAAATGTGATTGTTCAAAGAGCACATTGGCTGGGCCATTCCTCCACAAATTTAGTAGAATAGCCTGGCTGGATGCACCTTTTATGCTTTTAGAGTCACCAGCTATTTCTGATTTGCATTTAGTGGTAAGGTTCTTTTCAGTGGAGTTCAGATTCTCCAATAGCCTGTCTCAGTCTGAATGGGAGGGGTGTTTGGGGAGAATCGATACATGTCTATGTATGGCTGAATCCCTCAGCCATAGAATCAGGCTGCTCACCTGATACTATCACAACAATGTTAACTGGCTCTACCTCAATACAAAATAAAATGTTTAAAAAAAGTTAAGCCTTTCTATATGTGGTAACTGATGGAATCAGCCAAGTTCACTGTAGATGTTTTTAAAGTTTCCCTTCAAGGGAGTTTGGGAAGATCATGTGCATACTGCTACATTCAAAGTGGATAACCAACAAGGACCTACTGTATAAGCACATGGAACTCTGCTCAATGTTATGTGCCAGCCTGGATGGGAGGGCAGTTTGGGGGAGAATGGATGAACCTGGTGGGCGACAATACATAGAGTCACAGAGTCAAGACACAACTGAAGCGACTTAGCATGCATGCATGGATGCATGTATACGCATGGCTGAGTCCCTTCACGGTTCACTTGGACACTCCCACATTGTTAACCGGCTATGAGTGAAAGTTGCTCAGTTGTGTCAGACTCTTTGTGACCGCATGGACTACAGTCCATGGACTTCTCCAGGCCAGAATACTGGAGTGGGTAACCTTTCCCTTCTCCAGGGGATCTTTCCAACCCAGGGACTGAACCCAGGTCTCCCACATTGCAGGCGGATTCTTTACCAGCTGAACCACAAGGGAAGCCCAAGAATACTGGAGTGGGTAGCCTGTCTCTTCTCTAGCAGATCTTCCCGGCACAGGAATTGAACTGGGAATCTCCTGCATTGCAGGTGGATTCTTTACCAACTGAACTATCAAGGAAGCCCTTACTCAACACAAAATGAAAAGTTAAAAGTTTGAAAAAAAAAAAAGTTTTCCTTCAGTGACAGCTAACATAGCCAGCTTTAGCACATGGGTAAATATAAACCCCAAAAGTTTATGCCTAAAACCAAGACTGAAGTATGTTTCCATGAAAGTTTGCTGCTAATATAATATTAGGTCTATATGAAGCAAAATATTAATCTTTAAGCAGAGGTAGATTGACCTTGATGGTCATGAAACTTAAGCTTCAGGGCTCCCCACTTGCCTGAGTCCCTTCCAAGGCCCTGACCCTTATTTTGTCTTCTTTCTCCAGAAAAAGGGATCCCCAACTTATAGAAGTTTCAGGTCCTCCCAAAACCTGGATCTCACTTGCCCTTAAGCTTATACTATTATTATACACACTACTATATATAAAACAGATAAACAGGGACCTACTGTATAGTATAGAAAACTATATTCAGTATCTAGTAATGGAGTAATACCTATACCTATAATGTAATACCTATACATTACAGGTACAGTAATACCTACAATGGAGAAGAATCTGAAAAGGAATATATGTGTGTGTACATATACACACACAACTGAATTCACTTTGCCCTGAAACACACATTGTAAACCAACTATACTTCAATAACCGCCCCCCCTCCCAAAAAGGGCAGAAAAAGGATCATACTGTTATTATCATACATTATATTATTATATCACAATATTTGTAATCAGAGTAGAATTTTGATATACTTACTCAAAAAATGTTGTCCATCCAGTTTCATCGCTTTTAGTGGCTAAAAGGCCGCTGTTGCCATGGTAAGTAAACAAAACTAGTTCTAGTCCTTGAGCGGTCATGCTTTTCAAACATCCATTTGTCCCTATGGTCAACCATATCACCTGGTTATCTGGAGACACCACTCGGACTGGCATGCGATTTGGGTCCCGTCTAATCCTAAGGGTGTTGCCGTTACTGTCAGTCACAGCGGTAATATCGTTGTCGTTGCTGTAGCTAAAGTTGTATAGGTAATCGCCGGTGACTAAACTGACAGTATACTGGTGAGTGCCATTGATGTCAAAGATGTAGAGTTCTTGATCAGTTGGAGAGGCAACTTCGTAAAAGTTCATAGAGTTAAGCAAAGGCTTGTTCTTTGACACCGCCCGGATCCGAATGTTCCCCAGGTCTGCGATGTACAGGGTACCATCCGGGGAGGCGGCAAGGGAGGACGGCGCGCTCAGTTTGGCATCTTTGGCATAGCCATCCCCGCTCTGGTAGCAGTCACAGTTGGCATCGTTTTTGCAGTCACACTCCGACGGTATCCCAGCGACCAGGGAGATCTCCCCATCGGTGGTGACTTGCCGAATCCGGTTAATCTTCTTTTCGTCGGTTTCCGTGATGTACAGGACCCCACTGTAGGACACAGCAATGGCAGTGGCGGACTCCAGGGTCGTCTGCACCGCGTGCTTGCCCACGGAATATTCCACCCCTGGCACCTGGCAGTGCATGGGCCGCCCAGCGGCAATGCGCACTTGCCGGTTCTCAGTGATCTGTAAAACTACATTATTATCCAGGACATAAATGGAGTTGTCCATGGGGTTAATGGCTAGGTCAGTGGGCCATTCCAGACGTACCTGAGTTAAAAAAAAAAACAAAAAAAAACAAAAAGAAATGGTCTGCTTAGTCAGTTACTGAGATGCGGGTCATCTGTCAAGAGAGTAAATTAGACCATTTAGGGAAATGACCATTACTTTGATAAACAGTTTTAAAATTGTTTTTAAAACATATATAGTGAAATAAATGTAAACGTTTGGAGTGGAGACAAATGGAAGAAATGACATTTTATTTAAAAATGCAGCTCACTGAAAGATTTTGCAGATTATAGCTAAGTAGCAAATGAACCTCTAAGTAGTGAGTTAATAGATATCAGTGAGATATGAACACAGTTCCTTTCAGCAGTAACAATCACCAAATGCTGGGGCTTTCTATGTTATGAATACATTAGTGTTCTCCTGTATTTTCAATCAGGCCAATAGTAAAGTTTCTAATTCTTAACAGAAGTCCCTGCGGACTAATCTTAGGGGGGTTCTCTCTACTACTTAAGGACCTCACGCAATCACAAGCTTAGAGATTTAAGCGGTTTTGTTCTTCTTGGAATATCTGCATGCTGCTGCTTTAATGGTATTTTGTTACAAATGATTAGCATTTCTTAGTGATAATTGTCCTGTATTTCATTGAATTCTTCAAATGCAGAACTGGAGAAGAAAATAACTTTGTATTAGCTCCAGAGACACATTATCAATGCAAGCGCTTTATCACAAGGTCGACCGCCATGACGCACGTGGTTTACAATGGTGTTATCACAGTGTATGGACACTAAATCAAGTCACTCAGAAGAAAAACAGACATTGTGGGCAACGTTTTCACTACCTGGCTGATGTGCATGCTAGTATCACAGGTTAAAGGTCTGGCTGAAGTCAGATCGTTAGAGCCCAGGAGAGTTGATATGATTCCATTCTGATCAACTTTTCTGATCATTGTTCCATCAACAAAGTAGATTAATCCATTTTTATCAACTGCCATTCCTGTATCCAAGAGAGAACCTGTTAGTAATCTTTCAAAAATGATTTAATTAAATGCTCACACCCATCATTAAACTCAACATTTAACATCAATAACATGGGCAGTAGACAGGAGGTAAGACTGCAGATTGCCAACACATTAGAAAAAATCCAACACAGGCATTTTTTTTTAAACATTACAAATCAATGTAAAATGTAATAAAGAACCAAAATTTGTAAGAATCTGTACTTAGCATGTGGATCATATGGGTAGCACGTGTATTTAAAATATAAACACCATATAGTGTTGCTGTCTATAAGTTATAGAAACAGGTCAAATTCTGTTATGCTAAACTTAGAGTAACTCTATTCTAACAAAAATAGATCTAAGCCAAGGTTAGTGTTTTGTTGAACTTGTTGACCTTGTTCGAATGAAATCTGCTAGGATGAATAATTCAGCACAACAAATACTTCTTTCTAGTCCATGTTCACATAACAGTCTCTAGCTATAATGAAAAAAAAAAAAAAAGGCTCAAACTGAAAAACACTGTAGTGAATGGCATAATACATGAAGAAGGAGTCAGTTCCGACTGACTTAAAAGCTAGAGGCCCCTGTCACATAGAATTTTTAGCCCCTGTTACCTCCAGAAATTCATCACAGCAAGCATTTTTTTCCCCATGGCATAGAAACAAAAGTTTAGTAGCTCCAAACCGGGTGAGGGCTAATAGGGTCACTTAGTGATGGTTCTCAGAGAGGCTTGGGACTCATTCATGACAAAGAAATTCCAGGACAATGAAAGAATGTGGACACTTCCCTGAAGCTGAAAAGGATGTGACCTGAATGATACTGAGTAGTTGCTTGATTCCTTGAAAAGTTGAGAAAAGTGGTATGATAATAAAAAATGCCAAGCACGTAGAATCAACCTACAGTTGACTTTACTGTACAATCAACTTTAGGATTTTAGCCGCTTCACACTAAGTGGCTTTTCAAAATACTAGATGTGAAATGGCTGTCCAGAACACAGCTGAGAGGAAAATGTTAATTCAGCATTAAACACAACCAGGCCCTAACTGGATTTTCCACCTTTTAATTTTTTAATGAAAAGAAATCCTCCAGTTGGTAAATGCCAGTTGGTACCTTTGGGACTCATGAGCGTTGCTTCCACAGCCTTCCCGCCGTCCCCACATCTGGCTTCATCGAAAGGAAGGCACTGCTCCCCTGTTCCTGCCACCACTTCGGCATTCTTAGTCAAGTCTTTGGCACCCGTGAGTGACTTCGGGCGGTAAATCCTGCGGGTGTTAGTGTCAGAAACATACAAGTCTCCTGTGACTGGGTCGGTTGCGAGGTAGTACCTATGAGCTGGGTTGCTGCTGTAAGAAAAGATCATACAGAAACATCACAAAAAAAGTTACTCCTAAAACAGAGAAACTAAAAGCAAAATAAATCAGATGCTGAGAAACTAATGATCAATTGAGACTTCTCATCAATGACTAGAAAGTGAACAGTGCCACACAACGATTTAAAAGAACTGGTGCTGATCTCTGACATGACTCTCTTCCTTGTCTGTTGTTGAGGATGTAACAATTTGTTAAACAGCCATCTTAAAAGTAATTCCCTTCAGAAGGCGATATGCTTCCAGCCTAAAACAAAGAAGCAAGCTCTCAAAATATTTTTGGTTTAATTCAAAGCCATTAATATACACCCCTTGAGTGATAGGCTTAAGGATTATTCCAGGGAAAGGGGGTCTCTAACAAACTCTTCAGTGAAGCATAACATTCTAGTGATTTTACTTGCATCTCACTGTAGGGAAATCTCTGATTTTCTCTTGCAATCAAACCAAAAACACCTGGCTTCAAAAATGAAAAAAAAAAAAAATTTCCTTCTTTTTGGTCATGTTTTACAGCATGTGGGATCCTAGTTTCCCAAACAGGGATCGAACCATTGCCCCCTGTTTTGGGAGTCTGGAGTCTTAACCACCTCCAGAGATGTCCCGATGCCTGAAATCTTAAATGCACTAAGACATACTGTGTTCCTTAATGTGGTAGTTTATTACTTTGCATTGAGGTGAAAAGTTACATATCATTACAACATTCAGAAAAATTTTGTAGAGGTCTTTTTCCCCCCTCCAATAATCAGTCTGATATTGGCAGAGTCGCTCTTCCAGATATGTATATTTACAGCGGTGACACAGTCGTAACTCAATCAAGCTGGGTCTATTTTGGAAGGCATGACTTTGGAGAGATTCTCTAGTCTTTCCTATCTCCCTGATTATACACTAATTATCACACAGTTGGTTGTAAACATATACATACACATTTTATCTTCCTGTCAGCTGTGTATATGTGAGCATAACCTCTGGACCACGTTGCCCGTGTTTGAACATCCGCTTCATCACTAAATTGTGTGACCTTGAGCAAGCCAGCTAACTTTGCCTCAGCTCCCTTATCTGTAAACGTGATAATAATGCAGATTTCCGAGGCTGTTGAGAGGGTTACATGAACTAGTACAAGTAAAATACTTACAACAGTGCTAACCACACACTACCGACTTAGGAAGCAGTAGCTGCTCTTAATACTGACTTGCGTCCTGACCCCTCTCACACTGCACTCTTTTGCCTTGTGACTCAAGCCCGTGTAGAAGTGTAATAATTGTTAACTACACTAAAACTTGCCTTCTGAAAAACTAAATAAGGAAAAAAGAATTCTCTAAACTTGAATAGGTTCAGTTTGTTTCTTCAGTCCTGCTATTATTCTGTAATGTCAAAACTATCAAAACACTGCAGATCCTTCTTAAAATATCCAGTTTGAATTGTTTCTAATGGAATGAGGCTAAAGGTAAATGAAAAAAGCATACTTTTTCATGATGCCCCTCATTTTGAGCAGAAAACAACAGATTTCTGAGACGCCTGCTTGAGTAGAAGCAATATACTCTTTAGCTATAGGGCATGAGTTTTCTTGGTCCAAAAATAATAGACATTCGGGTCATAAGCTTTGCATCTATTGGCATCACTTTTATTCCAGTGGAATGGTAAAAAGACAAGGTCTAAAGTGATGCTTTATATTTTCTGTCCTGAAGCATCTCCTTCCTTGAAGACACAGAAATTTCTAAATCGAGCACTATCTGCCAATGGCTTTAAAAATGTCCATCAAGTGAAGGCTCTAATTTTGCACAGAAGTCTATTGTCCAGAAGAACAAATGTGGAGGCGTATGCAGCCCTGGAGAAGAGCATTCGCCTCTGGAAATATTCCCCACAGAACAGCAGGAAATGAGAGCATGCTCCTTTCCCTACAGTGCAGCCTGCCATGGCAAATTAGAGCTGCTTCCTGGGTCCCAATTTCCCTTAAATGAAAAAAAAGGGGGATCTGTACTGAAACCTCAAAGGAAAAAAAAGTGAGTGTGGAAATTTTCAGTTGACAGGCTGGTGGCCAGAAGCTCTGAGTAGCGTGCATGATGTGTTTGGGATTCAAGGACACCTGATTTAAACAAAGAGTTTTCTGAAGGGGGTGTTGTTTCCTGCCCTTCCAAGTTCCTGCAAAGCCAAAGCACTGGAGAGGTTGGGGTGGTGGTACAAATGGGTGATGAGCTTTTACATCAGTGACGTATCTCCTGTGAAAATGTGAGGCTATAAAGAACTAAACAGACCTTTCTCCAAAGAAGACATACAGATGGCTAACAAACACATGAAAAGATGCTCAACATCACTCATTATCAGAGAAATGCAAATCAAAACCACAATGAGGTACCATTACACGCCAGTCAGGATGGCTGCTATCCAAAAGTCTACAAGCAATAAATGCTGGAGAGGGTGTGGAGAAAAGGGAACCCTCTTACATTGTTGGTGGGAATGCAAACTAGTACAGCTGCTATGGAGAACAGTGTGGAGATTCCTTAAAAAACTGGAATTAGAACTGCCATATTACCCAGCAATCCCACTTCTGGGCATACACACCAAGGAAACTAGATCTGAAAGAGACACGTGCTCCCCAGTGTTCATCACAGCACTGTTTATAATAGCCAGGACATGGAAGCAACCTAGAAGCCCATCAGGAGACGAATGGATAAGGAAGCTATGGTACATATACTCAATGGAATATTACTCAGCCATTAAAAAGAATTCATTTGAATCAGTTCTAATGAGCTGGATGAAACTGGAGCCCCTTATACAGAGTGAAGTAAGCCAGAAAGATAAAGACCAATACAGTATACTAATGCATATATATGGAATTTAGAAAGATGGTAACGATAACCCTACATGCAAAACAGAAAAAGAGACACAGATGTACAGAACAGAATTTTGGACTCTGTGGGAGAAGGCGAGGGTGGGATGTTTCGAGAGAACAGCATTGAAACATGTATATTATCTAGGGTGAAACAGATCACCAACCCAGGCTGGATGCATGAGACAAGTGCTCGGGCCTGGTGCACTGGGAAGACCCAGAGGGATGGGATGGAGAGGGAGGCGGGAGGGGGGATCAGGATGGGGAATACGTGTAAATTCATGGCTGATTCATGTCAATGTATGACAAAGCCCACTACAATACTGTAAAGTAATTAGCCTCCAACTAATAATCATAAATGAAAAAAAAAAGACCAATACAGTATACTAACGCATATATATGGAATTTAAAAAGATGGTAACGATAACCCAATATGCAAAACAGAAAAAGAGACACAGAAGTACAGAATAGACTTTTAGACTCTGTGGGAGAAGGCAAGGGTGGGATGTTCTGAGAGAATAGCATTGAAACAAGTATACTATCAAGGGTGAAACAGATCATCAGCCCAGGTTGGATGCATGAGACAAGTGTTCAGGGCTGGTGCACTGGGAAGACCCAGAGGGATGGGATGGGGAGGGAGGCGGGAGGGGGGATCGGGAAGGGGAATACATGTAAATCCATGGCTGATTCATGTCAATGTATGGCAAAAACCACTACAATATTGTAAAGTAATTAGCTTCCAACTAATAAAAATAAATGAAAAAAATAATAAATAAAAAAAAAGAAAAAAAAATAAAGATGCTGATATCCTAAAAAAAAAAGAAAAAGAAAATGTGAGGCTATAATGACTGCCAACTGTCAGATGCTGGCAACTAGGGTGCAGGAAATTTCCCAAAGGCACAGATTGGGGGAATCTATTTAGCAGAACCATATACGATAACCTTCTTGGGTGACTGGCTGATCTTTTTATTTCAGGAAGGTTTACGATAACATTGAGACCTTGACCGATAGCATCAAAACCAGAGAGGCTGAGATCAAGTTAGGAACCTGTGCTATACCGCACTGCGCCTGGACTCTTAACTCACCTTGAACTGTCTAGATCCAAGCTGTCTTCTCTACGTCTTACTCGATTAGATTATAGATTTAGGCAGATCCAGTGGTACATGCAGACTAGGTTTGCTCATTTATTTTGTCGTAATTCAGCCTTCTTAGACTAGAGAAATATTTGCAAGGGACAAGCTGTAGAATGTTGGTCGCTCAGTCGTGTACGACTCTTTCGCAACCCCCATGGGCCGGCCAGGTTCCGCTGTCCATGGGATTCTCCAGCCAACAATACTGGTGTGGGTAGCCATCCCCTTCTCCAGGAGATCTTCCCGACCCAAGAATCGAACCTGGGTCTCCTGCACTGCAGGCAGATTCTTTACCATCTGAGACACCAGGGGAGCCCAAGCTATAGCGTAGATATTTACACTCTAAAACTTCTCAGTTGGAAACTGTACCACAGCCCTTGGAACACAGAGTGTTTGAAGGAGTATAAATTATATTAATGTATAAAACAGTGATTTTCTGGCTAACAAAAGATTGTTTATATTATTGCAAGCAAGGCTTTGGGTTTGAGATGTGATATTTTTGTGCCTGCTTAATTTTTAACTACTAAGTCAATGAGAAGCACTGAATCAAATTTTTAGAGTTTTGTATCTAAATGTTAATCTGTTCAATTTCACAGACCTGTGACTGACACTTCTTTGATCTTTTAATTGGTAATATAAAATTCACAAAGTTGATTTTTAGAATTACATGCTTAAATGCCCCTTGGCTGGTATTAATTAGTGAATTTAGTTTCCTTTATTTTTGGAATTTTAAAGAACTGAATCAGGAATGAGCTAAAATTTAGTACCTACAAAAGGGGTTTGTTAGCAAACATACTAGGAACATCATAGGGGGAAATGTTGAACATATATAAAAAAACTTATTTTCTAGGCATTTTGGAAGTTCTTATTTATGTAAAAAATTTAATATGCTGGGTAGTATTTATATCAATTCATAAAAGTATAGCTAGACAATTTGATTTGACACAATATCCTGACAAATACTTAATACATTTGGGTATGACAGAATACTCTGAATTTTAAAATATTAAGAATGCTTTTATATTTATTTTATTATTCAACATATTATTTGCCCCATCAGTCCAATTAATGAGACTGCTGATATGCTATGAAGCATTGGAAAAGGAGAACATTCATTTTTCTACTTTACTTCATCATTAACAACTGACTTCCCTGTCCATTTTTTATATATTTAGACATATTTTTCTTTTTCTTCCTACCACCTATTCCTGAGCCTTTCCTGACTTTTATGCTAGCCAGGCAAGTGGGGAAAGGAGAAAGCCAGGTAGGATCCTTTTGTTGCTGTTCAGTCGCTACGTCGTGTCCAACTCTTTGTGACTCCACGCACTGCAGCCCGCCAGGCTCCTCCATCCATGGAATTCTCCAGGCAAGAACACTGGAGTGGGTTGCCATTTCCTTCTCCAGGGGGTCTTCTTGACCCAGGGATTGAATCCGTGTCTCCTGCATGGACAGGCGGATTCTTTACCGCTGGGCCACCAGGGAAGCCTAGGTAGGATTCTATCATCTGATAGAAGGAAGATGATATTGGTAGGTAAACAGGAAGAAGCTCCTGTAAAGAATTTTCATTTTTTAAGCTAAATGAAGAAGCTCTGATGAGCCGAAATACCCTGGTTTTGTTAAATCAATTTTGATAAATTACTCAGTAAATGAATCCCTAATTTTTTCAATGATTATTATCATCTGTTTGATGATGTGGAATTAAAAGCCTTGTTTTTTAATTTTTCCTACATCTTTCCCTTTCTCATCATTCACAGACTGTGTCCATTCACTGCCTTCCTTTCTCTTATCAGCTGATTCCTTCATGATTCCTCAGACTATTTCAGGTACCTAGCATCTCATGGTTTCACATAACAGCTTCCCAACTGATCATCAAGTCATCCTGGACACTGACACCAGATTCACCTTGCTAAAAGGCCACTCTGAGATGCTGCTATCTTGTTCAACATCAGACCATGGTTCCCCGCTGTCTGCTACTCTGCAGGACCGGAGAGTAACTCCTTAGAGCCATCAAGGCCCTGAGCTCTCTGACCTTAACCTGCCTTCCTACTGATCTCTCATTACTACCAACATGGTCATTTTGATGTTATCATAATTTCTAACTGGATTGCATTTCTCTTAGAACATGTCCCACTCATCTTTTCTGAGCAAGTAACTTGACTTGTTCTATATTGTTTCTTCATGACTGCTCTCCTTTCTCCTGGTTGTTCTGTGTCAGTAGATTTCATGTTAGACCTGCATTAAGTATCAATCTTCCAGGAAACTTTTCCTAAATATACTCCTATCTCCCCCTAATCTCTCCCTTCACAGAGAGTGAAACAGTGTTAGTCACTCAGTTGCATCTGACTCTTTGCAACCCTATGGACTGCCAGGCTTCTCTGTCCATGGAATTCTCTAGGCCAGAATACTGGAGTGATTTGCTATTCCCTTCTCCAGGGGATCTTCCCGACCCCCAGGGATCGAACCTGGGCCTCTCAAACTGCAGGCAGATTCTTTACCATCTGAGCCACCAGGGAAGCCTCCACACATTTACTCTCGAAACACAAGCCATGTGATTAGGTGTCAAAGAGTGATATTGATGATGTTATTCAGTCTATTACATGTACATCTTGTTCTCCCTACTGGATTGTGAGTTCTGAGAGCGTCGACACTGTCTCAATACCACAATCTGTCCAAGAACCTAGCACATGGTAAGTGATCTTACTATGAAGATCTTACCATCTTCATAAAAGACTTAATGAAGATGGATATCAATTTAAAACCTAAACCATTGTATTTTACACGGATGGCACATAAAGCAGATGCAAGAGCCCATGTTTAGCAGGGATAGCGTACAGAGAAGGATCATGAGAGAGGGGTTACAATGAGCATCACTGCCAAACATCACGTGCTAGTACAGAAGGAGTTCATTGTACAAAGTATTGTTAATAATGTAGTTTTAATCTCACAGGTTTTTTCTAGAGAGATGACAGTTCTACATAATTTATCAAATGATTGTGAAATAAATCTACCTTTTTATAAATCCAGGGAATTAGCCTATAGAAACCAGGCCACTTGGAGAGATGAAAACTGACTATGTGGTATAGTGTAAAGCAATTAAAAGACGCTTACTACTTGGAAGAAAAGTTATGACCAACCTAGACAGCATATTAAAAAGCAGAGACATTACTTTGCCCACAAAGGTCTGTCTAGTCAAGGCTATGGTTTTTCCAGTGGTCATGTATGGATGTGACAGTTGGACTCTCAAGAAAGCTGAGCGCCGAAGAATTGATGCTTTTGATCTGTGGTGTTGGAGAAGACTCTTGAGAGTCTCTTGGACTGCAAGGAGATCCAACCAGTCCATCCTAAAGGAGATCAGTCCTGAATATTCATTGGAGGGACTGATGTTGAAGCTGAAGCTCCAATACTTTGGCCACCTGATGTGAAGAACTGACTCATTTGAAAAGACCCTGATGCTGGGAAAGACTGAAGGCCAGAGGAGAAGGGGACGACAGAGGATGAGATGGTTGGATGGCATTACTGATTCAATGGACATGAGTTTGAGTAAACTCCGGGAGTTGGTGATGGACAGGGAGGCCTGGTGTGCTGCAGTTCATGGGGTTGCAAAGAGTCAGACATGACTGAGCGACTTAACTGGACTGAACTGATGTGGTGTAGTGTAAAGAACATGCTTTTCAGATTGGTTCAAATCTCTGTTCCCCATTTCTTAGTTGTGTACCTTGGGGGAAGAGGCATAACCTCCTCGAGCCCGTCTTAGTTCCTGTGTAACCTTGCAGGGCTGCTGTCTGGGTGTGCAATGCTGTGTGTCTGGCACTGTGCCTGGTGTGGAACAGCCCAGCCTGTTAAAAAGGTGGCTGTTTTGATCATTTTTGCTGTATCGCCTCCAGCGTTTCTGCATGTAGTTGGTGTACACACCAGCTCGTCTTCTCTTCTCCACAGTTACTAAAAAGCCCAGGCCAGAACAATTTTGATATTCAGCTGTGGTTTCTAACAGCAGAGCTTTTCATGCTCAGAAGTCTGGAGAAATTCTGTGCTAGTTTCTGCATGTGGCTGGGCTATTAGTTGATAGCGTGAGATCAACAGGGGAGCTTAGGTAAAGGTTTTGGGACTGTGGATATGGGTCATATGAATATGTGACAGCTACACACCTTTTAAATGACCTTTGTTTTTTATTTCCTAGTTGTCAATCTCTGCACAAAGGTTTAATTAAATCACATGGATTTATTCATCTCAAGGGCTTCACATTAACTATCACATTAGTGATAGTTGGATTGATTTCTATCCAATATCATTGTATTAGCTATTTTACTGGCCAAACCAGATTGATCATGTCCAATATATCTTGCCTTTTTTTCTTTTTGCTAGCTTTCCTTTCAAACATATCTCCCCCAACCTCGACTTTTTTTTTTTTTTTTTTTTTTTTTTGCTGTCCTCAGGAAAGCTTCTCAGGTAAAAGTGCCCATACATCATACAAAATTTCCTGTACCTTCTTAGCTAAGTGTACAGAGCAAATAGAATCTGGAAACTTTGGAGCCTATATATTTGCTTCAGTGACATTCATTTTGAGCCCTGAAGAAAGTCTTTTCCTCCATAATAATGTCAGTGGAAACACTACTTCTTAAAACTCAAATCTATTAATTCTCTCAACTTAGGAAAATATACAGTTTAAATGGGGTTTAAATACACAGTTTAAACTACAGCAGTCATGAATTTACCAGGAAGTCAGTAAAGCTTAACCTTTAGGTCTCCTCCACTTGTATGAATTCCTTCCAAGTGCAAGGGCCCCAGGCAGCATGTTCATGGGATCTTATGTTTTAAAAAATTTGCCAATGTAAACTATCTTTAGGTTCTTTTTCTTTAACTGAGTCCCCCTAATTGAATGAGCTTTGGGCCCTATAAAGCAGATCTGCCCGGGCTATTGGTCAAACTGAACTCTCCTCAAACTCTCAACTGTGCTTCAAACGTTGTTCTGTTCAATATGGCTTATAGTCAGTACCTGAAATTTACAGGTTTCTTTTTTGTCACACAGAGATGCTCATTATAATGGTTTTCTGTGACAAAATTTAATGTTAGCCAACTCAAAAATATTTTTCAAATTATAATGCACAATATAGGCTTTGCAATATGCTGTATCGTAATAGTTCATTTGGGCAATTTTCATTTCTCAGTTATTCTCTGCTGCTGAATTTCCTCTCTAATGATAAAATGACCTTAGAAAACAATGTCAGAGAGTCATGTTGACACATACAAAGGACATTCAAAAATACACAATAACCTTTAAGCAAGATGCTTACCTATGTCTAAAATCTTTATTTCTTGGTGGAAGCAGATAAAAAGGGTGGAGAAAAAAAGCATAGTTAGAAAAGGTTTCTATATAATGAACTGAATATTGAGATTTTAATTATTTTATGGAAAATTGCTAACTTAAGCAGAACTAACACTGGAAATGAATTTTGTAGGTCAAGGCTTATCAAAACAATTTATAGAACAGAATGATTTTGATAAACACACTTAAATGAACAAAGCAAAAATAACAATTTGTTACTCTAACTACTGGCATTATGGTTAATGAGTTAACCCGACTTGAAGATTTGATATTCTAGTTGAAAGTTATAGGCTTTGTTTGTTTACTGTTATGTTCTAATACTGTAGGAAAATACTTTATGCTTTAATTTCAACCAAAGTGTAACGACCTATATCACAAGGTTTTTCGAAAGATAACTAAAGAAATTTAAAACCCATAGTTCTAGCTTACTGGAGTATAGAAAATTCACTGGAATCAGTGAGATTTTATATACTAGGTTATTTTATACTCTTTCATACATTTAGGGCACAATATACACGTGTTGGGCTTTTCCAAATTTGAACCAAGAATTTCACTGCTTTCTAAGGAGAATTTTAAACACTAGAAAGGTATGCTTAAGTAAATAAATTAGTACACCATATGCAACATTATTTTAAAAGAAAAGCATGTTTCACTATGATCGAAACCCCAAAATAAGGAGAGACATACCTTAGCTCTAAAACGCTTGTTACATTTCCAGAAGGGAATATCCGCCGAACATAGTTGAAATCCCCCACATACAGACTGCCGTCGATCCCACATGCTAACGCCACTGGGGCCAAGAGTTTATTACCATCGGCTTGACCATTGCAACTCGGGCACGAGATGCTGCGCCTTCTTCCATTGCCCATGATACTGCTGACCACAGGGGGCTGCTGGGAGATAAACTGATTCTCCCCGTTTCCCTTGTACAGGATACCTGGACGAGATAAAATGGGTTTTTCTTATGATAAAAGGAGTAAAGATGAAAAGTCAACAGGTTCAGTACAGAAGAAGCCACAGCTTGGTGCCTTTTCGATTTGGACTGGGAAAACTTTTATCCAAAGTTCTATCAGAAAATGCTCCATTCAATGACCCAGTGTAAAATATTATATAATAAGATACATAGGAGAGAGTAAAAAATGCTATCCATTATGGGTTTAAAGAATGTCTGGTGAAAGAAACAAAAACCTAACAAGAAAAATTAGAAACTGACTTCTCGACATCAGTGACTCTCAAACTTGGCTACACGTTGGAACTGAAGGGAAGTTGTATAAACTACTCATGCTGGGATCTCACCCCGAGGGATTTTGATGCAATTGATCCAGGGAGGGGGGAGCGGGGAGGAGGGCAGCCTTGACATTGAGATTTTTAAAAACTCTCCAGATGATCTTAATGTGCATGTAGCCAAGTTTGACAACCATCTCTACATAATGTTCTTTGAAAGTGAAAGTCGCTCAGTTGTGTCCGACTCTTTGAGACCTCCTAGACTATATAGTTCATGGAATTCTCCAGGCCCGAATAATGGAGTGGGTAGCCTTTCCCTTTTCCAGGGGATCTCCCCAACCCAGAGATCGAACCCAAGTCTCCCACAATGTTCTTTAGGGGGCAGCAAGTTTGCCTAATTGTTAAATGATGTTGAAAACATTCCATATGAATCCAACTAATAAAAATATGCACCCACAATATGAGTTTCTTCTTTAGGAGTTTATCACTGATTTGTAAAAAATTAAATACACTTTGTGGAAAACAAAAGCTACAAAATATATAGCAAACCTCTAACATATGACTATACTGTGAAAGAGTATTTTTCTTGCTTATACTTCAACTTGATATGAAAATGCAAGTACATGTAATTATTCAAAATTTCAGACATTACAAAATAGGGAAGGGTAGTTTATCATTTAAAGTGAATTTTGCTTTTAGACATGAAAATACCAATAATTTTAAGACAAGATGTCAGTCTGCTCCATATTGGTCTTCAACAAAAAGCTGAGAAAAAAATCTTAAATAAATATTTTCAAAGTGAGAAACTAGGTGTGAGTGGAGATTCTAATTTTACTCATTTGCCATTATTAAACATAGTTCACTGGTTGCATTTTGCTATGATGTAACCGGATGGTCAGCCGTTACTGTTCCACACGTTCAAGACACTTCTCAATATGTTATTACCTGTAAACCACCTGCTGTTTATACATTTTTTTAAACAGATATACTGTTAAAAGAATCAATCCCAAGAAAGTACCAACAGGAAGCTTGAGAAAGTATTTTTTCTTCCCATTTGGGGATAATTTGAAAGTGAAGAAGAAAGCAGAATAATGGTGTTCCTCTTATAGCTCAGGGCATTTTAGGTGAATTCTGTCATTACTTTTCTAATGCTCTTCTACATGGGTGATGTAAGAATCATGGCCAATTTACATAAAGAAATCAGGACTGAAAAAACACGTTTATTCAAATTTAGGGAAAATCATCTAAATAAGGCTTCATCATAACAACAGACAAAAAGCATTTTGCCTTGAATATTCAAAGAATACATTAATGATCCCTAAGATCTTTCTGTGATTGCGTTATTTGACAGTGATGGAACTATAATTTCCCAGAACAGCCAGTTCTGTAATTTTCATCAGAAACTCCTACAAGTCAGCCTATGGCTCGCCTGCATCTGATTCATTCAGTCATTATTTAGAACGATTGGTTTTTCATGATTCTCCTCTATTATGACAGAATAGAAAGATGAACATTAGAATATTTATTTCCATGTTCCAGGGTGCTTGTGCAAACACCTGTCACTGTCTATGTTTTTGCCTTCTTGTCTTCCTTACTGTATTTCCATTGCTCGTCCACCTTGTCACGATTACGAATCACTTTGTTTATTCAATTAGACACACGTCACTTTGAAAAGTCACTACCTGTCACACTGCTCTGGGATAACACTTGAAATCACATTCAGTTCAGTCTGTGAAGTAGGTTTCCTCGCCTTTTAAACTAATATGTATTTTATCATTTATAACTTTTTTGGGAGGATGGAATTTGGGATCAGTTTTTACATCTGACCTGTTATTTTAATAAAATTTAACCATCTATTATTCTCTGGAAGAATGCGTGTGTATTTTTATTAAATGTATCCACACACAGAATATTTATGAGTGTCTTACTCTTCCTGAATATTACACTGAGAGCTGAATATCATACATATGGTTTTTCCTGAAGCTCTCGGCTTGTGGTCTTTTTACTGGTTCATAATTTCTTGGGTGAAATCCTGTGGCTAACTGGTTATGAACTTTACCCTAAAATCTCATAATAATGAAAACACACGGAGAGGTTTTCCTCTGAGTGTGTTTATAAAGAACTTCTGGAAGCTTTCCTGGCGGCTCAGATGGTAAAGAATCAGTCCTGCAATGAAGACCTGGGTTCGATCCCTGGGTTGGGAAGATCTCCTGGAGAAGGGAATGGCCACCCACTCCAGCAGTCTTGCTTGGACAGTCCCATCGACAGGAACCTGGTGGGCTACAGTCCATGGAGTTGCAAAGAACTGGACATGACTGAGCAACTTTCACAACAACAGGAGGAATACAGCAATATGTTGAACTATGTGAACTATAATTGGAGAGGCTATCAAATGTATCCTTTATTTATTTCAATTTTTTGGCTGCGCCCTGTGGCATGTGGGATCTTAGTTCCCTGACGGACTGAACCCACATTCTCTGCATCGCAGCACTGTCTTAACTGCTGGACCAGCGGGAAGTCACAACAGTAGAGAATTTAATCAAGAGTGGCCACTGGCATGGCTGGCACACGGCGCTGCATTTTGAAAGACCGAGGTTAAGTCTTGTGTGGCTAACACCAGAGGCGGAAATCACCACTGCTTTAGACACTGCTGATGATCGGACAGGACATGTGGGACAACCTCCTTGGTTGGGACACCCCACTTTTTCAAAGTCTGTATCACACGTGGCACTAGTTACATGCTCTGTCCCTGACCTTAGGGGGTGCAAAGTGAACCGAACCTGACGTCCAGGACACACCTGCAAGGGAAGGAGAGCATAAGCACTGCTATGTGCCAGAAAAGATGTGAGCGGTTTTGCTGATTTGTCCTTCTCTTACTATTGATTAACTCATTCAGTTCTTTTCTGGAGAAGAGAATGTTCAAGTCCTGGATTGGAAACTATTTAGATTTAGCACATTTAGAAGTTTAAAATGTATCCTCTTCAATTCCAATGATCATTTTTTTTTAAACAAAAAGAACCAGTATCAAAGCAACATTAATCAGAAAAAGTAGCCTTCAATCATAGTTAAATATTTATTTAGTTGTACTGGATGCTTGACTCAACATTCTGTACCTCTGAAAACCTCTCATGAGACAAAAGCTAATTTTGACAAGATTATGAAATCTCCTTCTTTGGCTATTTTTAAGAGAAGAGCAGAGTTACTAGCATGGTAAGACTTAATTTCAGTTTAGTTTAGTAGCTTAGTCATGTCTGACTCTTTGCGACCCCATGGACTGCAGCATATGCCAGGCTTCCCTATCCATCACCAATTCCCAGAGCTTGCTCAAACTCATGTCCATCAAGTCCATAATGCCATCCAACCATCTCATCCTCTGTCATCCCCTTCTCCTCCTGCCTTCAATCTTTCCCAGCATCAGGGTCTTTTCCAATCAGTTGGTTCTTCGCATCAGATGGCCAAAGTATTGGAACTTCAGCTTCAGCATCAGTCTTCCAATGAATATTCGGGTTGATTTCCTTTAGGATCGACTGGTTTGATCTCTTTGCAGTCCAAGGGACTCTCAAGAGTCTTCAACACCACAGTTCAAAAGCATCAGGTTTTTGATGCTTAGCTTTCTTTATGGTCCAACTCTCACATCCATACATGACTATTTGGAAAAACCATAGCTTTGACTAGATGGACCTTTGTTGGTAAAGTGCTGTCTCTGCTTTTTAACATGCTGACTAGGTTGGTCTTAGCTTTTCTTCCAAGAAGCAAGTGTCTTTTAATTTCATGGCTGCAGTCACCATCTGCAGTGATTTTGGAACCCAAGAAGATCAAGTCTGTCACTGTTTCCATTGTTTCCCCATCTGTTTGCCATCAAGATGGGACCAGATGCCATGATCTTTGGTTTTTGAATGTTGAGTTTTAAGCAAGCTTTTTCACTCTCCTCTTTCACTTTCATCAAGAGGCTCTTTAGTTCTTCTTCGCTTTCTGCCCTAAGAGTGGTGTCATCTACATATCTTAGGTTACTGATATTTCTCCTGCCAATCTTGATTCCAGCTTGTGCTTCACTCAGCCCAGCATTTCTCATGATGTAGTGTGCATACATCTGACTCAATGGACATGAGTTTGAGTAAGCTCTGGGAGTTGGTGATGGACAGGGAAGCCTGGCGTGGTGGAGTCCATGGGGTCACAAAGAGTTGGACATGACTGAGTGACTGAACTAAACTGAACTGAGCATTTAAGTTAAATAAGCAGGGTTACAATATACAGCCTTGACATACTCTTTTCCTAATTTGGAACCAGTCCACTGTTCCATGTCCGGATCTAACTGTTACTTTTTGACCTGCATACAGATTTCTCAGGAGGCAGGTCAGGGGGTCTGATATTCCCATCTCTAAGCATTTTCCATAGTTTGTTGTGATCTATACTGTCAAAGACTTTGGCATAGTCAATGAAGCAGAAGTAGATGTTTTCCTGGAACTCTCTTGCTCTTTCTATGATTCAGTGGATGTTGGCAATTTGATCTCTGGTTCCTCTGTCTTTTCTAAATCCAGTTTGAACATCTGGAAGTTCTTGGTTCATGTTCTGTTGAAGCCTGGCTTAGAGAATTTTGAGCATTACTTTGCTTGCATGAGATGAGTGCAGTTGTGCAGTAGTTTGAACATTCTTTGGCATTGCCTTTCTTTGGGACTGGAATGAAAACTGACCTTTTCCAGTCCTGTGGCCACAGATGAGTTTTCCAAATTTGCTGGCATATTGAGTGCAGCACTTTCACAGCATCATCTTTTAGGATTTGAAATAGCTCAACTGGAATTCCATCACCTCCACTAGCATTGTTTGTAGTGGTGCTTCCTAAAGCCCACTTGACTTTTTATTCCAGGATGTATGGCTCTAGGTGAGTGATCACACCATCGTGGTTATCTGGGTCATTAAGATCTTTTTTGTATGATCATTAAGTTCTTCTGTGTATTCGTGCTATCTCTTCTTAATATCTTCTGCTTCTGTTAGGTCCATACCATTTCTGTCCTTTACTGTGCCTGTCTTTGCATGAAATGTTCCCTTGGTATCTCTTATTTTAGAGCAAGTTACCTTAGGGTTCTGTCTTTCTAGCAAAGTTGTTGAGTCACCAAGTTGTGTGTGACTTTGCAACCCCATGAACTGTAGCCCACCAGGCTCCTCTCTCTATGGGAATGTACCTGTATATTATCTGAGATGTAGCCAAAGAAAGTAAAAGTGATAGTTGCTCAGTTGTGTTGGACTCTTTGCAACCCCGTGGACCATGCTGTCTATGGAATTCTTCAGGTCAGAATACTGGAGTGGGTAACTGTTCCCTTCTCCAGGGGATCTTCCCAATCCTGGGATGGAGCCTTGGTCTCCTGCATTGCAGGTGGATTCTTTACCAGCTGAGCTACCAGGGAAGCTAGTCAGGATGTGGGTAAATGTTAGAAATACAGCAAAGAAAACAGAATTTGTTTAACGCAATTAATATTCTTTATGACATGAAGTTGGTCACATTTTGCAAGAAATTTATATCTTTTGGTTTATGAGATCTGACATGTGCTTCTCAGAGCATATTTATCTATCAGATCTACAATAAGCAATATTCTTTGATTCTTGCTTTCCTTTTCCAGAGTATTTTTTCCTAATATTTGTAAAGTCAAAAAACAGCTAATGTAACCCAGGTTGAGTGGGAGAAGTTTTTTTTCTCCCTCAAATGCAATCTAAGAAGAACTGAAAAATTTTAGATACTGAGAACGGACTACTTTTTAAAAGATTAAGATCTATGAGAAATATTTTTGTAAAGCCACTTGGAATTTTAGTTTTTTCTTTACTTAAAAAAATCCCCCTCCCTCCATTTTTCATAAACCTACCTAAAGCACTCTGGATCAACTCAAGTACTTTCTAGGAAAATTGTGTTGGTGATGAGACTATGAACACTGTGAAGTATATTACATAGTTTCCATTTTATGCTTTCATAGTCTTTAATCTACTTATTTTTTTGGTCATACAATGTGGCATGTGGGAACTTTGTTTCTCAACAAGGGATCAAACCCATGTCCCCTGCAGTGGAAGCATGGAGTCTTAACCTCTGGACCACCAGGGAATTCCCTAAAGTCTTTAAAAATATACTTTTTGTCCTCCCGCTAATTCTGATCCTATAGCATGCATGGGATAAAATCTTGCTCCAATTTAACTGATTTGAAAGTGAATAATATTAACTATCTGTGGACAAGCTCTTACCATTCTGAACATCCAACACATGATGTTTATTTAATGTCCAACCGCCCATGTTGGAAGCATCCAATTCGTAGCCTTGCAAAATGGCTGTCCTCTTCTCCCATAGAGTCAGGTCCAAACACGACTCATATTCATATCCTACTGACACTAGAATCAGAACAAATCATGGTTCATCTTCCCAACCACAGGCAGAAATGCAATTTATTTTATTATCTTGATAAAACTGCTTTTTTCACAGATGTGCTCTGAGACCATATTTCCACTTATTTGTGAACAGAGTCATTTTTTATATGAGAAGATTTGATCATATAAAAGGTGGTTTTCTAAAAAAAAAAAAAGATCTCCAAATATTATTTTTGTATTGACTTAATAGAAAACTAGTATTTTTCCCTACACCACTTTTTCACAAAGGGTCCATAGTACAAAATGAAGCTCAGGTTGAGCAACTGGGGAAGTCATTAGTTAGATCGGATAAATCGGCCCCAAATGGTGACCAGACAATAACAACAAAAAGTACCATTTATTATCTGGATAATCAGATAATAAATGCTTGGGCTCCGGGAGTATTAAGTTATGGAAAATATTAATGCTAAGTAAGGTTTAATAGAGCAAACACAGATAGCCAGGTTAAAACATTATATTCACATGCTCTTATCAGGAATAAACAATAGAACTAGCAGCAGATTGATAGGAACAAGTCTCAAAAGGACAACTTCAGAGTTCACAAAGAAACATGGGTTTTAAAATTTAGAACAAAGTGAAGGAAGAAGGGGCAATTATCTGATCTGAATAAATTCCAGTCCAAATTACATATTAATTTCAGGATAAAATGCCTACTATATTTTCAGGTAACATGTTTTCCTGGGTATTCTGAGCCTGAGCCTGGAGCCAAAGTATGCATATCTCAACAGATCAAACTCTGATTGCATCGTCCCGTTATGCAGTGAAACAACTGGTTTGACGGTTTATGAATATCATTCTGCTGAATTGACCAGTCCTTCCAGTCAGAAGAGCTGAAATAATTTTTGGACACAAACATTGTCTGATGTCATGTTAAAATATCATTATGACTTGAAACTACATGATGTTAGATACTGAAATGTAAAAAAGGTTAATGAAAATTGAGATTAAATTATAAAGGAAAGAAGAAAATGAAAAAAGGAAAGGACATGATGAGGAAAAAAACATGAAAAAAAGATGTTAAAACCTGAAATTTCACATTCCCTTTCATCATATGGAATATACAACTTTTTCCTATTGTAGATCTAAACCAACCATTTACAACCTTTCTAGGCAACCTTACTGACATCCTCTCTGCTTATCCATGGATTCCCTTGGGTTACAATGAATTTCATGTTAATTCTGAGTTCAACACAGTGGCTTTGGTGCAGAATATAATACATTTACAAGGGACTTACCAACAGCTTCAGACAGACCATAGACCTTTTGATTATATGCATCTGTTTTATCCCATATAAAAGTATAGGCCAAGTTCGGTGATGCAGGAAACCACTTTTGAAAGAGTCTTCCTACGACAGCCACCATCAGATGCACCTTCATTAAATTAAATGGGATAACGGACTGGGTCATTGTGATCTTAAGTACTGACTTATACCCGGCAGCTCTGGAACTTAGGTAGGAAAGTTTTAAGTCTGTTCCTGGAATTGTGGTTTCTTCGTGGAGGACCTAGGTTTAAAGAGAAAGCAGAAGTTTCAAATGGGGGTCGTGTATGACTATTAGGTACAATACATTTAAAAGAATGCAGCAAAGCAATTTACAATAAGATCCTAAAGAGTCAGTATCCACAAAAACACATTTGAGATGTTATCTTATTCAATAATTAAAAATAACGCTGCTGCCAGCTCAATTTTTCTCCTCCTAAAAGCTTCCTGTCATTTATCTTGAATTAATCACAGTTCAGGTGTTACTTCTCATACAGGAAATTTTGTGACTGCTCCATCAGGCTGACATGCACTGACTTGTTAGTTTATAGTCACAGTGGATTCTCACTAACCCATCTTTCACCCCTGTAGCCCTGGAGAATTAGAGCAGACATTTGTAAGATGGTTTGCTCAGCACAGAAATATGGCCCAGGCCAAAGATCTGGCCCATACCAGCTGGCTCATTTAGGGGTTAAACCTACATCTATGGCCTCATCAACTGACTGGTCACAGCCTAGAAAGACAGGAATGGTAACAAAACAGACCAATTCACTTGGGTTAAATTGTAGCAAATTCCACATTCACCTTGGAAGGTAATATAATAACAGCACACTCCCATAATTATTTAAACATTGAGCTTGAACTCATGGCTGAATTTTGATATGATGGTACATGAACTAATATTTTCAAGTTGCATAAATTTCCCCCCAGAGAACAATTAACGTGCTGTTGAATGTCTGTAAAAGATACTCGATATACACTGTATGAATTGAAATGAGTGTAAAGAGTTAATATAATTACCTGCATAAAAATCATCTGTTACAAATTTTAAAAACCATATTCCTAACCCCACAATGTACCCATCAGTGTGATGTGCTCAATGAATGCCAATAAATTTATCCTGACATATGCAAAATACATTATGTTGAAACAGGATTTCAATGTTTTGAAAAAAAATCTATGTTATGGTGTATATAAAATAAATCCAAATAATTCAGATTCTACTTGCTAATAGTGCTATTAGTTTGGTTAGTAATAATAGCTCTTCTTAGGCCCAGGCTTCCCTGGTGGCTCAGATGGTAAAGAATCCACTTATAATGCAGGAGACCCGGGTTTGATTCCTGGGTCAGGAAGATCCCCTGGAGAAGGGAATGGCTATCCACTCCAGCATTCTTGCCTGGAGAATTCCATGGACAGAGGAGCCTGGTGGGGTAGAGTCCACAGGGTCGCAAAGAGTCGGACATGACTGAGAGACACGCTTTCACTTTCACTTGGGCTTACTACGTCTTGTGTAATGTACAATGCTGTCTATGCTTAAGAATCCACCCTAGGAGCTCACCACTTTCTCTACTAAGAATTAAATAGCATTCTCAAAGGTTTCCTCAGGTTGCCCTAGGAATATTCATTACTCAGACTTACAGGACTACCTGTTCATGTTGGAAAAATCTTAAAACAGCGATTCAGTGTTCAGTAGTGTTTTTCTTCCTCCCAACTCCTCTCACATGAAACAGTTAGGAATGATGTATGTCTGTCATACAGATGTTAATAACTTAAGTAGGACCCTTGGGTTCAGGGTGAATCATCTGAACAGAACTCACTGTTCCGTATCATTGGGGGTGAAATACCGGTGGCTTAGTTTGAAAAACAGGTTCGGTGACTTGGATGGCCCTGAAAATGTAAGTGATTATAACTTAAAGCATATCATTTATTTCCTCTTAATTTATTTTCAAAATAATTTCACATAAATTTGATAGGTTTCCTATAGATACCTTCATGAATATATACTGTGATCTTCCAGGAGTTATATCTCTATTTGAAAATATCATGCTATTCTTAATTTTAAATAACTGATTTCTGTCTCTATCATCATTAGCTTACTTCACGGGAACAAATAATCTGTAATTTAACTCATTAAAACGTGTTTCTCCTAGGTAATTTAATTTGACCATACTATTTTGCACTAGTGGAAAAGCAAATCAAGCCAGAGAGGAAAAACCAACCATTAAGCTTTACTGTATGCTTCTTACCCCTTCTACCCACAATCAGCTTTATCCAAGACGCCATCATTTCTCCTACTACTGAGACTGCCTCCTGACTGGTCTCTTTGTTTCAACCCTTGCCCTAAATAGAATATTCTCAGGACAGCAACTGCAATGATCTTTTAAAGAAGCAAATAAGAAACTGTATTTGATCCGCCTAAAATCCTCTCACAGCTCCTAATTACTCCATGATCACAGGAAAAGCCCTCATCCTTGCCATGGTCTTCAGTGATCTGTGACATCACCTCCTTCATTTCAGCCACACGTGCCAGCTTCTCTGCAGTTCTGTGAACAGGCCCATTTCTTGTTCTTCCTCTTCTGTTGGTCCAGTTGCTAAGCTGAGTGTGACTCTTTTGGGACCCCATGGGCTACAAAGTCCTCTAGGCTACTCTGTCCATGGGATTTCCCAGGCAAGAATACCGAAGTGGGTTGGCATTTCCTCCGTTACTGGATCTTCCCAGCCCAGGGATCGAACCCATGTCTCCTGCCTTGCAGGCGGATTCTTTACCACTGAGTCAGCAGGGAAGCCTGTTCTTCCCTTGGAGCCTTTGAACTTGCTCTTTGCTCTGCTTGGAATGACCTTCTATCTTCCAGGTTTATTCTTTCTCTTCTCAAAGTTTCTGCTGAAGTGTAATGTTATCGAAGAGATCTTCCAGGACCATGCTATATAAAACTGCAATTCCACCCACTTTACCCTGCTTTATTATTTTAATGAAGTCTTATTCACAACTTGACATATATTTGCTTGCTTTCAGTCTCTCTGTGTAAACTGGCAGACTTCTTGGAAGCAGGTACTTCCTCTGATCCGTGAACTGCTCTGTCCCCTTATGAGAGCGCCTGGTGCAGAAGAGGTATTTCAATAAATATTTGAAGAATAAATGCGGCCAAGCTCTTCAGTGCTGTTGTATTTTAAAGACCACATGTTTTTACTCAGCTGTTTACATATGAAGTCCATTATTGCTGTAGTTAACGTCCTGCCTTTAAGATCTGAAAGTTATTTCTAATTGGAACCATACAGAAAGGAAAACGATCCCCCGATATTTCAGTAGATAAAAATGAATAGTGAAAACATGGTTATCTTTTTAAAACTTATATAATAATTTTTTCCCTGTGAAAAATATGGCTTTACGAACTACATCATTAACCCTACATTATTAGGGTTTAAGACATGATGCCATGTTTTAAAAATACTGTGAGAAAGTTAATGAACATTTCCTATGGAGATTCATCTCTTCTAACATATCTTCTGCTCACAATAATAATTAAACAGTAAAACATTAAGAGCCATGACCACGTATAGCAGCACTTGGTATAATGTCAGTTAGGAGGTCAGATACATGCAGGCACTAAAAGCCTTTTCCAATGAATGAATCAATGAGCAACGACATTACTAGCTGTTGCACTTAAAGCTGTTTTCCCAACTGGCTACAGATAATAAATAGACACAGATATATCTTGAAGAAAAAGTATTTTGAATAGATCTTTAAGAAATAGTTAGATATCCTAATATAATAACTCTTATTTACTACATACACACCCCACATTCTACATGTCATTCCAGAGAATTACTTACGCTAGCACTGGAATTCTGCAATGCTTTAAAAAATTCTTTGGAAACCACGTGATCTGAAAATGGTTTACTGAAAAGCCATTAGAATATTCTACCTGTGTCTCGGGAATAATGGGACTGTCTTCAGGAGATGATCTAAAAAAGGTGGATAAAGGCGAGGACACGATGATAGGATTGGGCCTCACAAAGCCACTCAGGTCACAGCTGGGAATGTCGTTTTCTTCTTTCTTCATGACGAGGGTATCCATCACATAAAAGACATTCCATGGGATCCACACAGTGTGATACTGAGTGAGGAACGGGGATCGTTCAAACACCAGCGTCAGAGAAGCCCCGCCATTTGCCACCAGGTCAAACCTGGGAAAACACAAGACATATTTAGTGAATTACCCGGATCTCGTGTGACTTTCAACACTAGCCTCCTTAAATCAACATGCTTTATAAGAAAGACCTTTTTTTCTCCCAACTTTTACATGAAATAGTTTAAAATCTATGAGAATATTAAAAGAATTATACAATGACCATCCATATAACCTTCAGTTCAGTTCAGTTGCTCAGTCGTGTCCAACTCTGTGACCCCATGCACAGCAGCACGCCAGGCCTCCCTGTCCATCACCAACTCTTGGAGTTTATTCCAACTCATGCATATATCCTCAATCTATATTTACTAACTTATTAACATTTGTACACGTTTGCTTTATCTATCCACTCCTTTTCTAGAACCATCTGAACTTAGGTTGTAGGTATTACAAAGTCCCACTCTCAAATATTTCAACATGGGGGCTTCCCTGGCGGTCCAGTGGTTAAGATTCTGCCTTCCAATGCAGGGGGGCACTTGTTCAATCCCTGTTCTGAGAACTGAGGTCCCACGTGCTGTGGGGTGTGACCAAAAATTAAAAAAGTTTTTTTCAAAATGAATCTTCTAAGACAAAGAAAGAACATTCTCCTATAAAACCATAATACTTTTATTATGCCTTAGAAAATGAGATCAACTTTTAAAAACCTACATGAATATATAACTTTAAATTTTTGCCACCACATACTGTCACAGATCTCTGGTCTAAAAGCTGTTGCATTTTCAAACTAAAAGGGACATTAAGGCATCATGCCTGGTGATTTAAAAAAAAAAAAAAAAAAAAAAAAAAAAAAAAAAAAAAAAAAGCCTAGTTTTTATACTTAAAACACTTTGAAGAAAGATAGGGTGCTGGAACTAGCTTACATTCCATCCTGGCGGGTAATAGTATATCCGTACTCTGGGTAATGGAAAAATGAGACATTCACTCCAATAAGTGGAGTTCCATCAGCAGTCAGCACTTGGCCTCTGATGACGGACGCGAGGCTGTGAGAAAAGCAGAAGAATTAGACTGAACATTTATCTCCTCAGACAAACATTATCATGATGTGGAGATAATTCAACCTAAGGATAAAATAACAGTATCATAAGGCACTTGTATTCACAAAAACCAGACTGGAAACACTCCCAAGACAGTGTTCCTTATAATTCACTGCAATCCACATTCTTGAAATACCTGGTGTTTACCCTGGGTTTTAATTCATTGCAATCTGGGTTTTGGAGAGTTATCAAGAACAATAATTTAGAGATGAATTTTTTAAATTATAAACTGTGCGTTTTTTCGTAAGTCATATATCTGGTGCTTGCATGAAGGAAAGTATACTTTCCAATTAATTCCAAGGCAATCCGGAAACCCGCAGGGAACGAGAAGTACAAGATTTAAGGGAGCAATGAGGAACATTTGTGCAACAACTTTTAATCAACTGCTGGGTCTAACTGCATTAATGCTGTTAAATTGCTGCAGACCCAGGAGTTCTGGTGTAAATCATCTTCTTTTGCTCAGTGAGACACAAGACACCTGCTTTCACTTACTGGTTTATTTTCAGGTCATTACTGCTCTACAAAGCACCAGGCCAACAGCTCATGCAATCTTACTGCCATGCTGTTAGCAGTTCCATTACATTAATTCATAATTTATATTATTTAGTGAGCTCAGCTTAAAAAAAAGTGCACTTCTGTTTTGCCTTTTGGGGTCTTTGCATTGCTTCTTTTGAAACACTTCCAACTGTGCTAAGAAAATCAACTAGTTAAATGAGGATTTATTGACTCCTTAATGGGATGTCCCGTTATGCTTCCGGTACTGAAATTGACAAAGTACGTGAACTGTGTCAAAAATGCTTGAAACATGAAGTTTGGTGAAGGATGTGCCAAATGATGAAAAACTACATTTTAAAAAAGGCACTTTCCGCAAATTTGCAGTCATCAGCATTTCATATTAAGGGCTTATAACTGTTGATAATATCATTACAAATCTATGTAAGGAAAAGTGTATTAACCTCTTATTGAAAGGACTCTCTCCAGGTAGGACATGGGTGCTATCAGATCCTATGAGAAAACTGATGCGGTCGTAGAAGGATTTGGCAGCTTGCTGAGATGGTGACTGTAAGCTTTGGCTAATGATATCCTGGGGGTCGGGCAGTCCACGACAGTAAGGCTGATTTTGGCAGGAGCTCTGTAAACAGCAATCAGGATCCATGCAGTCAATGAGTCCGTCTGCAGAGAGAGATGTAAACCAGTCAGAAAATTCCTCTGCTTCGGTCACGATGCAGAATAAGTTTTGTTTGTTGGCTGGCTATTTTTTTTCACATCCAACGATTTGTTCCTCCCATCTAACAGGAATTTCTGGCATCCTTTTTGAAATCAAATACAATAGCTGCAGTTGCTTTCACAGACAGTAAATGTTTGCATTGGAGATGACTGAAAAGAATTATATAACGTTGGTTCTGAATAAAAAATAAAAAACGACAGTTTAGAACAATGTATTATAGGCAGATCACATTTTATTGCCCTTTGCAGATGTTGAGCTTTTTTCTTTTTTAACAAATCAGAGGTTTGTGGCAACACTGCATGGAACAAGTCTATCGGTGCCATTTTTTCAAACAGCATCTGCTCACTTCGTGTCTCTTGTTACATTCTGGCAATTCTTGTGATATTCCACTTGTGCATTATTGTTGTATTTGTGATGGTGATTGGTGAACTCTGGTGTTACTGTTTTATTTGTTTTAAGGTGCCACCGACTGCACCCAAATACAATGTCACACCTGGACGTTTTTGTGTGACAAATACTGTGTGTGTGCAAACCATCCCACCGACTGATAACTACTGTCTGTGTGCAAACCACTCCACTGACTGGCTGTTCTCCCACCTAAAATTCGGGGAAAGGTCAGAAAATGGAAGTCTGTGAAATACTAATACAAATTAACATATAATAGATGAGATGAGTCAGTCACCTTTCAAGGAAATCATTTTCCCAAGGATGGTAAGCTTTAGTTGCTCAGTTGTACCCTACTCTTGGCGACCCCATGGACTGTATCCCGCCAGACTCTTCTGTCCATGGGGATTCTCCAGGCAAGAATTACTGGAGTGGTAGCCATTTCCTTCTCCAGGGGATCTTCCTGACCCAGGGATCGAACCTGGGTCTCTTGCATTGCAGGTAGATTCTTTACCGTCTGAGTCACCAGGGAAGCCCAAGGATGGTAAAGAATATTCCAAATATAATTAAGTCATTTCTCAAAAGTTAAAGAGGAACCTGAACTCTATTAACATGCCTCCTTAAAATGAAGATGTTAATAAAAATATGGCTAATGTAAATAAGCTATAATATTGAAAATGATAAGAAATCTATCACTAAAAATTGACCTACACTGTTGGTGACATTAAAAAGAATAAAGGTTAGACTCTTCCTGAGCCTTCTCCAGGAACATCAAAAGTAAACTATATTCAATGGGCCATGTAAGAATTTTGTTTGAAACATATAAACTACCCCATTAGTATATAAGAGTGTTAGGATAATGGTTTCATGACATTATTCTTTAAGGTCATTTTTCAGTGACCAGTTGATACATGAATTTTGATCTGTTTGGCTACTACATTTCTCAGTACAGATTAATAAAAACATTAGTTTCTGAAGACTTTAATCACCATTGGGAGACTGGACAAAATCATTACAAAATCTTAAAACCTGAGTATCAGGTCTCACTCAGCATGATCTTATTATGGCAAACTCAGCTGAAAATATCTGACTGACCAATGTTTTATTTACACAGGTGTTTTGAAACAACTTTTATTTTTTAAAAAATACACTAGTCTTGTTTTTCTTTTTTGCTTTAGGCTACTCTTATTGCTAGAACATACGCTTGCCCATTCATTATTTGACTGCAAACTGAGACAACATAAAACAGACTCAATTGAATCATATATTGCCCAGTCTATAAGCAGGTCAACACAACACAGATAAGGTAAGAAACAGGAGACAAGCGGCCTGGCTGTGTCCTTCAGTCATTTTGCCCACCCAGAAAAGAATGCTGCGAGCACTTGTGGTTTCTCCTAACACTCATTTTCCCTTCCTTGGGTAGCTACTCTGAATTTTCATTTGCATAGCCAGTCCTCCCCAACTTTTGGTCTATGTGCATATCTCCCCTTGTGTTTGGTTCAGAAATGGACATGGGACCTAATCTGTCAAACTGGACTGAACTTCAGGAACTATCTAAAAAGCCATCCCGCCCCATCCCCATCCCTCCAGGCTTGGAGCTGTAAGGCCATGAAGTTGGGGTTACCCCATCTTCCCGGCTGACACCATGTTAGAACCTGTCTGGGAATGGAGCCTTCCCAGAAGAGTCAAAGTCAAGAGCTGGAGGAAAAAAACATGTCACAGTGACATCTTTGGGGCTTTTGCAATAAGCTGCATCTGACCTGGGCTTTTCAGTTCTAGAAGTCAAAGCACTGCCTTCTCTCTCAAGCCTGGTTGGGCTGGCTTTTCTGTCACTTAAAACTGAAAGAGATGTAGCTTATCCAGAGACATTAACTAAAAATTTCACTATTGCTCATACAGTTGAAAAAAAGAGCTTAATAAGTATTAGAATTAAATGTATGATGCTGAACTCTTTTGCATGACTATTTTAACTTTTTGACACCATAATTTTTATACACATGAAAATGTATGAGTCTGAATTTCTGATAAGCAGATCTTATAGTTTCTTTATTATAGCTACATTTTCATGTGTATGTCTATTATACTTCTAAAAAATGGATTGTTAATTATTTGAAAGCACATATCTACTCTGTGACAAAAATTCAAAATCATGTTTTAAGAACATCAAATGAAACTGAGCTTTGAAATTTCAGAGAAATTTATCAAAATATTGCTTTTTTAACCAAAAGGCCACAAAGATGAAAAATGTCTAAATATTTCTCAATATTTCTAGTGGAAGAAAGATGAAACTACGCTAGAAGCTTATTTTTCCCAAGGATATGTTATAAAATGCAATATACTGCATTTTTTCTCCATCTGTCTCAAAGACACAGAAGTGTAAGTTATTAAGACTCAGATTTTTAAAGTAGCAGATGACTGACCTATTGCACCCAAATCACTTTAGCTTCAAAAAAAACAATTAAAAAATTCTTTTAATAACAATTCATGATTTATAATCTCAACCTCATGATGGTTGAGACTTCACGAGGAATCTTTAGTATGTTTTATAATTTAAGCTTCCCTGGTAGCTCAGCTAGTAAAGAAACCACTTGCCAATGAAGGAGACACAAGAGACGTGGGTTCAGTCACTGGGTTGGGAAGATCCCTTGGAGAAGGAAATGCAAACCTACTCCAGTATTCTTGCCTGGAAAATTCCATGGGCAGAGGAACCTGATGGTCTACAGTGCATGGGGCCACAAAGAGTCGGACATGACTGAGCACGCACACACACGTCTATACATATACACCTGTGTGTATGTGTGTGTGTGTGTGTGTATTTAAGAGTTCTTACCCCATGGATTTAGAATGAGTATGCTTGGGAGAGTAATTCCATATAAATATTTTATATTCTTGCAAGTTTTTCCCTTATATTCATTTTTGAAGCGTAACTAGAAGCTACTTAGTAGCAGAACCTCCAAAGGTTACATTTTATCTCCATTAACCTGGTAAGTTACAGGTTAAATCCTCCCTCCTTTGGACCCCCATAATACTCCCTGAATGCCTTCCTTTAGGCACTATATGGTACAGTTGCCAAACAGGAATGCTCAAATCTCATCATTCGTCTTTGTTAGTTTATAAAAACCAAACGTGCATCTGGCATGTGGTCTACAGGTCATAAAACTGCACGAGATTGACACCTTCTGAACTAATCAGTTGGAAATGCATTTTTACAAGCCTCTCTGCTAACATCAATCAGAGACAGAATCTCATTTTCAACAACCAAGATGCGGGGACGCATGGTTTGTTATTTTTCTGCAGAGTTTATCAGTAACTTGCCCAAGCAAGTGACGGATGCTTATGAATCTGGCTTCCTATAACTTGAGAAAACATTTTTCATTCTTTGCCTATATTCACATAGCTAGGGCTATCTAGTACCACTAAAGTTGATTATCCACTTGCCCAAATGTCTATTGTAGTAAAACTGACTTTGTAGATGAGCTCCTTAAAATCATCGACATTCCATTTTAGTCTCAGGAATATGAGGTTGGCTTAAATTGGTATTGGTGTAGAAGCCATATCTAATAGAATTAATCATAAAAAAGATCTAAAGAAAATCAGAAATGTTCAAAACCCACTGAATAACAACTTCAATGATCAGTTAAGAGCCTTTCTTTCTCCAGGTTAGGCTTTGCAATATAAGTGGTATTTTTATATAAAGTAGACAATATAGTTAATGCTTCCTTCCACTTAATCCTCAGTATTATTGCTCTAGTTATTTAAAAATATGCTCTCATTTTTCCTAGGACTTTCACCGGTTTGAAACAGTGGTTGGCAAACTTACTTTGTAAAGGACCAGATAAAAAATATTTCAGGTTTTATGGGCCATATAATCCCTGCTACAAGTATTTAACTCTGCCTTGATAACTCGAAAGCAGCCAGAGACAATATGTAAATAAGTGGGTGTAACTGTGTCTCAATAAAACTTTATTTACAAAAACAAGCTTTGGCCCAGAGGTCATAGTTTGTCAATCTTTAGTCTTGCTTTTAAGTTTCTACCCTGCCCTGTTTCCTTTGTCTTTAAATAATTATTTTTTCCTGCTAAAGGTAAACAATACACATTTTACTAGATTATTAAAATGTCTGACTCCATCATTTCCTAATTTACACTTTATGTAGGTCTGACTTTGACCTGCTTGTCAAAAGTCTCACTTTTGTTTTTTAAGCAGCTATGGATAGTTTAACATTTTTTTCAAAACCTTGATACACCAACTGGATAAACAGTCATGAATTTCCTTTGAATGAATTTTCATCTTCACTCTAAAGGTAATTAAAGCCCTTACCCACAGTATTTGGAAGTCTTTCTCCCTCATTCCAAGCTGGAGGTAGAGGTAGAAATTGTTTAACAAATTAAAAAAATATATATTTAATTTTATTTTTAAAAAGTGTCATGGCCGCTCAGCTATGTCAGACTTCTTGTGATCCCATGCACTGTTGCCTACCAGGCTTCTCTGCCCATGGAATTTCTCAGGCAAGAACACTGGAGTGGGTTGCCATTTCCTTCTCCAGGGGACCTTCCGGACCCAGGGATCAAATCCACATCTCTTATGTTTCCAGCACTGGCAGGTGGACTCTTTACCACAAGCACTACCTGGGAAGCACCTCCCCTCCCCCAAATATATCTCTAAGTTTCTTTTTGGCTGCGCAGCGTGGTTTGTGGGATCTTAGTTCCCTGAACAGGTATGGAACCTCAGCCCCCTGGCAGTGGAAGCACAGTCCTGATCACTGAACCGCCAGTGAATTCCCGAGGTAGGATTTCTGATGCAGTGTTTTATCTGTGGATTTTAGAATATTCAAAGGGGACGGGTATACCTTTTGTTTCTCTTTTGGGTCACCATTCTGTAACACACATGAAATTCATTAGCTTATTACTGAATTTGGATCATGTTTGGTTTTGCGTATCTTCCTGGTTTGTCTGATTAACAAACTTTTCCTCGTGGCTTTAGTCTATGTTTACATCATTTCAATCGTAATGACTCCAGGCTGTTTATTCTCCTGAACTCCCAATCTATAACCTTCCTTCTAGATATTTCCACTTGGATATTACACAGGCATTGAAAACTTAACATGTGGAAAACGCAACATACACGATCTTCTCTGAATAGACCACTTTCTCTGCATTTCTTACTTCAACCAATGTCTCCGCTATCCACTCACCCAGGTTCTCAAAGTAGAAACCTGAACGTCATCCTTCACTCCTCTCCTCCCTTTTTCTCTGCACCTAATCAATGGCCAGCTCCTCCTTTTCCCCACCCCAAACATGTCCTGAGTCAGCTTTCTTTTTATTTCACTGAAAAGACCCTTCAGGCCACCATGGCCACCTCTTGACAAGAGCTCAACAAGAGCTTGGTTTCCCAGGCTCCAGTCTTGTCCCAGCTATTCATTCTCAACACTTCAGTCAGAGTACTCTTGGCAGAAATCAAACGTGATTATTTCACTTCTCTAGGTAAAATACTTCCTTTAATTGGTCCCTGCTGCTTTCTGAGTAGTTAGAACTCCTTAACATGGCTTATGAGACCTTTGTGATTATTATTTCCTCTGCTGGAGACCTCTCACTGCTGTTATCCTGGCTCCCTCCCCAATTCCTTTAGCAATCAGCTCAGACAATGGTCTCACCAAGTTCCTTGAGGGCTAATCTAGTCCACTGTTGTAGCTCCCAGAATTTAGGACATATTCTTTTTGGCACTGAGCACGCATACAAAAATTTTGCTGAACAAAGTGAAGAATAAATTCAGTTCCTAGAGATTATGAGATTGAAACAGGCCAAAAGGATGTCTTAAAAGAACAGCAGATTTTTTAGTTTTTTTTTTTTTTTTTTTTTCGGGAACCACCATACTGTCCTCCATTGTGGCTGGACCAATTTAGAATTCCATCAGTGTAGGAGAGCTCCCTTCTCTCCACACCTTCTCCAGAATCTATTGCTTGGAGATTTTTTGATCATGGCCATTCTTTAAAACAGATAACCAACAAGGACCCACTGTATAGCATAGGAAACTCTGCTCCATGTTATGTGGCAGCCTGGGAGTTTGGGGGTAAATGGACAGACGCACATGTATGGCTGAGTCGCTTTGTTGTACATCTGAAACCATAACTACATTGTTCATCGACTATACTCTAACATAAAAAGTTAAAGAATCTTTTTCTACAACAGAGACACACACTGCTTTCTTTTATCACCATTTTCCTGTCCTCAGATACCATGCTAATCCTTGAATTCCTTTTTCGCTTTTACTCTAATAGGTACTTTTACATGTTCTTGATAAATTGGACATTAGGCAATCCATACAATTGTAAAAAGCATTATAAGAAATTATATGAAATACTACATATAATCTAAAAAGGGCAAGGCCTTATGTACTCATAAAGACAGATAATCCCAAATTCAGGAAGGAAAAGTTAAACCTTATAAACGTTTGCCTTGTAGAAGTTTATCATCTGAAGACTTCTGCATGATGAAACATGCCATAAACAAGGTTAAAAGATAATGAAAACTTGGGGTAAATTATCTACAACACACCTCATAAAGAGCTGATAAGTAGAATATATAAACAACTCCTTAAAAAGGAAAAGTCAAAAAACTCCAGAGAAAAAAATTGGTTAAGAGAAATAAATAAGCAACCAGCAAAAGAAGAAACACAGTCAAGGAACATATATAAAGATCATCAATCTAACTTGTAATTAGGGAAATGCAAATGAAAACAATAAAAATGGAATCATTTCCACCCAGCAGACAAAATTCATATTTTTCATTTTGTTGGACAATTTTGTTTATGTACAGTGATTATGTACAGACTATGAACATGGGGGAAATAAACACTCTCCTACGGATGAAGTGTACAATGGTGAAACTTACTGTGAGGCAATTTGGCAGTAGCTACCAGAATTAAATTTAAAGCACCCTGTGACCCAGCAATTTCATTTCTGCAAATCTGTTCCAAAGAAATATGTGTACATTTACACAAAGATTTATATGCAGATAAACACACACACCCACACACAGATTCACTATAGATCTGCCTTTATACCAAGAGCAAAAAAATAAGAAACAACTAAATTATTATTAATGGACTAGTGGTAAAATTAATCAGGAAGGACATCTGTGCTTCTGTTATAAAGTATGAGATAGACCTACATGTACTGACATGAAAAAATCTCTTTGGCAAAATCAAATTTAGAACAGTACCTATCCTGTTTTCATTTGAAAACATAAATGTGCACCTAAACTCACTGAGGAGGCGTAGAAACATGCACTCTGAGTTGTTGACAGTGGTTATCTCGACAATTTGTTGTTGTTCAGCTGCTAAGTCACGCCCAACTCTTTGCGACCCCATGGTCTGCAGCACACCAGGCTTTCCTGTCCTTCACCATCTGCTGGAGTTTGTTCAAACCCATGTCCATTGAGTCAGTGATGCCATCCAACCGTCTTGTCCTCTGTTGCCTCCTTCTCCTCCTGCCCTCAATCTTTCCCAGCATTGTGTATGACTGCTAGTAATACTCCTGCCTAAGAATGCAGAGGTTCTTAACCTGGAGAAAGGCGACACTGTCTAAAGAGGTTCTGGGTGATGCCCTTTGTTGTTCTAAAGCTTGCAGTGGCAGTGAATGGTAATGGGTGTAAAATATACGGAAGACTGTTAGTTTCAGCCTGTGTGAATATTTTTCCTCTCCTAAAACTCATTCAGAAACAGTGGCCAAACCCCATGCTTCTGAAAGCAAAGCTGGACTTCTCTTTTCTAGAATGGGATTCTCCTGGGATCTAAAACTTCTGTGGATAATAAAAGGGTCCAGAGTAACCTAAATCTCTCCCCTGCATGCAGGCTAACTCGCTTTAGTCGTGTCTGACTCTTTATGACCCTATAGACTAGTCCTCCAGGCTCCTCTGCCCATGTGATTCTTCAGGCAAGAATACAGGAGTGGATTGCCACGCCCTCCTCCAGGGGATCTTCTTGACCCAGGGGTCAAACCTGTGTCTCCTGCGCGGCAGGGGGATTCTTACTGCTGAGTCACCTGGGACGCCCCTCTCCCCTTCAGCAGGATCTCACGGAGTCTTTCAAAAAAAAAAGTAATTTCCCCCCAAATCATCTGCCAGGATAATGTATTTTAAGGCTCTGAGACTGAGTGCCACTTTTCTTTCTGACATCTGGATTCTTTTTAAGAAGTGCTTAGGAACTCTTACGGGCTTACCTTGTGGCTCAGCTGGTAAAGAATCTGCCTGCAATGTGGGAGACCTGGGTTCGATCCCTGGGTTGGGAAGATCCCCTGAAAAAGGGAAAGGCTACCCACTCCAGTATTCTGGCCTGGAGAATTCCATTGGACTGTATAGTCCATGGGGTTGCAGAGAGTCAGATACAACAGCGATTTTCACTTTCACTTTAGGAACTCTTATAATCCCCCCCACCCTTCCTTCCTTTTTTTTGTTCTTTTTTAAACCATTCCCCTTCTGATTTTTTTTCTATTTTATTTAACTTTTCTTTCTTTCTTTTTTAATAAATTCTGGAGAACACAACCATCTCATCCTCCTGCTAGAACTTTTAAAAAATGTATTTTCAAATGTTTCCTTGTTTTCATTTGGGAATCTCCAAACAGACCGCCTCTGTCCATTCATCACATTCATTCTGACGCTTACATTAAAATATCATTCATCATTTCCCTCCTTTTTGTCATTTCTAGCACACATACCTGCTTGCTTCTGCAGTTTGAATCTTCTGTTTGGATTTTTCTTCCTTCCTCTCTCATTGCTGTTTCTTTTTAAATTCTAAATAACCTCAGTTGAATTGTGCTTCTTTTTTCTACTATCATCAGACTCTAAAGGCATTTAAAAAAACCCATTTGAGGTATATCTTCCTGGCATATCCCCACAAAGTAATATTAATAACTTTGAAGGACAAAGAATAACTCCATCTACTTAAAAGTAAGAGGTATCATTCCTGGCAGGATTTATATTCTGACATGCTACCATCTTGCACAGAATTTAGTAAGAGGTTTAAGTCATTCTTGGGCCTTCCACCATCCAATCAGTAGAAGACTTGCCTCTTATGCCTCAGGTATCCACAGGGGAGCTGTGGATATTTGAGGACCAGCCAGGGAAGCAAGATGAGAAAAGGGAGCTCTGACTATATCTCCCTAATGAGAAGAATAGGAATATGGAAGCCACTGCCACAGATAACGTATTCTGGAGAAAGCAGCTCATTCATGAGTATCTACCTTGAGTTTCTATAAAGGTAAGAGTTGTCTCCGGCAAGCTGTTGCATTTTGATGCTTGAACCGTGGGACCACCATATGGGGAGCTATTGAAAGTCAAGACACTCCCTATCGAATGCGAGTCTCAGCAGCGTGACCAGGTGAAAGTAATGGTGTTTACAGAAGTGTTGGGGGAACTGGAGAGCTGCCTTGTTGGTCTGGGACATGGAAAGCACGCCAGAGACTCCAGCCCTGATTTTCTTGTTCTCAAGTAAGAGGGGAGCAAACTCCGGGAGGCAGTGCCGGTGCGCTGTAGTCCCCGGGGTCGCAGAGAGTGGAACACAAGTGAGCGGCTGAACAATGACAAAGTAAGAGGGCTGGAATTTGGAAGGAAGGAAGGAGAGAGAAGACTCCTCTGGAAAGTAACAGAACTCTACTAGCCATATGAAATGGTTATTGAATATATTATATGGTCATAGTAAAACTATATGCTATTGATGACTAGTCATATTCTGATAGCATAATCTGTTTATTGGCCTACCCACCATCCTTGAAAAAAAAAAAGTGAAAGTAAAAGTGTTAGTCACTCAGTTGTGTCCAACTCTTTGTGACCCACAGACTGTAGCCCTCCAGGCTCTTCTGTCCATGGAATTCTCCAGGCCAGAATACTGGAGTGGGTAACCATTTCCTTCTTCAGGGGATCTTTCCTACCTGGGGATCGAACCTGGGTCTCCTGCATCGCAGGCAGATTCTTTACCATCTGAGCCACCACAGAAGCTTCTATCATCCTTACCTGGAGATAGACTTTTTTGGCACTAGTAAGCAACTCTGTGTGTGTGTGTGTGTGTGTTATCTGCAAAGTTCTTAAAGCTGTGCTCTACAAATTTGCTCAGACTAGACTGGTAGTGATTCATATGATGCATTTGATTTTTGATTCAAGCCAAATCAACCTCTCATCTTCTTTTCATGAGTTTGAGTAAACTCCGGGAGTTGGTGATGGACAGGGATGCCTGGCGTGCTGCAATTCATGGGGTCGCAAAGAGTCGGACACAACTGAGTGACTGAACTGAACTAAACTGACTGAATGTGTTAAATGAAACTACTTTCTGGCCAATTCACCATTTTTGACACCAAACTTAGACAACGTATCTCTAATGGCACAGCTCCCACAAGTCACAGAATTTCAACTATAGTCCTTATTTTAAATGTTCTGTTTTACTGTCCTCATCTAATGGCAATGGTAATAATAGCCTTAATCACCAGATTATGTTTCTTGAGTTGGGGTTTGGTGTGAAAAATATTGTCTGTATACATACAACCCATGTTTAAGTTCAAGGAATCCTCTAGCTTGGGTTATAAGGCACCCAAGTTATAATCTTAGGGTGTAACAAAGCTGGAGCTGAGGTTCCTTCTCAGAAGATCAACAAAATTAGGTTAGGGACAGGAATACAAATTATATGCGATAAGCAGAGAAGCCACAGGAGGTCTTCTATCAGGTCCGATTTCCCCGTGGAGCGGGAAGTCTAGAGATAGCAGAGCTTCACGCTAATAAGAATAAACAAAGAGGGAACAGGCCAATTCACAGCTGATAAATTCTGAGGAAAGAGAGAAACTGCCTTAGCCGATAAGGACACTAAAGAGTTGATTAGCCCCTAAATTACTCTGCAGTGGCTCTGCAGACTGGGTCCTGTACTTCGCTTCTCTCTGCCAGAGCTGTAACCTCCTCAGTGTAATCTCTTAGAACACGAAGGTGAAACATCTGATCAAGGAGGAAGGCAAGCTAGTCTTCGTCCCATGGGTAGGGGCTTCCTGGGAGGGAGGGGAAAGCTGCCGTATGGGCTTGCAGAGGACTGATGCTGTGGTTTCTATGACAACACCGGAGTGCAGGGAGGCGAGAGGCAACTGTATTATCAGGGAAAAAGCTTTGAGGGCTAAGGACCAAACACCTACATCTGTCAGGACAGACAGCAGAGCTCAGAATTTGTGGCTCAACTTTCTTGACAGTCCACATTAAAGAAGCACAGGGAAAAGAGTAAACAGTTAGACAGAAATGGAAGAGTGAACAGAGAGCTATGAACGGGGAGAACTGCAACTCGTAGTCAGGAAGATGGGAAACAAGTAACATCTGGTTTGAGAATGACTGTGTTTATGTGTGTTTGTGTGTTGGGGGCAAGGAGGAGAGCTGAGAGTTGGTTCTGACCACTCCGCTTCCTAGAGAACAGTACAGGGCAGGCCTTGTTTTACTGTGTTTCCCTTTATTTGTTGGGAAGATATCGCATTTTTCACAATTCCAAGGTGTGTGGCAACTCGAAGTGGAGCAAGCCTAACATGCCATTTTTCCAACAGCACTTGCTTACTACATGTCTCTGTCTCCTGGTTTGGTAATTCTTGCAATATTTCAAAGTTTTTTCATTATTATTATATTTCTGATGGTGATCTGTGACCTCTGATGTCACTACTACAACTTGCTTAAGGCTCAGATAACGGTTAACATTTTTTGGCAATAAAGTATTTCTATATTAAGGTATATAGGTTATTTTTAGACATAATGCTATCGCACACTTATCAGACTACAGCACAGGGTAACCTGACAGTATAAGATAGACATAACTTTTATATGCACTGGGAACCCACCCCCCCTCGAAATTCACATGACTTGCTTTTTCATGACACTTGCTTTACTTGGGGCAAGAACTGTCTGATGTTCAGTTGGCTCTATTTGAAAAGGAAAGAGACAATTCAATCTTCTCTGACAACCTTTTATGAAGTTCACCTAGTCAAGGTGAGCACTTTGAAAAGCAAAAGGAAAACTGGATAATGAGAGCTTCTCCTTACAATGTAACCATATCCCTGGCAATACACAAACATTCTTTCAGCGCTTCCACAAACTCCTTTATGCCTATTTTACCTGTGAAACACCTGAAGTTTAACACAGTCAGGATCTTGTCTATGGTCTCATAAGCACCACGAGGTGGAGGGATGCATGTGTGCTCAGGAACTAAGTCATGTCTGACTCTCTGTGACCCCATGGACTGCAGCCCGCCAGGCTCCTCTGTCCACACGATTTCCCAGACAAGAATCCGGGAGTGGGGCTGCCATTTCCTGGTGGAGTGAAGACCTGACTCCAAACCTGCACTCGTAACCATCACCAACCTGCCCACGTGGACACTCCCAGAAGGGCAGGTGCAGTGAAGGTGGAGGAAGGGACTCACACACTAGAAGGTCACACGAGGATCGGGTGACCAGAGAGGTCCAGGCAGAAACGATAACAACTCCTTCTGAAAAACTCAGTCCCAAAGGGACACCAAAAGCGAACAGCTCCATCACTGGAGACACAAACGCTAACTCTCACTTTCTACTGAGATTGAAACACAGCAGCACAGAGGATGGGCGCAACGGGAAAAAAAATAATTATTTCTCCACTCTGGGCTTACGTGGGGGGGAATATCATAATTCTTTTCACAGGCTGATAAAGTTAAGGATAAAAAGACACTGGAAATACAGCTTCAAGGGGATTGCTTTCTCTTCCTGTTTTTTTTTTTTTTTTTTAAATCCCGTCCTTTCAACAAAAGAGTTTGGGAACTGCCTTGCATCTTTTGGGCTGTTCCATTATTAAAATACTGCTCTTGAGCTCCCAATTCACAGAGCCCTAAAAACTGCATCGAGGAGAATCATCACCTGGAGATTAGGACAAGAAATGGAGAACAATGTACATTACACAGTAGCTTGGTTACCTTGCCTTTTCCCTGAGTGATAATAATCTTGCATTTGTTTCAGGGAAAACAGGGAGCAAAATCACTCTATCAGCACTCAGACATTTTTCAATCAATCTAACCTGCGGGGATCAATTTTTTTTTTTGGCAGCAGATAGCCATGGACCCACGAGAACTTGTAGACCTGAGTTCTGGCACAGGCTCGCTCTCCTGCTCAGCGTCTCTTACCTCCCTCATTGTCCTTGCTGTCAGTGCAGAGGGTCTCCATGGCTACGTCGCATCCTGCTCCTCGCCACCCTGGCTGGCAAACACAGTGCCAGCCGTTTTGGTCCAGCGTGCACCTTCCATTGCTGTTGCACAGACCGGGACACCCCTCTGTCAAAAGACAAAGAAGGACAACACAAGTGATTTGAGTATTTAAAGTTTTTGCATCCCAAATAAACAGATGAGGGACACTTAGTGGGAACAGGCCTTTCGAAACAGCACAAATACTGTAATTGCACATGGATAGAAAGAGCAACGTAATCTAAGGAATCTGATTCTTATCCAAGTGGCATCTTTGATTGGCCTGACCCTTGAGACACCACTTACCTGTGCAGGACAGAAATATCTGCAATGACCCACTAAAATTGCTGCAGGCCAGACAAAATTAACTTAATTTTTTTTCCTTTAGCAAAGCAACAAGGTTGATCATAAGGTGCGAGAAAAGCGTCACAGCGAGATCATTTCAGAAGCCCTAGAATCGATTTTTAATCTGCTGTAAACATTACTGGTCATTGGTTAGGCCACGTCTTCTTAAAAGTGCCTTGTTGCTTTAAAAAATTCCCTCTAAATTTAAAAGCATGAACGCGTGGGTATGTGGCTATGAAGGATGTTCAAAACAGAACGTTAATTTTATCTGGCCTCAGAGTTGCCGTATATTCATGTGAAATTACAGTGCATTAAGTAATTGCACAAAGTATAGGCCAGTATCAATGACTATACTTTATGCCGAGAATACATTCCTTTTCACAGAATAAGCAAAGCCCAGGAAATAGTGAAGCAGCTTAGCATCTATTCTAACAAACATTAGGATTCAGGCTGCATACGGATGGGACGGGACTGACAGGATTTCCAACTAAATGTAATAGCTGTGCATATCTGATTACTCAGGACGGACAAAATGAAATACCATAAGGACCACAGTAAAACATCGAGAGACTGAACAAAAACACGATAGTGACGTGCTTCAAGACAGAGCGCAAGAGTGAGAGTTTGTGACAATCTCCCTAAAGCTTTTGTGCTGTTACCTTTATATCCTATCTTGTCTGCTTTTATGGGCAAGGAGGGAAAATTTGGGAAACAATGAAAATAATTTAATATATCCGAAAGCTATAATTGTTTCAGTCTAACATGACATTAAAAAGAAAAAAAAAAAAAAACAAATTTTGCCACTTCCTACAGATGGTACCTGGCATGCAGCCAACATGGTCTGTTTATGAGAATGATACTAGGGTAGGTTCTGGTGCTCTCCACTATGAGTGTGACGTGACACCGACAGAAACGAGGGTATAAACGCTCTAAGATGGCAAGAGTGATGGGCTGCTAACCAGATCTCTTTGGAAAGAATTAATTTATAATTTGGTATAAAATATATATATATATTAGTTAATGCCTGCTCTAGCAGTTGGGGGTTTGTTCTAGTGTCTTATATAACTACAATGCTTGTTTCGGTGACAAAATTTAAGGGAACCATCTCTCCAAGGATGTTTATTTTAGGTCTGTATTAAAAGAATTATTCATATAACTGGCTTTCCCTCCTTCACTGTGGAACTTGAAAAGATCTCAAAGAGACTTTCTGTCTCTTCAGATTAGAGTTAACAGAAAGAAGACTGTTGTGACAGTCCCTTGCGGCCGGGTATGATGAAATTAGACTTACGGACGCCATCAAGTCAGGAGAATATTAATTTTGCTGCTTCTTTTCTTTCAGACAATTACCGTCTGTATTTATGGATTATTCAATGCCTAAAAGGTAAATTTTCCTTATGGATGTCTCTGTTTTGTTTTTAATGGGGAAAAAAAAGGTTTAATTGCCCCAGTGACAAAAGGGGTGCAGCAGCTGACTGCATGCACACAAGAAGTTATTACATGAAAGCCTGGATACTGCCATGAATATTTTCATATTCTAATGAAAAGCACAAACAAAGAATTGAAAAAGGTAATCTGAGGAGCAAGGGAAAGGGAATCTTCTCTTCTGAAAGATATGGTTTTCACTTATTTCTATGATAACTGAAGACAAAGAATCTGCTGTTTTCTGCTGAGCAGTGTTATCATTTCATTCTCTAGAATGCACAGTATTTTGTAGATTTTTTTTTAAAAAGAAAATCACAAAACATAAATTATGATATCACATATATTTTGAAACATTGAGATACAGCCAAAGAGGTTTCCATATGAGGATAAATGAGATTTCTCTCAACATATGTTAACCAGAATCTTCTTTAGATTGACAATTTCTTATTCTGTGATGAGTGAGTGTTCTTGATTCTTTGATTTAGAATTTAAAGCTCATGAGCTGAATTGCCAACAATGAAGATCTTAAAGCCAAAAAAAAAAAAAAAAAACACCTCCATAAACAAAAAACAGCAAATATACTGTTATCTTCAGTTTTTGGTTCCAGTGAAGACTAATGCTTTTACATAGGAATGAAATCTGTGATAACCCAAAATTATAAAAATGAGACACAGACACTGAAGTCTCAATACTTTAAATCCAAAGGATTTCACATAATGTAGGCCTGATTTATCGTTTACAAAAATATGCAGGAAAACAATCTATTTTCATACCTAGTACAAGCTAAACACGGTTATATAGAGATATATATGGAGATATGTCAACAAAGAGCAAGTATACAGTACCTTTAACTATCTTATCCAAATAGTGAGCTTGAGAAATTAAAAAGGAAAAAAGAACAGACAGACATTTCAGAAGTGTCACATGGGACAAGGAAATTTTCAGAATTTACATGCAAATTGAGCAGCTGCAGCTGACATTAGACATCACACGACAGAGATGCACTTCATATCTTCTACAAATGCAGTATATTCCCATTTTAGCAAATGCAGTCACGATTCCAGGAAATACTCAGCACTTTAAGGGGAATTGTGCAGGTAAACTAGCACTTCCTTTTGCAGATTATTTGGGATGGACCCACTCTGATTCTTCCTAAGATCACACTTTCCTAGCTAAGTAGAACAAATGGAATCAATTTTTGTCATTAGAGAATTTCAGAAATTTACAACTATGAGATTTACAAATATCAAACTTTTGGAGGGGGTGAGAAAATAATTCTCTTTCAGTTTGTTTTGAACAAAGTAGTTTCATAAGGGTTACATGGTGGAAGGGCAGAAAGAACACACAGCAGCCCTGGGGGAACCTTGATGGATTTTCAGATGCTTTCTTCAATCTGTGACATACACCCACAGAAATTCTACTTCCTTCACCTCTCTCGAGTCGCTTGCATATTTACAAAAAAATCAAACTTTAATTATTAATAATAAAACAAAAAAGCAAATGTAATATAGTATTATGAAAAAGGCATGTGTTAAGTTCTACATGATTTACCAGCAGCCCTTGACTACTTGTCAGATGGACAATGATGTAACCCGTGTGTAGTCCATTAGGAAATACAGACTGTTCTAAGATCTTGTTTCCTTTCAGGATTCATACAGGAATAGGTTCTGTTTCTCACAAAAGCTTTGCAGGAAGAGTCAGGATGAAGACTGAAGTCTCTTACTGTACCTGTCCATTTAATCTTTCATGAGGTTACAATTAGCCTACACCTTTCCTCTTGAACAGAAGCATAAAAATCCCTCTCTCTTCACTCAATAGAGAGACCTAATATATTCTTAATAAGCCTCAAATCTTCTTGCTTTGTCAAAATTCATGCATCTTTAATGATCTAAAATTGCTTTTCAAAGACGCTTATGTTGATTATTTTTCATTACTGACATATGCAAGTGGTCGCGGAACTCTTAACAGAATGATTTAAACTATAACTTTCAGTTGAGCTACTAAAGCCTGGCAGTTCTGTCACGTGCATAAACAAAACCATAAATGGTTCAGACCCATCTGCACCGTTTATATGAAAGGATGCTTCACTTTGCCACAGGATTCCATTAGAGGCTTCTGAATTGCATTTAAAAATAAGCATGTTTATAGCTAATTGACAGTATATTGCGGGGGAAGTGAAGGGGGGGTTCGAGAAGCAGTGTCAGGCACTAACCTGCAATTATAATTTCATAAAACAATTGTTTTTCAAGCATTAAAATAAAACTGAATTACTATATAACATCATTCATATAATTTCTTAATAATTCCTTCCAAACATTATATAATCCAGTAGAGTCCCATGAGCGCTCATTTGATACGGAGGATAAACAAAGTGCCTTAAAACATTCTGGAGTTTCTGGTTCAGCCAGGTTTGAGGGAATTATTGATATCACTTATCAGAGATGGAGAATAAGCTTTTGGCTTTTATATCAGGTCCACTTCAATTAATACACAACAGTAAGGAATATAATTAATCCTGATCTGGATTAGAAGTTTTAAAGGAAGAATAAATCAGAATCTAGCCAATCCTATTACTTTTGCAAACAGAATCGATTATGTAAAACAAGGAATTACAGGTAAAGGAAGGTTTGTCATTGGACCAAGAGAATGTCAAAAGTGGAGCTGAAATTAGAAAACAGATTTAAAATACACAGCAGGTCAAATTTTACGAAGATTTAAATATTAAAAATGTTTAAGACACATTTTGCAAACCAACCATAAGAAAAATATCTGCACTGAGGAAAAAGTACCAAGATTTGTCATTTGCATTTTATATCATAGGGAATAGTTGTTAGGCTGATAGCTTAAAACTAAGAGAGGAAGGAGGTAAAAAGAAAAAAAACACCTTCTACCTTTTGGCCTTGAAGAGTAAAATTTCCAACAATACCACAAAGGCCTGGCTCTAAATAATGAAGTTAAAAGCAGATGTCCATATATGAGGCTCAAAGAATTATTAAAAGTAATAATTGCAACAATGAAAACATCATTAGATAAGTCAATACAGGAAATTATCAGAAAAATGCAGGCATATTGTAAAAAGCCATTAGGAACAATAATCATAAAAAATAATACAGTATATTTAAAAATTAATACACCTAATAACTGCTGAACTGCACATTAAGTTGCAAAAAAAATCACTTTGAAAATGAGTAAGTGTATTCTGACACTGAAGGAAAGTTGTTCCTATTAGATCTACTAAGAAGTTTCAAATTTGTTTTATAGAAGAAAATTCTATTTATAAATATGAGTGCTTGACATAGAAAATGGAGCCCTTGGAAAAAAACTGTTCCCTGGTAAAATGTTGTATTCCTAAAACACTTTCCCTGGAGTTTTGATTATTTATCTTTTAAGAAGACCAAATGGGGTATAAGTGGATGAGCAATACCGTATTTTCTGTAAAATAGTGGTTTTAATCTTTACACGGTCTCATTTCTCTGAGAAAAGTGCTGGGAGTTATGGATTCTCCATAATCTCCGGTTACTCTCCCTGCCCCCCGAAAAAATGCACACACGCTCACAAAGTGCTGCTTATGACTTGAGCATTTCTGGAGCTCTGGTTTCATAGCTTGCAAATTATGAACACCTGGCTGAGGCATTAATGATGCCTGAATTTCTAGCTCTAAGCACTTCATATCATTCTCTCATTTAATCTCCACCACAACCCTAGGATGTAAATACAGCTGAAGACAGGAAGAGTGAGGCAGTCCGTGTGAGGTCACAGGCTAGCCGGCCAGGCTGCCTGGCTCTGGAAGGTGCACGTGAGCACTGTCACAATGCCTCTTAGACATTTCAGTTCAGTCAGTTCAGTTGCTTGGTCGTGTCTGACTCTTTGCCACCCCATGGAGTGCAGCATGCCAGGCCTCCCTGTCCAACACCAACTCCCAGAGTTTACTCAAACTCATGTCCATTGAGTCCATAATGCCATCCAACCATCTCATCCTCTGTCGTCCCCTCTCCTCCTGCCCTCAGTCTTTCCCAGCATCAGGGTCTTTTCCAATGACTCAGTTCTTCACATCAGGTGGCCAAAATATTGGGGCTTCAGCTTCAGCATCAGTCCTTCCAATGAATATTCAGGACTGATTTCCTTTAGGATTGACTGGTTTGATTTCCCTGCAGTCTTAGACATTTCGAAACTAACAAAAACTTTTTCTTCAGTAGAAGAAATGGATGAAGAAGCTCAGAAGTACTGTGCAATCCTTCCTGACCTAACGTGAATCTCAGCAGATAATTGTTTCCCAAAGTCACAGGGTGGTACTACCATGTTTTTGACATCTACATGGCTTACTCGGCAAGGGCTCAGTGACATATGAGACGTGGGAGATAGGTGTGGCTCGGCAAAAGAATTGTTATTATACGATTGGCTCATAAACCTCCAGCATCACCAAACCAAATGACTAGCACTATATCCTCTTCACATATTCCCCTTGAGGTGCTTCTTTTTAAAAAGAGTGCTTTCTCTTTTCAAGGTCCCTGTTTACCACATTTCTTCCTTTACTTTTGGGGAGGTGGGGTGGGGCTGAACACAGAATGATTTGCGCTTGTCCGTACCACTTAGCAAAGGACATGGATTCCACAGATCCTTAGGAAGAAGCCTGCTCATAGAATTGTACCATTTTGCATTCCCAACATGGAGAGTAAGGAAGAACAGCACCTTTAAAGAAATTCTACCTACATGTTGTTGCCTCATCTGCTTATTTGTCAAAATTATGTGGATTTCCCTGGTAGTCCAGTGGTTAAGACTCGGTGCTTCCAATGAGGGAGCATGGGTTCGATCCTTGGTTGGGGAACTAAGACCTTACATGTTGCATGGTGTGGCCCCTCACAAAAATATAAAAAAAAGCAAAATCATGGACAGCCCTCCTCCCTCCATTTCCTCTAGCTAACTGACTGTTCTCATTTCCCCCCGAATATGTCTCATGGATGAAGTCTAGGAGTACAAACAGCAGGCTAAATGTAAAAGGAGAAGAGAAAACATCCAGAGCTAGCCAAGATCAATTCATGTCAGTTATGACAGTCCAGGAAATCACAAGCCTTTAACGATACGTAGACATATGTGACTTACTCTGTAAACCTTTCCCATTAGAAATGCAAACTCTATGGCCATGCTAATCACTGTACTCTCATTGCTCATAAGGGATTCTTAATATCTGCTGAGTAAAATGATTAAATGTACTTATTATGGTATTCCTACTATGTCCTACATGTGTCTTCAGCTTTTGAAGAAATTCTCTGAATAATACAAAGACTACCTTTTGCGAAAGAAGCATATGTGAACAATACCTCATTTTCAACATCCTTCCCCTCTCCTTCTCCATCTGCTCCTCTCCCCTTGCCCAATCCATCCATCCTAATTATGTACAGTGCTGTTAACAATCACTAGCCTTGACTGGCTGTTACTATGTGCTGAAAACTATGCTAAGCACTTAACATGAATTGGCTCATTTAATTTCACCACCTCTTTATTATCTTCCCTATTTCTCAAATGAGGAAACTGAGACACAGGAAATTAAATAACTTCCTCCAGGTCAAAATGCTAGCAAGTGGCCAAAATGTCCAAGTCCGTAACACTTAACGAAGAATCTCTATATACAACTCGGAATATGGAGAACTGTGTACCTGGGTAAGCCAGACCATAAGCACACCTGCTTTTGGATTATCAGTGAACTCACTTGAATGAAAAAATAAGATGAAAAAAAATGTGGAAATCCTCAATTCAACATCAACAATCAAAATGAGAAATGGGGAAGTAAGATTAAAATCCAAACAACTCGAAATGTTCATTTGTGAACATAGTCTTACACATGAGGGTACTTTACGTAGTTAAGAAACCTTTATGATGAGAACTGTATAACCTGTTCTAAAAATTCCCAAGTTTGGGAGACTGACTGGCAGGTTGTTAAAACTGAGGGATAAACCAGGGAAACTGAAAACAAATGAGCTTGAAAAATTAAAGGACAGAAGCAGTTCAGTGGATGCCTGTTATTAAAAAAAACAAAATCAACTAACTGAGTGATAGCTGCAAAGACAATTGATCCTTTAAAACAGAGGTCAGAGGAGTGTATGTGCCTGTTTGTGGGGGAACTGGGATATCTGGAGGTCTTCCTGGGAATAAGATTGATTCTGACTTTGTTTTCCTCTCACCATCAAACTGATTCTTCAAAACACAGGGAAGAAACAAAGGCAAACCAAGTTGCTGACATATCTCTATTAGGCAGTTCACAAGGGAAAAATACAAAGAGTTTGTGTATATTTGTGTTTGTGGCTGATGTGTGTAGTTATGATCTAGTCACTGTTTCTGCTGTCAACAATATGCCTGGTTGGAGCATACTAAATAGGACAGTATTTTCACTGGGCTATTGAATTCACTCCTGGGGATAGCCTAGGTATAGGGAGAGAACACAGAATCTAGAATGCTGGGAATATTTCTCAGCTTATTTACAACACTAAAATCTTAGGGGCCCATCTCTGAAAGAGGGTAATCCAATCGATGAATCCATAATAAAATACAGACATATCCTTGACTATGGTGAATACTGCAAAGGCCTTGGAGTCAAGGACAGATATTTATTCAGCATTGTGTGTTTTGTAATACTTAAAAAATACAGTCTTAAAGAATAATTCACATTAGCATGTCATTAAAAGTTGTACCTAGGTATCATTCTTTTAGATTAGTCATATATCAGTTTCTGTAGGATGCCAGAAAAGCTACAGTTTGCAAATAAGTACATATTAAATCCATTTATTCCAATCAGCAACTGTTTAAATCAGCATGCAACCTGCATACCCATTGATTTGATGTTCCTTAATTGGTACCCACTGTACTGTTTCATTACTGATTACCCTGTCATAAAGAATTACAACACTGACATAATTTTAAACACTGCAAAACAATTTACTCAGGCTCCTTAAAAACATGTGTTCCCTCACCACTGAACTCTCATTCTAAGACTGAGATAAAACATTGCAAATACTTTATTCTATTTAGGAGCATTGATTAACTTGAATTTTAACATCTAGCAAGTGAGTTTTAACAACTAGGCTGTGCCAGTAGAGAAGAACAGTCTGTGTGTGTGTGACCACATGCATGTGAGCACACACACACATGCACTTGTTCTTGAAAGAGCTTTTGCTCCTATAAAATTGGCAGCATGTTTCTGAAAACCTGCTTTAAATAAATAGTTTTTGAAAAGTTTGCATATTTCATTCTTTTTATAAATTGGAAATTTGGTGAAACAATTACCTGTACAATACATTGCTTCTTGCAAGCATCGATCTAAGCAAAATACCATCCTTCAGTTAGGAACACTATTTATGCCAAGACATTCCAAGAAAGTGAAATAGTACTTTTCCTGATTTAAGTCTGCCCAGGAAAAAAAAAAATCTAGATTCTATGGAAAAGGTGCTTTGAGATAAACTGAAGTTTTCAAGTCAGCACTGCTGAAAAAGTGCCAAGACAAGCTGCAGAATTTTGTACAGACAACTGGGAGAATAATATTTGGTATCTTGCTTCAGTTTAGAGTTTCATGTCTTACTGTAGAGGACATCTACATAACAGAAGTCACAGAGAAGCAGGCAGACAGAGAGCACCGCTGATGCTGGCACGCACACAGACTACAAGAGGGATGACTGTTGTTTGGCGTGTGATACGGGATTTCTGGTGCAGTCTCTACACATGGCATGATTTCATCTGCGGGACCACATACATAAACATGGAGTAACACATGTCTCCTTCAGATTTGTATTCCTTGTTTGAGTTCAGTGAATGACAGAAGCAAACCCACATTTCCTGATGATTTCCTAGATTTAAAAAAATCAGGTATATTTTAGTACCTTGATTCAGAAACTAAGCTATTCAGAAAAGTTCTTCATGTTAATATATGAAAATCAGAATACGAATGTATTGTACACTAAATGAATATTTGGATCTCTAACATCCTGACACAATTAATTTGGTTATTGCAATTACCAAGTGTTAGAAGGCAATGGCACCCCACTCCGGTACTCTTGCCTGGAAAATCACATGGACGGGGTAGCCTGGTGGGCTGCAGTCCACGGGGTCGCAAGGAGTCAGACACGACTGAGCGACTGCACTTTCACATTTCACTTACATGCATTGGAGAAGGAAATGGCAACCCACTCCAGTGTTCTTGCCTGGAGAATCCCAGGGATGGGGGAGCCTGGTGGGCTGCCGTCTATGGGGTCGCACAGAGTTGGACATGACTGAAGTGACTTAGCAGCGGCAGCAGCAGTCACTCTGTGCCTAACTCTTTGCGACTTCATGGACTCTAGCCCACCAGACTCCTTTGTCCCACACCAGGCAAGAATACTGGAGTGGGTTGCCATTTCCTTCTCCAGAGGATCTTACCAACCCAGGGATCACACTTGGGTCTCCTGCATTGCAGGTAGATCCTTTACCATCTCAGCCACCAGGGAAGAGATGGTACTGTAATTACCAAAGTGATGTCTTGCTGGGAGTTCCAAGTCTTGTGGCAGGAAAACCACGAAAATCATCTACTGATTTGGTCAGTATCAATGAGTATTCATTTCTTATCTACCATTATTACTTTTGCCTACTTATAAAATTTAATATTTAAGGAATTTATAGAATAAAGTGTAAATGAGTATATAAAATAACTAGGTCTTTCTCTTGTCAATTTTTAAAACTATATCAGGAAAAAAACAAAGTTGAATAATCTGTTTAATTTGCTGAAGATAAACTAATTTATTTGGAGAAAACGGTGGATAAATGGCTCTTTTCAAATGTGATTTACAGAGAGGGTGTTGTTTCTTTATCTGTAGCTGTGAGAGTGTGTGCATTTGTATTTTGGGTATTAAACTTTTCTGAGACCTTTTTCATGAGCTGATACTGGTTACACAAGTCATCTACTCACTTTGTATGAGTGTTTTTCAGTGGTCAACGTCTATACGTAGTATTCAGTCTACTGAAAAACAGGAAATAAATTTAACTTTTAAAAGGAAGTGTTAAGACTTTGCCTTCCAGTGAAGGGGGCTCGATCCCCCATCAGGGAGCGGTTCCAAAACATAAAACAGACGCAATACTGTACAAATTCAATAAAGACTTAAAAATACTAAAACCTTAAAAAAAAAAGGGAAGAGTGTTGAGTTTCCAGTAAATAGTTTACAACTTTCTTAAATCCTCTACAGTATAAACTGAGTTTACCTAAACTGTTTTTTTGTTGCTGGGATTGTTATTTTTATTTTGGCAAGCTGTGGAGCCTACTACCAGCGATAGTTTTCTGAATAGAAAGTGACAGTTTACTATTAATACATTACTGACATTGTTATCACTGCATCTGTTTCTATGACAATTCAATCTTATGTGACAGGCACATAGATAATAATGTATCTTTATCACAGAAAAAAGTTCATTTTCACATATTCCACTATAAACATACAAGGTAAAACAAACAGTAATTTAGGAGACGGCATAGTCTGGTGCTTAAGAGGATGGGCTTGGGAATGATTCGTGTGGATTTGAGTCTTGGTTCTATTACTTAGTAGCTGTGCATCCACAGAAAATTTTAGAACCTCTCTGAGCCTGGGTTCTGTCAATGGAGATTTTAATAGCTTCTACTTAATAAGATAAGATAATGTACACTGAGATAAAGACTAATGTACACTGAGAACTTTACATTGTGCCTTAGCACATAGTAAACACTTGATACATAATAGGTACTATTAGTCAATCATTTAAATAAAGAATATAAAAAGGACAAAATTACAAAGTGACTGGTATCTTTTCAGAGACACCAGAAAGAAAGGAACCTGACTTTAAGCAAAGCACCTCAGAACTGCCAATGATCTGTTTTCATAAACCAGGAGGTCCACTCTGCCCCAATAATGTCAGGATAGGATCGGCTGCCGCATGTTCCACCTCCTCACCATATACTCCCTTTAATGGGACCATCCTCCATCTGAACAGGCTAGATCCCAAAGTGCAGATAACTCTACTTTTATATTAACAAGTTTTCTTATTGTCTCACATAAACCCTCAGATAGTATAGATACACAGTTCCTAATCAAATTCCAAATCAGCTTTTTGGAATAAAGAACACATCACTACTTGTCCTTATATATTTTGTGTTCCCTCATTAGTGACTCTACTTGAGCAACATACATTAATATTTTCTACAGGGCTATAAATCTTCGTACAATCTGCTCATAAAATCGGAAATGCAAGTCACTTTTACAGTAACTACTTGGGAAGTAAGACATCTAGATATCCTATTTTACATGCATATCACAATCCCCAGACTACAATTTTGCTGAAAAATTTTCATTCTGTTCTTCATTATGGAATGTACTGAGCAGGCCTGACAGAATATACATTGCTAACTTTTCAAACAGAATGATGGGAGTTTGTGTATCACCATTCCTACAAACAGGAGGAAATTCACTGTCACTTGGCTTAGAAAAGTGTTCCCAATAGTTTGTGGTAGTTACCATGGGCGTTATGCGGGTACACCCAATTGTAATGGTCCATCTAGACTTTTACGATGTGGCTTGCACCTACACTGGTCACAGATCAGAGAATAAAGCTTTTGACGGCAGGAAAGAGTTAGGGTATGTGCAGTAATCACATGGGGAGTTTTGTCTTTGCTTTTTATGATGGTTATTTTTTTTTTTATGTATGGTGGGTTTTTTTCCCCTGCATATGCCAATGTATTTGGAGTGGGTTTCTCGCATGCATAATAATCACTACTGGGGACTCATCTTAAAAGCCAAGAGTGGAAGTGTATGTGAAAAGCATTATTTTACACTTCATTGTTCATGTGGGGACTAATGAATGAATACCTAACGCCATTAATTCACAATTAGATCACTTATGTTTAACCGCACGCTTTCTGTGCATACATATATAAATATTAATTTTGGATAGAACGATAATCATTCAGCATCATAACAATTAAACAGCTGTAACCTGTCTCATGTGTTAAGTCATGGAGCTACAGGCAAGCTCCAGAAGCAGATGGTCTTACCCACCCATGCTTAATGTTACAGACTTTTAAAAAAAAGAGGTGTTGACAAATCAGAACAAGGAGGCATAGTTTTAATGCAAATCGGCCCATTTGCAATGGAGATTACCCTAAAAACTAATTTGGTGTATAGGAAAAAAATTAAGCTCTGTTGTTAAAGGAAGACATTATATTCCATTTGGATATAACAGATTCCCCACCAACATAATTATTTACTAATTTCATTCAACCAACAGCGTTTAATGGAAAAGCAGCTGGCAAAGTATTCATATTTATGGACCTCCTCTGACTGCTCCTTAATTTATCCAAGGCACATGTCTGTTAAACCCCAGAAATAATAGCCATATTTCAGGCAGCTGTTTTCCAGCACCACTAAAGAGTACTCAAAGAAGAGAGGGTCAATGAACCCGTCATGAAGAAGAGCAATAGAAAAAAATTGGCTTGAGTCACACGGTAATCTGTGAAAATAATATGTTAAATATGAAAAGGGAGAAAGGCCACGGCTTTTGCACCGACTAACACTGTAACTGAACTTGTATTTCAGAAACAGGTAGGTGGAAAAGGGATGGTTTCAAGATGAAAAGAGGCTATTTTCAATTTGTCACATTCAAGAAACGACAGAAATTCCACCATTCAAAGGACACTGAGGTATCATTGCAGGAAGAGATAATCATGCCCCTGAAAATTGTGGGCTTAATGCTTCCACCCTTACATGACACTAAATGCAAAGTTCTGATTTTTATGTTTACTCCATTAAGGTAACAGGATCTTTGTAGATAATGAGAATTACCTAAAATCTACACGAACACTTCATTAGCTGACTGGTAGTCTGTGGTTATCTGTCTTCAGTTTACCGAAGATGGTGACATATCCATAATCTGGCTCTATTGTAATCTTTCTCTTCCTCACTAATACTATGAAAATATCAACTGATAACATATTATGTTGCACTTGGTTTCACTCCCAAATGCCTTGGAACTAAACTTCTCAATAAAAGCTTCTGATGAACCTGCCAAGAATTTAAAGGAGCATCTTTCATCTTTATTTCTGGTTCAAGTATATATACAGTCAATGGTGGTTTCAGACTTCCTCTATACTACATGTTGTGGAAAGTAAGGTATTAGATGATTTTTAAAAGATGCAAATTGACGTAGTATTCCAAACTAAAAAAGATCTTTTAGTATATCAGTGAAGGAACATAATGGCATAATAAAATATTATGAAACACATTCGATGTACTACTTAAGTGGTTTTTATCCTGACATCCTATCCCTTCACAAACTTTTAAAACTATAGCATACAACATTTTAATTCAAATGAACAGATTAAACATTTTCTTTGCAATAAAAATGATAATTTATAAACTGCTTCCCCAAGACACAGAGCATTACACAATAATTTATTTTGAGAGACTTAAAAAAACTAAGTTCATAGTGGGAATAAACAGAAGACAGTAAGAAAGGAGGGAAGTGGTTTGTCAAAGTATATTTCAAGGTTTGTCAGGTATATTTCAATGACACCTAAATGATCATAATACAGTACAAATAATCACTATATTTTCTTCTACTGCTCTTATTAGAGAAAAAGAACAATGGATTTAACCCTCCATTTTTTTTTCCCCAAACACACACTACCTCTAAATCCAGGGGCCTCACAGTAAGCTGAGTAGGAGTAAGGTTAATTTATAGCAGCTCTTGAGACTCAAGCTACACCACAGGAAACAGACTGGAGGAAAATTTGTGTACAAAGAACCACCACAGGACAGAATTCTTTATCATACAGTCGACTCTAAAGGATGTCAAGCATATTTCTTCTAAAGAACTCAAAACTCTCATCCTTATAGGCTATGTGTAAATCATCTAAATGGAAAGATCTATGTTAAATCCAGATACACTTAACCACAATTACCTACATTCAGAGCTGACTTTTAGAAGTCCTAAAAATGCCCCTTTCCTAAAGTATAGAAATACGTGCGACATTTCCCAAAACGATGCTACTGTCACTGGGATTTATGAGGAGCACTGCTGCCATGTGAGGACAGTCTCAGCTTCAGGCTGCCGCCTCTGAGGGTAAATACAGCAGGAAGGACCTGACAGACAGCGTGTGCTCAGTTGCTCAGTTGAGTCCCACTTTTTGTGACCCCATGGACTGTAGCCCACCAGGCTCGTCTGTCCATGAGATTCTCCAGGCAAGAACACTGGAGTGGGTTGCCATTTACTCCTCCAGGGCATCTTCTCCACCCAGGGATAGAACCCACATCTCCTGCATTGGCAGGGGGACCATTTACAGCTGAGCCACCTGGGAAGCTCCAGACAGAGAACAGCGGAACTCAGATATCTGAGGTTCATAGTGAAGGGTGTGAAGGGTGTGGAGTTAAGGACCTCAGGAAGCATCACTCTGAACAAAGCTAGTGGAGGTGATGGAATTCCAGATGCACTATTTCAAATCCTAAAACATGATGTTGTTAAAGTGCTGCACTCAATATGCCAGCAAATTTGGAAAACTCAGCAGTGGCCACAGGACTGGAAAAGGTCGGTTTTTATTCCAATCCCAAAGAAGGGCAATGCCGAAGAATGTTCAAACTACTGGACAATGGTACTCATTTCACATGCTAGTAAAGTAATGCTCAAAATCCTTCAATCTAGGCTTCAACAGTACATAAACCGAGAACTTCCAGATGTACAAGCTGGATTTAGAAAAGGCAGAGGAACCAGAGATCAAATTGCCAACATTTCTTGGATCACAGAAAAAGCAAAGAATTCTAGAAAAACATGTACTTCTGTTTCATTGACTATGTTAAAGCCTTTGAGTGTGTTACCATAACAAACTGTGGAAAATTCTTCAAGAGATGGGAATACCAGACCACCTTAACCTGCCTCCTGAGAAACTTGTATGCAGGTCAAGAAGTAACAGTTAGAACCAGACATGGAACAAAGGACTGGGTTCAAATTGGAAAAGGAGTACAACAAAGCTATATACTGTCACCCTGCTTATTTAACTTATATGCCAAGTACATCATAAGAAATGCAAGGCTGGATGAAGCTCAAGCTGGAATTGAAATTGCTGGGAGAAATATTAATAACCTTAGATAAGCAGATGACACCACCATAATGGCAGAAAGTGATGGGGGACTAAAGAGCTTCTTGTTGAAAGTGAAAGAGGAGAGTGAAAAAGCTGGCTTAAAGCTCAACATTCAAAAAACTCAGATCATGGCATCAGTCCCATCATTTCATGGCAAATAGGTGGGGAAAAAATGGAAACAGTGACAGACTTTATTTTCTTGGGTTCCAAAATCACCATGGACGGTGACTGCAGCCATGAAATTCAAAGATGCTTGCTCTTTGGAAGAAAAGTTTTGATGAGTCTAGACAGTGTATTAAAAAGCAAAGACACTACTTTGCCGACAAAGGTCCATCTAGTCAAAGCTGTGGTTTTTCCAGTAGTCATGCACAGATTTGAGAGTTGGACCATAAAGAAAGCTGAGTGCTGAAGAATTGATGCTTTCAAACTGTGGTTTTGGAGAAGACTCTTCAGAGTCCCTTGGACAGCAAGGAGATCAAACCGGTCAATCCTAAAGGAAATCAGTCCTGAATATTCACTGGATGGACTGATGCTGAAACTGAAGGTATATTACTTTATTTAGCTACTGATGTGAAGAGCTGACTCATTGGAAAAGATCCTGGTGCTGGGAAAGACTGAAGACAGGAGAAGAAGGGGACGATAGAGGCTGAGATGGTTGGATGGCATCACTGACTCAATGGACATGAGTTTGAGCAAACTCTGGGAGATATGAAGGACAGGAAAACCTGGCATGCTGCAGTCCATGGGATCACAAAGACTCCGACACAACTGAGTGACTGAACAACATAGCCAACGGTGCTTAGGTACATTTACTCATATTCTTAGGGGTAAATAAACTGAAGTTGGGGAAGTAAATCATCACAACAATGAATGAACATTTATCATGATGGCTCTGGGGACTGTGGATTTTACTGATGGTCACTCAGCAAATCAGAAGCAAAGTTATGTGATGATTCTAATCCAGACTTTCCCCAGCACTTGTCTGATTTGAGGGAGTAATTCTCCCAATGGTCTTGAGACCTGATATTACTTGTGCAGGCAGGTTGACAAGTTAAGGGAGTTAATAAATTAAGGAGTTGAGGTTAACATGTTAAGGATGCTCAAAGTCAAGGTTGCAAGGCAGTTCCCAGCAAGAAGAGTCAACACTAAAAACCACTCTGAAGCTTTAGAAGATACAGATTGGCAAAGTTATTAGAGATTCAGAGTGATTAAAAAATCTAGACATACCACCTTATGCCTTATATATGATGGCAGTACAGGGCCTCCCAGGTGGTTCAGTGGGTAAAGAATCTGCCTTCAGTGCAGGAGATGTGGGTTTGATCCATGGGTCGGGAAGACTCCCTGGATGAGGGTCTGGCAATCCTCTCCAGTATTCCTGCCTAGAGAATACCATGGACAGAGGAGCCTGGTGGGCTACAGTCCATTGGGTTGCAAGGAGTTGGACATGACTGAGCATGCATGCACACACACATGATGGAAGCACAGACTTAATAAAGTTTCAAATTTAAGACAGTGAACTTTTTTTTTTGTTGTTAATTCCTCTCTTCCTCAAAGGCTACGGAACACTGAGTGAGATGACTAATTTAGCTTTAAGTGCAGATCTCCCATTGCTAGCAATGCTAGCTTCAGTTAAATGGAACCCTGGCTTCAGTCACATCCTGTGAGGCTGAAATTGGTACAAATAAAGAAAAACAGACTGATAGAAAAGAACAAGTTACACAGTGAAGAGAAAAAGCACTTAAAGAAGAGTTGAAATCAAACTTCAAAATGGATAGCTAGCAACCATTATTTTTAACAACTTCTCTGATTATCCAAGCACTTCTTCATAAAAAATGAAAATAAATGCAATACGGTGACACTGACTAGTGAAACAAACACGACCTCTGTGATGGTTTAAAAATACTGAAACCATGTAGACGGAGGGCTGACAACCTAGCAAAATGGGGCCTCCATTATTCAGAAAGGTCAGAGAAACTAGTTTTGCATTTTTCAGAAGAGAGGAGATTAAGCGACCTCATTAAAAAAAAATACCAATTCTGAGGGGATTACAGAGGATCAAGCACTGTATATAAAACTGTTAACTGAATAAATCAGACTCAGAGAAAGAAAATAATATCCAGAGGCCCCCAATGGATGTGTTATCTCAAAGGAAGAAACAGACATCTAAAAAACCAGCCTGGTTTTCAGGATATGGGTGATTCTCAGTGAGTTGTGAAGGAGGCTTTCCAGGGTTCTCTTAGGAATTGCCAGGTTCTCGGTCACATGAAATTACTTAAGAGTCACTGAGACTTCAGGGCAAGAAGAAACTTAAGGTCTCCTTTTCTGCACATTCCATGGGACACTTTTTAGCCTGTCTGGATTTTTACTGCCAACCAAGGGGAATCTCCTCCCCTCAACTCCGCACCTGGTACATCTGATGGTCCACCTCCACCCTACACGACAGATCACCAAGCATCTCTGTCCACACCATCAGTGTGCTGCAAACTGCAGGGGAGAGGCTGTTCTTGGAACCTGCATGCTCTAGGTTCATGCTTTAAAAACACAAGCATCCTGACCAATTCCTCAACAAAGAAATACTCATCAGGGACTCTCTCGGCAGTCCAGTGGTTGGAATATCATGCTTCCACTGCAGGAGGCAGAGGTTGGGAACTAAGACCAGGAATGCTGCACAGCCAAAACAAACAAAACAAAAAACCCCAAAAACAATCATTGAAAGTGAAAATCAGGGTAAGGTTATAACTGTGTAGTTCATCAGGCTCTCTGTCTATCAGATCTAGTCCCTTAAATCTATTTCTCACTTTCACTGTATAGTCATAATGGATTTGATTTAGGTCATACCTGAATGGTCTAGTGGTTTTCCCTACTTTCTTCAGTTTAAGTCTGAATTTGGCAATAAGGAGTTCATGATCTGAGCCACAGTCAGCTCCCGGTCTTGTTTTTGCTGACTGTATAGAGCTTCTCCGACTTTGGCTGCAAAGAATATAATCAATCGGATTTCAGTGTTGACCACCTGGTGATGTCCATGTGTAGAGTCTTCTCTTGTGTTGCTGGAAGATGGTGTTTGCTATGACCAGTGTGTTCTCTTGGCAAAACTCTATTAGCCTTTGGCCTGCTTCATGGAGGTTTGTGACTCTGTACAGGAGACAGGGATCAAGGACATCCCCATGGAAAAGAAATGCAAAAAGGCAAAATGGTTGTCTGAGGAGGCCTTACAAATAGCTGTGAAAAGAAGAGAAGCAAAAAGCAAAGGAGAAAAGGAAAGATATTCCCATTTGAATGCAGAGTTCCAAAGAATAGCCAGGAGAGATAAGAAAGCCTTCCTCAGTGATCAGTGCAAAGAAATAGAGGAAAACAACACAATGGGAAAGACTAGAGATCTCTTCAAGAAAATTAGAGATATCAAGGGAATATTTCATGCAAAGATGGCTTTCATAAAGGACAGAAACGGTATGGACCTAACAGAAGCAGAAGATATCAAGAAGAGGTGGCAAGAATACACAGAAGAACTGTACAAAAAAGATCTTCATGACCCAGATAATCACAATGGTGTGAATACTCACCTAGAGCCAGACATCCTGGAAGGTGAAGTCAAGTGGGCCTTAGAAAGCATCACTACAAACAAAGCTAGTAGATGTGATGGAATTCCAGTTGAGCTATTTCAAATCCTGAAAGATGATGCAGTGAAACTACTATACTCAATATGCCAGCAAATTTGGAATACTCAGCAGTGGCCACAGGACTGGAAAGGTCAGTTTTCATCCCAATCCCTAAGAAAGGCAATCCCAAAGAATGCTCAAACTACCGCACAATTGTACTCATCTCATACGTAGCAAAGTACTGCTCAAAATTCTCCAAGCCAGGCTTCAGCAATATGTGAACCGTGAACTTCCAGATGTTCAAGCTGGTTTTAGAAAAGGCAGAGGAACCAGATATCAAATTGCCAACATCCTCTGGATCATTGAAAGAGCAAGAGAGTTCCAGAAACACATCTATTTCTGCTTTAGTGACTACGCCAAAGCCTTTAACTGTGTGGATCACAATAAACTGTGGAAAATTCTGAAAGAGATGGGAATACCAGACCACCTGACCTGCCTCTTGAGAAACCTGTATGTAGGTCAGGAAGCAACAGTTAGAACTGGACATGGAACAACAGACTGGTTCCAAATCCGGAAAGGCTGTATATTGTCACTCTGCTTATTTAACTTATATGCAGAGTACATCATGAGAAATGCTGGGCTGGAAGAAGCACAAGCTGGAATCAAGATTGCCGGGAGAAATATCAATAACCTCAGATATGCAGATGACACCACCCTTGGCACCATGGTAGAAAGTGAAGGTGAATGATGAAAGTGAAAGAGGAGAGTGAAAAAGTTGGCTTAAAGCTCAACATTCAGAAAACAAGATCATGGCATCTGGTCCCATCACCTCATGGGAAATAGATGGGGAGACAGTGGAAACAGTGACAGACTTTATATTTTTGGGTTCCAAAATCACTGCAGATGGTGACTGCAGCCATGAAATTAAAAGACGCTTACTCCTTGGAAGGAAAGTGATGACCAACCTAGATAGCATATTAAAAAGCAGAGACATTACTTTGCCAACAAAGGTCCGTCTGGTCAAGGCTATGGTTTTTCCAGTAGTCATGTATGGATGTGAGAGTTGGACTGTAAAGAAAGCTGAGCTTTAAAAAATTGCTGTTTTTGAACTGTGGTGTTGGAGAAGACTCTTAAGAGTCCCCTGGACTGCAAGGAGATCCAACCAGTCCATCCTAAAGGAGATCAGTCCTGGGTGTTCATTGGAAGGACTGATGCTGAAGCTGAAACTCCAGTACTTTGGCCACCTCACGCGAAGAGTTGACTCATTGGAAAAATCCCTGAAGCTGGGAGGGATTGGGGGCAGGAGAAGGGGATGACAGAGGATGAGATGGTTGGATGGCATCACCAACTCAATGGACATGAGTTTTCGTAAACTCTGGGAGTTTGTGATGGACAGGGAGGTCTGGTGTGCTTCGATTCATGGGGTCGCAAAGAGTCGGACACGACTGAGCGACTGAACTGAACTGAAGTATAACTGTGTAAGTTCCATCATCAAACATGCTGCTGACAAGAGAAAACTTCTGTTATGATTGGGCGTTTTGTAACATATCTGATGACAGGAAGGATTTTCCATAGATGAGCTTTGGTTTCCATACATTTCAAACCTTGTTTCTGCTCCACTACTTATTTTCCTGGGCTTCCTGGGTGGGTCAGTAGTAAAGAATCCTCCTTCCAATGCAGGAGACTAGGCCTCAATCCTTGGGTCAGGAAGATCCCCTGCAGAAGGAAATGGCTACCCACCCCAGTATTCTTTGTCTGGGAAATCCCATGGACAGAGAAGCCTGGCGGTCTACATTCCATGGGGTTGCAAAGAGTCAGATACAACTGAGCAACTAAACAACAACAACAACCTATTTTCCTGTAGTTCGGGGCTCCACAGGACAAATTTGTTTCTTCTTTTAACCTTTGACTCTGTTATTCTGATGTCCCTAGGCGAGTCAGTGGGTGGGAGGAATATTCCCGCTGGCTAGCACTAAGAATCACAGACGGCGATGATGTCACGTCTCAGAAGAATATCCAATTAAATGGAAACTAGGCTCAAATTCTCCTTAGCTGAATCCTCAAAGTGCCCACAGCCACTCGAGTGCAACAGGAAAGTGTGATGGAGAAGTTGGCAGTGGAAAGAGACCGGGGTCCTAACTGATCTGCAACAAGTGACCATATACATCCACCGTCCCCTTATAAGATTCGAGGGGCCCATGCAAGTGAAGGGCCCTGATATTTGAGCTTCACCAGCTTCACAGCAAGGATGTCAGTGGCCCCATCAGAGACCCCTTTCTTAACATGATGCTGATAGACATGAAGCCTGGTCTCAGAGCAATCACTTGCTGGTGTAATGTGTTCCTTAGAACCACTTGTTAAGGGAGAAATCATAGAGTTTAAAATATAAAAAGATAGTTTTAGAATTTCCATATTTCATGCCATTATGAATGTGATTCTCAATTTGGGAGAGTTGACAAAAGCCACAGAGAATATTGATCTTGTCATCTCAGTGAAGTATGTATCAGTGAGGTCATTTTGTTTTCAAATTTGTCACCTAAGTGTTTTAATTTAACAACTAAAACACTATTCTTTCACCGTTATCCTGAGATGAGAATTAGAATAACAAGCCTAAGCCATGCCCATACATGGTACAGTTCCACTCTTCCTTTTACCCCCATACTGTTTAATAGATAACTCCCCAGCTGTGTATATTTCAGTTTCAATTTCTAATCTCCAGCACCCCTAAGCCCAGATCACTGTGGTATTTATGAGAGGTGTGCTGAGTACTCTACAACTAAGTTTTGTCTGAGCAAACAAAGCATGTCTTAGTGATCATTAAGGATCTTGTTTCCCAATGTGCTAAAGAATTAGAATAAAAACAAATAGCCAGTCTTTTGTAGCTTAAAGGAATTAGGATTTCCCCTAGGCCAAATTTCCATTTGAATTGCCTGAAAGTACATGAAAATCAATGTAGCTCAATAAACAGCTCTGTGTTTGAGACATAACTAGAAGAAAAATATCACATCAGACTCTACCTGTCTTTCATCACTGTGATTTTAAAAAGCGACACCTCCCTAACTCCCATCCCAAACATATTAACTTTTTCTTAAGCCATATCCAGTTTGAGACTAGGTCACACTTTATAACAAAGAAATGGAAATTATATTAACTCATTAGAGCAAATTTGCTGGATAGCCATTTGTTTTATCTTCTTAAAACAATTTTAGCACTCAAAATGTTGTCTGTGTTATACTTTGACTCATTTATACTTAACAATGAAATAAAAAACTCTAATTTGGTAAACATTGTTAGGCACTTTAATAAGTGATTTACATTCTGGTATTTCATATGATCCAACGATCCTAAGAGATAAATAAAATTTATGGTAACAACATACGCAGAGAAGTTAAATGATTTGCCCAAAGTCACAGAGCAAGCAAACAATGTAGCAAAGATTCAAATTTCAAAAGCTCTAAAACATCAGACACTCTGCTTCAAAATCTCATATAATAGGACCATTAGAGCCACTTCACATTTGCAAAAAAAAAAAAACAAAACTAATGGAGGCTAAGAACAGTTAAGTTAGTGAATAAATCACAGGATTGGTTGGGAAACATCTTTTTTAAAATTTCAAAGCCCATGCCTTTTCTTATTATGTTACACTGACTTTCATTAAGAAATAGTTTTCAATTATCACAGATGAGCTGATCAATAATTGCTTAATGGATAAAAATGCATAAATTAACAAATGAAATGTAACTGAGGCACACAAATGCCACAAGAAAAATGAAAATGGAAGTTAAATGAAATTGAGAATAAAAAGGGAACCCTGTGCTTAAAACTAGCAATTTTTCAAATTAAGCAGAAATTATCAATACATTTTCAAATATCAAGAGCCCCCAAGGGGTCCATCAGAATGGGATACTGTTCAATAGACTACAAAGAAATTAAAAAACTCTTCTCTCCTAGAAACACTCCTCTATCTAACAAAGATGAAAACCAAAATGTCCAAAGTTTTGCACCTAAATAATTATGATATTGTTAATGCTTATTGGAGTGGAGATTCAGAAATTTGCTTGGAATCTTGTTCCAGGATTTAAATAAGTTTCCAACCTTCATTAAGTCTAATCACTTTTTAGGCAATTTAAGCCCATTTTCTCCATTTGTATCTGTGGGGAAAGCAGCGTCCAGTAGGGGATTTGCCATGAACAGACAGAGATCTGAGCCTTCCTCACCTTCATAACAACCCTCTGATAACTATCAGTTGCATCATTCAATCTCCCTCCTCCCCAACCTTCAGGTCACAGCCTCATCTACAGCCTCCAGTGCTCTCAGATATAAATGGATGGCTCTAGGAGCAAATTTCTTCCAGCCATTGCTGAAAAGAATATTTCTTGGGGGAAAGTACAGGTTAATAATACTTAAAATTTGGTACTTAGGATGTATCATTGGCCAAGATAGTTAGCTAGTGTGACACTTTTATGGATTCTGTCTCCAAACATCTGTTCAAGTAGAGGCTGTCGTGGGATTTGTGCGCTTCTCCGCCCCATTCACTCCAGCCATAGGCCAATCGGGTGACTAGCCTCTCTTTCCTAAGCAAGAAGAAAAGAGAGAGCCAAACCGAGTTGCCTCTGCATGGTTACAGATTCTGGTTCCAATTAAACACATTACAGATAGTGAACCTACTGAGTTAGGCCAAGTATCTTCCGGTTCACAGATCTGACTTTGATACATCTCAATTCTCACACTACAGAACTCTTTAAATTTTGTCATATAGTTATAATAATATTCTAATTCTGTCAACTATTACTTACAAACCACGTAGTTATATTTAATATTTTAAAATTAATTTCTGTATCCTCTAAATAGTTATCTTTCCAATCTTATGAAAAACAAAGGCAGAAACATGAGTATGATAATCTTTTGACCAATTATGGAATGTTTGCCTACAAAGGAAGACATTATGGTAGTTGAGCATCTCTACCAGTGCTATTAGCAGTAAACTGTGCCAGTAATCATTGCTGGTGCTTCTTTGATGTGATTCAGTCATATAACTCTTTATTTATGAAAGGGTCCAATGATCTTAAATGGTTTTGAGGGGAGGAAGGGAGATATATTCATTTTAATGATAGTGTTTCTAAAAGTAGATTTCTCTTTGTTTCATTTTTTTTTAATCTGGATACATCACTAATCAAAGTCTAACCCAAGAAAGGAGGACTTGGGAGAACAGACCTAAGGATGAATTTTCTGAATACATGATTCATAATGAGAGCAAAGTGTGAACACACTAATAAAAATATCAAAATGCAATCAATCCCTTCAGGTAGTTGGGTGTTCTGTGAATACTCTAAATTCAGAACCTATTTTACTGTCAAAATGCCTATGGTTTTATGGAAGCATGAAGAGTTTATGAAGACAGTAAGATGACTAATGAAGAATATTCTTTGCTTTCTATTGGGAACTTTTGTTTGCTTCTAACTGTTTAATTTCTCCTCCATCTCTCTTTCAATTAACCTCCCTGTTTGTATTCAATGAGATGGCACATAATATGGAGAAAGGAAAAAAAAATCTCGCTGATTTATGAGTCTTCTTTCATAAAGTGAAAGCTCTTTTCAGCCAGACGCCTAAGTGTTGAAATCGAGAGGAAATGAACAGAACAGTAACTCTTCTGAATGAGAAAACATACCGTAGTTTCCTGGGCTGTTTAATCAGTGGCTCACAAAGGCCTCCTTTTAAAGGACCCCTGAGACTTCACTTTGGACATATATACAAGGTAGGAAGTAGACAGGGAAAAGCAATTGGATCTTTGTATGCAAAAATTTGGAATAACTACTCTGAGAGTATAAAAGAGTAAAACAATGATTTAAAGGTTCTCTACATCTTTTAAAAGGTTCATTTCGAAGATTTATTTTTAAAATTAAGCAGGTCCTTTCCTTCTATACTGTCACTCATGCGGAGTATAAAAGCAACAAAATAAAATGAAACAATAGAAAGTGGAATTGTTAACCACTGCAAGACATGTTAAATTATAATAAAAAGACCTGCTGCTAACAAAAATCCCTTCTTCCCAGACACCGGGAAAGTTGTTCAAGAACAGGTCCTTTGTGGGAAACTAACCATGTAACATTACCAAGGTCAGTAAGGATACCCAGAGAATGATTTGTTTGCTGGCTGTTGGTTGACAAGTTAAAACTGCCCATGGATAACTTTACAGTACACTTCCTCATAGTCCAAGCTATATATACACGTGTTGGTTGTACTTCCCAGGATACAAATAGTCCAGTATATAACATTTTCCTTCTAGCTAGATTCAATTCACTTATGATGGGGGTGGTGGGGTCAATAAATACAATGGAGTAGGATTAGAAGCACACTCTTCCTGCCCTGCTTCTAGCGTGCACCCATTCTGGAACTGGGACATGGAGCTGCCTGATCACAGGGATACTACGTTGTCCCTTGTACATCCTCAGAAAAGTCGCAAATCATGGTTGTCAACTATTTTCTACTCATAAGTGGGGCTCGGATGAACAACAGGCGGCCCCTTCTCTGTGGAGCCTCCCTTAAAGAGTAGAGGAGGGCAGAGCCTCATGTGGGAAGGATGTTAGGGGTGAGCTCTCTGCAAGTTTCCTGCATGTGCATGTTGTAGCCAGTAAGACTACAGGCTCCCCAGTTGTTGGCAGTAGCTGACCTTTAACAGGTGACCCTGTAGGCATATTCAAAGATAAGAGTTGCCATAAAGGTCTGATCTTCAGAGAAACACCATGTCTCAAATTACAGAATTTTTGTAGGATCATGCCATTTATAATGAATATTGTACACTTTCACTGAAGAGAGGTAGAAATGTATTACTTAACTTCTGTTGCATTTTCTTTAAATAAATGTTTTACTTTCAGTGACTAAAATAGTAAAGGCAAAGGCACTGAACACCCTGAAAATATAGCACCAGTATATGTATTCTGGATACTTTTGTATCCAGGCTAAAGAGCACTTACATAGTAACATTTTGATCTTAAACACCTATTTGATTGTCTTATTTAACCAACACATGTGCCAGAATCTCATCATATTTTAAGAAGTGTGAAGCATATAAATCTAAGAAAATCTAGAATTGTGCATTTTACTCTTCTTTCTCACAATACTACAAAATGAAATCATAAGAACTCAAACTTTTTTTAGAGACTCAAATAGACGGACAAGTGCTAAGACGTGTGATTCTGGAATCTATAGGAGTTGAAAAGGGAATCTTTTTCTCAAGTAAAAAATACTGCTATTCCATGGTGGCAATATGTAACACACAAAAGGAATATTCAGTGAGAGTTGGTGTATAAGAAATGAAGTCCTCCTTATACGAGTCAATTTTGGTGGCCATCCCCCAACACAATGAATAAAAATATCCTTATACTTCATACTTGATACAGCGGTTTTAACAAGAACTGGATTATAACAAATTCTCGTCTCTGTATAGCAGAAACACACAACACTGTAAAGCAATTATATTCCAATAAGAATTTTTAAAAATTAGAAAAATAAAAAGAACTGGATTGCAACTGGAAAATGAGGTCCTTATTTTAAAATGAGGTGATTCCTTTGGAAGAAAGAGGACAAATTATCAATAATTAGAAGAGTGTTTCCAAGGTGAAACGCGGCACCTTGCGAGCTCCGTTAGGGTACTCGGGGCCGGGGGCGTGGCCAGGGGCGTGGCCAGGGCGTAGCCGGGGCGGGGCCAGGGGCGTGGCCAGGGCCGGGGGCGGGCCTACCGATGGTGCAGTGTTCCCCGTTCCAGCCCTGGCTGCATTCACATTTGCCATCCTTGCAGGTCCCATGCTCGGCACAGCGCGGGTGGCAGGCTCTCTGATTGCACGCTGGGCCCGTCCAGCCTTCTTCACAGCGACAGGAGCCCCCCATGCAAACACCGTGTGAGCCACAGTCCACGGAGCAGATTTCTAGATGTAAAACAGAAGAAGCAGGTCAAGAGAGGAGAGTAGACAGACGGGAGTGAGACGAGAAGTTAATAAGCAGTGCTTCGTCTTCAGCGCTAACCTGTGACAGTGAAGAGCAAAATCCTGGAACATAAGCACCGAAGTATTTACCTACTAAGTCAATTTACCTACTAAGTAAATTTCAGTATCGGCGGCTAAGAACGATAAACGTAGTTTTACTTTTTTTGTTTAATTTTACATGCTGCCGTGTCGGGCATAAAATACACATGATAATTATGCTATAAACAATTTCCTATATTTATATACGTGTGTACACACACACACTACTAACAAAACAGAACATATGATTCATAATGAGAAGAAAATATGTGCACACACACTTATATGTTTCTCAGAGTATGTTTTTGACAGCCAGGAACACATGAACATATACCTCAAATTGATATAAAATTTATGAAATATTTTTGTGTCTATGTATGTCAGCTATTTAACAGGAGTTGGGTTTCACCTGGGTAGCAAAAATTGAAAAGGAGTTACTTTTAACCTTATGGTTTACATTTTTAAAATATTCTGAAACTTTCATTAGAAAGAATCTGTTATTAAAAAAAGAAAAAAAAAAAAAAGAATCTATTATAGTATGCATATTAACTTGGGTCTGACACACAAACACACTGGTTAAATAAAACAAATTGTTGTTTTTTTCCTAGACAGTATATTTGTACTGCTGACAGTATATTTGTAGTTGCTGAGCAAAACAATAATAGAAAACCAGTTTAACAATATATATAACTATGAACTCTAACATTTGAAAAGTAAGGTTTTCCAATTACTAGAATTACTGAAAAGAGCAGGAGTCACCAAAGGATTTTACTAAAGTTACTAAAAATGGTAACAAGAAGTTAGGTCATTAGAACAGAATTCAGGCATCTGACATGTTTTTTCTTAAAAAAGTTTTTCTTAAAAGCCTTTTTTTTGACGAGATCCAGTTAAGAGAGAGAGAGAGACAGACAGACAGACAGAACTCTGAGGGTATTTTATTTTTTGCTTTTTACATATAAAGTTAAATAAAATGAACTATTTTTTTCTTAAGATTGGAAGACTATTGTTTAGTTTTGGTTTTCTTTCAACAATAAACATAATGAACAATAAAAACTTGAGATCATTTCTAACAATCAGGAAATGGACTAGCTGAATTTTAAAATAAAAAATAGCCAGTCCCTGTTTAGGTAGTCACCTGCATGATCCCACAGTTCCCCAGTCATTGGCCAAATAATATTTCTCAGACAGTGGACTTTACAGGGCTGCAGAATTTTTAAAAACTTGATCCAGGCTCTGTGACAGTGGTGAGCGTTTCTAATAAACAACAGTCAGGGCTATGAGCTGGAAGAGAGTGGTATGTGGTTTTTCATGCCACATTTTCTAACTCCTTTGAATTAAATTTTTGATTAAAGGAGCCAAGATGTTTTGATTAACTTCAGAGGAACAGAACGTCACCTGAGCTTCAGAAGAGCGAGGTTTCTTTCTGAGGTTCCCTTTTTTATTCAATCTAATCAATTTTTCATTAGGGTGAAGGTGTTTATCAGAGTTTAGCACACTTGCTTTGAGCAAGGTGCGTCAATCTTTGTAATGAACTTATTAATTAGAGTTAATTTAATTGAAGTGGAATTGAAGGGCTAATTAATGGACAAACTGCTGCTGAAGAGAGGAGAGCTCTGTTGCTTTCAAATCTATAAACTTTCTGATGGAAATAATTCCTTTCTTCTCTTTTAGCAGCTTAACCAAATGTTTCTTCAGGTGTAAAATTTACTCTCTTATTGAATTTAGATCTCTGAAGGTCATTTCCACAACAACAATAGAGGCAGCTGGTAGTGCTCTGCTTTAGAATTCAATAGGTTAGAAATTCGAAATGCTACTGCTTTTAAGTCAGGAATGTAGATTAACAAAGGTGTCTTCCTAAACTTTCAAAGAGATCTGTGCAATATGCAGACTAATGGGAGGCATATGAATCCAGATGTTTCCACAGGATACCCCTATGTGTACTTGAGATCTTTACTAACAATCCTAAGTGAGTTTTCTGTCTTTCGGCAGCTAATAGTAAAGTTTAATAAAGTTTTGCTCTGTGCTTAACTACTTTCTCCCAAAGAAGTATACTGTGCTTATTAGTCAACTCTCTATACTGAGAATTTAATAAGTGTGCATTTTGCATTAAGGATTTAAAGATGAATAGGATGAAGACCTTCACTCATTATGTCTAAACAGTCAGATATACAAGTAAAATTAGATTTTCAGTTAGCAAAGCAGTAACAGCAGTATGAAAAAAATCAGTCTAAATATGTAAAATAATGACATGTAATTTTGGCGCCAGTTTAATTTTTTAACTTAACATTGACATCCTTTTTTTGGCTATTCATAACAATACCATTTTTACCATTTAATGAAGTTTAAATTACTTTTTGAGCTATTTAATATCAATTACAAGCCATCCTTTATAAAATAATCCTGGTAATGTATTAAATAACTTTCCATGAAACAAAAAAGGGGCCATTGTTTTGTTTCTTTCAGACTTGGAAAACTGTGGGAAACAAATTAAAATGACAATATTTCAAACAAGTATTATTTTATAACTACTATTATTATGCCTATTTCACTAATGGAGGCAGAGAGGCCTGAATCAAGTAGCTTTATACAAGCAATTGTATCTATAAACTTTAATTGGATTTTTACATTTTTAGTATAGAAGTTGAAAATGTAAATAAAAACCCCAAAGAAAGAGCTAAATGCCTATATTGTTCTTGTAATTATATATTTTTAAAGTGGAGGACAAAATGAGCTAACGTGTTATTGAAAATAATGCCATGCATCCATGCTTGATAAACCTTGGCTGGTGATGATTTTTTAAAACTCATTACTGAGACATTCAAGGTCCTCTGTAACTCAGCCCCCAATTTAGGTTTTTTCACTCCTATTTATCCTATACATCTTGCCTGCTCTGACAGTCATGAATCTTCTAACCAAAGTCTCTGGTTCACCAAGCTCTCTGAATCAACTCGTGTGTCTATGAAGCAGTGATGGGCATACTATAGACACCGTCTACCTTCACACTGTATGGCCCACAAGATGAGGGAAGCAGAGGATAAGGAGGGAAGGAAGAAAGATTGAAGGAAGGAAAGGAGAAGAGAAGGGAAAGGGGAAGAAAAAGAAGGAAAAAGAGAGAGCAAGAAAGAAAACTCCTAAGTTGCTTCTTTAACTAGGATATCTACTTATGGGTTCAACAGAAGTTTTCCATCAATACCACAAATTAACCTATATAAGACTTTCTCTAGTGTGGGCTTCTGAGATTCAATTTGTAACAGGTGAAGAGTGGTCGGTTAATCTTTTATGCCAATACTGACTCCTAGGGCAGCAGACATATTACCCAAATTCCTCAAAAAGGCCAGGAAAGGGTGAGTTCAGAGCTCATGGTCATAAGTACTTTCTAATACTATTCCCCTAGTCAAAAAATATTCTTTCAACCTCCACACTAACTGCAATCTTGAAAAAAGGAAAGAAATATTAAAAAATCTTGTAAACTTTCAACATGCATCAAGGCAGGATCTAAATATTGACTTAATTTAGTGCATTAGTCCATGTAACACTCAATAGAATATTAAACTGGAGCGTTATTGGTTTCTAAGGATTTCATGTGTGTTTATCTTATCTCCCCAATGAAACTATAATCTCCATTCCAGTATTCTTGCCTGGAAAATTCCCTGGACGGAGAAGCGTGGTGGGCTACGGTCCATGGGGTTGCAGAGAGTCAGCCACGACTGAGGGATTGAGCACACAGATTGGAATAGCATCTTTCCATACTGTGTGACTAGCGAATGGTCACAGAATTCATTCATGGGTGCAAATGGCAATAAAAAAGTAGAACAGACTTGAGAGAAAGTATCACTATACATCACTTTGTAAAGCTGTCATTTCAGTGATGTGAGAAAATGCACACAAAATGTGAGCTCACAATGTAAAAATATATTTAAGACCACAGGTCATTTAGGTCATGGTCAAAACCCTGAAAGCCACTATTCTAGAGGGCAGGAACGATTGATTCCTCTTTTATCCCTTTGGGGCCTGTCACAAAGCTATACTCAGAGCTGGTGCGTAAAAACATGACTGACTGAATAAAATCACTACTTGCCATTTCTATCATCATCATACAATGACAATTAAAAACTCAGTGTTGAACTATTACATACACCATAATATCTATGTGTATACTCTTTATTGTGATCATATTAAAATTCTTCTGTTGTCACATAATTTTTTAATTGAGGTTTCTCTGTTTATGAGATAATGTGTGCTAATCTCCAAGTTGTACATAGGCCTTCAGAGTTAAGCAGAAAGAGAGCTTTATTGAACCGAAATGTTTTTTCTTTACAGTAAGACTAAAGGAGAAAAAAATTTTTTAATGCTAAAGGAGAAATTTTAATGACAAATGATGAAGCCTGTTTCTTTCCATATTAAAAGAGGACAAATCTCATTACTTTTAACATTTCTTTCTATAAATGGTCACTTTAATAAAATCTATATTAATTGTAATAAAAGTGTTTTAAAAATTATTGGGTTGGTCAAAAAGTTCCTTCGGGTTTTTCTGTAAGACACTATGGAAAAATCCAACTGAACTTTTCAGCCAACCTAATAAACTACGGTAACCTTTGTGTGTATGTGTGCTCAGGCATGTCTGTCTCTTTGCAGCTCCATGGACTGTAGCCCAGCAGGCTCCTCTGTTCCTGGGAATTTTCAGGCAAGCATACTGGAGTGGGTTGCCATTTCCTCCTCCAGGGGATCTTCCCAACTAAGGGTCGAACTCGCGTCTCTTGGGTCCCCTGCATCGGCAGGCAGATTCTCTAACACTGCGTCACCTGGGAAGCCCATGGTAAACTTTAGCTCAACAATACTAAGTACTCAGATGTGTGATCCTCACCGTTGGAGCAGTCGGGGCCAGTCCAATTAGGGTCACAAGTACAGGAGCCGCTTTCTTGAAGATACGTCCCATGGCCAGAGCACTGGTCTGGACACATGGTCTTGAGTATTTCACAGTTGTTACCACCCCATCCAGGATTGCAGTGACATTCCCCATGGATACACACACCGTGGTTAGAACAGCCAGGGTCTAGACAGTCAGCTAGTGGGAAGAAAAGAGAACCAACTCACCATTAAATCTAGAAGATATACACAGTACACGCAGAACGAAGAATTAAACCCCCATTGACCTGAACATTTTGGCAACTCAGATATTTACCTACCATTTGTAAGAACTTGTTTCTGAAAATGCAGAGAATTTATGCAGTAAAGCATTAAGAGACATGCCATTTAGGTAATGGAGACTCTTACAAGGATTTGTAATTCTCACTTCTGTTCTTGAGATGACCGCTTTCCATTCTGCCCAATCACAGAATAATAAGTATTGGCTTTGCTATGACAAAATCTGAATCAGCTGGCCTATCCATAACCACTGAATACTGACAGCTGTGTGGGACCCTCACATGTTTGAGAAATAAATGAGTTGCATACCCTCTATCCTTCTTAATTCACGTTAATGTGCTTTAGATGACGAGATTTAATTTAGCAATTTGACTCAATAAAACTTTACACTTGTAGGGTCAATGGCCTGAAAATTTAATTCCAGAGACTTAATTGCATTACTTTGTGTGTGCAGATCAATAAAATCAATTTGATTGAAGAATGGAAATGGTGCTTTTCTGCTTTTTGAAAAAACTAGCTCAAATGTATTTTACAGTATAGTATCTTAACTATCATCATTATATATAGTTATGGAGCAAACCCATGATGCATCTTTTTCCATCAGTCTATTATATTCAATATTTATCTTTCTAGAGATACCAAATGCTAACAGATTTAGAGGCTGGCATCAAGGTGAAAAATGGAAAAAATAAACAGTCCACTGTTGGGTCCAAGACACAAGTTTTTGCTTCTTTTCTCAAGAGTGAAAAAAAAAAAAAAATTATTCACACAATTGAGAAAGAGCAAAGGGACTCCTTGGTATTTTTTCTTTTTATTAGGTAAGATGTTCATGAAGTAATGCCTCCATGAATATGGAAGTCAAAATTCAAAAGGAGGCATATAAAAAGATGCATTGCCAAACTAAAGGTTACAGATATCACCTGTTTTTTTCTTTATGAATATCTAAGAATAGACTTCCGCAGGTATGGACATGTTTACCTTCTTCGCAGTTTTCTCCTTTGTATCCGGAGTTGCAGGCACAAGAGCCCATGATACAAATCCCACGCCCCCCGCACTGCGGGTCGATGCACTGCGTCGTGGGCACATCGCATTCTGTGCCCTTCCAGCCGCTGAAACAGAGGCAGCGGCCTTTGGAGTACTGGCCGTTGCCGCTACACAGCACCGGGCAGGCTGCTGTGAAATAAACCACGACAGGGGATTACCAGCCACGCTTCCCCCGAGATTCGCTCAAAGCAGCAGCTCGTCGTCAGAACAAGCGCTAGGCCATTTCTGCCCCCCCAGCCCTCCACCTCCCTTCCTGTCTTGGGAGTTTGCTGAATGACTAGAGTTTCTACACCGCTTATTTATCTTGGCTGAAGAAAAGAATCTAAGTCGCATACCTCTTGAACAATCCGGACCCAGAAATCCTGGAAAACAATGGCAGGTTCCAGAAACGCACTCTCCATTTCCATGGCAATTTCTGGGGCACTCCACCACAGACTCTGAAGAAGAGAAAAAGAAGCGATCCTTGCTGAGCACCCTGCCTCCTGTGCGAGGTAAACCGTGTCACTTTGATCATTTTAGCTACATCTTGAAGGACGTATGGCTGGCTGGCTCCATAACCCCAGAAAGGACTCATTTATACCAGGTCATGTACGAGCTAAGTGGCTGCAGGCTCTGTGCGACCCCATGGACCGCAGCCTGCCAGGCTCCTCTGTCCATGGCATTCTCCAGGCAAGAGTGCTGGAGCGGGCTCTGTGGGGAAACAGCACGTAGCCAAGATAGCGAAAGTCAAGCTCTCACACCCTCTCGCCCCACATCCTGTAAAGGATGACTTTGTAAGGCTATGCAACAGCTGAGATCACTTATAGCACTGAGCATGCATACCACAGTGTTACCTGCCTGGCCAGGGGCCACGTGGGCGCTGTAAGTGTATGCAAGCCCCACCTGAGAAACCCCTCTCGCTGCTGCGCCAGTCTGGAGAGAATAAACATGTCTCCAGTTCCTACGGCTCCTCGAGTTTCCTTCCAGCTTCCCCACTCGTGCCTTACCTACCCTGGGTTCAGCGAACAGTGTGGGAAGTGAGACAGTTGCCATTTCCTACTCCAGGGGATCTTCCTGACCCAGGGATTGAACCTGAGTCTCCTCCACTGGCAGGCACATTCTTGACAACTAAGCCACCTGCATCTCTGATGTCTCCTTCAGGGGCAGGCAAGTTATCACCTGCGCCACCTGGGAAGCCCCTAATACCAGATTATTCCAATGGTAAAGCAAAACACTGCTAATTTCAAACACAGGTATTTTTAACTGTTTTTGTGATGCACTGTCCACTCCAAGCTACTTCCGAATAACACTCCTTCCGTACTTCATGGTTTGTCATACATTCATAAACAAACAATTTAAAAAATACTTCTCATAATTACTTCAGGCCTTAACATCCTAGGACTCACGCAGAACTGGTGAAGGTAATTTAGTTTCTATTCAACACAGCGTTGAGGCTGGGTGCCTGGAAGTGATACTTGGAAGATGATCCTTACCTATCACAATGGTGTTGAAGGACACCTGCTCTGCATTTTTCCCATCATTATAAAAAGCCAGATGCCAGATTCCAGAGTCCAAGTACTGGATAAAGCCGGCCTCGTGGAGACTGACGGACCTCGCCTGCCGCCCAACCCTTTCGGACTCCAGCAGGTTCCGCTGCTCTCTTGCGATCAACCTGCTGCCATCTAGGAGCTCCACAAAGTCATACTGAGGATGAGGACAAGGAGAACTGGTTAGCAGACAGAAATACTACAACGGCAGGGAAAAGTTCCTGATTGACAGGTCTTCTAGGCATTGTATTCACAAGGGTGATGGAGGGTACCTCCTGCATACCATTATTGTATTCAACATCACGGACCATTTCTTCCCCTAGTTTTATTTAATTCTTCCGACTGATGAGAAGTTTGTGAGTTTAAGCTATAGAGAACAGACCTGGGGTTTGCCAAGGGGCAGGGGAGGGGAGGGGTGGAGTGGGCGGTTGGGACTAGCATGTGCAACTACTGTATGTAGGATGGATAAATCAGGCTTTACTGTATAGCACAGGGAACTATACTCAGTATCCCATGATAACATGGAAAAGAATGTATGTATAACTGAATCCTTTTTCAGTACAGCAGAAATTAATACAAAGTTGTTTAACCAACTACACGTCAATAAACTATAAATTTTTTTTTACAAAATTTGTGAGTCTAGGCAATTTGGGGCTACAACCATAAACCGCCATCATTTTTAGACATTAGATGATCTCTTAAGGTTTTCTCCTAATTAATACTTAAGTAGTAACCACTGCTACTGAATACTTATTCTGTGCCAGGATTATTTTTAATCATCATTAGCAACATTTCTAGGAAGACCTTATTGTTTACACTTTAAAGATGAAGGAAACTGAAACCCAAGAAGCCTCAGCAGGGTCAGATAGCTGGTCAGTGGTGCAGGTGGTTTGGGAACTGCAGTGAGCTTTGCTCCAAAGCTTGGGCTGTTCCTACTACCTGACTCCACGCCTCTCTGTGACCCTGATATAACCACTGCAAACACCATGGAGAAAGCCAGCCATGGAGTTTTACTTAGTTGCAGTTAGATTAAAAACATATAATAAGATGCCTTTACATCTTTGATCAGCTCTTCTGTCCGTGGAATTTTCCTGGCAAGAATACTAGAGTGGGTTGCCATTTTCTTTTCCAGAGGGGTTCTGAAAGGATGAGCCAATTATTATCATGAAGTCAATCATCATTAAACAATATTTATTCTAGTAAGATTAATCATGAACACTGGGCAGCTGGAAGAATTCAACCAGAGAATTCAAAGGTAATTTTTTAAAAATGTGATGTGGCTGGTAATAGTGGGATAATATTTTGTAGTCAGAGATAATTCAGTGAATTTGGAAGACACTGCAAAGACTTTTCCAACAGTTTCAATAAACTTGTTCGACAACAGTTTCTTAAAAGTAATTATTCAGTGTCTATAGACTCTTACCCAGTTTCACTTTATTCCTGAGGTATGTATTGATGGTGAAAAGTACACTACAGCATTATCGATTTAAATCATTAATGTTAGAGTACTGCACATGTGAATCATTAATATTCTACTTTCTGATAGACTCCTTAAAAGGAATTTCATCAGCGGTCTATTTAAGGAAAATTTATTTATAATGAATCCCTTAATATAATCAAATTGGAAAAAAAAATCTGTTGTTGGGATTCAGAGAACCACAGTTTAATTCATTGCCACTGTACATAGACCTTTTCCTGTAACTACTGGACAGAATTTAGAATATCTAATTCAGCTTCCAACATACTAAATTTTAAATGTGAGTATAAAAGCATTTTTTGTTATTTTTTTTGTGCAGTTGAACTGTACTATAACACTATAACATCATTCAGCTGTGAGGAAAATAGAAAGTCATAATGTGATTAGCATTCAAACATTTTTCTTAATTTATATCTTACAAGGATGAAGAAAATGACTGGTGTGGACACTTTAAAAATTTCACTGGAATTATATTTCAAAATTATCAGAGGAAATTAACTCAGCACATCTGAACGGTGCCTCTATCTCAAATAAACCATTCATTTTTTATCAATTTTAAATAGTTGCATGAGCCTGGCAAAAAGACCAGAAAAGTTTCTTTTGATGGTCCCATTGCATATAAACATTTTTTATCCCCTAGCAGAGACACAGTAACTGAAAAAGTGAAAGGGAGGAAAATTCGAATTTTAGTAGGTCTTTCAAGCTCCATGAGTGTCACCTTTTATCAAGAAATCACTATTTTGCATCACACTTTGAACAATAAACTAAAGCTGGAGTGGTAGTCATGATAATTGTGGTGAGGAGTAGCTGACGATTGTGGAGTAAGTATCTACCCAGCTCTAGGCTCTTCCCTGGGGATGTTCACACACAACTTCAGGAGGATATTCCAGTACCTAAAGATAAGTTCCCTATTTAACACTACAGCTATTGCTACAAAAAAGAAGCAAGTTATATGGAATAGAAATTTAGTAACCTTTGTTCTTTGGGTGTACTGTAATCACTTATGGGCAACCTGAGTTTTGTTCTGTAATACCTATTCATAAGATTCTTATGGATGTTTTGTGCAGCAAGTCTTAGAATCTTGTTATTTTTAGGACAAAATTCAGTCTCACCACAGTGGGGGAGCGATCAAGAGACAAAGCTTATACTGAAGCTATCTTGATGGTTCGTTTCTGAACCATCCCTATTCTTAACTCAGTTCAGCTACTAAAATCATGAGAACTCAGAATCTATGAATACCTAACTGTGCTCTCCACTTTTTGTTGGTGATTTAGTCTCACTGTAAACCACTGACATAGAGGAGGAGGCGATTTTAGAGATCACCTGATTCAACTCTTTCATTTTACAGACAGACACTGAGTCACCAGCAAGTTAGACTTGTTCAAGGTCACAAGGGCAAACAAGGGCGACCCAGGTTCTGACTCCCATTCTAAAACAGCTTCATGCAAATGCACTCAAAGGATACAGTATGCTATTAACTGTATAAAGCGTTAAATTGCTTCCTTAGGCTTCTAACTGTCCAGGAGAATGAATCGGGCATTGGGGAAGAAAGTCAATTGATTCCTTGGCAACAGTCACACGGACAGTTTTATAAAGGGTCACAAAGACTTTCAAAACTCAAGTGATTATTCTGAATGGTTGGCCAATTTTAATTATTTCGGGCTGATTTATTTAACATTCCCCAGAAACAGAGAAATGTTCAATTTGGGCTGCTATATAGCATATTTCATGTTTAAACACTGAACTCGGAAACAGCTGTTTGCTCTGCTGATCCTGAATAAACCAGAGGAAGGAACTCTAATAACTGTGGAGCTTAAGAAAATGCATAACCTACTTAAACACATACATTGTGGGAGAAAAGAAAAGTGAAAATCACGTACATTGCGTTTAAATATCAGAAGAATTATGAGAAAACCTGAACTACACTTTTTATTCCCTAGTCTTTTATGGTATATATAACTTGCAAAAAGTCAATTCTAAATCTTTAAATAAACCTCTAAAGTGCTCAATGCATTAATTTTTTCCTTGAAATTAATTTTTGGAATTTACAGGTTACAAGCTTGCTGTTGTACTTAGAGGCATGTTTCTTGAGTTATAAAAATAATTTAATCATACATGATTCTGATGGAAAAAAGGTTTTTTTTTCCTGTTTCACTGGAATATTGTTCTACTAAATGCAATCTATCTTCTATACCTGAAGTCATGGACAGCCATTTCTACTTAAGAAAATATTGTCATTATATCTTAGTATCACCTTGTAACATGAACTAGCATCAGATGTAACTATAATCTACAATTGGACCCTACCTAGTACATAATAAGAGGTATTTCGATATGTGAGCATTAAAGGCATTACTTTAACAATGTAGATATGAAAAATGTTAACTCAGAAAAATGAATACACCAAAGCATGGCATTCAAAAAATTCAAGTTGTATCAATTATATATGTATATGAAACTTTCCTTAATCCATGACATTAGAGAAAGCATGTTCAAATTTTTCTTACTCATCTTTTTTTAACAAGTATTTTTATTAGTATATGGATCAATTTTTCTTAAAACTTATATTCTAAGGTTATAGAAAAAGCATTTCTCACAAATTTACATAATATAAAGCATCTGGTCTTCATTTTATACCATCAAATTAGTCAGCATGAAATTCCATGGGTAAATAACTGATTTTCAGGCATAACTTTAGGCTCATCTAATTGTCCATTTTAATTAACCATCTATCACATTTTTGGAATTCCTGTTTTTGGGAAAAGTCTAGGCTTCAGTTTTGTGGTAGGTAATTTACATAATTTCTCTGAGACGTAATGGAATATCTTTAAACCACAATTTCCAATTGACATTCTATGAGTCAGTACTAGATCATGAAAAAGTCTATAGGATTATTAATCTGCAACAGTTGTGAAATGATTTTCATGAAAACAAACTGACTTTAAAGTTCTTTGAGCCTATAGTATAGGAGTATTTGAATTGTTTTAAATAATGTGATCATCCTTGATGATCTATGAAAGCTTTTGCCTTGGCATTTTAGTGTTTATCATATTTAGATGAGGAATTGTGGCTTGAGTTGATAAAAGTTCATACTATATATCTGTTTATGGTCCCATAATTTCTTTACAAAGAGTAAATCTGACATAAAGTAAAAACTATGTATTTTCAACAGAATGAAAATGTTTGGGATGAAAATTTTATGCATGAAAGTTGTGTGGTCTTTGGAAATGATCATAGAATTATTCTAAAACACTTGGAAAATTCATGATGTTTTACTACCTAGATGATGTTCAGTATTCATCAGGTTACTCACAAATTCTGTACGTTTTAATCAGTCAGTACCGATTAAAGCGAATCAGAAAGAAAAAGCTGTTCTTCCTACTAATTCAAAAGTCTCAAGATAAGTGTCACCTACATTCAAAACTCTCTTCGCTGTAACACACCAATACAAAAGTGGTCAAAGAGTTAAACAAGTTAAACAAGCACTTAAGAATGGAATGACTTTAAAAATGCAAACGAGCTGTTTTCAATTTACTGGTAATAGAGCCTACCTGAGTGTGGGAGGGTGGTAAGCCTTTTCGGCCATATACTCCAATCAGAGCATCTTTCTGAAGAGAAATGTTGAATTTAAGAAACTGTGGCTGATCTATAAAAAGTTGTGATCTCCAGAAGATACCAGGAGGAACCTCTTGAATCGCTCTTCGGCCAATATCAAGTTCTCCAGAATCTATGGTATTATTTTCCTGTGTAAATCCACTTAATTTTCCTGAATGTAAAAGATTCATTGAAAAAGAAGGGAAAATTAAAAAGAAACAGAACCAAGACCAAAACAGCCTTCTGACTTTCCCAAAATTTTTTTCACTGAAATGCTCAGAAATTTCATTTCCTTCTGATAAACGAAATGCTCTTCTTTATTTCTAATTTTCCCTTTAAAAGCTTTTTCTCTGTTAAGATATTGTTCAAGTAATCCTGATTTAGCATGTTCTTTAAGATATTTAAGTCAAAATCCTTTTACTTTTCCCCAAGGTACACCTATTACTGCAACTGTTTTCACACTTACAGTCTTTCTTGATCATTTGAAATGTAATTATCTCACAAATTATATGTGGTGTTATTTCTTGGGAGAGATTAAGTCTGGTACTTATCAGTCATTCTAAACATACCATAACCTTGCAAAGTGTAAATTAAGGCAGAATGGATTATGAAGATTTCCAAATCAATCAAATTCAAAATTCAGATGACTTCAAGTAGTTGTAAATTATTTTAATGACAGAAGAGAGTCTTCTGTCTACAAAGGACTATTAATTTAACACTGAGTTCATTTTGGAGCATTTACTAGGGACACAGAATTGTGGGTATTAAGAAGAAACACAAACTAGAGAATAGAATCTTGGAAATGACAAACTCTGGCTTTGATGGCTTCTGTCATCAAGCAAGTAATTACCTGGTTGGAAAGACAACACCTACAAACTAATAAATGACTATCTTAAGCAACATATGGTTAAAGGTCAGAGAGAAGTAATATCACTGAAGGCTGGAGCTGGAAAGATGTCACAGAGGGACAGGTACTGAGCTCAACTTTGCAGGACAAGTAGGATAAGGTTTCTGAGTAGAGGGAAACTTTTTAAAAACGTGGCACTGGAACTGAACACGTGTTAGAGAGACCCACTTGGCTAGAAAAGAAGCCTAGAAAACTGGTTCTGGAGTCAAACAAACCGGAGTTTGAACCCTGACTCCACTGGCTAACTAGCTATATGACCTGAAGGTATATACTAAGCTTCTGATACTAAACCTCATCTGTAAAAGTAACCATGCAATCACAGGACTCCTCTAAGCTTTACATGAGGTATTCTATATAAAGCACTTGGCTCTCAGAAGATATCAAATAAATGGAAGACATCAATGGGTTTGTCATGGGAGAAACAGAAGATAAAACTGGAAAAGCAAAAATGGTATCAGATGGTGGAGGCCCCTGAATGCCAGGTTAAAGAATTTGGTCTTCTCATATTCGTGGATTTTTGTATTTTCAGTTCTATCGAATGGCATTATTCCACCCCTTTTCTGGAAGTAGTTATATATGTGTTTTGTGTGTGTGCGTGCGTGCAAGGAGATCAAACCAGTCAATCCTGAATATTCATTGGAAGGACCGATGCTGAAAATGAAGTTCCAATACTCTGGCCACATGATGCAAAGAGCTGACTCTTTAAAAAAGACCCTGATGCTGGGAAAGATTAAAGGCAGGAGGAGAAGGGGACAGAGGATGAGATGGTTGGATGGCAACACTGACTCAATGGACATGAGTTTGAGCAGGCTCTGGGAGATGGTGAGGGATAGGGAAGACTGGAGTGCTGCAGTCCATGGGGTTGCAAAGAGTCAGACATGACTGAGCGACTTAACAACAGCAGTGTGTGTGTGTGTGTGTGTGTGTGTGTGTGTGTGTGTGTGTGTGTGTGTGTGTGTGTGTGTGTGTGTGTGTGTGTGTGTGTGTGTGTGTGTGTGTGTGTGTGTGTGTGTGTGTGTAAAGCACTGCGTTACTATGCATACAATTTATGGCACATTTTAAAAATAGACACTTGTAGAGCACAGGGAACACTGCTCAATGTTATGTGGCAGCCTGGATGAAGGGGGTTTGGGGGAGAATGGATATATACATATGTTCAAAAAAAGTCAGTATTTTCATGTCAAAAAATTTCAAAAAACCCCAGATACTTGAAATAGCTTTAATATGGGTAAATTACACTTAAGTGCCACAAAGGCAGTTTTTTGTTCCTAAGTCGTGTGTGTGTGTGTGTGTGTGTGTGTGTGTGTATGAGACCAGGAGAAACTGAATTCAAGATTAGTCATGAAGGCACCTTTCTACCACAAATGTTTAAGGCAGATATCCAGGCCATCAGGGTCTAGAGTAACTCACAACAAATCACACTTATGGACGAGTATGAAGTCTGAGGGAGAGTGTGTTACTAGTAAGTGTTGGGATTCTTTTCTACCTGGACTATTGTATCCTGCAATGACACAGGACCATCAGGCCAAAGGACAGCTACAGCTAAACAGAGATCCATGTAACTTTTCATGTATCAACTCAAGACGATCAACTGTGCATCACTTACTGAATTTTAAAATATTTATCTTATGATATTAATATTCATTTTAGCAAAACTAGAATATATAGATAAAAAGATAAAAAATATAACCCTACACCCAGAGATTATTTTTGCTTGCTAGCGAACCAAACATCTTTATTTACAGAAAATTTTAAATACCCAAGATCAAGGTCTGCTTTTCATTTTGGAAGCTTTTGCACAAGAACCTACATTTGTCATAAAGTAGTTTTTACTGAAAAGATTAAGGAGGAGGGAAAAGGGAATTAACCTTTAGTGAGAATCTATAACATGCTAGGTAGTTTCATCTATATTATGTGTTTTAAATTTCAAAACAACTCTGTGAGATTGATACTATTTTGAGATGAGGAATTTAAGGCTCAGAGAAGTAAATTATAACCGGAAGGGAGGGTTGAGTCAAGGTTCAAATATAAGTCTGCATAATCCCAAAATTATGTGTTTTATAGAATCACCTAGATAATCCATGCTTTTTATTAAAAACAAATACTTATTTCAAATTATTAGGTTTTAAATTTATCTGTCTATTCCATATAAAATCAGGTATGTTAGCCCACTGAAAGACATCAGAGAAACTGCTTAGCTTTCAGTTTTAGGACATAAAATTGTACTTATTTTTATTTGGAGGGAATGACAGGCTTGTGTGCCATGGTTACTATGACCTGATATTCTTCATATTATATGTGTTATTTGCTCAGTCATGTCTAACTCTTTGCTATCCTATGGACTGTAGCCTGCCAGGCTCCTCTGTCCATTGGATTTTCCAGGCAAGAATACTGGAGTGGGTTGCCATTCCCTTCTCCAGGGGATCTTCCTGACCTAGGGATGGAACCTGGGTCTCCTGCATTGGAGGAGGCAGATTCTTAAATTCTTTGTATTATAATTTATTATAAATTCCTAGTAAGTTTTGGTTAATTTCTACATATACTATTTTTTAAAATACTGAGTAGAATAGTAGTCCTTTATCCCACTAAGATCTATTAGTACATGTATTTATACATGAGATCATTCATATTTAGACTCATTCATTATGTTCACAGATTTCTAATGCTATTGTTATACACTATTGCCATTAACAAGTTCTATTGTTACTATCTGAAGCTTATGTGATTTAGTCTGCTCTCTGGTCTTGATCCTATCTACTGCTGCTAGAAATGGCTTGTAGATGTACCCATGCTTTGAGAGCTGCTCAGCATTAGCTGGTGCTAAACCCAGAACTGTTTTCCAAACCATCATCTTTGCCCAAGGGCATTAGCTTTGGAAACAGTAATCAAGTTCTGATTTCTAGGGTTTCAGGTTTTGCTTTATTGCTTTCTCTATATCCTGATTTTGAGGTGTTAAAATCTTTCTCACTGCAATGATATGTGTACCCACTTCTGTGTCGAGAAGTGTATCTACTTATACAGTTAGTCCCATAGTTAATTTAACAGGTGGCTTTTTCAGAAAGAAGGTCATTTTTAATTGTAATACAAAAGAACCAAGGTTGAGTGGATGTGCTTGAATGGGGCAACAGTAGCTCTGATTACTGTTTCTTTTCTGTCTACCTGTAATGGAAAATCTTCCTAGAATCTCAGAGTGCCCTTGGATGTTATTTGGTCCAGGATTCTTCAAACGAGAGTAGTTCATAGCCCTATGGAACATGAGGACTTTTCAATGTAGGAAAAAGGGGTACATTATTTTATGGGAATTAATTTCTAGAACCTCAACAGTTCCCATATTTAGACTTCCATTACAACAGACAGGCATACTTCTCACATATCCAGAATCTTTCTTTGATACACTCTCTTAGAACATAAAGTCTCCAATGTGTCAAGCAGGCAAAATTGAAAGTATTTTTGTTGATAAACATTCTTTAACCAAGACACCATAAACCCAAGGAAGGGCTCTTTTTGTTTTTCCTGCCATACACGTATTTCTAGCAAAGGCAAAGTGCAATGAAGTTAAGAAATGAACTATTTGAGACTGCTGGCAGGTTTTAAAATCCAATGCATCAAGAGGGAGAGAGGAATCTTTGTTTTGTGCCCCCGTCACCCACTCACCCATTGTCTATGAATGCTTTTCATCTGCAGAAGAGTTTCATGATTGCAAAGAGAATGTCAATAAAGTAAGAAGTATTCAAGGCAATGATGCCTTATTTAATCCAATTGTCAAACTCCTGGCAAGGCTCTGAGTTTTATCCATCTCTCTACTGCCTGCCTAGCATAGGAATTCTGAGCTGAGATGGTTGTGACAAAATTTGTATGAATTTATTTGAACTGAAAGAAACAAGCCAGACTTTTTATGGCAGAAAGTAAGTTTGATTTTATTGAAAACTAGCTCTACCGGTAAATTAAATAGTGAGTATTTCCCATACATTTGATGAGCTAATTAGAGATACTGAAAGTATATAATATGATAAAAGCATTCAAAAGAGATTATAACAAAGGTAAATGAAAATGAACAATGGTTCCATTTTCCACTCCATTCGGTATATATCAGATAAAATAAAGTGCCACTAAGTAAAAGAATAAGACACATAATTAGTGGTATGCATTTTGCTAAACCTTGGTGAAGCCTTTTCTGGTGTACTCCATAGAAATTGAGAAACTGGATTGATTTGGAAAACTGCATACAGAGTCTTTTTGAAATCAGATAGCTGCCAATTCTTTGCTTTCAATAAAACTGAAGAAGAAGTGTGGTGGAATTGACACTTGTAGACCACTAAATATACTTTTTGGAAATAGATCACTATGTGATTTTTAACAAAGGACTAACAAGGACTTCAAATAATTGAATGAGACATCTTCCTAAAACTATTCTTCCATTCCCATCTGCTTATTTTGTAGGGAGAGTTCTTATGTTTACACGTATAAAAAAGGAAAAACAGAAATAGAATTGATATTAAAATTTGCTTTGCTCTTGTAACAAGTAATATTCATCAGTGAATACATAAACTGTCTGAAAAGTCTCCATCTCAGAGAGGCATTTTTTAATACATTTCACTTTTTATATTTAATAATTATCAAAATGCTTAACATTATGTATATCATAATTAGGTTGATTTCAGCCAAATATGTACAACTGATAAATGGAAACAAAATTCAGTATAGAATGAAACAGATTTAAAAAAAAACAAACACTTAAGAGTACTATGGTTGCAGGAAATACAACTCAAATTAGTACACATATTTTAGACGCACAAGAACAAAATAGTTTTAAGATCACTGATCTAGCTTATCCTAGGAAATGGGCTCATTTTTTAAGTGCCTATCAATGTATATCTGCTTTAAATTATTCCACTATTTAGAATCTAGGATTTATCTTGAATTGAGGTCTCAAAATGTCTCTTTCCTAAAAGGTAGATGCCGCCCTGACCCTCTCACTATAATCAGTGATGCACAGAGATAAGGACATCACAGATTTCTCTCTGCTTAAATCCATGGGCAGCTAATATTAGTACACCATTCCTGCTAAAAAGCCTCTATCTGAATGTCAGGAGACCAGAGTTTTGTGAAGGTGCTTTGTCTTTTTAAATTCTGCACTGTTGCTTTTCAAGTCACGGCCCTCCTCTCATTCGGCCAGGTCAAGCGTGGTCACTGCTGTTAGCATTTTCAAATGCTCTTTATTGATTGTAAACACACCTGGAAGTCAGTTGTGCCATTGACACCGTCTGATAAACTTGTAAATACTTGGACAACCTTTTCCTCTGAAGCTCGTCAGCCCTCCCAGATAAAAGCCTGGAAACAGATGTCTTTCATCATGGCCTGAATTCCAGAAAACTCTGGCTTCAGAGGAAATGAAAGGAGGGCTAGTTCTAGTGCTCTCCATCCTCCCTCACTGAGATCACTCCATCCTTAAGCCCCCAGAGTCTGAACCTGGGAACGATCACAGGAAATACTAAGGTGGTCTGTAGGTTTTACCAAGAGAAAAAGGAGGAAAAGATGGAGGGAAAAATAGACAGGGCAACAGATTGCCCTGTAGTTATTCTAAACTCAAAGCGTGTGGGTTAGGAATCAAACCAATTAGAGCCTTCACAGTTAGAGATGTACCACATCTTCAAACACAATAAAGTATCATCTTGAAGGTTTTTTTCCCCAACCTGTCCTGTTGAGCCTCAATGTGGGAGCCACTAGCTGTCTTTTCACCTGCTACATGTGATTTTTCCTTTCATCAGCAAGTGTGTGTCACAACAGTCTTAATATCTTAAAATACAGTTGTCAGAGTATGAAAATATAAAGAGGTTGAGTACACATAGCTATTATTATTCCTCTCCTTCTTATGTGATTCCCAGTTTACATAGAAACACATCAGTAAAGTGGCATTTCTCAGATAACTCCATTAAATAAAGGACTTTGAGATATTTTATGAATAATAGTTTATAACCCCCAGATATCATAAGGACAAAACAGAGTAGTACTTAAAAATCCTATCGGTAATTTAGGGGGCTTGGTATCTGTTTGAGAATTACTCTATGACAGCGGAAAACCACTCAAAGTTAAAAAATACTACTCTTTGGGGTCATAGATATCATGAGCTTGCTGCCTGCATATCATGTGAGTGAACTGGCCTATACTGATTAAGATGAAAAGGCAGAAAATACATCCAACTCTGAAGGTCTAACAATTGTCAAGGAAGGTAAATGATAATAAATATCATCTTAGGTCCCACAGAGGCACTAATAATTAAGACATCAGGAAGCAAGGTTGGGCATTTATAGACAATCAATAGCCCACCCTCCAATTCTATGACCTAACCTTGGATTCATACTCTGACTTTGAGATCTCTGAGAGAAAGTATCTTTTTATAAACAACCACATGCCATAACTTAACATTATGTATACAGAGTGTTACATCACAAGCTAAGTGAATTAAAATATTACCTTGCAAACGTAGTTTAATGGACAAAATCAATGTAGCATCTAATTAAGGAGCTATTATACAATGCAACAACATAAATACTATATGCAGTATTGAATAAAACTCAATACTCTTGAAGCACTGTTAGCCCCATTTCTTCAATTCACAGGCCGTTTTTAACTTGCTCGAAAATCTAATTCTTTGAAATTGGCTTGTATCTGAGAAAATTCATACGTGATGAACAATAATGTAAAATTTAAAAGCAATCTGAACCTTTTTTTGTTTAAAGAGGAGGAATCACATAGTTTTTCAATTTGTCCTCATACAAAAGGAGTTTTTAAATATTTGCTGACATGTAATTGACATGCAACATTATATTGGTTTCTGATGCATAATGACTTGATAACTGTATATATAGTCAAACAATCATCACAGTATGTCTAACATACATAGTCACAATTTTCTCTGTACGTGATGAGAACTTTTAAGATCTACTTTTTCACAACTTTCAAACATATGAGACCAGTGAAGGAAGGGGAGGTAACCACCCCTCTGGGGACTGAGCCCAGAGACTGTCCCCGCCCTGTCTCACTTTCCCCAGAGGTGAGGGGGTGATGCCTGGGCACACCTTCCATGTGCCCCTCTGTCCCTGCTTGTGTGAACATACACACTACGGCTCCATCGCTGAGCTGGTCAGTTCCTGGCAGGGCTCCTACCCAACAGCGCCGTGTGGGATGGGGGAAGGCGGGCTGGGCTAAGGAGACCCTGAGAAGGGAGCCCCAGCTATGGGACTGCAGGAGGGAGAGAGTGGGGGCCCCCACCTCATCCTCATGGTGACTGACTAAAGCCACCATGTTGTGTATTATATCCCATGACTTATTTATTATAAAACTGGAAGTTTCTATAAAAGATTTTTTTTGTTGTTGTTGTTAACTTGGAGAAGTTATTTGGTAGAGTTACACTAACCAAAACTGATGGCCTTCATTTTGTCTTATATTAATTTGCTGTCCTCAGACACTTGGTCATGTCTGACTCTTTGCGACCCCATGGACTGTATGTAGCCCATCAGGCTCCTCTGTCCATGGAATTCTCCAGGCAAGAATACTGGAGAGGGTTGCCATTTCCTTCTCCAGGAGATCTTCCTGATTCAAGGATCAAATTTGCATCCCCTGCATTGGCAGGCAGATTCTTTTACTGCCAAGCCATTGGGGAGAGCCCCATAAAACGTTAGGATGTATAAACAAATTTAAAAAAATGTGTACAATAAGCATTTTTCTCTTCTGTCTGTAAAAAAGTAACCTACATGTGTGGTTGGCAAGTGCCATTTGATCATTCATAGGAACCATCCACTTTAAGAGACAGTCTAAATTTCAATCTACATAAACCCAAAATAAGTACTTTTAATTTCTGTATAGTTACTGGATCTGTTCATATGTGTGTTATCAGTGCATAAAAGATTAAACAGTTGTTTAAAGTAATTATATTTCACTTAATTGAAATTTCCCACCAACAGTTTTAATTAGGCCAGCTTTTCTTCACTCCTCTTTAATCCACTGTGTGCTAATTTCCACTGTCACTGTCATCAACCATTAGATTATAGTTTATTTGAAATATATAGCACTTGGTATCAAACACTCTACACAGGGGCAGCAGTGGTGGTATTATTATTAATACTGTGAAAATCTAATGTTTAGAAACATCTTCTAAAATCCCTCAGCCTCCCAAAGAAAGAAGAAGGGTGAATATATAGCACTTGATATCAAACACTCTACACAGGGGCAGGAGTGGTGGTGTTTATTATTACTGTGAAAATCTAACATCTTCTAAAATCCATCATCCTTCCTAAGAAAGAAGAGGGGTGTCATGAAGTATTATTAAAACAGACGATGGAAAAGCAAAGAACAAAAAAACACAGTAAAAGCATTAGTCACAGCCAGTGGGTACATGTAAAGTAGCAGCATATATAAAATACAAATAAATATACTACATAGATATGCAATAGCTTCTTTTCAGTCTTGCAAAGAAATCAGCCACGTGAGGATGAAAATAACTGATGCCAAAGCAGAAGAAAAATATTCTAGATTAGAAACAGAGGAAGGTGAGCCAGGGAAATGCTGAAAGGCAAAGAGCCTGTTTCTCATGTGACGGAAAAAGGTGTCTTTATCCGGTTGCTTTGAGATATAAAGTACTATGACATTTTGCAAAAAGTCACAGAATGCCAAATGCCAAACATAAATACAAGCATGTACACACAGATAATAATAATAGGTACATCATATAAATATACTTACACATGTACATATTTTTCTGGGTGTTTATATTGAAAAAAAAAAAGAAATACAGCATTCTCTAACCTCTTAAATACCAATTTTTAAACTCGGAACCAATTGATTTGAAAGTCTGTTAGCTTAAAGTGTAAACTTTTGAAAGTTTAGAGAAAGGGCAAGCTGAGGAAAGGTCAATAAACGATAATCCTTTAATGTGTTTTGTATGTAAAGGCTTCTAAAACAAAATGAAGATAGTATTCCAACTTCATACACTAGCTGAATGAAGAAAGCTCAATAAACCCAAGGTGATATAAGAGATGATACACTGAATTAGAATCTATTTACAGACTAAAAATAAAACAAAGTTCACACTTGTGAAAGAAGGGCAGAAAAGCCTAGCCATTGACTCAGAAGGTAGAACACTGTATAAGTCCTATAATAAAAATGTGAATGTTCAATGCTTCAAGTAACTGAATGAAAGGCACTCATTCAAAGATAATATTTGTAATTCTAAAACCTCTTCCTTCTCCCATACGGAACTGGCTCTAACATGGGTAAAAATAAATTTATAGAAAAGAAGAAGAACACAGGACACGTGATTCTTTCTCTTACCATTGTCGCCAGAAGGTAATGACACGGTGTTGGTTGGCATGGTATCAGAATTCACTTTTCCATTCTCAAATGTGTCATTTTCGGTCTGCTGTAACTGCCAGTTGAGGCCAAAGAGATGCATTGCTGGGGGCAAAAAACACACGCTGTTTAAAGGTCTGCTGCTCCCAGCTACAACAGCAAATGGTACATCTGTTCATAACAAGAGCCACGTGTAAAGTTAGAATCTCCATGTTCTGAATAGCAAGAGTCACAGGTAAAGTTAAGACTGTCCATACTCTGAGTAACAAGTGTCACATGTAAAGTGAAAATTTCCCTGTTCTGAAATGCCAAGGATGAATCGCCTAATAAAAATTAGAAAACAGTTCCTCACACAAAGGCAATTTAGGCAGCAGTGCAAGGCAACATAACAAAGATTTGCTATTACTCGGCTAATTAGTACTGAGAAACTCAGAATGAATCACTCTTTGCTCTGCTGTGTTCCAATTCTACCATTCACCATCATTTAAGTGAGTGGCAGACAGGACCACAGGCTCCTTGGATATGTACAATACTTGGTTGTAACATTTATAGGTTCTTAAGAGTTGGCGATGGACAGGGAGGCCTGGTGTGCTGCAATCATAAAGAGTTGGACATGACTGAGCGACTGAACTGAATCGAAGAGACATGGCGCTCTTCACTTGGACTAAGGTAACAAGTGGTCTCACAGATCAATATGGTGCATGAAATGGTCAGCATGGATTCAGATGCACAACATACAGTAATATTTGAATATTCTTAATTTAAGATGAATAATCTTCAAAACTCTGACTTACAATTCAGCACTAGCACAGATCAAGCAACATGCATATGTGTCAGATTCAGTTCAATTCAGTTCAGTCACTCAATCTTGTCCGACTCTTTGCAACTCCATGGACTGCAGCTCACCAGGCCTCCCTGTCCATCACCAACTCCCGGAGTTTACCCAAACTCATGTCCATTGAGTTGGTGATGCCATCCAACCATTTTATCCCTCTATCGTCCCCTTCTCTTCCTGCCTCCAATCTTTCCCAGCCTCAGGGTCTTTTCCAAAGTGTCAGGTAACTTCACATAAAGTTTTTGATGTAGGATTGATAATCTTATAAATTTATGTATAAATTCATACATAAATTTTATATGTTTACTAATTTTCTTTATGTAAATACCTTAGCAAATAGCTAACTAGAAGACCAAGTAATTACAAAGAGAAAGGTAATATAATTTATTATTTTACATATTTTTACTTTATTCTTTAAAAATATTTAGAATAATGCTCACTGTCACATTAACCATTAACACTGAACGTTCATTTGTGCTCCATAAAATAGAGTTTAGGAATTAATCCCTAAGGAAGGCTAAATATCCATGGGGAAATCTGGTGATTGTCATATTACTATGCCACGAAGGAGAATTTTTCAACATTATTTGACAGTATATATTCATTATACACATTGGAATTTACCAAAGAGAGATGTAAGAGTTTAGAAAGTACTGTTAGAGACGGTGTGATAATGGCTACTGCTAAAAAGCCCTTATTAAATATCAAATATATATTAACAAAACTAAGCTGTTACAGAGTGTAAAGAGCAGTTAGTTAGACGTGGGTTCAATCTCAGTCTAGAATTTGTTGTTATTGTTTAGTCGCTAAGTTGTGTCTGATTCTTTTACGACCCCATGGACTGCAGCCCTCCAGGCTCCTCTGTCCAGGGGATTCTCCAGGTAAGAATACTGGAGCGGGTTGCTATTCCCTTCTCCAGGAATTTTCTAGACCATATGTATGAAGGATAGCTGGTACCCACTGGCGCAGCCCGTAGTATGTAGGTCTTTCATCTACTTATTCTGTACTCCAGGTTCTTGAACCATTTGTAGTCACCTGCCCAGTCTCTCGATAAACACCCACCTCAAGCCCTCACATCTGCAGCGCTCTCTACCCACTGCAAACTACCTATTCTTCCCTCTGATAGTCGGCGTCAGCTTCTTGGGGAGACCTCCCTGACTGCGTGAAGTATCTCCCAAGACTGTCTTAGACCATTCATGTATCTCATTTGCCTCATACAGTGTCTGCTACCAACCAGATCTCAGTAAGCATCTGTCAAAGAAATAAACTCCATTTTCTGAGGTTTTAAAATTTCAGACAACACTTACGTGGACAACTTTAGCAACTAAATTGCTAAAGTATAGCAATTTAAGGCAAAGTTAATAAATACCAAATAAAAATATAAATGGCTAAGAATGGAGTGTTACATTATTAATGATGAATTAATGACTGACCTTAGCATAATGCTATAGGAAAAGTATAATAGCTGAGTCAAAGTCCATTACCATGGTATATAATTGATCAATTTTTCAAGAAGATTCAACAGTTTGGGGACATTCTATTAACAGTCTCACATTCTTTTGTTAATAGTTCCTTATATAAAAAATCATCCTTTAGTAAAGAAACACACCAACATAGACAGGAACATAGTCATATCCACCCAGGAAAATTTGTAACAAACATATAGACTCATACTCCCTGTTTAAATGATAGTTTTTCAGCAATTTCCTTTAAACACTAGTTTTTTTCCAAGGATTAAGATACAGGTTTACAATTCTCCAATATACAAACTGTCAACTCATAAAGAAGTATAATTTCATGTTATTTTGCATTAAAGCATGTAGTTTTTGAGTGGCAAAATATCAGAAGCTTTCTAAACATATATCACTTCAGACATTTTCCAAGGTTTTAGATAGTTCAGCAATGTGTGAATAAAATGCTGTAGTTTTGCATACAGTAAAAGTTCTGACAGACATACCCTGGCTTAGCAATAATATTCCAAAAGAGCCATAGTTTCTACACAAAATAATGTATCATCATTGTGAGCTTTTATATAACATAAAAAGCCTTCTTGAATGGTAGATTTGCTTATATTACTGGTTTTAACAGACTCTGAAGAGGAGGAACAGTCCCTGGGTCATGCACAGATATCAAATGTTAAAAAGCAATGCTATGTTTGTGTTTGGAGAGCTATTTTACTGTTTGCCAGATGGGCCACAGCTTTATTACATATATTTTTTATTATAGAAAATCTCAGTAAAATGGGATTTTGGTTCTACTTAAGATGTCATATAATGAGAAACATACCAAATGGTATTGTATCTTGTTAAACCCTGCTTTGAAAACAGACACCAAACACTTGTTTGGTCTCAGGATGTTACGTACTTTGCAAGTGCTGGTGTTTGGTATTGAGTGAAGCTCTCGACACTGATGTGTAACTTAAGAATTTCATGCAAATGTAGAAATTGATTGCAAAGTTAATGAGAGACAGAGACACACAGAGAGAGGGACAGAGAGAGATAACAAAGAGAGAGAGAAAAAGGAGGCAACAAACTCAAAGTCAGAATGCTACTGAAATTACTCAGCACTGGTGTAATGAGCTATCTTGGCAGACAGATAAAGGGAGAATTAGAGAAATAAAATACACCTATAAAGAAAGAAGGATGATCCTAATTCTTTAATGCCCAGGCTGGAAAGCAGAGTTGATTCCATGAGAAGTTGCTGCCACTCTTCATGATGCTGTGATGGGTCCTGTTTGCACAGGAGGGCATGGGAAGAGTGTCAGAGAAGAGACTGGCAGCTCTGGCTCCGCCGGGCCCTGACCCCCGGGTGGACCGCTTAGCTAACGAGGACGGCTTAGGCGAGCTGGTACCGACTGGCAGCAAGACCAGGCATTTCTCAGCCGCAGACAGGGTCCTCTGTGTTGGTGTGGGAACATGGGGATGCAGTATTTTTTAAAAATAAAACATTCACTGAACACTTAGCTATGTGTCAAGGGTTTTGCTCGTGCTTTAGCCTATCATCTCATTTAACCTTCCCAAGGACTCCATTAGGTAGTTACTATTTTTTTTTTAATTGTAAATCTGTGAAAACTGAGACTTTCTGAGTGTAAGGTTCCAAAGGAGTAAGTTGTGGACTGTGACCTCAGACCCAGACCTCCTGACCACCCAGACACACATCACCTATAACCTATCCCAGGGCGGCGGAGTGTGAAAATCCACACAGAAGGGAGTTGACTAACCTCTGTGAGGGTCGTGGGCTAGAGGCACGATTCTGCACCACATCTAGGAGACTGAAGGCAAAGACAGAATTCGGAGGGGAAGGAAGGGAAAAACCCATAACCGGTAACACTTGTGCACTCCAGGCACCGTCCTGCCACACGAATACTTTTCCATCGAAGGATATTGTTGCAAAAGGAAAGCTTTACGGTAATGTTATGACGGTGATTAAATTAATAACAGGCTGTTCTGATTAACTCCAAGAGTCTTAAAAACAATTTAAAAACTACATAAGTAAACAGTAGAGATGTGTATTTTAAAGTTATAGAAATACTCATGTAGATATCATCAGTTCAGTGTGTTTTCTTTGCATTTTAAAATACCTTGATAGCTATTATCTCCTAATAAATGTACTGTGTGACAGGATCGTTACCCCTGATGTAGGAGGATGTAACACAGGCAGACAGGGGGGTCAGTGATTTACCCAGTTAGTGCATGAAGAAGACTCATGATACGTATCTCTGTGTGTGTCTGTCTCTCATTAACTTTGGGATCAGTCTCTGTATTTGCACAGAGATCTTAAGTTACACATATTAACTGTCAAGAGCTTTACTCAACAACAAACACCAACATTTTCAAAGTATATAACAGATCTCCTGATGCTATTTCAGGATTCCTTTTTCTGCACTGTGCTGTTTTCCTACTTATCTGAATCAAAACTGAGCACTCACCTCAAAGGAATTATAAAAAGTCGAACACAAATTGTTAATTCATGTCTCTTTTGACAGTCGCAGCCATACTCAGAAGTTGTCCATTTCTTAAAATTGTTTTGTAAATACAAGATGTTTACCAACTATAAATAGCTGTATTTTTGCAAGATCATTTAAAGGTTGCTTGTTGGGAATTAGAATATATTTTCTCCATATTAAAAAATCTTAGATACAGTGGGTAAGTCCCCACAGATGCACAAAATTCTGTCTGCATATCCAACAGAAACATGTATCCACATAGCACTAAAAGGCATGAACAAGAATGTTCACAGAAATATTTGTTATAGCCCCAAACTTGAAAGAACTCAGATGTCTGCTGGCAGTGGGATGGATAAACAAATTATAGGATCATCATACCACGGAATTCCATACAGCAATGTGAATGAGTGAACCACCTCCAGATGCCACAGTATGGAAAAACTTCACAAATAGAATACTGAGCAAGGGAACCCACTCACAAATGACGTGAATACTGTGTAAGTCCACGTGCATAACATTCAAAGCAGGTGAAAGTCCCCGGAGTGACTCTCTGCAGGGAGAAGCGGGGAGGCGGTGACCAGCAGAGCCCGTGGGGGCTTCTGGAGAGCGGGGAATATTCTATTTTTCTGCCTGGGAAGTGGTTCCACTGGGTTGCTCACTCAGGTTCTGTATACTTTTCTAACTACATACTAAACTTAAATACTTTATTTAAAGTAGTCCATCTGACACAGAGCATAGATAAAGAATGTGTTTTTACCTTCCCTGAACCTTTCCGGCAGGTGCTTTTCTCTGCAAAGCTCCCAGGCATTCCTGCCCTTAAGGTTGTGGGCGAGACAATGAGGACAGCCTGTTACAGCAACAGCACCCCGACCCCCCGGCCCCGCTGAGATAAATAGAATAAATGCATACACAGAGCAAAGACCCAGTGTAGAAGGATGGTAAGCGACTCCACCAGGTAAGAGGAAAAGGGAAGAGTGAGACAACGGTCAAGAGACAGAAGAAACCCACATGTCCAGTGATGAATGGATAAAGAAAATATCATATACGTATGTTGTTGTTTAGTTGCTAAGTCACATCTGACTATGACCCTATGGACTGTAGCTTGCCAGGCTCCTCTGTCCATGGGATTTCCCAGGCAAGAATACGGGAGAGGGATGCCAATCCAGGGATTAAACCTGTGTCTCCTGCATTGGCAGGTAGGTTATTTATATACCACAGAGCTACAGGGAAGCCCATTATATAAATACACAAGACAAATACTGCTTGATTTCACTTACATGGGCATCTAAAATAGTCAGGCTCAAAGGAGCAGACAGGTGAATGGTGCTAAGGGCTGGAATGGGGGGATATGGGGAGTTGTTTAGTGAATAGAGAGTTTCTATTTTACACGATGAGAAAGTTCTAGAGCTCTGTTGCACAACAAGGTGAATACATCACAGACTCCATGAGCTGGCCAGATTTGCCTGTCTACCATTTAGATAGTGTCCTTAACTTCCCTGCTTCCATGACATTGTTCCTTATAATTCCTGGTGTCTGGGGTGCCTTCCCCAAACTCTGCCTGATGAAATCTCACAAACACCTTAACATCTAGTCCACATAACATTTTGTCATGAAGTCTTCCTAAAATTAGTTTCCACTCTATACTGCCATAGCAATTTATATTATCTTGAACAGCCCACCTTGTATTTGAATAAATTTGTAACTGTTTCTTGTGTGGGAAGTAGCAGGGGTCATAGGAGAAGCACAAATGGATTTTTGCAGATAGGGGGTTAAAAATAGGTACTCTGATGGAAAATGATGAGTTTGGGGTTGGGTAAGGGAATAATGCATAGGATGCTAGCTATGGTAAAATGGGAGAGGATAGTTACAGGAAAAAAGTTTAATATGTAATTGAGCTTTTTCAATATTTTCCTTAGAGTTGATCTTAGAGGGCAGGCTCTCCATAGCTTGGTTCCTAAGAAATAAGAGTGATAACAGAGAATCTGAGACTGGTAACAGTCAGAAGCAGCCTTAGCACATTATTGATTTGAGATGCATAAACACCATAGACGTTAGTTTCTGCAAAAATGCCTCAGTTAATAATGTGTTAGAAAGGACCTAGTATAATTCCTGTTTTTGCACAGCGGGAGAATACAGATTTTCAAGATGATCCCCAGTCAGAACTCTTTTAAATTAGTTGTAGTATCTGACACTTGCCATCTACAAAATTCATGAGCATACTTTTTATACTACCACCCTAGTCAATGATAAAAGAATTACAAAGATATCAACTTTAGAAATAACTCAGTGCTAAACTGTCAATCACCTTTGCAACCTATGTTACTTATAGCCCAATAGTCTGCTCTACACTACATCTGAAGGGTTTTGCCTGGTATTCTTAGATTGTAACTGAATTCAAGATGCTTAAAATTAAAATATTTCTTGTGCCACTCAAAAAATATTCTATAATTTCTTGGTTTTTTTCTTTGTCGAAATGCCAAGAAAAAGATCTCATTAATTGAGATAATTTTGAGACAACATGCCGGTGAAAATCTACCAGTGAAATTTTATGAAGAAATTTTCAGGCTCTGAAACACCACTGAAGGGAGAGAAATTATAGCATCCGTTCCCTTTATTTTTCAAGGCTGATGGAGATGAAAGGAATGTGTGGTAATATATTTATTTCACCTCCTCTCCCATAAAAAATCAGGCATGCCATTGTTTTTAACCAATATATGTTGGTTTGATATTTAAAAGCCAGCATGTAGAAGACTTGAAACCAAAATGTGTCATTAAGGAAAATTATATGCCACCAAGGAGCAAATTCAGTGCCATTTTTAGTTCCATGTTGAGAGAAATGGTGCCAAATTTTGATCTTGTCTCTGGGGATCATGCCACTGAAGTTGGTATCACAGCTACTATTATTTCTACTGGCGCGCCTGTGTTCTCAGATACTGCCAGACAGGGACGGGAAGGAGGGGTGGCGACAGCTGGTGACATGGTCCAGCAATCTGCCAGAACCTTAGAGTAAATTACAGGGGATGTTGCGACGCAAGCACCCTTGCCATCAGAAACCCGAACCCAGCTTATGCCACCAGAACCCTGAAGAGTACACTCTGAGGCTTTGGCAACTTAAAATCTAGTTCTTAGCATGCCTGGCATTATTGGCTAAATGCTAGTTAATATTACAAGATCAAGCACGCGTTCTCACAAAGACAAAAAAAGTAAGAGATAATATGAGAACCAGATTCTGGTAAAAACAAACAAAGACAAAAAAAGTAAGAGATAATATGAGAACCAGATTCTGGTAAAACAAACAAAAACAAAAAACTAAGCTAAACGATATCCTGAAAGTGTTTGCAATCCAGTTGGATTTTTAGCCTCCAAAACCTTCCAAGTTCATCTCAGCAAGCTAAGGTTGAAAGCTTTCCTGTCTTGAAATTCACTTCACATCCACCATGGTATGTTTTTCCCCAAAATAATCTTTCTGAGAAAGAATCATTAAGAACATGTTATCAGAAGCTGCAGGAAAAGCAAATCAGAATCTGATCATTTAAGAGGCATGACTGCAGTTTTCGGCACAGGCCGTGTGGCATCCTGTGGAGCCCTTATTTGACATTTAAAGAGACCTGGGTCCAAGTCTCAATTCTGGCTCTATCGAGTTCTGGAAGCTTGGCAAGTCCCTGGGCCTCTCTGAGGCTTAGATATCTTATTTATGTAAAAATCTGAAGCTTGCACTCACTGATCTTTAAGGTTTCTTCCAGATTTATAGTCTATGGCATGTCAATATAATGCTTTAAAATATAAATATTTAGGCTAAATCACTGCACATAAGGGAAAAAAAAAACATCTGGCATTAATAAAATATCAACATATTAGAATACCAGTGCTGTGGTTCCTTTGTCTTCATTTTAAAATAAAGTAAAATTTCATGGGCTCAAACTATCATTTTATGCATACTATTCCTTGGGTATCTTGCATTTTGAAAGCAAAATTTCTTCATTTTGTGTTTAAATTTCATGAATACATAAATATACATGATGCACATGTGCAATGATTAGATTTTACAGAGAAAATGAGAAGAATACTCTTAAATATAGGGCAATGATTTGATTTGATTCATGTTTCCAGAATGCAACCAAGTTTTCAGTGCAAAATGAAAGCATCTCATGTAAAGATTGCAGTTTGTAACTTGGACCCCTACTGGTCTAAACTGTCATTAGGAATACATAGTTTTCCATAAATTAGCTTTTGTTTTGGATTTCCTGCTGTGTTCATATACATGTTGACGGAATGTGTTAGGCAATATTTTGGCATTCAAATCCATTATTATTTGTTATTAACTTTTAAGGCTAATGTTATTTCAAAAGTTTATACCTTGCTGACCCAAACATGGTTATTTGAAAATCAATATTTCTTTTGAAAGCTTAAATATTAGTATGTGCTCAAATTGCCATTGAAAAGATATTATCCCAACTATAAGATATTTTGATATTCAAAGGAATTAACACTTAATGCAGCAAGGTTCTCTGATATAATGTATAATCTACTAGAAATCACAAGCTTTATGAACAAACACTTTTGAAGGGGAGAAGGGGAGGGAAGTAAGGAACGACTGCTGATATTTTATATTCCTATACTGTGTATTTTTCTTTTCGATCCTTTCTTGGCCTGTGTCATTAATGGGCGTGTAAAACCACGGCTATGATTCAGCTCTGTAGGTTTGTTTCTGCCAGAATATTAGACACCTGTTCTTTTAGAAATAATCATATTAAAAATTATACTTTTAAATTTCATAGCCTTTTTTCTTTCTCCCCTATGGAGATTTAGTATACCACGTTGAAGGATGCCGCTTAGTAAAATAGCAATTCCAGCTGCCCACTGACAGCCAGGGCTGACGCTGACAGAGGCTCATGAAAATCAAGCTGTTGTTTCTGTAACCAAGAGAATTAAGTTGGGATTTCTACAACAGATTGTTTCATTAGGTTTTCTCTTGTTTCCAGGTTCTGTTCTAAAAATGAAAGGAAGCATTCCTTCTCCAACCAAATAGAAAGACCAAAAGTGTTCACCCTCATGACTGACTGCCCAGAGGGGCCAGTCATTATCGATAAGCCAGAGAATCTTTGAAGTAACAGTTGTCAGCGTTAAAGAATATGGTATGAGGACCCATTCCAAGAACATTCAAAATACAGAATGAAATCATTTACATGATTTATAGACTATGCCTTGCTTGCCAAAATACTGAGTTTGCTGTTATCGTGAAATGTTTGTTTCAGAGGATTCATTGGTGACAGTTATTAGCAGCTTCACCATTGAAATCCCATGGATTTACTCATTATTCAAAGGCTTGTTGTACTGACTCAATTTTAGAAATAATAATATTAAAAGGAATCTGGATTCCTTTCTCCTCAAAACGCTATTTAAGACCTATATCCTACTTTTATGCAAATAAATGTGTATAGATGTTAGTGACCTACTTAAGCACATAATATTTCCTTGGCTTGTTTTAACTTTTTGGAAGAAGAGTGCAATAGACCTGAAAATGGTAATTCTTTGAAATTTTAAGACACTTTAATCATCATTATTAAAAGATCTAACTATCAGGGATATGGAGATTCTTAGAGGAAGGCTTGGAGAAGGAAATGGCAACTCACTCTGGTGTTCTTGCCTGGAGAATCCCAGGGATGGCAGAACCTGGTGGGCTGCCATCTATGGGGTCGCACAGAGTCAGACACGACTGAAGCGACTTAGCAGTTGCAGCAGCAGGCTGGTAGATTAAAATGTGGCAAAATCCAACAGTACATGTATGGCTGAGGCCCCATCACCATTCACAAGAAACTATAACAATATTGTTAATCAGCTATATCCCAATTTAAAATAAAAAGTAAAAACAAACAAACAAACAAAAAAACACAACCCTCTGTATAGGCCAAACTATTTATCTGGTGGTGTCAGTTTGAAATCCTTAAGTGAGAATATTTTTAAGACCTTTCCAGTTTAAAAATTTAGGTTTCTATTGTTCATTTCAAAATTTCAACTTAGGAATACTGTGATGTAGGACATACTTATTGCATACATTGGAAAAAACATCTCTTACACTACAATTGTTGTAGGTACACATAAAAATATTTTTTGTCTTCCTTTAGGTGGTTTGCTTCTCCAACACTTCATTTGCTTTTAGAAAGATCTACATTTCTGCTCCAATGAATCAATAAAGAATAATTAATGTGAAAAAATTAAAAACGGTAAAATCCGGAAAAATAGCCTCTTCAAAATGTCCCTTTCATAATAATAATTATGAAATAATCAGTCCACTTTTTCCCTGAGAAGCTACATTTGAGAGAAAGAACATGATTTGTGAGTGTGTGAATGTGTGTATGTGTGTGTGTGGTTGTCAAGTGATAAATTTTATTAATAACAATATCAAAGACCCTTCAGGAACACAGGCACAACCAGCTCAAGTAGTTTGCTTGTTCAGGATTCATTTGTCAACAAAGATTTAGTCAGTGTCTCCCTTATCAAGTTCTGTTGCCTATGAAAGCTGAATGATGTGGAGACCACGTCACCACTTCTGACACCTCGTAGGGAACCATAAATTCCACACGTCCCATCAGCCTGCCTTGACCGCTCACGTCATCTCATCAGGCAGGGCTGAAAAACAGCTTGGGAAGCCAGTATTCCAGCTGTTCCCCATTCATCTGGGCTCACGTGGAGAGCAGCTTTCCTCAGTTATGAACTTAACTATAATTAATGATATTTATGAAGCTGTTGTGGAAATTTTTTTCAAAGCAAAATACCGAGGAAGTCGTCTCTGACACCCTGGAGATGGCTCTCGCCGTCCACCTGCTTCTGTGTTTGGGGGTCTCAGGCGCCTTTCCTAAAAATAAATGACCCACTTTCCCACTTTCAACATGCAGTGCTTCTCTCTATGTGATTCTCGTCTGAGATCATAAGGAATATCTTTGAAGAAGTAAAATGCATCTAAAAACAGCTTCAGTCTTAAAATAAATAATGGTAAAATCTGTGATGACTTGAAATGACTGAAACAATATGGTTAGATTTTATGTATAAATTCTACGTAACTCAGTGTCTCAGGAGCTACATCATGAAGCTAGCTTGTAAAAACTACAAGTGGGGTTAAGGAACAGATGAAGCATCCAGAACAAAATTAAAAGATCCCACGGTAAAGACCTACAGCATTTTCAGTCCTCTCAGCAGGGACCCCTGGACATTTTCTTTAATATGCTCTTCACCTTTATCATGTAATTGTGAACCTTCTATGCTATTGTTATTTTATATATAAATATTTTTACATTTACATATTTAATATAGTTTTTCTTTGTGAAAAACTTACTGGCAAAATTTTAAACACTTTTTTTTAATAACAAATTGCAATTTTTAAGTAAATTCTTAAGTCTTATAAGAAACAATGCCCTCTGATATAGTGGAGTAAAGTTCTGGACTCAAAATAAGAAAACCTAGATAATGTGCTTATCACGTTCATTCCCTAAGTCATGTCTGATTCTTTGAGACCTCACGGTCTCAAAGCAGGTTATAGCCTGCCTGGGTCATCTCTTCATGGGATTTCCCATGAAAGAATACTGGAGAGGGTTGCCACTTAAACATTGACTGGCTTTAATGCTGGACAAGTCACTGATTCTCTGCGCCTAAGATTTTTCTTTCTAAAAAATTGTGGATACTGATATTTGATTCACTAGGCTGTGAAATAATAGCAGCTAAAATTAATTGGGCACTTACATTTTATAGGCACAGTGATTATTTTTCTTTTTATCACTAAAATTGAAATATAATTAATTTACAGTGTTGCATTAGTTTCAATTGTAAAGGAAAGGGATTCAGTTAAACATATATGCATATCTATTCTTGTTTAGATTCTATTATAAAAAATAACCTATTTTTCTATAGGTTATTATAAGATATTGAAAATAGTTCCCTGTGCAACACAGTAGGTCTTTTAATAATTATTTTGTGAAATATTCCCAAGATCTCTACTATTACTTATCCTGTTTACAATGACAAGGAAACCCAGGTTTATGAAGGTTAACTACCCTGCTCAAGATGACATAGCTGATAAGTGACAGAGGTGGGATTACAAATTCAAATCTTACTGCTTTGAGGCTCTGTGCTTATAAATAGCATTCTAAAAATACATTGTAACATGATATTCAAGTTTGACACCATATTTTCCCACATAAGATCACTGTTGTAAAAGTTATGCCTTTCTGTGAATTCAGTGTTTAGGAAGGTTACTCAATACTTAGTAAATTTATTGGGATTAAACTGACTGTGATCTTGGAAATAATTAAACGGAAATGCCTGGGAAAAACAAGTAAACATGTCCAAGATGCAGAAGTACTGTATCATTTTTATTTTCTCAGAGCAAAGGGCCTCATATCCTAGCTTCACATACAGTAACATGTTAGGAGCCTTGAGTGTCCTTCTATAGCCATGGAAAACCACAGAAAATGTAGGATGACAATGCAGAAGGCTTCCTCTCTTTTAGGGGCAGAAGCGATAAGAGGAGAAAGAGTTCACTAGTGGAGGAGGCTGAAAGGGTCAGGCTGTGGCTATAACATTAGCGAGAAAAGACAATTCCAGTGGGTTCCACCAACACCAAGTCAGGCTGGCCGATGGGAAAAGCCACAAGGATGATCCTTTTTTTTTTTTGATGTAGGCCATTTTAAAGTCTTTATCGCATATGGTTCTATATTGCTTCTGTTTCATAGGTGTGGGGGAGGGGAATTTGTTTTGCTTTTTGGCTGCGAGGTGTGTGGGATCCTACCTCCCCAACCAGGGATCAAACCTATGCCCCCGGCATTGCCTCTGGAAGGTGAAGTCCTAGTCATTAGACAGCCACGGCAGTCCCCGGACGAGCCTCTCTGGAAGCCTGGATAAGTCACCAGTGATGAAACGCAACAGTTCAAGAAAGAGATCGGAAGTTCTTATCTTCAGAAATACTGAGTATTTTCTCCCAAAACAAGTTAGTACTACACAAAAGTGGCTCTAGCTAAAAAAATATAATTGTTCTTTGATTCACTGTATATGTGCTTAAAATGCACCATGGAAGCGTCTCAAGGTAATGTTCTTTCCCCTTCTAGACCCAACTCAATAATGGAAATTGGACAGGTAGACCTATTTGGTTCTCAAATGCAGAACAATGATCTCTATCTCCAAGCAACTTTTGAAGTACAGGAAACACATGTTTTAGAAATATCTTCAAAATAGGTTAATATAGAACTCCTGAATGCTTGGAAACGAATGTGGAAATATGATTTAACAGCTTTTAAAACTATTTTCTGAGTATACTCTACAAAGAAAATTCTTAAAGCATAAAAGTGTGTTATCTAAAATTAAAGGAAAGGAACAAACAGAAACAGGCTATAAATTCTTGTGGAAATTTTAAATCTAGTTACCCCAAATCTCCAAAGAAAGATTTCTTTCCACTTCTAGATATTAACTACAAAGAGGGTTCTAGCTAAACAAACTCAACAAATAAAAAATATCATAACTTCCCCCCCTCAGATACTTCCAAATTTATTTTTATTATATCACAATGCATTGGTTTTAATATTCCTGAGAACTGATTTTGGGGGCCACATTTAGGTTTATGTGGTAATGCTTAAAATTTGTTCTTATGTCAGCATTTGTCAAAACACATACTACTATTTATTATTCTGGTTTTAGCAGGAAAACCTTTCTCTAATGCTCAAATTCAGTAAATACTGCATTTTATGCACTGCTCTAGCCTTCCACATTTTATTTCTCCTTTTAAAATAGACTTCCTGATGAAAATTAGGCGCTCAGTGTTCACTGTCTGAGACATAATCTCTAAGAGGGCAAGGACTGTGTAAGATTGCTCACTGCACTATCTGTGATAATGTCTCAATAAATAAATGTCCAAAGAATGATAGATGGATGGATGAATGAACGGTTACTTCCTTTTCTGATGTTATTTTATTAGGCCACTAAAGAAATGGGGGTATCTTATTGTTAAGGAAGGACAAGATGTGAGTAGTCTGAAGACATTCTAAGATGACACAGGAACAATAAACTAAAAAGAGTCACTACACATGTGCATTTTCTTTGATCTGTTTTATTTAAGGATGAAATCTCTGTTGGAACATAGATTCAATGGAACATAGAGGTTTTCTGCTGAATTCATTCCTAAGATTCCTAGCAATCCATCAAGCTCTTTTTTTTTTAACCTCATATATGCCAGTTACTTTTCCTTTCACTCCTCTGTATGTAGCTATTTCTCTCAGTACACACTGCTCTCAGTAACACTAATGTTGAAGCAAATGACATATGCAACACCGATTAAATATTTATGCAATGTAGCACTGAAATGGTAAATATTGTATTATGCTTTCCACTTGTCATTAGTCGGGAGTTGTTGCTACATTCTGCAAAAATGATAGCCTAACACAAAGAAGACAGCCCTGTATTTCACAGGCAAAATATTTATCTATAGCACAAACTAGAGTTTAGATGACTTTAAAGGTATTTTTTATTGCTGCTGTCCTTGGACATTTTTCAAGTCAGGGAGAGTCTTATATTTGAATGGTAAAAACAGCCTGCTTATACTATTTCCCATATATTATTCACTTTGAAAAGTTAAAGTGTTAGTCGCTCAGTCGTATCTGATTCTTTGCAATCCTATGGACTGTAACCCGTCAGGCTCTTCTGTCCACGGAATTCTCCAGGCAAGAATACTGGAGTAGATAGCCATTCGCTTCTCCAGGGGATCTTCCTGACCCAGGGATCGAACCTGCATCTCCTGCTTTGTAGGCAAGTTCTTTGCCATCTAGGTCACGAGGGAAGCCCACCAAACTAAGAGTAAATAAGTAATTTTTGGTGAGGAGAGGAAGAGCATACTTTCTACATTTGTATAATTACTTGATTTTGGTAGTAATCTCTTTTTTCTCTAGAGTAATACTAGAATCAAGCTAAAACTAAACATTTTTATGTTTTGCTAATAAATGGCAGCAAAAAATCCATAACATCAAAAAACTCTAAGTGCACAATATATTGATTTTCCCCCACTATAGGTTCAATTCAGAAGTCACTGAAATGATTATACAGAGGTGGCTAGAGAAAGAACTGAATTTCAAGTGATCTCTTGATCTTTTCTAGGTTTCTAAATGATACATTAGATCATGTAGAAGATAAATGAAATAAAATACTGATCTATTGATTTAAAATTTTCAGTTTACAATTTTCAACCCACTAAAATATGAGCAATACATTTTTTTCCTTATATTGTGGTGACAACACATTAGTATTAAAAATGCCACCATTCCATCTCAGACAAAATGCATTTTACTGAGTGTAATACAACTAAAAGCTAAGGGAAGAAGCTGTTGTGAAATACGGTATATAATTCATTGGCTGTGTTCAAGAACCTAATAAAACAGTACTTTTATGACAAAGACATGTCCAATAAGAAACAAAAGAATGTCACAACACATTTTATTTTGCCATCTATATTTAAGTGGTTGATTTTTTCACAAAGCATAAAGGGCTGGCTCTTTTTTCCTCCTGACCCTGAGTTGCATATATACAGCTAGTACCGTAATCAGTTTCAAGGTACACAGAGAGGTAAAGATATTCATAAAATGCAAATAGACACAGAAGTAGGGCAGATAACTGCTAAGGAATCATCACCACCATGAACCTGGATCCGACAGGTTATGTTTTGCTTGATTGAGGGAATGCTTATGTTGTTAAACAGCCTTTTTAGCAGATGTATGACAACATCTATTTTAGGAATCAGTTGGTAGCAGCTGTTCAAAGGAAATAAATAACTACATAGTATTTTTTCCTAAATGAAAAGGAATATTGAAAATGTGAGTAGTTCTTTGGTTAGCAGCCTATGTCAGAAGTTCATGAGAAAAACAATGCTGAGTTATTTGTCATTGAAAATGAATCCATAAAGCAGCCCCTTACAAGTTCAGACTTTCGTGGAAAAAAAAGATTATTGAAGGTTTGGAAGGCAATAGGAAGTGTCTGTTTAGGGATACAGGGTTGTTTTTTTTGTGTGTGGGTGATAGAAGTACTCTAAAATTGGTTGTGGTGATGACTGCAAAGTTATATGAATATACGACTCGCCATTGACATGTATACTTTAAGTGGGTGAACTATATGGTATTTGGATGATATCTTAATAAACTGTTATAATGGGCTTCCCAGGTGGAGCTAGTTGCAAAGAATCCACCTGCCCATGCAGGAGACACAAGAGACATTGGTTCGATCCCGGGTGGGGAAGATCCCCTGGAGTAGGAAATGGCAATCCACTCCTGTATTCTTGTCTGGGAAATCCCACGGACAGAAGAGCCCGGTGGGCCACAGACCATGGGATTGCAAAGGCTTGGACACAATTGAGCACAGAGTCAATACTTTTAAGCTGTCATAAAAAAAAAATTAGTCATGGGGATTACTGGGTTGTGATAAACTTGGCCTAAAGGGCCAAAAATTGAGAAACTATGCTAACATGTAAATTTTTGAAAATAATTTTTGATGTAAACCATTTTTAAAGCTTTAACTGAATCTGTTATAATATTACCTCTGTTTTATGGTTTGGTTTTCTTGTCCACAAGGCATGTGGAATCTTAGTTCCCGATCAAGGATTGAACACACACCATCTGATTGAAAGGTGAAGTCTTAACCACTGGACAACTAGGGAAGTCCCAAGCATAATGTATTTTGATAAGATTTTTGTTTTCTTGAGTTTCCCTTAAGTTTAAATTATATGTGCAAACTTTTATCTTATTGAAATATTCTTAATCCAATCACCATTCCTCTTAATCCAATCACCTCTCACTCTCCTAATATTTTACTTGGTCTACTGCAATAGCTGGATAATTATAAAAGGAATGCAATAATTGGTAACAACATAATACAGTAGAATACAGAAACAGCTAAATCAGGGATTTGATTGCTTTGAAAGAAATATTCCCATCTTAACATGATGTTCTTAAGATTAATGAGAAAAGTAAACCAAATCCATGTTCCTATTTTGTACTCATTTTGCTCAATAAAGAACTGCATTGCAAATAAATAAATAAATAAATAAATAATATGTGCAAACTCTTTTGGTGCTACTCTACATGGCATTTCCCATGATAATTCTGTGAATTTTCAGACTCTGCCTAACAGCATATGGTCACGTTAATGAGGTTGTGTCCATAATGGTGCTATTTGAAGTTTGGTTGATTTGTTGCAGTTTTCACTGGTGTTAACATAGTAATTTCAACATATTTTGACCAGTGTTTCCTAATGTTTCAATGATGTTTACACTTTATGATAAGATTTGTGGGCATATTTCAATGTGTAAAAAGTTAAAATTTCAGGGTCTCTCCCACCTAGGAAAAAGATCTTCTGTGAGTAAAGAACAATAATCAAGATGCCAACTCATCCCATAACTGTGAGCAGAAACAGAAGCAACAGCAAGCAGAAGACTACTCCTTTCTATTCATTCTCTGGTGAACAACTGCTGACTATTGCCCATCTTCATAATTTTCAGATTTTAAAACAGTTCAGTTCAGTTCAGCTGCTCAGCTACATTTGACTCTTTGTGACCCCACGGACTACAGCATGTCAGGATCCCCTGTCCATCACCAACTCCTGAAGTTTGCTCAAACTCACGTCCAACGAGTCAGTGATGCCATCCAACCATCTCATCCTCTGTCATCCCCTTCTCCTCCTGCCTTGAATCTTTCCCAGCATCAGGGTCTTTTCCAGTGAGTCAGTTCTTTGCATCAGGTGGCCAAAGTATTGGAGTTTCAGCTTCAACCATCAGTCCTTCCAATGAATATTCAGGGTTAATTTCCTTTAGGATGAACTGGTTTGATCTCCTTGCAGTCCAAGGGACTCTCAAGAGTCTTCTACAACACCGCAGTTCAAAAGCATCAATTTTTCAGTGCTCAGCTTTCTCTACAGTCCAATATCCATACGTGACTACTGGAAAAAGCATAGCTTTGACTGGACGGACCTTTGTCAGCAAAGTAATGTCTCTACAAAATGGAGTAAAGTAGGGCCCAGAAAAAGTGGGACAGCTATTTTTTTGGATAGGGCTGTATCACTAACCACTATCATTGAACCTAACCTTTATGTTTAGTAATCAGGAGAATTTTCACTGTGGAAAGGCATATCAACTTAAAGATAATGCATTAGAGAAGGATCTTAATCGGGAGCTCAGTGATCTAAAGAAAATCACATATGACTGTTGAAAAGAGGTGTGCCGCATGTATAGACCTGGACATTTGATTTTTAAGAACTGGGATATGATAAATCATGGCCCATCTATTCTATGATGAATCAGCTTCATCATAGTTTCTCAGTTCTGCATGGTTTCTCAATTCTGCTCACTCCTCTGTCACAACATGGCTTCATGATCTCCCACTTAGACTAGTTTTCTAACAGTGCTGTCTACCTTTGTACTGTCCAGACGGTAGCCACCAGTCAAATATGTATCTGTCTGAGTTCAGATTATTTCTGTGCATGTGTGTGTGCTCAGTCACTTAGCTGCGTCTGACTCTTTGCGACCTCCTTGCCAGGCTCTTCTGTTCATGGGATTTTCTAGGCTAGCAGACTGGATTAAGCCATTTCCTACTCCAGGGGATCTTCCGCACCCAGGGATCGAACCTGCGTCTCTTGTGTCTCTTGCACTGGCAGGCAGATTCTTTACCACTGTGCCATCTGGGAGGCCCCTCAAATTAATTAACAATAAAAGAATCTAAACTCCAGGCTCTTAGTTACACCAGCCGCTTTTCAAGGGCTCTCTAGTCACGTGTGTCTAGTGGCTATGAACAGGACACTGTAGAAATGTTTCCTTCATCAAGTACCACATTGACCGTGCTGCAGTGGATCACATCACCATCACCAGGGAGCCTGTTTGAAACACAGACTGTTCTCACACTGGACCTGCTCAATCAGAATGTGCATGTTAACAAGATCCCAGGTGATTCCTAGAAGCCGTTAAGTCTGAAAAGCCCAAGTTTCGACTTTCTGTCTTAGAATTACATATTTTGGAATGCCACTAGAGCAATTTTTCAAAACATAAATGTGATGCTTTTTCACTACAATGCTTCCATTTCTTCAGTTTCTTCCCTCTTTTCAGTTCTTCAAAAATCTCATGGGAGGCCCCATAGACAATGTCCTGGGATCCTTGGTCGTTTCCAGCCCAGCTTCCATCATTTACTGGCCTGTGTGACTTTAAGGTGAAGTGCCTTTCTTTTTTTAGTTTTTTTTTTTCCATTTATTTTTATTAGTTGGAGGCTAATTACTTTACAATATTGTAGTGGTTTTTGTCATACATTGACATGAATCAGCCATGGAGTTACATGTGTTCCCCATCCCGATCCCCCTTCCCACCTCCCTCCCCATCCAATCCCTCTGGGTCTTCCCAGTGCACCAGCCCCAAGCACTTGTCTCATGCATCCAACCTGGGCTGGTGATCTGTTTCACCCTTGATAATATACATGTTTTGATGCTGTTCTCTCTAAACATCCCACCCTCGCCTTCTCCCACAGAGTCCAAAAGTCTGTTCTGTACATCTGTGTCTCTTTTTCTGTTTTGCATATAGGGTTATCGTTACCATCTTTTTAACTTCCATATATATGCATTAGTATACTGTATTGGTCTTTATCTTTCTGGCTTAGGTGAAGTGCCTTTCTGAGACTATCCTATTTGTTAAACAGAGATGGTAACTCACAGGGCTGCTGGGAAAATGAAAGGAGGAAATTCATACGCAGCTGTGAACACAGTGGTGGCATATCGTGAGCCTCCATAGGCACTGTTCTGGACTGTTCATGCTTTTTCCTTCCCTGCCTTGGATGACCTTGTCCCACGGTGATCTCCCACCAACCATAGTGATGTCAAGCCCAATGAACTGAACTCCTCTGCATCTCTCAAGCATCATCTGCTATTCCTATATCAAGTTTTTTCCCAACATCTTCAGCCAGGGGCAGGTGTTTGTGTCTTTCCTTTTCTTTCTCTCTCTCTCTTTTTTCTCATTTGGAAAAAGTTGTTATGAAAGCATGTTCTGTTAAAAGTGTACAGTATACAGACATTTGCACACATCTTTATCACTTGACTGGCAGCTTCTAGAAGAAACGGCTAATTTGAACCTCTAATGCAGTGGAGTGACAAGAAAAATGCTGACCTAAGAATGGTTACTAAAAAGCCATAGAAGTACCAGAAGAAAATTTTTAAGTGACCTTTAAAAAACAATACTTGGAATAAATAAGAATTTTATAGGTATAACATGAACACTAGAAATGACAAGAAAAAATTGGTAACTTTGATTACTTAAAAAATTCCATATAGTATATGGCAAGGCAACCAAAAACAAAGTTCAGAATAAATTGGAAGAATATATAACATATGACAAATGATGCATATTCTTAATCAACATGTATAATTACCCCCCAAAAAATAAAAACCCAAAAGAAAAATAGAGGAAACTAGGCTATTCAAACACATACAGAAAAATTACAAATGGTCAATAAGCATTTGAAAAGATATTCAGCCCTACTAGTAAAATATGAAAATGACAATAAAATATTTTAACCTAAGAGATTGCTAAGAGTTAAAAATATTGATTATACGCAGCACTGATAGTTGTATAAACTGAGGGTAATTTGAACCTGGTTTGCTAAATTTAAGACATGCCTACACTTTGGCACAGAAAATTTCTTTCAAAGAATTTATTCTGATCAAAAATTTCATCGATGGAAGACACCCTGCACACACAAACACACACACAAATGCATAAGAAAATGGTCATGCATTTCTGGAAATTGGTTAATTAAAAATAGGTGCTAAATGATAGTTTGTGTGTGTCTGTTAGTCACTCAGTCGTGTCTGACTCTTTGCAACCTTATGGATTGTAATCCACCAGGCTCCTCTGTCCATGGAATTTTCCAGGCAAGAATATGGGAGTGGGTTGCCATTCCCTTCTCCAAAATGATAGGTTAGTGAGTGAGAAAAATCTGGTACAAAATGCATTAAAAATATGGACTTCTAGCTGTATATGTGTGTGTATGTGTGTGTGTGTTACTAGCTCAGTTGTGTCTGACTCATTGCGACCCCATGGACTGTGGCCCGCCTGGCTCCTCTGTCTATGGGATTTTCCAGGCAAGAATACTGGAGTAGGTTGCCATTTACTTCTCCAGGGGATCTTCCTGACCCAGAGATTGAACCCAGGTCTCCTGCATTGCAGGCAGATTCTTTACCATCTGAACTAGCAGGGAAGCCTAGGTGTATATGTGCATGGACAAATATCTGAAAGGGTGAACACCAGAAAGTTAACAGCAGTTACCTATGCCAAGATATAACACTGACCTATGGGAATTAATTTTCACTTTCTTTTTGGCTTCTGTCTCTGACATTTTGGATAGGAATAGGAATCTGAATGTAACGTAGGAAACCTGGATCTAATCCCTGGGTTAGGAAGATCCCCTGGAGAAGGAAATAGGAATCCACTCCAATATTCTTGCCTGGGAAATCCCATGGACAGAGGAGCCTGGCAGGCTACAGTCCATAGGGTTGTAATGAGTTGGCCATGACTGATCGACTTTCACTTTGTCCCTGAGATAGGAAAAACCACCAAACACAAAGCCGGTCTCCTCTCTCCCTTCCTTTCTGACTGTTCTGAGATAATTCTACCTTAGAGAAGAGACTGGTAAATGCTACATTCTCATAACTTCTCTTGACCTTACTGGAAGGTGAGAAAGAAAATTCTAGGAGACAAATAATCCCTCAGGCCCTTTATTTCTTTAAGGCTTTGACTTTATATTGACAGTCAATACGAGGGAAGGGGACCTCTAAGGGAATGGAAACAATTTAAGGATGGCTGCGCTTTTGTGAAAGGTGGTAAGGTCAATCTGATGATGACATTGGTCTCCCCATTGATTCTAGGGTTTATCAGGCTGATCTGCCTGGACAAATCTCCCTCCCGGCTCTCCACCACTCAATAGAAAAGGACAGCCCTCCCGGAGAGAAAAGTGTCCTCCTCTGTTTTTCAAGGGTAAAGGCAGTATCTTCACTCTCAAGAAGATTTATCATGCTAACTGATGAAGAAGTGAAATTCTTTACCTGACCTAAACAACAGCAAAGAAAGCCCTGCGTTAAGAATGCGAGTTATTTAAGCACAGAAAGACCAGTGAAAATTCCAAGTATACTTGTGTGCTTACGTAAAGCAATAAGAGGATGGCTTCATTCTTTGATGATAAAAGTAATTTTTCTTGATTCCATATATGTGGTACTGATGATCCTTCTGCAGGGCAGGAGTAGAGACACAGACATAGAGAATGGACTTGTGGACCCGGAGGTTGAACGGAGAGGGTGGGACGACTTGGGGGAGGAGCGCTGATAAACATACAGTATTATGTATAAAACAGAGAGCTAGTGGGAACCTGATGGACAGCACGGGGAGCTCAGACTGGTGCTCGGTCTAGATGGGTGGGATGGGGGTGGGGAGGGAGGGAGGGAATACATGTATATATAAACATACATATGTATACATACACATACATATGTGTATATATACAGCTGGTTGCCTTCCTTGTATAGCAAAAATTAATACAACACTGTAAAGCAATTCTACTCCAAGAAAAAAAAAGTAATTGTGTCAGATAACACTTGGATTGTATCACCTTAATTTCTAGCACAGTAACTAAATCACAACAAATGTTCAACAAATATCTGTTGAACTGACAAGAGTACGTGAGTATTTTAAAAATATAATTTGTATGACTTCCATGCAGATAAAGATAAAATCAAAGGGAGATGTTTAAAGTAGGATGCTAACCATGAAAGAGTAAAAACTGATCATTTGAAAAAAAGGAACACTTTGAGTTTGTATTTAGGAGTCTGATATTCAATTATATTCTTGACAGATCCTTGAAAGGAGGAAAGGTTTACAAATAATAGTCATCTGATCTCACATGAAAATGCTATTTTTCTTCCTAATCACACAGGGTAAATAAAACTAAATAGTAGCAGAGCTGATATTCAAAACATTTAACAATCTATTAAATAAATATTTAATAGGACACAGGCACTTAAGATCAGGAATGATGTCTGACAACACATTGACAACACAGACACTGAATTCCAACCCTGCGTAGTACTTATTTATCGGTTTAGCATGCACTACAGTAAAAAAAAAAATCCCCTACTAATATGCTTAATTTATTACATCCCATTTATGACTGTTACATTTGAGAAACAAATAATGAACAAATAGTTAACCAGAAGAGACCCTCTTCAAGGGTGGATATTTTCTAGCTAAATACTAGCCATCTGTTTGTGAAGGCTGACTGTTGTCATTGTGACAATCCTGTGTACCACGAGTGTTACAAAACAACACAGCAATCTATCACCAGTGTGTGATCTCAGCGAGTGACAACCCTTCGGCACCTGGTTCGGCCACCTTCACAAGGAGGGAGTTAACTCGGACGATTGAAAGACGACGGAAAGGCCTCGTCTTGATCTCACCTCTGACGGACAGTGGCTGCACCAAGCCCTGTGATGAGGGTGATCAGGCTGTGTGCAGGTTGAGTGGGAAGGGTGCCAGGTCCATGAGTGACGTCAGCCACCGTCACAGAATCGGAAGTCACAGTGGGTAACATGCCGCCGCACTGCTCCCCCCGACTCAACTATCTCTCAAGTTCCTTCATGCTCTAAAATCCTACTTTCCTCTTCAATGACGAGACTCAAGATGGTCACTTCACTTCCAAAGGACATAATTCATAGTTAAGGAGTATTATAGCTAAAGATAGAAACCGGTTCACCACAAATGGGTCCTCCTATTCTACAGACAGCCCTGTGACACTTACTCATTTATGGGATTTCACTGGGCATCACAAATAGCTCTGCAAACCTGAGGAAGCATCACTGGCTGTTCTTGGCGAAACACATAGCCTGTGATTTATCTCAGTGGACATGATTTGCTTTTCGATGCCGTATGCCTTTCTCTACACACTTAGATCAAGATTGGATATGGTCATTTCTGACATTTGAATAAGCCATTTGCCAATAGCTTAAACGCTCATCTATGTTCTGAAATAGTTAAAGAAAAGACACATTTGCAACTTCTCTTAGCAGCTCCAATCAGGTGACAAAAAACCACAATCAATACTCCATCCGAAAAGGTGGAAAACCTACATAGAGGGACGTGTACATCATCCAGCCCCTTGGTTTATGGATGCACAGCTCTCTGGAGAGAAGTTCCTGAGTGCACGAGGATGGCCCTGAGTGATGGGTTTTACATTTAGACCGCGAACTTGGCTGAAAGACAAGCACCATCATGAGCAGGAGCAGAGAGCTCCCTACTGAGGCCGCCCTGAAGGGGATTCCTACACAGAGCCCATTCCTGCAAGCGCATGAACTATTTCCTGGACATGAAATGTCACAGAAGTGTCCACACTCACGAGAGACAAATGCAACACAGATGGATGCTCCACTGAGTGTCCAAGGCAGACCTCGCACTTCACGCAGACACAGCTTCTCCATTTATCTACATAATGAGAATGACCATTTATCATACATACAACTTCTCCCCCATGACGCATAACCTCTGAATACAAGTCCTGTCCAAATAAACACATAAAACCAACTGAACAATCAGGCAACATCCCCAGGTATAGACAAAAGAGTTCTAGAAACGGGCTCTTACCTATAAAATACGACAGCAGTATTGCCAGGAGCACTGAGACTCCTACAGCGCACAGGGCGGTACATTTCCAGCTACAGTACTTTGAAGACTTCTTGAATTTAAAAGCACTTCTTGATAGGGTGTTTCTAGGTAGTGGCCGAGTAGGTGGCGAGTAAACAGAGCCAGAGGCCATCGTGTATCCTGGGGTGGCAGTGCTGAACAGTGGCGTGGTCCCTGTTCCCGTTTTGAATAGGAAATGCCTGCAGGACGGGAGAAAATCATTGTAAGATACAAATATACTGTGTCAGAGAGACAGAGACAGCGAGGCATGGATTCACCTCTCGTCCTGTCTCTCTCTGGGTTTATAATCATTTACTACATAGAATGAAAAAAAAAAAAAATGAGACATTAAGAAGATGTTTCACCCTAAAAACCCAACTCGGAAACATGACTTTGAAGAGACTGATTTGTCATGAATAGATGAGGCGGAGTTACACACACAAATGACGCCTGTCTCTTCCAGTAGGCGTCTGGAGAGACGGCAGAGGAGTTCTAATCACACCATTTTCCTGCACAAAAGCATTCTGGAAGTTTCCTTTATGAACTGCTTTCAGAACACCTCACATGTCGCTGAAGGAAAGCACTGAGATGACTTTGCAGCCGCATGTGGCCGTGCTCCATGTGAGGATATGTACGCCTACATACACAAGCACGCACGATCATGTGGAACATGCTGCTTTCTTTCTTGGGCGTGCTTGGAAAATTCTCACCTGTCCCCTACCTCCCACCACCCACATCGAGTACTGCCAAGCTTGGCCACAGGCGGTTGGCCAGTTTTCAAGGGAGGCAAACCAATCTTATCTTTTGCTTACGTCAAACATAACTAGCAAAGTAAGTCTGCTGGGGTGGGGGATGGAGAAAGGGAAGCAAACACAGAACACTTTCTAAAATCAGCCTCAATGAATGAAGAGGCTAGTGAAGCAAATTTTTAGATCAACTTCCCAGGTGGTGCAATGGTAAAGAATCTGCCTGCCAATGCAGGAGATGCAAGAGATTCGGGTTCGATCCCTGGAGTAGGAAACAGCAACCCACTCCAGTATTTTTGTCTGAAAAATCCCATGGACACAGGAGCCTGGAGGGCTAGAGTCCTCAGGGTCGCAGAGTTGGACACAACTGAGCGGCTGAGGACACACAGACACACACAGAAAGATTCCCTAATGATTAGAGCTGAATGACAGTGGGGCAAATTGCCTCTGAAAGTTCTCTGCTCTCTTACTTTGAAAATGTCTAAGCAGAAATTGAGTGATCACATGAAAGGAGTGACTGGGAATTCTTTACAAAAGATGACTAGTTTTAAGATTCCTATGAATATTAGTTAGTTAGTTAAGTTGCTCAGTTGTGTCTGACTCTGCGACCCCGTGGACTGTAGCCCACCAGGCTCCTCGGTCCATGGGATTCTCCAGGCAAGAATACTGGAGTGGGTTGCCATTTCCTTCACCATGGGATCTTCCCAACCCAGGGATCGAACCTGGGTCTCCCGCATTGCAGGCAGAGGCTTTAACCTCTGAGCCACATTAAATGTCCTCAAACTGAGAAAAAAGCATCATGTTTGAAATTTCATAGTATGTGAGTATCTTACTGTGTTTTTACTTTGTGTCCTAACCTTTTCTATTATCTTCCCTAATAACATGTCCAGTGAGGTCAACAGACTCTGCTCTCTTTCATATGCAGGAGACTATAGGAAATAATCTGGAGTATTCCATCATGGTACAAAACAGCCTGGATGCAAAGGGTGATTTTAGATGGGATACAGTTGAATATTTTAAATTGTAATACAAACAAATTTGTTTTAATGGCTATTAGAAAATAGACTGAATATACCAAACAAGTTAAGGGGGCTAAAGGGGCTTCCCAGGCGGCACTAAAGTGGTAAAGAACCTTGTCTGCCAAGGCTGGAGACAAAAGAGACAGGAGTTCAATCCCTGGGTCAGGAAGATTCCCCTGGAGGAAGCATGGCAACCCACTCCAGTATTCTGGCCTGGAGAATCCCATGGACAGAGGAGCCAGGTGCATACAGAGTCGGACACGACTGAAGCGACTCAGCACGAACAAGGGGTTAAAGAACAGAACCTAGAAGGTAGATTGCTCAGGTTCAAATTCTGGTTTACTACACTAGGTTTGTGTCCTCGGGGAAGGTATTTAACCTCTCTCTGTGTTTTGGTTTCTCAGTATGGAAAACAAGAATAGTATCTATCCGTCAGAGTTGTTATTAGGCTTAAATGAGTTAATGTTCTTACAGTAAAGTACCTGGAATACAGTGAGCACAAAATAGGGCTTCCCAGGTGCCCGGTGGTAAAGAATCCACCTGCCAACGCAGGAGACATGGGTTGGATCCCTGGGTCAGGAAGAGCCCTGGAGAAGGAAATGACGACCCACTCCAGTATTCTTGCCTGGGAAATCCTTTGGACAGAGGAGCGTGGTGGGCAATAACCCATGGGGGTGCAAAAGAATGGGGCAGGGCTTAGTGACGAAACAGCAACAACCACCAGCACAATGTAAGTGTTGAGAAATGAAAGAAGAAACAAGCTTATGATTTAACAACATATTATTGCTTAGGCAAGGTTGACCAGGGATTTATGTTACAAAGAACCCATTTCCAGAAAAATTATTAAGTGAATTAACTGTGTAGCTGATGTACAGATACGGTAAAAGTCATGAGAGTTTGCCTCACAGGTATAGTGGAAAGAATTCTAGATTAGAAATCAGAAGAACTAGGTTTAAATTCCTGATCTAACATTTCCTAAATTTAGGATCCTGTTTTCATGTGTAAAATGAAGCTAATGATTTACTTACCTTACAAAGCTGTAAAGAAGTTAATGCGTCTAAAAAGGCTTTGTCAACCACAAAATTAGAACACATGCAGATGACAAGTAACTACTTCTATAAATTATACTAATGACCATATTATGAGGTCCATTTCCCCCCAGAGAACTACTTTATAAAGCAAACTTTGAAGTTTACAACCTGAATTAAACGGTATGTTGGAAGCAGTGTTTTGGCACCTGCTACCATATTGATATTCAGCCTAATCATTAAGAACGTGGGCTTTGGAGCCAGACTGAAGGTGAACGTGTTAGTATCTCAGTCGTGGCCGACTCTCTGAGACCCCATGGACTGTAGCCCACCAGGCTCCTCTGTCCATGAGATTTCCTAGGCAAGAATACTGGACTGGGTTGCCATTCCCTTCTCCAGGGGATCTTCCTGACCCAGGGATTGAACCCAGGTCTCCTGCATGGTAGGCAGATTCTTTACTGTCTTCACAAGGGAAGCCCATGCCTGGGTTCAAATCCAGACTTCACCTATAATTAGCTGGATAATGTTTCTAAATTGCTCAAAATTCTCTCTGTGTTGGTTTTATCACCTATAAAACGGCAATAAAACATTACCTATTATGAAGGCATCTTATGAGGATTAAATGAGTAACGTACATGACATGTTTACATCCAGCACCAGGTTAAGTGTTCAACATACACTCAAGAGAACCTCCTGAGATTCCTGCAGCTCAGCGCAATTTGTGGGAAGCAGAATGACATCTGTGGCTTCCAGAGCAGCAGAAAAAAGAGAGAGGGTGCTGCTGTCACTGCAAAGAGGCCGTGCAGACAGGGATGCAGGCCGTCACAGCAGTCACATGGTGACTGATGCTGAGGGGACAGACAGAAGACCGGCATCTGGGTGAAGACTCAAAGCCTGAGGGGCAGCTCGCTGGGCTCACAGCATCAAGTCGGGGTCGGTCACGGGGGAAAGACCCAAATTACCCGAGTGAAGTTCCAAGGGTTGAGAATTTCAAGTAAAATACAGACAGAAATATTTTAAAAAAAGATCATTTATCTGGCATACGAATGTGGATGGATACAAATGGTATATCCATGGCATAAGTCGGCAGTCTGTCTTCTCTGGTTAGAACGTAAACTCCACAAAGTCCCATTCGCCCCTGTCTTTTCAGGACTTGCAAAGTTCTTGGCACAGACTTGTTGCTCCACAGATATTGTGAGATAAAGAAAATGGTGACTACTGTGCCAATGTGGAAAGTGAGTCTCAGAAAAAAGTACCTGGGACAAAGACTCACAGCTAATAAACAAATGATAAAAAAAAAATAAATAAAAGTTGGAAATTATCGCAAACCTCAACCTGGAAAACGTGTTAAAGGTTTATTTCAAGTGGTTGGGTCATTTCTGAATAGGAAATGGGATTTGACTCTGAGCCTTTAACACAGAAAACATGGATCAAGACAAGGTGTTAGACGCATGTTGACCTCAAATTAGACACCTTTGCTTCAGTTTCTAAAATTTGTGGTATCAGTACCTGATATCCACCTGCTCTGCTGATCCTGGAAAAGAATTCTTTCAAGAACTAGGCTTGAGCCACTATGAAAATTATTATTTTTCTTAGAGTAAAATGTAACTTTGAGACATTGTTGAAAACAAAGATATATTACTCAAAAATACATTGCTTATCAATGTGAGTGGAACTGAAGACTCTTAACTTTCAAGGAGTTTCTAAGTTATTTAATACATAAGGTGACTTTTGTTTCTGCAAGAGAAAATAGAATTTTTATGTATTTATTGACACTGTCTTTAAACCTCAGAAGTACATTTCCTGTTCCTCTGTGTAAATGACTTTCTATGTCAGGGGATCCTCCAATTAGTACCTTGGAGATTTGCATAGTAAATAAAGAAACATTATAAAAACATTGAAAGAGAAATAAAATCGCCCATGAATTTGATTCTAGAATTACGGGTCTTCAATAGTTTTAGATGGCTTCTTAGTATGTAAGTACAGAAAGAATTTGTAAAGACTGCTTAAATTGATGCATTTTGAAAGCATTTACAAATGGTATTGTTCATGCGAGAATGATTCCTTTAGGAATCTTTATGGCTTCAAAACAGGTTAAAACACACATGCAAAAATCTCTTAGACATTAACTAGACTAGTAGAAAAGTTCTGTGTCAACATACTTTCTATAGAGAACATTTGGTTTCAGATTTGGTAGGAATCTGTCCATTTTTAGGTTCAGACAGGATGCCGTCTTTCCAAAGTCAGCAGTGTCCTTTCCACTGCAATACAGAAAACACAGAACACTGGCAAGCGGATTTTGTGACTTTAAGCCCAGGACTTTTAAAAAAACTGTTTCAAGGTCGAACACAATGCTTAGTTTACGTCTGGAGCTCTACAAATACCTAAGAAATGAACAGGTAAAGGGGAAACTGGAATGCAGCTACATGAAAAGCACACAAGGAGTTTCCAGAACATTCTTTTAGTCTTTCCCACCCTGTGACACTCTGCCAGGTCATACGGCCTTGGGAATATGCTTCTCATATATCAAAAATTCTGCAAAAATTACTCTCAAAAGCATATGCTTCTGACCCGGCATCCATACGGGATTTGGAGAATAAAGGGAGAGATGCGGTTTCCTTCTCAGACCATATTTGGGAATGAAACCAGCGGATCCGGGGAGAATGTTCCCCATTGTATTCGGCAATAAAGCAGAAGCTGCAGCGGCAGCCTCTCTGTAAGCCGGCTGGTTTTCTTCTGATGTTTCTAATGATGCCCGGCGTGGTGCCTGCCTCCAGCTCCTCTGCTATTTGCGCCGCCGTTTTCACTCTGGCGATGAACTCGGGATGCACACTTGAAGAGAGACTATCAGAGACTGGGATGAGGAAAATCAATTTCAAAGCCCCAAAGACAGCCGGTACAGAAGGTCACCGAACATTAACGTTGCTTTGTGGCTTTGGAATCTTGAGGGGGATTCTATTAAGAACAACAAACAGACAAGCGCCATGGAATCGCGTGGCATCATTAACTGAAGCTGAGGAGCAGCGAAAACATACATGGGGAGGATCACCCGGTATTAAGCACAATTAATAGCTGCTCGTTTTTCTTCTGAAGTTGAAAGATCTGTTTCTTTGTTGATCTGCCTTCAGACCAACCTTTTCATTTCAGCTTTCTGCCTTCAGTTCTAGCTTCTAATTTCTGATGCTGTGATGGGTCTTGTCCTGGGACATGTCACAAATTAAATATTACTATCTATAAAAGGATACAAACGAGCTTATTGACAAAACAGGAAAAGACTCACAGACTTAGAAAACAAACCTTGGGTTACAAAGGGGAAAGGTGGGGTGGGGAAGGATAAATAAGGAGGTTGGGATTAATGCACACACAGAACTACATATACAAGAGACCATCAGTAAGGACCAGGGAACTGCTCAGTACTCTGTAATAGCTTTCCTGGAAAAAGAATATGAAAAAGAATAGATACAGGTATATATATAATTGAATCACTTTACTGTATACCTGAAATGAACACAATATTGTCAATTAACTATACTCCAATATAAAATAAAAATTGAGAAAATCAGTCGGGGCAGAGGCTGAATCTCCTTGTCTTTCTCGCTGTCCCCATTCTCACCTTTTTGCCACTGCTGGTACCTCTGTCCTTGACGTCTACCTGACAGATGCAGAGTTAATTTTCAATGACTCTTCTCTTCTGCCTGCCCCCTCCTCCCACTAGCATTCAACTGTCAGAGAATCTTGCCCTCTTTCCTTCACAGCATTTCTCCCTTGCTTTTATTCTCCATTTCATTCATTTTGCTTCATTGCCAGGGTGGAGCAGTTCTTCTGAGTTCTTACAGCTCAACGTCCTCATTTTAATTTGTTTGGCCAAAGCCAAGAACGGGCACAAGTAACATTTTCATTTCAAATTTTCTTCTACTCTCAAGTGAAATGCCATGTTTTTAATACTGAACCCTCACAATGCATTTACAGTAGTTAATGCAATTACCTCTATATGCCCACTCATAATGTCTATCTACCCTTACCTCAGGCCACTTACAACTGCTTCCAGTCATTTATTTTGCTCTTTTATTCAATCTCTCAGCAGGTACGCTTTGTTCCTTGCTAACTCTTCACTTTTGATGGAGTTAGTCTTTCAAAGTAATTACTTTGAAAAAACTTAACTATCATTAAAATTTTTAGTGGAGAAATAATAGGGCTTTTTGAGTTATTTTAAATATGCCTTTCTATATTATGCTATATGTAATATCAATTCATTCAGCGCTCATTTTATAAGATCCTAACATCACGTACAAAATTGAACAAGTTATAAGGTATAATTAAATTCTAATTGTACAAGCGTCACCAGGAAATAAACAGGTTAAAATCAGTCTTTTGTTCAGGAGGTTAACATAATCATGATGTTCCTCTAAAATCAAAGAACATGGCTTAGTAAGTTGGAAATTATAGGAACCAGATGGGGAGAAGCACCCCAGAAAAATGTGTTACAGTATCATTTAAAGCTGTGTGAATGATTTCCTCAATGGACCACTGGAATGGAAGATAAAAGTCAACAAGAAAGTGTGTAACCACTGGATGAAATTTTAATAGATTAACTTCATAATTGGTTATCTTCATAGAAAAAGAGTTTTTCCCTCCCCTTTCAGTGTTTTATACAGTGTTAAAAACCTTTTGAGAGATGAGCAAACAAAGCCAATGATTAGAATGAAAAAGAGAATAATAGTCAGTGCTCAGCTTCAGTCCCTAAGGCACAGCTGAAACCTTCACTGGTGAGATACAGGCACCTGGAGAAACATTCCTATTGTCCAAAGCCTGTTCCATCTAACAGGAAGAAAGGCTCTATTGCACAGGAATTATTGATACTTTCTTCCTCTTCTTACAGTCTCTGTTGAACAGAGAGAGTAATTTACATCAAGCTAAATGTGAACTGTTTAAATGTCTTGATGCCTTGCTTTTTATGTTTCTAGGCAAATCAATAAAAAAAAACTTACCCAGAATATAGATTGCTTGCTTCAAATTGGATGCTCTGATTTCAAAGACAATGCGCCGGTAAGAAGAAAGATTGGCTCTATTTGGCCAAATTTACAACCTTTTCAGAATCCAAAGCTCTCACTTAAGAGCTCAGGAAATTTGAAGGTACAGGTTCTTTTTCCTTCTGGCAAAATATAACTTTCTAGATTTAAGAGGCTTATTAAAGGTCTCATAAGATTGCCTCAACTTCAAACGACTCTTCCGAAATGACATTCTCAGATTTAAAGCAAATGAATCCCACACTTGTGGATTAAATTTACCTGGTCATATATGAAGGCTAAAATTAACTACTGAGTTCAGTAGTTTTAGTCACTTGATAAGGCTGAAACAATGGATGGTTTCCCTGGAATTCATCTTAAGATAAAATACTTAAAATTTTTTTTCAAAATATAAAAAAATTAATTATTGTGTGTTGTCTTCCATATTGCCAATTACCCTGACTTAATTACTTGTGATCTATCATGGAGAGTATATATATTAAACATTGCAGGAGTTAAAAGAGCCCCAAATATTTGTCAGTATATAAGAAATGATAAAACTGAAAGATGATATGAACTATTATCTAAGAACTTTGAACCTTAAAACCTGTGCTTCATTATTGAGCATTTTCACTATCAAATTCTGATTTTTCAACCTTAAGGCCAACTGGATTATCTGCTAAATATATTTTTAGCAATGTGTTTGTGACTGATTAAAAGACCTAAAAAAGCAGCTTGCTGAAGTGATGGGCTTCAGGATAATGATCCAAGCAAATACAAATTTTGGGGGGCAGCTATCAAACAGAAACCTAAAGAAAGCAAGTCCATGTAGAAAATTAGCTATCTCTATTCAAGGCTGGGTTCCTGTTTTTTTTCCTTACCTTTCAGCAACTGATGCTCAATAGATACCCAGAGACACCTGGGGAATTACTTACTGTTCTTAAATACCTAACTGTTTGGAAGGAATCTCCATCAGTTGAGGACGATGGCACTCAGTAGTTCTGTGAAGATTCCAGAACTAAGAGACTGTTGATGCTGCTATGAATTTTCAGGGAGAAGCCCACCCACACTAACATCTGCATAAGATTGCATAGAGTATTCTGCAGTCACCTATCTTTCTCATGGAGCCTTCCATGAGATTGATTTTGGACCCACAGGTTTTGGTAGAACCTTGAGAATTTACATAGTCAAGGGTTAGGCCACCAACAGGAGCAGAAATGTGCTTTAAGACTATTAAATATGTTAAAGCAGTGGTTCTCAAACTTTAGCTTGCAACAGAATCCCTTGCCAGGCTTGTTCCCTTGGAAGGTCTGGTAGAACACCAGCAGCTCATGCTGCTGCTCCAGGGACCATACTTTTGAGAACCACTGCAGTAAAGGAACTGGTGTGTTAGTTTCTTAGCTTGGGTTTAGCTTTAAGACTCCCATCCAGATTGTGTAACAAAACAGAAAATCAACCCAAAGACTTGCTTAAACAGTCACTGCTGCTAGCTCTCTTCAAGTAGTTTAGAGCAAATGGAATGTGTAGGACATGAGGCTTGATCCATTCGACCTCAGGATCTAAAGACTTAACCATTTTTCACCATATTATGTTATCTCACTCTTTATCCTTTACTTGCAATAACACCTTCCTTTATTGTTCTTCCCCTTTGATTTCGCCTATTTGTTAAGAAACTGGTTCCTGCATCCTTTCTAATTTCATTGCCACTTTAAATGTCTACCACATTTATTGTCTACCACTCTTACTTATCTCTAAATGAGACACCAGTGTCCATTCTGCCTTGGTTCTTCTTTGTTTCCCAGAGTATCTGTATTTCTATGTGCTTATCAGATATTCCCCAACAAACCACCTTATTCCATTAGGACCTCTTTTTTAGAAAGTTCTTTCCTTTTTATATGGAACTTAATACTTGGATTTGTGAGTGATGTAGAAGGCTACCTGATAATCCATCTTGGGTATTTACAACTTCCCAAAAGGTTTCACTACTTTTTGTTCATGCAGATAATGCTATTTCTCCACTCTTAACCTTTCTGGCTAGAATAGTCTTTATATATTCTCCCTTCTTCTCTAAATATTTTGCTTCCATGTATTACCTGAATTAAAAGAAAGAGTTATCTCTACTCATTCTCTTTCTATTAGGAAACACTTCTGGAAAAATAAATTCTAAACATTTTTAAAGCACTGGATACACACACACACACACACACAAATCTAACCTCCTTACATATCTGTCACTGTGAGGCAAAAGAAACAAAATGAGTATTTTCCCGCAGAACGTTAGTTCTCCCTGACTTTTCCCCTCTGAAGCAGCTTAGGACAAAGTAGTGACAATTGGGGTGACTTTCCCAGCACTGACCATGGCGTGTGCACTATCATACACATCTTGACGAAAGGATGCAGCACTAGGAGCTTCTGAACCACGAAAACTACATAATGAAAAAAAAAAAATTATCTCACTGAGGTTCAGGGGGAGCAGAATTCTAGTACATTTGTAAAAAGAAATCCTACACTGAATCCTCATTATTAGGGTTGAAGTTTTTTCTTCCATCCTCTAGATATTATTTTAGAACATGCTTTCAAGGGTGAGAGTAAGAGAATCAGTGAAGAGTTACTTAACTGGTAGGAGGAAAGTAAAAAGTATTTGGAGAACTAGTGTTTAATTAACTTCTTACTTGCCAAAAGGTAAAACTAAGAATAAAAAATTATCAAATGGGACATTAAAACTGAATATCTTTTTGGTTGTCTCAAGGATTGATGAAACGGTGAAACAGCTGAGAAAAAACAAAATTTACCTACAGTCAATGATAAACCTCAATATTTTTCACTTTGCGTTTTGATACTAATTTGCATTTTGATACTAATTTGCATTTTGCTAATTTTGGAGGCTTTGTGCTTCCGAGGCAGAGGGCCCCGGTTTGATGCCTGGTCAGGGAACCAGATCCCACATGCTGCAAATGAGAGTTTGCATGCCACAACCAAAGAACCCAGTGCCGCCAAATGAATTTAAAAAATTGATTTCTGCTAATTTCTAAATAGAATGAGTCTAGAAAAGGTGATGCGTGTGGGTGTGTGGGCAAATTTTCTAAGAACTGGACAGGGCTTGTTCAAAATAGATTGATTATTTTGCTTCTGATGTAAAGGTATTACCACTATAAACAATTGAAAATATTTTATATTAAGTAATATATTGTGCAAAAAAGGAAATATTTTAGACTCCTACTAATTAAAATGCCTGTTCTTTTATTACCTTTAAATTAATTGTGGTATGCATTTAAAAAATATTTTAAATAAGAAAATTAAACATCCGCCATATGAGAAATCAGCATTAGAATGTAAATCACATATTTTGACGTGAAAACAAAAGAACAAATATGTAATGATTCTAGCTGTGACACAGTGAGTTAGTGAGACTGATAAACTACTTCATGCTGATAGCATGTTGTGGTCTCAAATCTATTACACTTTTGAATTGATGTGCTATTATCTTTGGACAACTTTCACACTAGGAGGTGATCCCAACAAGAAAAATGTCTTAAATGAAAAGCTTATAAACAAGATACATTTCATTGCTATTACCTGAATTAATATGAGCTATTAGTGGCTTACAAAAAGAGGACTGAGACAAAAAATTGTTTTATAATATTTTACAAAAAAATTGCAATATGAATGTATTGATAACTGTACATTCTGGCAACTGCCCTTGTATCATTTGTAATCATACTGAATACACAAACATGTACTTGGCAAATACAGCATTATGTGTTAATTGATCTTTGAAAACTGGGAGGTAGAATTCTGGATAGTATTAAGGTGATTTGTGGGAAATGTATTTTAGTGAACTTTTTACTGTCTTACATTTACTTGTCCATTTTAAATAAGTGAGAGACATACAATGCAAATTTTAAGTATAATCACATTTGTAAAAAATAAATAAGGCTACAATAGGAAGAAAAATATTTTTACTATGACTTGTTTTAACTTAAACATGTCTATAATCAAGTGACAAATCATGCTGCAGTGTTTGCCTGGGAGCATTCGAAATGAACAACTGGATCAAATATGCACAATTTTTAAAACTATTATCAAAATGGCTAAAATAGCTTACTAGTCTTTGTTACATTTTAGCTGTTTTTAATTGTGTAGCCATAATATCAAAGACCCAAATCTACATTAGATATTTTCCTACATGTTTTAAGATATCAATTACACTACTGTTGGGAGTTATTACATACTAAATATATTAAAATTAAAATAGAAATGAAAAAGGAGATCTTAAAATTCCTATGTGCTATTTGAACAAGATTTAATCTATTTAATTATTAATTCATTTAATTATTGATGCCTTAAAATTGTTCAGCAAAGTTCTTTCTATAAATTTGAGAAGGAAGTGTGATCTAGGAAAATAAGAATTTCAGGTGTTGATGCAAGCTGATGAAGAATAAAAGCATTTCAGGGTTTTAAGGGATGTGGAAGGTATCCTTGTCAATCAGATGTGTGATGGTGAGCACGAAGTATTTAATAAAACAGAACAGAAAGCGACCAGTCCAAAGAGTGGTGAGTGTTCTAAGTAAAGCTTATTGAGGACCTATTGAAAGTGTGTAGAGAAAACATTATGTAATTTAAACTTCATAAAATCCCCATTCTGTGTGTATTATAAAATCTACTTTTTTTTTTAGGGCTGCATTATGCAGCATGTGGGATCTTAGTTCCCCAAACAGGGGTTGAACCCGAGCCCCTGCATTGGGAGTGTGGAGTTTTAACCACTAGACTGCCAGGGAATTCCTAGGTTAGTAGCATTTTAAGTGGCTCAGAATATGAGGTGAGATACTAAGAACTCATAAAGAAGGTCATAGCAGAATCAGAGGGGTTACCAAATAGAATGTATTAAACTTATTTGGCTAACTGTATATTCAAGATTTTAATCTTATGGGCTAAAAAGAAAGCATTCTGAGAATGGGGTGATAGGACACAGACTCAGGCTTGAAATGAGAGGAGAAAGAAATAAAATAGGCAAAGGTAAGTCAAGGCAAAATGAAGAAACACAGGAAAGGAAAAGTAATTGTCTTTGACAGGGTATTGCTCATTGGTGGTGAAACCAGAGGATGAAATTTTAGAGAGAAAAAATAGTTTTAAAATTGGACAATGAATCCTAGAAAAAGATAAAATCAGCATGACGTGATGATGCTAAGTAGAGATACCACACAGGTACATACTCTTGCAATCAAGGAAAGAGGACTGAAGTATATTTTCACTGACAATCTCAGTGAAGAGTAAAAGAATTTTTTAAAAAAACTTCCAAAACCAGTTGCTGAGGAAGAAGAGAGGCACCTTACAATGAATAGGTCAAATACAGAAAAAAGGTAATGACAAAATCACAGTCATTAGCTGTGACCAGAGTAACAGCACAGTTGACCTTTTACTTTGATCATGCTCAGAGAAGCGACTAGAAACGTGTTAGAAGTAATTAAGAATTCATTTCCCTAGGTACCGTGGAAATTAAGGTTATCATATATGAATATTTTATACAGATTGCTGGTTATCCAAAACCAGACATTATCAGAGTACACAGTATTTGCAAATGGAGGGAATTATGCTTTCAAAAAGTCATTTAAGGGCTTTAGCAAATGATTAATGCGTACTTTCTTGGTATCTTAATTGCTATTAAAAAAAACTGGTTCACCTCAGTTAAACAAAATAACACTCCTACTCTATTGTACAGTAACTTCATCATACTCAAAAGATACCTAAAGCTTTAAAAGCTTTAAAACACAACTGGGGTCTCACTTCTGACTGATGTGAAGACAATGCAACTATCAAGGTTTTTATGGATTCATTCCAAACATTTATTACTTTAGTTAATTAAATGTTTCAGGGATATGAATAGTTGCCTTTCATTATAATTTGAAGATTTCTTTTTTCTTCTCAAGAACAAAATGAACAGACTTGGGGTTCCTATCTGCATAAATTTACCTTCTTTTTGCTGAATGACAGGAATAGTGAAAAAAACCAAGAGATTTTATTCTGGTAAAACTATGGTTTAGGCTTAGACTACCTCACACATAAAGATAAATTAGACGTAAATACTCCAGTTAAAACATATGTTTCTGGTTTCCGGAGAGAAGAGAGCTACTTAATGATAAAAGATATTTGCTCAACTCTTAACCAATTAGGTTATCTTATCCTATGCAATGGTTGTTATTATCTGGTCAAATTAAAAAGCATTTATGAAGCACCTATCATGTTCTATTGGCTTTGCTTACATTATTTCATTTAATACAAGATTTTTGAGGTTATATTATTATTGCATTGGAAACTGACCTCAGATTTAAATAATTTATAGGTTATTATATAGTTAGTTTAAATAATGGATCTAGGATTAAAAATAAGGTCTGACTGCAAAGTTCATGTTTGTTTCATGATGCTAAACTGTGTTTATATATCTACTAGATCTTTAAATATATATCAATAAGGCCTCCTCAGAGTCAAAATTTTAAAGCTATAATTATTCCACAGCCTACTTTCTCATTTTAATTATTGGCATGATGCCTGCTAAACAACTTAGTTGAGGCTATGGTATTACAACTGGTTAGTAGTAATCTCACATTTAAAAATTATGCTTTCACTTTCACTTATCTTAGAAGTCATCTATGAACCTTTATCTCACACTTGAGAATGAGGTCTCCTTCGACACAACAGAATAGTTTCAGAAACCAAATTATAATGCTACTGGAGAGACAAAGATGTCCATTCTTTGAGTAAATTCAGGATCAAAGTTTCTCTTTAATATTTTTAGTTAATATGATTTACCTTTAACATCTGACATTTAAGAAATTAAATTTGAACTTTTTGGACAATAAAGCCATTCAGTACACTGATTTAATATATGTCCCCTCTTATTCTCTGGATATTGCAAGAAGAAAAGAAAGACGACTATTTTACATATCATTCTAGGAATTACATATTTTGGAGGCCAACAGAAGTTTTTTCTGGGAAGGGTTAAATATTTGCTACAAATTGGCAATAAAAACTAGAAAATCTCAAAGTAGGAATCACACATGTATTCAACGAATGGCCACCTTCTTACTGCCTCTTTTACTTCCTGTGTTACTATTTACCTTATGTATAAAATAATTTGAACTTAAAAAGGAACTTTACTCTTGGGAATAAAACTTAGTCGGGGTACCATATGCCTCTTTGCCAAGAGCAGCCTCAGTTTATGCCTGTCGTTCTATGTCTCCTGTCACCCTCATACAGTCCTGATTGGACGATAAATTATATGGTTATGATAGAACACGGGTACTTAACTAAGAGTATAGCGGCTTCTGGAGTTATCCTCCTCTCATTGAGATGCATTTTTAAGCTACAAACGGATGAAATGTCCCAGGTCCTCAGCCTACCTTTTGTCTGTGGAAAAACTTTAGCCAAAGAATAAGTTTAATTGGAGAAGTGAGAACATGCAGAAACAAATGAAAACAGCCACGGGAGACCAAATAATAACAGTTTAGTCAATAAACAGAGTCAAGGACCTTTAGTTCCTCCTCAAGGGCTATAGATTATATGCTGAGCCATATCCTGTGAGCTGTCTTATAGATGCTGAAACCCTAACCAGATGGAGAAGGTAATTACATGATGGCCAGGCAGTAACCATGACATAAGCGGCCACAATTCTGAGAACTGGCTTCAAGGAAATGGAAACAAACCACCCATGGAACTGAAGACTGCTGCTGCTAGTCGCTTCAGTCGTGTCCGACTCTGTGCGACCCCAGAGACAGCAGCCCACCAGGCTCCCCCGTCCCTGGGATTCTCCAGGCAAGAACACTGGAGTGGGTTGCCATTTCCTTCTCCAGGGAACTGAAGACTAGCTGTACCTAAAATAATCAAGATGACACTGACCAGCCCACTGATGACCAATCTCAAGATGGTGGTCAGAGATGACTGCGCTATTCTGCATGCAGCCCCCTCCCTTAGCCTATAAAAGCTCTTGCCCATTGATTGACAGGAGGAGGGGGACTTTGGACAGGAGATTGCCCTCACTTCGGTGGCTGGCATCCAAAATAAAGCAAACTTTCCTTTCCATGAACCTGGCCTCTTCAATGACTTTTGAACTGTGAGCAGCCAGACCCCACTTCTGGTACATCGAGACAAGTCTTAAACACCATCACCTCCCAAAAAATCTTCTAGTATCACACCTCTGTTCGCCTCTGTCTTTCTATGACTCTTACAACTGGACACACACACCCCTCTATGGGCCTTTTAGCAAATAACAAAAGTCATTAAAGATAAAGTATTTCAAGAGATCTTGGAATTCCTTTGATTTTGACTATTCACTAATACGCAATTTTAGATGAGTTTGCAGGGTGTTTGTAAAAACAAACAAAACAACAACAACAAAAAAACAGAGAGACTCTCAAAGAATTTCTTAGCTGAGGCCCACCTCCGATTTTGAAGTTTATGTTCTGAAACCTGAGCTTTTTCATTGTTACCTCTTGTTACCATATTTTGTGGATTTCTCTTTTCCCACAGGTGTTCTTGGGTTTCCTCAAAATATCTTTAACAGTTAGACTCCAATAAAAAATAGGATTAGAAAGTAAACAAAAAATTGCAATTAAAAAAAGGATATGGCATCAATTAGTAAAATTAAGTCAGTGGATTACCTTCCCAGCGATATTTCACTTAAAGTTGTGTCTTTAATGAAGCAGAATCTTACTACCTACTACCTTGTTAAAGGTAGCTGGTTATCAGCTTGTAGGTGGAGGTACAATTTTTCAACTGGGAAGGCTTTCCCCTGGCACTGAACAGCCAGTATATGTGCTGCTGCCTAGATTTCTAGTAGCCAAGGCTAACTCAGACCTGGTTGTCTTTCCTTTTCCTTAGAACCACTTAAAGTGAAGATAAAAAACGAAGATATCTCACTTTAGTACACCATACTTCTGTTTACATTTTTTTTAAAAGATATACCCATTGATTTCCCATTAAAGCAGCCCAAGACATCTTGATATTTAAATTAAAAATGCAGTAATAAAAAGGTAGTTGAATATGCATTTTCATACATTAATAATTAGCAAAACATTACTGAGCTACAAGGTAAAAAGCTATGGGAACATAACTAATGAGCTATCCATGCCAAAGTAGATTTCATAATAAAACAAGACTTTAATAAATCTTTTATTAAATAGCTACACATGAACCACTTGGTTAACATCTAATAGGTAACTACTAAGCTACTTAATTCACATATATAAATGAGGAACTTGCAGGCAATTAACTTTACAATTGCTAAAGGTCAGGCTTCTCAGTAAGTGTTCTCTGTACTGCACCTTTAAGTACCACTGCTACCCAGAGTCAAGTGCAAGCTTTTCTTCAGCTGCTCTGTATTCTGGTAGCAGCTATTATTATGTACTGAAGCAGCTGAAGTATAAAATAAACAAAGGATGAGCTATAGGCTATCAGATGCCCTAAAAATGAATTATACAAAAGACAAGAAATACTGAGCTCCAAGGAAAAGAGTCGTCAGGAAAACTCTAAGCAAGTATTGGTGTTCTATCCATGCCCCGATTGTTATTTCTAGGTGATGATAACATAAGAAGAATAGACTCATAAATGGCAAATAATTGTTTGCATCTTGATATGACTCTAGATCTGAACACTCACTGGATATGGGAGACCAGAGCTATTCCGTTTATTGGGTAGACATGTACAGGACACAATACTACTGATTGTCTCCAGCAGCAGCAAATGTTAAATTCATTAGCAAGAGGAAAGAAACACTTTTATGGAAGCAAGAAACTGCTGGTAGAAAAAATGCTTTTTAATAAATCAAAATGAACGCTATATTGAAACAGACAGGACATGTCTTGTATGTCTTCTGTATCAAGTTTAGATGTGAATTACTGAGATTTTAATGGATTATTACATGCCACTTGTTGCCAACTATTATCAGTATGTGATGAAAGGAGAAAAAGGGAAGAGACAAAGAGAAAAAAATAGAGGTTCTTAATCTACACAGAACTGAATTTCAATCTTTATAGCTAATATCTTTTAAATGACAGTTTCAGGAAAGTGACAATCAGTAAGATAAGTCTATGCATAAGTAGCAATAATTGCCACTGATGGAACTCTACACTAGATTAAAAAAATAGTTAAAGGCAGACACAAGTCTGGATGAAGTTGTTAATATAGCTGAAACTGAGAATCATACTCAATAGGGAACCTTAACTAAAAAAAGAAAAATCAATGATAAATAAGCCTGGTTCTTCACCTCAAGAGTTCCAACCAAGTGAGACTATTAAAGAAACCACAGTGGCCCTGTGTCAGTACGGTGTGAAATTTCCTCACCACCGCTTAGGTGGATTCACCGAGTGCCTGCACGTTGAAATGCCATTTCTTTTGATCAGTAATATTATAAGGTGTGAACATTGGAAAAGGAGAAAGGAGAAGTGAACAAAACTCTACTACAGATTAAAATATTTTAGCATGATGTACACTGTCTAGATTCATTATACTTTCTATATATGTGTGTAAGAATATCAACTAGTAGATTTTCTTCCTTTGTCAATTCATAAACTATAAAATGTAATTCCATTGATGGTTCACGAGCAGTACCGCTTTGAAATGGAATTTCAAATGGCACAGCTTTGAAATTGCTCTGAGAGTGATTTCTTATATGGCCTGAATTTGGAGAAATCAGTTACAATTTCACATATAGCAACCATGGGTTCTCTTCTAAAGAGCCACTTTTCTCCCTCACCAACAACAAATATTCATTAGCACGATATGAGGAATAACAAGAACACACCGTATATTTCCCTCCAATGACCCCAAATATCTGTACTTCAAATTAAGCCTTCAGGACTTCCCTGGAGGTCAAGGATTAAGAACATGCCTGCCAATGCAAGGGACATGGGTTCAGTCCCTCATCCAGGAAGATCTCACATGCTGCAGAGCAACTAAGCCCGTGGCCACAGCTGCTGAGCTGGCGCTCTGGAGCCCAAGAGCTGCAGTGACTGAGGCTCATGTTCCAGAGATTGTGCTCTGCAACAAGAGAAGCCACGGCAATCGAGATGCTCACACCACAACCAGAAAAAGCCCAAGCACAGCAAGGAAGTACAGAGTAGTCAAAAATAAACAAATTAATTAACTGGGAAAAAAAAAAAAAGATACGGCTTCAAGGAACACCATCTTTCCTATCACCAGTTTTTGAGGCTTTTGTGCTAGCTACCACATCCCCCCAATTAAACACATTTCTGATGACCTAACTTGTCACATTTCATAAATATTTGTCAAGACACTTATTGTCAACTACAATGCAATTACCGATATTCAATTTGATGTCTCAGCTAGAAAATTACTTTTTTCCTAATAAATTATTTTTTTCCAAATGACAACAGTGAATCAGTGTTGATTAGTTGTTTAGTGTGTGCTAATTAATGACACTGGGCAAATTTAAATGACACTGTGCTAATAACCTCAGGAAGAAAAAAATATGACTCTTTGTCTTTAAGTGAAGAAATCTGCCGCTTGCCTACTTCTTCTGTACTCTCTTCCTAATTGCTCCAGGAAGAGTGCTCAATAATATAAAATAAACAATAAAACCCAGCTACTCTTGGCTGACACTACAGACAAAAAGGGTTCTTTTTGAACCTGTTCTTAGTTCAAGAGTAAAAGGAAAAAGCAGAAAGATTTGTATTGTTGACAACTAACTGTGAGCACCTCCTGCTTGCTCATCCTCAGGGTAGAGCTGCGTTAGGTCACACAATTAATGGCAAAAAACAGCAGTTTATTCACTGTGAGACCCACTTTTTCATTCCTGAGCTAATGCAAATGCTGACTTTTAGGGCTTCCCTGGTAGTCCAGTGCTTAAGAATCCGTATGCCAATGCAGGGAACACAGGCTCATCCCTGATCCGGGAAGATCCCACATGCCTCGGAGCAGCTGAGCCTAAGAGACACAGCTCTAGATGTGCCTGGGAGCCACAGCTATTTACCCACATGCAGCAACTACTGAAGCCCACACACCCTAGAACCAGCGTTCTGCAACCAGAGATGCCACTGCGATGAGAAGCCCATGTACCACAACCAGAGGACGCCCTGGGACAACAACCAGTTTCCAGTGCGACCAAAAATAAATAAGTAAATCATTATTTGTGTGTGTGTGTGTGTAGTTTTTTTTTTTTTTTTTTTTAAAGCTGACATTAGCCAGGGGCTCCACAGGGCAGGACACTTGGGGGAACATTCTCCCAGGAGGTTCAGCATCCTCTGGTTTCTGGCTCTATGTGGAGATGAGCTTTTCTCTGATGCTACTAGAAGCTTAGGGCTGGGAAAAAATAAACACTAACAGGAGTTTTAGGGGAACTGTACTGCAAAGCTGCCAGCAGGAGACCCGTGAGGTAAGACACCACCGCCTTTGCTTGTGTGATACACAGTTCTAAGGAGATGCTGACTGTTGAGGTCCTGACCAAAGGAAGAAGATAAGATTTTTCGTACTTGGAGATATTTGAAAAATGAAATGGATTAGTTCGAAAGAGCTCTGGCTGGTCTATATTCTTGTGTGAGCAGGTTGCTAACTGCGGGCCAAGCTGTGCTAGAACTCGTACTTGTCAAGAACCTCATGGAAACGTCAGCATGTGCTGGAGATAAAGCATCAAGCTGGTGAAGCTTCCGGAAGGGAAGACCGAGGTGGCCCATGGGCCGTGGTGTAGAGATGGGGCAAAACGGTTTTGTGGAATTACACATTCCCAACGGCACGATGACTACCAGAGGAAGGGAGTTTCAGGAACAGAACTTCAGTTCATAAGGAAGCTTTTCCTAATAGCATGGTCTAGGCACGAATGGGAATAATGCTGGAAGGAACTTGAAATCTCCCTCACATTGCAAGAAACTGAAATATCCTTAGCAAATGGTCATCTGACTCATGCTGAAGCATCATCTGTGGGAGTCCACAATGACTTTGGGATGCAATGAACATAATGGGGCCTGTGAGAATCAGGGGCATCTAGAACCCAGTAGATGCACAATATAATCACTGCATCCTGGGGCTGAGAATAATCACCCTTATATCTCTATCCCTTTTTTCCCACATGCCTGAGAATCTGTAGATAAGAAAAATTAATGGTAGCAAGGAGAAGTTTCACTGAAGCCCTTTTTACTTATCTCTCATAGACTACAAAGTGGGAAAAGGATGGCAAAGTGCACTGCCCCAACAACCAAAAGATCACCAATAATGTGGCCCTGTTTCTAGAGAAGACAAACAGTGTGGAGAAAAGGAAACCCTCTTACAATGTTTTTAAATTGGTACAGCCACTATGCAGAACAGTACAGAGGCACTTTAACAAACTAAATATAGACCTACCATGTGATCCAGCAATCCCACTACTGGGCATATACCCAGAGAAGACCATAGCTCAACAATGATCCACGCTGGTGATCACCACAGTGCTATTTATAATAGCGACCTAAATGTCCATTGACAAATGAATGGATAAGGAAGATGTCATAGAAAGGAATATTACTCAGCCCTAAAAAGGAATGAAATTGGGTGTTTGTAGTGATGTAGATGCACCTAGAATCTGTCATACAGAGTGAAGTCTGAAAGAGAAAAGCAAATATCATATATTAACTCATATATGCGGAATCTAGAAAAATGGTACAGATGATCCTAACAGCAGGGTAGGAATAGAGACGTGGACACAGAGAACAGACACGTGGACATAACGGGGGGAGAAGAGGGAGGGATGAATTGGGAGGTTAGGACTGACATGTATACACTAGTGTAAACCAGACAGCAAGCGGGAACCTGTTCTATAGCACGGTGAGCTCAGCCTGGGGCTCTGTGGTGACCTGGCAGGTGGGACGGGGGTGGGCAGGAAGGCTCAAGAGGCAGGGGATATACACAAATACACACATACATACACCTGATGGACTTCACTGTACAGCGGAAATTAACACAATACTGTAAAGCAACTCTACCCCAATTAAAAAAAAAAAGTGAATCTCTCTTACTGAGGAAAGGGTTGGACCAGCTATCTTCCCATTTCAGATGCTAAAAAACCACGATTTGTTGACTGCTGTCAAACATGCATTCTCCAAGCAGGTACACTGCGTGGTCTGAACAAATCCTCCGCAAGTCTCCCCTTCAGGACTCACCTGCTTTCCAGTGGTACATTACTGCCAAGGACCCAGCTGTCCTGCAGCTGGACGGACTCGGGTGTGGTTTGCAGCTCGGCGGGCAAAGCAGCCGGCGGGGCCGGACTCTGGTTCCTTCTATTGGTCAGGGAATTCCTATTGAGAGAAGTGATGGATGGATGATGCTGTGCGGAGTGCTGCTTATGGGAAGGTGGCAGAGGCTGGAGGGTGGACTGGCCTTGGTTGTTTGCAGGTTGCTCTGAAAAAAAGAAAAGGAAACTCATTATATATACGTGAATGTGTACATACACATTTATACACACTACCAATTTCCTGGGGACCCACCATAGATCCATTAGCATTAAAAACGGCATAGAAATCCATTACCTAATATATTTGCATATTATTCTATTAGGCGGGTGTTCAGTGACATTCTCTAAGAGCAAGTTTACCCTTGATACGCAAAGTTCTAATTAATCTACAACAGATGGTAAAATTGCTTTTGGTTTCAATTTGTTTCAGATTTTTTTTTTTCATCTGGTTTTATTAACACCTACAGAAAACAGCATCTGACAGCTCCCCTAATGCGCCTTTACATTTCAGCTTTTTTTTTTTTTTAAACAAACCAACCCTGAAATTAAATGGGTAATTTCAGTAGAACACAAAGGTTTTGGAAATGCATATAATCCCTATAATTATTTAATGGAGTTTTTTTAAGCTTTATTTAACTGCAATAAATTATTACAAGCTCGTTGCTAAACAGTAGTCGACTACTCTAGTTTAGTGCATTTCAAATAAGGCAGATCTGCACTGTGATCTACTAATAGACGCTAAGTATTCTTTAGCAGAAGGTCACTCTGTGAAGCAGATGTTGTTTCATGGATATTTAACAGACTGAATCACAGCTGATTACAACGTCAGAAGACTCATATACTTAATGACCGTTACATCCATTAGAACACACACAGAACAGATTTTCCAATTTCACAGTACGCAGTAGAAGTACATTTTGGAGTAAGTCATAGGTGACCACAATGACTCATGTCACTATGTCAGTGGTACGAATATTTTGTTACGAACCAGAATCCTAACGGATCCAGCAACTTCAAAATATAAATACAACAGTAGGCTGTCGCTGGGCAAAAAACTCCCTTAAGCTAATAAGCCATAAGTTAAAATGCACAAACAAATGCAACATCTGAGACCCACATCTCAATCTCATTACCTAGCTTTGGACATGCCAGAATTCACAAACACTACATTTTAGCCAACAGACAGATGACTCCTTAATTTAATGCTAAACTTATTATGGTTCTGCGCACATAAGATGTCAATTTTTGACTAAATGCAGTTCAAAGTGCAATATAATTTTGAAGTGATGTATTAAATCACGCTATTAATATAAATGCATGTATTAAAAGAGAATAGGAAACGTAGGGACTATCTTTCATCTACAATGTGAGCTCCAGCAGTGACTGCTAAGCCAAATAACATAGTCAAACATTATAATTCTGGTTGCATGGAATGAATACATGACATGTTAAAAGTGTGAATATATATTATCAAATCTCTTTACAGGGTATGACAATTAAAATAACTCCTCCCATAGTATATAATATTAGTAATTACTGCATGTTTCCAGCGGTCCTTAATAATACATATCATACCATTTAACAACTAATAATTTCTTACTCTTGAAGGACAGAAATCACACGTACATCCATGAAACAGAGCCACTTCCTTGCAGTCTTCTTAAAGATTCCCATACTAGAAACTACAGAAATCTTACTTGGCCCATTGGTTTGCTGCTCATGATAAATTATGGGTGTTCAAATATCAGTTAAAGTGAATCAACCTTTGAAGGAATGGCAGGGTTACAATACAAACATGGTTTTAATTGGGTAAGAAAAAGAAACGGACGGTTTAAAATTCCTCGAGGATTTACCATTCAGGTAGGTGGTGCTAGTGGTAAAGAACCCGCCTGCCAATGCAGGAGACGGAAGAGAGATGTGGGTTTGATCCCTGTGTCAGGAAGATCCCCTGGAGCAGGCACAACCCGCTCCAGTATTCGTGCCTGGAGAATCCCATGGACAGAGGAGCCTGGAGGGCTACAGTCCATGGGCTCGCAGAGTCGGACACGGCTGAAGGGACTTAGCATGCTCGTAAGCACATCATTTAACTAATTAGCTTTGCTGTTCCTAGCATCAGTGCGTATGATCAGAATGGCTACAGAGGTCTTCAAGGAACATTTCAAGGAAATGCTTATAGGATGATATAATAAGCTACAGTATGAGAACCTAAACTAGGTTGGCCTCATAATGAAATACTTTTCAAAAGAAAAGTATTAAGATTGTGCCTAAAAGGAAGTAGAGGAACAGGGCAAATGACTCCGTGTTTTTAAGTACAGCTTTGTGAAAGAATGGAATTATATTATAGATGGGTTACACAGGATAAATGATACATCAGATATTATACTATGCTGAGAAAGAGGTCAGGATAACAATTTGACTTCCTAACTCTGTCAGGCATCATGATAGTGAGTATCTGTCTCCTCATCTGTAATGTGGGAAATAATACTGCCCCACAGAGGTATTAGTACAATCTAAGGATTCAGTGAAATGTACACATTCATCCACTTATTCACATACTTAGTCATTCATCCATAGACATTTATCAAGCTTTTATGTTTCAAGGATCTGCTAAACCAGTAACAGGTAAAAGCACCGTGTTAATGGTAAATTATTATTAATATTGCTATTGAAACATGAAAAGATTTAAGATCTATTATCATCATATATTTCAATATGTTGAATTTAATATTCTTATTCTTTTTTAATTTTAAAATAATTTTAAATTTTTCATAAAAGTATTGTTGGGTTACAATGTTATGTTAGTTTCTAGAGGCTTAATATACTTAAAAATACACTTAATATGCTTAAATAAAAATATAAACAGTGGGTGTTCACTAGGTTCCTCTGTCCATGGAATTCTCAAGGCAAGGATACTAGAGTGGATTGCCATTTCCTTCCCCAGGGGATCTTCCCAACATAGGGATTGAACCCACGTCTCCTGCACTGAACCACCACGGAAACCTCACTACCAGTGAAACAAACCCAGATAATGAAAGCTAGGTTCAATTCAAAATGTGACGGAACAGGCTAAGTACAGAGTCTGAGCGAGATGGAATGGATGGCCAGACATTTAAATTCTGCAGCAGACCACAAACAGAAGCAAAATCTGAGGATGCGACTGGAGGTCAATGCTAGTTCTAAAGATTCCAGCTTACAGGACGTGAGAAGTAGCTGGAGCATGTATTTATCTATACCAACTTCTTTTAGATCAATTATGTTTATAAAGCATAACGGGATAAAATAAAATTTAACATTGTCTGAGAAGACAACAGAATAAAAGAAAACTGAAAGTGGGAAAGATAAAGCCAAATATGAGATGAGTGGATGAATTCCTGCTCCATGGTTTTACACATTTTTCTTTTTTAGTTTTTAAAAGGATCTTTCTTTTATTTTATTTACAAAGTATTTATTTGTTTGGCGGTGCCAGGTCTTCATGGTGGCACGCAGGACCTTCCGTTGGGTGTGGGGGCTTTTCTCTCGCTGCAGCATGTGGGCTCAGCTGCCCCACTGCATGTGGGGTCTTACTGCCCTGACCAAGGCCTGAACTCTTGTCCCTGTGCTGGAAGGCAGATTCTTAACCGCTGGACCATCACGGAAGTCCCTATACATTTTTAAAGCAGGGTATACATCTGACTCTAAATTACCTTGTTGCAAGCACAAAGAGGGAAACATGATCAATTACATGATTTGGGGTGTTTTTAGGCTCAAAAAACTTGCTTAAGAAAAGTATTGAGGATAGAGAGAACATTCTCATTTAACCTCATAGGAAGACATATGAATATCCAGGGCAAAGTTCTATGACCAAGGTTCGAAGTGGGCACAAGGGTTTAGACTTACAGCAATAAGAATCTAAGTGGGCAGGTCCACACGAGAATAGCCAAAACATCTACAATAGACTTTGCTTTAAGCAAATCCACTGATAGAGGCTTTACACAGACTTGAGAAAAAGTTTTAGATGGGACCTCACAGAGTCACCAAGTTCAATGTTCCTGAAACATAGCTCTGAACACGTCATTTTATTCCTGGAAAACCCAAATGGCTTCCTAGTGCCTATAAAACTTATAATGAACTCTAAAGGTCAATGTGATCCTTGTCCAAGATAGTCCCCCAGATATTTCTGCAAATGTTTCTTCCATGAATTCTCTTAATGTATCCTTGTCCTCGTCAGGCTTGCTGTACCCAGTACATCCCCCGCACCTTTTCATTTCTGTATAGTGGCTTCTATCTGAAAGACATTTTCCTCCACCTTTCTGTATCCAAATCCTATGTATTTCAAGCTCTAACGATGATGACACGACACTACTTCTGCTTTCTTCAAACAGAAATTAGTTATTTCTTCTCTGAGTCATAGGTTTTCATCTCTCTTTCCCATGGCCCTTCTCCTTTTCCTCCCTGTATCACAACTAATTTTAGAGGTCTCATGTTTCCCGTTAGACTCTCTGTGGAGAGACCCCCTAAGGACCACACAAGCATAAATACTTAACGGATACTTGTTGAATGAATGATTATTTGTGAAGAAGTCAATGAAGGGTGAGTTGCAGCAGAAGTGGCGCCTTCTCACATTGCCATCCACTTTTATTACTGACATATAGTTGATGTCAGTGCCATGTGAGTCTCGGGTGTATAGCACAATAATTCAGTTATACATCTTGTATTGCTTTTAATTGTCAGGCAATTTGCAAACAAGTTTTGTTTTTCCAACTAAATTCTTAGATCCTGAAAGGCAGGACTCTAACTTAAAGTCCTTTGGATTTATCAGTACCTTTACTAAGCCTTATTCAAAGACTCCTAAAAACATGTTGAATGGTTGGTGATATTTATGCATTAACAGGACCTTGGCAGGCGGCGGCGGTGGGGGGGGAGGAGTTGTCATCTCATCCAAGCAGAGTAGCATGTACCTCGCTCCAAAAATTGGATTTCTGGAGTATTTCTTTTGAACCACGGCAGATGTTCCAATATTTAAAATCTACCTTTTAAGAGGTGCAAATAATGGAACGATTACATAAAATACATAAGAATATATAAATATATGATATGAGCAATACATAAAAATATATATTATAGCTTGCCAAATATAGTTATGTTTTCCTTTTATTTTAAAGTTTATGATTAGAAATGCTCCAAATTAGATATTTTAGAAAAGATGTAGGTTAATTTTTCCAAACAGTCTTCCCTACTTTTTTTAAAAAATAAAATTTTTGGCACTGTGTTTCTAGAAATTATATACTATATCTAACTAGTGTTGTTTCCTCCAGCCCATCTTTCTTTGTCCAAGTTCCTACAGGTCATATATCTTTCATGATAGCCTAACAGTTTCTGATTTTTATTTGATAAACTGAACACAGATGATAGCCAATATCTGTTCAAATTCACATTACATTAATAAATATTAGATAGACTTAGACTTTGCTCATTTTGCTCAGCTTCTTGCCAGGTCTTTGACAGAGCATTGAAGGCTGTCCCATTAAACCTATCAGCCTGGGGTAAGATAAACAGAAAGGTGAAAGATCCGGTAAAGCAATAAGGCATGCTGACTATAGGACCACAAAAAGCTATTTGACAGTAGACTAGACTCCAGTTTAATCAACCTATAAAACCCAGTTCCAAGCAAATGTTAAGGCATATTCCCTGAGCTCCAGAGGAGGAAGAAAGGAAACTTGCCCACTTTCCCAAACAGCAACTCTGCTCCATGAACCAGTGAGGTGGAAGGGCCATGACACATGGGAGAGACACATGACAATTTATTTTTCATGGGATATTTTCTTGAATAAGTTATATTTCTCTCTTAGCTTCATTTATTTGATAGTGCCTATTTGAAGGAACCTAAAAGATACAGTGCCTGACATATACAGGAAGAGCTAAAAGGCAACTTATTAATGGAAGAAATAACCCGCTTCAGGGCAGAACACCTTGAGGGAAAACAAAGGAACTCAACAGCCTTGCCGGCAGCTAATACTATTATCACAAGAAGGAAGAACATGCATCCAGTATCTCTGAAGAGGAAACACTTTTCCTTTCACAGCCAACAAAGCAAGACTCAGAAATGTCACAGGAGGAATAAAAAATAAACTACTGCCTCGGCAGTTCCCAGAGAAGAGGGAATCTGATCTCTCACTCGTGAAGTTTGGCGGCATCTCTTTTTCCCATCTACTATGACCAGACCAGCGTATCAGGAATTTAAAAAAAAAATAAAAGGAACACTTTTTTTTGGAGCCTATTTGGGAATATTTGCTATTTGATTTTTTTTTTATTTTTTATTTTTATTTTTATTTTTTTATTTTTTAAATTTTATTTTATTAGTTGGAGGCCAATTGATTTTTTTTTTTAAATTAAAAGCCACTGCAGACAAGTTCCAGACAGTAAAGTGCAGTTCAGCCTAGCTCGCTCTGGTTCATAGCCTTGGGCTGTGGTCTCTGTGGACCCGAGTGGAAATGGACTTTCAAACAGGCAAGTGGGGAGAGAAAAGATTAGCTCCTGGGAGACAGAAATACCGCTCTGTGGGTGTCTGTCCACAGGTGTGCCCCTGCCCAGGTGGGAGAGGCTGAAAGGTGGGGGTGACGGGAGACGTGAGGAGGAAGAACTTCCTGTGACTGGCTGCCCCTAGGGCTGAGCCCCACTGCCTTCCTCCCCTATTCTGCCCTGGTCTTCCTCCCGAGCAACTCGGGGTGGCGGGCTCGCTGCAAAGACCTCCAGGGAAGACACCCTCTATCGTGGAAGAGGCGTAGAAGCTAGGGGTTGACAGCCGTGCTGCTTTCAAATAACTCTGCAGTCTGAGTGGAGGCTGTTAGCAAAGGACAAGTGGGGTGATGAGGATGAAGGGATGAAGACAGGGAGGTGGAGGGGGGAGGAAGCAGAGGGATGAGAGGGAGGGGTGGAGGCTGGGGAAGGGGAGAGAAACGTGGAACACTACTGGAGAAGCAGCCTCCTTCCTGTGGCTTGAGAACTCCTGGACACCAAAGACAGCAACTTGAATATACGAATAAACTCTGCTTCTACCCCCCTCCTATCCCCCAGAGTTTACAAAAAGATACACCGACCCTGCTGACCTGGACACACATTCAGGAGGGCCTACCTGCATTTACTGGGGATTAGCAATGGTGAGGTTAAAGACTTTGTTTCTTTACCACAAAATTCATTCTTTCTCACTTGACTTACCAGCTGTAACTACTTTCTCCCAGCTGTCTCAAACAAAACTGAAGCTTTCTGCAAAACTGATCTCTTTCTTTTTTTAATTTACTTATTTTTTCATTTATTTTTTATTAGTTGGAGGCTAATTACTTTACAATATTGTAGTGGTTTTTGCCATACATTGACATGAATCAGCCATGGATTTACATGTGTTCCCCATCCTGATTCCCCCTCCCGCTTCCCTCCCCATCCCATCCCTCTGGGTGACTTCTTTCTTAAAACAGATCACCAAAGCACAAAAAATACCTTGATATTATATATGTATATATATATAAAACCCTACTAATTTTTTATTATAGTTGATTTACAATAATTAGTTCAGATATCCAGAACAATGATTCAGGGTTTTTTTTCACATAGTATTACAAGTTATTACAAGTTATTGAATATAATTCCTTGTGCTATACAATAAAACCTTGTTGCTTGTCTATTTTATGTGTAGTAGCTTTTATCTGTTAATTCAATAGTCTTTAATTTGTCTCTTCCTTCCTCCCTCTCCCCTTTGGTAACCATAAGCGTGTTTTCTATGTCTGTGAGCCTGTTTCTATTTTGTATTCAGATTCATTCATTGGAAGAGGCCCTGATGCTGAGAAAGACTGAAGGCAATAGGAGAAGTAGGTGGTAGAGGATGAGAAGGTTAGACGGCATCACTGACTTAATGGACATGAATTTGAGCAAACTCTGGGAAACAGTGGAGGACAGAGGAGTCTGGCGTGCTACAGTCCATGGGGTCACAAAGAGTTGGGCATGACTTAGGGACTGAACAGCAGTAACAATATAGATTCACTTGTATGAATTATTTTTAGACTTTCCACACAGAAATGATATCATATAGTATTGGTCTTTCTTTGTGACACAGTTTACTAAGCATAAAATTCTCTAGACCCATCCATGTTGCTGCAAATGGCAATATTTCATTCTTTTTTAAGGCTGAGTAATATTCCATTGTCAATATATATCACATATTCTTAAACCAACCGTGAATGATCACTTAGGTTGTTTCCAGGTCTCGGCTACTGTAAATAGGGCTGCTAGTGGCCAGAGTTTGGAGTGGACGATCTAAGTGGACAAGGATTGAATCACAGTTAACTTTTGTGTTTGAAAATTCTAGTGTAATTCTTGGATTTAGCTTAATCTTTTGTTCCATCGCCAACTAACTCAGTGGCTTTATGGAAGTTGCGTTCCCTTGATTTTCTAATGGTGAGCTTAGGAAAAAATACCTCCCTCACCTGACTACACTTCAGGACCTATATGCAGAGGTATATTACAAAGTATTTTATGGCCCTGAAAATAATAAATCACATTAAAAAATATCTCCATTGCTTAGAAAATATCATATATATTGCAGACATTTAATTGACATTACTTCCCTATGAAGATAAAAATTAAGTAGCAAGAATTTTCCTTATAAATAGGAAAAATCTGAGTCAATAATATATGTGTTCTTAGCCATACCACAATTCAATGGAGCCCAAATTAAACAAAAATATTTATACATTCAAAGTGCTTTCTTCTCCTCTCCTTCCCACCCTGCAGATAAAACCCTACTTTTAATGAATTTACAGTCTAAAATTACTTAACATAAGAGAAAACAATCTACCTTGGCTCAAACTCTACAAACAAAAAGCAAGAATTTTTCTCCCCTGAATTTCAGATAATGCAGCCATTAGACAGTGACACGCATGTTTAGAATGTTTACAGATTTAAAAGGAATTAAGAACATATGAATAAGACACCATGAAAAAAGAAGAGGTGTTATTAAAAAAAAAGTTATATAAAAAAAGGTACAGTGTGTTTCAGACACTGAAGTTAGAAACTCACTGGGCAATTTAAACAATATATTAGGTAACTGTAGAGAGTACCAGTGAGTTGGAAAAGAGATCTGGGGAAATCACCCAGATGACATCAGAAAGACAAAGACTGTCTAAGTAAAAAAGAGTAATTCACAGACAAAAAGCAGAATGAAAGAAAGGTCAACATACATTCAATGAGTGTTCCAGAAAGCAGGAATAGAGTTTTATTTGGAGCTACATAAACAGCTTTCTATACAGTTCGTAATACCATACTCATCAATCAGTTCAGTTGCTCAGTCATGTCTGACTTTTTGTGACCCCATGGACTACAGCACGCCAGGCTTCCCTGTCCATCACCAACTCTCAGAGCTTGCTCAAATTCATGTCCATCAAGTCAGTGATGCCATCCAACCATCTCATCCTCTGTCATCCCCTTCTCCTCTTGCCTTCAATCTTTCTCAGGATCAGGGTCTTTTTTAATGAGTCAGTTCTTCGCCTCAGGTGGCCAAAGTATTAGAGCTTCAGCTTCAGCATCAGTCCCTCCAATGAATATTTAGGACTGATTTCCTTTAGGATTCACTGGTTGGATTTCCTTGCAGTCCAAGGGACTCTCAAGAGTCTTCTCCAACATCACAGTTCAAAAACATCAGTGCTTCGGCATCCGGCTTTCTTTATTGTCCAACATCCATACATGACTACTGGAAAAACCATAGCTTTGACCAGACATAACTTGGTTGGCAAAGAAATGTCTCTGCTTTTTAATATGCTGTCTAGGTTTCTCATAGCTTTTCTTCCAAGGAGCAAGCGTCATAGCTGTCAACTTATACAGAATTTAAACTTCTTCATCTCCTGTTAATTTCATATGAATTACCTCTGCTATTCTCTTTTTGGTTATTGGAAAGCAACCTTTGGGGGTGCTGTTTCATTTTGAAGGTAAGTTCTCTTGAATGGTAAAAACTTCTCTTTGAAGATATTCTGGCTTCTATACTGCTCAAAAATGTGTACTGAATCTAAAATGCCAAGCATTCTATGTCAGTGCTTGGAAACAATACCTTCCACTTGTTAAAGTAGTTCCTCTTTCAATATACTTAACACTAGGGCTTCCCTCATAGCTCAGTCAGCAAAGAATCTGCCTGCAATGCAGGAGACCTGGGTTTGACCCCTGGGTCGGGAAGATCCCCTGGAGAAGGAAATGGCAACCCACTCCAGTATTCTTGTCCATGACAGAGGAGTCTGGCAGGCTATAGTCCATGGGGTTACAAGAGTTCGACACGACTTAGCGACTAAACCACCAATAATGCCTCCAACACATTATCCTCTACAGAATTCTTTGTTTTCCGTAATCATTGCTTACAGAAGAGTACGTAAAACTTACACATGAGTAGAAAAATGGATCTAAGTATCTTGTAACTGTTTCAGTATACATTTCAGGATATTCTCCTGCCCATTTAAAAATAATTTACCTGAGAGCAAGTGAAAAAGGAAGAACCTGTCCCAGTTGTGACAGGGAAGAGCTACTGACATACAATCAATAAACACTTTTCTCTCCTCTCTGATTTCCTAATGGGCATTTGATTTTAGTGCAGTTAAATTTTATTGACCTGAAATGGAGTATATGATATGATATAAATAAAGCACATATTTGTAATATGGATAAGAACAGGCTGGAAGGCAACTAAAATTTATAACTATGTGATAAGTGGCTTATAAAGAATAAAAAAAGCAAGTTGAATATTCCAAATAATGCAGAACTTGTTATGTATTTCAGATAACATATTCTCTATCACAAAGAAAATGTCTGGTATAGAAGAAAAAGTACCCCTGAAGAGGAAACAGGAAATATACGTTGAGTACTTACTTTAACTAACTAAACATAATGGCATATAAACCAACTAACTTCTGAGCCTCAAGTTTTTCTCCTCTGTCAAAGAATGGTTGTGGTTGTGGGGGGGTATAGTGGGGTCATACAATAAATTCTAAAGTGTTTTAGCTTTAAAATTCTCTTTATTTCATGTACTTTAAAATATTTTCTTGAAATATATTGGTGTATGTTATATTACAGCTATGTCTGACTGTTTGTAGCCCTATGGACTGTGTAGCTCTCCCGGCTCCTCCGTCCATGGGATTTTCCAGGCAAGAATACTGGAGAGGGTTGCCATTTCTTTCACCAGGGAATCCTCCAGACCCAGGGATTAAACTGTCATCGCTTGTGTCTCCTGCACTGCAAGTGGATTCTTTACCTCTGAGCCATCAGCTTCCCTTATTAAAAACTTAAGGTAATTTAAAAATCTTAACCTAGTATCTCAAGTTATACCTATAAATGTTTATGGGACATACAGTTAAAAAAACTACTTCAAATATAAATATTATGAAAATGCTACTAAATTAATTCATATCACAACTACTCTACCACATTATCTTATGCTATGAATATTAAAAACAGTATTTGTTTTCTAAATAAACCACTCTATGTTGCCTAATATTGTAACTAGTGACAACTTAAGATACGTGCAGTAAAAATCATGTATGTTCAGTCGCTCAGTCATGACCCCACAGACTGTAGCCCACCAGCCTCCCCTGTCCATGGGATTTCCCAGGTAAGAATACTGGAGTGGGAATTCCCTTTTCCAGGGAATCTTCCCAACCTAGGGGTCAAACTCAGGTCTCCCATATTGCAGGCAGATTCTTTACCAGCTGAAGCACAGAGGCAGAGCCCTGTTCCAAAAGCTGCCTTATGATGAGAAAGTGAAAGCTGATTCAGTCGTGTCCAACTCTTTGCGACCCCATGGACTGTAACCTGCCAGGCTCCTCTGTCCATGGGATTTCCCAGATGAAGGAGTGGGTTGCCATTTCCTTCTCCAGGGGATCTTCTCAATTCAGGGATCAACTTCGCATCTCCTGTGGCTCCATTGAGCCACCTGAGAAGCCCCCTAGTAAACAAATATGACATCATGTAATATGCTAAGGAAAGAGATCAATGGCAGAGTTAACATCTGGGGAGAACCAGATGAGCAGGGTGGGTGTATACTTTCTATGTATTCTCTAATCACTTATTTTTTTCTACCATTCTTCAATTATTTTAAAAGATGGAAATTAGAAAAAGGATCAGATAAAATGGGTTGGATGTCTTTTCCCTAAAATTGATTAACTAGCTGTAATTTTTTGAATGTGCTATAACTGTCATCCTAACTTTTAAAAAACAGGTCTGTTTTATTTAAGTTTGAAAGTTCTTTTCTGGCTTTTATGTAGTTGTTTGCACAAGTAACTTTACCTACTGAAATCTGAAGTAAATTTAAATTTGATATAAAGTTATTTTATATGAACATATTATTTGATATCATATTTGTTATCTGCAGCTTGAGTCTGCATTGTCTGCCAATGTTTAACATTAAAATAGAATCAAATTTTTAGTTTCCTTCCAATCACATCATGGCCTCTAAACAGGGATGGTGTTATCAGAAACATTAAATACTATGTAGATGCAACACAGACTTCATCGAACCCATGGTCCCCTTCCCATTCTTGGCATTTGCAACGAGGGTGATCTGTTAAGTGGAAACCAAATTGTGATGTTCTTTGATTAAAAAGGAAATAGAGTCACAGTTTAAGCTGACACATGCATGTTTGCTGAACTCCCTTCTCTGTCATTATTAATTTGGGTATAATGTGTGTGTGTGTATGTTAACACTAAATGCCTCTTTCCAACATATGTTTTTCGGTTGCATTAATGGCTGAACATCAATGAAGAGCAGGATGATGCAGTGAAAACTAAATCTGGAAGATATATGAAGACCAGTATCAAAATGAGATCATGCATAGGAAAGCATTTCATAAACTGTAAAGTACCATAGAAAAGTGAGGTGCTGTTATTGTTTGGGAGATTAACGATAGGTATCTTCTGAGTCTAGGCTGCACCTTTTAAAATGGTTAGCATGCTTTGTTGAGGTTGGAAGCCTGCATCTTTCCACAGGATGCTAATCGCCTTTAGAAGCCTTCCTCTCAAACTAGAGGTTCAAAAAGAAGCTGGTGACTGAGGTATTCTCACCCAAATCTTCTGAACTTTTATTTCAGGAGTCTATAAATATTTTAATGACCGTTGATTAAAATTTTCCATAGAAGAGGGAAACAAACACTAGATTTATGGCAGAGAAGAATAAGGAAGACCTGGAATATTAGTTCTGCTCCGGCTGCTGTAAGAAAAACTACACACGAGGTGATCTAAGCAACAAGAATTGACCTTCTCACAGGTGTGGAGGCTTGAAGTCCCGGACTGAGGTCTGGCAGAGTCAGTTTCCAGCACAGGTTCTCCACCCGGGCTGAGGTAGCTACCTTCTCCATGAATCCTTGCAGGGCCCAGCAGAGTTCTCTGGGGTCTCTTGGATCTGAACACTAATCCTATCAGACAAGGCCTCACCCTTATGATCTCATTTAACCTTAATTACCTTCATTAGAGGTCCTAGCTCCAAATATAGTCATGTGAGGATTTAGGGTTTGGGAAATATGAATCTGGGGTTCAAACTACCTGTCTGAAATCTAGTAACTGTGGAACTTCAAGCAAATCAATGTCATACTCCAAATTCTCTGAATCCTCATCTGTAAAATGTGAGGATTAAAAGAGATAATGTATAATACAGGATTTTCATAAACTATGATGTGCTATTTTAATGTGAGGTCTTAATTTTTAGACTTTTCCCATTTACTCAAATAAAGTAATAATTTGCGGGGGTGGGGGGTGACCAGAGAAGACATTTGGTTTGAGTATGCCCACAAGGTAATTTCTTTCTACAGGTATGGCTTTGAAAACATTTCTCATATCTAAATTTATAAAGGCAAACATACATCTAATTATTTTTCAAAAGTGTCTCTTACTATCATTTAATTAAACTATTTACCTAGGATAATGTATCAGTAGCATAAAAGACAGATAGAAATGTACATTATTAGAGAAATAATTCCCTGAGTTTACAGGGTGGCTGGTTAAAACGTATTTCAATCCTCCAGACTGAATTCATACTTTAAGTACTGAATTGTATTCTTTGCATTTAGGGCAACACACTAGGAAATGATGTTCCCTCCGAAACATGTGAAAATGTAAAGATGAATGGAACAACTTTATGTTTTATGGCATTTACTTTGAAAATCTGATTAAGATGGATGTCTTTAGCTCATAATTCTTCAATGTCACGTTGTCATAGTTCCCATCAGCAAGATGTTTTAAAGGCTTTCGATTAATATTGCATGCCAGAACTGAAATTACATCCTTTGTCGTTTAGTTCTTAATGGTGCAAGTGATATCTATCAAGTAGCGTTATATGAAGCATTTGTGATTTTTATTGCAGGCTGTTTTCACAAATTTTTTTCAGGTTTCACAAAGACTGCTTTGGGTTTACCATAAATATGTCCTTCTGTTGAAAATCTGAATGATTCTTAAAAGTGAGGTTAAACGTAGATGATTAAAATTTACTTGTTGGTACAAAAAACTTCTACTTGAATCTGGTGTGTTGCCATTTGCACCTAATCTTGAATATATTTTCTTTCACCCAAATCTTTTTGTAAATCATTGTTATAATATATGCAAAATATATGCCAAATACACATAGCTCACAAAACCTTCATCAGTAAGCAAGTATATTATCTGCCTAATAAGGAAAACATGGTTGTAGGTATTAAAGAGCTACAGTATACAATAATTACTGAATGTTGACTGGGTTTGTGCTTCAAAAGTGTGTGTTTTATTTTTTTAAATATAATTACTGGTTTATTTTAAATATAATTACTGATTACTGACTTTAGTGTCCTGAAAAATAATTTAAAATTTCTGAAATTCAAGTACATCAAAGACAAGTCAATTTCATTTAAGTACCCAGACTCATGACAGAATCTTACTTATATATAGATTATAAGGATACAGGTAAAAATCTTATATCATATATAGATGTATATGAATAGTGAGTGTGGTGTGTACATACACACACAGAGTTGCTAAAGTCTTGATGTTGTTACTTTACCACTTGGAGTTTTACAAAATACAAATCTACTCAAGATAAAACAACTCATCTAAAACATTACGAAGGACAATAGCGAGGGGCTTATTCTGGGATGTGTCTCCCTTGGACAGTTGATGCAAGAGAAAGCTGGCTACATCTCTCCCGAGTGAGCTGTGGTCTTCATGGATCTCATAGACATGGCTTTTGCCAACTACATGTCTTTACAAAGGAGAATGGAAATATTCACGTTAAGATGGACATTCTTATCCAGCAGTGCCCAGGACATTCATCTTGTTTGGATATTGTACATCTAAAGTTGGTCTCTTTATCTGATTCTAGACATGAAGGAAAAATGCTCATGTGGAAAAGTGTTTTCAAATTCTGATTCCCCATGGAAGACCACTGCACCTCATTTATACTATAAGGAAGAGCTTGCCTCGGCCACATGTTTACTTGGATTTTTTCTGCTGTATGTGGTTGACTGAAAGAATGGCAACAGTTCACTTTGAAAATATTCCCTCCATTAGCTAGGATTGATTTTTTAAAGCATTCCAACACATCCATATATACTCTAAATACTAAATACATATATACTCAAAAATACTGTGTGCTCAAAAGATAATGCTCTTCATGTTAAAAAAAGAAAAAGGAAAAAGGAAACTACACATTTCCCCCCTATTTTATGGGGCTTTTTTTTTTTTTTGGCTAGCTATAAGTATATTAGGTTTACCCAATAATTTCAAGAAGGAGTTACTAAAAATCTAAGTTCAAATATAAATTTATAGATCTTAAATGCAAAAGAAGGGTTGCACAGTGAAGGGGAAAATCCACAAAGGAAATTTACACTCGGTAAAGCTTATTAAAACTCATTATGCTATGAGTTCAATAGAAATTACTTCCTTTAATCTCATAGCCACCTTAAACTGTCAGTATTTATTAACATTTCACAAGATGGGGGAAAAGTTCCGAGAAACTGGGAACTCTGGCACCGGTCACAGAGTATAATTCCAAAGCTTTCCACCCTAATTTACATGGGAATAATCATTTTTGTCAGTTTTGTTTCAGGCATGTTGTCAGGAAGAAAATGAAGAATGAAGAGGAAACATGAGCTTTAAAAGAGGCCTGTAGAAATTCAACTTTAGATGGAAAAAACATTTGCTTTATTTTGAGTGTGGGGTCAGGATGCCATCTAGTAAAGGCTAGTGTGGAGATCAAAGCCTAGGAGCAAGAAGAGAAGCATTTTTCTCCCTCTTTTTTTTTTTTTTTGGCCGCACTGTGTGTGGCATGGGAACTTCCCTGACCAGGGATCAAACCATGTTCCTGAAGTGGAAGCTCAGAGTCTTAACCGCTGGACTGCCAAGGAAGTCCAGAAGCATTCTTTTTAAATAAGAAAATGATGCTGCATAACATTTTGTAGTGGGCAGGCAATGTTTTATATCATTTTTAAACTTTCTGAAGCCAGTTTATTTCTTCCTCATGCTAAGAAAGAAAAATAGATTAGGTTTAAAAATATCTCTAAAAGAAATGATTTAAACACATACAAGATCCTAGATACCACATCCCCACCCCCATCCTTATACTATATCTTGGGATTGCCAGGTTATTTTTACAATCTCACAATAGTTGCTAATGTAAGCATAAACTATTTTTTCTAACGCTCTTAAGGGATTACTAGAATTATCAAATCAAACAGAACTACAAAGCACAATCCCATAGGCTCATCTTTGATTATCACCATAATTTACAGATAAATATTTGAGACAGCATTATTAAAAGTTAATGGCCCTCTTGTTTTTAAAGAAATGTTAACTCTTTAATTCCTTACTTTGATCATATACTTCCATGTTTATATTTTTGTGAGGGCATCAGAGTAGGGTCAAACAGCTTCCAATTATCCTCAAAACAAAATAATATCTGCTTCCATTAAAACACTTATTCTCTGTTACTTTAAAATAATGGGTAATTTCAATTTTTTCACAGAAGGCATGCTATATAAATCGAGTATTAGAATAGAATAAAAGTATGATTTATATGAACACAATAAGCGGCTTTTCGCATGTCAATGCAACTAGAGGTGGCATGCTTAAAATACATAATTTGACTTAAAAAGCACCCACCAAAATCAAGTGAGACAGACAGATACAATTAAATGATTACTTGAGCAAAGAAGCAGGTATTCTAGCAAAGAATACTAATTAACTTTCAAACAATGAGTAGTGTGAAATTCAAGCTTTACATTGCACGTTACTGCACATGTAAAAACGGAAAGTGACTTCAGAGTCATTTTTTAAGTTCAAAAATGTACCACCCATAATTAGCCATCAAAGCAGAATCATCAGGTTTGGTGACCCTGGCGCTGGGTTAAGGCAAGAAGGTTGGTGGAAGAGACTCTGATCTGCCTCGCCTCCCTTCATGCTTGCTGCTCACTGAAAACAAGCAGAATGAGCACTTTCTGATTGCAAGGCAAGTCAGAAATATGAAGATTTATAACTGGGCAGATCCAATGGAGCTGTCAAAAAGGGAAGTTACACTCACAACGAAAGGCTCACATCGTGATCTAGTTTTCATCCTAATTGGAAAAACAAAACAAAAAAAACAATTCTTTGTGAAGAAGCCTGCAAATGTTGTTGTGAAAAGAGACTTACAATAGAAGAGAAAGGGGAGGAAAAAAAAAGAGAGCTTGGGCGGGTTATTTCTTCAAACTATCATAGTTGAGGTCACAGATAATATGGTGCACAAGGAGACAGTGGATTTAGGATAGCACCTTCCTTTAAGTGCTTTATTCCTCTTTCATTTAGAAGAAAGAAAAGAGTCAGAGCAAGACAAAAGACAAGGAAAGAACCAAACTTCCAAAATAGCATTACACTACATTATTAATAGTGTCACACGATGAGAAATGACAGTTCTCAAAAGAGTACTTTTGTCTCTGCTTACTTTAATTAAACGCCCTAAGCCTTAAAGTGAAGTGGGATCTCTATTTTTTTGAAACAGAAAAATGCATCCAGGCTGATTAAGATTTGATTTCTGTCCTCTAATGGCCTTCAAGCATAGTTAGGTCCTATTGAAAGCAACAGAAACAGTCACAGCAAAAACAAACCTCAACAGCATGCAATTTTCTCAAAAGAACCAAGATTTCATCCTCTGCCCCTGTCTTTTCACAGGTAAATTAGTTCCCAATGTGTCTCTTCCTTTGTAGCAGGCACTGATTCATTAAATTTGAAACGAGAGTTACAACAAAATTATACTAGTATGAATGTTTCAATTATCTTTCTTTATAGCAGAGTTCCATAACAACCTTGCTTTTATAACCTAATGTGATTTTAAAAGACCAGTATGAAGTACGATCTTTGAAAATTAGTCTTGATGTCACATTCATACTGGTAGAAAAAGTTCTCAAATCAAAAATCCATTGTAAGGAGTGTATTGTCATTACTCTTATTCCAAAACATCTTAAAGGGAAACCTATTTCTTTACTTTTTAGACTTTTTATTTTATAATGGAGTATTGTTGATTAACAATGCTTTGTTAGCTTCAGGTGTACAACCAAGTGACTCAGGGGTACATAGACACCTATCTATTCTTCAAATTCTTGGGATAGACATGTACACACTGCTATATTCTAAGTGGATAACCTGGACCTTGCTGGTGGTCCAATGGTTAAGACTTTGCCTTTCAATGCAGGCGGGGCAGGTTTGATCCCTGGTTGAGGAACAAAGGTCTCACATGCCTCCTGGCCAAAATACCAAAACATAAAACAGAAACAATATTGCCACAAATTCAATAAAGACTTTAAAAATGGTTCACAAAAAAAAAATCTCATGAAAAAACTTTACAACAGATAACCAACAAGGACCTAATGTATAGCACAGGGAACTCTGCTCAATGTTATATAACAACCTAAACAGGAAAAGAACTTTTGAATTTGGAAAGCCTATTTCTTGCTTCCTCAATATGCATTGTCATCTGTGCAGAACTAAGTTCATCCTTCTACATACCTTGCCCAACCCAAATCCTCATTCTCAACCTTTCCATTCTTCCACCGAAATCACCATTTTCTCCTAAAAAATGTGGTGATATTTTTGACTCTTACTTTATACTTAATCATCAAGTTGGTTGTTAGTTCATTCAAAATGTACCTTGGTTTTGTATTGTCCCCAGAAATGCCACTGTATCACCCTACCTAGACCATTACTACTGTTCCTCCTTATCGCTCAATTATTCAATAAAAATCCTTGCCTATAGACTAGGTATAGGCCCTTGAAAAGCTATGTGCTAACATCTTTGCATATTGACTCTCTATTCCAATCCCTTCTACATACAACTGACAGCTTCATTTTTATACATTTATTTTCCTTCTTGAACCAAGACTGTTTTGCTGTTGCCAAGTTACAAGCCCACATTTTATTTCCCCAATAATGTTCAAGAACTGTGGAGATACAGAAGGAGAAGACAAGTTTATCGGCCTAAAGGAGTTGATGCATCTTTTTGGAGCTGAAACTTGCATACCAGATGCAAGAACACAAATATCAGACAAGCGCAAAAAAAGAAACAAACAAATACATTCAAATTATGAGGAAAGGGAAGAAGAAAACAATTGCTTCCTTCAGGGGTTAGCTTGGAAACCTTCAAGTGAAGGTTCAGCTTTAGCTAAACTTGAAGGGAGAAGCAAACACTTAGGAAAGTCAAGGTGGAGATTGCATGGGGCCAAGTGATGACTTTAAACTCCAAGTGGGAGAATTTGTTCTCGATTTGGGAGGCCATGCAGAGGTCCCTAGGAAGGGATTTATTATGAGAAAAGAGGCTGGAGGAAGAGTAACCTGGATGTTCTTATAAGGTACAAGGACCTTGCAGCAGCATTGTGCCTGTGAAGTGATGGCCCTCTTTTTATGTCTGGAGCTGAGTATATCCATTGGTCACGGTTCATTCATTCATGCCACACATACTTATTGAGCACCTCCCACTGCATGAGGGATACATCAGTTAAAAAACAGTGAATTAGGTTCTAGCCATGTTGATAATGGTTGAGAGACGATTACAGGTTAGACTATTTTGGTGAGATATCTTTGCAGATTGTTGAGGAACTGAAAAAATAAGTGCTATTATTTATGTGCATGATAATCATATCTATTGAAGTTAATACAAAATATAATCCCCAAGAAGGGAAAGGCTACCCACTCCAGTATTCTGGCCCAGAGAATTCCATGGACTGTATAGTCCACGGGGTCGCAAAGAGTCAGACACGACTGAGAGACTTTGACTTTCACTTTCAAGTTTATATATTCTCTTTCAAATTCACTAAATTTTCTATGCTTTTAACATAATAGAGGGTTTCCCAGGTGGCGCCAGTGGTAAAGAATCCACTTGCCAATGCAGCAGATCACTGGGTTTGATCCCTGGTTCAGGGGATCCCCTGGAGAAGGAAATGACAACTGGCTCCAGTATTCTTACCTGGGAGAAGCGGATGGACAGAGGAGCCTGGTGGACTATAATTCATGGGGTCACAAGGGAGTTGGACACGAATGAGTGACTGAACACACACACATACAACATAACAGATCCACTTGACGATGACTCCACTGCTATTTCTGAAATTAACTCTTATAGTTTCCTATGTAACTTAGTGAATGGTTAGGAATTCCCTTTAGACATTCATTCCTTCAATTCAGCAATACCCCAGAAGGGGTTTACACCCTTAATATCTTTAGAAATGCGTCTTGGACTATTGTCTCACCCAGTTTCAACCAGTAAGACACGGTCACCTCCTTCCTTCTCTCCTTCCCTCTGTCCTTCCCTACTTCCACATATATACAATAAACAACTCCTGCAACATTTCAGGTACCTCCCTGGTACTAGTAATTCAATGATGCGTTAAGTGCTTTTCAGTCCTTTTGAAGCTTCCACTGTGTCTGACTCCAAAGTTTTCTTTCCTACTACCTTGTACTGCCCTCTTGAGTATACAAACATTGAAAGAGATCAAATGTCACCTGGTAAATAAGAGATGAGTAAGTGAAGTCGCTCAGTCGTGTCCAACTCTTTGCGACACCATGACTGTAGCCTACAAGGCTCCTCTGTCCATGGAATTTTCCAGGCAAGAGTACTAGAGTGGGTTGCCATTTCCTTCTCCAGGGGATCTTCCCGACCCAGGGATCGAACCCGGGTCTCCCGCTTTGTAGACAGATGCTTTACCGTTGGAGCCACCAGGGAAGCCCAAATAGGAGATGAAATTCGCGCAATTCTGACAGGGTCACACAATGCTTTTCTAATAACATAATGATTGAGTTGTCCTGAGAAACGCAAATTTCAGGCAAAGAAGCCTACAGGAAAACTGGGAAAAATGCAAATGCATGGAGGTGAGAAGAAGCAGAAGGCAGTATTCCTTCAGATTGGCTAGAGCATCAAGGGTGTGAGTGGATGCTGGGATCAGGCAGGAGGACGGCAAATGAGACAGAAAATAAAGTGAGAAAGTAGGGAGGAAAAATGTTTTGATGGGCTTTTCCTTCTATACTGACTACAGAAATTTGCTAATATTGTTGTATTAGCAATAGGGAGCTGCTGAATGATTTTAAGCAATTGACAAGCACAGAGATGAATTTATGAAGATTACTCTGGCAGCAGCTTGGAGGGATGATGCGATAGTGCACGCGCGCATATGTGTGTGTGTGTGTGTGTGTGTGTGTGTGTGTGTGTGTGTGGTGTGTTGGCTGAGTGACAGGTGATGAGAGTTAGCAGGGATCTGCAGTAAATATTTGTATTGAGTACATAAATGAACCCCCTGGAAATATGGATAAAGATGCTGGGTCAGGCTCAAGAGATAATTAAGAGGTGAATAAATTGATTACCTTCAGTGACACACTAAATGAATGGCAGGATAAACAAGAGGGATATGCATAAAATTTTTAGAATATTTTGAGCGATATCTTTCATCTTTTAAAACTACTTAAAAATCACAAGATCTCATCATATTAACTGTATTTGGTTCTAACCACTCTAATCGTTCTGGAAATCTACACAGGACTGGCTTATGTTTCTGTTAAACTGTGGTTACGGAAACATTTCTTTTCTATACACCAGGGCAGGGTAGTGCTTGTATTAATATTATTGTCTGTCTCTGAAACACTCCACAGCAGTAAGTGAAACTTAATACACATGTCTTTCTAAAGTCGATTCTTTTTTTTTTTTTAATCCTGCATTCAAAGTATTTTTTTCACACAAGCTACTCACATTAAAAACAGATGAAGAGGCAGAAGGAAAAAGAAACAGACTGGGAGAAAGAAATTTGGTATGAAGGGAAACTGAACCTGAATGTGTAAAACTACACTCAGGATATGACCTGATGGGGAGAAAGCAAAGTTAACCCAAAACCCTACCGAGTAAATACATCTACTGAACAAATGCCCTGTACAGTGGATTTTCTTAACAGTGTCTGAAACATGAGCCTGAATGCACTCTTAATTCCACTTACAGTAATGCCTTATCATACGCTGAAAGGGAGGGTAATCAGACACAGCCTAAACTCTTCCAGAGGAAGTTCAACTCTTGGCCACAAGGGATAAACACAAGAGAAAGTCAAGAAAATGATGATTTTTTCAGCTTAAGAATTTTACTCTTTTAACTGATTACTATTCACGGTTAGAGATAAGGATTTTAGGGGAAAAGTCTCAGTTTTTCGTTTCTTACAGTGCTTGGTCTAAAAAGAATTTCTTACTTTCTTATTTTGTTTTCCCAATATCGAGAAACATGAAACCAAAGCCATGCTTATAGGATATTTAAAATAAACGAAAGTGTATATGTATACTTTACAGATACATACTTACACAATTAAAGAAAATTATAAAGAGATAAGCTGCAAATTACAGCATTACGTGTAATAAAACAGAAACAACTCACAGATATAGAAAACAAACCAGTGGCTACCAGTGGGGAGAGTGAAGACACAGGTAACAGATTAAGAGGCACCACTACTGTATATAAAATAAATAAGCAACAAGGATATATTGTACAACACAGGGGAATACAGTCATTATTTTGATATAACTTTAAACAGAGTACAATCTATAAAAACACTGAATCACTATGTTGTACACATACTAATTCGCAAAGAAACTAGACTTCAATAAAAAAAAGAAAAATAATAATTAATAAATATATAATTAGCATTTGTTATCATTTTCTCCCCTGGAAGGGAGTAGCAGATAAAATATTAAAAGCAAAAGCTAATGTCTCTTTAAACCAGAGATCAGTAAATAGCAAGTCTGCAGAGTCTGTTTCTATAAATAGTTTCAAAGGAACAGGGCCATGCCCATTCCTTTGTATTCAATGACTTTTTCACTATAACAATGGATTTAAGCAGCTGCCACCTCCAGTTCCCCTAAAGGCCTAAAATATTTACCATGCCCCTTTAAAAAAAAGTTTATCAATTAGTTTTCTGTTTTTTTGGTAAGTGAAAATTACAGATTCTCATGCAGTTTTAGGAAACAGTACAGAGAGGATCCATGTGCCCTTTACTTAGTTTTCCCCAATGACGACATCTAGGAAAACTAATACATCCCCCTTTCTTTTTCAGACTTGCCAGGTTTTACCTTTTATTCCTGGTTTTGTGTGTGTGAGTGTATGTGTATTTGTTCAGTATGAGTTTAGCAAATGTCTATGTTGATTAGTTTTAAACATAAACTTGTTAATTATTTCCTTAATAACGAGGGCTTTTTCTTCTCATTTATTTAGAAGGTAAAAATTGCAGTTCTAAAACCAAAAACTATAAAGTTCACATTAACTTCAAGTTCAGCAGAAGTTGGGGAGATTACCTGGGGTAAAGACAGCCAGATTTAGGGGCTATCTGTAAAGTCATTTTTAAAAAGGAAACATATCCTCTATGTCTGTGAAAAGAATAAACAGTTTTACCATCTGCAATTGCACTGTGAAGATTTTTCTTTTTGAAATAAGATTTACTGAGAAGTTTATTTTCTTACTACCAAATCTTGTGGAAAGCCAGGGTTATCAGGGCAGTGAGAGGGGGGAGAAAGAGAGAAAGGAACAAAAATGCAACCAAATTTAGATGGATCAACAATTATTTGTCACAAAATTCTATCTGTATGAGTCATTTGAAATTAGTATCAGAAAGGCAAAAAATATATATATATTTTACTGTGTGTTTAATTTGAGTTAAAATACAGAATAGATAGCACCTATAAATGGCTCAATGAAATGGTTTTAGCATTTTAAATAATTCTTTATAGAGTGGCTTGGGAGAATTCACTCTCTTAAAGATGCTTCCTTCATTTCTAAAGCAAGGAACTAAATAAATAAACTAAACTAATAAAACAAAAGTTTCACAAATACAGTTTAGTAGAGAAAGCAATAAATAAATGCATGAAGTAATGCATATCAAATGAAAACAATCCTTAAGTAAACCTTTCTTGTGAGTATCCTTTCTGGAATAAAGTGGAGAATAAATTAATGAATAAATAAATAATAAATAATAAAGCTGTGGCAAATTGCAATTCTGATAAGAGTAGAAATCTACATATTACGGGAATCAATTTGACATGACGAGTCACTTTGAAAGATTGATAAAAGGCATATTAAAGAATGTAAATTTCTAACCTCAGATAACCAAACTGAACTGTCAAGTTTGTTGTAATAAAAAATATGGGACTTTGGATAAATTGTGAGAAAGTATTTCGAGCCATGCATAGGGAAGGATGTTCAAGAAGTCTTTTTGTAAATTAAAATACTTTTATGTGCTTGAAATAAAATGGAAAATACATTGAGTTAAAAGTCCTTAAGGAGAACTCATTTTAGCTGTTGATATTTTATCATAGCTAATCTATTTTTATTCCCCCAAAACAAGATGCTTTCAGCTCTAAAATATAAGGAGAAATAAATAATGACAAATGTGAAAAGAATTGCTGCTTAAGTACAATCATTTCAATGATGTGTGAAATATGAATCTCAATATTTTTCCTTACTAATAAATAAAACATTATAACATTTGGGACTATCTGGAAATAAGTTATAAATAAACTTTCTTTTAAATATTAAATCACACAAACAATTCAACTCAGCACTTTTTTCCTATAGCTGTTTCTCTAGTTTCCATCTCAAATCCTTGAGAAAAATCTTCAGAAATTTTAACAAATAAACTGTGTTGAAGTCATATATATAGCATTCATTCGATATGGGAAACTAGGCTAAAACACACATTTACTGGATTTTCATTGTTTCTTTTCTCTTTTATTATATCCCTGTTTCTTTTTATAAACAATTGTTTCCAATGGTGTCAAACAAAATTTCATCATTGTTTATTGTGATATTCTCCTAAAAATACGATTGACTTGATTCCCACATCAAGAAAACCTACTTAAATGTTTATTTGAAGGCATACAGTTGAAAACTTCTCAAAACACTTAACAGAAATTTCTTCAAAACTAATATTTCAAACTGATTTGATACAATTTTGTTGTAAATATCAGAACTAAGTTTTTAGTTCTCATTAGTATAACATACCTTATTGGCTATGCAGTTGACTCTTGAACAATAGGGGGTTTGAACTATGTGGTCCATTTATTCGCATATACTTTTCAGTAGTCAGTACCACAGGACTACGTGGTCAGTGGCTGCTGACTCCCCGGATGGGGAGGAACCTCGGAGATACAGGGCCGACTATAAATCATAATCATACTCAAATTAACCCTTACCTTGTTCAAAAGGAAAGGAAAGCGAAGTTGCTCAGTTGTGTCCAACTCTGCAACCCCACAGACTGCAGCCTACCAGGCTCCTCCATCCATGGAATTTTCCAGGTAAGAGTACTGGAGTGGGTTGCCATTACCTTCTCCAGGGGATCTTCCCAACCTAGGGATCGAACCCGGATCTCCTGCACTGCAGACACTCGCTTTACCGTCTCAGCTACAAGGGTCAACTGTATTCCACAATGTCTCATTATTCAAGTGAGTCTCCCTACTCAATACTAAGATAGAAAAACTAAGCAATGTCCTTGGAGTCTAGTCAAGTTGGATTTGAATCTCTGAGTCTCACTCATTTTTCTAACGGAGAAAATGTGGTTAATAGTTACTACCTCTGGAGTTTCGAGAAGAATGAAATTCAATGAAATAATACCTGGCACAATCTGTAATTGATAGTTGATGATCAATAAATGATAGCTTTTTTTTTTTTTTTAATGACTGACTGAGGCAGAATCAGCAAAGCCATGCCTTAGAACAGAGATGGACTATATTCATCCCTCAATACTTTCCTTCTTATCCCCTTAAGCCTACCCTAAGTCTATGACCTTAACAGCTATTATTAATGTATACAGCACTCGTGGCCACCAATAAGGCCCTACAAATTTCTCAAATCTCTGAATCAGGCAGTTACCAACAATGCATTTAAGTTAGTAGCTGCCCCTGGATCAAACCTACGGGCAACTATTTCTACCATCTTATAAGTCACTGAGAGAAATTCCTTTAACCCGAGTACTTCTAATTTTGTTTTTTCTACCTAACTCTAAATAGAAGTGACTGAAATATCAGTATAATAAAATTGAGGAGGAGACAGGTCACTGCAAATAGGTATACTCCTCTGCAAATAAGTAGGGTTTCTCAACAATGACAGTGTCACTAAGGTCAGCTGTACTGTTGGATTTATTCATGGCATTGTGATTCTGAAGATACTATGAATTTACTAATTAAATATAGACCTGTGCCTAAGATTACCTATAGAGGGCTATAATAAGTGACTTAGTGCACATTCTATTGCTATCTTTCGCATTTAAAATATATGTTCCTCTAGACTGACAGCTACTTATGTGTGTCTGAAAAGGCCAATTTGATAGATAAGCAAACTGTCTTTACAACGAAGTTCTCCTTTTAAGCCTAACCTTTGGTTTGTGGCTGTTTATAAAATATGCTGCTGTGTGCAAATCTGACGCTCACTTCAGAGTCAGTTAAGTCTTTGTTTTAAAACCGGTCATATCATTTCTAAAGAGTTGCTGTGTGCCACAAGCCTCTTTGGTTTTTTATTCATAGCAATTTATAATGATATCATACAGTTTGTAATTTTGCAGTCCTGTGTGTTAATTACATACACAGGAAGAAAGGACTTAATTCTTAAAATGCTTACACCAATGATTTCTTAAATAGCTACTTTTCAATGGAAATTTATACTGTCTGAAACATAGATCATATCACAAAAATGTATTATCAGGAAAATCCAACCTGAATAACTAGAATTCTCAGTTAATTGGAACTTTCCCCTATCCTTCAAATTTTAAAAGAGAAGACAATGAAAAGAAAAAGTGTGATTTATAAGTATTTAAAAAAGCACAGGGCTTACCCTTGTTATAATACAGATTTATCCTCACAGTCTTTATACCTCCAAGATGAGAAACAAAACAAGAGTTATTACTGAGTGTTTACTATAGACACTGTCATTTACACATACTTATTTGGAGCTGTTTGTACAAAGTGGTACATATTTTGTGATCATACACTTAAGAATCATCACCCACCCCTCCCAAAATGAATCCTGCCATTTCTGATTATTGTATTCCTGGCTGGTCTGTCAGTTCTTATAGCACACTATAATTATATATACAGCATTCTTGAAATGTGAATGAGAATAAGCATACCCGTCACTACTTATAGAACCTAAACTATCATTTGCTCATCGGCCCTTCCCAAAGTTTTAAATCATTTAGAACCATCACTGGTGTGGGTTTAAATTCTAGTTCTAATATTTTGTAGCTGACTGACCCTTGATCAAGTTAATAACCTTTCTGGGTCTTAATTTCTTACATGTTTGCAGATATTAAAATCAAGTGCCCAAAACTCAAGATGTGGTAGTACTCTTTTTTTTTTTTCCCTAAACCCCTTACAAATCTGTTTTTTTTTTCCTTTGTTTTTCTCTAAGGAGGTTTTAATACCAATACATGGTATCCAATCTCAACCCACATTATCCAAGTTAGAAATCTTAGAACATTCTCCAATGTGGCTCGCTCCATAATCCTCACCCTGCCAAATGTAACCACTCCCCCAGGCCAGTCAACTCTGTTCTAAGAAATAGCTCTTGAATTTTAATGCTCCTTTTCTTTCCTTCCTGTGCTAATCCAGGCCTTCATTAATTTTTGCCTCAATTATGGCAATTAGTTTAACTCCTCTCCACGCTTTAAGGCCAGCACTGTCCAAAGAAATATAATGTGAGCTATAGAGAATTAAAAATTTTCTAGTAATCAAATTCAAGAAAGCGAAGAAACAGGTGGAGTTAACGCCGATAGTACATTCTATTCATCCCAATATATTCTACCTGCATTTTCTCTGTCTGCTAAATTCCCACTTTACCCTTTGAGGCAAAGTTCAAACCTCACCTCTCCTGAGAAGACTTTCAGAAAGACACAAGTACCCTAGGCTCCAATTTTCTCTCTGACTTAACTTGCAGTTATCAAATTTACTCTCCCTTCATCACAAACTCATGTTGACTGCTTCCACGGCGGCACGGTCACACTGCCTGCTGCCGCCTGGGCCTCTCTCTTGTTCACCAAGACTTTTGTTTTATCTTTTCATTTCCCGTCACATTCCTTAACGTGGCTGCTCTAAGCTCCTTCTAATCTTCCACTCAAATCACTCATGCATCAAGCTCAGGAAATGACTGAAGTGTCTTACTTTTCCAAGGTTTGAGTCAATGCGTTTGAATTCTTGCACTTTCCTTCCTGTTTATCTCAAGAGTCTTGTAATATATGCTCAGACATCATTATTAGGTGTGTTTTAATTGAGGTATAGTTAATATATAATAAAGTACATAGGTCTTAAGTGTTCTGTTTGATGAATTTGGCGATCAATCATATACCCCCATCTAAATATCACCCCAAATAAGACACATACTTTTAAGTATGTGATTTTTTTTTTTTTTTTTTTTTTGGTGAGACTTTATTTCTTCATAGTTAGAGAGGCTAGATGGAGAAGGGAATGGCTACTCACTCTAGTACTCTAGCCTGGAAAATTCCATGGACAGAGGAGCCTGGTGAGTTACAGTCCATGGATTGCAAAGAGTAAGACACGACTGAGTGACACACACACACACGCTAGAAGTCCAAGATCAAGGTGTCAGAGGATTGATTCCTTCTGAGGGCCATTCTCCTTGGCTTGGCTTATAGTTGGCCATCTTTTTCTCAGTGCAAAATAAGATCATAGGCATTTGGGTTACCTCTGTGAGCAAAACTGAGTAAATCTCTTTTTGAGGATTCCAGTCTTTTGGAGGAAAACAGCAAATAAATGTAATTACAAAGGAAAGCAGATGGAAACTCAATAGGCAATATGTGCTTTAGGGAAAAAAAGGAGGGTAGCGTAGAGATGTTGGGGTAAGCCTCTATGAGCAAAGACTGAATGGAGATGGGAGCGTTCAACAGGGAGAAGTCTGGTTGAAGAGTGTTTCAGGGAAGGTCAAACTTGCACAAAGGCACGCCTGGCATCCTTCAGGAGCAGGAAGGGGGTCAAGGTGCCTGGAGGGGTACAACCACGGGGGAAGGGAGCCGGGGAGGAGGTCAGCAAGAGCAGGAGCCAGGCCACCTGGGACGTCGTAAGCCACGATCAAGACGAGACTTTACTCGGTGTGGATTGGGGAGCCCGTAGAACATTCTGAGCAGCTAAGTGACCTAACCCAAGTCACATTTTAATAGAAGCTCTCGGGCTACTGTGTTGATTACTGATAGGGGGCGCATGTCAAGGGTGAAAGCAGACAGCCCAGATAGGAATCTTCTGCAGAATCCACGTTGTGGTTACCCGGGGACGAAAGAGCAGATAAAGCTAAGGAGGGTCTTGGAATTTGCAGGAATGGAAAGACCCTTATTGTCCTTCCCTGCCCCATGTTGTAACCATTAATGGACCAGAACAACCTGTCTCCCCTCTGACCCCAGAGGGAGAAGGTAGGTTCCCTACTCTTCCCCCACCCAGGATACGCGCCTCATCCAGTCAGCAAATGACCCGCAAGACCCCTATCCCACTCCTCGTACCCTGGGTATAAAAGTGGACTAAGGACTCCTGTTCATCGTTGGTTCTCCTTTGAGTTGGCTCGCTGTTCTAACAGCGTCTCCCACTCTAATAAACTTTATTTTCCTCTCATTCTGTCTCATGTCTGGAAATTCTTTTCCAACCTGCGCCCAGACCACAACACAGGTGAGAGATGCTGGGGGCTAACACATGAGCAGTAGAGCTGATAGGAGATTACTGGATTCTCATCCTATTTTGACCACAGAGACAAATCTACTCAAAATTTTAATTTACAAGTCATTCCATCACACAAAAAAGGACAAAAAAATCTTTATAAGAAACCTCCACTTGGAGCTCTACCAGCCAACGTTAGATCTGAATGGTAGAGACTAGATTGTGTCTCTTATATTTACCTCTTTATTTAAGTTATTTTTTATTTCCCTTCCCTCCCTTGTGGTATGGAGTAATTTATGCTTCACTTCTTTTATACCTCTTTAGAGGGAAAAAAGAAAAAACCCTTTCATCACAGTAAAGAAGAATATGGTCTTTTTAAGTCTTAAAACATGTCACTGTATATACCAATAAATTTAATCTTGAAAGTAGCAAAATACAATAGAAAAGAACAGTGTCCAGGTAAGCAGTTAACTGTGCATCCGATATAAAGAGAGTTCAAAAAATTTTTGACATTCACTATTTCAGAAAAACAGCTTTAGATCCAAAATCTGATAAGTGTGCAGACATGAGAACATATTCCAGACAGAATATGTCATCACTGTCACTCTACACTGACAGTCAATGGACAGGCCACCTACAAATGGAGAGCACCCACTTGGCAAAATTCAAGAGCTCATGGGCTCCCTAAAATTGGAAAATAGTCTGCCAATTTGATGCAGTCCATTATGGTCTAGGGGAAATAAACAATATACACAACAGCAGCACGGAAATTTGGTGCTGCGATCTATTCCGAAGTAGTCAAGATTTGACTTTCATCTTCAATCATTCATACGATGTTTCCTGTGGAAGGGCCAGTGTTCCCTGCATTGGCTTCATTTCGTCCATTTCCTGAGCTGGGTGTTATGCCAGGTTTAGCCTTTATTCCATGGTTACAAAAAGCCAGGAAGCACAACAATGGCAAAACCGTCCACATAATTAAAGCCTTTGATTGGGATGCACAACTCAGGGCAAATCATGTTTCAGACAGAGAAAATCAGTTTGCTTCTCTGAATTTGTTTTCCACTGGCTCCAGATATCGTGTGGATACCGAAACACCTTTGACTCAGCAACATAAGGGACAAAAGCAAACGCGTCCTAAGACCAAAAGAAAGAGGCCCTGGGGTATCTTAGCACCCACCACAGTAACACGTAATTGGTAGCAGAGGTTATTCTCAGAAGCATGATGAAATCAGAGAAAGACACCCCATCTGACCTCTCACAGAACATTTCAGAAGCACAACAATCAAATGAGGAATGCTTTCAACAACAATGGTGTACAAAGTGAAGGAGTTCCTTTGATCAGAGTGGTGGAAACTAGGTAACTGAATCCTCCACAAGCGACTGAAAATATGCAATAATTAAGGGGCCCTTCACGTTCACTTCAACAGCTGGTCTTAAGTTGAAAAAGAAGACAGAATTCAATCCCACATACTAGTGATTATTTAACAGATGTGAAAATCCTACTATTCTCTCTCTTCCTTCCTTCTTAAGTAACACCAGGAAGAATTTTCTTTAAGCAGAATACTTTAGATGTTTAATCCATTTTTGTCTGCAAGCAGGAAATGTGTTTTCTCAGTGTTTTATTTGAAAGAGTCTTCTGGATGCCCAAAAGGGTGTTATAAAAATGGACACTGATTTAAAACAGAAAGTGTGAAAACAAACTAATAATGACAACTGATAGGAGGGAAACTGATACCAAAGGTGTATAATAATTTAAAACACTTTTCTCAGACATCTGAATTTTTTTTTTCTTTTAAAAATCCTGTTGTTGAATAACCAACATAGTTGCAAAACTCCATGAAGTATTTACAGAGAATCTGAAATGGCTGCCTCTGAACTCTAATTGTAAGAAATTCAATGACAGAAAATTCTTCACTGTTTGCGATAACCGGGTATGGATAGGAATTAAAAGTCACATATAATTGGTAGTTTGTAGCTTTAATCTTCACAGCCAATATACCTTTTTACCAGGGAAGAAACTAACTGACATTACTTTCTCAGCTTTTTATTTTTTTTGGTTTTATCATCCTGGAGGTTAAAAAACAGTCTAGACAGTAGGGTAAACAAATAAAAGTAGGTAGCAATCAAGACTGATTTCATCAGGAATGTCTCTTTTAATTCTAATCTACTCCTTTAGTACGTGCACTTACTTTATAAATTGTGTAATTGAGTATCCTTACTAACGCTATAACTGAACATATTAATAAAGTCTTATTGCTTCATCTTAGTGATGGACTAATTATATCTGAACACTAATGAATACTGTAACTTTTCGCACACTGTGGGGAAAAACAGACTCCACGGAAAATGTCTCCAACACGGGAGATAAGACGGCACATATTCACTGAAGGCATTTATACTGTGACGCCAGAGTATGCTGTTCAAAAACAAGAGATACAAAAGCAAAAGGAGGGGATGAGCTTATAGAGTTAAAAATTACCCTGGCAGAGACTTATTTGACATTTCTGTGAAGCTAAAAGAGGAGAGAAACAGATGTTTCATCATTGCAGGAGTTACTACAGATCACCTACCAGATGGAGGGTGTGTACTGGTGCCTTCCTCTACAGATTATGAAACTGGAACCAAAGCAATTCTGTAACGTTGGGGCATTTTAACCATTCCTTAACTCATGAAACAAACAGGTGTCGGCTGCTTACTATGTGTCAAGAACTGTCATCATCTCAGGGACAAAGCAACAAATAAAACCAGGAAGGAACTGGGGATGATCAGCCTGGTGAAGAGGAGGATTGTGGCGGGAAGACGTTTTTATTTTTGTGGAAAGACTGTCATTTACAAGAAGGTATGGACTCATTTTAACGGAAGTTAAAGGGAGGCATTCAGTAGAGCAATAAGGAACTTTTCAGTACTTTGCAGGGAAAGTGTTGGTTGTGTCCGACTCTTTGCAACCCCATGATCTGTAGTCCCCCAGGCTCCTCTGTCCATGGAATTCCCCAAGAATTCTCCTCTCTCCAAGAATACTGGAGTGGGGAGTCATTCCCTTCTCCAGGGGATCTTCTAGACCCAGGGATCAAACATAGGTCTCCTGCATTGCAGGCAGATTCTTTACCATCTGAGCCCCCAGGGAAGCCCTTTGCTGCATTTTATGCTGGCCAAAAATAAGACAAGCTGCTTTGTGAAGCAGTTAATCCCTCATCCAACAGTTCAAGGAAAGGCTGGAAAATCATATGCCAGGGATCCCTTAGAAGAGATTCCTGAGGTCTGTGCAGCTCTTGCAATCCTAAGGCCCTTATGATTATATGATCTAAGCAATGTTTTACTAAAATTAATTGGTGTTAAGAGTGTACTGGAGCAAGAACGAAGAACAGCTGGTTTGGACAAGGTAGTCATTGAAATATGAAGCCATGAAGACCAGAATGAAGGAGAGACCTCTAGAAAGGAAAGGATGGACTCAAGATTCTCAGTGGAAAAGCCCATCAAAAAGTAAGCCTGGCAATGCTTAATTAATAAGGGTTTAGAGAATTATTGGAACGTTTTAACAGTTTCCTCCCCAGCATATGCTTTACATGCTGAAGACGCTCATTACATGCCTGTCTCCTTTTTCTGACTTGTCCAAGATCAAAGATGCTTATCATTTGTGCGAATGACTTCATTTCTTTATCTGTTAAAATGGGGAGAACAGTAACTACCTTGGCTCTATCACGGTACTAAACTGAAGATCATTTGGCATGAAACTGATAGAGGTGCTTAATATTTTTATTTAAAAGGGATTATTATTATTTTTTAAAATTACAGATTTAAATAAAGTCATTCCTTTCTCTTCTCTAATACTAAATTATGAAGATAACCAGTTGTATACAAGAGTCATGTTTTGAAATATTAATCAAGACTTCTAGACCTTACCACCATTGTCTTTTCTCTTGTGTTTTTTTCCCCATATTTTATTAGTTCACAGTACCTTGGGGAAAAGTTGCTAACACAGAAGTAAAGCATAAACAAACAAATGCTCGATCTTTGAGTTTCAACAGCTTAAACTTATGCAAGAAGCAGAAAGGTTCCAGAAGAATCCTTGAGTATTCAGAGCTGGTTTTTCTAGCACCCCCCCACCCACCAACCATGCCTCTGCCAACTGCTGACTAACCAGAGATGAAAATCCAGGCCAAGACTTGATTGTGTAAGACACTTTGCTCAATGCTGCCCCCTACCAACCGAATTGTTGTTCGGTTGCTAAGTCCGACTCTTTTGCGACCCCATGGACTGTAGCCTACCAGGCTCCTCTGTCCATGGGATTTTCCAGGCGAGTTACCGGAGTTGCCATTTCCTTCTCCAGGGGATTGCCCTGACCCAGAGACTGAACCAAAGCCTCCCGCATTGCATGCAGATTCTTTACCACTGAGACACCAGGGAAGCGCACCAACTGGATACAAGAACAGAAACAAAAAGTGAACCCAAAGCAGCAAAATTTCACCCTTTCCCCAGCATGGTAGGGTAAGACTAGGGATGCATGGGGGAAGGGTGTTTAGGCAGATGGGACTGAGACCCCTTTGAAGAAACTGCAGATTCCGTCCTCCAATCCCCACAACACCCAGGGGGTCTTATGTGGAAGCCATACGGTCTCAGTAAATCAAAGGGTCACGAAAATCACTGAAAGAGGACTAGAATTTTAAAGGTCTATGGTTAGGATGGACTTATGAGGCCACAGTGACTGTAACAAACTCATAAATAAAGATCCTTATAGGTTTCCAGGGGCAAAGCAAGAAAGAAAACCAGATGTTTTTTGTATTGGTCAGCTCAGACTGTTGTAACAAAATATCATAGACTGGGTCAGCTTAAACAATAGACATCTGTTTCAGTTCTAGAGGCTGGAAGTCCAAGGCGAAGGTGCCAGCCGATTTGGTTCCAGATGAAGTCCTTCTTCCTGGCTTAGAGGTGGTCACCTTCTCACTGTGTTCCTACCTGGTGGAAGAGGTGTCCAAGGTTTGATTGTTTTTTGCCCAACAATTCATCACACTCTTTCCTCTGAGCACTGAGAAAGAACCCAGCTGACACTTCAACACTTTGCTTAGAAGTCTCCTTAGTTAGATATCCAGTTTAATAATCTAGAAGATGTACTTTCCATAAAACGTGAGAATACAGTTCTGCCAAGCCTTCTGCCACTCCATAACAAGGATCACCTCCCCTCCAGTTTCCACAAACATGCTTCTCACTTCCATGTGAGACCATACTACGATCGACTTCAGCATTCATATTTCTAGCATGAAACTCAAAACTCCTCCAGAGTCTACCCAATACTCACGCCAAAGCTGCTTCCTCACGTTTCGATGTTTGTCTAAACATCTAAACCTATCTGCACCCTATCCTAAACATCTGCACCCTATCTCTTGAGACCAAAATCTCTACTGGGTTGTTACAGCAAAACGCCATAGACTGGGCGGCTGAATGACAGATGGTTGTTTCTCACGGTTCTGGAGGCCAGGAAGTCCAAGATCAAAGTGCCAGCTGGCTGGGATTGTGGTGAGGACCCTCCTCCTGGCCCGTCTTGCAGACAGCTGTGTCTCAACAATGGCAGACAGAGTTCTGGGGTTTCTCTTTCCCCTTTTTCTTACAAGGGCACTGATATGATCAAGAGAGCGCTACCCTCACAAGCCTGTCTAACTGAATCTCTCTCCAAAGCTTCATCTCCAAATGCCATCGCAGTGGGATTAGGTCTCCAGCATATGGGATTTTGAGGGAGTAATTCAATCCATAGCACTCACCCATAGTATGCTATTAATATAATCATATTCCTAGAAAGAGATTAGGAAATTGATAGGAGACCCTGATTTGACTATATCCATCTGAAGACTTTCTGCTACCTGGTGAAATGGGGGCTCAAAATAAAAGAATAAAGACAGTCATAAATGTAACTAAGTTTGTGTAGACACGTACATATATATTTTTAGCGAATGAAATCAATCTTCCTATTTAGTTTGGCAGAATACTTTTTTATCTACTTCACAACAGAGCATAGGTGTCTTTTCGAGCTAGTGTGTATGTATCTATGTACACGTGCGTGTGCACACATATATACATACTCCTGTTTATATACATATATATACAATATAGTTTAGGTATACTTTTAAAGTAATAACTGAATAGTACTGTCATATAGTATAAATTCCCTTCTAATGGGCATTTACTTTGCTTCTAATGTCTGTGTATTGATACTTCCAGTCACTTTTATAACTATTTCTACAGGATCCATCCAGAGAAATGAGATACTGGATCACAGCTCATCCACATAAGCAATTTTGAAACATACTAACCAAAACTTTTCTCTTTAAAATTTTTAATTCTTTCATCATAACTGCATAAAAGTTGAGAAAAACAGAACTACAGGAAAATAAGGAAAACTAGAAAAAAGAGAAAACCCAAACTATTCATAATCCATATAGCCAGGGGAATTTTGGTTTCTTTCTTTCCTGGCTTTTTTTTTTCTTTAATACAAATCTAGTCACACTTGAGATCATACTGTATTGTCCTATTTTGCTATTTTTCATGTATTATCATGTCATGAACATTCCCCTATGTCATTAAGTATCTGGAAGAATTTTTTAAACTGTAAAGAACTAGGAAGATACAAGCTATATTTTAAACACCCTTATTTAGATATCACTTATAAAGTTATCATTTTGAAATCTGGATTCATATATTCAACAATTTTTTAGTAAATCTAGAGAATTTTACATCTATCAGCCAAATCCAGTGTTAGAACACTCCCTTTAATGCCATACCAAATGGAGAGATAGTTTAGGTATGATATTCTATACTACTTAAAAAAAATATATGTACATGCACACACATACACACACACACACACACACACCTCAACACTCAGATTTTATTCCAAATGGAGAGACTATTTCTAAAACACTGTCTTCTCTGACAAGTTGCATCTTTGCCCACTTCTTTTTCCTCTGCAATGCCTTTTTTCATATGGATGTCATTGGATATTTTCTTTTCCCCTCTCCCTTGAGCAGGCTATGTTCATTTATGAGGCCCTACTGCCTGATCTGCTCGTGGACCACCAGAACTACCACTCTGTACGTGCTGTGAGCCCTGGGGAATTGGGGAAACAGCAGGAAACAGATGTGATACTTGTCAGTTTTATTCCTGCTGCTCCAGAGAAGCAACTCCTTTGTTCAAGAACAGAGCAGGCATGACCACCCACCGATGGCATTAACCGGTAGGAAGGAACAAGCTAAACCACCCCGGCTTGCCTTGAACATCTCACTTCCCCAGCATAGGGACAGCATTAGCCTCACTCTGCTGCTTCTCCTGGAATTGCTAGGAAATCATCCTCTGCAGGAGAAGCAGCAAAGGAAGCGAACTCTAGGGAACAACCGAAGTCTTGAAATTATTAAATAGTTGAATCACCCTCACTGGGTATTCATTCTCAACTGAATGTTAAAAGAAAAAAATCTGACAAAAAATTGTGGCATATGTATTATTATTCCAATTACCCTTTGTTTTTCAGGGTTTTTTTTTTTAACCTTTCTCTTTTGGTTTTTAATGAACAGAAGTGTGTATCTATAATTGTGAGTGTTTGCATTACCATACTCTGGAAAGTTTAATTCTTCTAACTTACTGCTGTGCACTGCGATGTTGCTAGAATAATGAGTGTGTGTGTGTGTACAGTACAATACATTGTACTGTATTGTATTGTGGCAATAGTTTCTCTTGATAGAAGGTACAAGCTTTCCCAATCTTACCTCTCGCAAATTAAATTTCAATGAAAGTATGGGCTTTCAAGTAATTCTGAATAAAATCAAGCTTCCAGTGACCAGTGTGGAGTGAAAAAAAAATGTATGAAATGAATATGGCAAAGCTGGGACATTTAAAAAAAATCAATAGAAAATCTTAAAGTTTTATTATAGGCTTCTCGCATACAGAACACATTTTTCTTCTCAATTCAGGCTATCGTGTTGCCAGTTTCTGGCTTTGCTATTACAAAGTAATCCCAGAAAGGCAGGTAAATCTGTTCAAGAGAACAAAAGTTTGAATTCTAAATAGAACAAAGGATCTTTTGATTAGTGGTTACTATTTTATTGTAATTAAACAAAAGTAGCGAGATCTGAGTGAGGACCAGAGAACAAGGAACTCCTCATTTCTATGGCAACAAGGAAAATTACTCCTTTCAGAGGTTTTAGGGAACTCTTTGCATTATACCACTTTTGACAAATTTAGTTCAAATAATACAATTCTGTGTACTGTATTATTCTCAGGATTAATTGATATATGGAAACTGCTTTAGGATATTATTAAATGTAAGTACCACAAAATCTTTTCGCAGGATTGACATAAGGAGGGGTAAAGATTTTCAAAAAACAAAAATAAGATATGAAGGGAAGGAGAGAGAAAAGAAAGAAAATAAATTAGAAAATGCCACGAATAATGACAAATAAAGAATAATCTAACTTGATTGGAAACTCAGTGGTCACAACTGACACCGTGGAGAATTACGATGCCAACTGAATTGCCTTAAGTTCAAAGCCTTGTTGATTATGCCTTCAATAACCATAAGGATGGATCAGCATTGGACATGTGGATTATTCTTAGTATAATTTTGGATATGATTTTCTTTAGCGAAACTATCAATTTTAACCTTAGAATTATAATGTCTCCAAAAAAGAAACATTAGGTTTTAAAACTTCCCCGGAAGAAGCCTGAAGACTGATTTACATGTAATAAATCCAGACAAGGGGTCTGAGAGTTCATGCTACGGAAATAGAGAACTATTGTTTACTTTAGGAAAATACTTCAATTTCAGTGTACCATTCTCTATCATATTATAATCAGATTAAAACTGTTCACTTATGCGTTTTGTTTGCACTGATGAGATTCATATCAACGGTCTGAACTGAAGAACTAACAAGGCTACTGTGGCTTTTTAAGTGTTTCCATCTGCAATCTACTTCCGCTTTCTCAATTGATGTACAGTATCTTTTAAGAAACAACATCTTTCAGCTATGCCATTTTTATCACCTTCATCTCGGGTGCCTGCTGGCAAGTCAGCAGCGTGTCAGAAATGGGTGAGGAACATGAAGATATACAAGTGTGAATTGCATGAAGCCGGATGCTCCTTCCATGTCATATATTTTTGGCCACTAAAACACTGCAAGTACTTAGCTTCAACACCCCCTATCGCGCATCTCATCCCAGTAGCAATTACAGCTAGAGTCCAGCTGTAAAAACCTGATGGAGTTGCTGTGCAGATTCAAAGCAGCAAAGGCACAATTCATTAGCAGCGCTTCCCTTGTTTCCTGAAGTGTTTTTGCCATGGGCGTGCACTGACACGGTAGGTCATCACCATTCCTCTCTCGTCTGCAGCCACTGAGGGCAAACCACTGAAGAGTAACCCAGAAACTCAAGACGACCTCAGATGCCTTTTAATCTTCCTTAATAAATCAGATCCTTCCTTAATACCTTAAGCTATGAGGGCTTCCCTGATAGCTCAGTTGGTAAAGAATCCACCTGCAATGCAGAAGACCCCGGTTCGATTCCTGGGTCAGGAAGATCTGCTGGAGAAGGGATAGGCTACCCACTCCAGTATTCTTGGGCTTCCCTGGGGGCTCAGCTGGTAAAGAATCCGCCTGAAATGAGGGAGACCTGGGTTTGATCTCTGGGTTGGGAAGATACCTGGAGAAGGGAAAGGCTACTCACTCCAGTATTCTGGCCCAGAGAATTCCATAGACTATCTAGTCCATGGGGTCGCAAAGAGGCAGACACGACTGAACGACTTTCACTTCACTAATACGTTAAAGGGAAGTCAGACTGTGGCCATGGATGATAGCGGGGCGAGGTAAAGAGGATACACCTAGGGAGCCCATAGGCAAGTTCCCTTTCTAGTGATTTACTCTGAAGAAACGGAATCGGTCCCAGGGCAAGAAGGAAATGAGGACTGCAATTGTGCAACGGGCAGGTAACTCTACCGGAAACTTTGATAGTTACCTGTGTTTATCCAGAAAGAAATGAGGGAAACTATGCACGAATGGCACAGCCCCTGGGAGGAAGGGTTTCTGATGTCCATGGAGTCTGCTATGCCCAAACACATGTGACGGACACCATTCATTCAGAAGTGACTTAGCGTCTCAGCAGCGTGGTGGGCTGGGTGACGGTGCAGCCGCTGGAGGCTGGTGGGGAGAAGAGAGGTGGGCGCAGAGGCGGGAAAGAGTGGGCTTGCATCCCTCTGCCCCTGGCTGTGATTAGAATCTAGAGGGTAGGAAATGGGAGACTGCAGTTTGAACTACAAGTCTCATGACACGGTGTCTGGTGGCTTCTCTTCGAGTATCGCTGGCCGGAGACTACAAGAAGATTAAATAGAGCAGGGGGCCAATCCATCAGTGAGGAAGACTGTTAACACATGGATTAATAAATTAAGCCCCTTGCTTTAGATTCACTGTGAATGAAGCCTCATTTGTTAGCTTAAATAAGATGCCAGTCCTTTATTAAATGAGTATTTGAAAACATTGGTTAAGAGCTGAGCCCTGACTTATGTAACAGAAGTGTGAAAAATAGACACGCAGAAATTCAAATACATGTTATAATTTACTCATAGACAATAATTTTAATGAACCTCAGAGTGCCAAGGACACATAAATAAGTGACCAGAGTTGGCAAGTGAACAGTAAACAGACTCCCCATTAATAAGTGTGGTAATCATTTTGTATAGTTTTGATAGGATCTGACTAATACAGGCTGAACCTGACTAATACAATTGATTTATAAACAGATAATTAGAATGTTGATGGGAAATGAGAAAAGTCATTTCACTTTCCACTTTAGGTGAGATGTTATTATTTTAAGATTCTTCTCTAAAACCCACAGAAAAAGATTCAGACCTAGGAATCCTGTAAGAAGGAGATAATGTCTGGTAACCGTATGTAGTAACTCATTCCTAGCATATATTACATGTGGGATAAAATCTGGCTACAGGAATGAAAGAATTATTGATTCATTGATGCATTCATACAGATTCCAGGTTGAGGTAACAGTCAGCCCTCTAGTCTATCTTTGCCTACTTCCAGGGACTCTGATGAAGTAAAGAAACACAGTGGGTATGCAATTTTACTGAGCTCAGCATGAGTCAGGATAACTAAATGTTTCTGTCTGTCTCCCAGTTACATCATACTCTGCCTATATAATAACAAGGGGCTGCAGTGACCACCACTTCACCTGGAGCAGCGGTTCATCCTCGCTTCAGTGTTTGCCTGTGATGCAATATGCATGCTTATGATTCTCCAAATTAATTCAATGAAGGCTACAGGGAGTGGGAAGGGAAAAAGATATATTTGTAAATGGAGGCCCTTAAACCTCAGTACCTGAGTAAGGAAAAACTTTTAGAGATACACTGTCGCTCTCTAAATAGAAAGTGATTCTTTAGAAAAGAAAAACTCCCCTTTTGAAATAGGACAATTCAAGCTTATGAATTCTAATGACCGAATGATTTCACTAATTACTTTGCTGCATTCAATTTGGAATAGTTTGCATAGTTGAGTTTGTAACGCAATAAACTATGCCTGAATGGTCTGTTTACTCCACTGCACGTTACAAGGAACCCTCTTTTTCCTTAAAGGATTTGTCTCTTTGAAATGCACAAAATGGCAAGAAGCCAGGGGAAGCTGGTGCTTAAGCAACCAAGACTGAGCAGTGCCTGTGTGCATTTCAATCTCAGCCAACCGCAGTAAATGTTATTGGAGCTTTTGTGCTGTAAAATTGCTGCTTTCATGCCCACTGCATCCAACAATAGGAATCCTTGGTCTACTAGGAAGGAGGGAGGCTGCTGTGCCTTCTAGCCAGATTTTTACATTGCTAAGAAGAGGGTGAAGTGGGGTAAAGCTGCAGCTGCTCCTAATGGACTGGGGACAAGGACACTCGAGCTGGTGGTGGGTGCCTTTGGCTGGAGAAAGAGACTCAACAGAAAAAAACCCACATTGCTATTATTTTTGGCATTAAGCATTCGGACCTGGAAAGTTGTTCAGAACAACTTTTCAGCATTTGTAAAAAAAAAAAAAAACAAAAAAAAACCAGAAAATAATAATTTGAGAGAGTACTGGATTTATGAATTAATTTAAAAATTTAGTTTTCAGAAAATTATAAAATATTATACTTCATATGTCCTAAAATCAAGACCAATAAATATGTTCTTGAATTTTGCAGCATAACAATTTAAAATTCATGTCATGCATGTAAGTTAGTGTCTGCATTTGTGCTTTTTTGAGACACTGAATTTTCCTTGACATGTTCTCTACTCGTATGCCTGTTGAGCTTATATCAAGTTTATTCATTAGGACATTCATTCAAGGCTCATTTTTTGAGCACCTAATATGAATCAGCCATGGAATTTCATTTCTAATGTTGCACTTTGAAGTGCATTTTAAGTCCCAAATCTACATTTAGGCTCCAAGTAATACAGAAAGTTCTTCCCTTAAAATTACTGAAAATAGTTTTTAAAAAGCTTCCATTGCTACTATTGCTGCTACCAGGAAACTAAATTTTTTCTTTTCAGAATTCTACTATGTAATGTCTATTACATAAGCACGGCATTTTAAACAAGTATTATACTCTGCGGTGACCTAAATGGGAAGGAAATCCAAAAATGAAGGGACATGTGTGTATGTGTAGCTGATTCCCTCTGCCACAGAGCAGAAATTAACACATCGTAAAGCAACTATACCCCAAGAAAAATTAAGCAACAAAACAACAGGAAACAGCATTACAAGTTAATGGGGGGAGCAAGAGTCAAGCTATATTTCTTGCTTAAAAAAACCTTTATGATAGGTTGTCAGTGGTTACAACACACAGTTAAGTTTACACATGACATCAAAAAAGAACTGTAGCAAAAAAAATGAATTGCAGTGAATAATACACAATGATTTGGCACTCCTTGCCTCATTTAGGCAGAAACTAATTCTATTAGGATAGATTATTAAGTTACTCACACCCTTACTTTGTATTAACCAACATTTTCAGCATGCACTCACATGATCATTAATGTGAAGTAAGTAAGTAACCACGTTCGCTGCTTTTTGGGAAAGACTGGGAATATTACAGCATGCATCATACGCTTGAGGCATAACAAATAAAGAGACCACAATAGTTCCGCCTCTCTATTCTCTCTTTTCCTTAACCTTTTAAAGCTGTTCACTGCTTTGGCTTTCAAAAAACTGAAGAAAAAGAGAAATGGAAATCAAGAGAGAGGGAAAAGGAAGCTTAGAAGGAAAAGCAGTGAAGAGGAAACAGAATTCAGGCTACAAAAAAAGGCAAATCAGATCCCATTCTGTCCCCCAAGTACTCATGATAGGATGAAGAGGGCTTTGTTTCAAAATTCTTTTGATGACTTTTTTCTCCATGGCTTTTAGATAGATCTGCATTTTAACTTCCACTTAATAATCCTATGACCTTGGGCAAGTTTTTAACCTCAGATTCTTCATCTGTCAAACAGGGTTAATGATACCAGTTCCTCAGGGCTGTGAACATTAAATTAAAAACACACACACACACACACACACACATAACACATAAATTATCTGGCATCCTGACTTTCTCATAGCAGGTACCCAATAAATGTTAAAGACATCTATATACACATGCACATATATAAAATAGCAAGCATTCCACTTCTCAAGTCAATAATGTTTTTAAAATACTCTTATTTGAAAGACTCAAGAAACATGTTTTCAGGTTAGATGAAAAATTAAGCTGGTCTTCCTGATGACCTCTCTAATACTGGAGGTTTCTGAATTATATTTTTCCTGCATGTAATTTTTTAAACTGCACATTTCAGAATAGCATAAATAAAACATGACTGGGCAAGAACAGTACAGATAAGCATTTAACTTCAACTGTCCATGTAAAGCTATCTGAGGCCAAGTTACTAGATACCTAGTTTCCTGGTGATTCAGTGGTAAAGAATTTGCCAGCCAATGCAGCAGACGTGGTTTCAATACCTGAGCTGGGAAGATCCTCTGGAGATGGAAATAGCAACCCACTCCAGTATTCTTGTCTGGAAAATCCCATAGACAGAGGAGCCTGGAGGGCTACCATGCATGAGACAATGAAAGAGAATACAGTTTATATGAGGAGACAGTTTTGTCCTTTGGTTTAAGTGTTGCTCTTTGGAATTTTGAGTGGACATCATGTCTACTACAGAATCAATGATGGCCTTTCCAGATTCTGTTGGATCTCACATTTTCTTATCATAGGTCATTGGGGCTATTGTTATTCAGTTGCTAAGTCACGCCTGACTCTGTGACCCCATGGACTGGAACACACCAGGCTTCTCTGTCCTTCACTATCTCCTGGAGTTTGCTCAAACTCATGCCCATTCAATCAGTGATACCATCCAACTATCTCATCTTCTGTTGCCCCCTTCTCCTCCTGCCCTCAATCTTTCCTAGCATCAGGGTCTTTCCCAAAGAGTCAGTTCTTCGCATCAGGTGGTCAAAGTATTGGAGCTTCAGCTTCAGCATCAGTCCTTCCAATGAATATTCAGGGTTGACTTTCTTTAGGATGGACTGGTTGGATCTCCTTGCAGTCCAAGGGACTCTCAAAAGTCTTCTCCAACACCATAGTTCAAAAGCATCAATTCTTCAGCGCTCAGCCCTCTTTATGGTCCAACTCTCACATCCATACATGACTACTGGAAAAACCATAGCTTTGACTAGACGGACATTTGTCAGCAAAGTGATGTTTCTGCTTGTGAATACGCTGTCTAGGTTTGGCATAGCTTTTCTTCCACGGAACAAGGGTCTTTTAATTTTGTGGCTGCAATCACCATCCACAGTGATTTTGGAGCCCAAGAAAATAAAATCTGTCACTGCTTCCTGTCTATAGTATGTTACACTTTCTGCGGTTGGCCCATTCTGGGAGACAGTCTCCCTGTGGAAGGAATTATTTGTCATTCCAAACCTCTTGATCTGTGAATAGGCAGAAATAATTTTTTAATGAAAGATATGCAGTTAATGTTAAAGATGTAGAAGATACTTTTCCCTGAAAGTGGAGAAGCCCACATTCAGAGGAGATATAATTTGTCCTGTCTCAATCATTAAGAAAAAAAAACTAGAAAACGATAATTCTTGGAAGAAATGCGAATAACAAGAACAAGGTGGTCCAGCTAATTGTGCAACTATGTCATAAAAATGGTCAATGGTTAGATGTGATGAGTACAGTAATTACCTTTTGGCAAAAACTGGAATACTTAAAGTGAGCAAAAGTAAATTTTTTGCATGTTAGAAGAATAGTACAAGTTGCTTTGGCATTGCAACCAAGGAATAAAAATACAAAAGGTTAATTAAACCTGAGATCAAATGCATAAAATAAATGGCCAGTCACCAGAAAACCTTTGTTATGTTTCAAATGTTTCCCTGCTCACCCAACGCATGAAGGGAAAAAAATGAATAGTTTTTGACTTAAGGGATATTCACTTTCCCAGGCTAATCTTTTGGTTAGGTGCACAGAGGCACATGCACTCATGCATAGGACTGGCTGGCTGCAAGTAACATGATACAGATGGTTTTCACCAGGACAAAACAGAAATACCTTCCTAATCATATTACTGAATACTAGACTTCAGGGCCTGTATGGTAAGACAGTTGACATAAAGCTGGTGTTTGGCAAAGAGAAAAGATTGAGTTAAGGGGTCTTGTGCTTTGAGACACCTGAAATGAAGGGCTTTAAAAATCAGAGGCTCTGAAACAAAAGAGAGACTTCCCGGTGGTTCAGTGGTTTAAGACACCATGTTTCCAAAGCCAGGGGTGCAGGTTTGATCCCTGGTCGGGAACTAAGATCCCACATGTCTCACGGCACAGTCAAAAAGTAAAATAAATAAATGAAGCAACAGTAAGAGTAATAAAATGATTTCAAAAATAAACAAACAAAATTAAAGAGCAATCATTAAAAAGATCAACATCCTACCCTTAAGCTCAGTCACAGGAAAAAGAGCTTCAGTTTTCCAAATGACTTGTTAAGATAATAGAAATGAATCACGATAGACTTCTTATTAAGGGCTGCCCTTGCTGGGAACATTTGTTTGTTGGTGATTCGATGTCACGTACATCCTGCGATCAGGTGCTGGCTTTCTCTCTAGTCAAGCCCTTCAAGTTTCTGAAAGATGATGGAGAATGTTGAACCTTTTTCTGTAGTTTTCTAAATGATTTGTTAAGATACTTCAAAATTTGTCTGGATTACATTCATTAATAGGATCCATACTAAAATAACTTGCACATGTGAGCTCAGTCGAGAAGTCATGTCCTATTCTTTTGCAATCCCATGGATTGTAGCCCACCAGGGTCCTCTGTCCATGGGATTTTCCAGGCAAGAATACTGGAGTGGGTTGCCATTTCCTTCTCCAGGGGATCTTCCCGACCCAGGGATGGAACCTGAGTCTCCTGCATTGGCAGGCATGTTCTTCACGACTGAACCATCGGGGAAACCCCCATTAAAATAACTCACTTGCTCTTAAATCTTCAAGTCTAGCCTAAATACTATCTCATTCTATAGTTTAATCCACTTTTTTTCTCCCATCTTTGGTCAACACTAGAACCAGACTGTCCCATCCATACATCTTCAAAACAATTAATACATCTCCCTTTAGCTTTCTCGCCTCTCTGCTAAATAATTCAATTCTTGGGGTTTTATTTTTTTCCCCATAAGAGTCTCATTTTCTATGCTTCTAATTAGCGTGGTGGCTCTCAGAACACTCTTCATGTTTCAGAAGAGGTGCAGCAAAACTGAATTTTGGTAAAGATACAACCAATGCAAAAATCAAATAGTTCAAATATCACATGGCTAGTCTGAGCAATCCCTCGTACACCTTTGTAGTATTTGAAACATACCAGGTATTCAAAAAATGATGAATTAATGGATCAGCAATCATCAGAGCTCAAAATGTGTTACCCACTACTGAAAAATAAATCAAGAGTTATCTTTTTGTTGTTATTTTTACGAAACGGTGGGGGAAAGGAAAAATGCTAATGCTAGAAAACTTTCTGCTAAGACGCAAGCAGATGAACAGTCTTGTCCCTCCTAAAGATCATATATTGTTTAACTTTAAACACAGTAAAGAATGAAACCTTAGAATACTGCTACATGATTATCAAATTCTATTAGTCTGCATAATGACACATTAAGTCAGTTACAAGAGTGACATTATTTTGAATGAGTCATTAAATTATATTTATATTATTAATTTTACCCTTACAGTAGGAATATTATTCCCCTCCTTCAGTACACTTTATAATGGGTTCAACGCGGTCTATCAGTACCATTACTAATCACCAGAGTTTGAAAAGTTATTTCTTCATGAGAACTCACTTATGGACTTCCCTGGAGGGCCAGTGGTTAAGACTCTGTGCTCCCAATGCAAGGGGTGCAGGTTCGATCCCTGGTCAGGGAACTAAGATCCCACACGCCACACAGCAGGGCCAAAAAAAAGAAAATCACTTAGCTGAGTTTATATTTGTATAGTTCATGGAGTTACCCTGTAACCTTTATTCTTACATTTTTATACAAATGATTATTCAAATGAACAGTTTACCATCTCTGTCTACAGAGGGGGGAGGGAGGTACAATTATATATAAAGTTTTTTTTAACAGAAACTCCTTTAATCAATTCCCCCAACTGGCTTACTCTCTGAAACACTGCTCAATCCCTGCAGTAAATGTTGAAATAAACATCTTCCCTTCCCAGTTCCAGGTCCTCAGGACATTTTCAGCCAACAAACACTTTACTCACTCACTACTCTATGGTAAGCCCTGTATTAGGCATTGGAACTACACAAAATAGACACGCTTTATCTTAACTTCTAATGGTTCACAAGGAGGGAGGGAGGATTTATAGAAATATAAGAGCCACCATCTACCCTAGTGTTAGGGGGTATTAATAACCTACTTCCGGTGATGAAAATCCAGGGACTCTAAACATTTTAAGCAAGCAAGCAAGCCTTCAGAGGCAAACAATTAAAACTAGAACAAGATTTCACAGAGCAAAATAAAAAACAAATCTGCCAGATGTTGAAATTATTAGCATCTGCAAAAGATGCTCCCATCAGGGAGAAATGACACAGATTAATTAGTGCAGGAGAGATCAAGAAACTCGAAATTATTTCAGGGACTGTGACCCCACTGTTTTAGCTTCAGCAAATAATGAAGCTTTTGTTTAGCAATATATAATTCTGGGGATTAGCTGTCAATACACAGGCCTGGAAATACAGCTACTTTTTGTTTCTTTATGGATCAAAGTACACTCAAGTTCTCAAACTCTCTTTAAATTTATAAACCCATTTTCATACATACATACATAGGACCACTTGAGCTGTTCTAGGAATTCCTATTTTCTGCTATAAATCCCACGTTTACAGTTCATGCTACTTCGTTTAAAATTAAAACCTCTAAATCATTTTATGGTCATCTTGGATAATGTTCAAGTTATTCTTTGTAAACTAATAAGTGTTGAATTTGAGTAGAATTTTTATAAGATCTTTTAATTGTTTTCATATACAAGTAAGACTTCAATATACAATTACAGCCCCAAAGAAGGATTCCCACTATTTCCCACTACATCTATAAAAAAAGAAATTGCAATTCCTAAATGCACCCCACATTTCTTATTTTCTCCACCTATGTAGATTTCAGTACAGTCAGACTAAATTAAAAGGAGGAGGAAAGCAGACTTTTAATTAGACCACAAAGCTGCTTCTTTTTCAACCCTCATTCTATCTGTTCCTAATGCCCTAAGGTTTTCAGCCATACTTGACAGATTACAAGTACCCCATGCTTCTTTATACTCTCTGAAAGACTAATTCTCCTCAAGAAGAATGCATGATATTTTAAAAAGAAAATACTTCTGAAAGGATCTCAAAGGTGAAAATGAAGCAAAGAAAACACTTCAAAAGCTCACTAGTCAGTGAAAACTGCTGAGTTCTGGAAGCGTGACTCAAACAACGATGGGGCTGCTTCTGTGCTTCTGAGATGCTGACAAGCTAACATTTGCCTTCCAATTCTCTGCAAGAGATCACCTAACACATACCTCTAATCCGAAAGACACTAGAAGCTAAGCACTTAAAGAGTCCTGAAATCCCACAAGATGAGCTGGAAAACTCAAACAACACACTCTTCCTTATCCAAAGGGATTTTTATGCTATTACAGACTTCATCTTAGAATGGTAACTATGATACTCCATCCATCTTTTACTGGAAAAGAACTAAAGGAAAAGGCTTTATTTTTTAAACACCAGTTTCCAACTCATGAACCTGCCTTTGAGCAGAATAAATTCTTCAAAGTGACCTTTTTTTGGCCTACAATTACTATGCTCATATTTTAATTGATTGTAACTTACACACACATATACCGTTCCCATTTTCTCTCTCTCTCACACACACAAACACAAGCATACACACTTACATACATATGCACACACACAAACCAGGATAATACATAGTTCTGGGAGAATTAAAATTTTCTGCAATTAGAATTGCACACTGGATACATTAGAACTGTATCTGGGACAGATTTATTAAACTTCCACCTCATCTTACCTACTCTGCTGCTCATTTAGGTAAGCGATTGCTGGGTTACCATGTAAAAAAGGGGGAAAAAATCATATAATCTCTGGCTTTCATTTTGTAAAAGCAGATGACAGGTCCTTTAGAAAATATCATAAAGCCATCATGAAAATAGGTGTCTAGTTGCCATGGTGGGGACAACGGTGGTGTGAAAAGAGGAGACAGAAGAAGAAGAACTTAGAAGGATTTCAGGGAGTTCTGATGCTTCCTTTTTAAAATAAGGTTGGCAACTGCCGTGTTAAGAAAAATTCCAAGCCCGCCTAGGGAAGACTGCCATGATCTGTGACTGGTATCTGCTAGAAGCATTAGGGGTTGGGAGTGTTAACAATCATGCCACACATTTTCCATCTCTGGAGAAGAACCAGGATCAAGAGGCCACCCACCGAGGGCTTGAGTGCCCCTTCTCCAGGAGAGAGACAGAAACCTAGAGGTCCCTGTCCTTCGTGTTCTCCACTCCAAAGGATCAGCGACCTGTGCTGGAGTTGTGAAGAGTCTGTGTTATATATAAGGACATTCTTTTTTTTTTACGAGAAAAAGTAAGTATCGTAATGACATGCTAAACAAGTTAAATTCTTGATACAAGTAATAATCCAGTGAAGATCTTTTACAATGGGCAATATGGCAATAATTATTAATCTGCACCAAACTTTATCAAATATTCATCTAAAATTGGATTATAGTAGGTAATATTTGAGAACACAGCATCTTGACAGCCAGCTATTTTAGTGACACCCATGAAAATTTAAGCACGCATAATTCAAACTGTACTGTCTTGCAATTTTCTTATGCACAGTAATTGTTCATTAATACTTTCAGGGCTTAGTAGATAAAGCAGAAATAATTGGGGAATTTTAATCCCAATTCTACTATTCCAGTATACCAACTTTTGTATACATATGGACATTCTTTACATTCCTAAAACTCATTTGTCTACTGTGAATATTTTACAATTGAAAGTATCTCATATTTTCCTAAAACAAGAGGAAAATCTGGGTTTGGCCTAGAGGAATTCTAGATGCTGAGTCAACGTTGGTCTGTTCTTCTATTTCAACCAGATACAGGAAGGAGACATTTTTTGGGAAGGAGATGGCAAACACCTGACTTAGATGTTCTACTCCAGAGATGGGTTAAAAAAACCTGCTTCTGTGACTGCTATAAGGCATTTATTTCTTCTCAGACCCTTAACATCTATAACCACAAAATATATCTAGGAAATTGGATATAAAGAGATATCAAGTAACAGTTTAAAATAAGTGTTTGGTTCCTTACATGATGTGAAAAACAGAGAGTTGAGTGAAACTATCAACAAGCTGTCATCTTCTTCCATGGAGTGGAATTCCAATGGAAGTCATGCCAATCCATGTTAGGTAGGGGTGGTAATGTACTCAGTATTGGCATAAAAAAGGTCTGGGTAAAACCAGCACTTAGCAACCACCTCTGGTTGTCATGGAGATTGGATACTGGAGGAGGGGAATGTATATGTTCAATAACTGATGGGCCAGATAAAGAAGATGACATGGAAGGAACCAGGTGGAAAGAAAAACGAAAACACTAGAATAGGGACTAGGAGATTGCATCAGGGGAAGTGCATAGGCTCACCATTTTATTCTGAAGGAATGTTATTCATGAACATGAAAGAGTGACAGAATCACATTCGTGATCACATATAACAAGTTATTAAACAGTTAAAAAGCACAAGGAGAAAAAGTAACTGTAACATAGCTTAGAAATAAATCTACAACACTGGACTCTACTTTCTATCAATGGCAAACCCAAGAAAATCTAAAATTAAGAAGGAAATCCAAAACAGAGGGGATATACACATAAGCACAGCTGATTCACTTTGCCCTACAGCAGAAACACAACACCATAGAGCAATTATACTCCCATAATTTTTTTTAAATGGATGAAATGTTAGTTGACAAGTTAAAAAAAAAAAACAAAAAACCCTGATCATTTTTCCCAAAACAAGCAGATTTCTGGGCCACGGAAGAAGAGGTGTTTGCAAAGCAAACACGAATACCTGCCCCCTCCCTCTGCTTTCCTATCATTCTCTGCTCTGTTAAACAAATAGGCAGATAAAAGTAGCTACAGGTCAAGATCTCTCCTTGCTCATGAGAACTAATCACAGAAAGTAGACCAGGGAATGGAAAAGATGTTTATTTTATAAAACCGTGCACAGTCAAGATCTGGAAAACTCACACACAGGATTAATTCAGCAGAGATCATACAGATCAGATTTTACAAATGTAAACATGCTGCACATTTACAAAGACTTGAAATCATAAAATCACATGTATTCAGATACATGTTTAGTCATATGCATTCAGATTCCAATATGAATACCTTTTGAGGAGATCACTGCTAACTAGGGGGAAAGGCATGTGTAGAACCTTCTCAAAAACAGACACCTCTGGGACATTCTTTTGATTGTCGGTCAGTAATGCAACCGTTTTCTGGATGATCTGTGGACAAATTATATCTCTAGTAGGCTTCCCCATTTCTTTGCACATTTCCACACCCTCTGTTTCAGCTGCCCGGATGGTGTAGGTTTTCAGAGATTAAAAACTTATTTTAACTAACTGAAGCAAAATGCAAACAGGAAGGTCAATGTTTGATTTGTTCAAGGATTCAACGAATACTTGTAAGGTACCCACTGTGTTCCCGACATGGTACCCAGTGGTTAGTGTACGGTAGTGAATGAAACAGATGTGACCTCTGCTAGCAGAAGCTTTCGATTTTTCTAGAAAGAAAAACAAATGATAAAAAGGAAAAAAAATTAATGTAATTGTTACGAAAAGAAACAACCCAGACAAAGAAACAGAGTGAGGGAGGGATAGGGTGGTGAGGGAGGGTTACTCTGTGGAGCCAAGATCCATACAGAGGATGAGACTTAATAGCAGGCCAGAGGGCAGTCTTCCAGGGAGAGGGAACCGACTGTGCAACAGAGCCTGGGAAGCTTTAAAATCTAAGGGAGAGCAGAGGGCGGGGGCAGAAGCAGAACAAGACAAGACCGGAAGGCAGGCAGAGGCCAGCTCATGCAGGGCCTGGTATACCATGGGAGCTTCTGAGCAGTAGAACCAGAAAGTGACTTTGGATTTTAAAAATATCTTGTGCTCTAGAAACCAAGCCAGGAGTCCACTGCAGTGGTCCAGACAAAGGGAGACAGCTCAGACCTGTGCGGGGCTGAGGACGATCTGGTAGCTCTGAGATACGCTACCAGAGACGCTAGCTAGACATTATTGATGTCTCACCTATCAAAAAACATGCGTCTAGGCTTTCCTGGTGGCCCAGTGAGCTAAAATCTGCCTTACAATGCAGAGGGCATAGGTTCGAGCCCTGGTCAGGGAAGATCCCACATGCCACAGAGCAACTAAGCCCGTGCATCACGACTACAGAGCCTGTGCTCTAGAGCCCAAGAGCCAAAACTACTGAGCCCATACGCTGGACTGAAGCCCACTGAAGCCCACGAACCAGAGAGCCTGTGTCCTACAAGCGAAGCTATTGCAATGAGAGGCCTGTACATCACACTCGAGAGTAGTCCTTGCTCTCCACAACTAAAGAAAGACCATGCACAGCAACAAAGACCCAGTGTAGCAAAAAAAAAAAATATTAAAAAAAAATGCATCTGTTAATGAATTGAGGGCTTCTCTGGTGGCTCAGTGGTAAAGAATCTGCCTGCAATGCAGGAGACACAGGTTCTATCCCTAAGTCGGGAAGACCCCCTGGAGGAGGACATGGCAACCCACTCCTGTATTCTTGCCTGGAGAATCCCATGGACAGAGGAGCCTGGTGGGTTACAGTCCATGGGGTCGCAAAGAGTCGGACATGACTGAAGCGACTCAGCACAGCACATTAATAAATTACTACAAACCCTAATGGGGTATTTCCATGCAAACCACAGGCACATAAAATAATTAAACTGATTTTTTTGGGTTGCTGTTGTATTCATGTTATTTTCTCAATTTTGAATTATATGATAGAATCACAGCTTGGTAACTATAAAACTGAACTGGACGGCTTCTTAGATATCATCTCGGCTAAAAATCACACCTATTTTATGAGATGCAACAACTTTCCATTACTTTTTATTTCTTCAGAGATTGTGAGCAAGTATTAACCCTCGAGGGGAACTCAATCAAAAGAGTGCTGGCAGGTTAACTTTTCAGCATCTCCTGTCAGAGGCTGATGTTCTTGTTCAGGATTCATGATCTATTCCAACTCTTGTTTAAGTAAGAAAATTGATGCCAAGATGTTTAGAGATTTGCTGACAACTACCCAGAGAAGAAATAATCATATGCTAATCAAAAGCAATCTCATTTATGCCCACAGTGTCAATGACCATCCACATAACAATCACTTTAAAACTTGTATCTATACCCCTGATATTTTTCTTGAGCTACTCAGCAATGCATCTAACTGCTTAGTTGATATCTCTGCTTGGATACTGCAAACCTCCTCAAACTTGGGAAGTTGCCAACAAAACTCATGACCTTCCCGCACCCCCAAATGCTGTGCTCTCCTAGTGTACTCCGCGTCAGAAGATACCACTGCCGTCCATCCTTCCATGTTCATCATTAACGTAGGCGTCATCCTGCAAACCTCCTGTCCCTCACTATGTTCAATCTGCACTCATATTGTCTCATAAATATCTTCCAAACTCCACCTATTTTCTTCATCTCCACTACTACCTCTGTGCAGTCTCCAATTTTTTCTTCTATATGAGAGCTAAATTAATATATTGTGCTCATAAAAAGTCACTTCAGTCGTGTCCGACTCTTTGCGACCCCATGAACTGTAGCCTGCCAGGCTCCTCTGTCCATGGGATCCTCAAGGCAAGAGTGGGTTGCCATGCCCTCCTCCAGGGGATCTTCCTGACCCAGGGATCGAACCCATGTCTCTTGTGGCTCCTGCACTTCAGGCAGATTCTTTACCACTGAGCTATTGGGAAAGTCCAAAGTAACATATAATAACTGTCAAAAAGATGCTCATATGGTCACATCCTTCTGAGTCTGAGCAGGCTTTTTGCTCTTTGGCTACAAGAGCAAGCCCTTACACCCACCTCACCATTGCCTTACACTCTTTGCTGTGTTGCGGTCACAACGATTGCTTCTCAATTCCTTAAATATGTCACATTCCCTCCTGCTACCATTACATGTACTCTACGCCAGTGCTCCCCAACTTTTCTGGCACTGGGGACCACTTTTGTAGAAGACGTTTTTTCCACGGACCAGGGGAGGGATGGTTTTGCAAAGATTCAAATGCATTACATGTATTGTGCACTTTATTTCTATTATCATTATTACACCAGTTCTATGTTGGCTTCCCAGGGTAGCCACCTGCCAGTGCAGGAGATGTGGGCTTGATGCCTGGATCAGCAGATCCCCTGGAGGAGGGCATGGCAAGCCACTCCAGTATTCTTTGCCAGGATAATTCCATGGACAGAGGAGCCTGGCGGGTGACAGCCCATGGCATCCCAGAGAGGAGGACACAACTCAGTACGCATGCACACGTGCACACACAGCTCCACCTCAGATCATCAGGCATGACACCCCAGAGGCTGGGGACCGCTGTCCTACTCCTCACTTGCAATTGCCTTCTTTCTCCCCGCTCCTCTGTCCCCATCTGTATCTCACCCGCCCTTCAAATCTCAGCATGGGTAAGAGTTCTTGGGTGACCCCGATCTCCATGGGGACGTTATTTGTGCGACCATCTCACTGGCGTGCTGTTAGACTGGAAGCTCCTCAAGGGCATGAGACCCCTGTTTGGATTAGCTAACTTCTGTCTTCTCAGCACGTAGAAATATGCTTCATGCTTCTAGACACTCAAGAAACACTTGTTGATAAAATTGATAAAATGGTTTTGTCAAATGCTTGCTGAGTCGATCTTTGGCCAAACAGCAGTATTCTGGCCCCTTCCTGCCCACTGCTCTAACCTGCCCAGTGATGAATATACACCTACCTGTCTGTCAAGTGAATTAAAAAAAATACTATCGAGAAATTCATATTGAACCAATTAGTTTTATATTGCCTTGGAGATATTGTGAGTTTGGTTCCAGATCCCCTCAATAAAGTGCATATTGCAATAAAAATTAAAATAAATAAAAAATATTAAAAGGCCAACAGACAGTGCACACGTAAGCCACTGGGAAGATGGCAAAGACTGGCTGTTTTTTCCCTAAAAACAGTGGTCGGTGAGCAGTAAGATGAGTCCTCTCTTCCACCACAAATATGTCAGGCTGCATCTGCTCACATTCACAGAACTCTGCTGGATACCAGGAGAGTGAAGGTAAGAGCCAGCACCCAGCCCCGCAGAGAGAGGTATACAGTCAGACACACAGGCGCCACACAACATCAACACTAAGGAACAAAGTCTAGCGATATAATTAAACACAAGTGCGAAGCTTAGAATGGATGGAGGCAATGGGATTATGCACACACAGCCTCATAGGGAAGAAAAGTGTTGAACAAAGGCAAAAAAGTGGTCTCACGTTGAGGAGAAGGGAAGGCATTCAGCCTGTGAGTGGGAAGAGATGGCAAGTGTAGAGGCCAAGAGGGAGGAGAAAGCCAAGTGTCTGAGTAGGATATGGTAATAAAGGGTTGACTTGTCTGAAGCTGAGAATCTGGCTGGGAGCAGGAAAGGACCATGAGAGCAGAAAGATATGGTGGCTGGTGCAAGAATGGGTGAAAGGCTTCAACGTAACTATCAGAAGATGAAGCTAGAGGAGAGAGAGTGTTACACAGGAGACAGAAGCCAGGGATATTTACATGGTGAGAACTCACATCTTGCAGTTAAAGGTGTTGGCTCTCAGTGAACTGGATGGACTGGTCCTTCTGAAAACTGATATAAGAAACCACCTCTGACACACTTTGGGTTACGTTAAGAGTTCCACATGACACTGAGAGAATGAAGAATGAGACAGAGAAGGTCCAGAAATAAATCAGGATACTTTAAAAGAAGGAGCGGCTAGGGATCGGAGCTTCTGTGTCAGTTTATCCACACTGTGCTGTCTCATAATCCTATTTTTCTTTTCTCTTTTTGGCTGAGCAGCGTGGCATGTGGGGTCTTAGCTCCCTGACCAGGGATTGAACCCATGCCCTGCCCCCACTGCAGTGAAAGCTCAGAGTCTTAAACCCTGGACTGCAGGAGAAGCCCCTCATAATTCTGCTTCTTTCCAATCGAAACACCCTGTTAACTATATTTATATCTTTCATTTTCCTGAACACTCCTTCACAGTATCCAGCACACTGAAACCTTGCCAAATCTCAGGCTTTTAGTGAATAATCATTGAATGTATAAAAAGTAAACAGGCAGGGGAAAAAAGAGGGTCCCTGATACACAGTGAAAACATAGTTAAGACATCCCACTGAACAAGCAAGGGAAATAGTTAATAGTTACTTGAGCTAGACTTGAGCTTTCTGAGACCAGGACAGGTATCAGTGAAATTTTCAAACATCTGAGATAAGAAACAGTGGCTTTACAGAAACTTTCCACTGTGAGCTCACAGAGCTGAGTGAGATAGGCTCCGTGCTAAGGAAGAAAGCTTAAAGTAACAGGAAAAGCTTATGTGCAACATAAGGGTCTTCTAAGTCAGATGACTTGCAGAAGAGCAGTCATTTCTGCTTATTTCTTCAGCAAGTTGTTGTTGTTTTCTTTCCTCGGCAGAAGGAAAGAATAGAAAAGGGTATACTTGCCCTGGCAGCCAAGATTTGATCCTCTGACCCACTTGTGAGCTGTCATCAGCCACTAGGAAACCATGCCAGATTTCTAGCTGGAATTTCACTGACGCTAAAAAAGCATGGCATGTGTATTGGCAGCCCTTTTGCTCAGCTGCCCAGTTGAGGCACTGGCTATGACATTCCTCTTCACTGGCCTTGGGCCCGTCTGTTTAGCAGGGCCAGAGGGCTAGAAGAAAGACTTGAGAAGCTATTGGGATGCTAATTTTGTAAGAAAGGCTTATAAACCTCAACCAATTTTTCCCTGGATAGTGCCACTTGACACTGTTGCCCCAGCATAATTACAAGTTACAAATTTGATCTGGCCAGAAGAAAACCCTGGTGTCAATAAGAAATGCTGTAGAAATACTAATGATAGAAACAATAGCTGACACATGGAAATCTAATGTCAACAAAAATACGCTCTGTGTGTGCAACAATTATCTACATATTGGACAGAATATCTCATTGCTGTGATGTCTACCTGCTGTTTTGGAAAAACTGATAAAATAATAAATACGTGTATAGCGCGGTGGTTGGTACAGCCACTATATCAAGTGTTTCACACACAGTTAGCCTATTTTAACTCATTTAATTCTCACATTAGTTCTGACAGGTAGGTACTATTATTAACATATAATAATAGGCAACCTAATTCATTATGGATCAAATACCATCAGAAAAAAAGTCCTTGTTAAAAAAAATGTAATGATTTGTAGGCATTAATCTTTGGCCTATATATTTGAAGAAATATCTCCTAAAATAAAATAGAAACAATGACAAATGACAGTAACTTGAGAGAACGTTGAAATGGAATAAGATTCTTCCCTCTGTCCCAATTCTAGCCTCAGAAGTATTCTGTCTTTGCTATAGAGTCTATGAGAAGAATCTAATAATCCTAATATTATTAAAATAATCATAATCCGAAGCTTACACACCCTTGCCCTTCTCCAACTCCCAGTTGTACTCTGAGTTTTTACTGTTCCTTCCTGCCTTCCACATAAGTGGAACTCATGTTCACACCCACCCTCATGCAAGGAAAAAAATATCTGGAAGAGTTGCTCAACCACTTACTTGGTACTCCTGCACAAATTATTCAGTCTCTCTGCGTACTTGTGTTCTGGAATCTTGTAGAATTCAATTCTATCTCCCTGGCTTATTTTCTCTGCATCCTTGGGTAATTTACTTCATATTTCTAAACAATAGGTATTTCATCTATGAAATGGCAGGAAATAACAGTAGCTCCGTCACGGGTTTTGAGGGGGGGGTGAACGTATACAGTAATGAACTGTAGTAACCAACCGCCAACCACGTGTAATACCATCTACAGCACATGCATACATTAGTTTCCTCTCTCTAATTAGGTTTAAAACCTCAGCAGATTTAAACCATAGTATATCATGATCTCCCTGCTTTCCAGCCTTGTTTCTTTTCATGCGACGTTCAGCAAAACAAATCACTGAAGTACCTTACCGCCAGCCCTCTGCCCCTCATCACTTCTCTTTTCCCTCGACTTTGTGCCCTTGTATTGTTCTCTCCGGGGGAAAAGCTCATTGCTCTCAGATGATTCCTATTCAAGCTGTAAGATTCCGCCTTCATCTTCTGCAGGTAATTTCCCCAGATTCCTTCCAAGCTGGGTTAGGTCTCACTCACTGACCTCCTTGAGTAGCTGAGTATACTTCTGTTACTGCACTTTTATAGGTGCAACAGTATTTGAATATGTGATCGTTAATCATATCCTCAACCCAACTTCAAGTTCTTTGTCGCTTTTTCTTCATCTTTGTATTCTTAGAGTCAAAGCACACAGCTGGCTCAGTGAGTATCTATTGAATAAATGGCTGAGTGAGCCAGTCATCCTGTACTTTCGTCTCACTCAAAGCACTTAACATAATGTTACACATACAGTGACGACTCAGTAAATACTTGGTGGCTCATAGATTACAGACTGCAATACATCAATGAGAAGACAGCCTATTATGTGAAAAAACTAGTACTTCAGGAGTCAAGTAATTTTTCCAAGTGAGTGGTAATGATTTTTCCAGTCTGTCTGGAAAAATATTTGAGTTAGAGATGCAATTTTGAAGAACTGATTGCAGGTGCCTATTCATGAGAAAGCAAGGGTCACTCCTGAATAATTAAACGCTGTATTAGAATGAATGGTAAAAATGCATCCACAGGGGACAGATAATGTGTACATTCCAGAAAGGCAGGATTACCGCCCATGCAAAAGTTCACCTGCTAAATACCGTACTATGAGGAGGAATTCTCTTCAGGGCTCCCACCCTTAGGGAGACACATTAAAATGACTGCCTGGTACTCAGATCATAATCAGGGAATCACTTGTGCCCCTGGAACATGATCCTCTTCTCCTGCACTAAGATGCATGTATTATCCCCACCAGATTTATTTTCTACATTATATAGTGAACACCAATACCTTAAGCCCCCTTAGAAAGCTTGCGAGTAAACTCACCCTACTTTTCATTAAGCTTCTGTACCACCTATTAAAGATAACTAACTCTACCTAATATTTCATTTTTAAAGAAAATGACAATTATAGGGAGGGAAACATTTAATACAATGGGACAGATCTGACAGTCGGGAGGCAGTAAACCACTCAGTCTGTTGGTGCATTATTAACTCTTTCTGGTCACTTGGGTAACATTTTGAGCACCATCCTAAAAGAGGTAATTTACTAAATGGTACCCGAATGGGCAGAAAGAGTTAATGTGGTAATCAAAAATGAGCAATTTACTTCTCATCAACTAATCAAGCTCACTAAAATTTTTATTAAAATGCCTCTGATACTGTTCAACTGAAATTTTAATTGAAAAACTGAAAGCCATTTAGCTGAAAATACGGTAGGGTGGATATTACAACCGATTAATCCAAGAAAAGTAATGGCATATCTAACCACAAAAAGACAATAATAAAGCAACAGCTATTACTGCAATTATTAACACCAATACCAATGCCACCCCCTATTTTTGAATGTCTCACGTGCCAGTCACTATTCCAGGAGTTGTATTATACATATCTCATGGAATCTTCGAAATGGTAGGTTTTATGACCAGAAACGGAGGTTCAGAGAGGAAATAAGTAGCTGAGTCTTGACCAAAAGCCAGGTTTTTCGGATCTCACAGTCTATGATTATTTTATTATCTGCTAGACTGCCTCCCAATACACAGCGACAACATTTTTAGCTTACTAGCTAGCCAAATGACCTGGAATATGTTGGAAAGAGTTTATTAATCAAATAGCCATTCCAGAGAAATTCTAACCAGTCTCACTGCCAACAATGCTTTCATTTTTCCTGGGCATTGGCCTGTGTACAAAAAAAGAGTTAACACAGCAGGCCTGAGAGGGCTCTCCTTAGAAAGGCCTGCTGGCAGGGCTGGCCTTTGGCTGGCATTTGGGAGCTCAGATTTTTGGGAGAGTTCCCATCATTCCCCAAAATGATAAAAGTGATTCACCATGCTCACAGTCTTTCATATCAATGGTGTGGTTTATGCTGAATACACGCTTTCCTTCTGTGAGTCTGGAATTTTGGCACATGCAAGGCAGAGGACGATTTCATAATCAGGCTGCAGGTGAAAAACCCTGCATGCTGAGTCGCTCGTGAATTTCCCTGTTAGACAGTACTTCACATGGGTGGTCATCACTCATTCCCAGGACCTTAAGTTGGCCCTGCGTGACTCCACTAGCTCGGGAGACTAGGCAGTCTGCGTCTGGTTTCCTCTGGAAGTCACCCTGTGCCTTTTCCCTTTGCTCATTTTGCTTTGGGTCCTTTCACTGAAAGAAATCTTAGTAAGACTATATACTGAGTCCTGCGAGTCCTCGCAGCAGCTCCTCTAACCTGGGGGTGGTCTTGAGGACCCTGATATGGTCCGTTTTACTCTGTGGTCACTGTGAATATAAGTAAATAATACCACCTTTCATAAAGGGTGTTAGAATGTTTAGCACATTAGCATTTTAACATCATTTCATAGTCCATTTTATGTCTCTGCTACTTACTTTTTATTTGCTTTGGGACCTAATTTTTGGATAACTAAAAATGACTTGTTATTGATAATAATAATGGTCAAGAATCTGCCTGCCAAGGCAGGAGAGGCAGGTTAGATCCTTGGGTTGGGAAAATCCCCCGGAGAAGGAAATGGCAACCCACTCCAGTATTCTTGCCTGGAGAATCCCATGGACAAAGAAGCCTGGTGGGCTATGGTTTATGGGGCCGCAAAGAGTCGGACACGACTTAGCGACTGAACAGCAACAATAATAAAATAATTTCTAGCATTTTGTACCAAGTATCTCGGAAGCCTTTGACTCTAGCACATAGCCTCCACATACTTTCCTCCCTGGGTTTCCCTGACACCACACTCCTGGTTTTTTCCTCACCCCATCTCCTTCACCCATCAGCCCTCCTCTGACCACCCAGCTTGACTGTGAGATCACCGTTTCCTCCTCTATCTACACTCTCTCCGTGGTGTTCTCATGTCGTCCATCTTTATATACATCTGGAAGTGCACCTCATTCATCCATAATATACAAAATACGCCATGAGATAGTCTTTCTAAGACCAAGTGATATTGAGTCTTGGGTTCCCTTCTAGAAGAGCAACCTTCCTGGAGCTTATTTCCATCTCTCCCGACCCCTTTCAGGTTCAGTTACTTCACTGACCCCAATACGTCAAAAGCTTCTTCCCCCTTCCACATGATAATACCAGAAGCTAGAATCTACCCTGAAATTGCTTCAAAATTACAGGAATGGAAATTGGCAAGCTCAGGAGCCAAGGTGAGTTTTAGTTGCAAGCACAGCAATCACAAAAATTTGTCACTGAAGCTAAACACGGGTGCAGTGAAACAGCGCACGACCAGGCACAGAGGGTACTTAGGTACAGAGCGAAGGTGAGTGCTGGCGGCTGCGATCGAGGTAGAAGATGGGAAGCGATCAGGAGTCATCATCCTTGCAGGTCATTCATAGTGCTGTAAAATCGGCTGGCCTTAGAACTCACACACCAATTCTTTAAAACCTTTTACTGTATGTTGGCGCACAGGTGATTAACAATGTTGTAACAGTTTTGGGTACACGGCAGCATGACTCAGCCATACATACACGTGTATCCCTTCTCTCCCAAACTCCCCCCCATCCAGGCTGCCACCTAACACAGAATTAAACATAATAAACCACTACTGTAAAAAAAGAAACATTTTGCTCTGAATACATGGAGCCCCGATTTGTCCTTAGCCTCTGGGTAACGGTCTTTGCTGATAAATAGTTCTTTCTTCCCTAGATACAAAAAAGGACCAGAGAAAAAGTCTTATTTTCTTCAGAATTTTGTGATTTCATGAAAAGACTACCATTTCTATAATTTCCTTTATTGAAACAATTTCAGGAGACGGCACTGGAGAAATCCTTGCAGGCTACAAAGAGTGTGACATTAGAAGACTACTTCGAGTTTTAAATCTCGCTAAGCTTTGAAGATTCATCTTCAGTGTAAAAATACAGGAAATTAGAGTTGGAAAGGATCTCAAAACACACTTGGCCTAATTCCTTACACATAGGTGAAGATACAAACACTTAGAGAAGTTAAACGACCTATTCAAATTCACACAACTATATTTCCTCTTATGTATGATATCGTGGATTTTAGCATCAACCTTCCATTTTAATTACTTCCTGTATGGGGTAAAAATTGATGTTAAATGTTCACAAATTTTTGTTGTTGCTTGCTTTTTTTTAATACCAATAGGTATTAATACTCCTTGATCCATACAGTTATATACCTTTTTTTTCCCATTGGTAACAAGGTCACAAACCTCATTTGAAGTCTAATAAATCGCTTTTGATCATTCGTAATTAGGCAGAGCATCATGGTGACAACCATATTGCCATTTACTTCTCCATCCAACAGCAAGCAAGTTTCTTTTGACACCAATTAAAAAATACATTCAAATTTCAGAAAGTTAAAACAGAAGGATGTTTCAAGATTGAAGGAAAAAATGTAGGTAATGAAAAAACATATGGCCAGAGCCTGTTTCTTAACTTACTTTTCCACTGGATCACCTCTTTTGACTGTTAACTATGTTTGACTCTTTTAATTGAAATACTTGCTTTCAAATCTAACACTACAGATAACACACAGTATCTCTAAAGAAAAACAATATAATTATCCAAATTTCATTTGTCAGAATGTATTATACACACCAGGAGATGTCAGATATTATTAGGAGCTCAGAAAAAGTCCAAGAACTCAAGGAGGGGAGAGGGGCTGATAATTAGTGTCAAAAAGCTACAAGACAGACGAGTGACCACTTCAACAACGTCACACATAGCTGTAATGATCAAGTTAGGATGCTCATCAGATAGATTCACAGTCTGATGGTGAATCAAATGTAGTTGGAAGTCAGCACAAGAATGGTAACTACTTGTTATGTTAATAAAGATGTGCTGCCCTGGTGAAGGTTTGACAGTAAAATGGCTGAGAGCAATGAGCAGCTATGGGGTTTCCCAGTAAACAAGTGCCATTCATTTATCCTTTCATCCATTCACGTTCACTGTTTGAGGCTCTGGGGATAGAGGGGTGAATGAGACAGTTACAGTTCTACCTTCACAGAGTTAACATCCTAGAGAGGATGCAGACACAAACAAATGATATCCATCCTTCCCACTGTTTCCTTTACCTTATTTCCTGTAGAACGCATTAACAACCATGCTATGTAGCTCTACTCAAAGAAGAAGAGTCATGTGTTTGATTTGGGCAAAAGGAAAGTAGAAAGAGAAGGGAGAATGCCCAGCAACTAAACTAAAGGTAGTGAGCTGCTGGGAGAATTCCAAACACACTGGGGAAGAGGGAGGGGTAGTTCATGCTGAAAGAGATAGTCAGAGATCGCCTCTGCCTAGGGTAGAGATGGCCCAGAAGGAAGGATATGTGAGAGGAAAAGCGGTGTCAGGCGCCAAAAATAGTAAAAATTAAACCAAATCAATTGTGATCAATGAGTGGTTTTCCTCATTATGTCCCCTTGCTTGGTTCTTATCAAAATGTCTTTCATTTATTTGGAAACCTTGCTGGCTTCGTTTGAACATGGCATGCCACCCAAGCGAACAATTAACACTGCTAACTGACAAAGAGCTGAGTGATTTTAGACCTTTACACTTTATTATTAACTTTTATTGGAGTATAGTTACTTTACAATGTTGTGTTAGCTTCTACTCTACAGCAGAGTGAGTCAGCTATCCATACACATCTATCCCGTCTTCTGGATTTCCTTCCTAAATAGGTCACCACAGAGCGCTGAGTAGAGTTTCCTGTGCTATACGGAAGGCTCTCATTAGTTATTTTATACATGGGGTGGTTTAGTCACTAAATGTGTCTGACTCTTGCAACCCTACGGACTGTAGCCTGCCAGGCTCCTCTGTCCATGGGATTTCCAACTCAAGAATGGAGGAGTGGGTTGCCACTTCCTTCTTCGGGGGTCTTTGTGACCCAGGCATCAAACCTGCGTCTCCTGCATTATAGGTGGATTTCTGCTGCTGAGCCACCAGAGAAGTCCTCGTTCTCCACACAGTAGTGTATACACGTCCATCCCAATTTACCAATCTTTCTTACTGTCCCTTCCCCCACTTTGGATCCATACGTTGTTCTCTACGTCTGTGTCTCTACTTCTGCTTTGCAAATAAGATCATTTGTGCCATTTTTTTCTAGGTTCCACATATAAGCAATATTATACAGTATTTTTTTCTCTTTCTGACTTACTGTATTGTGTGGAAGTTTCTAGGGTCATCTACCATCTATGTCTCTGAATGGCACAATTTTGTTCCTTCCTATCACACCTATACACTTTTGAAGGATGATGTGAAGGACAGTGAACTAAAAGCATGGAGGCATAGGGGAAAGTGGGACTTCAGATGAAGTGGGACTCTTATGGGCAACAGAAACTCCTTAATATAACTCTGATACAAGGCGGACATATGTGGGATGGGTGGACACAGACACAGTTCAAGAATATTAACACTCCATAGCGGTATTCATTCTTATTCAAACAGATGTTTTACTTCAAAAGAAATTGATTTTGTGTTAAAAGTATAAAGTACAAAGGAGAGAAGGCATAGTGTAATGGAAAGTGGTTGGTGTTTGAAGTCAGACCAGCTGAGAATGCTACGTTCTGGCAGCTATTATTGTCTGACCTTGAACAAATCATCTAACGAACCTCTCCAAGTCTCCATATTTTAATTTGTAACACTGGACATAACAATGAATATCCAACAGCACGGTTGTAAAGATGAACTTTGTGTCTGAAACTAGTTCCTATTTTTGTTTTCAATTTGAAAATTACATCTTCAGTATACTCTATGGGAGGCTGCTTTGTAAAGCAACCCTGTGGTCAGGTTTTTGGTAAATTTTCACAACCATCACATTTTTCTTTACTTGAAAGTCAGAGGTAGAGTGGAGCAACGGAAGGCAGGGTCAGGATCCAAGAGGTAGGAAACAAAACTCATGGCCATTAATACCTAACTACTACATGGTTATGTAAACTATGGAACCTCTCCGGGTCCTTGTTTTGTTTTGTTTGCATATAATTTGATTCCCTCTCATTTAAAAAAAGCAATGACTCTAAGTCTGGATTCACAAAGCTGGTCAGGTTTTAAGAGTTTCACTAATACGGAAGTATATTAAGTCAATTATTCTGAATGAGCTGAAAGATGTTATTTTGGTTCTCAATGCAAGATTTTGAACATGTCACCTTTTGAAATGACAACACATTCAAGTATTTGGCAAAATAATACATTTCATAATTTTTCGTGTCCCTGTTGTGAACATATTTTCTTTCTTCTTGTTCAAATAAACCTAATTACTGCTTCTTAGTCAACTGGATTTGTAAATGTAAAAAGATGATAGCTTCACCCCAGTTACAGGAAAGTGATGGATAACAAAAGTAGAAGGAGGAAAGGATATGAAATGAACTGTAGGCAAGCCCTGTTATTTCCATGGCAAATTCTTTCCTCTAAACTGGACACTTGCCTTCGCAGGATGTTATCACACATATGGGCTAAGTAAAGACCCTACAGAATACATGTAGGATATCATAAAATAGAGTGATAAAGTAGAATGCTTTGTTTCTATTGTCTCCGATTATTCAACTTACCTCTAACTCTTAAAAATTATTTTTAAATGAAAAAGGAGGGAGGGTTGGCCCATACCCGACCCCTTCTAATCCAAATGGGCTGTACATAACTTTTGACCAAAACCCAAAGCCAATCATTAGAGACATCAGAAGACATGCTCTTACTAAACACAAACATTTTCAGATGGTCCAAAACTTCCTCTCGGGGACTAAAATTTGCCATAATTCAAAATACTTTAGTTAAGAAACAATAGATTATGTTAAGTTCAAGTTATATTATGGCACAGCAATTATGTTCCCTTCTCAGTACCTGCTAATTTACTATGAAAACAGGGCGTGGAAGGTTGTCCCACCCACATTTTTGTGTGTAAAGAAACCCTACCTGTTCCAAAAAGGTTATAGTTGGTTCAGATAACTGAAGACAAAGCAGAAGCAATTACCTGGTTGGCATGGTGAAAGCAGAAAGGGAAAATAGTGAGCCCTGATCAGAATTACAACCTTGAGGCTAGAGCATTCTTTCTGTGACCCATGCGTGCGTTGTCTGGATTAAGATTGGAAATCGCAATTATGGCTTACTCAAAATGCACGTTAAAACGGGACAAAAAAGGGTCCATGAATAAATAATACAGAATTATTTCAACTTAATTTCCCACCTTTATGTATAAAATATTCCTAGCTGCTGGTTCTTGATAGAACTTCATAGGAGCCTCCTTTCTGAGTCATTTTCCTAGACAATAAGTAAAACAATCCTTTGCTTTGTTATAAGCCACATTGCAAGAAAAACTCTTTTCTGAACATGCAAGGACAATCCTGACTCTAACCTATTAGAGAAACAACAGGAAAACATGAAATCTTGGATTGGAGCTTTCATGTTTAAGAATCTGTACTATCCAGTTGAGAAAACAAACCATGTGTTGAAATTTTTTTTTTAAAGTTCCTTGAAATTGCGTAATTTGCAGAGATGTGGGTGGCTCTAGAGACTGTTAGACAGAGTGAAGTAAGTCATAAAGACAAAAACAAACATCGTATAATATCGCTTATATGTGGAATCAAGAAAATGATACAGAGGAACCTACTTGCAAAGCAGAAAGAGAGACACAGATGTACAGAACAGACATATTTATACCAAGAGGGGAAGGCAGGGTGGGATGGATTAGGAGGCTGGGATTGACATACACGTATTACTACGTATAAAGAGATCCCTACTGAGAACCTACTGGACAGTACAGGGAACGCTACTCATGGCTGATGGCCTCAATGGGAGAGGAACCCAGAAAAAGGGGTGTACACATACAGACAGGTGATTCACTCTTCTGTACAGCAGAAGCCAACACACACTGCAAAGCAACCATACTCCAATAAAAATTAATAAAATTTGTTTTGAAAATGAAAAAAAAAGTGCCTACTGGGGCAGGAATGTTCGTAGTCCTTTAAAAGGCATTAAAAGGAATAAGAAGTGATTTAAAAAAACAAGTGAATGTATTTAAAATATTTTTATATTATTCCTTCAATTAGAAAGAAGTGACGGTTATGCCTTTAATTATAGCCTAATTTCATGTTTCCGACCCCCCATTTGCTACCCAACCTGTAAGACTTGGCAGCGGCGTTTCTCTCGCTGCTGGAGTCTGTAGCCTTCTGCAGCCAACCTGTGGTGACAGTTATCTCTTAATTAAAACTCTCCATGCAAATATAGCGGTATTAAAAAGTGCCGTGGCAAAAGCACATACAAAGCATGGTAATTTATAACCAGACAATCCTTTTCATCTAATGTTTTAATACCGACGACAACTACTCGAGTCAGTGGGAAACTTTCCCCGAGGAAAAGTCTGCAAAGCCTCTCCTTTATACATATATTAAAGGGTAAGCCTGTATAGATCTTTCTATTGGCATGTCACTTCTCTGAAGAAGGATGGTGACTTGTGTTTCCCCGCAAGAGATAACACTTTGAAATATGTGAAACATTCTAGCCAGGGCGTGATCCTTCTTTTCATAACTGATGATGACCCACTTAACCTTGAATTGTGAAATATATTTTCCAAGTTTTAGATACTTCAAGTGCTAATGAACTGTCATCACTTTTTTGATGCAAATCTGAAATAAAAAATGAAAGCTACCTTTAACAGGCCCCTCTCCAGTTATTATTTATGTAGAGAAGGAGTACATCACTTTGACATATATTTGAACTTGGAGATTTTCTATTATTCCCAAGAAAGTTAAGAGCGAAAAAAAAAAAAAAAAAGAAAATTCTATAAAGCTGTAACAGCAAGGGAATTCACCTGGTTATCAATTACCATTAGAAAAAATAATTAGAACTATGGCCCAGGAGAGAAGGCAAGAGCTGATGTATGAATTCATGGTACAATAATTATTTTTCTTTTAAGCCATTTTGTTACAAAATAATAAATCACATCTCTAGAAGATATAAGCCTACACTAACTTGTTCAAAACTGATTCATAAAGAAGGAAATTCACTCCTAGGGAAAAAATTATGTTTATTTTTGAAATGCCAACATCTGTTGTGCAATAAAAAGCAGCAGCAAACTCTCCTACCGGTTCATACATTTAGCGGGAATAATTTAATGCGTAACTTTTTCATATTTGCTTTTTGAAAAAGCTAGGATGTGAAATAAGCTACTCTCAGCTAAATTCAGAAACGAACGATCAAACTTAGCAGTATATATTCTGGAATTAAAACAACATGAAATGTTTCCATTTAAGGGCAAAATATCCCAAATACACACCTCTGGTATTATTCACATACCAAAGAACTGTATCTACCTGTGGTGAAAAAACTCTGCCGGTCCACAGGCTGGATTTACTACTATGACTGATGGTTTTCTTAATTTCATTTTCAGACTGTTTGTTGCCATACTACAGAAATACAATTGATTTTTGTATATTGGTCTTGTGTCTTGCTCAATTCTTATTCTAGAAGAATTTTTAAGATTTTCCTTAAGATTTTCTATACTCAAGATCATATACTCTGCTAAGTTTTAATTTCTCTCTTTCTTGTATGTCTATCATTTCTTTTTCTTGTACACTTCATTTTAAAAGAATCCTCTCTAAAGCAGTTTATTTCAGTTCAGTTCAGTCGTATCCGACTGTTTGTGACCCCATGGACTGCAGCAGGCCGGGCTTCCCTGTCCATCACCAACTCCAGGAGCTTGCTCAAACTCATGTTTATTGAGTTGGTGATGTCATCCAACCATCTCATCCTCTGTCGTCCCCTTCTCCTCCTGCTTTCAATCTTTCCCAGTTTATTTACTCAGTTCTATACATACCTAGTTAATAGTTGCTAGCATTAGCAGCTAAAAGCAATTGCACCCACCATCCTATGCTCATCTGTATCTCTTGAATCTGCTCAGTTGCTCAGAGTAACGACCCCATGGATTATAGCCCACCAGGCTCCTCTGTCCATGGGATTTCCCAGGCAAGAGTTCTGGAGTGGGTTGCCATTTCCTCCTCCAGGGGATCTTCCCAACCCAGAGAGCGAGCCTGCATCTCCTGTGGCTCCTGCACTGTGGGGCAGATTATTCTTTATCACTAGTGCTATCTGGGAAGTCCATACCTCCTGAATATATTCTAGAAAAAAAATTAACCACTAACTCTGTAAACATTTTGGTAACTCCTTAGAAATTACAAAAAAAAACCTTCCATAATAATGTAAAATTTCAGGTCTTGCTGAGTTTTCTGTGTTTAATACTTTTATAATACAATACTGAGTCATCTTTTTTTTTTTTGTAAAGATTCTTCAGGAAAGGTATTGTGGTATGTGTAGAAGAATATAGGTTTTAGAGGATGATTTGGAGCCAGAAAGACATGGGGTCAGCTCATTTCCTTAACAAATGTGACATCTCAGGCAAACACTTTGAGCTCACCTGGGCTGTCTTTCTCTTGCCCTGTAATTGTTTCTTGATATCATGGAATAAACAGTGGAGGGAAAGAAAAATTTATGCCTTAAAAATAACAGAAAGGAACTACATAAAAATACAAACAACGGCTATTTGTGGGTATTGGGATGGAATTTTTGTCTTCTTTCTTATCTTTCAACTTCTCCTCTGTCCTTTTAATGTTTAAGCAATCACATTTAAAAAAAGGAAAAAGAAACAGGTTGAATGTATCTAATAATACAGTTAATTTGAGAACAGCATTGAAACATGTATATTATCTAGGGTGAAACAGATCACCAGCCCAGGCCGGATGCATGAGACAAGTGCTCGGGCCTGGTGCACTGGGAAGACCCAGAGGGATCGGGTAGAGAGGGAGGTGGGAGGCGGGACCGGGATGGGGAATACATGTAAATCCATGGCTGATTCATGTCAATGTATGACAAAAACCACTACAATATTATAAAGTAATTAGCCTCCAACTAATAAAAATAAATGAAAAAAAAAAAAAACAGGTTGAATGTATTTAATAATACAGTTAATTTAGTCTAATGTATCCAAAAAATACCATTTCATCATGGAATTGACATGTAAGTCATAGATTTTATGTTCTTTTTTTTTGGCACTAAGGCTTTAGAATCCAGTGTTTATTCCAGCGCAGTTTATCTCAGTTCAGCCCAGCCACATCGCAAGTACTCTGCTAACAAACATGACGCATGGATACCACACTGGGCAGTGAAGTGTTTCTCTGAATAGGTTTGGGATGCCCGTGCAGTCTTTGAGTTTCCTCTCTGTGTTCCTATATTAGTTTTCTGTTGCTGAGTAACAATTTTCCAGTTAATCTAAGCTGTTTACAACAACAAATTTATTATGTCACAGCTTCTGCGGATCAGGAAGATCCAGGCTCATGTTCTCTGGGTTCTCTGCTCAGGATCTCATCAGGTTGTCACCAGGGGTCAGCCAAGCTGCTGTTCTCATCAGGAGCTCAGCCGAGGTGTCTATTCCAGCTCGTCTAGGCTGGCGGCCGGATTTAGTTCCCTGCGGCTACCGGCCCCAGGTGAACTTCCCCGGCGGCTCAGTCGGTAAAGAGTCCGCCTGCAACGCAGAAGACGTGGGTTCAATCCCTGGGTGGGGAGGATCCCCTGGAGAAATGGCAACCCGCTCCAGTATTCTTGCCTGGGAAACTCCACGGTCAGAAGAGCCTGGTGGGCTACAGTCCCTGGGGTTGCAGAGTCAGACACGACTGACTAAGCATAACACAACACACAACTAATTCCTGGCCTTTAGTCGCTAAGTTGTATCTGATTGTTGCAACCCTATGGACTCAGGCCCACCAGGCTCCTTTGTCCATGGGATTTCTAAATTAGGAACCTTAGTTATATCTGCAAAATCCCTTTTGATCTTCAAAATTCCCATCCCTTGGTGTACACGCACAAGCTCTGCATCAACTCCTCCCCACGAGTGTGAATGAGATCTGCGATCAGAGTGGATTAGCACTCCTGAGATATCCTACACGATCAGGAGATTTCCAGGTAGCAAAGACTGGGAGACGAATGAGCAGCCGAGCACACACACAGAACAGCACCATGTTAATTTCTGCATCCGCAAGCTTTACTTCTTGAGTCAACAACAACCAACATTTTGGTTCTGCAGGACCACAGTGAGCCTCTGAATTGGAGTCTCTAACACAGGGTGCCAGAGTGATCACTACAGAATCGCTTCTTAAAGCTGTGTGCGGAATCACAATGCTTTTTTTTAAATGAGGACAAATTTATTTAGCAGCTTCTAGTGAAGACTTTTTAACCAATATTAGATTGGACTTTTACTGAAACACAGATAAGATCACAAACTCACAGAATTGTAAAGAGTTTCCAGTAGTAATTTACCATTTCTTCTAGGTGAATGACTCTAAATCATCCAAAATAGGTATTAATAACAAGAAAACTGACCTGATCTCCATTAAACCTCATTCCTAGGCTTAACAAAGCTTATATGCATTAATTCTCCCCAAACCAATTTACATTTAAGAAATTACATATATGTTATTAATAAAATATATACATGTGTATATTTGTGTATATTCAAATACATATTAATTTAACCAGATTATTTCTCATCTTTCTTAATCTGGGGCCCTATTTATTAGATGATTCTTGCTATTAGTTTCTAGGCTGTCCATTTCCAAGTGAAAAAATTCAGTGGTTGTAATTTTAATTGTTCCTATTATTTTTCCACTTATTGGTCACTTTCATCTATTTCCTCTTAACTCTTTAAATTCTCTTTTCAAAAAAAGTCAGCAAACATTGATTCAGTCTTTAACATGTATCCTTAGCAAACACAACAGCCTGTTTCAAGGAATTTGCTTGAATGCTTTTTCTACCCCTCCTAGTTACTGTCATTTAGAAAGACAGACAGATAGATATTTACATCTTTTCTTCTTTAAAGAGCTCTCTGAAAAATAAGTAGGACCTTCTTTGCTTCTCTTCATTTACCTTCCATTCATTTTTCCAGCCACTGCAGCCTACCTTCTTACCTACTCTTCATTTACCACCCATGACAGCTTCGATTACAAATCCAGTCTTGTTATTCTTCTATTATTTGATAACATCAGTATCTGTGATTACGGCCCACCTGTAAAATCTTCACTTCTTGGTTTCTCAACATTGGTGATTCTACCACTAAGATTTATTATTCCTTCCCAGCAAGAGCTGACTCCCCTTCCTCTGTTCACTTTAGAATTTTTAAATGTGTCATATTCTACAGAGTTATAATCTGGGAAATGTTGTTACTCTCCACCCTTGACCTTAGAAAATGTCCCACAGCTTCACCTAATATTAATATGTTTAAGATGTTAAAATCTTTTCAGTCTAAGTTGTGTTTTTTTTTTTTTTTTTTTAATGCCCCAGACCAGCAGTTTTCCAAAGGATGGCCTGTAACTCTGTAGCAGTTCATGAATTCAATTTAGTGGCTTACAACTCACATTTAAAAATGAAACACGAGGGTTTGAAAGACGGCGGACGACGTGGACCCGCAACAAACGACCAACACTGTGGAAGAGCCCCTGGATCTCATCCGGCTCAGCCTGGACGAGCGCATCTACGTGAAGATGAGAAATGACAGAGAGCTTCGAGGCAGGTTACATGCTTATGATCAGCATTTAAATATGATACTGGGAGATGTGGAAGAAACTGTGACAACTATAGAAATTGATGAAGAAACATATGAAGAGATATATAAATCAACAAAACGCAACATTCCGATGCTCTTTGTACGGGGAGATGGCGTTGTGCTAGTTGCCCCGCCATTGAGAGTTGGCTGAAACAGAGAATTTATCCTGTGTAGAAGATGAGCTATACTGTGTGATTGCCTCTTTGAATGTGGAAGATATTCAAAAGAGAGACCGATGTACATCTTGATACTAAGAAATAACCAAGAATTCTTCCACTCCTGACATAAGTTGATTTGTAGATAACTCACAAGTTCTTCAGCTAAACGGCATTTTTATTTTTTTCCAACCCTTCCAATAAATGTGATTGCCGTGAAAAAAAAAAAAAAAAAATGAAACACAATGGATGGCAGAGACAGAAACTCCCAGAGAGCATCACAAAAGAGAGGGGTATTGTTCTGCAAAATAAACTGTATTGGTGAAAAGAGGTTCATCTCAGCAGATGTAGAGAAGGGACCTTGTGCACACAGTGGGGGAGAGAGGAGTGAGACGGATGGAGAAAGTAGCATCAGCATACATACACCATCGTGTGTAAAGTGGGCAGCTGGTGAGAAGATGGCACATAACACAGGGAGCCCAGTCTGGTGCTCTGTGATGACCAAGAGGGTTGGGACTAGGGGAAGGGAGGGAGGCTCTAGAGGGAGGGAAGAGATGGATAGGTATAACTGATTTGCGCTGTTGTATGGCAGACCCCAATACAACATTGTAAAAATTTTTAAAAACAAAATAATAAAAGAACAAATAAACTGTAACATTACAGAGAAGAAATTGCATCTGCATGTAGGGTCAAATGTAAAATACATTTGATACTGTGGGTCATGGTGATAAAAGACACAAAACCACTGTGCAGGATACATCTTTATAACTGCCTCCTAGATATTTCTATGTGGATGTCTTTCAGGACCCTAAACCCTACAAAAGAAAGCAGAGACATTATTTTACCAACAAAGGTTCATCTAGTAAAGCTATGGCTTTTCCAGTAGCCGTGTATGGATGTGAGCGTTGGACTATAAAGAAAGCTGAGTGCTGAAGAACTGATGCTTTTGAACTATGTATGGTGTTGGAGAAGACTCTTGAATCCCTTGGACTGCAAGGAGATCAAACAAGTCAATCCTCAAGGAAATCAGTCCTGAATATTCATTGGAAGGACTGATGCTGAAGCTGAAACCCCAATACTTTGGCCATTTGATGCAAAGAACTGACTCATTGGAAAAACCCTGATGCTGGGAAATATTGAAGGCAGGAGAAGGGGACAACAAAGGATGAGATGGTTGGAGGCATCACTGACTCGGTGGACACAAGTTTGAGCAAGCTCCAGGAGTTGGTGATGAACAGGGAAGCCTGGCATGGTGTGGTCCATGGGGTTGCAAAGAGTCAGACACGACTGAAGGGATGAACTGAACTGAAATGCTACAAGCTCCAAACCAGAGGTGTTTCTTTTCCCTCAAAACCTCTTCGAGTTTATCACTTTGCACAGCGTCATTACACTAGAAAGCTGTCAGTAATCAGCTGCTCCCCTCATCTATTTATCCCCACATGATGTCACCACCAAAACCTGTAACTCTGCCCCACAAATAGTTCATCAGTACCGCCTTTCTAGATTCCACGACTGTGCACTAATATACGATATTTGTTTTTCTGTTTCTGACTTACTTCACCCTGTATCACAGACGTAAGGCACATCCATCTCACTGCAAACCTATTTGCGGAGCAGAAGCAGACACACAGATGCAGAGAATGGACTTGTGGACACGGGGGCGAGGAGAGGGCGAGACGGGTTGAGCGAGGAGCGTGTGTAACACAGATAGACAGCTAGTGGGGAGCTGGAGTCCAGCTCGGGGCTCCGTGATGATCTAGAGGGGCGGGGCTGGGGGAGCAGGAGGCAGGCTGAAGAGGGGGGCGATATATACACACACGTGGCTGATTCACTGCTGTACCAACAGCAGAAATCAACGCAACCTTTTAAAGCAATTACACTCCAATTAAAGATACATTTTTTAAAAGCCCTGTAATTCTGACACCTAAACACCTCTCCATCCTTTTCTCTGTCCTCACTTTGACTGCTTTCATTTAGGTCCACAACTTCTTGTTTTAAAATACAGAACATGAATAGAAAACCTGACTTACGGTAAGGCCAACAGATCCCAGTCCCCAGGAGGAAGGGGCGGCCCCCCATGCAGGGCCCCCTCCTCGTCCCCCCAACGAAGCATCGGGTGGGTCAGGAGGCAGGAGAGCAAGGGGGGCTGTGAGTGACGGCCTCTCCTGTGGTTTCTGCAGGAAGGAGGGGGCAAAGCAGGCAGAGAGACTTCTGACTCCTAGTGTGAATGACTGCAGTAGGCTCCTGGTACAGGCCTTGTCCCTAGCTGTCTGGGGTCTGGCCTGGGGGTGATTAGGGTTTGTGGATAATGACCCAGAGAGGCTCTGGACTGGTTGGTTTGCATCTGAAAAAACATCCTCCGGAGCCAGTTGTTTCTAATCTCTAGAAATTGGCCAACCCTGGGAGGAGCCATCTCTCTGGGTAAGCAAGGACCCAGGTGTGAAAGCATCAGAAAAGAGAAAGACATGGTTAATTCACATTTGCCCGACCATCACCTGAACTGTTGCAGAAACTGTCTGACCCATCTCCCTATTACCACATTCTCCCACCACAAATCATCTTTCTAAAAACTAGACTCAATCACATATCTATATAATAATGTGACATGATGCATATCCACCCAGTACCCACAGAATGAAGTACAAAGGTGCTTTTTTCCATTCAACAGCCTTAAATAGCTAGTTCCATACATTCTTTTCTAGACTCTTCTCCCATCTCACCATGTAAATCAATTGAAAAGGAAAAAAAGGTATTCTATAGTTCTATCACTAACACAGCAAAAACGTTTTCCACTTCCTGTGTATGTTCCCTTCTAAGGGGAAATTTCATTTTTCAATAATTTTCATAAAGATAATAGTTTCATTTCTGTTTCCGTTAGTCATCTAGCATAAGCTTGCATGATATTAATGTGGTTTATGTTATTTATCTTTTATTTATTTATGTACTTATTAACTGTGGTATAATTGACATAATGCTAATGCCAGTTTCAAGTGACCAATGTAATGACATGATGTTTATATATATTGCAAAATGATCACCACCATTATTCCAGTTACATCCATCATCAAACATAGTCACAACTATTTTTTCTCTCTGAACTACTTTCTAATATACAATACAGTATTATTAACTATAGTCACCAGGAGTTATTTACCTTTGAAAAGCAGGAAAACTGCACCACACTTCACCAAATCACTCAGTTACAGCTGGATACACAGACTATTTCCAAAGGCTGAAATAAGGCTTCTGCAACTCTATGCAATCTCATCTCTTTTTTTACTTGGATTATTCATAAATAATGCTGCATGTTAATACTGGGCCAACTAGAATAGATACATTTATGGCTTTTGACTCAAAGTGCTTTCTAAAAGGATATCATGTTCTCTTCCATCAGAAATTCATTCAATATATATTGACACACCGTACGTGCTACAACAGGGCTAATATAGACACACAGATAAACTGGACACTATTTCTGTCCTCGAGGACCGCACACTGTCAGTACAGAAATGTGAGAGTAACCCTAAAGAGGCTGGGTTGTTAAATTCTACCAGCGAGAGAACTGGGGTTCACAGAAATTCAATTACTTGCATAATTAATACTTATTTTATTTGTTTGTTTGACTGTGCCGGGTCTTCGATGCAGCATGTGGGATCTAGTTCCCTGACCAGGGATTGAACCCAAGCCCCCTGCATTGGGAGCATGGAGCTGTAGCCACTCGACCCCCAGGGAAGCCCCCTAAGTGCCCAATTAAAAAGAGGCAGTTCACTCACCAGGTGATAACCAACTATTACACCACGCCTAACATATTCATTTTTTTCAGAGCTTTTTCTTCTTATAAGGGTAATATTAACAACAATATCTGCTCTTTCACAATTGCAAGGTAATAAAGATTTTAGAAGCCCGCCCCCCCCCCAATAATGCCATCATGGTTTAATCAAATATTTAAACATGTGGGGAGGGAGGTGGGAGGGGGGCTCAGGATGGGGAACACATGTAAATCCATGGCTGATTCATGTCAATGTATGGCAAAAACCACTACAATATTGTAAAGTAATTAGCCTCCAAATAATAAAAATAAATGAAAAAAAAATTTAAACATGTTCAAGGGCTCTTAACAGTGATATTCTGGTCATTTCCACCCAAATGAGTAAGGTAATGGGAGCTGCTGTAGTAAGATAAACTTGAAATATCAGTGCTGTCACATAACAAAAGCTTTTCTTTTCTGTTCTAGTATCAGCCTACTGCTGGTGCTCAGGGGGCGTCTTGTGCATGATGTCTCAGACACCTGGGCTCCTTCCACTCCTTGCTATGATCCTGGAAGTCCTCTGCTTTTAGCAAGTAGATGGAGAGAGATCCTGCGGGAGGCACACTTGTGGCTGGCCTATCATCTCTGCTCACATTCCATTATAGAGACAGAACTACCCATGGGTTCAAGCCTCCATGCAAGGGGGTGGAGGAGGGCTGGGAAATGTAGTCTTTTTCCCTGGAGGATGGGAAAATAGGTTCTGATGGGCACACGGCCATCTCTCCCTATCCTCTAACTATCCCTGGACCACGAGTTCGTGGTTAAGCGCCTTTGGTGTAAATGGCTGGCCCGTCTGGGTAGGGATCGTGTTTTGCCAGGCACTTGGGCTGGTTCCCTAAACCTACTCAGTTTCCTTTTCTAACAGTCTAGCTTCTCCCTCAATAATACTTAACTCCTAGATAATTGGGAGATTTAATGATATAATGCATGTAAAGCACTTTCAAAGGACCTGACACTTGCTAACTGATCAATAAATATTAACTTTTTTCTACCCCAATACTTTAGTGGTCATATGTCATTGATTCCTAAGCTCATAATTTCCTTTTATCTCTTAAGGCTGGAGTTTAAAAAACTCTTAACAATTTAAAAATATATGTTACTGCTTCTGGTCCATGCAGAGGTGCTGCGTTCTCAACGAGAATGAAAATTAAAGGAAGAAAAAAGGAAGAGGATAAAATGACGGAGAGGACAGAGATGAGGTAAATAACTAAATAAAACTGCTAATTCTATACAGACGTGCTCTTCAGAAACCTCCCCATAGGAAAGCTGAAGGTAAATGTATTCTCTACTCATTTTTTTAGTTGAAGCAGAAAAGTCAAGAAAATTTTAATAAATTTTTGAATTTATTTGAAGCAGAAAAGTCAGGCAATTTTAATAGCTTGAGAACTCTCAACATAATTGTACAAAATGACTGATTGAATCACTGTTACAGCTGCCATGATCTTATGAAAGGTAAGTTCTGCCAAGCAAGCATAGTTAGTATATTTACTTACATCTAATTACATGATTCAAACAGCTGTGAAAAGAAGAGAAGCGAAAAGCAAAGGAAAAAAGGAAACATATTCCCATTTGAATGCAGAGTTCCAAAGAATAGCAAGGGGAGTTAAGGAAGCCTTCCTCAGTGATCAGTGCAAAGAAATAGAGGAAAACAACAGAATGGGAAAGACCAGAGATCTCTTCAAGAAAATTAGAGATACCAAGCGAGTATTTCATGCAAACATGGGCTCAATAAAGGACAGAAATGGTATGGACCTAACAGAAGCAGAAGTTATTAAGAAGATGTGGCAAGAATACACAGAAGAACTGTACAAAAAAGATCTTCACGACCCAGATAATCACAATAGTATGATCATTCACCTAGAACCAGACATCCTGGAAGGTGAAGTCAAGTGGGCCTTAGGAAGCATCACTACAAACAAAGCTAGTGGAGGTGATGGAATTCCAGTTGAGCTATTTCAAATCCTGAAAGATGATGCTGTGAAAGTGCTGTACTCAATATGCCAGCAAATTTGGAAAACTCAGCAGTGGCCACGGGACTGGAAAAGGTCAGGTTTCATTCCAATCCCAAAGAAAGGGAATGCCAAAGGATGCTCACACTACTGCACATTTGCACTCATCTCACACGCTAGCAAAGTAATGCTCAAAATTCTCCAAGCCAGGCTTCAACAGTACATGAATGGTGAACTTCCAGATGTTCAAGCTGGATTTAGAAAAGGCAGAGGAACCAGAGACCAAACTGCCCCAGAGACCAAACTGCCAACATTCGCTGGATCATGAAAAAAGCAAGAGTTCCAGAAAAGCATCTACTTCTGCTTTACTGACTAGGCCAAAGCCTTTGACTGTGTGGATCATAATAAACTGTGAAAAATTCTGAAAGAGATGGGAATACCAGGCCACCTGACCTGCCTCTTGAGAAATCTGTATGCAGGTCAGGAAGCAACAGTTAGAATTGGACATGGAACAACAGACTGGTTCCAAATAGGAAAAGGAGTACGTCAAGGCTGTATATTGTCACCCTGCAGGGTACATCATGAGAAACACAGGGCTGGATGAAGCACAAGCTGGAATCAAGAGTGCTGGGAGAAATATCAATAACCTCAGATATGCAGATGACACCACCCTTATGGCAGAAAGTGAAGAAGAACTAAAGAGCCTCTTGATGAAAGTGAGAGAGTGAAAAAGTTGGTGTAAAGCTCAGTATTCAGAAAACAAAGATCATGGCATCTGCCCATCACTTCATGGCAAATAGATGGGGAAACAGTGGAAACAGTGGCAGACTTTATTTTTTTGGACTCCAAAATTACTGCAGATGGTGACTGCAGCCATGAAATGAAAAGACGCTTTCTCCTTGGAAGGAAAGTTATGATCAACCTAGAGAGCATATTAAAAAGCAGAGACATTACTTTGCCCACAAAGGTACATCTAGTCAAAGCTATGGTTTTTCCAGCAGTCAGGTATGAATGTGAGAGCTGGACTATAAAGAAAGCTGAGCACCAGAGAATTGATGCTTTTGAACTGTGGTGTTGGAGAAGACTCTTGAGAGTCCCTTGGACTGCAAGGAGATCCAACTGGTCCATCCTAAAGGAAATCAGTCCTGGGTGTTCATTGGAAGGACTGATGCTGAAGCTGAAACTCCAATACTTTGGCCACCTGAGCGAAGAACTGACTCATTTGAAAAGACCTGATGCTGGGAAAGATTGAAGGTGGGAGGAGAAGGGGACAACAGAGGATGAGATGGCTGGATGGCATCACCGACTCAATGGGCACGAGTTTGGGTAAACTTTGGGACTTGGTGATGGACAGGGAAGCCTGGCATCCTACAGTTCATGGGGTCGCAAAGAGTCGGACACGACTGAGCAACTGAACTGAACTGAATTATATGATCAGCATGTTTAGGACAGTGGTAAGCACAGTGGGTTGGTCTTAAAGCCTCAAACACATCCTTTGTATGAATGGATGGAATAGTTTCTATGTTTCTATAAAGCATGGTTTGGTCTAGGATTTTATTTTATGTGGATGAGTACCTCGTAAGTTAGCCTGTTGCTGTCATGAGCACTGGTAAAGACAGGAGACTCCTGGGTTGGAGGCAAAATACTTCACGGCTCACATCTCAGCAAGCAGCATTAGCGTTGGTATATGTACTGGTCCCTTGGCCCCCAAGTCCCAGGGGCGTGAATGGACGCTGGGTACACAGTGGGTGAGCATCACCATTGAGAGACGCTGAGCTGGGGAACCCACTGCTTTCAGTAACCAGTGAGCAAGCCTGCTCCTGCTGGACATTTCATCCCTCCAGGCTTCTTGCCATAAATAAAACACTGAGGAATGGTCTGGGTGAAGAGCAGTCAGGACAAGGCAAGGCTGCTCAGCACCCGTGGAAGATAACCTCTCCCCACAAGGCTTTGGAGAAAGAAATGGCAACTCACTCCAGTCTTCCTGCCTGGAAAATCTCATGGACAGAGAGGAGCCTGGTGGGTTGCAAAAGCATGAGGTTGCAAAGGAATTGGACACGATGTAGAAACTAAACCAGGCTTTGAGATGGCTTACAAGAAGACAGAATATATAAGATTAAAAACATTAGAAGACATCATTGCAAAGGAGAAGGAGTACAATTAAGAGGATGCTGTAGGAAAGTTAATATGTAGGAATGGATAACAAAGATTCTCTGCAATGACTAAAAATCAGTCAGTAATCCAGCCCTGTGCTTCCTAGTGGTAAGAACAAACAGGGAAATATCATTGACTGTAAGACACATTATCCATAAGTTAAATTAAATATAATAATTAAATGCTAAATGGATGCAACATGTGCTAGAGAACTTAAGGAGATAGGATTAGCAACAAGAGTTGGAATAATCAGAAAAGCAATCAGTCCTCGATGTTGATCTTTAAAGAATAAGGAGCATTTCAAAATTGAGGATTATGGCGAAACCTGATCATCTTTTAGGCAAGTGGGATGTGACATAGCCATACTGGGAACAGGATGAGCTGACTCAAAGGGATTTGTCTTCAGAGTAAAGAAAATAACGTTGGAGAGCAGGAGAGGAACTGAATCAAGAAAATATTGGACTGACGGAATTGTTCAGTAATGATAGCGAAGAGGCCACTTTGGCAATTTTCTGTGACAGTGAATGATAAAGCGATATTTAATCTAGATTGATATGAATTCTTTACTAGCAAACATTAAAAATAAATCAACGAAAGAGACTGGACTTTGAAGATGGCAGTGACCTAGAGAATAATAGATTGCTGGGAGAGATAATTCCAAGAAAATTTAACAGGGTTTGGCAAAAACACAACCAAGACTTTACTGGCCCACTTGTGTTTTTGTATCAAATGTTTATGGTTTCTGATTCAGATGCAGAAATGATCTTCGATCTGAAGTACAGCCTATATTTCTGTACCTACCTAAGTATTTCCCACCTACTCATTGATTTAATTGTATCCTTCTTGTTTTTAGACATGGTATTTATTCAACAAAGACACTCAATTTTTCTGATAGTAATTACTGAAAGGAATTATATATGTGAAAATAAAATTCTATACAGCATTCTCCTCAAGATATCTTAGAAAAAGGGTATAATTATTTACAAGTGTGGTCTGTTTCTTATCACCAGAGCATGAAATAATGTGCAAAAAGAAAGCTAATGAAGAAATATTGATGAAACAAAGCAAATAGTATATAGTGGTTATTGTATTATTCTCAGATGAAACAGAAGCAGGCCTTGGACCTCCCACAAGAATCTATAACTAGAAAGTACAAACTCCCCCCAAAAGGTGGAAAAACGGAAATGGAGTTTAACACATCTGAGAATATAGTGACGATTCCTTGAACTGAGTGCCTGGCTTGCTGTGAACCAAGGTAATTTTCATTAAATTCAGTGAGCAATACATTTGCACCGGACTGCAGGAAGGATACCCACATGCTTCAGTGGAACACAAAGGATCCCTGCTAGAACATCAGTCACTTTCATCCACGTGCACTAGAGTGAATATGTTAAATAACTGATAATTCTGTCCAATTTAGTCACATCACAATTTACATGCACATCAGAAGCCAACATTAGGGAATTAACAATAAATAATTATTGACTCTTACTTCATACTGCCACTTTTTTTACAAGCAAAAAGAAAATTTACTAGACGTTGATGTCTCATTATAGCTGGCATGTAATTTATTTCTCTGCTGGAGTTGAGTTTATCAACTGTTTCTGTCCATGCAGAAAAAATGTTCCTACCTAAGAAACCAATACAAGAACACAGGTAGGAAGCTGGAAAGCTTAATTGAAAGTCTAAGTTAGGTTGTCACTTTGATTCCAAGAAGAAAAGAAATAATCCTGGTTCATCATTTCTTATTTACCTGCACAAAATTGGACAGTTGACTGTACACTCATTAGTACACAGTATACCAGAATATACTAATGTGCAATATATGAGAAGAAAAGGATCTCATTTATTATTTCCTCTGTGATATCTTGGGCTTCCCAGGTGGCGCTAGTAGTAAATAATCTGTCTGCCAACGCAGGAGACCCAGGTTGAGTCCCTGGGTTGGGAAGATCCCCTGGAGAAGGAAACGGCAGCCCACTTCAGTATTCTTGCCTGGAGAATCCCATGGACAGAGGAGCCTGACGGGCTACAGTTGATGGGGTTGCAAAAGAGTCAGACACGACTGAGCATCTGAGCTCACACGCTCTGTGATATCTATAACTATAGTGATTAGCTATTGAGAAAGATTCAAAATTTCATGAAGTTCGAGTAATAATGATAGTGCTAATTTTTACAAAATATTCTTTCAGCAGTTGTTGACAGCATGTCAGAGTTCAGGTAGCTACAATTACTCTATGACGAGCATATTATTAGTGCTTAATTGCCAAACGAGATTTCTATCACCAAAATCACACCGAAGGAAACTCTTCGAGGAATTGTTTTTTTTCAAAATGCTCTTTATTTACCGAAGTATAGCTGATTCACACAATGTTATGCCAACCTCTGCTGTAAGGCACAGTGACTCAGTTAGACACATGTAGACATTTTTATTCACTTTTATTATTTTTTCTTAGCCACACTCATGGCATGCAGAACTTCCCCAACCAGGAATCAAACTCATGTCCCCTGCAGTAGAGGCGTGGAGTCTTAACCACTGGACCACTAGGGAAGTTTTATGTTCCTCTCTAAAATATTCTTTTCTATTATGGTTTATCAAGGAATTGCTATTTTAATGAAACCTATATACTAGTTTGAAAATCCCTAAATGAAAGAAGCCATTCCTTATATATACCTGAAACCAAGCTCCATGGTTCCTACCCTACAAAATATTTATAACCTAGAAAATGCAAACTAGTGCTCCAAAAGTCACCTAAAATAACCACCTCAGTAATGGTGGCTGCCATTTCTTGTACATTTACTGTGAGCTAGCCAAAGTCAGCATCATACATGTATCATCCTCATGGTAACTCAGTGGGGTAATCAGCATTCACTGCCATTTACCCACAGAAAACTCACACCCAGTGCAGTTAAATAATCTGTTCTACTTGTCCAGTCACTGAGTGACCGAATCAGAATTCCAGAGCCTGAATATTACCACTCTGTGGAAAGGAACCACTTGGTCTAGGATGCTTGAAAGCTCAAGTGTCTGTGACCAACCTGGAATTTAAGACCCAAATTATAGTCACAATTTAAGTATATGAAGCAACCCATGGACAACATATAAGAAGATAACATAAATATATTAATACGAAAGCATTATGCTTCCAAGATAAATTTCTCACATTTCTCTCTATTTGCCATCATCAGCCAAAGAAAAAGACAATAACTATCCAGAAAATATTTAAAGAAATAGGTTTGTAGGTACTATATTTCTGAGAAAATTTCTCAGATACTTGTTTAAATGTTTTGTAAAGAATCTCCTTCTCAAAACTGAAAACTTATTAACCTTTGTTTCCAAACTTCTCCCATAAAAAGAGTACCTATTGGTAATTCACTTTGTTCTTCTTGTTATGGAAAAATATTCTCTTGTCACGCTTTGGTAGCTTTCTGGACAAGACTGAATTAAGAAAACCCACTGCTTACACATTGATTTATAGACAAAGCCGATGCAACTCCCTATGAAAGAATGACCTCTGAAAAATCAAACCAGAGAGTTGATTCTGTTCTGAAATATTTAAGTCCACAGTAACTGATTTGTAAAGATCCTTACTTGGCAATGAGTTTCTGGAACAGAGAAAAGTCACAGAGGCCCAACTGCCAGGACTCAGAAGCGACAAGAACACAGCCAAGTTGATCAATTCTCAGAGCTCTGAGGGCTGTTCCCCAGACTAACCTCAATTTTTAGACATAATGATAGAAGGAAGAAAACACAAAAGAAAACTTTTTAGTGTAAATTCTACAGTTCTTTACATTTTGAATGAGTCAGTTTTCCTTTATTTCATCTAATTTTAGTATGCTTTTTTTCTTAGTGGTAACCTAAAAACTTAATACGGATAGAGAATAGCTTTTCAATTTCAGATGTTGATTCCAGTGGGTCTCTTAGGACTGTGACCTACTTTGGAGCTCTACTTTTTGCAATATGCAACCTTCAAAAGGGGTTTTATGGAACCTGAATGTGACAGATAAAGATGTTCCATAGCATTTGCCTACGAAGATTAAACACACATAACCTTAACCAGCCCAGAGTCGCTACTATCAGGATAATAATGGTCAGCCATCTTTAAGGGACAAAGAACCATCCAACTGACTGATTAAATACTGTCGATCGCAGTTAAGGAAATTCAAAAACATGTCTTGGGGCTCTTCTGGGGAAGGTCTGGAATGAAGCTCCTAACTTACTTCCCTCCATGCTTCCTAAAAACTGTGATCATTTTTTACTTTAATCTTTATGTACAAAGGTAACAGTTCATTTAATAAAATCTAGTTTGTAAACACACTTGGAGTACCTGCACTTATTTTATGGTCCAACCAGAATTTAAAATATTTGAGACCAGAAATTTAGTTTTTGATTATTTTTTATTTTAATACAGCATATAAGACAGAGATATGCAGAACACACATATGCACACACACACATCAGACAAACCTTATTAAATAATAAAGAAGGCATAGGGGAACCAGCCTAACATTTTTAAGCACCCACCATGTGTCAGGCCAGTGCTTAAATCTTTTGAATCTTTACATGCACTGTTTCTACTTGTTACTATTTATCTCTGCTATTACGAAATCCATTCTACAGATGCGGAAATTTAGCGTAAAGTGAAGACAAGACTATACTCCAGGTTTTCTGACTCCCAAACATGCATTCTTTCAACCCCACCATCTGACCTCTGAACACTGAAAGCATTTCAGATGTACCAGGTACCTAAAAGCAAAACAACTGAAGGGCCTTGGGTGATCAACACAGTTTCAAGATCACATGCCTCTACTTCAGGCTGAAGTCAAGCAAATGCTAACTATTAAGGAAAGAGGTAAGAAAACTCAATCAGGAATTTTCCGTGTTTCTGTCCTCCAGAGACCTCCAGCAATTCCTGCCCCTTCCTAGACCAGAGAGCTATGCCGTTATCAGCAACCATCTCGAGTCCCTTTCGTTAGTAAAACCTTGGGCTTTTACAACAGGAGACATTGTCTTTCCGCTTCATTTCATACTCAACATGTACCTCTTCCAGAGAAACGTGATGCTTTGGTTTAAGATGAAGCCTGAAAGCTGCCTTCTTCTGCCGTGTTAGGTAGGCATGTTTCAGTAAGCACGGGGTGACAGGCCAACAAAGGAATGATTTATGTAGAGTCAGAGATGATGTCATGAGGAACTGGAGTATAAAAATGAAGCACAAGAAGCACTCAGAGGTACAGCCATAAGGTAAAGAGATTTTCTGAAAAAGGCTCACCTTATAATAATTTAGATATTTAAAACAATTATTTTCCTTTCAAAGTAAACGCTCTGGAATGCTATCAGGGAGATTTGAGATTTGCATCGTGTGATTTTAGACGTGATACAAATTTTCATCTTTGCAGAAAGGATTCTCTTTTTGGAAATAAACACACTATTTGGAGTTATAAAAATGCTACAGAACGCAGATGTTCACACTGAGTTAACATTGACTCATTAGAGATAAGAGGCTGGATGATAATAACAAGACTTAAAATATGACCTTTAAGCTAACTCTAAAGGTAATGCTATGGGAGGAGTTGCAAAATCTTTTAATCTATATTGATGATATTGTGTAAGTTTACGGTTCCCTTGACAGTCAATAAATGAGTATTATGATGTTACCAAAACAACTGAAAAAAGTTTCATTAATCTCACCTATGAGTAACAGGAAGAAGATCACCATCACAATATCACTATGCTAGACTGGAAAAGAATATATAACAGCATGAAACCCAAATATCTGTTGTACTCTGACCCAGGCTGGGGAAATTACAAGCAGTGAGGGCAGAAAACAATGCAGGAGCAATTCACTGAAACAGAGTCAAAAGCAATGATGAATAACTGATGGGAAGTAACTGCAGCTGACAGACGGGCTGGCCTATAGCTGCGAGGACTGGAGCTGCTTTTTGCATTTAGAAGGTTAGAAGGCATGCCAAAAATAGCAAACAGGTCCTCTGAATACAAATTCCAAATGTCATATGCACTGAGTATAAAAATGCTCACGATCAGACACAGGCCTCTTCATTCACACCTGTGCAAAGAACAAATCTACTTTCAAGTAGGCTGACTATCCTATCGTGTTGTTTTTTTTTTTAATGAAGAACAAATAAGATTAAAGCTGTTATTAAAGCCTGGTATCACCAACCAAAACCCTAACTAGACCTTGTCATAGTTATTTTGTTAAGCAATTTACTTATGATAGCATTTAGAGAGAGAGGACATCATTTTGTGTGACTTTTACTTTAAGAAATCCCCAAACTATCAAATAAATATGAATGCAGAGAGGTCGTGTTTAGGTATGTAAGGATTCAGAAAATTTGCTCTCCTGTCCTGAGCCTTAGGACCATAAGAACCTGCTCTAGGGAAGGAAAAAAAAAATAGAGAGCTGTACAGGAGAATAACTATAATTCTATTACAATTTATGGTCCTACAGTTAACAGTATATACTTGTATGTATGACTTGTATATGTATAAATGCATTTTAGAAAGTCATATAACTATATTGGAAGAATGGAGGAAAAAATAAAGTACACAAACTGCAAGAAAGATGAATCCTCACTTTGTAAGATGTCAATAAATAACATCTACAATTAAGAAACAATGGTGTATTCTTTAGTAACATGGATTTAACCACCAAATAAACAGCTCAAAGCATCAAGAGTAGCTGCTTCCCCAGGGATTTTCCTGGTGGTCCAATGGTTAAGACCCTGCGCTTCCACTTTGGGGGGACAGGTTCAATCCCTGGTTGGGGAATTAAAACCCCACATGCCATGGGGTACAGACCAAAAAAAAAAAAAAGAGTAGCTGCTTCTGGATATGGAAATGGGGTGGAATGAGATGAGGGACTGCCATTATTCATGATGGCTCAATACTGTTGAATTTTTAACTATGTACCTAAATTAGGTAAAAAATAATTTATGAAAGAACAAATACTATAATATATGACTCAAATCCCTCTTGCAAAAAGCCCCATTAATAATATTAATATTACCTACTGGATATTTATAAAGTTTGGGTAAATCACCCTGCTAATGTGCCTAGGATGCCACATAATTAGATAAATTGCGAAGGTTAATTACGTATGTGTTACGTTGAACATCAGTGTTCAACAGCAATTCTTTACCTGTAGATGTAATTTTAAATTTAATTTTTTTAACCTCAGTATCTCTTTCAAACTGAATTTTCCCCCCTCATTTTCCTTTTCCTTCAGTCTATTTATTGACTGATTTAATATTGATTATCAGTGTGGCTGGGCTAGGCATTTTACTAAGTGGAGCAGGTAACACTCTTGAACTAATGAAATCTGTTCCTTGGCTCCTGTTACCCAAGCAAGACAAAATATTTGGTTGGCATAACTTTTTTGAGATGATAAGAATGGATTAAATCATTTTGGGGTCAGTGCCTCATGGTTTCCTCTTCGCTTTTTTGCATATAAAACAGTGATGCTCATCATTCTAAAGAAGTTAGAACAGTCAAGAAAACGAAAAGACAAAATGAATAAATAAAATCTTTCCAACTCTCTCCACCCAGAAATATATATGACTATCATTTAGGGTATACTATTCCAGGCTTTTCTCATTCACATATACACTGTATATACATTAAATAGGAACAGATTATTTGTGCTCTTCCATAAACTATTTTTTCTACCTAATAAAGCATAAATTCTTTCAATAATCATTAGAGGTAATCTAGTTCTAAATCCAAATACTTTCGAAGACTATGAGACGTTAAACTGTGTACTTTAAGCAATTCCCAGTTTTGGGCCATTGAGGGTTTTTTTCTTTTTTGACACTGCAAACAAGACTGATAAAACTTCTTACACACACACATGCTTTTCTAAATTATTTACTTAGACATATACAAATGTGTAAATGAAATGATATTTACATTCAAAAATTTTAATAAAAATTGTTAACTGTGCTCCTTAAACAGTTCACGAGGAAACACTCTCACCAGAAGTGTGTGACACTGACGTCAGTAAGCTTTTAAAATTTTACCTATGTGAGAAATGAAATGATCTCTCAGTGCTGTTTCTTTCGACTTCACTGATCATTAATAATGTTGAATATTTTCTACAGTTCTTAGCTATCCATATGTCACTTAATATAAATTTCCCATTTTTCTATTGTCTCTTTTACAAACTGATTTGTAAAAGCTCTTTGCATGTTAAGATTATCAACCTTCTGTCATATTTGTAAATCATTAACTCATTTATTTGCCTCTTTCTAAAGCTTCTCTGGATGGGCAGTGGATGATGAAAATCTAATGCCTTCCTGTCAGTACATACAGCTATTCTCAATAGTGTGAAGTCAGGTACCATTGAGCGGTGCCTTTGACGATGAGCAAGTGAAACATACGGCCGAGTACGGCTGTTACATTAACCTGAGGTCTGCTGGTGTGCCTGTATAAAGGTGCCAGGAAGACATCGGCCAATCGCCATCAGTTCTCTGCCACTGGATGCCCATTTTTTTCCTAGTTGACAAACTTATTTGGCCCAAGATTTTCAGCATAAACCATAATTTAGGGACCAGAAAGGGAAAATGAAAAAATGAAGCAAACACTCAATCTAGCTTTAGGAGTAAAAATGAAAAATAATTGTCAGGACTGACACAAAAATAATTATTTAAGTTTGTACTAACTTACTCCTTGGCATCCAGGTTTATGAAAAAAAAAGATACAGATACAATTGAGGGGAAGAAGGAGAAATGGATCATGAGAAAAGAAGGATCATGCTGAGTTTATAGTATAAATAAGATGAAAATAAATTATAATCACATAAAAATCTCCTTTAATGTTTAATACAATTGGTTTTATATATATATTTCTAAGATGGTCTTTGGAACATGTTACCTAATAATTATTTGTAATAATTCAAGAATTCATTGATAAACTCCAGATACTTACTTGGATTCACTTTATTAATGTTCAGTTCCTTGAGTATTTACTTCCTGAATTCCAAGCTTCAGACATAGACCAGAACTATTTCTGACACTTAGGAACAATATTTTGATGGTTATGTAAACCAGAAGTCACATAACTACCTTATTTAAAAATTACTTTTCACTCTTTTGGAATCTGGCCCTGTTGTTATTTCAGAGGTACATGGTGGAAAGACCTTTTCTCACACTCCCTTTTAAAAACACAGATATACTTTATGATGACATTTGTTACCCAAGGTTTATGTATTGTGCACTATTATAGTCGGTAAAAGTTTTAAAGAAGAAAATAATATACCTTGGGAGAAGGGAGAGATTTTTAGTAGTTGGGAATTTGGCCTATGGTTGGGTTTATACAATTCTCAGTAAGTCCTATTAAATTATATATCCTGCCATCAGATGCCTATTTTTTTGGTTCCTAGGTGCTATGAGCAATAAGAGTTCTCGAACCTCTTAACAGTGGAGGCTTAAGGAGTTGCCTGACGATGCACCCGCATCGCAAACTTTTTTTTTTCCGCCTTAGGCTTATTTACTTGTCATGAACTGGGGACAGTTAAGAAAGATTATGGGAGAAGAATATGGCGATGAGCTATGATGAGAGGATCAACAGAGAGGAACCAGGAGAGAGGGGGGGACAGGGTTCTCTTTCTCAGTGTTGTGTTTATACCGACAACCCAGTCCACGGGCCACAGCCTACGGTGGGCAGCTTCTCGCTGAAAGACCTTGGAATGACATATATCTGGGTCCAAATACCAGTCTCTTAATTAGTTCTGTGATGTTGGGGAAATCGTTTAACTCCTGTGAGACTCAGTCTTACCATCTGAAAAGTGGGAGCACCATCTCAGAGGCTAGTTGTGAAAACTAACTATCAAGGTATCTTTTTCAGCTGAGGCTCTAATACATGTTCTTCTTTACTACATGTTAGCAGTGAACTCTTTAAGCTCCAACTTTGAGTGGCACTCTTCAGATCATCTTTGTTTAAGTAAACTCAGTCCTCTGTGCACTTCTTCATCCCCAGATGAATGATTTTAGTCCCAAGTCAAGTCATTTCAGATACTTGACACTGTTTATGTACATTGAGTGACCATGGACTCTATACTTTCATTGTCAAGCTTCTATAAGAATTATACCATTCAATATGAAGCACCTACACATTCTGGTAAATGCTTAATATTACTTAAGGCAAAGCCACTCAGTTCTTTGAGGAAACTTGCCTATGGCAAAGTTTATATTTGTTGTTGTTGAGTCACTAAGTCATGTCGGACTTTTTGCAGTCCCGTGGACTGTAGCCTGCCGGGTTCCTCTGTCCATGTGATTTCCCAGGCAAGAATACTGGAGTGGGTTGCCATTTCCTTCTTCAGGGGAACTTCCTGACCTGGGGGTTGAACCCATGTCTCCTGCATTGGCAGGTGAGTTCTTTACTACGGAGACACCAGGGAAGCCCAAAGTTTATATACTGCTTGATAACCCATCCTATGTATTTTTAAAATTTTTTAGAATTTTAAAAAAGGTCTTTTAATAAAGTCCCAGAATGATTTTTAATAGAACACGAGAGAGCATATGAAGCTACTGAAAAAGCTAATAGGAGAGAAGTTTCTGTGAGATTTTGCCCAATTTGATGCCATCTCAGTGAAACACAATGAGAGTGCTCAGAAGGGACCATGACACTGTGAACGGAGCGTGAAGAACAGCATGAATATTCCACAATGTATAAGAATTTCCCAAGAAGTGGGGATAAATGATGAAGAGCAGCTTTCCCAACAGCCCGTAATTTCTGAGCTAAATTTAATGTGTTGATTATTACTATCAACGTCAAAGACACTGACATCTGGTGCTTTTCTAGATATTGCAGAAAGAGACTCCATGAGTGAGCATCTTCCTAAGAAGCTGAAGTATTAAGATACAATTGGTCCCATGAACTCTGGACTGAGAACCTCAAATTTTATAACAGGTCATGTGCTGATGAGGAGAAAACATGCCAACAAACAGCCACCTCTATTTAACTTTGAACAGGAAAAGCATCATAGGCACTGAAGCCTAAAACAGCTTCAAACCATCCCTTCTTTTCTTTACGTGATACTGAGTTTTTGTGACTCAACTACTGTTACACCCTGTCTTTACCAAGATTCTTTTTCTGGAAGAGTTTTAGAAATTCCTGCCTTATCTGGACACAAATACGCTTAAATGTCTACCTCTGTTTTTTTAGGAAGAATAAACTAATGGACTGATAGAACTGGTAACTGTGTCTAATTGTAGCAGAAGCATAAAATTGCTGCCTGTTTTTTTTAAAGTTAGGTTGCCTATGGTTAGTCTTCTAATATTAGAAATGTAATTCCAGAGTTCAGGGCCTGTTTGAATTGATTAGGAAAATTGCCACTTGTACGAACATTCAATTTCATACCTTAAACCACTGAACTGCTCTGTGAGACTCCATATTTTTAAGATACTAGCTTTAAAAACATATTAAAAGATACACCTAAATTAAAAGTATTTTCACTGCATTATTTAGTATCCCACCAATAATTTCTAGAATTTAACATGGTGGAAAATACTTAAAACAGCTATAAATACACTACTTCTGGTATACTTCCATATAACATGGAGTTACTTTTGGAAAACCCACAGCACTTGCTAATTCTTTACTGTCACTAAGTCTTTATTTTTTTCTTGATTCTGTTGTATTCTACAATACATCTCATCAGAAAATCCAGAACACATTCAGGACATGTTTTGGTCATTACCTATTAATGATCTTAGCTACTTGTTTGCATAACAAAAATCTCTTCTAGTTATCCCAGGAGTTGCTTCAGATGCTAACACACATAGCTCCAATTGTTGTATCTTACAAGATTTTATGATAAATCATAAAGCACGCTCAGCAGGAACTGTTCTGTGAAAATAAGTAGTCAGGTTTACATTTTTAAGGGTTTCAACTATACCAGTCAGATTTTTAATGAAGCTATGATTGAGAAAGAAAATAAAGTAAATAAAAGCAAGGTGCTATGCATGCACTAAAATTTACAATAACAAGCAGAAATCAATCAGATCTCTCACTAGAACAATCTCTGTTTTTTTTACAAAGCACAAAAATCACTTGAGCTGAACAGACAACAAATACTAACTGAATACACACGTAGCAACTAATTAAAGGCTGATTTTCCACAACAGGAAAAAACAATTCCCATTTATAGGTGTCTAAAAGCATCTTCTCCCCTCTGAGAAAAACACCATTTCTGTGGCTTGAATAAAATCTTGTGCATCATTTATATAAAAGAGGGGAGGGGGGAAGCAGACAAAAAGAGTATGCCTGGTCCCTAAATAAATTAGCTCTGTTTAAAAGGGCAAGACTAATTCATCGAGTTTATGGTGGCTTCCATTAAACTGGAATAATAATGTTAAAACCACTTCAAACTACTGGCAGAATAGGAGTAAACCAAGAACAATGTGACTGGCCCCTGAAAAAAGAGTCTGGACATACACACAAACTTTAATTCCATCATGCAGTAAGAAAATGTTGAATAAATTAACTTTTTCAAAGAGTCATTATACCTTAGTTCCTCATTACAGATCTCATTACAGACTGTCTTTATAATGCTCACCTGACAATATCATGTAAAATGCTTAGCTTTTAAGGTCAGCCTAAATAAGAGAACAATTTTCCTACTTATAGCAAAGGATGAACTTTTCTCATTTAGATGTTTAAGCAGCTAACCCCTGAGTTTAATGTAATTAGGGAAGGGATATTCAATTTACAGTATCCACAAGTAATGATAATTAAATTGATCCAAAAAAGCTGTTGGTAAGCATAAGATACCTTTGTAATTACATCCCGTTTTCAAAATGACTTTACTACTGTGAACTTCAAGCATTCCCGCAAATGAAGGCCAATACACATAAAATGAAAACTACAGTAGCTTAAAAGCTCCGCTGTTTAACATAATGAACAGGACGACCAGAGGGAAATCGCGGGAACGTTCTATAACTCACCACGACAGCCTATGCTTTCTCCTTTCCTCTCACAAACATCCATTAAAAATATGCAAGATTGTCTTCATTTTTCACCAGATTCTTCATTAACAGTCAATTTTTTTTTTTTCACTTTTAAAGGAAACTAAAGATCCTGTTCTCCTATTTTCTCTCTTATTTAAAGTGGCTGGTCATCAGCTCCGGTTCTGTGCTTATTTGAGAGCCCAGACGAAGAGCTATGAATATGAAACCATTTTCCCCGTGAGTCCTGAAGATTAGCTGGGTCAGCATTCCACCAGGACCAAGGTGAAAAATAAACAAATAACCACGTTCACAGCAGCTGCAGCGATCACTCTTTGGAAAATTATTCAGGCATTATGAGAAAGACGATATTAAACGCTGCCACTTGCAGCTTCACGGCTCTCTGAATATTCACATCAGAGAAGGGCTGAGCACTTAAGGGGTATCATCAGAGAGCTTGCCCATCTGAGCATCTTCCATTAAGTTTCTGTCTTAAAGGAAGAAGGCGGGTACCTCTGCCTGACAGGCAAAAGGCTTGTCATAATCCATTAATATCCTAGCTTTGCTCAGGTTTCCTTCAATGAGCCAGGCAAGAAGCCTATGAAAAAGTGCTGAACACACAACTTTGCCGAACAAGCTGCTGCAATGGACTTGGTACCACTTGGTCCTCCCGCGCTAGAGGCTAAAGATCCTCCATAGTACCTCCCAGGAGAAAGGAGATTACAGAAACACCATCCCATGACTGCACAAGCCAATCATTTCTAGATCAAATTTCAAAAGTAAAGGGGAAAGAAATATTTCAAATATCCTCAAAGCAGGAATGTTTAAAAGTTCCTAGTAGTACTGCAGTTTCCTTTTAGTAAAACATAAATGTATGAAGTTAGGGAAAAGATTACGCGTCTTAAAAAACAAGAAATTGGAAAGAACAGAATTTCCCATTTTGCCTTTTCTCTTGACTTAATTGTTTCTACAGACTGTAAAGAAATATCAACCCTACATCATTTCAACTAAATGAACAATTTAAGGTAAAATGACTTTTATAACAAAACCATGTAGTACTATCCATCTGTGTTTCTAGAACAGAGTACCATATATTAGTGTCTTTTCATTTTCCTTCTACATTTTGCCACTTAACACACTGAAGAACCAAATCTGGCTAAGTATTTCCTCTTTTTTTCATTTACACAGCAAAAAGGAGGAAATTTGAAAATGGAAGAGCAATAGGCACATTTGCAAATCAGTAGACAGTAGTATAACTAGTTAGAAAAATGACAGCAGTAAAAGAATATTATCAAGACTCCATTCCAGTTTTGTTAATTTTATTCTATTAATTTACAAGTGAATTAAAAGTTATCTGTTTATACTATTTAGCAAATAATACACTGAAGATGGAGGTAAATTTTTAAATATCAGTATCATTTTTATAATTCTAGTAGACATGATCTTGGTTAGTGAACCAATTATAGTATTTCTTTCTCATTACTGTTATTATTTTAATTTTATTTTAAGCTCTAACTTTAAATATGATAATATCTATTATTTAAAGTACATGAAATGAAGACTTAGCATTAATGTATATAATGATCATAAAAGGAAGGTACAATCTGACTGAACAGAAATCAATAATGGTATTTAATGACTTCATGAGGAAAATAAATGACCCTCGCACCCTTAATGGATTAATGTCAGTTATGAGCAACACAACATCACATAATGCTGACACAGTCTCACTCAAAGTGGTATCACTTTTCATGTGAGTGCCTTAAAGCCTTATCAAAGGAAATTGTGTTTTAATGCTATTTCGGATGTCAGTTTTTGAGAGGATTTTTACAATCCCATTTCAGAAAGCATAAAGCATGCTCTGAATTGTTACAAGGAGCTTTTGTCATTGGCACATGTACTAGGTCACCCTCTGAAAGCTTTTCAACGTGATACCCTAAAATGAAAAGGATAACAACTTACAGTATTACTCAAACAACTAGTTTGTTGTAGTGAGTCTTATTTGAGTACTTATTCCTCCAATGTTACTCTAGAAAGTCCTCTTTTTTCCCCTAGACAAGGAAAGAAGCCTATGCTACATACATGCATTGCAGTCGATTTCACAACATAAAACACACATGCCTCACCTAGACATACAAACAGCTTGATGTTCAAAGCATGCACAAAAGAAGGCTCACCCATAACTTGACATGCAGCTGTTAATTTGTAAAGTCTTTACATTTTCCAGGAAGTTTATACAAAGATCAATTTTCTTTTCTCCTGATCATGTCCTCCTTACGAAGGAAGAATGCCATAGCTCTTCTCATTATGACATAAAATTACAGGAAAACATAAACCACTCCTTGTCACCTCTTTACAAGATGCTAAAACAGCCTTATAATATCATTTGCAGAGAGTTTGGCTTTTGCTTGTTAAAAAATGCTGACCACTCTGAAACAAAGCTTTAATAAACATGTAACATTCTGGATTTTTATTTTCTACTGAGTACTTGTAACCATTAGCAACAGGACTTCTATTTTCTATTGAGTAATTGAAACCCATAGCCATCAGAATATCTTGATGCTGTAACTCAGGTTATTATTATCTTTTCCAGAATAATTTAAAATTCATTTTTGACTGATTCAGCCGTCATCGAGCAAAATTTCCAGTAGCCTCTCTGAAGATTTGGCACTGATAAGAAGTTGAGAATAGGAACAAAGGTGCAACGATGTACAGCAGCTACTATAGTTATTTCTAAAAATAGTGGTTTCAGGCTTTCAATGGCTTTGGTTTCTCACGACACGAAACGAAACTGAAAAATTCTTAAAGATAGAACCAGGAAGCTGCAGCTAGAGATTCCTGACTGACATGAATCTTACTTCCTTCATCCCAAAGGATATAATAACGTCTCAAGCAAATGTAGCATTATAATTAGTTATAATTGACTTTGTCTTTTAATTTTTAAGGCAATCTATAAAGTATGGATTGTTGTGTCAACTAGAAGACAGTTCTTGACACCATACTGTATATCTCATTATTGTCATCCAAACCGAGTTCCTTATCAGGATAACTTCCCTGTCTGCTAGATTTTAAAATCATTTCAGTAGATGCCAGCTTTATGTTACTGAACTGTACTGTACCATTTTAACATACGCTGTCATAATTCTAATGTGGTTTTCAATCTACAAAAATTCACAGTAACATTAGGAATTACGGGAGGATGATTAGAAATACAGCTGAGGAGATGTCCCACACATCATGTCATGCATTTCGAGAACCACGTTAACTGGGCGACCTCTTTTCACCTCCATCCTGTTTCCCCAATTCATCGTCTCCCTTCAGCTCATCACACCTGCGGGGAAGATGCAGTCCACTGACACGCCTCTGAGATTAATGGGATGCTAGCATGTACCTGTTCTCAGCCACCCAGCAGGCACACTTTACCTGGAACATTGGGAATCAGTGAAGCAACTGAAAGGGGAGGATTTATTTCTCTCTTTCTAATTACTGTTCTGCATCCCAATCCCTTCCTTCTTACTTTTCACCAATGTCCATGGCAGCACCTGCTGACACTGTAATGCAATACTCCTGAAAACTTCCCCTTGTCAAAAGTGGATTCTGTAGGTGTCCTGTGTTAACATCTACGGTAAACGACTCCAGCCTACTGAAAGTGCTCCCCCGACATTTCTTATAATCAACTAAATATAATTCACTTAAAAAAAAAAAGATTGGGGGGGGAGATAACACAGTTTTCCCTAACGTGTTTCACAAATTTCAATGGAATCCTTGAGCAATTTGAAAACACTAACTACCACTTGAACATGAACAGAACATACTGATGTGAAAATAAATATAAATATTCTACATACCAAAACCTAAGAGCATCATGTTGTGCGAATTAATTTTAAAAGAAATGCAAATTTCAGATTAGATTAGAGGCATGTACCAGGGTGTGAAAAAGAATCAAACTAAGAGAGAAAAATATCAGGTCATCAAAGTGCTTACACTTATATATGAAATAACTTTTTCATATACATATATAATACATGGAATATACTTATATATATATTGCTCTGCAAATTTTTAATGCTATGAAATTAGGCAAATAGTGTTGTTTACCTATATTTGGTGACACACATGTAGTGAAATTCATTCACTCATCTGACAAACGTCCTATGTGTCCTGAACTGAACTATGATAAAGAAATATCTCCCAGGGACTGCCCAGTGGTTAAGCCTTCACTTTCCAATGCAGTTGGTGTGGATCTGATTCCTGGTGGGGGAATTAAGATCCCACATGCCTTGCAGCCAAAGTCCAAAACATAAAACAGAAGCAATGTTGCAACAAATTCATTAAAAACTTTAAAAAAATGGTCCACATTAAAAAATCTTTAAAAAAAGAATGAAGAAATACCCGCAAAGCTGACATCTGAATATTTGATCTGTAATTATTTTTGAAGGTAGTTTTTTGCCTTAGAATGTACTTCATTAGAAGCTTCCCTAATGGCTCAATGGGTGAAGAATCTGCCTGCAACGCAGGATACACAGGAGACGTGGGTTCAGTCCCTGGGTCAGCAGGATCCCCTCGAGAAGGGAATGGCAACCCACTCCTTTACTCTTGCCTGGAAAATTCCACGGACAGAGGAGCTTGGCGGGCTGCAGTCCATGGGGTCACAAAGAGTTGCTACTTCATTAATTTAAAAAACATACTGACCACATGTCATTCAAAAAAAATCCTCATTATAAATCTTTCTTTGTGAAACCGTTAAAAACCCTGAGCAGGCTTCCCAGCCTCACAGGTGAGGTCAGGAGAATGAGAAGTTCCTGTGGATTCACTGGAGTGTTTTGAAGTAGTAAATACAAAGTTCCATATATGTCTGTATATGTTAAATTCTGTCTCTTTTTTCTTCAAAATTGTTCGAGTGTCTCTTACGTGCACTATACCGGGAAGTCTCCAGGAAAGGTGAGAAAAAGACAAGCAGGCATAAAGCTGAGACCATAGTGGGTGGAAAAGGTTCAGGAAACTATATGAGAACAGTTCAGCATCAATTTTAAGTGTTGCTGCTGCAAGGTCATTGGCTAGCAAGTTCAAGCTTAATAGGAGGCCCAAGGCAACACCAGAGCTGCCAAGGAGTCCTTCCATTTGGTACTAAATGTGCCTAGGAACAATCTCAGACACCCCATCATTCACAAAATCACTTTCAATGTACTTTTTGAGCAACTCTTTGGTATAACTAAAATATATAATAGAGATGTTTAACTTCATAGAATGTTCTCAGACCAACCATCCATCCCATTTACCTTTCCATGAAATCAAAAAGTATAACCACTTAGAGTACAACAGTTTTCCCCATAATCTGATATCTTTAGATACCAACTACAGGATGACTTATCATTTGGGGAGCTCTTTTTATAGTTGTTACTTTTTGGGTTTCACCAAAAAACCAATGAGTTGTGTCGGATGTTAGTTCCCTGACCAGGGATCAAACCCATGTTTCCTGCTGCAGGGGAAGTGCGGAGTCCTAACCTCTGGACTGCCAGGGAAGTCCCCGGGGAGCTCTTGACTCACAAAGCTCAGGAGAGGAGAGTTATCCTCTGTTATCCTCTGAATAACAGAGAATGCTGTCATTCAGCACCATCCCTCCCCAGTGCAAAAAAAAAAGATAAGAGGACAGTATTTGAAAGATAATACAAGGCACCTTATAAGAGCAAAGATGCAAAAATGAATCACAGAGTATCCGAAGCAACTCTTATCAATATCAGGTGGTGATCAGGGTTATTTAAACATGACAAAAATCAGGATACATTTTTAATGAACGTGTGTATTAATGAAATATTTGGATATTTATAACTATTCAAGAGATCAACTATTTTATATAACATTATAATAAAGACCTCAAGATATTAACAATGTATAATAGCTACTCTGTCAGTCTGATGGTCAGAAATTTCTAATGTGATAGAATGAGAATTAAAGGAATGTGTGGGAGATGGTGGCTTCAGTTCGCTTGAAAGACGAGAAGTGGACAAATGGTTTACCTGTTTCTATGGTTTCAGTCTGCTTGTAAGAACACAAGTGGACGAAGAGTTTACCCATTTCTAAGTGGCTTCAGTCCGCTTGTAAGAACAGAAGTGGACAGATGGTTTACCTGTTTCTAGGTGAAACAGGAGAGGGTGACGGTGCGTGACCTTCAAATAGAATGAGAACCAAAAGCAAAACCAAACAACCCCAGAACATTACATTCTGACATGAGTACTTGGGTTACTGAGCATCTTATATAGATCCTCCTAGGTAATATAAGTAGGGAAAAAAAGAAATGTTATAGTAGAGGAAAATTATTGTGTCCAATATTGTGTACTCTGTAGTGAGGGAAAAAAAAATATTTGGACTTTCTGCCCAGGTAGCATCATAGATTTGTTGTCCAACAAATAAGGACATAAAAACCTGGGGGGAAAGGCAATCAAGATACTCACCTGCTAATGCTGTCTGCAGACTGTCTACATAAACTAATTTCTTAAATGAATGAATGAATTTAAAGGCCTTGTACCTTAAAACTATTCCTGGTGTTTACTGCATTAAAAATCATAGTGTTTTTAAAATAATGGGGAAGTTTGAAAGCAGCTAATTTAACTTTTACATTTCAGGGATGTTAAAGACAAAGCAAACCAAGACCCAAGGTGACAGAGCTAGTCAGTGGCAAAGTTAGCTGACCATCACCTCTGCCCACACCTAGTATATTTTACACATATCTAGTCAACACTATGGATTTTCCAGTAGTCATGTATGGATGTGAGAGTTGGACCATAGAGAAAGCTGAGAGCCAAAGAATTAATGCTTTTAAATTGTGGTGTTGGAGAAGGCTCTTGAGAATCCTTGGACTGCAAGGAGATCAAACCACTCAATCCGAAAGGAAATCAGTCCTGAATATTCACTGGAAGGACTGATGCTGAGGCTCAAGCTCCAATACTTTGGCCACCTGATGCAAAGAACTGACTCATTAGAAAACACCCTGATGCTGGCAAAGATTAAAGGTGGGAAGAGAAGGGGACGACAGAGGATGAGATGGTTGGATGGCATCACTGACCCGATGGACATGAGCTTGAGCAAGCTCTGGGAGTTGGTGATAGACAGGGAAGTCTGATGTGCTGCAGTGCATGGGGTTGCAAAGAGTCAGACATAACTGAGCGACTGAACTGAAATGATCCCAGATTAACTACGTTTTGTGATGTACTGCCACAATTAATTTCTTCAATGGCATCATGCTAACAAGAAAGTGCAGATTCTTGATCCTGAGTTCAAGATCCTCCATGATCTGGTCCCAAAGTCACTTTCCACTAAGTCCAAGTCCAATGGAGCTACTCACTAGCTCCCTGGGGTAACTCATTTTTGGAATAGCCTTCTCCTTTTCTTGACTTCCTTGTAGCTCAGATGGTAAAGCATCTACCTACAATGCAGGAGATCTGGGTTCGATCCCTGGGTTGGGGAGATCCACTGGAGAAGGAAACGACAACCCACTCCAGTACTATTGCCTTGAAAATCCCATGGATGGAGGAGTCTGGTAGGCTACTGTCCATGGGGTCACAAAGAGTCGGACATGACTTAGTGACTTCACTTTCTTTCTCCTTTTCTTGAGGTCCACATCATTCACCCTCTGAAGCATGTCTCCACTGAAGTCTTTCCTGACCTTCCTAGCTAAGCCTTCTGCTGCCTCAAACAGCATTTGGTCTTTACCTCTCAGAGAATTTACCATTTTCTACTTTGTATTATATTACATACATGTTTTGTGCTTCCTTATTACTACTATATTCTGTTAAGACAATATTTATTTAATCTCAACCCATCAGTCAGGGTGACCTTTTATATATCTATATCTATATATATAATCTCACACCTTATCATTCCCTGTTTAAACCCAAAGCACTTACAAAAGCCTTCACAGCCCATGTGATCTTCCAAGTTTCCTACCTGGCTCCACACCAGCCTCTTTCTCTTTCACTACTCTGCAGCCTCACTGGCCTCCTCGCCCATCTTTCTCACTCTAGGCTTTACTGTATGTTCCTCCCTCCTGCTCTGAACGCCCTCGCCCAGATATCGCCGTGGCTGGTCTAAGCTCACCTCTCAGGTGTCATCCTCACAGAGGCATTCCCCGACCGCCCCATCCTGAGATCACTCTTTCAGTTTTTCTATGGCATCATTTGCTCAATGTCTTCATTGTCTCATGCCTCCATGGAGTATTACTTCTATGATATCTAACTGCAGAACTGCAATACCACTTCCATTATGGCAGGAATTTACCCTGTCTGGTTCAATGATAAATTGCCATAACCAGTACAGAGCAGGAACTCAGAGACTGTGCGCTGAATCAATGAATTAATGCTTTTTCTCATCATCTCTCACCACTCTTGGTGGTGTGTTTCATATATATCAGTGCTGAAAATATTTGTTAAAGGATAGAACAAAGGAAGACAAAGGAAGAAGTGAGTCAATCGCTCTAGTTTACTAACCTTCTATTACAGGTAGCTCAGATGGGTAAAGCGTCCGCCTACAATGCAAGAGACCCGGGTTTGATCTCTGGGTTGGGAAGATCCCCTGGAGAAGGAAATGGCAACCCACTCCAGTATTCTTGCCTGGAAAATCCCATGGACTGAGGATCCTGGTAGGCTACAGTACATGGGGTCGCAAACAGTCAGACACGACTAAGCGATTTCACTTTCACTTATTACAGTTAATCTTCTATTATGTGTAGTCTCTTTTCTAATAAAATGCTTAATCACTGAAAATATTTATCAAATTGTATTTAAACTTTTTTTATTTAAAAAATTAAAAAAAATATTAAACTCCAAAATCAGAAGGAAAGGAAGGAAGGAAGGGTGAATTTGGAAGGGGTGAGGCAGTGTTTTGCCTTAGGGAGCATAAACTCTTATCTTTACTGCAAAAGAATTTTGGATAATTTGTAAGTGGTAAGCAAAGGTTTTGTGAAATTATGTTAGTCTCTTTCACGTGACAAGAAAACCATCAATCACTTCAACAGCATAGCGTTCTTACTCACACTTAACTCGATAAAGTTTGGTTTTTCTTTCTATTAAAGTCAAAATTTTTTACACACACCTACTATCAGACTTGGCATGTTCTTCCCACACTGTGAATCCATACAAACCCTGAAAGCTCAGTTTACTCCTAAAATAACCAAAGGCGATTTCACAGCTCATGAAAAGACACAATATAGATTTGGAAATTTCTACTTCACACCATTTTAAGTCGTAATACCTATCTGGTAAAAATAATCATGAAACTAAAGCTTTGGAGATCATGGAAGCATAAACAATTAGAGAATGAATTAAATTATTCTGTAAGGATACATTCTCCCTCTATGTTTTAGAACACATTATAAAATGCACTAACTTTGGTAAGTCTGCACTCTTTCAAAATAAAATTTTTTAACTTAAAGGTGGAATTCTTTCCACTATACAAAACAGATATGTGTATTTGAAACCGGGAACTATTTATAATTGAATCATCATTATCCACATGTGTGGATTATCCTCAGATCTGTTTGGCATCACAGGGAATGGATTGGTCATTATTATTTTTATGCTCTTTCTTTTGCATTTTATCCAAAAAACACTCACCTCCTCAGCATCCATACAAATCTCTACCTCCGCTCCCCTCAAGACCTAGGAATTGAGTAAATCCTCTGTAATGAGCCCTCTGGGAACAGAATCTAAAAAAGAGTGGATATATGTATATGTATAACTAATTCACTTTGCTGTACACCTAAAACTAACACAACATTGTAAATCAACTACACTCCAATAAAAAATCATTTTAAAAATGACCTAGCTTAAAAGTCATCACTGCCATATATAATTTCCTACTTCAATCTACTATATTCTAGAATTTCTGTTCTATTTTGCCCAACAAATTTAAAGCACTGCTTGCTACAATAAATTACACCACTGCACTTAATAAATATTATGGAACCTACTCTATGTACCTACTATTACCTGAGTACAAATATTTGAATAATTCCCTGAATTTTATTTAGGTCTCAGATAAAAAAAGTACCTCGAGCCTTTACTATGTGATTATGTTACCTATGTTAACAACTTGAGGTCAGAGGATATCGTATTTCACACTTTGTAAAAAACGCATGTCCAGTCAGCTTAAATATGATTTCCTCCAGCGAGGCTTCACCCACCTTCTGCATTCCCACAGATCTTGTACTGAACAGTGTCATAACTCATGTCACTCTTTGAAAAGTCCCTGTTTACAAGACCATATTTAAGAACAGGTGTGAAGACCTTGAGAATAGGAATTCTGTCTTCTTCAGCAATATACCCAGTGGCTCACACGGCACCTCCCACCAGTGATTACTCAATAAATACTTAATATGCTAAAATACTGTTGGTTAAGTTTATTTCCAGAAAATAACACATCAAACTGTATCTCACTGTTTGGCCTCTTATGTCCACTGTTTACCTCTAGAGCCAATGATCAAATATTGAAAACTTTGGTAAGATTCTAGTGCAATCTTTATTTGTAGTTAATTTGGTTAAATTCATTGATTCCTTGGTTAGGACTGAAATTGAGTATGACTACATATGCTATTGGACAGATTTTCTGGATTTATGCATGTTACTTTTTGGTTGTTTCAAGGTATTGAAGAAAAACAATTTCTGAAGTTGACTGAAATGTTCATTTCCAAAGAGCTACCAGTAAGGCATGAGGACCTCTATCACTCTCATTTTAAAAATTAACCAGTGAATACTGCCGAGGACACAAGTGAAACATGAAGAAATACCTCTTACAAGTTCCATATTAGTAGCTTTGGTGATATATCTGTAATTAAGGAAAAACAGTATTAAAAAGTAGAGACACCACTTTGCCGACAAAGCTTTGTAGAGTCAAAGCTGTGGTTTTTCCAACAGTCAGGTACGTATATGAGATCTGGACCATAAAGAAGGCTGAGTGCCGAAGAATTGATGCTTTCAAACTGTCATGCTCGAGAAGACCCTTGAGAGTCCCTTGGACTGCAAGGAGATCAAACCAGTCAACCCCAGAGGAAATCAACCCTGGATATTCATTGGAAGGACTGACGTTGAAGCTGAAACTCCAATACTTTGACCACCTGATGCGAAGAACTGACTCACTGGAAAAGATCTCAATGCTGGGAAAGACTGAAGGCAGGAGTAGAAGGGGACAACAGAGGATGAGATGGTTGGATGGCATCATCGAGTCAATGGACATGAGTTTGAGCAAACTCTGGAAGATAGCAAAGGACAGGGAAGCCTGGAATGCTGCAGTTCACAGGGTCACAAACAGTCAGACATGACTTAGATTCTGAACAACCACAATGGTATTTATTCTTATGTTCCTCCTAAATAGTAAGTGTGAACAGTGCTGTGAAAGCTATTTGTGTATCTATTACCAGAAAATACTGATCACCATACTAATCAACATTGTTCTTGAGCTTGAAAGGAAAATAGTTACTTTTTTATTTATAGCACATGTAAAATAAAATATGTTCTTGCAAGTATATGAATTACTAGTATAGAGAACTAAGAAAAAACAGAGTCTTTAAAATAAAGGTATTATTTATCTAAGTTAAAATGAAACACAACTTCTAATTTATGTCTAAAAATTGGCTATCTGTGGCAGTTAGAGAACTTTATCACTACATATTATTAAATGAGAATAATTGGACCAGTATCAACTGTACTGAAGAAAAAGTCAATTTTGTCTTGTAATTTCTTAAAATAAGTATTTCAAAGATAATACAAACTCCAGTGGCTTTTAAGATCATTAACACTAAAAAGCACAATTACCTATAACTCTAATGAGAAGAAATTTGCAAATTTTAAAATATTTTTAAATGACTACCATACCCCGAAATAACACATGATAATTTTAATTTATCATTATTTCCTTTTAAAAATTGGCATTTTCTAAATCTTCATGCTCTAAAAAATTCTAACAAACATTCTCATATGTAGGTCACAATCAGTTAAATCAAATTCTATTCAAGCATTAACTTATACCAACTAATTTCTGAAACTTTTATTCCCTGTAATGTGTGAAAAATAATCATGTAAAAATAAGGTAAAATATTATATTATCAGTTGTGTGAAAGGCAAAGCAAGTAAACAAAGCCTTTAAGTATAAGGCATAAGGAAATACGAAAGAGCATAGTTCAATTCAGCTCAGTTCAGTCGCTCAGTCGTGTCCGACTCTGCGACCCCATGAATCGCAGCACGCCAGGCCTCCCTGTCCATCACATCTCCCAGAGTTCACTCAAACTCATGTCCATGGAGTCGGTGATGCCATCCAGCCACCTCATCCTCTGTCGTCTCCTTCTCCTCCTGCCTTCCTTAAACCACACTGGCCTGTGTTCCAGCCCCAGCTCCACAACTGACTGGTGGCGTGGCTTTACACCAGTTACTAAATCTCTTTGCACCTTAGCTTCCTGTAAAATAGGTGATGAAAATAATACCTTTACAGAGGTGATGTAAAGATTAAACATATTCATCTATGGAGAGTTCTTAGAACTGGCATATAATGTATTTCCTATTATCATCCCTTCTTTTCCACCATATCTCAGGCATTGTGCTAAATGCTAGAAGTAAATTGCAAGCAATTGCTCCTCTCTCTCTGTCCTTAGCACTAATGGGCACGTGGCGGTCTTTTTTATGGTGCTGTGCTGCTCCAGCTAGATGGGATGTGACTGAGAAGTGAATAAGACACACTGCTCCCTGGGTTACTAGTAATTCAATCTTTAATTCTAGAAACAATGGTCCTATCACCTCTGTGAGTAATAGGGGGTCCAAACAGCCTTAATATCAAAGAAACTGAGTTGCTCGTACCCTCAGATTTCTTACCTTATATATTTGGCTCTAAACTGGCCTCAAGTGGCTAGCTTGCAATTGCTTTCAATATGGAATAAAGTACTGGTATTTAAGAAGAGCTCTGAAACACTGCACTGTTTTATGCAAACACACACACACACACACACACACACACACACACACACACACCTACTATTTATTCCTACCATATACTGTTTCTACACACACACACACACACACACACACACACACCCCTACTATTTATTCCTACCATATACTGTTTCTACTACCAAGACATATCTCTAATGCTTCATGGAAACCACCACAATACTGTTACTTCACTTAAAAATGTCACTGCTCAACAACGCAAGTAAACAATTTTGTAGTTTGGAGAAATCATATATAAAACATTCATTTATGAGTCTTGCTTTGAAGCCTGACTATGAAATTATGGTGAGGTATATGTATTCCCAGGTGGCTCAGTGGTAAAGAATCTACCTTCAACGCAGGAGATGTGGGTTCAATCCCTCAGCTGGGAAGATTCCCTGGAGAAGGAAATGGCAACCCACTCCAGTATTCTTGCCTGGGAAATCCCATGGGCAGACGAGCCTGGTGGGCTATAGTCCATAGAGTCGCAAATGAGTGGGACATGACTTAGCAACTAAAAACAACAAAAACAACAATACTCAATCATAAAGAAAAATTATCTGAAGGACAAATAAGTACCTTTTTTTCTGCATGTATTCTTAATTATGAATTTGGATATTATTAGCTTCAATGAACACTTCAAGTATATGACAAAGTGAAAGTGTTTGTTGCTCAGTCATGTCCAACTCTTTGCGACCCCATGGACTGTAGCCAGCCAGGCTCCTCTGTTTACGGAATTCTCCAGGCAAGAATACTGGAGTGGGTTGCCATGCCCTTCTCTGGAGATGTTCCTGACCCAGGGATCAAAGCCGAGTCTCTCGCATTGCAGGCAGATTCTTTACCATCTGAGCCACGAGGAAGCTAAGTATATGATATTTAGGAAGCTAAAACAAATATAAAATCTTGACTTTAGAGGTGACTCTTGAATCCCAATGTAATTTATCTGTTGAAAGTCTGCACTCCTATCTGCTTCCTCGGATCCTTTTTATTTCAGTATAATGACCTCTTTTAAGTACATTGTAACATGTTACAAAGAAGGTATCCTATGGGAGAAGATCCATAAAAATAGATCATATTCCTGTGTAATAACTACTTGTGGTTTCTGAAAGGAACTGACATGAACGTGCACTTCTCAAATAATGCAAATCTCTCTGAGGCAATGCTATCTTGCACATACCAGATAATGGCCTATATGTAGGTATTTTCACAGGTTAGCAATGAAAATCATACTAACATTACAAAAGGTTAAGAAAGAAAGAAGCTTTATTTTCTCTTTTGTAATCTAAAATGCAGTGAAGAGTCTATTCTCCCATGTCAACATTTAATCATACTAATATATTCAACAGTCATAGCTGCAGGATTAGATTTAAGGGTAATATTTGTTAAAATTATAGTCAGTGATGCAACTGTCAAATTATATTCTGTTCATGACACTGGAAGGAAAATAAAATCAATCTGCATTATTAGGGTCATAGGAATATAGAATAAATCTACAATATGGATTTAAGCCTATTAATAATTACCGTATCATTATTTTGAAAGAAAAGAAACTATAAACTCAAAAGCATCAGTGTAACAAAAAATGTGCATTCATCTGAAAACAAAAATTGTCCTCCCAATGTATTTTTCAATGAATGTTCAAGAAAACTTGCTTCTTTGGTATCCTGTGTTTTGTTTCTCATCAAAATAACCAGGGAGGAAACACAATGAACCACAAAAGCAAATATTACCTCTTAAATTTTGCTATAAAGTTATAAAAGATGACTGAATGTTGTTAGAAGTAAATTATACTTACACTTAAAAACAAAATGAACTGTCATTTAAAAATATTCAACATAAATCCAAAGATGAGGATTTACAAAGTATAATGAATCATTAGCTCAATCTTTAATGAATCTTTAGCTCAATCAATCTTTAATAAGAAAAGGAACTTTTCTAACTATTTGTGTCTTTCAAAACCAACAAAATGGCTCAGCATACATCTCGAAATTACTCTATAAATGCTCAGTTCTCCCCTCTCTGAAATAATGATATAAAAAAAGATGCCAGCTGAGATTTGACATATTAAAACCATAGTTTAGTCACTGATTAAAAATTTCATTTTACATCTGGAAATCAACCACACAAACCTAGAGTGAAGATAAGATGCCTAAGAAAACTTCACAAAATATGTGTGTCCCTTTTTTTAAATTTGAAAGAAAAATTAAAATGACACAATTCATTGTTCATTCAGAGAAGGCAATGGCAACCCATTCCAGCACTGGAAAATTCCATGGACAAAGGAGCCTGGTAGGCTGCAGTCCATGGGGGTTGCTAAGAGTCGGACATGACTGAGCGACTTCACTTTCACTTTTCCCTTTCATGCATTGGAGAAGGAAATGGCAGCCCACTCCAGTGTTCATGCCTGGAGAATCCCAGGGATGGGGGAGCCTGGTGGGCTGCCGTCTGTGGGGTCGCACAGAGTCAGACACGACTGAAGCAACTTAGCAGTAGTAGCAGCATTGTTCATTATTCGATAAATGTTTTTCAAAATTACAAATATCCAAATATAATTGGAATCCACATTTTAACTTTTCATCTGTACTAACACAGCCTTTTAAATTAAGAAATAATTTTAAAGTGAATTATTACTATATTAATATGTTCCATTTTTTTAAGATCTACAAATAAACTCCAAAACTGTATTTCAAAAATGATTCTCTCACACTTTGACAGAAGGGAATTTGCAATTTTGAAAAATACCATTAGGAGACTAGCCTGCTGGACTTTCAGGAAATTTCAGCAAACAGTTAACTGTGCCAACAGCTTCCTATAACTTCTTTGGTGAAAAGCTTCATTTTGAGAGACAGGGAGAGTGAAATTTAGGATGATGGTTAAATTACTGTAAAACTCAGGAATCCACTTAAGATTTGTGAAATTAAATCTTATTGGGTTTGGTTTATATTTAGTACCAATTTCCCAAACAAGCTTAGCGTGACCAAAACAAGTGAATTTTCTACACAGTTTAAGATAGAATAAAAATGTGATGGCTCGAAAAAATATTTTGCAGTAAAAATTCTGCAGTAATACGCAGTGTAATTTCTCAAAGATATTGTTGACACAAATTTTGAAACTATACTCAAATACTTCCTGTCACTGTAAATCACATGCAAAGAAGAGTGCAATATAGATTCCATTAAACAAATCACTATTCCTCTTCTCTTATCTTCAGTCTTTATGTTTATTTTCTAAACATGTATGCAAAACTTCAGTGGAAAAGACTTCTTTATAATTCAATCTACTTATTTATCTTTAAACAATGGATATCAATGCCATCATAAAACAGTTCTTCATGTATTGGAAATCCTAAATCAATATATTGGTATTTCCATCAGAGGAAAGTGATACCCCATTTAGAGATCAAAAACATCTACTTCTCATTTTGAAGTTATACAGAATTCTCCATAGAATGAAAAATGACAGAAAGCAATTTATCAGTAGACACATAAAGCAAACCTATTTTTTTCAGGCACTAACTTCTGTTTATTTATACAGAATGAGGGTACTGTAAAAATAATATTTTCAACACCACAAATGAGGATTATTATCTCAATTTCTAAGGAAATGCCTCCCTCAATGCTTTTCTCAAACATTCAAATCCCAGCTTAATAAAAACAAATGGCATTCCTCATTTCTTCAAAATTGCACATTCAATATTATAAGCTTTGCTTTCTCAACAAGACACTAACACTCTCAAAGTCAGTAATTAAGTATTCATAAGCCTGAGTTTAGGCTGCAGTGTTCTGGGGGTGATGGGCTGACTATGATAAACATATTTATAACTTTCAAACTAATGAATTTAGATACACAAAATAAATAAAAAGATAAGTTAAAATAATATAAAAGCATAGGCTGATTAACCCTTAAAAGTGGTCTTTGGCATTTCGTCACAGGACAAAATAAATCATAAATGTGTGTAGTACCACTGGAGAACTTTAACATTTATTTCACTCAGTAATTCTATCTACTTCTAAACTAGGAAAGCAGTTAACAGTCAAAATTACAGAGACTTTAAGCTTCTCAAGCTACAGTACATTTTCGTGTGTAACAAGAAACTAAACTGGACACTTATTGTATTAAGTTATTGAAAACTGTGGGTATGAATTGAGCTCCAAATGATTTTACATATGAAACCTTTTACTTTCTAGTTCCAATTTCCAATAAAATTGGAAAACACCTTATAAGACAAATATTCACTGGAGGAAAATAAGCTGGTAAACAAAATGTGTCAAATAAAAATCTATCCAATAAAATTTAGTCAACAGCCATCAATCATAAAGATTTTTCAATCCCAAGAATAAACCTCAACATTAGTAAAACAAAAGAGCATTTTAATCCATAAATTCCTCAAACTCTACATGATTAAATAACATTTTATCTAGATTCATAACTCATTTATTACCACTGACAAAAAAGGGAAGATTTTAAATTACAATCTATGAAGATATGAAGGTAATTTTTTTTTTCAGATTTGTACACTACTTTTCTGGTTTAAAAGCAGACATCTATATAGAACAGACTTTTGGACTCTAAGGGAAAAGGAGAGGGTGGGATGATCTGAGAGAACAGCATCGAAACATGTATATTATCAAGTGTGAAACAGACCACCAGCCCAGGTTGGATGCATGAGACAAGTGCTCGGGGCTGGTGCTCTGGGAAGACCCAGAGGCATGGGATGGGGAGGGAGGCGGGAGGGGGGATCGGGATGGGGAACACATGTAACTCCATGGCTGATTCATGTCAGTGTATGGCAAAAACCACTACAATATTGTAAAGTAATTAGCCTCCAACTAATAAAAATAATTGGGGGAAAAAAAATAGAAACAATGTTACCTAAATGAAAAAAAAAGAAAAAGAAGAGTTTGTGTTTGGCCAAACCCAACACTAAGTGATCCAGAAAAGGATTCACTACTAAATCAGAAGACTTCTTTTTGTTCCATTCTTCAGTCAAATACAACCTTATGTCAAGAGATGAAAAAGATTTCAAATGCATATATTAAAATAATTTGCATTAAAAATTATTTTTCTTTAAAAAAATAAAAGCAGACATTTAGATAACTTCTGGGGGTTGATAATCTAGAACAGTGGTACAAAAGCTGAAAAAAAATGTTACAATGACATATATTAACATCAATTTTTTTACTGCCCTCTAGTGGCCAAGAGTCACGCCACTGTTTGAAAGACTGCATGATGGGGGTTACAAAAAGATCCTGAAAAATGGAACTAAAATTTTATGCCACATGTCATACTTTTTCCAGGAGATTAAATTCTTAAACAAAAGAAAACTCTACATGCGAAAGTCAAATTTTATTTGCTAAAATATAGGAGCTGCATGAACAATACATCAACCATTAAATAAAGTCAGTGTTTAAATGGCGCTAAAATAGCAGTTTAAAAAACTTTTAGTTCAGTAAATTTCTTCCACATGACTTTGTAGACAATATTTGGCTAATTTCTTAATTTTACTGGACTGGTTTCTTTCAGATAGAGGCAAGTTCACAAAAGTTATTGTTAATGTTCTCTAAAGTTATAAACTTTCAACAAATAAAACTGTACTTAAAGTCCACAAAATGACGTAAACTAAATTAACATTCGGATCTGTTCATGAAAGACATTTTTCAAAAGCAAATTTTTAGAAACAGCTCTTATGTACACTGGAACAATAGAAAATATAATATATAATAAACACTGGCATAATACAAAAGTAAGTGTGTAGGTGTGTGTGCTCAGCTGCTTAGCCGTGTCTGACTCTGCAACCTCTGCGATTGTAGCCCGCCAGGCTCCTCTGTGAATGGAATTCTCCAGGTAAGAATACTGGAGTGGGTTGCCATTCCCTTCTCCAGGGGATCTTTCCAATCCAGGGACTGAACCTGGGTTTCCAGCATTGCAGGCAGATTCTTCACCATCTGAACCACCAGGGAAGCCCAATATAAAGATATATATAATGTCAAAGTAAATTAATTTTTCATTCTTTCTCTTTTTACCAAACTAGATCTTTCCGAGTATCTTCCAGAGCATCTCCATAATTTTATTCATTATTTTTGCTTAATTTTTCAATATTCATTTCCTTTACCAGAAATAATAATTTTAGGAGGACATAAGACACTCACTTATGATCATTAAAAATAAGTAATGAAAAATATAGTGGATGAACTCTGATCTTTTGTATCTAGGTATAAAATTTACTAGACAGCTTTGCTGTATTTAGGAAATGTACATAGATTACACACATAACTCATCTTAAAGGAAAATCATAGAATGCAACAGAGGAATTATTCAATAAAGGGGAAAAATTCTAAACTTTGATAAAAGGCAACTATAGGAGAGAGAAGAGGCAGGCAGGAAAGACCCTTCTTCTCAGTTGCTAACTTTTAGGAACTCTGTGACCAGGGGAAATAAATTACAGGCTTGGTTATTTTTATTTGCTTTCCAGGGTGTAATCAGCGCCTGCAAACCATGGCCACCACGCACTTCTTTCTAGGGAACTCAATACACGTGGAAGACTGATTATGTCAAAAGGCAGAAGGAAACTATGGGTCCAAACACATAAAGTCAGCGAGGATGTTCTCTAACATCTTTTTGCACTCAAGATGGCCCAGTCCTTACACAGCTAGTAATTTCAGAAGTTCAAGAGTAATTAAAGGTTTTCATCAAATGGAAGATTCTGAATGAGGAAGAACATTCTGAAAGCCCTGCCCTTAGCAATTCCACTGATAAATACAAGCAGATAAGGACAATACTAAAATTTTGTAAAGACTATTAACTATATGGCACGATCCTTGAAATAGATATAAAAAATATCTCACAGAAATATTTTTGCCTCATCTCCGTCTTGCATTTCTGCTCTGGTGCAGGGAACTTTCTGAAAGTTTAATACAGAATCATCCTGTTAACTTTAGACACATGGTTAGAGATGGAACAAAACTGCTTCCAAAAAATAGATTATTCTCTGGTTGCCAAGTTCTCTAAGAAGTTTGCCAGAATTAAGAAATGATAGCTCTACAGCAACTGAGTTATTTACAGTTTGTCTTTGAGAAGAAACATCAGAAATCGGTTGTCAATCAAATCCAGACAGCAAAGAAAGGATGGATGGCATCATCAACTCGATGGACATGAGTTTGAGCAAGCTCCGGGGGCTAGTGATGGACAGGGAAGCCTGGCATGCTACAGTCCATGGGGTCACAAAGAGTTGGACATGACTGAGCGACTGAACTGAACTGAACTGCAAAAGAGACTAATGACCAAAAAAAAAAAAAAAAGAAGTAGAAATTAAGAATAAGTACCTGAAAGAACAAAGACACATCAATGACAATTTTGCTCTCTTTACATAAATTCTGGCAAAAATAATTTAACTGCAACCCTAAGGTCGCTTTCTAAGATGAGTCTGTATCAAATTTTAAAAGAACTTAAGAGTGAGGAAGAAAAGTTAAGTGTTCAAACTATCACGGAGATGGATTAATTAGCCTAAGAGGCCTTCAGTGGGCCTCAGAATCAGAAACATAAAAAATATACATAGTAAACTTTGCTGATATATTTCCCCCTAAATCTTACACTAATTAAATGCATGAACTCATAGATGTGATATTTGAAGAAATGTGGCTTGAAAGAGTGTCTATCTGAAAGCTTAAACTTTAAGAAGTGGACGTCAGTAACCTTTCTGAAGACTCAAGCAAGTGGCAGAAACAGCGTCATTAGTGCCCTCCTGGGAGAGGAAGGCAGAGCTGGTATTCTGTAGCTTCTCCTTTCAACAGGACATTCTTCTAACATTTAAAACATCTGATCTTCAAGTCCACGCACTCCATCCTGGGAAGTGTCAGACCTAAAAGTTCACTTCTGTGGTTGTGGTAGAGGAATTATTTAAAAGCATGAGTAAATTTGGAGTTTTAAACCAGACAGTGAACACTTAAATTAAATAGAAATATACACATACACACACATACGTGCCATGTGTGTAGTTTAAAAATCTTGAAGGAATACAACAAGCTGCTAAAATTTTATGCCCTGATCAATGTATCATTCTTCACCTTAAAAATCAGTATTTTCTAACTTAAAAAGATTTATTCTGAAAAACATACACTCTTCCAGCATCAAAGAAATCAGCAAGCCACTCTTAAAGACTTTATTTCTTCACCCTTTTTCCCTCTTCACCACACCCAAATAAACTTAAAATCATACCCACGAACCACTGCTACATCATTTATTTTGTTTTTACTGAAAGGAGATCGAAAAAAGAAATAAACCTATTTTCTAAATCGGAAAATAGGGGGAAAGTAAAGGTTTGGTAAAGACTAAAATGGCTTTAGATAAAAGTATTCATTTTAAACACCCACTGAAAATCTCTGAGGAGTTTCAGTTATTAGATGAGACTTCACTTAATCAAGAACAGGTCACTTTGAAATGAGTCAAGTGATACCATCAGGGACTTTTTATGGAATGGTAAATGCCATTTTTAGAAAGCAAAGAGGTTACACTTAGGGCTTCCCCACAAGATCTATTCTAAGTAACTTAAAGAAAAAAAAACTGTGCCATGAATTGTACTTAAGCTGGAATCTATTCAAATACAGAAGAGACAGGAACATAGAGTGCAAATTTTGAATAGGACAGTGCCTACAGATCTTGAATCCTCTTTTGGAATCCAATTATCATAGTCACTTGAGGGATGATGAATTATTATTTACCCAGTAAAGATGGAGATGGACACATCTGAGTAACACAATAGAGACAGATATGAAAACCATCTGTGACTACAGAAAAGGTAAAACATCTGATGAATTAACTAGTGAAGATGAAATCCCAGAGTGTGGGCTTGCTACCACCTGTCATTTACACAAGTTGAATTTGTGAACAGAATAGAGAAGTATGGAGAACAGAGGTAAGGGTTTCTAACAATTTAAGGCACTGAAGTATCAATTTTTTAAGAACCACAAAATAGTTTCTAAATTTCCTCTGATACTGAAGGCATTTCTGTCTAATGTTAAACATATCCTCCATCATAAATACCATTTGTTCTCTAATACTTCGGTTGAGTACTTTCATTGAATATTGAAGCTTTCCTAGTGAAGTGAAAGTCATGCAGTTGTGTCTGACTCTGTGATCCCATGGACTACACAGCCCATGGATTTCTCCAAGCCAGAATACTGGAGTGAGTCACCATTTCCTTCTCCAGGAGATCTTCCCAACTCAGGGACTGAACTCAGGTCTCCCACATTGCAGGCAGATTCTTTACCAGCTGAGGCACCAGGGAAGTCCAGAGCAAAACTGAGCTAGTTTTTAAAAAGCAATATACATAAATAGTAGATAAACATATTCTCAGTCCCATGAGCCAGGATTTTGTAGTTACACAATTTGAAAATCACTGATACAGTTTTCAAAAGAATATAATCTGTAAATTAACTCTGGAATAAAATGGTAACTTAAGCATAGGTATCTGCGTCTCCCTCTCCTAATAAGAACTGAAATGACCAATGGATGTCAAACCAGGAGATAACACAGCACGTTATAAGGAACCCATCACATTATAAAAAGGAGCCCATCCCATTCTAAAGGCACTGTAGGAATTCCAGCTGGCTCCAGGTAACTGTGACTGGAAAAGGGAGACTTCCAAGGAAACTGCGCTGGCCATCGTGAGATTTCTGCAAACTCAGAGGACTTATTTAGGGAAATCGTCATGAAACATGGCTCACATCAACTGTTGTGAAGAGCTGAGGTGTGTAGATGGGGGTAGTAGACTTAGGAGAAACGAGACAACGTAACTTGCAACCAACCATGCACAGGGTGATCTACAGTATCAGGAAGCAGATACAGTGGAAAGATTAAATGTAAAGCTGCAAGTACAGATAAACTGGGAAAGTTCAACTGGAAAGCAAGTAGGGGACACAATATTAATATGAGAAAAGGTAGTGTTTATGATACAAAAAGGTTACCCGGGTGGTTCAGTTGGTTAAGAATCCACCTGCAATGCAGGAGGCATGGGTCCAATCCCTGGGTTGGGAAGGTCTCCTGGAGAAGGAAATGGTAACCCACTCCAGTATTCTTGCCTGGGAAATCCCATGAACAGAGGAACCTGGTGGGCCACAGTCTGTGGGGTTCCAAGAGTCGGACACGACTTGGCAACTAAACTACCACCATGATATAAAAGTGCATCAATGTGGATGAAAATTGGTCTATTAAGATTACAGTCTACAATGAAGATTCAGGAGGCAGGAACTGTTATCATATTTAAAAAATGGCAAGAAATTTATTTAAAAAAGAATAGAAACAACAGAAGTCTTTAAAATTTAACAGGTTCTTAAAATACATGAAAAAGCCAAGAGGCTTAGAAAGGACAGTGGCGACTTCATCAGTGATCCTCAATCAGGGACAAGCCTAACTTGTCTGAGAATGTCTGGAAATGGGGTTTCCACCAAAAAAAAATTTTTTTTGTTTCCACAAAAAATGAGGTTTATTTACTGTCTAAGGACAAGAGTCAGGAGTACTAGGTATTCTAAAACACAAGTTCCTGCCCCAGATGAATTATACTCAGTCATCTATAAATAATTAATAAATTTGTTTTGGGTTAATATATACAGAGCAAATGCTGATACTGACAAAATATTCTTTTAAAGAAATACTCATGATCACAAAAATGTGACGTGCTCAACAAGTAGTCTCCAAGTTGTGGTACGCGCCATTCTGGGAGTAAGAAAAAAATACTTCTAAAGGGTATGCATGCCTGAATACTTGCAAAGGAATCAATTTTATGCCTTGATAATGACTTGCCTGAGGAAGTATCTGCAGTGAAGATTTTCCTTTCTGACTTTCCATCTAAGAAAGAAAGAGAACTATCCGTGGGGCATTATCCCAACACTGTAGGGTGGCATACCAAAGAACTGTGAACAAATTATTCCTCAGTAAGACACGACAAGCACTACCCCACTGCATTTCATTGAGATATATGTTTCCAATGGAATTTTATTTTTTATGGCCAATAATTTTTTTTATTAGAATGTACATATTTAGTTTTGGATCAAGTGTGTACTGATTATTATAACGACATTAAAAACTCAAAGCAGAAATTTTGTTAATAGCTCTTAGAATCCTGTGGCCATAGAAAATGCTTTTAATTAAAAATTTTATTTATCTGTGACTATGAATAAAAGCACTTTCAAGAACAAAGGTAAACTGCATGAAAACAAAATACTCTTGGGAAAGTGAAATGAAGATACAAGTCTCAAAGAGAACATGAAATAATGCAAAATATTCAATCGTGAGAAAGTTTTACATTTGTAAATAAATGATTTTAAGTATAAAATTATCTATTCTGAAGGAAGGATCTTTGGGGAGCATATTAGATATGTTAAGATCAGAAGAGCAATGACCCCTCAAATGGTTCACAATTAAACAATCTGGCAGTCAGAATCTCTTTACAAAGGAGAGGGACACTCGGATAATCAACATGTCCTGGGGGGTCCCTTGGACTGAGGCCTCCAGTTGAGAAGGAAATGACAAACTACTCCAGCATTCCTGCCTGAAGAATTTCATGGACAGAGGCATCTGGTAGGCTACGGTCCATGGGATCGCAACTGAATGACTAACACCTACAAGCATAAAATTACTCAGACTTTCATAATTTATTGTTATTAATGGACATTTAAATAACTGTGATTCAACAGTTTTATTCAAAACGTCAATATTTGTTATACATGGGAAATGAATCCTCTGCAACTATTTTTACTTGTGATGAAAAAGTTCAGATTTCAACTAAACAATGTGTGAGGGAGCACCATTAATCAAAATTCTTTTAATGAGACTGTAAACAGAGTTTAAAGACCACTAAAAAAGGCAAAGAAAATCCCAATAAATCCTTAAAAAGCTAATATTCTTCAGGTTAAAAAATTATATGATATCAATGGATTAAACCTAGAAAAATAAATTCTGCAGTCAAAAACTGTACACAAAATATTGCTCAAGAAAAGTGCACCCACACATGGAACGGGGACAAAGCTGTAAACAGCAGCATATTAATAGTCATGATTATGTCCAGGAATGACAAGCAAAGGGGCGTTAATTAGAATAGAGCCTGCTAATTACAAAAGAGGGAAAAGAAAAAAAAATGAGGAGGTAAGGTTTGAAAAGACACACAACACAGAGACTTACTGCTAGTTTAATAAAGGGGGAAAAAAAAAGATAACACAAATATAGAAACTTGAGGATAAGAAAAAGGCAGTTATAGCTACTTTTAGGCAGAATAATATAAGAAGTTCAAGGTGCTAGACAGAATGGAGAACTTGGTAATAGCTTCCACTCTATAATTTACTACAAAATAAAAAAAAAAATGTACCTTAAAATTCCTAGAAAGTCCACTCAAGAAATCCACTGCTCACTCCCCACTCACATCCTGAAGATCTTTAGTAATTAAAATGAAGCATTCTTTTAACTTTTAGAAAAAGTTTAATTGAAAATAGTGATAGTCCCCTTTGATAACCATAAGTTTGCTTTCTATGTCTGTGAGTCTATTTCTAATTTGTAAATAAGCTCATTGTATAAGTGATAACTGTTCTGCTTAAACATCTACTCATCTATGACTATTTCAATTATGAACACATTTTTACTTCTTGTATGTGTGCCCTGTCATGTCTGACTCTGCAACCCCACGGACTATAGCCCACCAGGCTCCTCCGTCCATGGGATTTCCCAGACAAGAATACCAATACCAGAGTTGGTAGCCATTTCCTTCTCCAGGGGATCGTCCTGACCTAGGGACTGAACTCGCATCTCCTGTGTTGCAGGCAGATTCTTTACCACCGAGCCACCAGGCAAGCCCTAGATAATATACGTTCATGTATATGAGAAAGATCATCATATAGATATAATACATATTAATGGCAGCACATGTACTCTCCTAACAGTGGAAGACCACTTTAAAATGTTTTTAGATAATACGAATGCTCTTGCATTATCCCTATTAGTGTTAAGCTTTTATTAAACTGAGGATAATTAAGCATGTTTTAGATTATCTTTATTTTCTTCCCCCTGGCTGTCCATCTTTTGGTCATTTCACTGCTCATTAAAATTTCCACAAGAAAACTGTCAGGGAAACAAATGCAAATAAAACTCAAGGCAAGTGTAATTTTATTTTTATTGACAGATATGGTAAGTTCTGGAGGATTTCTGTACTAGAAAAACAATACCAATTTTCACTATGATTCCTTAAAATAGCGTCCCAAATCTAGTTTATTTAAAACCCTGTAATTGTCTTATTCGAATGGAAAGGTTTCCATGCTATACAACGTGTTGCAACTTACCTGGGGATCATGGGAAATGTTGCTTTTCTCTCATGATCTGCAAGCTTCACAAAGCCTCAGAACTGACCCATTCCAGTGGACAATACATGTTGTATACTGGATAACACACACCCGAGCAAATATCTAATGTGAAACGCTGGCCTGGTGTTTGCAGAAGCTCCAAAGCATGGTAGTCCTGACTGATGTATTTTATTCTCACTTCTGGCAAAGAGTAACTGAGGATCAATTTCCTAGGTCCCTTCTCCCTCCTCTCAGCAGCCAGTAAGGTTTATTGTTTCCTTTCCTTTTCCCATTTTGAAATCATCTATACACATTATTCTATAAACTTCCCTGGTGGCTCAGATGGTAAAGTATCTGTCTGCAATGCAGGAGGCCTGGGTTCGATCCCTGGGTTGAGACGATCCCCTGGAGGAGGGCATGACAACCCTCTCCAGTATTCTCGCCTGGAGAATCCCAAGGACAGAGGAGCCTGGGGGCTACAGTCCATGCAGTCGCCAAGAGTCGGACACGACTGAGCTACTGAGCACACACATACACGTTATTCTATAGTAGTGGAGGAAGTGGTAAGATGGGAGTCCAGAAACTTAACCAAAGAGCTGTCTTCCTGGTGTTCAGAACTGAGAATGAGTGTTATGAGTATCATTTTTTTTAATGTTAAACTGTGGATTCAACAAAATTTTGTGGATTACCCTAGGAAACTAAGCCAAGGTGAGGAAACGCTTTTTGAGTTTCAAACAGACTCTTAAAATACAGATTTACATGAATGCGAGATTTATCTGTTTGCTTAAAACAATTTTTGATCACCAAATTTATAACACAGCTTTTACATATTACTCTCTTAGCTAATAAAAAACTCACTTAAGACGGTATAGTCATATAAATGACTTCAGAGATCCAGCACAAAGCTAATTCCAATAGCCTATAAACAACATCTATACTTTTTAACGATGACCTTACCCAAGAGGTAAGTTAGTATCCGCGGCCACTTGAGACGCTTTCCAGCTCTATGATTTTATTACTCACTTCTGAAAGTGGCCCGGTTCCAGGTGGATATTTTGTAATTAAAAAATTTAAATTTATAGGAACTCTTCCAAATGTTCTGGGATATCTGACATAACAGAGAAAAAACACTAAAGTCACTCCTTTATATTTATGTCATAAAGCAGCATTTTGCATATGTATTACAGACTAAAAAGATAGCTGTTTTATTTTCTCCACAGCAGATGTCATTATTTTAACAAAATATTAGTATAATGGAGAGGATACTGGGTAGGAATCCAGCAATAGCTTCTAGCTCTCTTTCTACCAATACTTACATACGAACACAGTCAAATTGCTTAAATTCTTGGGGTCTTGCTTTCCTCGTCATCTCTCAAGACTTTTACTCTCTAGAGTTATAAAATTCTTTTGAACTTTACCATATAAAATGTGAATTAGGTGAACTGAAAATGTGGCAAGTAAGGCTTTAGCTTTATTTTACTACCGCAAAATTATGAAACTGGGGCATATGGTAGTTGAGCTTAATACTAAACAAAAGAGAGATATGAAATGTCAGCTTGTTTCTTTATTCTGCTTTTGACAATCCATTTATGCAGACACTCAGATGCTTATCAATAATATTCAAGAATAAAAATTACTTATTAGAAACAGTGCTTCCATTAGAGATTTGTAAAGATAAACATAAACTGTTAAAAATCAGTTGACAGCTCTTTTAGCTATGTCAAAGATTACTAAAATCTTCTCATCATCATTGATATAGTGATCTTTGTTTTAAATCACTTACTGGAGACATCCATATTGATATTACTTTTTTTTAACCTCAAAAATAATTGGGTAATAGTTTTAAACAAAAATAAATTAGTGACTACTATTACTGGAAACAAAGAAGACGAAAATGTTAGCAGGCTAATTAAAACACACACACACACACATGATTCTTTTTTTTTCAATTTACCTTTCCCAGGTGGCACTAGTGGTAAAGAGCCCGTTTGCCAATGCAAGAAACAGAAGAGACGCAGGTTCGATCCCTAGGTTGGAAAGATCCCCTGGAGAAGGAAATGGCAACCCACTCCAGGATTCCTGCATGGAGAATCCCATGGACAGAGGAGCCTGTCAGCCTACACAGTCCATGGGGTCTCAAAGAGTCGGACATGACTGAAGTGACTTAGCATGCAAAGGCCTTGGCACATAATTAAAGAACTTGAGGGTACAGAGCTTAATAAAGTATTGGAAGGGGGATCTACTAAAAATAATGTGTCAAGTTGGGTTATTTATTCATAAATCAAGATATCTAAAAAAGCTGACCATAAAAAAGGAATGCACATTTTATCAGGAAAATTTCCAGGTAGGTATCGACAGAGAACACAGTTCTGGTCAATGATGATGTACACTTGAAAAGAGAGACGTTATGTGTCAGTTTTTAAAAAAATATGATGGAGGAATTTCAGAGGATTTCAAGTCTTTGGCGTCATTATCAGGATTTTATTACCCAACCCAAGTCAGGTGGTTGGCAGCATATCAAAGAGCAGCACCCACATCTCTGTGACATCCAAAGCAGTAAATAGGCTGTGTCATTATGCTCCATGGCCCCAGATAAAACAGAAATCTGACTACTGTCAAATACACTGGGGACCTAAATTCCATAGGAAAACAAGTGAACAAAGTAACTGGTGTTTTCAAAACTAGTATAAGAAACTAGGTATTTAATAAATCGATGACCATGAAACATTTGTATGGCTTGTATCTGTTGCATCTGAGCTTAAAATATTTTGTTTATTTTTATTTTAGTTGGATTTATTTGAGTGCTCCAGGTTGTAGTTGGGGCAAGCAGGATCTTTAGTTGCACGATCTAGTTCCCTGACCAGGGATCAAACTCAAGTACCCTGCATTAGAAGCAAGAAGTCTTGACTACTGGACCATCAGGGAAGTCCCTTAAAATACTTTTAAACTAGCAAACATTTTAAAAATAAATTTAATGATTATGAACAGTATTAGGAATTTAAACCCATCTTTTTTTCTCCTGGGTGATCGGAGGAATTCCAGAGCTAAGACTGGGGTCTCCCTGTTTTCCTTAGAAAGCAGCATACTTCAAGTTCATTGTGAAAATGGTATAAATTCACAGGACAGAGGAAGCAAACCGGGGGCGGAGGTGAGAAAGGAGCAACCAACCCAAATTCTCCCAGGTTGGTCATTTCTAGAATATTTTGCATGGACAAATATTCTTTAGTGATAAGATTCAGATAAACTTTCATATAATAAAATACATTCTTTTTGGAAGATCTAGCAGATATTTGTTCAAATGCCTATTTTTAATTGAAATCCATTCTAACTATGAATGGCATGTAAATAAGAAGGAAAACGTTTGTAATTGAAAGTATATCCCCTCCTCTAATGAGGCTCTGGACTGAAATTGTGGATAAATGACATGTGGGAGAACAAGTGCTCAGAAGGGTGGTGGGTGAGACGCCTGCTTTCTTCATGTGGCAAAAATATCCCACCAGTTGAAGAGAAGCCTGGATGATGAGCCAAAAATATAAGTGGATATTCTCTTATGTCTGACTGAGAAATCTGAGTAAGAATAACTGAAAGTCACTTAGTCATGTCTGACTCTTTGTGACGCCATGGACTACAGCCCACCAGGCTCCTCTGTCGAGGAGATTTCCCAGGCGAGAATACTACAGTGGGTTGCCATTTCCTTCTCCATGTGATCTTCCTGACCCAGGGATGGAACCCGAGTCTTCTACATTGCAGGCGGATTTTTTTTTTTTTTTTTTTTTTTACCATCCAAGCCACTAGGGAAGCCCCTGAGGAGGAGACCCCCACCTATAAACCCTGTAAAATATATAACTGGTAGAAAGTCCCAGATTTAGAAACCCTTCCCATGTGAGAGATGGTCCATGAAGAAGGCTGAGCACCCAGGAATAGATGCTTTTGAACTGTGGTGTTGGAGAAGACTCTTGAGAGTCCCTTGGACTGCCAGGAGATAAAGCCAGTCATTCCTGTAGGAAATCAACCCTCAGTAGTCATTGGAAGGACCAATGATGAAGCTGAAGCTCCAACACTTTGGCCACCTGGCATGAAGAGCTGACTCACTGGAAAACACCCTGATGCTGGGAAAGATTGAGGGCAGAAGGCGGGGGCAGCAAAGGATGAGATGCTTGGATGGGATCACCAACTCAATGGACATGAATCTCAGTAAACTCGGGAAGATACTGAAGGACAGAGAAGCCTTGTATGCTGCAGTCCATGGGGTCACAAAGCGTCAGACACAGCTGAGCAACTGAATAACAACAAACCATTCTCCAGCCCCTAAACCCGAAAAGGCACAAACTGTCCTCACACTCTAATTGTAAGATTAAATATTTACAAGGTGGATGTTCAGGAGACAGGTTTAAATTATTTTGTAGTATTACATTCCACATAGAAATCTCTTCCTGCAGTGGTGACCCAAAGAAGAATGCAGAGTCATGTACTGTGTGAACACTGAGGTTTTCCCCTTGTCTGCAGCCCACCTGCACTCCCCAGAAAAGACCGTTCCCACATCTAATTAACCAATAGCTGCTCTCAGGGAAGGATCTCATCCATCACTCCTTGGGAATTTAATACTTTACACTTCAGTGCATCACTTATTGTCTTGAAAGATGAAGACAAACCTCTAGAAATTCCTGACCTAGATATCCATTCATTCTCATAGAGTGGTATTTCACATGTTTATTAAAAAAATAGTTGACTTTTACAAACTATTTTCTGGTATGTATGGATATTTCAAATTGGCAACTTAAACTGAAAGTCAAGGGTAATTTTTAAAATAAATTACAAATAAGCTTTTTGAAAATCATAAATTTCATTTATCATATTGCTTCTTTTCTCATTAAAAAATAGCTTCTAAGTTTAAAATGTATAGGGAAATTGAGAGGCAACAGACCATACCCATGTACAGCTTATCAACCAATGACTACAGGATCTTGTAGGACACTTAATTTACAAGTATAAAGTCTGTAACTATACCCCCAGAGTGCTATACCTATAGTATGGCAGTCACAATCATTTTGCTGTTGCTGTTTCTTTCTAGTTTTTAAAATTCTGAAAATAAAAACAGAAGTATAAAAACTAAATTTTGATTTCCCCTTATGACTGACTAGCAAACATTCAAAATTTCAGGGCTCTCTCACTGGCATTTGCAGTAATGTAAGACCCAGGAGAAAAGAAGTATCAATCAGTTTTGTCAGATAAGATATCTTCAAAGGAATCAGAGCATGAAGGTATGAGCGCTCCATTCTAACTTACCCAAACCCATGAAGGAATGGGAAAGCAAAAAGCTGAGAACAGCAAAGAAAATAATTTTTTAACCTCCTTCTTCTATGCTACTCTTCCTTTTCCTCTGTAGTGGGTTAAATAGCATCTTCAAAATTCATGTCTACCTGGAACCTCAGAATGTGACCTTATTTGGAAATTAGGTCTTTGCAGATAAAATTAGTTAATATGAGATCATACTGGATTAGGGTGGGCCTAAATTCAATGATTGACGGACTTATATAAGAACCATAAATAATAACATGGGGAAACGATATGCAGAGATATAGGGGAAAGACTGCCAGATGAAGATGAGATGACAGGGATCGGGTACCAGTCAAAGGATGTCTGGGCCACCAGAAGCTGGAAGAGAAACAGAAGCACCTGTCATTGGTGCCTATAGATGAAGTACGGCTCGCCCACATTTTGATTTAGGACTTCTAGCCTTCTATATTATGAGACAATATATTTCTGTTGTTTTCAGTCACTCAGTCTGCAATGACTTTTCATAGTAGCCCTAGGAAATTAATTCACCCTCAAATGCCTAAAAACACAGCTAATGAAGAATTACTTCTTTCTTGGGCTAGTGCTTTGTTTTGATCTCTTCTTTGGTGATTTACATTAAAAAATGAACTAATTCATCACCCCAGCAGCCTAATACCACTTCTCAAAAACAGTATTATATTTTGCATCCAACCTTCGGCAATGATTTAGCTTTGTCTCTGTTTAGTAAAGTTTAATACAGATTGAGACCTGGATCTAACTTTGGTCTCTAATATGAGAAACAGAAAATTTAAAACAAACAAAAAATTATTTTAAAAGGAACAATATTTTAAAAGGTCAATATTTATTGACGTGTTATAAACACTAAAGTGTTACAAGAACTACTTAATGTTTTATTTCTTTCCATCCTGCATATTTATTATTAGTGAGCTTTTTGCATCTTATATTAATAAATCACTGATGTCAAACACAGAGGTTTTACTAAATACATATATATTTACTAAATATACATTTAGTAAATTAAGCTGAATACTCTAGCAGGGTACTGTTACTATTAAAAAGCCAGAAGAGTAATGTCCAATTCTCTAAGATTTCAGCAAATATTTATTTGCCCCCCAAACATTTTAGTGTCTTACTTTAGTAAATTTGTAGAAAACCACTGCGAACATTTATTTCACTCTGCTCAAGCTCTTTCCTTAAGAAAGACTTAATTGTTATAAAATAACTTTAATGACTTATGTAGATCATTTAGCTCAACTCTCCTAAGAGTTACGAATCAATATGCCCTTCCCCTGCCCCAACCCCCCAAAAAACCTCAGTGACATTATCTCAGAAAGTTTGTCTCTAAAATCTGTCAAAGGACTTTCAAGGACTGAAACCTAGTTAATTCAGAGAGTAAGCATCAAAAGAATAAACACATCCAGAATAAACACAATACTACCTAGCATTGAGCAATGAGAGGAGGAGGAGAAGAATATTCAAAAAGCTACATCAACAAACAAAAGTACAAATATATTAATCTTATTTACATGCAAAATAACATGAAGTGGTTACAAGGTAATAAGATTATAAGATATCAACTAATAAATATCATACAGACTTACAGTTCTCTCACAAAACCTGTCTCAAAGCACACATTTCCCCTAAAATCATCTTTCAGTAGCATAAAAAGCCTGAGTGTTTTTACTCTGGAATTTTTTCAACTTTAAAAATTCTAAATTAATACACTGTAGAACTACATATTACTGCCATATTCAGCATAAGCCTGGTTCATATTTTAGTACTTTTAATTTGTTTTTGAAATGAATTGTGAAATTTTCTCCAGAAAGTTTTAAATCTGGGAAGTTACATAATTTCAGGATGTCTTGGAATCATAATGAATATTTCACATTTTGGAGAAACTCACATTTCACGAGTACAGTATTTCTACCTTCTTTCCTCTCAACTGTGAGGGAAACATCTCTATATCTAAAGGTTAATGATTCACTGACAATTATATATGTTTATAAAAGTGCAGCAATTTCTTGGTCTATTTAAGAACATTTATCCCTTAACATTTTGTTAATCATAGTAAGAGCCTCTATTACACTTAATGAGTAGCACTTTTTTTGAGGGAAAGACATTATAGCAAAATACTTACACAAGTAAGAGATACTTAGACTAAAGTACTCCACCAGTCATACTATTCTACTAAAATAAAGCAATACATTGACTACAGAGGCAATGCTATTCAATATCACTGTGTAAAAGTCAGGCAGTAATAGTGGGCCTTCTCATTAGTCTTTACAATGGTTTCATACAATAATTCTCTTTTTGTGGCATCTTACTTCAAGGTGGTCTCACAGAATCAGACAGAATATCTTTGAATTTTTTCAAGCTGCAAAATGATAAACTAGTTATTTAAATTCACAAGACTATGGCTTTGAGTGGAGAGCAAGAAAATCCTTAAAAATTTCATTTCACTACCTGCTTCAACTATTACAAAACATCCAGTAAATTTTAGGTGGCCCTTTTCCAATATGACAAAAATAATTTCAACTACATGCTTATAACTTCTCAATAACTTGCACTAAAAGACAGATGTGAAGGTTGGGTAGTCAGTCGAGCTTCCAAGATCAGAAGAAAGTGTTCTGAGTACAAGTGTTCTGGAAGAGGAGGGCTGTTGAAAATAAAACAAGGAAACAAACAAGACCCTGAACAGAAGACATGGGTCTTTGACCTTGAGTTTACCATCCAAAATAAAAAAGCAGTAGAATAAATAGTTTAACCAACTATATCTGATGAAAGTAACACATTAAGAGCTCCGTGAAGGCTGTAATGAGTATGTAAGAGATGAGATACGCTGCAACCATTTGTTGGAAGAAAGGAGTAGACGAGAAAGAAAGAAGGTAGGCTGGTGGAAATGACCTGTAGGACACCATCACGTCTCACAGTCAGAAGAACACCAATCTGGAAATCAGCTGCAATTTTCAAATCTGGGTCTGTCATGATTGATTATCTGTGTAAATGCAAACAAGTCACTTAGTCTTTTTGGATCTTGATGTTCTCATTCATTCAATTCAACAAGTATTCACTGAGCACCGCCAAGTGCCAGGCACTGTTCTCACTCGAGAATACCAGTTTCAAGAGAAGCTCCTGCCTTTGTGAAGCTTATATTGATAAAATGTAAAATTTAAGAGGAAGTCAAGAATTAAGAACAGCAACAGGAAAAGTTCATGGTTGATTTCTTTCTTCCTACTACCTCTCTTTTACAATTTATCCACCAGAGAGATCTCCCAAATATACTGTCACAGGTGTTCTATGCCAAATTCCCAACTGATCCCAAATGAACATCGAAATAAACCCTTTCCTCTAAGATTGAAGGTCCTCCATGTCCTGGCTTCAACCAACTTCTCTAACTTTATCTTCCAAATGTCTCTTTCATGAACTTCATGCTTCAAGTAGGTTATTATTTTCTCAAATACATGTCACACATTCCAACTTTTACAGCTCTGCCCACCTGCCTCCTTCAGCCTGGAATGTCTTCTCTGTCATTCCTTCCATCAGGCTCAAATATTTTCTTGACACAACACTATGATTTTTCTGAGTAGGAGAGAAATAAGATCAAGGAGATCCCCAAGAAAGATGATTTGCTTTTGGGGGACTGAAGAGGAAAGTTACAGCCAAGGAGGCTAGTGAGAAGTACATTATCAAACACGGATGAGTGCAATCATATTTGCATGAGAGCCCCCAGAATATCTGGCTTATGGAATCAGCACTTCACAATTACTGATTGAGTATATACCTACCTAGAAAGAAATTCGACTAGATGGACTCAAAATTATATGATTTATCAACAGGATGGTAAAGACCATGCCAGGTGGTAAACAGTACATTTTCAATAAATGCTGAGTAAATTGACTTTTTAAAACTAATGTATTGATTTACCTTAAGAAACCATGTCAATTCCCCAAATGTGTTATAGTTAAATACCATATATTGATTTCTAATTTTATATATAGAGAAAATAATTTTCTATAGCAGTAAAGACAGGGTACCATAAACTCAATGATCACTGGGGTTTTTTTTAAGTCAATTAAAAAGAAACCAGGTTAACATTAATTAACAATTTAATAAAAATATACAGAAAAATATACAAAAATATTATATAATATACAGTTGTACAAAAAAAAATATACAACCCCCTTGTACTGAAGGGGGTTTGGGGTTGTATGATGAATAGCATGTATAGAAGGGTATCACAATAGGCTGTTAATTTTAGATCTCATCTTTATTTTAAAGAAATAAAACATAACAGAGGTAGCTATGAACCCCTCCACCGCTCCTCCCATCCTTCTCCTGTCTGCCTTCCTCCAGCCCCTAAGCAACCGCTAATGTGTATTTGATATACATCCTTCTCAGGAACAGAACTTCAGTGTTTTACTGTGTATTTCAGCTTGCCACCTCAAATAGTTTAGCCTAAAGTAAAAGCAGGCTGATTTTCATGGCTGAGATATATTTTGACAGTGTGCATCAGACTTTCAGATACTGTCTTTAATTGGGTTATGAGTGACCAAACTGTCAAAAAATATGTGTAAAAGAATTCTCCTAAATGGAACCACTTAATATATACAGAATTTTACTCTTGGTGAATTTAAGAACAGAGAAATAATTTAGTATCTGTCTCAAATTTAACTTCACTATTTTAAGGTCCTCTGTACTAGGGTCATGATGGTTTTATTAGACCTTAGAACTAGTTATCTCTGTTTCAGAGTGTTTCCATTTCCACACTGCAGAGATTAATAAAATCTTCAAGTGGTCTGCTTCCATTGAGGCCTCTCATTAGAGTCTAAACTGGACCCCAGGCACTTAGAGGTAGCTATCTTGTTATTGTTAATTGAGATATTCTCAGAAATAGGGGCTGGAGATGCAATTTGTAAAATATATACAAGTGGATGCTTTTTATATGAAAAGATACTACCAACTTACTTTCTCCATAGATATACTGTAAAGATCTTTAATATTAACTCTATCCATGTTCTGCCTTTATGGAGGAGGAAAGATATTGTACATTTACAATTCTAATGCCTAGTCTTGAGAAACTGAGGCATACTGAAATAAATAAATATTACAAACCAGCATTTAAATAAACAAGGTGTTTTTACTATATCCGAGCATGACAGTAAATAATTTTCTTTCATTTATGGAAGATCTGGCACCTTGAGGCCCTATTTCTAACTAGAAGCATAAAAGTAAAGACTGAGTTCAGCTTTCTGTATGAGAAGTAATATGCATGAAACTTAAATATACTTTAAAGAAATCAAACTTATTATCACATATTTATAGGCTTTAGTAGTTTAAAAAAGTCTAAAAACTGTTTAAAATGAACAATCATGCATTATAAACAACTATAAAGTTTTAGTTTCTCAATTTCTATATTTAATTGTTCTGCCCATTAAAGGTTCAGTTCTTTATCTTGAATGTAATGCTGCTCAAATCTTAAAAAATACTAGAATTTATCCACATGAAAATCATTGCCTTCTACAGGCCACCTCAGGCTTTACACCTTTTTCAGCGAGTGCAATCACTTCTCAATATAACATTGATATTCCTCCTTTGAAAAGGCCTCATGGAATATATTTATCTGTAGTAAATACCTTCTTTCTGAAATCTAATATTATGAAATAGACAAACTTTGGTTTGTCAAGCCCGTGAAGAAAGGTATACAATCAAACTAGCTAAGTTGGTATTTGGTCAAAATGAGACATGCCTGTATAACAAGAACTAATTTTGTCTGTGCCTTGCAAATAAACTCCATTTCAAGAATAGCTTCAAGAAAGTTTTGGTCACAGTACTATGATGAAACTTGAGAACAGTAATTAGCTATTCATAATGGGTACAACCACCTTCATTTTCACAACCTCTATTACCACCAGAGACAGGTGATCCACAGCACATCCACTGTTTCCCTGGAAGCTGGTGAGAAAGGATCCTCCCTTCCCAGATTAGCTCTGCAGGGGAGGTTTTCTCTTCCTATTCCTTAGGCAAGTCAAATTAACAAAAAAGCCAGCATAAAGCCCCAACTTCCCTCACCAATGACACCCTCACAGAAATGCAAACATTCGCATAGAAGCAGGACAAATATATGAAAATAAGCTAACTCATGAGCACACAATGCAAATATTTATTGTATATTTTACTGTACATGATGTGTTTTATTACCATTTATCTGATTTTCTTTTTTTCAAAGAATGTTGAATCCAACTGAAGTAATTCTACAGGACCTCTGCAACAATCCACACTGCTTGAAGCCCCTGATCTGGTTTATTTCCTTCTTTTCACAACTTTTCCAAGGTCATACCACTAGATAATGGTTTCAATGCTAATTTATCTGACTTCCTAAGCACAAGTTCTTAGCAGATCAAAACTTAAAGAAAGAAAGAAAAGAAAAGAAAAGAAAACACCAGAGTAGCCTTGGGCACAAATAAATCAACACAAACATAATTTATCATTTTGCCAGGTTCAATAATTACCATTTTGATGTGTTAATAGCCTTTAATAGTAAAGGCATTAGTCATCAATTAAATAAACAAACCATTAAATGGGGAGTAGAATTGTCAATAAAGGCATAATCTACTAATTTTCTAATCAATGATCCTAATCATTGCTGGATATTAACCAAGGTGTGAACATTACCTATATCACAGATGATCATTTATGATCATGGTTCACTAAAAAAAAAACAAAAACAAAAACAAAAATAAAACCTAAGGAAGATTAAAAACAGTACAACGCTAAACACATACTCTCTCAATAAGTACTTTCTGATAAATTACATGATTTGCCTTGAACAGATATGGAAATAGTAACATTCAATGGTGACCATATTTAGGAACCATTGCACAGTGGCAAAATTCTATTCTATAACAGTAAAAGAAGCTACATATAAAGCAAAGTTAGGATCAAAGTCGTAACAAAATCTAATTTGACATTTAAAGTGAAAGCAGAATTCAGTAATAAAGGATGATATAAAATTTGAGATTAGGAGCAACTTGCCTTTATTCTTCAGTAGCTGAATAACCTTGTGCAAATCACTTAATCTCTTTAAGCCTCAATTTTCTCATCTATAAAATAGGGAGTAAGAATATTTATTGGGGCTTTCCTGGTGGCTCCGTGATAAAGAATCTCCCTGCCAATGCAGGAGATGTGGGTTCAAACCCTGGGTCAGGAAGAGCCCCTGGAGAAGGAACTGGCATCCCACTCCAGTATTCTTGGAAAATCCCATGAACAGAGAAGCCTGGTGGGCTACAGTCCATGGGGTCTCAAGAGTCAGATACAACTGAGGGACTGAGCCTGCAAGAATATTACTATTTCATAAGCCATCTGCTATATTTCAGGTGTTCTGAGGGGTTGTAGCAATTTCCGTTAATGCCAGTGTGGACTGGAGGGATTCCGGGTTCCAACTCCTTCTAGTGGAGGGATGGGGTGATCACCCTCAAGGGAGAGCAGGAGCTCCTCGTAGGCACATGCACCACGTCTAACTGTCGTCATTGGTCGGTTGCTATATTGTGTCCGACTCTTTGTGACCCCATGGACCGCAGCACACCAGGCTTCCCTGTCTTCCAGTCCCCCCAAGTTTGCTCAAGTTCATGTCCACTGAGTCGGTGATGCTATCTAACCATTTCATCCTCTGCCGCCCTCTTCTCCTTTCGCCTTTAATCTTTCCCAGCATCAGGGGCTAGCAATGTACTTAACTCCTCTAGGCCTCAAGTTGCCCCTCTTTGAAATGGAGCTCGTAAGAGCATTTAACTCTCATTCTGAAGGTGAGATAAAAAGAACATCTACAGAAAAGGTTTAGCACAGAGATGAGGACAAAGTACCCAAGAAATCAAATATTAGACTTGCTTCTCCACTTATAAAATATGTAGTCCAGATTAGGTATAGGTAATCTTGAAGATTCTCTTCAGTTCCAAAAATTTCTAATTCTGTTCAATTTCACAGGAGTTAGTAAAACTCTTTAATTTTACGAGGTTTTTTTTTTGCTGTTGTTCTTAAGGTTGATTAAGGTGGGGTGAAAGAGTAGAAATATGGAGTCTCTTTTTGGTCCTTCTGGCATGCCTTACCTGTTAACTTTTTGGTAACAAAACCACTGAAGTGTGTACTAGCTATTGCTCCAAATGTATATTCCAAAGAATATATTTTCCTTGTTTTACCCATCTAAAAGAGAGTGCCATTAGATATGTTTACCAGTTTAAAAAATCAGAAACACAAATATTTTATCAGTGTGCTTAAGTTCCACATGTATCCATGCATGAAATGTTAGCAAAATTTTTTCCTTACTCTAATTTAGTGTTATGATTCATTGAATTACTGGCTTCTTTTAAAAGTCCTTAACTATGGAAATTAATATTCTGCTTCACTCAGACACCTAATACCTAATTGGAATTTAGCTACCCCAAATTCTCATCTGACCAGAAATGCAGAGAAGTGGAGGTATTAGACCAAAAAGGCTTCTGAAAGGCCAAAACTCATAAAGCTAATAAAATTAGCTCTGAGAATAGTCTTGGCTCAGAACCTTGCCATTGCTAATTTATGTAAAAATTATAACAACAGAATAACTTTGGCTGCTTCTTGACAAACAGTGAAAGCGAAAGTCGCTCAGTCATGTCTGACTCTTTGCGACCCCGTGGACTATACAGTCCATGGAATTCTCCAGGCCAGAATACAGGAGGGGGTAGCCGTTCTATTCTGCACACGATCTTCCTAAGCCAGGGATTGAACCCGGGTCTCCTGTACTGCAGGTGGGTTCTTTACCAGCTGAGCCACCAGAAGCAAAGGCTGACAGCATGATAAGGGAAGAAAATGAAAAACCTACCTAAACAATTACACTTGAGCCACACAGGTCATTAAAAATTCTCAGCAGTGTAATATCTGGACTAGGTCTGCAATCACAGAGCGCACACAGTCCTACATTCAGACTTCTGTCTCACCATTTTTAACCTGTGTTAACGCTGAATTTATTTAACTTTTCTATGTAAGAGTCTGCCCGTCAGTACAAGGCAGAAATCCCTTCTAAGAGGGATTTTGTGAGTATAAAATGAAACGATACGTATAAAGCATTTTGCATAGATCAAGGACTCAAAAATGATAGCTAAAAGTAAGAATAAACACTGTCATGGGGGGCTTTAGACTATGGATACTTAACCCTCAACAACTTCAGACAAAGCCATCACCATCACAGAGAACAAGACAATTGATGTACATAATGATGACCTTCCATTACCAGGAAGTGAGGTTGTATTTAAAATACTCGTTCAATAAGCATTCAGCAGCATTTACTGAACTACTATTTTCTCAGCTTCCAGCTGCAGGGGGGTATCCACGAGTGAGACACAGTTGGACCTGAAAGAGCATGTCCCCCTAGTGGAGGAGAGAGAACTGTAAACAATCACAGCATCCTGTGTCCGTAGTAACAGAAGCCTGTCCCAGGTCCCGCGGAAGTCTACAAGCAGCAGCCAGCTTTACCTGGGGCAAAGAGCAAAGGCTTCAGAGAAGACGTGTCCAGCAAGTAGGATTGTGAAAGATCCACGAGAAGGCAGGAAGAGCTGTAAGCGGCACTGACCAAGTGAAGATGCTGAAGCATGGATGGAAAGGCAAGTGGAAAAGGCACAGGGGAGGGATGACGAGAAAGGCCTGATTAAACACACTAAGGAAATTTGGATCCAATCCGAAGGGCATAACAAAGATTTTTAGGCAGGGATGTGTCAGGCTTGGAAGTATGATTCAAACTGACAACTCTGATCATAGTGTGGAGGGTGGATTAAAAGACAGAAGGCAGGGAAGCCAGGTTAGAAGGCTGATGAAAAGTCTACACATGAGAGGAAAAGAGCCTGAATTCAGGTGCTGACTGTGAGATCAGAGTAAAGAGAAGTTTGGGGTGGGGGGTTCATTTTAAACATATTTCAATTCAGCATGTTCGTTTGCAAAATTAAAAAAATCCTCAAAGACATAATCCTTTGCGATCAAGAAAATGTGACTTGCCTGATAGTACTATTTTTGGTGATTTTTAGTGTTACCTAATTCATAGCATGATGGTAGGATGATAACTCTAATCCAAGTTTGAAATAGTATTCTAGTAGGAATTTTGCTAATGGGCCCACCTTTTTCTTCTTTATGATAAGATTTATACTTAGTTCTGATTAACTTACTAAACAGCAAAAAGTAAAGCATGAACTTCAATCGGTATGTTTGAGGGCTTTGCCTAGGAAAACAATCTTGTATGTTGCACTTAATTGCTTTAACTGGCATTTCCAGAAATGTTAGATCTTGTACTGCATTTAATAAAACTCTTCCTATTAGTGAACAATACCTGTGCAAATATTGATGCTAGAATTCCATTTTAATGGAGTTGACATAAAAGACATCACAAGGAGAATCTTGGCCATAAAGCGAACAAATCTAAACGATAAATCTTCCGGTTTGGTTTTGCCTTTTTTAAGGGAAGTGACGAGTCCAGAACAGCAGCAAGAGAACTACTGAACCTGCAGACGGGTCAAGTCAACATATGAGGCACTTGTTAAAGCGAACATGACTCCCACTGCTGAAACTGAGGTTGGTAAGCCTCTCCTCTTAATAGCTGAGAAACAGTTTTCAAGTAGCAGAATGGCAGCTTCTTTGCAAAGAGACGAATCATCACCATTAAAAGATCCTTAAAAGCAAATACAGAACGGTCAGTCAGCCCGATCACCTTAATTTTTAATGAAGGAATATCTCCATACCTATCAACGGATGAGATGAACGTATGAAGGAAAATCTACTATCAATAAAAAGGAAGTGAATTTTTAATATTTCCCTCCCCTCAGACTGTCTATGGTGAGAGGAAACAATATCTGAAAACACAAGAAGGAAACAGGAAAAGTGGGATGTGACGATGTGTCCGTGATAAAACAAGCAGGGGTGGCCGTCATAAAAAAGCCAATGGCTCTTTCTCCCTCCATCAAGGTCACTCTACTGATGGTGGACTCAATAAGATGATAATGCATTTAACCGCTTTCCTTCCATCTGACTTCGACCTCACAAATCCAAATGGCCCTGTTTAACTACCCTGGCCTTTCAGCGTTTCCCTGGACAAAGATAATTAAGGAGATGGTCCTACTCCCTCTACTACAAGAACTGAAAGACAAATAACTTTTAAGAACAGTGCCAGGTGTCGGCTCCACTAAGGTACAATTTTTAAGCTGGAGGTAAAATGAAATAGTGGTTAAATAATCAGAAAAGGTTAACAGTGTTAAGTTTGTTATGTACGGTGGTTTTGATTTCAAATAAAAAGCTTAAAAAGAGTTCCAGGCTCTATCTTAGAGGTCTCAAGACAGCAGGTTCCCTCTCTCCCAGCCGGAAAGTTTAAGATTATGGAAAAAAGGGGCTGTACTGGAACTAACATGACAAAGTGTCATGGAAACGCCCACACATTATTTTAATTTTTTTAAATTTCAGGTCAAGATGTCTGAAATAAAAAATGCAAACACTGCTCTACAACAGTTTTTGTTAGTCATTTTGGAATACTCTATAAGACATCCTGGCTTCTAAATGTACAAAACGAGACTTTTATGTGAAACTTATTTAATTTTCAGAGAGGGGAATAATAACATTTAACAGGGAAACTTTTTAAAATAGCATAGCATGTGGTTTCCCAAACTCAACTATTATTTAAATGTGATGAGCCCTCAAATATTTGTGTACACCTTTAAATTATTATTCTTCCCTTGGGAAATGAATTTCCCATCAGTAATATCCATGCATAAATTGTTTCTGTGATACCAAAGGTGTCGCTGTTTCCATCCTTTTGTAGTAAAAAAGTAAGAGTAGATAATTCAAAACTTACATATACAGGATTGGTAACTAAGAAGCTAGGTATTCTAACTAAAATCAACATAAAAACACTAATTTTCAAACAAGTGGTTTCTTCTAAGTCTTAAAATATATACAATTTCAAGGTTTACTAAAAATATACATAATCTAATCATTTCAACACATCAAAATGTTGATCTCTACGGGGGAAAACCAATTTTGACATGTCAAAAAACAAAGACCACCTACCAAATATCTAAACTGAGACTTCATGTTTAAAGGCCTTAGACATAAATATTATAATAAATTTTCAGTTTAGAGAAAACTACAACAAAAGTCATACAAAACTCATCTATTTTATATATTACTACAGAAATCTGTAATGCCAAGCAAGTTGGTAAAACTAAATTATCATGAGTATTTACTAGAAAACACCTCTTTCAGAAAACAGAATCAAGTGTCATTTTGGCTTAAAAATATTCTATATTTGAGGATATGGAATCACTTTATATATAATCACTTAAGATCGATAACAATGTTTATGTTTATATGCTTTGGATTTGTCCAAATCAATGTGAGAGCAAAAAACTTGCTGTTAACCCTAATCTTTGGAAACCCCTTGCTCATCTCTCCCATTCCTCTAACAGCCCTTATCCATCAAATCCTTTTGGGGAAGTTCCTCAACTTGTATTTATGATTGCCATTGGATCAGCTAAGAACCAGGTCACTGGAAGATCTAACTCATTAAACACTCCAATAGTTGTGGCTTAGCTCTAAGTGTGTAGAAGCTGTGGGCTAACCCAGAAGAGTACAACTAACATCATGCTTAGAAGAAAAATCCTACCGTCCCTGATTTACTTACTTATTTCGACATATCACTCTGTCTCCTTCATAGTACCAAATGCACAATATCTAAATATTTTATTTCTCAAGTGTTTGGTGCAAAAGCACTCATATCTAGGATAAGATCAAATAATTCCACTTATACTTTAAACTACACAAGTATGTACTCATGTGTGTCTGCATATACATATTTGCACAAAGAATAAGAAATCCAGGGCAAAGCAGTAGCATACCACATTAGCGTAAAATCTAAACTTTTATAAAAAGAGGGAAAAGTTAATAAAAACTACTGTTAGACAAAAATTTAAAAGAAATATACTGCTCTACATTTAGCATTTAGGTTTAGATTGTCAGAAAGGTGGTTTGTTAAAAACCCTTATCCACAATTGTTTAAAGTTTAGAAGATAAAATAAATTATAAAGGGGCTGATGCTCCAAAGCCCAATCTCTTAACTGCTGATCAGAACTGAAAATAGATCTTTTTTCCTCCACTAATTGAATGAGTCTGGTTAAACCTTTTGAAATACACTTTAGAAAATACAAGAATACAGCTTAGAACAGGTTCTTTAATTTGGGTCATTTTCTGTTACTTGCAATAGTGACGGGTGCTTAGCAACGCTGTTCTGGTGGCCCTTTTAAGGAAATGAATACCTGGAATACAGCGTTTTAATCTATTTTATGGCATTAATTATCAAGATCACTGCATTTAGACAAGCCTCCTTTGCCACTTCCCTACATTATGAAAGAAAGGAATCCTGTAATAAATTGAATATGTTATTTCAGATGACAGAAGATCCCGTGCACATCCTTTAGCAAGTAAAAATACATAAGGACATAAAAACTAACAGTAAAGAGAAGTCACAGAAAGGGTGAGTTGAAATGTTTAGACAAGGATCCTACACTGAAAATCAGTGTTCAGACATCTGCAAAGGTCCATAGGAAGTTGAGTTCCTCTTTCTCAATCTTTGAGGAAAATTAAATTCTATTATGCCACGCACTAGGCCCCTGGAATGTGATGCGACACAACGGAAATGTAGCTAAGATTTTATTTCATAAAGATTTGCTGAGTCTTTTAAATACTGATTTTATAAAAGAGGATTCTAACATGAGACATGTTCACAAAGAACATCATTTAAATCATGACCAAGTTATTCACATCCTATTTATTTTAACGTGCTCAAAGGATTAACAATCGAGAAGACAAGAAAATCAGGTAAAATCCAGATTTACCAAGTATTTTTAAGAAATCAAACTGCCAGGTTACCCTCTGTAAATACACCCATTCACATCTTATTAATAATCACCAAAATAGTTTAAGAATGTAGTAATTAAAAACACTTGGAATATGACTTTCTACTTTTTTTCAGATCTCAATTATCATTGTTAAAAGTACAACTCTTCTAACTTTTTCCTCAAAATAACACAATTCATTTCAAATTTCTTATCCTAAAGAAGGAAGATATCAATCTTATACACAATCTTTACAGCTAGTAAGACAGCAAGTGAGGCTCTCTTTGTCTACAATGTATCCTAATTTCAGTCTTCAGTGGTCAATTTTTAAAAGCCTTTAACACTTAGCCTCCAAAGCTGAGAAAGGAACCTGGTTAATAATCTGCCATCATATTTTGTAAGTTTCATTCTACCGGTTAATCAGCTTCCTTTTAAATGAAACATACTTCACACTTGATTTCAAATTTACCATCAAACTGTGTAAACCACAGCATACAATGGGATAACACCAACATTTCTCAAGTTTTTTAACCTCTTAAAACTGACAGACTCTTACTTGGGGTTCCGGGGTTTTGAACAGCAGAGTTGCCTCTTAATGTCTGGGAACCCGCAGAAAGAATAAAATGTGTGGCACAATATAGGCTGCACTAAAATAGTCTCCTACCAGGAGGGAGGCTTAGCAAGTTAGCTGTATTTCTCAATTGCCTTCTCTGGATAATTTCAATCCTTTTCTTAAGGGCTACTTTAACAATTAGCACACAGAGGTCTCTGGATGGCTTTCTGAAACACTGAAAACCAGAGAACAAAAGGTTTATTTTAAAAATGAAAACCTTGGCTTGTACAACTCCAGACGTGAATCTGCTTTCAATTACTGAAAGTATTTCCACTTCAGTGGAAGGGGATCAAATCTTCAACTACACCATCTTAAGGCACTGAATTTGATTATACTATGCTTTCGGAAGACAGAATGAGTTTCTGACACAGGCACACATTTTCTGTACATATCATTTAGGAGATATTCCAGAGGGGGGAAAGATACCAGCACAGCGCAAGGTTGGAAATTCGACTTATCATTCTGAAAGCTGCCACAGATCTTTGTTTTATTCTAGTAAAACACATACATAAATGGGGCAATGAATTTTACTTCAACAGACGGTGTGCAAGCTTTTTTTTCCCCCCAGAAATCATTCCCAAGTAGTTCTTCCAAGGGAGTAACCTGCACTGAAGCACAACGGTAAAGTTGGATTTGTTTTAAAGGCTGCCCTGCAAAAACCCTCTCGTGGCAAAATTCACACGCTAAGTATTTCGCAGAAGAAAAACTGCTCTTTTCATTACTAGCCTTTCCACCCCTCCCATGAAACCACTGGCATGATGGATTTTAGTTCAGGAAACCAAAGGGCTGACTGATTTCGGCTCAATGCAGATTTTAAAACCCAACAGACATAAATTATCCAAAACCACTCGAGCTCAAGATGCGCGCCCCCACGAATTCAACACCGCACACCGCAAAAGTCACCGAAGGCAGCAAAAACGCCAGCTTCCCCTCCCGAGTGAGCGCGGGATACTACTCATAAAACGGCCACCTAATTAAAAATCCCCGGGAACAAAAGACTCCATGCTCCCCGCGGCTATACCTGCAACCGCTCCGAGTGCCCAGGAGTCCAGGAGAAAGTTCAGCCTCCACCTCCTCTCGCCACCCCCCAAAAAGGTGGCCCCTCAGGGGTTAAAATGCCACCTCATTTCGGATGCTAATGTGGCCTCGGCCCCGATTCCCACCCGCGCGGAGAGCCTTCCCCCCTCTCGACCCCACCGGGGAGGAGATCGCGGCCGCCGCTACGGGCGCCGCCGCCGCGGTCCCCGGGCGCGAACGAGCGATCGAGCCGCGTGATCCAGCCGCGCGGGAAGCCGCGCGAGGAGCCGCCCAGGCCGCCGGGCCGCCGCTCACCCACCTTGCCGCGGCGCGCCCTCGCTGTGGCCGTGCGGAGCCGAGCCCAGCGCTGCCAAGTTGCCTCGGTCTGGAGCGTATCATGTTACAGCGCCGGGCTCGGGGCTCCGGCTGCGAGCGGCAGCCAGACATGATAGGCTGAGGCTCCTCTGTTTACACCCGGCCGCCGAGGGGGCGGCGGCGGCGCTTAACCCCTTCGCTCCGGGCCGGGCCGGGCCGCTGCCGCCGCCGCCCCCCGCTGGCCCAGCGCCCCGCCGCCCGCGCTCCCGGTCGCCGCTCCCTGACCCTCCCCTTCTACACACACACACACACGCATGCACGCATGCATGCCTGCATGCACGCGCGGCCCGGGCCAGCTCCACGGCCATCCCCCACGCCGAGCGAAAACTGCATCCCAAACTGGTTCCAGGCATGCTCTTAAGACCCCGATTGGAGGTATTTCACACACACACCACACACACACACACACACACACACACACACGCGCGTGCGGACCCGCACACGCAGACTCTCAAACATCAATATTCCCTCCTGGGCATTTGCAGGTTGCAGTAGATTTTTTTCCAAATCGCTTTTTCTCCAGAAGCGCGACTTTGCTGTGCTCACAAAAGAACCTCTTTCCCCAGCGCAGGAATGAATCTCGACCCCCCTGAGCCGCCACCCGGTAAACCTTACACGGCGGCGGCGTGGACTTCACCCGGATGCGAGCGGTGGCCGCGCGCCCCCTCGTCGCGGCCGAACTACTAAGTCCTGGAGCTGGCGGGGCGCGCCGCTCGGGGAAGGTGGGCGGCGGGGGGTCGCCGGCAGGGCCTGGAGTCCAGCGGCGGTGGCGGCGGGCGCGGCTTGTGTGTGCATGTGTGTGTGTCGCTTGGGAACTGCAGCGGGGACCGACTCGGCCCGGATCGCCCCTCGGCCTGGGCTGCTGGCGCTCGGCCACTCAGGTCGGCCTTGGGGGCCCCCGGGCCGGGGGACGGCGGGGCTGCTTCGCGACCCTATGGTGCTCTCCCGGGTCTCGGACCCCATCCACGCCAACCGGGGGGCCAGACCCGCACCCCGGGGAGGGGAGGAGGTCCTCGGGGTTGGAAGCATGTGCTCAAGTGGTCTGAGCGAACTCTGAATGATGCACCAGGGCTGGACAACCCGTATCTGGAATACCTAATGTGGCTTCCTTCACTTTTAAATGCAAGACACTTGATACTGCAAGATCTTACATTTTAATTTTTTTAATTGCCTTTTTCTCCCTCTAGATTCACTTTTATCATGATTTTTGCATTGCCTCTGGGACAGCGTCCCTCCTCCCTTTAATTTCTCTTTCTTCTAGAAGATTCCATCCCCTTCAGCCTCTTCCTCCATTTAACTAAGAAGGGGATGACTAAATGTCCATAGATTCACCAGAGTTTTCTTCCAGTCCCTCCAAACCCCTCAAGTATTATTATGAATAAAGAAACAAAGATAACACAAGCAGCATTTTTACAATACCGGGATCAATCAACATAACGTTATCTCATTAGCCGTCATTCCACGTTTTAACTCTCATCTAAAAATAGTACACCGAAAAAAGGACCACTTAAGAAAGGGTCTGCGTTTTTCCTTCATTTGTGAATAAGACCCAAGAAAGATTATATTCTTTCCTCATCTCCATGATCCAACAACTGTGATTTCTCTTCCCTCTTTAGGTTTTCCTGACCTTAACTCTGATCGCTTTTTAAAGGTAAAGGTACAGCCATGTGACCACAGCTCACCTACCTCTTACTTGATACCTCTCCTGTCCAGGTTTCATCACCATCTAACATCCATTGTCATTCATGGAAATGTCTGATGTGGAAGCAACGTCTCTGCACCTCAGCGTTCTTTTCTTTCAGTAACAATGACTCTTCTCCAATCACGACTCACAAACACATTCTAATACATGATTATCGCAAGTATCCTGCTTACTCTTCCCTGAGTGATCAATATATCCACTCTTTAATGAGGCCATCATTAAGATATCAGAGAAAGTATTTAAGCATTCCTTTGGCACAGTCAAAATTTCGAAGTTATCTCAAGGTTTTGAAATTCTCCTTAGTAAAATTGGGTCAAAAAATAGAACAATAGGTATTTTGTGGGGCACTGAAAGACTTCTAAGTTCTTAAGCAAATATCTTCCTAAGTCATAATATTTTGAAAAGGATCCTTACATGAATGACTGTAATGTATGTGACTCTTGGTGGTGATGGGAGGGTGGGCAGGGACTGCCTGAAGTAATTGCAAATAAACACGTTAGAACGGTTATAGGTCCTGTAATATGAAGAAAACACATTCAATTGGAATCTAAGAAGAATTATATAGGTACAACATTGTGGCTTGAGAATTTCCCCAGACCGGTGGGCTTGTGAATGCTTCAGATATATACCCCTGTGTTTTTGATGACACCAATTATCAGATCTGGATTTGAACTAGAACATTAGGAGACAGGAAGATGAGCACTCTTGAGGAATGAAAGGTTTTTAAATCTTAAATCATCGCTTGGGTCAAGATGAATCTCAAGAAGACTGATATTTGGCACGCTCATTTCCCCAGATAAATACTATGTAAATTGGTCACTGATGGATAGCATTTATTAAAATTCCAATTTAACATGCTAATTAAGCCATGCCTATCTATAAATATCAGATACAGGTTAGGTAAAATTTTTTATGGGACTACATTGGAATCTTCTACATGTATAGCTAATTCTACCTTTTCTGAATACAAAACTAATTATTTTCAAATTGGACCAAGACATTATTCCTTGAGAATGATCAAGGGCTGACTTTGACCACAGCTGAGCAGCAGCAGCAGCAGCAGCAGCAGCCCATGGGGAAGGAAAGGGAGAGATGGGATTTTAAACAGTTTCTATTGCTAAAAGTGAAGGATGGTTTCCATATATATCTTCCTAAGAAAAGGTACAAGGTTTTCTGGCCACACCCATCCCTGCATTAAATCACTGCCATCTTTTCAATATTGGGGTCCACTGAAGAATCTCATACCCAGACACATAATAAGGCACACATTGAACGTGTATTTTCATTTCCTATCGTTTGCCATATTGCTGCTGTCAGGAATAATTAGCCTTATGGATACTGCCTTCTATAACTTAAGCATTTCTTGTCTGAGATCTGCAGAATTCCCTGCAGTTCCATGAGCAGACACTATCAAATATGTTGAATTATGTGGCTATTTTATGTTGTGAATAAATAACCACATGGAATCATACTTGTGCTGTTAAATGAATTTTACTTATAACTGAATTTAGTTCTTTAGGCATAAAAGCCTAATGACTGCACACCATGAAAAAGATTTTTAAAAATGCATGAACCAAATCAAATCAAAGCAAATTGTGTTTTAGAAAAAAAAAGTCCATGCGTGAGCTGTTACTTCAAATGGGCACCAACTTAGCTTTAATATTAAGAGCTCTTCTGACCTCTTGCTACATAGGCCCAAAGCTTTGAAGAAAAAGTAGAGTTTAACCAAAACTGGGATGATTATCTTCTTGTTAATGGTTAAGCACCAATCCATATTTTCAGAGATGCCCATAAAAAATCATAATCAAACACTTTTAGCTGTGTTATATATGTGAATATGATAAAAACTAACAGTGAGCACTTTGTATGACTGTCACTATACTGAACATTTGACATATACCATTTTTATTAATTTTCTAAAGCCCCAGCGAGAAAGTAATATTATTATCCCATTTTACAGATGAGGAAACCAGAGGTCAAAGAGCCCACATGGAGTGTCAGAGACGAAACCCAGCCCCAGGTCCTCAACTCATTTCACAAACACTTAGTATCGACTCATTAGTAAAAACTGGCAATAGCAATGTAGTTCACTTTCGAAATAAGATTCGTCAGGATAATCCACACCAAGGACTTGAAAACATGACAGTCAATTTTAAAAACTGATCATTTGTGGATGTGGGAGCAGAAAAAAAGAAGAGGCGCCACATCTGATTCCTCCTATGTTTTGAAGCAGCTTTTAGAGTTAAGGGAACAAGTAATACAGGTTTCCCTGGTGGCTCAGCGGTAAAGGATGTGCCTGTCAATGCAGGAGACACAGGTTCAGTCCCTGGGGTGGGAAGATACCCTGGAGAAGGAACTGGCAACCCACTTCAGTATTCTTACCTGGAAAATTCCACGAACAGAGGAGACTGGTGGGCTCTAGTTCATGGAGTCCCAAAGAGTTGGACATGACTGAGCAACTAAATAACAATAGGTCAATATGTATCTGTCTATCTAGAATTTAGTTTCTCTAAACAGACTTTGTTAAAAACTATACAATTTATTATGAAACTAAACTCAGCATTATATTCTATTAGTAATACATGTATGAAATGTGATACTTCATTTTTTGTTTCTGCTGTTTTCCAACTAAAGTTACTTTCTAAATAAATATTTTCAACAGTTGTTCTGAAAAACTTGTCAGGTTACTTCCACTTTTACTGATATTTCTGTTAATATAGACTTCCCAGGTGGCACAGTTGGTAAAGAATCCGTCTGCAATGCAAGAGACTTTGGAGGCGTGGGTTCAATTCCTGGGTTGGGAAGATCCCCTGGAGGAGTAAATGGCAACCCACTCCAGTATTTTTGCCTGGAAAATCCCATGGACAGAGGAGCCTAGCGGGCTACAGTCCATGGGTTCTCAACGTCTCAGACACAACTTAGTGACTGAGCATGCACGCACACACTTATATATAATTGTTCTTTTTAAAATAACCAATATATCAAAGAAACTGTGTCACTGAAATTACAGTACACTGACATCAATTGGTACATAATAATTGTACAATTAGTTTAGTTACATGCTGTAAATAAAATTTGAGACTTTATCTTCTGTTTTGTAAAGTGTTATTTTGTCAGGAGCACAAAAATCCCAAAGAGCTATGTGGGCTCTGTTATAAGCTAACATAAACTTTATTTTAAATCATATTTCCAGGTCCTTTTTCCAGTAAAGTTCACTTATCATTTACACTGGAACAGAAATAAAGGTTTGAAAAAAAGACATACTAAAGGCCAATTCATAATTTTTCACAGATGTCTACAGTAAATCTAAAAGGCTAGTATAATATGTAGGTGATCCTTTGATCCAAACTACAGAAAAATCCACCCACAATATAGCTATTTATTTCACAACTGTTTGAAATGACCCACATCCAAATTCATTTCTAAAAGGTAAGTTTTCTTCTTTATTTTTAGAAGCATTATGTTATTTCACCAAAATCACAAATGGCTTCTGAAATCTGATCCATGATGAAGACTTACGACACTTCATCTCCCATCGGTCACATGTGTTGTGTGTCCAAAGCACTGGGTCTGATTTCTGTCTTATGGTGGATGACCTTGGGTGGAGGATGACCTTGGGCAGCAGCATGCTGAGTCCTCCACAGCCCAGGCAGGCAGGAAGGAGGGGAATAGGATGTGGATGTGTAGAATGAGGTCTGGACGCCTTGCAGGGGGGCAATCAAGCAATACACTGTATCCAGAAGGCTTACCGGGCTTGAGCCATGTGCCAGCAGACACCCAAGTGGGAGGGATATGGGTAAGGAAGAGAGGTCATTCCTCTCTAGGGGTGAGAGCAGGACAGGCCCAGGGGCACAAAGCTTTGAGAGAAATCCAGACAGCCAGCAAGAGGTCGGATGATGATGGCCCACACTCTGTCTGTGGAGTGTGTTTCTCTCTGAATAAATCCACATCTTACCTATCACTTTGTCTCATACTGAGTTCTTTCTGCAATGAGACATCAAGAACCTGAGCTTTATTAGGACCTGAAACCAGAAGCGATTCAATCATGCAGGGCAGCACATGGTGATCTGTGACTCAGAGATGCTGCCATGTCCAGTGGAGAGAGACTCAGAACACCGGAGACTCATGAACAATACTGAAACCCCCAACAAGTGGAAGAAGTTAGCATTCTTCATTCCAGAGAAGATCACAATTTGATAATCTCAAGAAACTCATCAAGAGACCACCTGAGGCCAGATTAAAAACTGCAGGCCCCGCACACACCTTGATCCTTGTTCTAAACTCCTCACCAAATCCCACTGGGTTGGGACACAGTTTCGAGGTCATTAGCCCCACTGTGGCCCTCTTTGCATGACAAAGCAATAAAACTATTCTTTTCTATCACCCCTATCCCCCCCCCAAAAAAAGAGGTTGGATGGGGGTAGGGATGCCAGGAACTGCGTACATAGCAAGAGCTGAGGGCCCAATCAAGCCACCGAATGTCCAAAGGCAATGTTACAAGTGGGTGTGTAGCAGTGTGTGGAACCCTAGTTGTATGTGAGTCAACCTCCACATGGAGATGTACAGGAGTGGCCAAGAAAGACGGAGTGTCACTCATCCTTGGCAGGTTGGACACAAGGTCCAAAAACAGCAAGACGAATTCCCAGGCTCACCCGGGGATGGCAGCGTTTATCCATGCTGGCAATTTATTGGGGTTCAACTTATTTGTAGCTTTTGACAATATGAATGCATTGGGGGGGGGTGCTTTGAAAGTACATAGATATGTGATAAATAAAAATGATTGAATTGTTTTAAATCCTTCAATCTGGACTATTTGTTTCCAGCCATCATTCTACTCACTCAACTCCAAAGCATATTTTTGTGTTAGTTCTCAAAAACTAACAACTAACTCAGATGTCAAAAAGCCAGGCCATAGATCTTTGGAATTAAATATACATAAGCAATTTGTTTTCTTTGTTCAGATGCTAGAATTTAGTCCATTGATGGCTAGTGATGAAGTGATGTGGTCGGGTGGGTAGTTGTCTGTAAAGGCACTAGCTACCTGCAGGTCAAATCCCTCTTGCAGTGGAGAGAAGACAGAAATCACACAAACGCCTAGTGCTCAGTTACTCAGACCCTTTGCGACCCCATGGACTGTAGCCCGCCAGGTTCCTCTGTTCATGGGGTTCCCCAAGTAAGAATACTGGAGTGGGTTGCCATTTCCTCCTCCAGGGGACCTTCACAATCCAGGGATCAAACCCACATCTTTTGCATCTCCTATATTGGCAAGTGGGTTCTTTCCCACCGTGCCGCCTGGGAAGCCCTACTGGTTAAACTTCTAGAGTCACTCTTCAAAATTTATAATATCAAAAAATTTCCAAAGAACCCATAGGTATTAAGATCATTTTTGCAAATAGTTTATCAGGTCTTTATTGACAAACAAATCTGGATAATCAATATTAATTTTTAAAAGTTTTAATTAAAATGTTTTTTCTAAACTTTTTGCTCAGGAAAGTAGATTTTTTCCCCCCTGCTAGTCACAAGGATAATTAAATTTTACCCTCACCAGAGGGGCGGGACAGTTCTGTCTTTGGCTGTAAAGGTGGCAGGGATTCTAATTTACTATTGACAGTGGTTCTTTCACTTTGATAGATGTAAATTCAACTTCATTTATTGAATGCCTATTATGTGCCTGAAACACCTTAAATACTTTGGTTTGAAATGCCATTTATAAACCTCACAGGGCAAGACTAGTTTAAAATTAATGTAGAAAACTTTATTTCCATTGTTTAAAATACTCTGTAGGGGAAAACACACTGTGGGCAAATTTCTACCTGGTATCTGCCTTGGTTCATAAAAACAAACAAACAAATGAGTGTGCTGAGGGGCCTGCTGGGGCAATGTAGGAGTTTACAGGGGATCATACAAAGGTACACCTTAAGGACTGCCTGAGAAGAAATGAATTCTCTAGAAATGGGGAGGTGACGGAGAATAAAGAGAAAAACAGGTAGAGACAGAGGCTGACAGGTAAGGAAATCTCTAGTTACAGTGTATCTAGTCCTGTAGGCTTGCAGTTTCTGGGTGACAGCAAGCTTCAGGGGCTGTCTCTTTTAGAATTGGCACAAAGGGAATTAGGTCTTTCAGAAGACAGAGAGGAATTGAAAGGCAAAATAAGGGCATCTATTTATTTGATGCAAACCAAGGTGACTCTAGCCCCCCACGGCCATCCCACCGCAGTCTGAAAATCCTGACCACATTAAGGCAAGTGTCCAGGTGAAGAGTCGGACCCAAGACTGCACAGGCGTTTCAGAGTCTAGCTTCCCTGATGACAATTTGACTCCAAAATAGAAACCACTGTGAAAATACGTGGAACTCCATGTTATTTTTGGCCAAAGGCCTTTGCAAGATCTTCCAAAAAGGGTTTGTACAATGTGATTTCCTTCACATGAATTTTAAAGATTAAGGCAGAACAAGTTAGAGTATTTTTGAATTAATTTCATAATATTACTCATTAGATCAATATATCACAGTGTCATTTTAACTACAGAGTCCAATATAGCTTTCAACCAGATGATATAGGTGTCTAGAATTAGTAGAAAGGCTCTAACATTTAGGTGCAAGTCTAGGTTGAATAACTGTACCCTTCTTGCCTGTGTTCTAGAATCGATGGTGGGTAAATTTCTCTTCAAGAAATTTCTGGTAGGGTTTCAGAAGGATAGTTATAATGAGGACTTTTCTAACTGGAAAAAAAAGGCAGTTAGATTAGTTGTGACTAACAACAATTTATGATTAGTGAGCAAGGTCCTAAATTATAGCAGCATATTCACTCCATAAAAAGCTTATTCCATTGCTTGCTGATTTTTTCTAGCAACTTTAATAAAAAAAAAAAATGTAGTGTCATAATCAGCAATAGGAAAATCCGTGGCTGTGATTCAGATAAGCAGGCATCTTTTTGCCCACGCCTTAGGTGATGTGAAGAGACACCGCTGAAATGGATGATAAAATGGGCTCAGTGCAAAAGAAAAGAACCTATAAAGAACAAAGCAGCTTTGATAGTTTGCAGACTGAAACCAGTGAAAACACATCACAGTCCGCCCTTCAGGGATTTCTCCACTTGTCTACAATTTCTCTGAGAATTGGGAAATTCAGGTTCTGGACATAGCTCTTCTGATGGGCTGTGTAATCTTGCTAAATCTTAGTTTATCTGGGCTTCAATTTTTCCCTCTAAAAAGGGGAATATCTCTCGGGTCTTCTGAATCCTTTAAATGGCCATGCAAGAATTTCTTCGTACCCCTTTAATGTTCTAGGATAACAGTTTTCAGTTCATAGATATTTCTATTCATTTCTTGTTTTCTTCACGTTTTTCTTTTATCCATCTTGATTTTCCATTGACCTGATTGTTTGTTTGTCTGTCCATCTACTCACAGTATAAAGATCAAATTTTGTTTACTTTGAAGAATGAGTAAAGAGTAAAGAAAGAGTAAAAGGGGTCAGTCGTTTCCATATGTTGACATTTTAAGGCAGATGTGATTTAGAAAACAGCTGTTCTCAGCTTTATTCTACTCCATATTTTAACCTCCCATGTGTTGAGATACCAGCCTCAATCTACTGTCTGTTAGAGATGAGAGGTTCTCTTTCATAAGAACAGCACTGATGATTAATGAAGCCAAGAGAAGTAGTGAGGCATGCGCGAGCCCTATTATTATTATGTTTGTTATCATATTGTTATCATATGGTTTGTTATTATATCGTTAGTGGCAATCACATCTATTTATTCTTCTCAGCTAAGATTTACATCTCTTGCAAGGTCTCTTGTCTTTCATTGCCTCTGTATCCTTTCAACAACTTCAAGTAAGGTGGGCTACAAAGAGAAGGCTCTGGGAAAGTATAGGTTAGAGCAGGGGTCCCCTACCCCCGGGATCTAATGCTTGATGATCTGAGGTGGAGCTGCTATAATAAAAATAACACTTGCAATAAAGTACACAATTAACGACCCTGATGCTGGGAAAGATTGAGGGCAGGAGGAGAAGGGGGCAAGTGAGGATGAGATGGTTGGATGGCATTGCCTGCAATGGACACTAGTTTGAGCAAACTCTGGGAGATGGTGAAGGACAGGGAAGCCTGGTGTGCCGCAGTCCATGGGGTCACAGAGACAGATACCACTGAACAACTGAACAGCAACAATAAAAGAACACAATAAAAGTAACGTGTCTGAATCATCCCGAAACCATGCTCCACCCCAGTCAGTGAAAAAATTATCCTTCATGAAAATGGTCCCTGGTGCCAAAAAGGTTGGGGCCACTGCCTGAAAGCACATCACTGGTTTCCTGCATTGAAGAGATCACAGAGCATCACCAAACGTTAGGACCCAGAAGAAACTTACAGCTCCTTGTGGAACCCTCTTGCCTTCCTACAGTGAAGCCAGTGAGTGTGACCCCAAAGACAAACATCTCCTCTATTTATTAGCAATTCTAAATATCGCTAACATGACCACCTCCTCATATTTCATTAAGCAAAAAAGTAGAGAGAGGCGTTAAAATCTGCCTAAAGGCATCTATCAAAGTGAAAGAACCGCTGTCAATAGAAAATTAGAATGCCCTCAACCTTCACAGTCAAACACTGCTGCCCCGCCCCCTCTGATGAATGTGAAATTTAATTAATTATCATTGTAACTAGCAGGAAAAAAACAATCTACTTTTCCTGAGCCTAGAATTAGAACGTGTCTAATTTTCTATTTCCTTTTTTTTTTTCTATTTCAAAAGGATTGAGATTTGTCAAAGAGTTAAATATATATCCATATCCAATTTTCCTCCAATTATGAAGAAATAAACCAACTTCAGGGCTTTCTATTACCTGGTTCAACAGTGACTTTGGTGCCTTTCGGCTCTCCTGAGAGAGTATGTAAAGATGATCTTTCTCTGCAGAGACAGTATCTACTCATGCCTAAAAAGGGAAGATTTGAAAATTCTTAAATATTCTCTTCTGCCTTTTCCCCTATCCTATTTCAAATCAATTTCCTATTTTCTCACATTCCTCCCGGCTGGCAGCTGCCCCTTCTGAGCCTTTATCTGGCGGGAGGAAGACAGGCAGGCAAGCAGTTGCCTGTTCACTTGATGTCGGTCCTGTTCCCAGGCTGGAGACAGAATGTCTGATCTCCATATTGTTAGCAGCTTCCAATTGCCCTCATCTTCAAAAGCATCTAACACTTGGGTCCACAGGCTGGGGTCCCCTGTCTTTCTTTTCAGTGGGAATTAAAACCTTTCTGTTCTTTGAAAGAAGACTTCTGGAAAAAAAAAAGAGAAACAGTCATAATAACCAACCCATAAGTCAGGTCACTAAACGAAAAAAAATATTCACCTGCAGTGTAAACACAGAGGATGGAAGAAGTCATGTAATAAACACTGTATTTGTCGACTGTCTGAAGCAAGACAGCTGAAGAGAAATAGCTTTCAGTCTTGCAAGGACTCCCCTGAACAACACCAGAACTTCCATAAAACCATGGAACTGATGAGGGCCACCGGCAAAAACCACAAAAAAGATCTCCCCTTGCCCTCCAGCACAGACAGCTACTTCAGTGAAAATGGCATGTAGCCTTGATGTGTTTGACTTTGCATCAGATGCTCCTTGGTATACATCCAGAATTATATTTTTATAGACTTCAGAGATCCCAATGAAAGAAAGCTCGTGTCCTAGCGCTTCCCATGGAAATGCCCCCATCTTTTCTGTATCCATTGTTGTACTGATTCCTGCTGAACTGATGTGCTCAGACCTTTGGCTCAGCTCCTGTGGCTGCTCTCGCCACCCCCTTCTTCCCCTGCCCCACAGAGGTCCAGCCCAGCTAGGACGAAGGACTGTCACTCTTGGTAAGGCTTACTGAGTTCTCTCATTTGACTTTCTTTCCAAATGGATTTCTAAGTCCTTTTTATTTTTTCTTATAGTGCACAGGAAAAGAAAATCATCATCTGGTCTAATCTCTGAAATAGAGTCTTATAAGCTCCAAGAAAACAGGGAGAAAAGGCCAGTTTAAAAATAAAATATACTGATACACTATTCTTCTAGTTTTAATTCTAAGAAGTATGATCATTAAGTTCTAAATAACGTACAAGATACACATTTCCATAAACCAGATCCCTCTTCTGATTTCTCTCTCTTTTTTTTTTAACTCCAAGTTGTTACCATTAGAATAGTCATCTCCTGTCCCTGGGTGAGAAATAGCGGGAAGACTTCTGTTTTCAGAAGTACCTCTTTCATCCATGCTTTTTCTTTAAATTTCATTTTATTTAAATTTCCAACTTCGGAATCTCATCACATCTACCATAGATGCATCAATAGCCTGTGCCACGGTCCTTGCATGCCTACTCCAAACCACATTCGGGTCAGACCTTCCAATGACTTATTTGCAAATGCTCCTCCCATGCTCAAAGCCTCACTGGTTCCCTATTGACTACAGAATAACCCCCATCACCAACTATTATCCAGGAGAACCATCTTAGTCTTATCTCACACTTGACATAGGATTTTTCTCAAATACACCTCTCCCCCTTTCCTGCCACTTTGTCACATCACTCCCTCTGCCTAGATGTCCTTCTTTGGTCCCCCCCCTACTCCATCCTTCCTTTCTCTCTCTCCGTACCCCCTCCTTTTATTTCTCTCTGATTCCCATAACCACTGCCATCTCACAAGGCCTAACTAACCAAGTATGAAAGCGCCAGTTGCTCAGTCACGTCTGACTCTTGGGGACCCCACGGACTGTAGCCCACCAGGCTCCTCCATTTGTGGGATCTTCTGAGCAAGAATATTGGATGCTGTTCCTTTAACTTCAATTGCCTCACCAGGCTTCCCTGGTGGCTCAGAGGGTAAAGCGCCTGCCCGCGATGCGGGAGACTCAGGTTCGATTCCTGGGTTAGGAAGATATCCTGGAGAAGAAAATGGCAACCCACTCCGGTACTCTTGCCTGGAAAATCCCATGGATGGAGAAGCCTGTAGCCTATAGCCTATGGTAGGCTACAGCCTATGGTAGGCTACAGTCCATGGGGTCGCAAACAGTCAGACACGACTGAGCGACTTCACTTTCACTTTCACCAGGCTCATAGCCAATCACTTAATGGCTTCAATAGTATGTCTACAGGCATCTAAAATGCAACATGTTCAAAGCTAATATAATCATCTTTTAGGAATTCCCTGGTGGTCCAGTGGTTAGGACTCCACACTTTTATTGCTGAGGGCCCAGGTTCAAGTTCTGGTCAGGGAACTAAGATCCTACAAGCTGCCCAGTGAGGTCTAAACAATAAAATAATATAAAAATAAAGACCTCATCACAGCTGAACCGAAACCCTGACTCTGAGTAGTTTTCCTTCAAAAAAATGAAATGAAATAAAATAATCATCTGCCACAAACTTCCATCTCTTCCTGGATTCCTGGAGTCAGTGAACAAAAAAATCTGTGTCCATCCAAACGCTCAAGAAACTTGGAAGCGGTTTCTTTTACCAGTACCGCCTTCCCCATTCGCTACACTGAATCTACCTGTAGGCCCGCCACCACTTTCACAATTTCCATTACTACCATGTCTACTTCCGTTGATGCATCCATCATTTTTCACTTGGATGTAACATCATACCTGCCTCTATCCTTACCTTCCTCTCACATTCTTCACGCTCCATTCAGAAAAATCTTTCAAAAAGGTGCAAATCATGATACCAATTTCCTGACTGAAAAACTCTGAATGACTCCCCACTGCCATGATGATAACACCCCAATTCCTAAGTAGAGCTGATGAGATACTCTGAGACCTCACAGCTCCTTGTACTTTCAACCACAGTGACAATTGCTGGCACCGTGCATAGGATATTCCTAATCTTTGGACTAGCATCCATCTTCCCTTAGCTAATAGCTAATAGAATTAGCTAACAGCTAATAGCTTCCCTATTTTTCTTTCAGTCTCATCTTAGATGTCTCCTCTGCCTGACTCGAAAGCTTTCCTGTCTCCTGGTGGCTAGATGTCAGTTGATTATTGCATAGTCACCAAATTAAGAAAACATAACAATCACAACACTTATTACATTCTACGTATTGCCTTAAAGTTACAGAATTGGAGAAGAATATGGAAACAGAGGCAGCATCATTATTTCTGACAGGCACTGGCTGCATGTTAATTTGCAAAAATTCTTTTGAGTCTGAAAGATGCAAAGATTATCCTCCCGTTTGTGGAATATGAACAGTCATAAAGTCTTCAAGTACATTCATACCTGAGTTCAAATTCTGTCTCTTGGGACTTCCCCGGTGGTCCAGTGGTTGAGAGTCTGTGCTCCCAGTGCAGAGGGCAGGGGTTTGATCCCTGGTTGGGAGCTAAGATCTTGCAAGCCACACACTGAGGAAAAAAAAATATCCTGCCTCTTCCACTTACTAGATGTGTGATCTTGGGTAAATCGCTTGACATTTTTAAGCCTTGTGTATGTATGCAAATTAGGAATAATACCTATGTCACTGGATTTTTGTTAAAGTTAAATGAGATAATCTATGAAACATATGTATCATAGGGCTTAAATATACTAGAAATTCAAAAGCAGGGTTCATATTTCATTCAACATTCAATCCCTAACAGTATTAGCTATGTGTAGACACTGAATAAACTGGCCTACCTGAATTGAATTTGTGGCAGATTTTGAACTACGGATTAATTACCAACTGTAGCTGTTAGATAATTATTTGATCCTACAGTAATAAAGGTTTATAAATTTGCCAAATGTCAAGGCCAATCATTTGAATTTGATCTGTATTGGTAAGGCAAAACAGTTCTACTCCTTGGCACTAAGAGAAACGTTAATTCAATTAATCACTATAGGCAATAAATTACTTAAAAAACTAATACTGGATCTAAAGAATTTAAAATGTAGGTGTGATATAAGTGAAGACAAGTATTTAAGCATTTCTATTTTCATCATACTCATTTATATCACATGAAGAAATTGCTTATGCAATTTATATATGAACATGGAAATAAATTTCATAATCAAACATAGCACTCAATCACTGATTTAAAAGCTAAAATTAAACAATTTTCATGGACACAAATAAAAATTAGAGTAGGTTATTAATGTCCAACAGTGCCAAGCAATGCTTAACAGTCCTATAATATCATGGAATTGGAGTATAATTTAGAAATGGAGGCAGTGTCATTGTTTCTGACATGCATTTGGTTGTATGTTAATTGGCAAAAACTCTTTGATTCTGGAAGATACAAAGATTAGCCTCCTGTTTCTGTAATATCAATAGTCACAAAATGCCAAATATATTTCAGCCCCCCCCCCCCCAAAAAAAGATGGGAGTTGGTTAGAGTCTTTGGAAGAAGTTGTCTCAGGATCTATTGGGTCAAAAGATAGACTATATTTCCTAGCACTGGGAAATATTAGACTTGACTCCCTGTGTGCCAGAGATATTTGCACCCAGACTAAACAGTATTTATCCACTGTGCTTACTGGAACAGGGAAGCACTTATATCAGTCCAATCCCCTTAATAAGAATTAGTTTCCATCAGAGACAGGAAAACTAATGATACAAATCATTCCCCTTATTATTTTCTTTAGTATTATGTACTTCCTCTTGGAGAAATTAAAATATTCTGCTTGGAAAATTTAGCAGAGTGAAATATTTTTTAAAGGCATCATATATTTTTAAAAAATCTTTGTTATTTTAATGTACGCAGTTATAACAAAATATATGGGCTGCACAAGTCACACAAAGCTTCCCAAAGATCCCTGTTTCTGGCTTCATGGCATCATTCCTGGAACTCCGTCTGCAAGTGATTGATGGAATTAAAAGTTGACCCAAAGAAAACCAACTATTGGCAGGGCCAGCATCCAGTAAACGTCTGTCAGGATTGCTCTGACCAGCATGGGCTGCACTCCGCTCTAGATGGAGACTAGACTCCATTGACCAGATCCTGCTTTGGAGAAGCTAGGTCTGCAGATAAAATGGGGGAACATCGACCAGCAGTGGTGTGAGAAGCAGAAGCAGAGAACTGTAACTCGGTAGCGATGGGTATTTCTCAATGCTCCCTCCACCCCCCTAAAGCCTGGCTCAACCATTGCTCATGTGTTGCAATTGACATTTGTTTCTTCCAGGCCTATGGACATGGGTTTCTGTGTTTCTCTCTTTCTTTGCCAAGTTTCCTGATCATACTTCTTTACCGCCCAGATAACTCGAGTACCTCTAAATCCTTATATTCCAAAAGCACCCAACGCAGCATCCACCAGCATTCTGACTCCAGGCTGGGTTTCTCCATAACGTTGATTAGTTAATATTTACTCACAAAAACTGAGCTTATAAGAAATGTCTCTTTAAAAATGTGTTGTATTAAAAAAAAAAGAAAAAAAAATGTGTTGTATTTAGAGCAAATACATTAGCATACTTTTTTTTTTATTGCCAAAATGTTTTGAATAATCATCTGTCAATCACATTTCCCTTTTGTGGGAAGAGAAAGGTCAGCAAGTTGGCAAAAAAAAAAAAAAAAGTGACAGCTCTGGATAGGGTTTTGGTAGGTGGGGATAAAAAGTCACTTCTCATGTACGCAGCTGCGTGTAATGAATGCAACATGTTTGAGGCCTATTCTTGGATCAGTTCCCCTACATTTTAAACTCAACTTTTCTTGGCAAGGTTTCTGGGGCCATACTGTGTATGTGTCTGAATTCCTTCAGCCAAAATCTCTTAATATGAAAATTCAGCAGTATTGCAGTCTGTGTAGATGTCATGACTCAAAATCCAGTCTGTTTTATGTACCCTGTGACTCCGGACTGACCTCTTTATTACTATGGGCTTATTTTTAGCACAAAGTGATATTTATCTATGTCATTTTCTAAGGCCATATATAAAGATGGGTATATATATTATCCTGTAGACTTAGAGTTTACAAGGAATATGTATGGAAGGAAAGCATCTTTTAAGTGAATTAACAGAAAACACATATAACCCAAACCACAGCCTGGCTTTTACCTTAATGAGTAACAATTCCATTGCTGCAAAGAGAGCCAAGCAAGTTCCATCCTGGGGAACCCGGCTTCCTTTCTCTCCCAAAGGAGAAGTTCCTCTCAAAATATGGCCACCCCTCCCTCAAAGCAAACGGAAACTCCCTTTTGCATGTTTAAGGTTTCACTTCTATATTCTGGAATTAAGGCTGTATTTGAAAAAATAATTTTTCAGAAATGTGATATCCGTCACAAATACATCTGAATGTCCAAACATCAAAACAAAAGTTATAACACAGATTCTCTTCAACGAGTATAAGTAAAAAGTGGAATATTTTCCCAAGTGAAAAAACCCACGATGATGTTTTTAAAAATTTATGAATCTGAAAAGTCTTACTGACTGGGTCCCTAGAAGTCATTCAGCACATAAAGAATTTAAATATCAAATCTGAACAGTAACACAAAAAGATTTTGAAAATAAGCTAGAAATCATGAACAGATGCCTCAGCATGAAAGAAATTAGAAATATAAATATGCAAAACTGAAAGGCAAATATTTTGGAAACATGTTTGGAAATTCAATAATTTTCAACAGATAATGAACATGGAGGTATTTTATTTTCTATTTAGAAGATTGTGAATTGTTCTATAAATTTAACAATTAATCTTAACATTTTAAATTATATTTGTCAAAGTATTAAGCCTAGGTTCAAAATCACATGGAGTTTTAAAATACTTGTCAGATCAAGTAATGAGATAATAACAGGTTTTTGTTTCATATTAAGGAAAGTGATCTGGGCCCAAAAGATATTAAGATATTGAAATAAGGTCTAAATATTCTGAAATACAATTAGTTTACCACAAAGTACATTAATGACTAAATTAATCCCTATTTTATTTTAGCTTCTGGTAAAAGTAGGGTTCTAGTTGTACAAAGGAAATTGACAACACAATGAAAATGATGGAAAAAGCATCCACTCATGTTTTTCTTTATATTTCTGAAAAGAGATTTACCTAAGTGTCAATGATGGTGTGACAGTCCTTCGTCATTACCTTATTGTAATAACTATCTTCAGGCCGCTTCTTTGATTTAAAATTTTTTCTAGGGCAGTGTGTCTGCTTTCATTAGTTTTTTTTAAGTCAAAGATTAAAAACTAGATAAAATACTACATTCTCCGTGGTTCTCCAATATTGGAGTGTGGAAGGAGCTAAGCTACCCGTGCAACCAATTACTTTCTCCGGTAAATCCATTATTTGTCAGAATACTGCAAAATATCCATGAGAACTGAACTGATGGTCCATGCGTAAATACTGGCACTGCTTAAAGTAAAAGAGACATTTACTCCCAAACCAAATTACATTTGGAACATTTTGGAAAGAAATGCATAATAAACCATTGCAGAAATCCTAACATGTTCAATTTCCACTTTGAGCGTTTTTGATTCAACTCTTTTGTGGCCAACTCAGTGGAGTTCATTCAGCAAAAGAAAGCAATATATTTTGATAGAAAGAATGGAAGCACGAGGTTTCGGAGATTAACCAGGGATCAATCTGGTCTTGACTAACCATCCTTGCGGGCACTTGGAAACATCTGTGTTTCATCAGACACTCCTGAAAACGCAGTGCATACCACCACGGAAAAGTCTCCTCCAAACTCTCTCCCTTTCTAATGGAATGTTTTACCAAGATTTGTTTTATATGTTTGACAGAAAATAAATTACTAAGATACAGGAGATTGTCTGAAGATTTGTGATCCTTACAGAGTAGGTTAATATGAGTTAGACAAGATCAGCCTTCAGGATATGTAAGAAGTACAAATGTTTTCAGTAGTTGTCTTGGGCAAGCGGAATAATATGGATTGCTTGACTTTTTTTTTTTTTAAAGAAATTTAAAACAATAAAAAACAATAAACATCTTCCTTGATCACTCCAGAGACTGTAATTCAGTTCACATAGTCCCCTAAATTATATAAAATTTATTTTCTGAAGCCATTACTTAAAAGTGCGACGGCTAGTGTGGAAAGAAAAATAAGGAGTTAATGAGTCAAGTGTTTATTTCCTTAGATGATTATCTTCATTATTAAAAGCAAAATAATGTAGCAAGTGGGTATTCTCAAAAAAATCTAAAAATAAGGATCAATGTGCAAGCACTAAATTTTGATATAACATCTCAGACATCTTTCCGATATGTTATGCCATATCATCAAAATGATATAGTTTTTACATAATATATTTTTCTTAACACATTATACCTTGTTTTACTGTTCTGTTGATTGTTTCAAGTTAAGAAAATGATGGATAAAATGGTAATAACACAGATTAAAGTGAAAACTCTATCGTGCCAGTAACCATTACTTTGAGAATAACATAACATTCTTGAGTAAATAAATTTCCAGTATTTTTATGTTTTTTTTATTTTTAAAACCTTTTATTTTCTATTGGGGTCATTAGTCGTTCAGTCACGTCCAACTCTTTGCAACTCCATGGGCTGTATCCTGCCAGGCTTCTCTGTCTATAGGATTTTCCAGGCAAGAATACTGGAGTGGGTTGCCATTCCCTTTTCCAGATATTGGGGTATACTTGATTAACAATGTTGTTCTGTTGGTTTCAGGTGTATAGCCAAGTGATTTAGTTATGCATGCATCTGTCCTTTCATTTCAGTCATAACTGATGAGGTTAGATATAATTTTAGGAGATAAGGTCAGCAAAAATTTAACTCATAAAAATGGCACTCTTCTCTGTATTATTATTCTCTCCTTTTAAATTCCTCTTAATCTTGATTGTTAAAAAAAACAAACAAAAAAAGCAAGTCTGTGGTTGGAGGGAGGAGGATAGCTGATCCTGCCTCTAGCAAACATACTCAGTTCCCTATAGAATTAACTTAAAAATAGGTCAATTTAGCTCATTTTAAGCAGATTGTGTTGATTTTGTCCATTCATTGTTTCTTTTAAGGGTAGTAACATGGTAAAATTTGTGCAAAATCTTCAAATTAAACACTTATTTTGGACATTCTTACATTGAAAATTTTTGGTCATATACATTTTAAAAAATTCAGGCCTAAATCAGAGACAACAGCAATTAAACAAATTGAACACGAATGAACAAAATTGTGTAAAAAATATAAATCAACAGGGAAGATAAAGTGCTAGAGAAAAAGACTTTAACTGAAAGCCTCAAATCTAAGAAATGAAAATGCAACTTGCCATTAAAGATTTATTAAGATATTTTTACCCTGAAATTTATAAGAAACATTCCATTTACATTTTTCGTTTTTCACCTTTTCAGAAAGAGCTGCTAATTAAATTGCCACATTTAATGTTTCTAAAAATTTTTAACTTTTTCCATTAACTGTAGACTATTACCAATTGCAAACAAAAAAAGTAGGAAATATTGGGCCAGTCGACAATTTAAAATATAATTGAATGACAGTTCTTAGCTTACTTACTGTAGGGTTTTCCATACACTTCATTTTAATTCTTGTATACTTTTACAAGTAAAAATGCTTTTTCAAGAACATATTTGTGGGACACTGATAATCCTGCCTTATTTTTTCCTTGAGTAATACAACACAGTAAGATAAAGTAACAGAACTCTTAAGTACCTTTTTTCCACTAACTATAATATGGGAAGAGAATGACTAAAGTTAATGTAAAGTATAGGTTTAACAGTCACTGAATGTAAGTGAAAGTCAAGCAACATCTAAATGTTCTTCCTCATGCCTTATAAGTAGCTCATTAGAATATATTAAAACTATTTTAAATCTTAAAGTATGGCTTATTAGCAACTACCAAAAACATTCTCTCAAAATTAAACATCTTATTGTTACGGTTGATGATAAACAGGTGTTCCTTATTTTAAAAATAAATTGGCCATCTTGGAATTTGCAATATTAACATATGAAGCTTTGCATACATTTTAGAAAACACGAGTGTTTTGTAGTGGTATTGTTCCCTTGCTCATTGCTGACTTTTAACTTTTAGTTTATTTCACTGAACTTCATTAACTCCGTTTTTAAAGCCTTTGGAGTGAGCAGTTTTTCAGAACACTGCCGCCTTAACACTGGACATCGCCAAGCAGTCGGAAAGAATAATGCAGCCATATTGACCACAGCTGTGAAAACTTTTACATTATGGGTTTCATATTCAGAGCTATTTGGGACTAAACTTTAACTTCTGCAAATAAAGGGTGATCTGAAAGAAAGGGTTTTAAGGATGTGAAGAAATAACTAATATCTTCTTTACAACCCTCTACCAAACCTCTTCTTCTGTAAATACTTCATATAACCCTACCAGAACTCTGAAAATAAAATGACAGTAAAGAAAATTTTTAAATTCATACACACATGAACAAAGGGAAGAGGAAATGCAATGACAGCAGAAAAGGATGTTGACAAATTTTGGAAGATGGAAAACAAACAGAATGGTGATAATGGTGAAGCAGAGGGAAGGGGTTAAAGCCCAAGGGCCATTAGAAAGGAAAACCCACAAGGGCAAGCTGAGTTTTTCCTTCAGACCTCAGAAAGTCATGGGAAACGGATGCCTGGCGTGAAGTCTGATGTGTGGAAAATTAATTTTTAAAGTAATCTTATTCACCACACCTTAGAAACTATTTACTGCCTATTTTGTACATTTAATAAAGGAGAGTTCAGGAACTGAGCCAAATCGTTGAGGCAGCATCATTCTGAGATTAGGAGCAGGGACTATGGAACAAGACTGGCTGACACTAGGTCTGTGACCTCCCCATATCTTACTTTCTGAGCCTCAGTAGCATCATCTGTAAAATGGGGCACCAATACCACCAACCTCATAGAGTTGCTATAAGTATGAAATGAGTTAATATGTAAGTGGCTTGCTGAGAATTGTGCATGGCGGTTGTGTGTGATTTTTTTTTAAATAAGGAATTGTAGTATGAGAGGCAAAATTAAAAAATTTGTTCTCATACATTTAGCACATTTTTTCCCCAAGAAAGTTCAGCCCAATACACAGTGAACCTGAATGGCAAGTCGATTCTAAGATTCTAATTTCAAGTGATTCCTCCAGAAGGGATGATTTCCAGGTCTCCACCAAACCCAGAGAGAATTCTTAAATTGGTTCCTTGGGATCTTTCCTGCTCAATGATGCCCTAATTTACACTTCATAATTTGCAGCCTGCACGTGAGGCATTGTTGAACAGTCTGAACTGAAAAGAAATTCTTATCATAATTAATTTTTAAGGCAGCAGGGACTTGATTATGAGGTTACCCGAAGCCAACAACAGAAGCGGCGATATCAACGTGACAACAGGTCAAAGTAACGCAGGGACGCATTCCAGGCTACCACAGAATTCATGTGTTTTGGTTTCAAAAGATGCAACTTCACTTCATGATGCCATTTGCAAAGAACTACAGCCCACTGCTTACTTGGCCTTAGCAGCTTCTAATGTCACAGCTTACACTCCTGTAAAAGGAATTTTTTAAAAACTATAGCTACCCATGGATAAGTAGGCACCTTTACTGCATTTAAAGAATTTTGCATGGCTTCAGAAGTGTTTTATGACAGAGGGCTGCATTTGCATTACAAATAGTTTTTATATAGACAAAAAAGAGAAGACTGGGCTTGGAGATGAGGGATATTTTACCAGAAAGAATTTAGGAAGTTATCTTAAGACAGTTTCCTCTTAACCGCAGAGGGATTCATCTCCCAGGGCAATTGCCTAAGAAGAAAATTGCAAAGCTGGCATTTAAATCTGACCTTCAACCAATGGTAATCCAGGATGATGAACTTCAGTGGGAACCTGGGAATTCTGAAGGGCCATTACGGCCCCTGAGGTCACGGTCGGGAGGACCTTCGCTAGCTGAGTCAGACCTCCATAAGCTGCAAATCAAGAATATGAATATTCCCTGCTGATTAGAAACAGCTTTGAGTGTTTCTTTTCTTCATAGCTCATTTCATTTTATTTTCTTTTGTTTTAAAAGAATCCTAATAAGCATAAATATAGAACAGATCCATATGAATGCAAGAGCAGACATCTCAGTTCTCTTTGATTCTCACATTTCGCTTTCTTGCTCATCCTTACTGCTCTGAATCTGAAGATAGTTATGGCCAGAGGCTAAACATTGACTAACAGAAGTTCTCTCTTCTGGATTCTTTTGGGAATTCTCAGGAGAGCACCCAGCAACAAATGGGAATTAAGATAATACACCTCCTATTTATTTTATCTTTCAAAGTCATACATACAGCATGTAATAAGGGCAGAAACTCTGATCTAGAAGGATGAGTGTATTGTGCCAGGGCTTAAGTTTATTCCTCGCTTGGCCACTGGCTTAGGGAAGTGACAGTGCATAATCATTAGTGTTTCTAAGCTGTCACTTTGGGGATGGTATCTTTTCTATCGCCTTTTTCTCAGCATGACTGGCAGTGAGAGGGCCAGAAGATAACAAAGGATGATGGTAATGGACGTGAAGATGAAGATGGGTAAGGTGATGAAGATATATACAAGGGCTCACAAAATCTGGGTTTCAACTAGTCTAAGGGAAAGTTTTCTTTTTTTTTTCCAAATTGCAGTATAGTTGATTTACAATGTTATGTTAGTTTCTATGACACAAATGAACTTATCTACAAAACAGAAACAGACTAACAGGGAAAGTTTTATTCCAAAATGCCACTTCTCGGGTGACATTGCACGCATTTCAGAATTACCTTCCCCAAGCTGTTCTGCAAGCTGTCCAGTGATGAAACCTCGCTAGTCCCTGGAAGAACTAGATTTATTTCTACGGCACTCAACCTTTTCCCCTTGCACTTATGTCAACTCCTGGTCATCCAGACAACATATATGCTAGAAGCAAGTGGCTTCCAAAATGGAGATGTACATAGGACATAAGAAAACTTGCCTCTCCACGTGGAGATATGACATCTAAGGGAGTTAAATAAAATCCAGAATTCCAAACTGTTGATTTATTATTGGTTTGCTATCATGGCTCCAACCTAGAATATCTTTATAACAACCATTACTTTAGACATGCTTATAGTTTGGTATATGTCCATTTATCAATCCTAACATGAATGTTCACAATATACAATCATATTCAAAAGGTTTTGCCTCCAAAGAGGCCATAGTTAAACTAAAAATTTCCTTTAATTTCTATGAACAACTGTACCTATGCTCCACTTTTAAATTTTATAAGGGCTCTAGAAACTTCCAGACAAAACTCATCATTTCACAGAAGAATCCCAGAGACCATACCTCTCAAATTATTGGCCATATGTGGGAATAATAAATCCTCACCAGGATAGTACAGTATGTGCTGTGTGTGTTTGAGAGAGAGACAGAGAGAGAGAGATGCACAATAGATTATTCTCTCTGGGTGACTGGGACCAATCATGTAGTAATCCAAGTGACAGTGCTTGAGCCAAGTCAACTGTTCAGCATTAATTCATGTTGTAACTACAAATAGATTAATTTAAAGCAAGACTTCATCCACCTTAGAACTGCACAATATTTGCCTCTTAAAACACATCTATATTTGTGAGAGTCAGAAATTCATTCAAAATATAAGGTTGCCTGCGAATTGGGCAACATTATAAAAATCAGAGAGATTTGCTCAAATCCCACTTCTGCCCCTTACTGGATACAATCAGACACATTTCTTAACTTTTCTTAACCTCAGTTTCCTCATCTGAAAAATGGGGAAATTAATAGGATTTGCTTTATAGGGTTTATATAAAAAGTTAAATAAGATCATGAGTAACATACATTTAGCAAAGAGACAGCATAATACACTCAGGAAGCACTTGTTATGGTCTTTAATAATTAAAATCTTTAAATGAATAAATAAACAGAAGGTCCTGGCAACTCAGAATTGTCAGCATTGATCTGAAGATTAATTCTCCAAAACTATTTTAAAAATCACCTTCTATATATAATCTCCTTGTGACTTCTATGTCTTCTATATATAATCTCCTGTGACTTTCATGCATAACCGCAAAGGCAGAATGTGATTCAGAAGAGAGGGGCCAGTCACATCACTCTAAGGGCTTATCTCAGAATTCCTCCTTTCAGTTCTTAAGTCCTTGGTTCCTGAATCTCCCCACAGGTCCCAGTTCTGTGTCTGTAAACCCCTAGTAGACCCAGAAACCCTCTTTCCAAATAAGTAAAGCACATTATGAATTCTACAGTTAAACAGACGTTGCTCTTGGAGAACCTGTTGTATACGTTCTCTATTTCTGACTTGTTTTCTTGACTTGTTATCTGAAAATAAAAGTGAAGCCATACCTAACAGGACTGTCCGGCTTCTCCATCAGCATCGCTGTCTACTGCAATCCAACACACTATACCTTTCGATTGAAATATTCTGCTTTTCTGGCCTGATTTTCTTTGTTCCCCAATATTTTCAAAAACACTTGATCCCAAGGCAAATCATAGAGCACCTACAGAGATAAATACTTTGGAAATAATAATATAATAATTCATTTTATATTTTAATTTAAGGCCAAATTAGAGTTTTTTCCAAAATTAGGGATATTAAAAAACCATATACTGTAACATGTCTTTATGTATCAATTCAAACTTTGAAATGTAAATCTTCCTTTTGGAGAGATGTGTAGATACCAAACATTTAGTGAAAACATGAAAAATGTCCTTGATCATCTATATTTTCAAAGAGTATGTTAGAAACATAAATCATCAAAATGATGGACTCTTCTTGGCTTTTTTCTTTCTTGTTTTTGGCTCTGTCCTAAGAACATGGATTTTTAACTCTGCCAAATTTACATGAAATATAACTATCATTTAGAAAAATGTAAATCTCTTTTTTGTCCTGATACCTATTTTTGTCTTTCCTTCTTGACACTTGAATATGCCAATGTAATACTTATTTTTCCCCCTCAAAGTGATTTTTAAGCTTTTATTGGATAATAAGTCATTTCTGGCATTGACTATTTTAGCTATAGGAGACTATATTTTAGGAATACTTTTTCTATCATTGTTCTACACATTGATGTTAGCAACCCATAAAACATGAATGCAAGCAAAATGTAAAAGAATATACAAGATAGGGGTATATTGTTCACAAAGTAACAGGGTTGGATAATTTTTTGCATTGGTGATAATGATTCTTATATTTGATTATTGAGAAACTAATAAACATTCAAATCTTACATAGCACAGATCAATGAGAAACAAAATTGAAGATTTATTCCCTATTATTGTTTTCCATTCTGCATATTAGATTGGAAATAGAAATTCACTACCTTAGAATTAAGTATTTTGTTATTCATATTTACTCACAATATACTGAGTGACACAATTATGATGAAGACATAGAAAGGACACAGACAGTCATGTAGACGTTACTGTAAGAATTCATAAAGCTACTGTAAAGATCCTGTAAGACACCAGAAAAGACCCTGCATTGCAGGCTTAGATTGTTTTTTCGATCAGTAAGATCATTTCCATGTCATTAATAGGGAAGACCACTTATTAGGGTATGGTTTGTATAACTGGATAGACAGATTTATTATCTTAAAACAAATTCTATCAAGGAATAATATTATTACAGTTACTTTGGGAAATCACTTGCGACCCTCAGAAAAGTCACATGCATATGACCTGATTTAAGTCATGAGTTATTAACCTCAGCTGAACTCAGGAATAAAATCTCATAAATACCTTGAAAAAATGTAGTGTATCAGAAGAAATGTTAAACTGAAATAAAAACAATCAGGAGACAGCCAGATCATGAAAAATTGCTTGATTCGAAGAACTTTTAAAGGTTAGAGCTCTGTTAGAGGTTTAAAAGACAGAAAGCAATATGAGAGAGAAAATACAAGGAAGGAAAAGATTAATATGCTCCCTGCCTACTTTTTGTTTTATGATGCTCATTTTTTTTTTTTCCCTAAGAAGTTACCATTTTTGCAGCTGGTCAGAAATATCACATTTCTTGATGTCTCAAAAGGTTTTATATGACTAAGCTTCACCATACTTTAACTTATATAACATATTAAGCAGCTGTTGAAAATAAAAAGGCATTATAGATATTTGAAAAGAGACACCAGTGAGAGAAAAGCAATTTCTCCTGGGGTGTGCATTAAGACTACTTATTTCCTATAATATTCAAATTTTCACCAATATTATAGCAACTAACCGTAGGGATTCTAAAATATAGGCTCCAGGTGCTTTTTACTTGAGACAATTTCTTGGTGCTTTTACAAGTTTGGTTAAAAGTTTTATTTTTAATTAATTAAACATATGGTATGTTGGGGAGGTGGGGATTGGATTTATTATAAGGTGTCTCAGGATGACAAGCATGCCAAACAACTCCTTTTAAATGACTATAAGTAGCTTAGTATAAGTGCACTTTATGATGTGAAGAAGAAAAAAAAAAAAGCATATCAGATCACGACTAAAAAAAATCTATATTTAAATTAGGTCAATTTTCACTTCGAGATCATTGTTTAAAATTTTAATAAGCATTTATTTTATGTTGATATATTTTAAGTTTTTCTGTTTTTAGATAGATTGGCAACTTAGGATAATTAAAATACTTGCACACAGCTGTTTATTCACTGTCATAAATGCAAACAGGTAAATGATACCTCTCTGCTAATGAACCTGACTTTATATTAACTTAACATTTCTATATGCAACTTTTTTGCTCCATCTTTGCCTGTTTCTCTTTTCATGCCAAGTGAATAAATGAATATATGAAAGTTGATTTCTAGTAAAAAGAAATGTTCAAACCTGGCTCCCAGTCAAAGGGTTCATGTATAATATAATAGATGTATATTAGTTCTTTCCAATTTCAGAGCAAAATAATTTCGGAGTACTAATTTTGGTTATAACATTATATATTTCTTAAAGACACGAAAGTTAAACTGACTTCCTTTCTGCTGCCAAAAAATCTATAGCACATTTCCGACATTTGAAATGTTACATTCTCTTTTGGAATCAAAGACAACAGTGACAGAATGATGAGACCATTCAAATATGCCATGAGACTTGAAAATCTTTGTGGTCAGAAAATACAGTTACAGAAGCAAGGAAAAGTTGGCCTTCCTTCTCTCTCCTGTGAAAGATCCGGCTGAAATCCATAGGCTTATGGAAAAAATGGACTTAACAGATATTTAAATATTTTGAAATGGTATGTCGATAAATAGTGTGTCACCAATTAGTATTCAAAACAAGAAAATTATCCACCAGTTTAGCCAACATCAAAGGTTGAGATCTAGTGAAGTGGCACAAATGAAATCACTGGAAAGCTGAAAATTGTTTTAATCTTTCAGTTACTGTAATAGTAGATTTTTAAAAAATAAATGCAAAGCTGATATCTATTTTGTACCTTTCTCTCTTCTAAGTGATTTTGGTCTCTATCTATGTGTGTTCTGAACAATTATTTCATATATGATGTAAACAGCAAAGTTTTTTTTTTAATCTGTTTATTTCACTGCACTGCATGTGGGATCTTATCTCCCCAGCTAGGGATAGAACCTGTGCTCCCTGAATTAAAAGTGCAGAGTCTTAACTACTGGACTGCCAGGGAAGTCCCAACAGCAAAACTTTTACACAGTCCCATAATAATAATTCTCTGGGAAATTTTATAAGGATTTATTTTGCACATTTCTTCAGGTTAGTTCAGTATTACACATGTTCTGAGTGAACCACATTTCTAGGCAAGTGCAGAATCAGAATTCCTATTTTAAAGAGTTACTTCAAACCCAAAGGGCTAAGGTAGATTTTGGAAATGTAGTTGATGCTTTTAAAAAAGAAAGCTCATTTGTCTTTTCTCATGCAGACACATCATAAAATAACTAGATTGTTAAAAAAACTAATTTTTCTTAAGCCATAGTATTTTTCCATATTGGTTATAAAAATGGTTGATTTCACTTAACTATTCTTTTAAAAGAAATTAATGTCAGTATACATTTCTGAATAGTTTTCAAGTACTTTACAAAATTAAGTAACATCCACAATAGGGATAAATTTTGACAGAACAACCAGGAGCAGAGAGCATGAACTATTAGGGAAATAAACCCTGGTTTGGTCTGATCTGATATCAAAAAAAGTCCAATCACCACAAATAGGCACAAAATTTGACTGTAGTTTCTTAGCAACTATAACAAAAAATGAAAATGTTAAGTTACATAGTTTCCACTTGCTGAAAGAAGAAATCAAATTTATTGGCAAGAATAAATTTTTCCAGGAACTAAACTCAGGAAGGAATATATTATATAAGATAACGAACACAATCTTCAGCTATGATCTTACAACTTCTATAACTGTCTCACTATGCCAATATATTCCAACCTTAGGACAATTTTGTGCTACTGGATTAAGTTATGTTCTCATTGATATTATGGCCTCTTGATTTAAGAGATTTACTATAATTAGTGTTGACAGGATTGAGTCCTCATGTTGGTTGAAAGCTCCTCCAAGGACAGAAACTGTCTCGGATCTACACTTCAAAGTGTTTATTAAATGAGTGATTGTTTACCTCCTTCCATTAGCAGCTTGAATGAAATACCCTGAATGACAGTTTAGTTGGGAATAGAAATCACTTATTTTTCCTCTGCACATCAAAAGCATTTTGAAAAAAAAAATCTTTTCTTTTCTGTTTATACTCTTAGAAGACTTCTGCTTGAGAGGTGATTCTCTGGAGGTAATCTGTTCTCTCAGGTTACTTTAGCATTTTTCTCTCTATTCTTAACATTTCAAATTTTCTTACCAAAAGTATCTTTTTCCCTGCTCTGCACATGTCATCATTCAGTTCTGGAAAATCCTTAGTTCTAATCCCTTTGAAGGCTGCTTTTCTCTATTTCTTTCTCTTTCTGATATTCTCCAAACCTGTAAATTGTAGGCAATTATTTTATTCTCCATATTTCTTATTTGTTCATTCTTATTTTTTTCAATCTCTATTTCTTTATGCTCTCTTTGAATTTCTTAAGCCTAACTTTCAGTCCCCTATTTTTCTCCATCTATGCTGAATTTAGAGATTTATCTTACTTATTATGTTTTTCTAGACCATACTTTTCAGAATTTTTAACAGTACTTTTTCACATACTTTGCTCTCCTCTGTCGAATTTGTTTTCATAGCTTCTTATTCTTTACGAATGCTATCCCTTCCCTCATCACTTTGAGGATAACTAACATGCTTATTTAAAACTAATTATTTTTACTTCATGTGCAGTAAATTCATCTCCCAAACACTGTTTTTACTGACTTGCTTAGCATTAATGTTACTTATCTATCTTGGGATTTTGATTTGCATATTCATTTTGAATAGTATTCCATATATACTCTTTCTTCATTCATATCTCCCTGTTTTGAAGTGTTTTGCTGCATTCACCCAGCCCCCCACAAGCCCAGTCCAGAATCAGATCAGTAGCTTGGAGCTCTTGTTCTGTCACAAAGCTGGGAATATTACACATCCAAATTCCAAGTCAGGGAGTATGCGGGCTCAGGCCTTGGCTAGCAGGCTGAGTCTGCTTCATCCGACCACGTCCCATACTCAGTTTTCTAGGGAGACCTTTTCTCCCAGCTTCCTTTTGCTACTCTGCAGTCCCTGGTTTCAAGCTCAGAGACTGGCTCAGGTCCAAGCCTTTGATGGATCACTGTTAGCCCTGGGCATCCAGCCGGAGACAGCTTCCTGCCTGCTCCTGACTGCTTTCCTACCAAACTTCAGTAGGTCCTCACTTCCGCTTCACTTAGCTGGTATATTCCTGTTTCATTTTTCAGCCACAGAGATATTTATCTTGTTTCTTTTCTGTTACTTTAACATCTTATCTATCAGCTTTGATACTTAGATCCAAGGAGGCAGGGAGGGGATGTCTGTGTGAGGACAGGGTGGAGATGAAAGTGTAAGCACACGACACCATGTTCACAGGGAATCTTCATTGTTTTCTGAACTACATCGCCATCCTATGAACAAACACACCCAAGGGATGACATCTTCTCTTGGAACCTCAGTTTAGGAGAAGAGACAGCTCCGTGGAACTTCCTCTACCCCAACAGCTAAACCAAGCACCCCGGAGTACTTGAATTAGACTCATCTGAAACCCTCATTTAAAAATGCACATACTTGGGCCTCTCTCCAGATTTACCGTGTGGGAATATCTGAGGTTGGGAGCCCAGGAGTTTGCATATTTAACTGCACTCGAGCCCGTTTTCTGCAAACAAGTCTAAAGAATCAGTGCCTCTCCAACAACCTCCTAGTTGTCAGATCCTGTTTCTGAGACTCTCCCAGGTTCTCTCCTGTGATCCCAGGAGGAACAGTGAAGGCTTTGAACATAACCAGCAACTTCAGATACTCTACAGGAAACACTTGTCATCCAAAGCCCTTCAGGAAGTATCTTAAAAGCAAGAAGGCATGCAAAAAGCATGCTAGTTACCACCAAGAGACAAGTTCAAGCCATCTCAAAGCTCAGAAGTGAGGAGAGCTATCAGGGACAGGCTTTAGATAACTGCCCTTGACCACTGGGCAGGACTTAGGGATAAGTCCACGTATCAAACCATCACAGCTGATGGGGTGTCACAGCAGGGTAATGCCTGGTTTGAACTCTCTCCGAGACCTCCCTTAAAGCACACTGAAGCAATGACAGAAGAAACGTGAGTCAAATAATGAAAAATGATAACAAATGCTTCTCCCATGCACATTAATGGACAAGGAGAATGCATCTTGAGGGGAAAAAAAGGAGAAAATATTCAAAATATACTTTAGTTCAAATAGAGCGAATGAAAAAAAAATGCTTTCATCTCTCCCATTAGCAATGCAATATGGTAAATCAAAACTAAAGGGCGACGCTTCTGCCCAAATATTTCCATAACCTGGGAAAACTTTTCTTTTTTTTCTTTTTGTTCATGTGCTCGCTGTTTGTAGTCCTCAGTTTGAAGACAATTTCTCATCTTTGTCCTTGCTCTGCTGTTAGCCCCGCCTCACCGCTTCTTAATTTCCATGTGGCATTGAGATTTCTTGAGCATCCAAGTAGAAAGCAAGTCCCATTAATTATAGCAATGTGTTGTAAAGAGTCGCAAAATTATTTTACATGGGGAAAAAAAATCATTAAAAAAAATTAGCTCAGAATGAATCATTAGCGATACCCAGCAAAGAGAATTACTGTGCTTCTCTAAAGACAGAGGGGAAGCTGACTCTTGCATCTTAAGGTTCCGTGGCCTTCTCTCATACCTACTGTGACATCCAGATATAACTGTCAACATTGCAGGGTTAAAAGTCTTTCTGAGTGTGCTACACCATTTCCAGAACAAGAAAATCAGAATATTGCCTGATGAGTGATTATACACATGACTACATCATCATAATCGTCTTCTTTATTATGCTGACATTTCCTCAGCATATCTTTCATGTTCTGTATTAGGCACTGTTGTTGTTTTGTTGGGATTTTGAATAGAAGGACATGATCCTTGTGAACTTAAAATTATAAAATGTAATCCAGTAATCATGGGCCTCCCAGGTGGTGCGAGTGGTAAAGAACCTGCCTGCCAATACAGGAGATGTTAGAGACACAAGTTTGATCCCTGGATCGGGAAGATCCCCTGGAGGAGGACATGGCAACCCACTCCAGTATTCTTGCCTGGAGAATCCCATGGATAGAGAGGCCTAGTGGGCTGCAGTCCATGGGGTCACAAGAGTCGGACACGACTGAAGTGACTTAGCAGCAGCAGCAGCAGTAATACCCAAAGAAAATGTGCTTTTTTGGTGTGCTCATATCACTAAGGTATGGTCCTCAGGATGGATTTAAGTATATTATATAAGACAAACAAGCTCTCTGCAGGTTAACGTCTATCGGACAAATAAACCACATGAGTGGACGTAAGGTGTAGAGTGCTTATCATCCAGTTCTGAAGGACTAGAAGTGGCTGGAGGAGGGTGGGGGGGAGAGCCCATAGCAGTGCAACTGTGGGAAGAGTGCCATTATCTGTGTTGGGGAACACCCAGCTCTGGAGCTGGGTCTGTGCGAGAAGGGAAAACTGCACCAGAGCTCACTGGGCTAGTTCACTTAATATGAGACCAGGGGGCCTTCGCTCAGGCTGCTGGGATGAAAGGAAACATGCCACTTTGTAACTCAAACTGGAATAGGAACTGTATTTCTTATAGAAATTGTGATATAACAGAGCTATGGCATTTTATCTTCCTAGGACCCTGCTGCCAGAGAGATGCTAGCTGCCCCAATCAGATAAACACCTGCTTTGTGGCTGGGAGGCAAGACCAAAAATGTTCACTAGGGCAATCTGGCGTGGCCCTTCCCTGGTGAGAAAGGGTCTCTAGAAACCTCCTTGCAATGCTGAAAGTGGATGTTGCTAGGAGTCCCATGTATTTACCCTGACTCTTCAGTTATTCTTTCCCTCATTTGGGGTGTTTACCTCATTTGTCAGAGTGTCATAGCACAGACGAAGCAAGTAATTTGAAACCTCTGCCCGCCATGTTTACCTAAATCCTTGACTGGCCCCAGTTATCTGGGAAACCAAGCCTGAGGTTTCCCATCTTTAAATAATGCCCATTCTGCTAACTTAACAGGAAAGAGGTTGCTGAAAGACCCACAGACTACCTCAAGTGATCCTCTGGTGAGTATTTCATCATGAATAACACTGGCCAGAAGCCCTGGTTTCTTGAAGAAGAATGCTTCCTGAATGGATGCATAAATTCTATTTCACCCATACTGAATCCACTGAACTTTAATGGGAAAAGAGTGTAATATAAAAGATGACTTTTTATTTTAGACTTTTCAACTGGGCAAGTTCAATTTGATTTTTAAAAAAGAGCCATAGTGTTTGGTGATGCTAACCAACCATAGCGGGTGGCCTTATCTCTAGTTCCTTGCCGTCCCACCTCTGTAGCACACTCAAGTCAAGAATTCTTTTTATTTTCTCCTTTTCAAGATCGGAGCCCTTTTAGTCCACAGAAGGGCTTCCCTGGTGGCTAAGTTGGTAAAGAATCCACTTGCAATGCCGGAGACACGGGTTTGATCCCTGGGTCCAGAAGATCGCCTGCAGGAGGAAATGGCAACCCACTCCGGTATTCTTGCCTGGAGAATCCCATGGACAGAGGAGCCTGGCGGGCAACAGTCCACGGGGTCACAAACAGTCGGACACGACTGAATGACTAAACCACCAGCACCAGGCTAATCCACAGAAAATAAACATTTGCAATTGATCCTAAGGTTTTCTCTGGAAGAACATGATCTTTCCGGTCAGTCAGTTCTCCAACCCTTACCCCATTTTCCAGGAATCCAATTTATATCTCTGCCTGCATTTTATTTAGCTTTTATTTTCACAGAAGGAAATGTCTATTAAGGAATTTGGATGCAAGGACCTCAGGGAGGAATGGTTGATAAATTGGTGTCTGTTTGTTTGTTTGTTTGTTTTGGCAGAATCTGGGAGAAAAGGTTTAAATACAACTAAGTTAATACTTATCTCTATTCTTAATGATTTACTAACAAGAGGATCTGAAAAAAGAAACTCTCTGGTCAATATCTCTCCCACTGCACACTGGGGTGTTAGCTTACTGCCCTGGTTGTTTTTTTTTCCCATGGTGAGTTTATGATTATACTTCTAGATGACTCTTACAAAGATAGAGAGCCAAGATTCAAGGTGAGCTCATCTCTGAAGAAAGAAATGAAAGGTACGTTTGTCCTCTGTAGTTCAGGTTTATAAAAATGGGCAGGAGTTTACTAAAAATGCTTGGAAAAAAGGTCAAGGTTACTTGTAATAATTTTGTGTACATCAATTCTGAAAGGGATTTTTAATGCTTTGGCATTGCCATTCCAGTGCTTGCTAATAATATTTTTAAATTAATTTTTAATTGGAGTGTAGTTGCTTGACCATGTTGTGTTATTTTGCTGTACCAGCAAAGTGAATCAGCTATATGTTTACATACATCCCCCTTTTCGGATTTCCTTCCCATTTAGGTTACCATGGAGCATTGAGTGGAGTTCCCAGTGTATACAGTAGGTTCTTATTAGTGATCTATTTTATACATAGTATTATTAGTGTATACAAGGAGGATCTGGGACTGAAGACTGAATTACCTTAGCAAAGGTATTAAGGAAAACCAGGTCATTTGCTAACGATCTAATGGGATGTCTTTTTTAAATGATTTAATATATTTTGAACAAATGTCAATTTCATTATTGAGACTTTTAAAATTCAGAGTCATTCTTTATAGCTTTAATATGTTCAGCTCCAAGTTTTTCTTCTTATTGAAGGTCAGTATATAACAACATTCACTCCCTCATTCACTCAACAAAGGCTTAAGGTCCCAGGTCCCAACACCCACGTCATTCAGGTTACGATGTCATAAAAAGTAACAATGTGACATTTCCTTTCCTGTTGGAATGACATTATTTAAAAGATCGGACTACTTACTACTAGCTTTTCTTCATAGAGGTTTCGAGGGTCACTATTACCTATAATACATTATTTTGACATATTTTGATAAATTTAGTTGCTGTGAAATGAGGGAGCTGACCCTGAGGATATCTATTTATCTTTAAATGAGTAGATCTTGGCTGTATTAAAATTCAACCTAAATGGCTAAGACCCCACCTAGAAGTAAAAACATTAGTTTTCTAAATTGATAAACAAAAGTTTATTCCTTCTTATATTATTGAACTTATTTCATGTGAGATTGGTTTTTATGTTTGAACTCTGCCCACCAGAACTAGATTGAAATATTCAGGGAATGAGTATAAAGCAATAAAACTGACTTCCAGACGCCACACATCAAAAACCAATCCTCTTATTTTATAGTTACACAGTGGCCAGAAAGTTCTTCAAATCACCTCTTTATAATTCTAATCAGTACAAATGGAATGAAAGCAAACAGCATTCTTGATGTAAAGGTGATTGTTCTTTTGCTTTGCACTGTATATCTAAGTTTGTTCCACTGCCTTTCTTTGTCCTAAAATTTTAACGATGGCAAATCTTCTTGTCACGTACAGAATGGGAATTAAAGATCTGAAATGTAATTAATCAAACATCATTTCAGTCTATTTTTGTTAGTGGAAATGGAGGCAAAAATTAAAACGTGCTTTTGCAAATTTACTTTTTAACATTGAAACACCATCTGACATTCTTGCTTCCACAGGCTCTTAACGAAGTTACAGAGCATCTGATATTCAGAAAACAAGAGCAAGTAACCATGAAAGCATCACTTTATGAGTAAGAGTGGTCCTTATTAAAGATTTGAAAATGTTTACAGGTGAAGAAACTGAGGAGTGATAATCACGACCTAGGACAGCTTCCACCTCTGGTGTGTGTCAAGTTACCTGTGTGTGGGTGTGTGGGGGATGCTGTTTTCCTTTGCCATCACATTAGGTGTCCCGCATGGTACCATGGACTCAACATGCTTTCACTGTATCCCTGCTAATCACACGATTTCCAGAAACATGAGGATCCAAGGGGAGGGTGAGGAGGGAGGTGAGGATGCTGGGTCTGCTCCTGACACCTTAACTATCCAACCTCAAGTCTGAGCATAAAAGGAGACCCTCCGGGGAACCAAGCGGAGTGTGGAGGAACACCGGGGAAGGCTCCAGGAGGGAGGCTGGGGGCCAGTTTTACCTGATGGGGGCCCAGGTGACGTCAGAGGGGAATGCAGGCAGAGGGACCCTTTTTGGTGGGAAGTAGTGAGGAATATGCCTATCACCTTTTTCAGGGCTGGCTGCTGGGCTTGATTTTTCATTGTTGTTTAGTGACTAAGTTGTGTCCGACTCTTTGTGACCTCTTGAGCTTAGCCTGATAGGCTCCTCTGTCCATGGGATTCTCCAGGCAAGAATACTGGAGTGGGTTGCCATTTCCTTCTCCAGGGGATCTTCCCGATTCAGGGATTGAACATGCATCTCCTGCACTGGCAGGCTGATTCTTTACCACTGAGCCGCTTGGGAAGCCCCTTGATTCCTCAAACATCTACCAAAAAGCCAGGCCAGAAGTTTGTGACCAGAGTGTCACCTTAAAGCACCTTTCAGCTTCCTTCCTGACACCCCCTAATCCACGTAGGAAGAGACCTGCCTTCCACGGCAAAGTGTGAGTCCTGAGGCTGGAGACGTTCAAGGACATTCAGGGATGAGGCGCCTCACCTTGGGCTTGTCCTCAGCCCATGGCACGTGGTTACACTCCTCAGGCTCCCTTGATGGGGGCTTTATACCCACAATAGGCTTACGCTGATGGGATTTCCTAAGTGTCATCCGTTTGAATACAATATAATAGAACGCAGTAATTAATAAACGTGCTTTATTGACATGCTGCGGTTTGGGGTCTCTAGAACTCAGAATTCTTTAGGAGGCACGCGCTTCACGCGAGCACAGACTTGACATTTTTAATCAGCCCAACTGCACTGCCTGAGCACACGAGGTGTCAACACGAGAAAGTGAAAATACTGTCTCTGCAGCTTCCAGTTCTCCACGCTCTGATTAGGCATACACTGTCAGCTCCATTTGTACTTGATCCATAAAAAGAGTTGCATCGTGATATTCTCTTCAAATTCTGGCAAGCTTTATTGATGGCTTACATGTCTGAGTTCATTTGGCTTCTATTAAAAACTCAAATTTATTTTTCTTAAAGTGATGAATGACTTCACTTTGCAGGTGTAGTTTTTCATATTTCAAAATAATATTTCTGACCTTGGGAAAGATGTAGATTGAATACTCTTTGCTCACCATCCATAGATTTTCGCTTTTAGGCTACACACTGAAATACTATTAAAAACTTTAATCGGCCTCATGACATCTTACTGCACCGAATAATGTAAGAGTTCTGGTTATTCATACTTTACTGAACTAGACAGGGAAGTGAAATTTTAGGATTTTAAAAACATCAGACTGATGGTGACTGCAAAATGAATTGGTAACTTCTGATGCACAATGATAAGCTGAAATTTTTATTACCAAATGAGGAAAATAATCACAATACAGAAAGAACCTGCTACTAAACTGCATCCTGCTTTGCAAAGGTATCCTATGGTCCCATGGGGGTCAGAATATGCCTGTCTTAGCAAAGATCTACTACCACTTCTAGAAAAGTGGATGAAAAAACTAATCATCTTCTCTGAAGAACAGATACTATTTAAACTTAATTTAATCTGATGTCCCAACCCTCTTTTACCCTCCCAGTCATCAGATAGCATGCCTGTAACTGCCCAAAATTCTTCAGCATGACACATAATCTGGGGTATACACTATTCTTGTATTTATACTCAAAGTGAAGGGCATCATGCCTGTGGCAAGTTACAAGGAAGAGACGTCAGAAGTCTTCTAAAACAGATGCACAATCTTTTATTTATTACAGACCTTTTTATTGTTACAGCTGTACCATCATTATATTTCAAAATAATTACTTATGCTCTGTCTGTTTGAACTATGAAAGGATAGTCACCGCGGCCTTGTAATAATATCTTTCTGGAGAAATCTTATTCTTGACTGATCAACCTTAGGATTTCGAAGTACATTTCACTTGACTGAACTGCTGTCTTTGCCAAACTCTATCTGAATGATAGGAATATTGAACAGTCAAGATTTGGAAATGCTTGGGCTGACACTTCAGTCCTATTTTAGCCACAAAATATGTAAGTGACCAAAGAAAGAATCTAAAATTATTTTGAGATAATTAAACTGTGAACAAAGATATCTAAGAGAAAAAAACCAGCTCTGCTACCTAAACACATTTCCATCATAGTTTTATCTTTTCTTTCCTTCTCAAGTTGACTTTGTCAGAGAAATGACTAAAAAAATCCTTCCACTGAAGAAGTTATATCTTAAATAAGTTTTATGCTTTAAAACGATATTCAAGTATTATACAGTTCACACAATTTGAGTTGTCTTATGAAACACTCACTCATTTGGCCTACCAAAATTTATCGATGTGATTTCTCTCCTACTTCTTTAAAGGTTCACCATAATTGTGGGATAAGAAAATCCTAGCAAACAGCAAGTTTTACCCACATAAAAATTCCGATGAAAACCAAACCAACTCCCTCATGTCCCCCGAAGAGGTGAAGTATATTAAATTTTCTTCTAAGCTCACTGGAAAATTTCCATTATGTCCACTTTGATTTATTTTGGGCCATGGATGTGCACATGTTTATTTTTATGGTTGGTTATGTCTACGTTGGCCCAGAAAGCAGACTACTGAACTAACATCAGTGTGAAAGCACAAAGCTTTGAAGAGCTGCTCCAACTCTGTTTTTACTCTAAGAGCAGCCAGTTACAAGGCTAGGAGGCAGGTGGAGCAGCTGTATAGAGAAACTGTACCCTGATCGGTAACACATTTCTGTAAAGATGGTATTTTGCCCAGTAACAATTAAAATAAAGGCCTTTCCCCCATAGCTTTTAATGAAATGCTCAAGAATAGCAAAGGAAAGGATTCCTGTGTTTTGTTATTTCAATAAAATGAGTGAAGAGAGCAGCTACTAAGTTCAGAGCTATAGACTGGCCCATCACCTGAACCAAGGGCAGTGCCAGAACTGCCCTTGACAGAAGGCAGGAGATGCTAACAGGTATATGAGAACCAGGGTTCCACACCATTACACGGCTCTGGCATCTCTTTTGTTTATGACCTCTGACATTTGTCTTTGTTTATCAATATCTGTGAACCTTGTTTAGCACAGATAAGAAGAGCTTTAGTGTAAGTCAAAAGGATATATACGCCCCTATGTTCTTAGTAGCACTATTCACAACAATCAAGATATGGAAACAACGTAATGTCCATTGACTGATGAACGGATAAAGAAGATGCAACATGGATATACAACGGAATACCACTCAGCCATGAAAAGAATGGAACAATGCCGTTGCAACTTGGATGGACCTGGAGATGACCATACCAAGTGAAATAAGTCAGAAAGAGAAGACAAACACCATATGACATCACTTACTATGCGGAATCTAAAATAGGACACAAATGAACTTATCTTGAAACAGACTCACAGACTGGGGATAGGATGGACTATGAGTCTGGGGTTAGCAGATGCAAGCTATTATATAGAGAACAGATAAACAGGTCCTGCTGTATAGAAGAGGGTACTACATGCAATATCCTGTGATAAACCATTATGGAAAAGAATATGAAAAAGAATATATATTTATATATATGCATAACTGAACCATTTTGCTAGATAGCAGAAATTAACACAACATTGTAACTCAACTATACTTCAAGAAAAGAAAGGAAAATAGGAAGAGGTATAGTGAAGTTGTTGGTAAATAGATAAAGGAACATCTCTAAGTGGGAACAGGAAATGGAGCATGCCATCCAGTTCCCATTCACTCCCTTATCTCTTCCTTGATATATTTTCATCTCCATTTGGAACTATAAAAGATCAGGAAATGGATAAAGAATAAAGAACATTAAGAAAAGGTTAATCCCCAAATATCGGAGAAACCAACTCTGCTATGCTTGTCACTGAAAGAGGTCTTGAGGTCTGTGGTCATTTACAAAAGATAAGTGCAAGAGAAATTCATATTATATAGTAAAAAAGTGTGTGACTCAATGTCTCACTTAATATTCTTACTCATCTGTGGTCCTAAAAAGAAATGGAAAACCATTTTGATAAAACAGATGTTGAATGGTCTCAGTGGAAAATGATTGAAGGCTTGCACCATGTAATTATTATAAAATACCACACATCTGGTACAAAGTTTGGCCTTAAATCAAAAGTCATTTAGGACAAAATGAGCAAGGAGACTTCCGGCCTCATGAAAAGTCTGAGCTTGGAGTTTATAGGATGATTTCAATTTAAAATTCTCTCTTTACTAAATATTATTTACTTCTTGACTGTACAGCAAGTTTCTCCAAACCACCAACCAAATAATTAGGACATTTAAAGTGAACTATGAACTACTATTTCAAAGAAAATATGGTAATGTAAAATTACACAAAGCAATCTGGTTCCATGCGGCGGGGGCGGGGGGGGGGGCAAAATGAAAGAATGTAGAACGTTTACAAATGACCTTTTCATTCATGAAAAGCTAAGGTCTCAAAGGAACGTTGGAATAACTCGCATATGAGTTTATCACTAATCCATCATCAGGGAAAAAACTCTAAGCTGAGAGAGGACCCCGTTAATGTATTCTGAGTCCACTGGAGCAGAAGCAGGAATGTTCTGGCTGTAATTTTTCTCTCCATCGCTACAGCCATCTGCCCGTCATGGGTCACATTCACTACGTACCATCAGCAGAGAGCTGCTCCGCATTCATATTTATCAAAAGTCAAATCTTGAAGCTGGTAATGCCTTGCATTCTGTCTACCTTGAAAGTGCAATGTGAGTCCTAAATTAATCTGATAAATAGAAATAACAGGATATTACCGTATAACCCCTTCTAAGTCAACAACTCTCAGAGGAAGCTGTGACTTTATGGCAGAAAAAAGAAAAACTTTCAGTAATGAAATAATGCTAGTAAGAATGAATCTGAAAATGCTTGGAGCTCCCTTAATTAGAAAAACAGCTCCCTTAAAAAATGTTTGTATTGTGAATTTTTTTAAGATTCACTTCAAATACATGACTTTGCTATTTATTATACTTTGTGAGACTGCTAAATTGTTACAAGTTTATCCATCTACTGAATTTTATTTTTCTCATCCACAAAGATGTTATATTTTAAAAATAACTTTAATGTTATATGTAATATGCTAGCTTTACAATATCAACAGTACTTGGAAAATAAATGAAATGTGCCTTATTTAGCCAACATACAGTGCTTTATCGATATACAAACAGAAAAATGTCAGGAAACGAGATGATTAAGAAACACATGAGCTTTGTGTCTGAAAGGTTACCCATTTTAGGTTACAGTAATTGATCCCAGTCACTTCAAATGTTTAAAACATTCCAAACCCTCAGCCAAATGTTGAAGAAATAACTCTGCCAGAATTTCAGTAGAGAAAATTTTAGAAGGCTGTTCAAATCCAAAGAAAGGGAAAAATATATATTATTGCTGAAAGTTGTACGTGTGTTCTGCTTTCCAATGAAAACCATAGCCAAATAAGCTTTCATTAAATTGGAACAAGATGACAAATATGAAAACTGAAATGCATACAGTAAATTGAAACATTAAACATTACATAAGGTCTCTAATGTGAAACAAAAAAAAATTTTGAGACAGAAAATAAAATATTTTCAATATCTTAACAGCTGTCTCCTCTTTCCCCCAAGACACACAAGTAAAATAGGTAATGCCCTTTGAAATCAAACTTCGGTTTTTAAAACAGCAACGAAGGAATGCTGGTTAATTCAGACATTTTGCTACCAAGATGTTACTCATGGAGGAATATTTACAGTAGCTGCAAACACAGACTATCCGCAGACCCTTTGACCACACTCAGGTGAAGTGACAGACTGTCAGAGATTCACTCGCCATACACCTCACCTTCACGACAATAACACGTTGTACACAAAACTGCAAACTGGCAGGCGAGCCATGATCTTATTGCAGAGCAGTTTGGGGTGCACTTTCCATCTTCTATGAAGGTTATAACAAAAACTGAACAAGTAGTGCGTTTTACAGCTCAAATGGGCCATGGTGTAATACAGAGATTGCGGGGGAAAACTTGTTTTGTCTTAGTCTGTAGGAGCAAGCAGATCTGCCAATTTTTCTTCTGACCAGGTAGTTGAAATATCACCAATCGCTGATGCCAAGAAAATGCATAGCTAATTTTCACATGCAAAAATAGATCCTTGTGAGCAAATTGTACCAGTTATGGGAGCACCCTGCTGACTGTCACAGGAAAATGCTAATTCAAAGGGAACCATTGCTACCACTTTCTGCCCCGTTGCTTTCATGCTAAGGAAATGCTTTATGTGTTGAGAATTCAGTTAGGAGATTCTCTGAGGAAACAAAGTCCTGACTACTTTAAAGATAGCAAAAAAAAAAAAAAAGAAAAAAAATCACCAGCTTAAGTATTCCGAAATGGTGTCTCCACCCATTCCCATTCAAAATATTTTACACAAAACATTTATTCATGTAACTCGCATTTTAACTAGAGTGTGAATTTGGCGTTTTAGGTTTACTCACTCCTTTTAGGTAGGCTTTCCTGGTGGCTCAGCTGGTAAAGAATCTGCCTGTAGAGCGGGAGACCTAGGTTCGATCCCTGGGTTGGGAAGATGCCCTGGAGAAGGGAAAGGCTACCCACTCCAGTATTCTGACCTGGAGAATCCCATGGAGTGTATAATCCATTGGGTCACAAAGAGTCAGACACAACTGAGCAACTTTCCCTAGCTATTTCAGGTTGGATGTAATGTTTTATAAGCTTATTAGTCAATGCATGCGAACTCTGAGATGATCTTCCTAAAGTACGCCAGCCTGCAAAGGCCTGTATTTATTTATCAGAAAACCAAGTCCAAGGCTGTGCACGGTGTAAACATAAGCGCATGCATGCTCAGCCGTGCGCAGCTCTCTGTGAGCCCGTGGACTGTAGCCTGCTAGGCTCCTCTGTCCATAGGATTCTCCCAGCAAGAACACTGAACCAGAGTGGGTTGCCATTCAGATTCTTTACTGTGGAGCCACCTCTAAAGCTCCTATAAACATAAGTAGGCAATCAGTAAATGCTGGATGATGCTAAGTGAACTGAACCGAATTGAACTGAAGTGTGGGAAACTCTCCATTTTAACTCCCAAATGAGAAACCAAGTTTTTGGACTTTCTATAAGACCCAAGGTGTTGCCATGTTGTGAGAAGAATTTCCTGAATGCTTTCTGATGCTAATGTAATGATGTCTTCCTACCCTAAAGAAAGCAAGCCAGCTCTCGCCATCGAAGTATTAGTTATTAGCTAAATACAAACTGAAAATGTAACATTTTACCTTTGCTCCAACTTTCCACAGCTTTGATAACCACATTTCAGGTCCACACCAGCCAAGTACGCGGACTTTATTAACTCCTCTTTGCATGTGCTTCCCAACCAGAAATTTAGGACAGTGAGACATAACTGCGTTTAAGACAGTTTTCACTTTCCTTTGCTCCTTCCCCTCTCACAGTCATTCAGGTTTAACTCACCTGATACTAACCGGGTAGGTAGTCGACAACTACGAAATTTCTATTATGCCCAGTATATATGATAGCACCACTGAGAGAGAGGAATACAAAGGTCACATCAGATCACGTCCATAACCCAGGAGAGGTGTGCGTGAGACTCCCTACCCCTATCTCTGCCTTCCTTCTCTCCAGAACAATGAGCATTTGACCCAGAAGCTATTACCTGTCCAAGATTTAGAATCAATCTGTTAGCAAAAAACAAAAACCAACGCCCCTCCACCCCAACCTCAATGCACTCTGGTTTCATACATGGAGGATTCAGTGACAAGTGACCTCCATGCCACGCCAACCTCGTGTTTCACTTTATAGTAATACAGGTGGATCTTGTTTTATTGCACTTCTCTTTATTGCATTTTTCATAAATGGAAGGTTTGTGGCCACCCAGCAAGGAGCAACTCTATTGGTGCCATTTTTCCAACAGCATCGGCTGACTGCATCTCTCTCTGTCACATTGGGATAATTCTCACAATGTTTCAAACCTTTTCATTACTCTATTTGTTATGGTGATCTGTGCTCAGTGATCTTTGATGTTACAATTGTCGTAGTTGTGGCATTTTCAGTAATACTGTATTTTGAAATTAAAATATGTACTTTTTTTTAGACATAAAGCTATATACTGCACGCTTAATAGACTACAGTGTAGCAGAAATGTAACTTTTATAAGCAGGGCACTGAAAGCTGATGTTCTGGGACAACTTGGAAGGATGGGGTGGGGAGGGAGGTTGGAAGGAGGCTCAGGATGGAGAGGATACATGCATACCTATGGCCGATTCATACTGATGTGTGGCTAAAACCATTACAATATTGTATAGTAATTATCCTCCAATTAAAACAAATAAATTCTTAATATAAGTACTGTGAAAAAAAAAATTCATCTGACTTGCTTCGTTGCCATACTCGTTTTATGGAGTGGTCTTGGAACCGAACCCATAATATCTTCGAGGTCTGCCTGTAAATGGGCTTGCGCCTTGCTCCTGAGACAAAGGTCCTTGCAATCAGAATCACTATAGATATAAAAATAGAAATCCGATTTCTATTTTCACAGACTGTCCATTGCTCTAGTTTCTCCAGGACTGAAAGTCCTTCTCCATGTTGAATCTCACGCTTCCTAAAGCCTGCTCACGTGGGTAAGCACCTAAATGAAATCACAGGTGGGTCTGGTATGCAGGTCCACCTGATAATTATTAACCTGCAGAGGAAGCAGAGCACAAGTCTGCAGCAATGGTTCCCAAAGAGTGGTTCTCAGGGCAGCAGCCGCCAACGCTCCAGCCGCAGCTTCGGCCTACTGAATTGAGGCTGGGGTAGGGGCTGGGTCGGGGATGGGCACAGCCTTAACATCCCTCCGGGGCCTTCACAAGCTCGCTGAAGTTTGAGAACATTGTCTAGGGAAAGATTCTGCCTGTGTTTGATCTCTAGCCTCACCACTTGCTACTATATTACCCTGGGCAAGCACTCTTCTAAAATCTCTCTGTAGCCTTGGGTAAGTCATCTAAGAAGAGGAGATAAAATATACATCTTAGGGTTAGAAGAAATGCTTCATGTGGTCCCCGGGACACAGTGAGCGCTCAACTATGCTGTCCACTCCTAGACTCTCTGCTCATTAACTTGTTCTGCTCGCCCCCATCACCTCTTCTTTAAAATTTTTAATATCAAAACAACTGGCTCAGGCTTCACAGTCTGCTCATGTTTTTCTCTCAGATTGAGTCAGGGTCTCAGTGGGGTCCCATTTTCAGTCCGGTTCCATCTAGGTTTTCCTGTTCCTCACACAGTTAACTGTCTTTAATTCTGAACATACAATGAATGACATGTACACTTGTATCTGACTTTACGTGGGATTTCAGGATTCCTTTATTACGCATCTCATGGTTTTTCATTTCTATATTGACTGGAAGGATTTACTTCATTTATAAAACCCAACCTAAAGTACGTTGGATGCAAAAGAAGTCATTGTTGTTTAGTCGCTAAATCATGTCTGACACTTTGCAACCCTGTGGACTATATAGCCTCTGTCCATGGGATTTCCCAGGCAGGAATACTGGAGCGGGTTGCCATTTCCTCCTCCAGGGGATCTTCCTGACCCAGGGCTCGAACCCGAGTCTTCTGCATTGGCAGGAGGATTCTTTACTGCTGAGACATAGACAAATACAAAATCTTTTTGTTAAAAAAATCTAAATGAAGGATTTTTATAGGAAATCCATAATCAATCTGAAACTATATATGTTAAGGAAAAACTGCATAGTAATTATGGTGATCCCTAACTTTGGCTGATTTACCTGGTGCCAGCCACTGTTATTTTATTTAAGAATCACAGCTAACCTGTGAAATAGATATTATTAGTCCCATTTAAGGGGTAAAGAAACAGAGGCACAGAGGATATTAATAAGCAGATGAAAGTCTCATAGCCATAAGTGGCAGAGATAGAATTCAAACTCAGGTTTGTCTGACTCTAAAGACTATATACTTTTACTGTCTCTAAAAGAAGGCTTAATCAGAACAGTGAAATTTCACTTCGACCCTCACGCTCCACAAAGATGTGGATAAATTGGATGGGAGCCAGAGATAAATCCAGGTGATGAAAGGCATAGAAGGAATGAGTTATGAGAAAATGAGAAAAATTCCAAATGTGCTTAGGTTGAAGAAAAAAGTGAAATATGACATAACTGTTTATGGAGCAATATGGAATTATTATAATGGCTTAAAATAGCATAATCCAAGGAGAGAGAAATGAGCTGGTTCTATGGAAAGAAAATTTTAGGCAAAACCTTTCGTAACCACTCCAAAACAATTTTACCCTGAAGAACTTCTGGGTTTTAGTAACTTCAGAAAGGAGTGAAAAATTATCACCTGGGGGCATTTCAGACAATCCGGACAAATGTGAAATAAAATAATTCTGCACAGGCAGAGAGAAAGTGAATGACCTCTTGGTTCTTGTCAAACTTTAATTTTTATATTTTATAAATAAAACATTTTATTTTTAAAATGTATATGCATTTATTCTTTAAGCCTTTTGCGTCTCCTGGCTAAACAACACATTTTGAACCTTTAATATTTTCATTTCCCTTTTAAATGGATTTAGTAAGTAAGCAACGCCTGAAATGCATAAAGAAAACAACTAAACTAAATATCTAAGCATACTATTTCAGACTAAACCGAGGTTTGAATATTCTTGGTCTAATTAGACTTATTAGACAGTGCATTGATTTAGTACTTTTATTCTGCATATTTAGCCATGAGGGAGATTTTTATTTTTTAATCCTCTTTAATTAATACTCCCCCCACAGGATTATGAATCTTTTAAATTTTACTTTTCTTTTTGTGGTAACAAACATTGGTTGTGATAATGGGTTGGAAGTTTCTAGCCAAATCTGCTAATGGGTTAATTTTCTGAAAGAAAACCAGACTGTATAGGAAGCTCAATGTTATTCTTAAGATGCTTAGGTTATCCATTTGTTTCAGAAATGTCATATCAGGGACAAATCAATGTGTTAAAAGTGTCTGATAATATTGTTGAGGGATTAATCTCACAGACTAGATCATCAGCACGATTATCTTTGGCATTCTGTGTGCACCCAGTTCCATTTTAAGCATGAAAAACCTTCTAATGCCAAACTATGAGAGCCTGTGTATTGAATGATCTGCCACCATTCAATATTTAATCCTGCAATTGAAGCTACTAAAGGGATATAGAAAAGTAACAAGATGAATGAATCGTGACCTCAAACTTGCAAAAAGACAACCCAAACAATTTATCTTTCTGGCCTGTATGGCATTTTTTTTTAATCCAATATTCCTATCACTTCTCCTCAGTCTGGGAATTGTAGATTGATCAATGCCACATTAGCAAATACTTGAAATGAGAGCTGGGAATTTAGGCAATCTATTGTTTATGCTTTAAGAATATTCTGGTTCAATTTAGTTTATCTGAAGTCTAAAATCACGAACTTGTGATTCCAAATCAATTTAATTCTCTAGACTACATTTTCAAGCAACTGTGGGAAGGATGAAAGAAAATAATCCAGTGTCTATGAAAAATGAAAGAGATAAACGATGAAAACAGAAAACGTAGAACTTCATGCCTCAGAGCTCACATAGAATTCTTTGAAATTATACAGCTCTCAAATGCAATAAAACTGGACTTCAGTTATTAAAGAGAATAAATTCCACCCCGATTTATTGGTTCATTGATCATTACCACGTCACTTTGGCACGTGATCTTATGTTTTTCCCAAGCTAAGTGGAGTCAACTTGACGTACATGTGGTCAGTGCTGACATCTTCCCTGGCTCAGGGGTAAAAATCTGCCTGTTAATGTAGGAGATGCAGGAGACATGGGTTCCATCCCTGGGTTGGGAAGATTCCCTGAAGAAGGAATTGGCAACCCACTCCAATATTCTTGCCTGGAAAACCCAGTGGAAAGAGGAACCCAGTGGGCTACAGTCCATGGGGTCGCAAAGAGTCAGATAGGACTTAGTGACTGAACAACAATTTCTTCTATACGTACATACGTTTCAGTTTTACAAGGATAATTTTGTTTTTATAGTCAAGTGGTGGAAGGGAGTAGAGACAGGATAGATAAATGTCCTCTTCTCTGCTGCTAATAAAGTTCAGTTCAGCTCACTCACTCAGTTGTGTCTGCCTCTTTGTGACCCCATGGACTGCAGCATGCCAGGCTCCCTGTCCATCACCAACCCCCAGAGCTTGCTCAAACTCATGTTCATTGAGTTGGTGATGCCATCCAACCATCTCATCCTCTGTTGTCCCCTTCTCCTCCTGCTAAGAAAACCTCCCTGTAAAAAAAAGCATACTCATGGGGTGGGAGGTGAGAGGAAGGTTCAAGAGGGTGGGGACATATGTATACTTATGGCTGATTCATGTTAATGTATGGTAGAAACCAACACAATATTGGAAGGCAATTATCCTCCAATTAAAAATAGATTAATTAATTTTAAAAAGCATACTCAGATTTCTTTATCAGAGAAACAAATATAAACTAGACAGCAGGTGAAACCAATGAGTTGTTTCATAAGAAGTTACAGGTCAAGCATGCCTCTTGGAGAGATCCTAGGTATCCTGGTGACTTTCCTAAGTAACTACACTGCAGGTTTTCAAAATAGCCTAAGGCTGGTATTTATTTTATTCTACTAGCTAAATTTTGTTTTGAATCACCATGTGCTATCTACAAAAGGTTCTTCCCTGGGTTTGCAACAATAAAACTGTAAATATTCTCTGCCCTACCCTGTGGTTTCTGGTCAGTGAATGAGAATTCTAAATGACTGTTGTGTCATAGTATCAAGCTGGCCACGTTTCAGTTGGTATCTATTAAAGCCAATGGTTTTGAGATATGGAAGGAAATTGTTAATGCATATGAGAAGTATCATTATTATTATGAACATGCCAGTGATCCTCTGTGATAAAGTGCCATTGACTTCCTGCCAACTCTCATGGATTGGTGACATTTTGTTAACCAGTCTACTGAAAAAAATCTATAACAGGATATTAGATGATATTTAAAAATAATATTAAGCAAGGGATCAAGTGAAAGGAATCCTGTATCTTAAAAAATGATAACTGCAAAGTCCATTAGCTATGTTTATCAATGTCTACACTGTATAATTTAATTATTGTGTTTATTATGAAATTGTGAAATAAGATAAAAAAAGTATCTTCTGGGCAGTATACATATGTTAAATAAATTAGACTTTTATGACGATCATTTCTATTTTTTGATTACATAATATTTGCATACATTCCTAACCACCTCATTTTCTTTAACTCCAGTTTTCTATGCTATTATTTTCTTGCTTTTCATTTTACTTTTATGTATGTCTAAAGATGCTTATATTTATGGCTTGTGAATAGAGGTGGGACCGTTCATAGCATTTTGCTTCTTTGTTTTTAAAATAGTATTAATCCATCAAGTTTTTACTGAAGCACTGGAACTCTCTTAGATGACAGGTAATACTGAAGTAAACACTCTCTTTCCTAATGACTTGTCAACAAGTGCAGGAAAATAAGTAGCAACGGGATTCAGATGTAAGGACTTAAGTATAGTAATGTGTCGCTTAAAAAGACATTTCCTGTTAGTTATTTTTAATGATGAGCTGTGTAGAGATGGTGATGGAAATGGATCTCATTAAGAGGAAAAATACTGATGGTATCTTTTATCCCACGAAGACAAACTGCCATTTATTATTCTTTACTGTCTCTTTCCCCATTGGATCTTTAACTTCAGGCTACACAGACACAAATCTCATCCATCCTTAAAATAAATATCCATCCTTATTTAGTTCCTCTCCTTTCGATTTTGTACCCCTAGATAGCTCTTCTCATTTACTATTAAACTTCATTTAAAAATAGCCAAGACAGCTTGTTCTGGCTTCTCACTGATTTCTCGCTTACCTCCTGCATTTGGAAGACCCACTTCCTCAGGAAATTAACGTCTCTCTTAATTGGCGTGATGACATGCTTTCTCTAGCCTGCCCCGTTTCTCCGCTCTTCCTCACCTGTCTTGTCTGTTTCCAGTCCCGTTTCCACATGTAGCTCTCCCTCTAGAGCTGATGGCTTTCTCCTCTGTCTCGTTCTCTAGCCTCGCCATACTCCCCATAGAGCAATAACTCACAGCTTCATGTCTTCATCCACCCCTCCAGGTCTGCATTTCCCATCCCCACCTCTGTGCTGAGCACCAGCTCTTCTTTTCCCCCAGAATGCTGGTTATGGATTAGTGGCTTGACCATGTAGCCAAACACGTATTTCCAGAGACATGTAATTAAATCTATGAAAGTTACACTGGAGTGTGAGCGTACCATTTATTTCATCTCGTGGAAATGATCTCAAGTTGGGTGGTACAGTGAAAGATGGTGACTGCATCAACATTTACTGTTTCACGGTTAAAGCTATTCCACAGATTTCAGTTTTTCCCTCTCCCCAGTGATACCAGACGTGTTAATGCCTCTTATTAATTACCGCAACTCTGTATGGGAGAGCAGGTGGCCATAATGATGACGGAGAACAGCCTTGAGGAAGAATTACCCTTAACTGTTGAAATCCCATAGCCCTTTTGCTGAAAATGTGATTTTTTAGAAACTTGAGCTGGAAGAACATAATAGTAAAATAGTCATTCAATTTGGTATATCAGTAACTTGAGAATACTTGTGGTTGAATTATGAGTGAAGTGAACAAAAAAGCAGGAAGAAATGCTAGTCAGATCCTAGTCTCTGGAGCATCTCTTTTAAAATTAAGGGACAAAATGTTTAAGCAATGTGTTCAACTTATGCCTGAAACTGCTTTAAACTAAATAGTATGCCATTTATTCCCACTGCATTTCTAAAGTTAGTTTTTACTCAATTTTGCAGATGAAGAAGCCAATTATAAAAAGGATAAGTCCAGAAACATAGAGGACATTCCTACTGCATTATCCAACAAACATTTATGAGGTGCCAACTGCACCAGAATGGTGCCAATCATCTCTTTAATGTGGAGAGTTTCCTATTCATTAATCCCTGTAATTAATAAACAGAGTAAGTGGGGAATACAGTACATTAGAATTGACCTCTAAATAAAAGATGCTACAAGCTAAATAATCATTAAATGCCATTATATTTATTGAATCTGCTCAGTTACAGAAAATGAATGTTGCTTTTTAATTGTGCACCACTCTGAGTAGTGAGAAAACTGGCGGCACCATCATTTCTAAGAGCTCTGCAGCTCTGTTATCATGATGGAGGCCTCCTGAGGGCAGAAGCTAGTGTCTTGTTTGACTGTAACTATAGGGCATGACAGTGGGCACTCAACAACCGTTTGGTGAGAAAAATGTATGAGCAGAGCAAGTCCTATTGGAATTGTCAGGACATCTGAAACTGATTTTAACTTCTGAGATTTAATAGATGCGCAACTTTGTACAAGTTAATTAACTTCTCCAGGACTTGGTTCCTAAACTATAGAGGACTCTCCCCTTCCTTACTCACGGGCATGGTCATGACTTCATGGGATGGTCAGGTTATACACATGGAAATCTCTGAAAATGGAGGAACAGCTCACAGAGGCAGATACGATTTTTATTATTAGTTTAACATGAAAGTCTCTCAGATGCTAAAGAATCCGCCTGCAATGCAGGAGACCTGGGTTCAATCCCTAGGTCGGGAAGATCCCTTGGAGAAAGGAATGGCAACCCACTCCAGTATTCTTGCCTGGAGAATTCCATGGATAGAGGAGCCTGGTGGGCTATAGTCCATGAGGGTCACAAAGAGTCAGACATGACTAGGTGACTAGCATTGTTACTTTAAACACTAAAGTCTCTAAAAGCTATTTATTTTGACAGAGGTTGAGATGGTTGGATGGCATCACTGACTCAATGGACATGAGTATGAGCAAACTCTGGGAAATAGCAAAGGACAGGGAAGCCTAGAGTCCTGCAGTCTATGGGGTCTCAAAGAGTCGGACACAACTCAGTGGCTGAATAACAACTGCAGCGCTAAAGTAAGTTTCCCAAGCATTGGTAAAGCATAACATGCAGTTAGAAAAGGGACAAGAAACACGGGCAAGGATTAGGGCACAGAATTAAAAACTGTTCTCTAAAATTGTATTCAGTGAATAAGCATCTACCATAGGCAGGATACTGCATGGGGCTGGACAGGAATTACCAAGATAATATGGCCACAGAGACCGTGGTCTTTCGACCCAGTGCTGGGCAAAAGCTAACAGTCATCCTCATGTAAAGTTGGATTGGCAAGTGTTGTTAACAAGTCAAAGAAGGCCAAGGTGAGAGCCATTTTGAAGAGGATCAATAAAAGTGACTGGTAACAAAGCCATTGCTGAGAGCAGCTATAAACATGGACAACTGTAAGAATTCAGTAAGAACCTATATGGGAAAAGAATCTGAAAAACAGTGGAGGGGTGTGTGTGTGTGTAAAAACTGAATCACTTAGGCATACACCCGAAACGAACAACATGGCAAATCAACTGTACTCTAATATAAAATAAAAATTAATAAAACAAAACATGGCCAAGGCTTTGAAGAAGTAGAGGCGTGGGGACAGCAGGCTGCTTTGGGCTGAGAGGATCCCAAAGGGAAGGCACACAGCTGAGATGGCACGGTGTTGCAGGTGCATCCAGACAATTCAGGAATGCCTCAGAACACGCTGCGGCCACATTTCACTGTCATTGCATTGCTGACTCACAGGGCACAGTGAACCTCAGCCCCGACGTGGCGGTCCCACTTCGCAGAGCTGATTGTTTCCCACCGTCCACCCGGGTGACCCAACAAGAGCCCTCTGAGGGGTCGTCGGCAACAACCGCAATAACAAAGAGGCCCTGGCTCTCGTCGAGAATGGGCTTCTGCAAAATTCTTCCGATTTATCATGTTCTGGGACTCAACTTAGCATCACACAGATGAAGCCCAGAGGAAATGTAGCAGTTAATAAATTATTAAACTGCTTTCCTTTAAAAACATCAGGACTGGGCAGTACAAAGACATGCCAGGGTCTGTCAAATGCAAACGGATCTGTAAATCTCAAAAAGAAGAATTATCTGAGCTAAGGAGCAGCTGGCCCCGTGGATCCCATGGCCCACCTGGGATCCTCCGCCTGCAGCCTGTCATTCTGAAAGAGTTCAATGCTAATACAGTCAATGAAACATAAAACCCGACCGAGGGAGGTGGGCTCCGGGCGCCCTCGAAGGAATTATCTTATGCTTCATAAAATGACCTTTAAAGAGTCATCTACTAAAACATGGCTTTGAAACGGCAGCCTTATGCTTGCCCAGAAATAATAATTGATGTCGGCGACTTGTTTAGAATACGATGCACAGTTGCACAAATTTCTGCTTTGCATAGTTTTTGTTAAATAGCTACATTTCAGATTTCTTTACTTGGGTCAGATCCACTCAGCTAAAATTACTCACTTTTAAAATGATTACACATCATTTCCACACACACACCGCCTCCCCCCCCCCCCCCACCCCGCCGCCCCCAACAGCTAAAATGGCTACAAAATTCCGTTCGCTCCATTTTGAAGCCTAATTTCTCTGGCCTGGGAGTAGTTCCTTAATCTCTTTATTTCCTCCATGAAACCCAAATTGGCTCACTTGGCAGAAATGGCTACAACGGGGGTCTGGTTTTGATAAATTGTTTGAACGTGTAATTTCTGAGCAGAGTTGGTGGGGCAGGTGGGAAGGCCAGCTGGTTGGGGGGATCAGATGAGTCGAAACACAAAACTCGTACTTTCATCTGAGCCTCCCTTGCTTCCCGACACAGGTAACTAGACTCACAGTCAAGATGAAAAGTTGGAAAACATCCCAGTTTCATTTAAATGGGAAGGGACATTTGACATGTTAATGATGTGGGATGTATGGAGAACAGCATCTTCCTTTTCCCCTCCTTTATGACTTTAGACGTTTCTATAGGGACTGTACCGTATAATTGATGTTTAAAGTTTCAGTTATGAAAGGGACCAGACTTGAAACCCTGACTAGGGAAGGCAGCGCAAAAGAAAGGCTTCAGCAGCCTCTGCCTAGAGCATCAGCCCTTCACCTGTCTGCATGCTGGTTACCAGCCTTTTGTTTTGGAGCAGGGTCAGCTCCTTCTGGTCATCGGCCCCTGATCCTTTCAAAATGGTTCTGGGGTTCATAAATACAGATAAAGGTTTCCAAGAAACTGGGATAACTAGAGAGTCTCACATTCAATTTCATTTAAGAACTAAACTTCAGATGCAAAAGCAAGAAAATGCAACAAAATAGCAGTCAATTTCCAGATGTTCCATGAAGTTAACCTTCTACCAAATGTTTCAGAGAAAAAATTACATTGGAAACAAGAAGTGTGTTGCTCAGTTAGGAGGAGGAGTGTAGATTCTGTAGGCGACTGGAAGTCAGGCAGAATATTTTACATTTACAGGGTGAGAGGACATGGGATGGGCTTAAGTTGCTACGGAAGCTCCAGCAAAGTGCCTAAATGCTGAAGCCTCAAACTTTTATCTACTAAACATGATTAATACTCAAACACATCTTGTAAGTTTGCTTTGAAGATTAAATGAGAAAACATACTAAATGATTAAAAACAGTTTAGTGTGTAGGACCACTCAGTAAATATTTAGTACATTATTATTGTTATCATCATCATCATTGAAAGTTTGCTTTTCAACAAAGTGACATAAAAGAAACAGTGTTTGGGAAGCTTGCTTTAGTCATGGCAGAGAGTGGAGACGGAAGACTGACAGGTTAGGGGGAGCAGGTAGGAGGGGAATCCTAGAGAAGTGGTGATGCATCTCTGAGCTAGGATGGGAAGAACTGGAACGCAGAAGAGAGAGCCACCGAGAAAAGAAAAGCAACCCACGATATCCAGATGGTTGGAAAAAACCCCACAATTCCCAAGAGTTCCTAAGCTCTTCATAATTTGTGAAAGCCCATTCTCCATTCAAGGGAACAGATGTATGCTTACAAATTTACTTACCCATATGGAGAAAAGCAATCCCAAAGCAAGACTAAATTATTTTTTTTAAATTTCTAATTACTATCCCTTAGAATTTAAGAATTCCATTTTGTATATCATTCTTTCTCTTCAAAGGACAAACACTTTCAAAAATATATAATGTTAAAAATCCTTCTGGAATTAACAGTCCCCAAACTTTCTTGAGAGGTTCTCTTTTGCAAGAACCCATTCTTGGGATAAGTTATTGACTGTTCACAATTTTTAGGGTTCCTAATCATGCAGTGATGTGTTTACTAAAAATTTTAAGCCAAAGCCACAAAGATTCTTTTGTGAATCCTGATTGATTGGACGATTGATTTTCTCTAAACAGGGACTCACTATTCTGTTCAGGATTCACCTTCTCTTTCTTACGTTTAAAGTCAATAAGCAGTGAGATTCTGCCACTTATGACATAATAACGTGATGTTAATTTAGAATATCCTCAGTAGAGTTTTCATCTTTTTAAGGCAAACATTACTTTTACTAGGTACAGGATCAAAGGTGACACAATTTTTAAAATGCAATTTAGATGTCCATCTAGTTACTTTATAAGAATGCTATTGGAAAATAATATGAAAGATAACTTATTCTGTAAACACTGTATCTCTTGAAAGAATTAAAATACATACACCTGTCATCTTCTAACCACTTAAAGAAACTCTCAAGTTTATATCAGTTGCCTGTTGAAATAATTTATCTCAGGGGTAGATAAAAGCATAAACAGACCATAAAAATTCCTTTTTTCTTTTTTTACATTTCACTTTCCAGTCATTTTATTTTTATCTATTTAAAAAATAACTTTTCACAGATAAGTTACTCTACCAAATAAGTACGAAGTATTGTAATGAATCTTTGTGGGACAGAGTCCTGGTAACCTGTTATACAAGACACACAGTAAAAGGTCCATTTGCCAGATCTACCTTATAAGAACCCTTGCTTGTACAGACACATTCAAGCTCACCCTTCTCTTGATTTAACGTCTGGATGAAGTCTGAATTTGACTTTGACAAGCAGAAGGAGGTTTCTTTTTGGGATGTGTGATGATGCATTTGTGGTAAAACATTTCATATACGGAAAAATGAGTCAAGAGCTGAAGAACACTTTGCTAAGCTGTCTCACGAAGCTCTTCTTTGGGGGGCTGTCGATCTAGCTTTTAAATTCCCTTGCACTGAGGCCAGGAGAAGGCTATTTTCAATAGAAAATCCATACAATTGTTTTGTGGGAGATGGTGCTTATTATTCAGCCTTGAGACTCAATGCACGTCTTCGGCACTTGTAGCCAAATAAAGCCGGGGGTGGAAAAGAAATGTGGAATGCAGGCAAGAGGGAATAAAGGAGAATGTTAAAAGAGTCATGAAAAGACTCCGAAAAAATGGAAGAGCAATTAGAGGAGGGAGTAAGCAGGAAATTGTGGAGACAAGAGGAAGGCCAGTGTGAAGGTTCAAGTTGCTGGAAGAGAGCTGCATTTTTGGAGAACCTTGAGTATCTGCTCTGCCAGCCAAACTAACATAAATATTTCAATATTGGGGGCATTTTGAAATGCCAATGGAAAGGAGCTAAAACAGCCCATTCACCGTACTTATTTTCTAACCTGTTCAAGGGCTACTTAAGTACAAATTTGGGGGAAGGGGAAGGCCATTAATATACCAGATGCCTTTCTTTCTTTGTACTCTTAGTTCGTCAACACGCACAACTGGAAAATTCTTCAGCGACTCCGACCTGCCTTCACTCTAGTCTTCTCTCTAAGTCCTGGTACTAAATGAAGAACAGTTGATACTTTCAAGAAAAAATAAACTGAATGGCACAAGACGTTTAGAAAGAAAACTTGGCCAATTTCTCTGAGTATAAACACATGAACTCCCTTCCCTTATAATTTTGGCTCTGAATAAAATGTCACATGTGAGTCGCATGCATTTCTTCATTTGATCAAATCTACTTCGCCGGGTAAGTGTGAAAGATGGGAGCATCGCTACAGAGCCATCTTCCCAGGCTCTCCTCGAATCCCAGGATCCACCTTGAGTGGAAGCTTCGGGCCCGATCTCCCAGCCCGATGTGGGTGGCAGGAGGGCGCAGACAAAGATGACCTTCTCCTGAGCAGCACGGGGAGCCCTGCGGTGACCTAGATGGGTGGGTGTGGGGTGGGCGGATGGGAGTGTGAAGGGGCTCCGAAAGGGAAGGGATATCTGCGTGCATTCAGATGATGCGTGTTGCTTTAGAGCAGAACTAACACAGCATTGTAAAGCAACTATACCCCAAGTTAAAAAAAATGACCCTCTGTCTGAGGATGCCCGTGGTGAAATAAGTTTAAATGCAAGCACTGTCTGTCCATGGAAACAGTCCTGCCACTGGTACAGCTATAATGACCTGACTTTTTATACAAGGTTTTAGGACAAAACTGTTGCTTTTCATACTGACAAACGCTCTCCTTGACCATTTTTTTTAAACCCTAACTTTCTCTTTTACTTATCTCTTTTTATTTAGGTATAATGGACATACAGCACTATATTCACTTCAGGGTTACAATACAACGATTTGGTATTTGTATATATGCAAAATGACCACCACTGTTAAGTCGGGTTAACATCCATCACCAGGTGGCTCAGAGGTAAAGGATCTGCCTGCAATGCGGGAAACCTGGGTTTGATCCTGGGTCGGGAAGATCCCCTGGAGGAGGAAATGACTACCCACTCCAGTATTTCTGCTTGGGAAATCCCAAGGACAGAGGAGCCTGGCGGGTACAGTCCATGGGGCTGCAAAGGAGTCAGACATGACTAAGTGACTAAACAACAAACAATAACCATATATAGTAACAAATTTTTTTCCTTGGGAAGACAACTTTTGTAAGATCTACTCTCTTAGCAACTTTCAAATACTGTTGCTTGTTGTGTGTCTGACTCTTTTGTGACCTCAGGGACTGCAGCCCGCCAGGCTCCTCTGTCCATGGGTTTTTTCAGGCAAGAACACTGGAGTGGGTTGCCATTCCCTTTTCCAGGGGACCTTCCCAACCCAGGGATCGAACCTGCCTCTTCTGCGTCTCCTGCATTGGCAGGTGGGTTCTCTACCACTGAGCCACCACAGAAGCAACTTTCAAATAAACATTACCGCATAACACACCCTTCTGAGAGCTCAGGCCCTCTTGCGGGGCCGGCACAGCCCGGTTTTAACAAGACTCCGGCCACGTGTGTCCAGAGAGAACCCCTCTCCCGCCACAACTGAAAGGATCCTCACTCCCCCAGCTTTGCTGCATAGGACCTCAGTCTGCCTTCAGCAAGAACCTTCCGTTTAAGTCAGTTTCACAAGAACTCCCCCACGCCTGACATCCCCTTGTGATACTGTTACGTCCACGAGTCCCCTCAGCCTACTCCTTGGTGGGAAGTCCCCCATCTACTCAAGTGTTCAGCTCTACTGCGAGCATCGGGCACCGCTGCCAGCTGTCCTGAGTGAAGCCTCCCTTACTGTTTCAACAAGCGTCACATCAGTTGTCCTTTAGGAGGATCCGCTGTGTGTGGTCCCAGCCTGTGGGTTTCAGATAAGGATCTGGGACGGTGAGAAGCACAGAGGGTGACAGGCAAGGGGGAAGCCGTGACCTGAACATCAGGGGGTCAAGATGCCACCTGCGCCTGGCATCAGGTGCCCTGAACCACATGAGCTCACAAGCCGGAAGTGGGATCAAGACAACGGGCTCATGAAAAGAGGTTTGTAAAGATCAGATGAACTGGGGGCTTGTGGCCTCACCCTGGGCCTGTCTTTTGAGCTCAGAGTGGATCTGGCTGAAGATCAGGTCAGTTCTGGGGTCACGGGTGGCTGGAATTTGAGCAGCAGTCTTAGCACCAAAGACTTGAAATCTAAGAAGAAAACAGCATCAAGGAGGGTGTACCCTGATGATGAGTTTGGAAAATGAATATATTACAAGAGAAGGAAAGTCGCTCTTAATGCTTCCTGCCCAAGTTCTTCACTCGCACCATGAATGAAACAGGGGCTGAGCCTGGCTGGGGGTGACGCTGCTCAGCTGTCATTGTGAATGTGAGACATGCAACAAAATGTCTGCGTACAATTTGAAAACACTCAAAAAACACGAAGCAGTGTAAAACTGTCAGACAAACTAAGTCAATTCAATTAATCAGCCATCTAGTTTAATGTGATTAGAAGCAAGACAAATGCCTAATGCACAGCTTATTTGAGAATCATCTCCTTTTTCCCTTCTTACAAAAGATGAGAAAAATGGTCTAAGCAAATAAGAACCCATTCAGATTTCATTCTCTACCTGCTTGCATCTTAATATGATCTTATCTTTAGCAACAGAATTCTTTGGCATGCTTAAGTGAATATAGATAGTCAATTAAATCCACATTTTAGCTAATTATCATACAATTCCTTCTTCAATAGATTGTATGAGCGCATTATCCCAGGAGGCTTCTCTGTCACTGGGATGCAAAGCAAAACACATATTCTAATCTTGTGATGTCAAAAATATTTACTCAACACCTTTACTTTGTGGCAAAAAATGAGCCAGCGCTGAATAAGAACTCTTCTTCCCTTTGGATAAATAATACTCAGCTCTTCATTCAGAAAGCAATAACCACAGAATCTTGCATGGAATTTTCTCTCTCTCTTCAAATCTCCAGCCCTAATAAAAGGTCCACCGTTCCTCTTCTTCCCCCATATCATTCCTTTTCCTTTACTGCGTACAGATGTGTTTTCATCCCGGTACCTAACCCAGCCTGGAGTCCTGCCTCTTTCGTCCACACCCCCTCATCCTTACACGTTGATACAGATATAACTGCGGAGGACAGGAAACTAGGAAGACACGCTAGGGATCCATTTATCTTCGGCAAGGGAATTGACTAATAGGTTTTCTCCTGTCTCTAATTTCTCTGATTTCCCTTTGTCAGGGGGATTCTCAGACCAATTCTTTCCTAGCTGTCAAAAGCACCTGTTCTCATGCCTGGGTTCCGCATCGGTCAGGCCCCAGTTCAGCTGTCCATCTCATCCCTGATCGGAGTGCACACCTCCCACAGGGACCAGGTCAGCAGAAAGACTCCAGCACTGGAAAGTTTCTGGTGCACGTGGGTCCTCAGCCGAACACAGAGGCAGTGAGAGCAGTCCTCCATCCCACAAACTCATCTACTTCCCCCACACGTGGTGGGGGGGCCCATCAAGAGGAGGTTCCAGGTCAGGAAGGCAGAGAGGGCACGTGGCAGAGACTTTCAAGAAGATGTCCCTTGATTATTCTGGGATGTCAGCCAAAGCCTGGGTTAACCTCAGTTGCGTCACCGGTGAAGGAATGGCTGGCCTGCTGAATTGGCAAAGTGAGATGTGGCCTTGGTTAAGATTTCTGGAAAATGGTGAGTTTTGCGAGCTAACATAAACCTTCACAGTTGGGAGACATTTGAAATAATAAATGTTGAATATCTCTCCCTCTGTTAGTTTATTTTTTATGTGGTGTTCAAGATGTTTGTCTTGATATTATCAAAACGGATCCATATCATCAGCAGCATATGCTTATGCTACCCAGGAGCAAAACGGATCCACAGCAGAACACGCGCATTTATTGAGCAGATCATGGGTGAGTTCAATTCGAATCCACGCACATTCATCACATGCGTCCTCCACACCAGGCCCCAGGTGAGCCATGGGGGGATATGACGGGAAGCCAAGTAGACGTGGCTCCTACTCTCATGGAGTATCTGGTCTAACGTGGTGATTCATCCTTGCACTCCATCCCTTAACTTTTCCTCTCCTTTCACTCTAGCTGAATCTTAACTAGCTCCGGCAGGAGTTCCTGCACCAGTTCTTTTTCTGAAGTAGTGGACAGGCATTGAGTACTGACTGTAAGTCAAGCACCCTGGGAACTCTCTACAATGACCATCTAATTTACTCTGTTCAACAGCATTGTGAAGTTGGCACTATTATTATTATTTTTGAGAACCACTTTATTCTGAGTAGTATAAACACAACTCCATTCATAACATAAACCTTCCATCAATTTCTTTACAGTTAGCCCAAAGAATAAAACCTCTGACTTAATTAGAATTTACATTTGACCTTAAATATTTAAAAAATCATCCATGTCAACTATGGAATTTTAATCTTGCCTGCTACTATGAAATAGGGCAAACCTTGATCGATGGTAATTTCTAATGTCTGCTGTTCAGCCATTTTTCTTGACCTTGTTTTCTGACTATGTACATTCTAGAGTATTCAATAGATTTGTAATAAAATTCCATGATGAAGGGAAATTTCTTGCTCATTGTTTGCCTGAAATCTTGGCTAGTGTTCACCTTTTTAAACAAAAAAATGTGCTCCCAAATGGTCCACAAATTCAGCTACTAAACTGCCTTTAAAAATCTTCCTTGCAGTGGTTCCAGAGTGCAGGCCATCATATATGAAGCAACATCTTGGAGCAACCCCCACGGTGTGGGGCAGACGGCAGGCAGGCCGTGGCAGCAATCTTCACTGCTATGATTAGCCCCACTTAAACTTGAGGAAATGTAGACATCAAGAGATGAAGCAAACTATATAAGGCCACAGAACTAGTTAGTGGTGTAACTTGAACATGGGATCAGGCAGTCTGACTCTAGAGCCAGCCTTTATACTCTGGATATAGGTGTAGGTATACATAGGTACTGGGCTTCCCCAGCGGCTCAGCAGTAAAGAATCCTTCTGCAATGCAAGAGAGACAGGTCCAGCCCCTGAATTGGATAGATCTCCTGAAGGAGGAAATGGCAACCCACTCCAGTATTCTCGCTGGGATAATCCCATGGACAGAGAAGCCTGGTAGGCTGCAGTTCATGGGGTCACAAGGAGTTGGACACGATAGAGCTTATATACATATATATGTGTGTGTGTGTGTATATATATATATACACAAATATTCTTAATGTTTATTTTAAAAATTATTTTTGGCCTCATGGCATGGCGTGCAGGATCTTAGATCCTCCACCAGAGACTGAACCTATCCCAGGACAGAGAAAGTGCCGATTCCTAACTACTGGACCACCAGGGGATTCCCTCATTTTAAAAAATTTATTTTATTTTAAAAAATTTTATTTCATTAAAGTCTAGTTGATTTACAATACTGTGTTAATTTCTACTATACAGTCAAGTGATTCAGTTTTACAAATTCTTTTTCATTATGGTATTATTTTTAAAGCGCAGCTCTAGTCATATTATTTGACTCAGATACCTACCCTGACTCTTCGATAGCTCCTGAGTTATATACGAAGGTCCCAGAGTCCCAGACGAGCGTGCAAAGCCCCATTCAGTCTTTCTTCAATCAACCTTTGCAATTCCGTGGCCACCCCTAGGGGTGGCCACATGTCAGTGGAGCTGAACTATTTACTTTTCCATGGGCTCCGTGTCTGCCCAATTTTATGTTCTTCCCTTTTCCTGAACTGCCCTTTCAGCCTCCAGACATATGCCACCTCCTTCTCCCTTGGACTTTTTTAAACAAAAGCCCAAGTGGATGCAATTTCTTCTTGCTTAGAATCACCACATGCTTTGTGGGTGCCTCTTTATGCACGTAAAACCTTCTGCCACATTCCCAGTCACTGTCGAGTCTGGGGAAACGGTGTGTTAGAATGTGGAGTGGGGCTCTGAAATCAGCTTGACCCGAGACTGAATCCAGCTCTTGGAATTTTTAGCTCTGGGATCTTGGGCAAAGTGGATCACATCTCTCCCAGCTCGAAACCCTCTCATGGCTTCCCACTGCAATTTGGGACTGGGGAAAGACTTGTGGGGCCCAACATATATTTGCTGCAAGTTCACGTGCCTTTAAAACCCAAACTCCACCAAGCCCAGCTTTCTTGACCAACCTTATTTCATAAGTCACACCAGCCTTGATGGTTAAGTATTCTGCCTTCAGGTTCTCAAATGCTCCTGCAAGCTCTTGCATTCCTCAGGCCTTCGTGGAGGTTTCCTTCTACCTGTAACCTCTCCCACTGCCTCTCTTGACTCACTCATTCTGATCTTTAAAGTCTCAGGTTTAAACTTGTCACGTTTCAGAAAAGACTTCCTTGACCCCCCCCCGCTTCAAAGACCTCCATCCCTCATCCACCCTGAAACTCCCTCTCACCTAAGCTAGCTCCTTTCCTTAGACATGGAGTGATTTCATGAGCTTGTGGAAGCTCTGTTTTTCTCACTAGACTTGCAAACTCCCATGAGGACAGGATGTATCTGTCTGGTTCCCCACAATGGCACAAGGAGATGCTCAAGACAGACAAAGAGATACATCTCTCTATTCCTCACTTTCTTCATTTATAAAATAGGAGTAACAATAACCTACCCTCACTGCCTTTGAGAAGCTGAGCACAGTCTGCAGGGAGAAGCTGACTGTTCATTGGGAGCCGTCCACTTCCACTTCTGAGCCACAATCCCCTCAAGGAAGCTGCCTCCTCTCTGAATCTCCCCACTGCTGAGCACAGGGCTTTGGGCATCGTGGGTACCTGTCAATGTTTGCTTTAGCTGAATTCAGTATGCCATCTGAAACGACAACTTTTCATCTTTGCCAAATGTGGTGATTTGACCCACATACAGAGATGTCCTTCTCCATGATCACATGATAAAATATCCCCTCAAACTTTGTCATTGCAGTGAAGTTAACTGTAACCACACATAAGCATGTACAGTATTAGGCTAGCATCAGCAGGCTGTCCGGCTTTCATACACTGTCAAGACTCCTCCTTGGAAAATTTTCTTCCAAATTAAAAATTTTAAATCATATGCATATCATCATATATTTATGTGCTGTTTTATACACATATTGTATCACTGACAAGCAAACGATGAAAATGTTAGGATTAAAAAAATTGACCATGCTCATCTCCACAGTCAAAATTAAATTGTTGAACAGTATTTGACTGTTGAACAAGGAGTCTGAGTTTTTGCAGAATAGGTCAAATGTAGGATTCCTGAGTAGGAACACAATAGTTTTAATCTAACTGTACAGGTCATTAGCAAGCCATCTGGGAAATAAAAGAAGCGCTAAACTAAAAATGTGTTACAGGTTGAGTGACCATTTAATTTAATGACCAAATCAAGACATGTGTAAGAGTGAAAGGAGACAGTATTGATTATATTGGAACAACAGAGAAACCCGAATTGTCCCAGGGATGCTGTCTTGCATTCTGGGTTAGAAAAAGATTTAATTCTAACCCTATGGCACCACTAACAATGAAGTTTTTCCCTCTTTCCCACCAGTGCACCTGTGTCTAGCATGTACAACTGTTATTGCCTTTAGATTTGATAATATGTAGGATATCATTTGGCATAATAGCATCATAATATCTGATTCACCCAGATGAGGATCACAGAAAAAAAAAAAGTAACAGACCTAAAAGCAAGCTAAACCCAGTGAAGGAGAGGGTCTGATGCCCACCATCTAAGCAGGAGCCCTGACTGGTTCAGCCAGTTCCCCCACTCCACCACCAGGCTGTTCCGATGCTCTGAGACTCCCAACATGACTGTCTTTATTGTCTACCCAACAAATCTGCACTCACGTCTGAATTTGTATTTTCAAAACATGTCGGCTCATTACATTTATTGCATTCGAAATGATATTTAAAATTGAGGTAAATAATTTAAAGAGAAAATATCAAGAGCTTGAAATGAATATCTTTAAATATAATGCAATCAGGTAGATATTTTTCCAATGTTTGGTGACATTAATGTGGTGATACTGAGTAACTGCCGACAATTAGTCAGAAGATGGAGCAGAGGTCTTGTATGGAAATTACTCCCAGGTGACAAAATATTGAAAATTCAATTATACTCTGTTTATTATAGGCTTACATTAGCAACTATATTCCTAATAAAGATCTTGATAATACACAAATTAATGGGAACACAAGGGAGTACTTTTGGAAATATTTTTTTCTCCTTATAGGATTCTATGATATTGATTTCTAAAGTGCTCCAAATGACAGTGTAAAGCTTGCTAGAAAAAAATTCCTAACATAAATTATATGCATAAGAACATATGATCTATTAAAGTACTCAAGATTATAAAAATAATTTTAATGTATAATGACAATGTGCAATAAATTCAATGCTTAAAATTTCAAGTTATGCAAGTGTATAAATCATTTAGGAAAGAAAATCCAGTGAATGCAAATAAGAAGAAACTATAATAAGGGCTGCACAAATGGTCTGAATTCTAATTAAAACTGTATGTCATGGAAGCCAATGTATTCATTCTCCTTTTTACAAATGTAGTTTTAAAAACACTTCCACAATATAAAGCTCTTTATAACATATTTTTACAGGTTGGAGTATACAAATATCTATTTCCCCACCAAGAAGGCCAAAATGTTCATCTCCAAAGAACTAAGTTTTTCTCTTTCTTCCTCCCACCAACTTGCTGACATTATGCATAGTTCAATGAACATTTCTTCATTTGGTTGTTGAAAGATGTAACTGGGCACCTGTTTTGGGTGTGACTCCTCTGTGTTTTTTTGCTTTTAGGCCTAGCACCTCTTTTCTAGGCTTTTAAGATAGAGGGGAGACAAAAAGACAGATACATAGATAACTTCAATATAATGTAGAAAACCCTGAATATTCATTGGGAGGACTGTTGCTGAAGCTGCAATACTTTGACCTCCTGATGCAAAAAGCTGATTCATTAGAAAAGATGCTGATGCTGGGAAAGATTGAAGGCAAAAGGAGAAGGGGGCAGCAGAAAATCAGATGGTTAGATAGCATCACCTATTCAACAGACACGAATTAGAGCAAACTCCAGGAGAGAGTGGAAGACAGAGCCTGGAAGGCTACAGTCCAAGGGGTCACAAAGAGTTGGACACAACTTAGCGACTGAACAATAGCAATGTAGTAGATGCTAAATGTCATGGAAGAACTAGAGTGAGAGACACCATGGGAATTTGGAGGTCGGTCAGCTAGTTGCACTTTGGGACAATAAAAATGAAGATGTACTTAAGTGAAGCCACAAAAGCTGGCAGGATCACCCATAAACAGTAGCTAGGAAGGTAATGTAGATTGCCAGCTGAGCATGATCAAGCCAAGTGTCAGGAAAGTACATGGTTGATTCACAGAATGGCAGCCAATAAAGAGCCTATTGTGATGTCTTCAAAGGAATCTCAGGTAAAGAAAGGAAGATAAGATTCTTTGGTATTTAAATAACAAGAAAGATAAGCTTGAAAGTGAAAGTGAAGTTGCTAGGTCATGTCTGACTCTTTGCAACCCCATGGACTGTATGTAGCCTACCAGCCTCCTCTGTCCATGAGATTTTTCAGGCAAGAGTACTGGAGTGGGTTACCATTTCCTTCTCCAGGGGATCTTCCCGACCCAAGGATTGAACCCAGGCCTCCTGAACTGCAGGCAGACGCTTTACTGTCTAAGCGACCAGGGAAAGATAAGCTTAGAGGATTGAAACCTTCTTAAGAAGACTGATTCAACTTCTTTCTTGTTTTTGGTGAACAGACATTTTATGGAGCCAGGAATCAAAAGAATTGGAGGAAAGAAATAAAAATTTCTCGATGTAAGGAAAGGACAAAAGAAATGCAGAAATGTGAATGAAGTAATATATATGTTCCCTGTATTCTAGGGACCAAGAGTAGCTTTGAAATAAATAAATAGTTTGAATTTGATGAAAGTATAGAGCAGTGAAAAGATTTCAAGTAGGAAAGTAAGACAAAGTACTCAATAATCATGCTGAAATTTTGGAAGTGATTTGGAAATGTTAAGTGGGAATAAAAAGTAGAAAATTGAGTTCCACTTTGGCTAATAGTTTTGACTGCCATGGTGAAAAATATACAATGTAAGTCATGCGAGTTCATTTTTTGACAAAATGTTATAGCACTTTATGTTTGGAAAATATCTTTAAAAAATATCCAATGTGAAAGAGACTCATTTTACAGTTTTTGATGGCAATATAATTTTAAGTAGGAAGAAGAATGGAAATCAAAGAAGCATCAGGAGGCCAACAAAGAAAAGCAGAATTCAAAATCAAGCATAACTTAGATGCAGTCCAGGAAACAAAAAAGATTTGGTGACTTTATTAGTAAAAGGATCACTTTGCTAAAGGGCTAACCTTTAGAGGAAAAAAGGGACAGATGAATGCCGTAGTGCCCAAAATAACAAGAAATTAATGCAAAAATACTTAAAGAGACAAAAATGTGATGAAGAGCTCTGAAATTACAAGTATCTGGAGCTCTATTAAAGTTATTACTAAGCTTCTTCACTACCAACCCTGGAAGGTCTTGGCTTTCAGTTTTGCAGCCCCTGAAGAGAAAGATGCAACACCTTGGCTGTGTTTGTTGAATGAATAATTGCAAAACAAAGTAAGGAAAACCTTTTTGTTGTTATTCAGTCATTCAGCTGTGTTCGACTCTTTGCAACCCCATGGATTGCAGCATACCAGGCTTCCCTGTCCATCACCAACTCCCAGAGCTTGCTCAATCTCATGTCCATTGAGTCAGTGATGCCATCCAACCATCTCAGCCTCTGTCGTCCCCTTCTCCTCCTGCCTTCAGCTTTCCCAGCATCATCAGGGTCTTTTCTAATGAGGCAGTTCTTCCCATTAGGCGGCCAAAGGATTGGAGCTTCACCTTCAGCATCAGTCCTTCCAATGAATATGCAGACTGATTTCCTTTACGGTTGACTGGATTGATCTCCTTGCAGTCCAAGGGACTCTCAAGAGTCCTCTCCAACACCACAACTCAAAAGCATCAACCCTTTGGCACTCAGTCTTCTTTATGGTCCGACTCTTACATCCATTCATGATTGCTGGAAAAACCATAGCTTTGACTATAGGGACTTTTGTTGGCAAAGCAACATCTCTGCTTTTTAATATGCTGTCTAGGTTTGTCATAGCTTTTCTTCCAAGGAGCAAGTATCTTTTAATCTCATGGCTGCAATCACTGTCCACAGTGAATTTTGGAGCCCAAGAAAATAAAGTTCGTCACTGTTTCCATTGTTTCCCCATCTATTTGCCGTGAAGTGATGGGACCAGATGCCAAGATCTTTGTTTTTTGAATGTTGAGTTTTAAGTCATCTTTTTCACTCTCCTCTTTCATCAAGAGACTTTTTAGCTCCTCTTCGCTTTCTGCCATAAGGGTGGGGTCATCTGTGTATCTGAGGTTATTGCTATTTCTCCCAGCAATCTTGATTCCAGCTTGTGCTTCATGCAGCCCAGCATTTCGCATGATGTACTCTGCATATGAGTTAAATAAGCAGGGTGACAATATACAGCCTTGACATACTCCTTTCCCTATTTGGAACTAGTCCGTTGTTCCATGTCAGATTCTAACTGTTGCTTCTTGACCTGCATAAAGGTTTCTCAGGAGGTAGGTAAGGTGATCTGGTATTCCTGTTTTTTGAAGAATTTTCCACAGTGTGTTGTGATTCACACAGTCAAAGGCTTTAGCATAGTCAATGACGCAGAGTATATGTTTTTCTGGAATTCTTTTTCTATGATCCAACGGATGTTGGCAATTTGATCTCTGGTTCCTCTGCCTTTTCTAAATCCAGCTTAAACACCTGGAAGTTCTTGTTTCACATACTATTGAAGCCTAGTTTGGAGAATTTTGAGCATTTCTAATGTTATTTTCTCAAAGTGAAGGAATCTGAGATAAACTTCAAAAATGCTGCATAAGTGGAAAGAGAAAATCAAAGGGAGAAGTTTAGAACACATCATCTCAATGGGGAAGTCGTGAAGCCAAGAGTTCCCCAATATGAGTCCAGAGAGCTGGCAGGAAGTAATGCCCTTCAAGTCTTGCTTCAGAGACTTCCAGGGAGAGGCAGATAGATAAACTTGTCCAGAAAGACAGAGGTCAAATAAAAGCTGCAATGGGCTTGTCTATTGAGCCCTCTCCATAACCCAGCAGAAGCTGTTCTATCTTAATTTTGAGGAAGCAAAGAAAAATAAAAACTTCTTTTCAGGAAGCAATGGAAGCTACTGAAAGTGAGAACAGAGATACTACCTTCTTTTACGGGGTGTGGTGGTCTAAGAGGTGCTAGGTATGTGACATTGGCAGGATAGCCAAATTGGAAAGTTGTATTTTGGGTGCTAATTTAATAATTAATGAAGCAAGTTAATTAGAGATTTGGTCCACAGGAATTTTCCTTCCAAATGGATTATTGTTTCTTTGGCCTGAGGACAGATTATCACTACTCATTACACAAGCAAAAATTTGAGATCCTTCTATTTTTATTCTTATAGCATGACCCATTTTGAAATGAATGCTTACAGTCTTTTGTATGTCTTATATGTTTTACCACTTAAAAAAACACTATCTGTTTTGTCGATCAAGTATCTGTTTGCAAACAAAACACTCTCTGAAGAATATGTTTTCCAGGTAGACTATAGAGGAAATAGAAATAATTAAAATACATTTAAAGCATTAATGAAACAATCTGAAGTCATTAATGACAAAGTCTCTGCTGTTGAGTATTCCTTAAAAATTGGTGAAAGTGTCAGTGTCACACTTAACATAGAAAATATGCAAAGTATAGTTAAAAGGAACAGACTACTGGTTTATGTTTTCGGAACATGACGAATCTTCTGACAGTATGTGTATTGCTGTTATTTATAATCCCATGGTGACAAGAAAATGTCACCAATTACCGGCTACAATGACAGAGTACAATTTATTTCTAATGATTTATACCCATTAGGAAAAAAAAAAAAAAAGCAGGCTACTGAAAGACAGCTACCAGTCTGTTCCCCAACAGCATTTTTTTTTTTTTAAACTGGAGGTGTGCTTGCAAAGGATAACAAGTTATTTTTGTTAATGAGAGTTTGCATAATTTACCTATATAATACGGTAAGTGACAGTCTAAAATAAGGTACTTATTCTAAGGTATATTTTTAAAACAGAAATAACTGAAATATCACATTTGTAGTGCAGGCTTTCCGCAACTAACATATTGTATTCCCTTTTAAATGTAGATCTCTTTAAAGCCTCGTGGACTTTGAGAGGGTAGGAAATAAGAACTGAATGGGTAGTAAGTCAGCCTTTCAAATAGACATTTACTGCTCATCCTGGCTTATTAAGAACTGTAGGTTGGAAGAAACATGTATTTGAGTATTCCAGTTGCAAACAAATTTACAGTGATGACATGAAAGGAGAGAAAGAGGGGTAGAGGGCCTGATAATTAATAAGCAGGACAGTAAACTAAACATTACAATACAACTGGACAAAATTAGTAGGATAAAAGGATGTGGGAAGAGAGCCACACGAAAATTCTGGTCTCTTAATCTGTGGGAGGAAATATGATCTGGGAAACAAGAGTTTTTTATGGAAGATTCCAAAGTAATCCAAGGTTGAAATTACAAAGAAATTTATGAAAAAGCAAGAGGAAGGGAAAAGTAACAAGCAAAGAACCTTCGGAATGGTTCTAGTAACATCACACAGATCAGAATTTAATTCAAGGGCCATAAAAGAGAAATTAACCACTGAAAACATATTTTGAGGACAGACACCACACTTTTAAACATACTGCTGATACATGTCGTAGGCACTAAAGATAATTTTGCACAGAAATGTGATATTACTATCATTAAAATGGCCAGAGACAGTGCATGTGTGTGTGTGAGTGTTTTGAGGTTCCCAGAAACTAAGGAGACATAATGAATTGGGAAGATGCTCAGTGAATAATGAAAACGATTAGGTCTAGGAGGTAGGATCAATTTATCAAAGAATGACTATTGAGCCTAATTAGCTTTGAGAAAAGAAAGCTAAGTCTTGCTACTCAAGTATAGGAAGGATTATGACATGAAGATGAGGACCAAAATTGCTCCATTTCATGCCAAGAACTTAGAATAAAAGTCACATAAAAATGTCTAATTAAACACAGATAAAGGCAACCTCAGAAGAATCACAGCATCTAGTTCAGTTGTCTCAGGCTTCCTAACAGGGAGGGAAACTGGTATGTCTCTAGGTCTCTATCAGACTTAGAGATTATGATATTCAATCATCTGGCAGATTCTCTAGCCACACGAAGCTAAAGAATTGATTCCTAGAAATCATTTCCTCTAGAAGCAAGCTGATGATCACATGAATATTCTCTCAGTGAAATAATAACCTGAACCAGATTGTGTTTTGAGAGGCTGCACTATTTCAAGAAAGACAGAGATAACAATGCATGGGGAAGTTTGGGGGAGAAATGATTCATGTATGGAAATCAAGTATTACCATGGTCAAAACAATGCACTGTGTTCCACATCAAGTGCACGAAAGAGGACGAGGCAGTGTCACCGTTTTTTGTTTGTTAAAACTGGCTTGATCATCTTTTTTAAAAGACCGAAATATTTAAGTAATGTCAGTTATTTTTGCTTTTTAGTTGAAGTATAGTTGATTTACAATATTATATTAGCTTCAGATGCATAACATAGTGATTTGATAGTTTTATAGATTGCATAACATACAAAGTTGTTAAGATATCATTGACTATGTTCCCTGTGCTGTATATTATTACCAGTTATAAAATAAATATGTGACTTGCTTATTTGATAACTGGTAGTTTGTCCCTTTTCATCCCACAGGAAATAGGTCATTTCTACCACGTCACCATCCCCGCCCCACCCCGGCAGCATCTAGTTTGTTCTCTGAATCTGTGAGTCTGTTTCTGTTTTATTTGTTCTTTTGTTTTGCTTTTATATTCCACAAATAAGTGAAAATATACAGTGTTTTCGAAGATGTAGAGAAAAGGGAACCTTCCTGCACTGTTGTAGGAATGTAAATTGGTGCAGTCACTGTGGAAAACAGTATGGAGGGTCCTCAAAAAACTGTGGCTCAGACGGTAAAGCGTCTGCTTACAATTCGAGAGACCTGGGCTCAATCCCTCAGTCGGGAAGATCCCCTGGAGAAGGAAATGGCAACTCACTTCGGTACTCTTGCCTGGGAAATCCCATGGATGGAGGAGGCTTGTAGGCTACAGTCCTTGGGGTCACAAAGAGTCAGACACGACTGAGCAACTTCACTTTCACTTTCAAAAAACTGAAAATAGAATTACCATACGATCTAGCAATCCCACCCCATGGGTATTAATCTGAAGAAAATAAAAACACGAATTCAAAAAGATTTATGTATCCTTATGTTCACTGAAGCATTATTTACAATAGCCAAGATATAGAAGCAAACTGTGTCCACTGACAGATGAATGGAAATGATGTTTTACACACACACACAGACACACACACACATGCACACACACACACAGGCATATTAGCTGTAAAAAAAAAAAAAAAAAAGGACTAAGATCTTGTCATTTGTGACAACATGCCTGAACCTACAGAGTATTTTACTAAGTGAAGCAAGCCAGACATAAAGTTATTTTTTTCATTCATCTGTTAAACATTCAGGACCTACCTGCCAAATATGGCAAACCAGTCACCCAAAATTTCTTCCTGAATATCACTAAAAGCAAATTTCCTAAACTTTAATGAAATACCATACAATACTCAATGTTTACATAGATAAAACTCTTAGCACTGAAAAAAATTTATATTAGGAATCTGAAATGATTGGGTAACATAGAAATATTAGTGAAAACAAAAGATAACAAAATTTTGTAGGCAATGACATATCTTGAATTCATTTAAAGATCATAGTTCCATTCTTTATCAATGTATTACTGGACATACACAGAAGCAAAGGAAACTTGGATTATACTTGATTGATGCAAATAATGAATCCAATTTTTCTTGCTACTTTAGGTAGTTTATTAGATTCTCTCTTCACTTTGATGGACTTATCCTAACCCAGTGTGACTTTCCTCCTTTGAGGTAAATCCTCAAGAAAAAAACTTTTCAATATTAGCCATGGAAGGTTAACCAAAAATATAAACATGCAGATTTGTTAAAATGGTTTAATAAGCTAGCACAGTTTAATAAGCAGAATAAGAATTCAGACACAAAGACATTGGTTGATAAACAAGATAAACAAGTTAATGATAGAACCAGCATAGGGAACCTAGATCTTTCCATTTATAATCAAGTGTCCTTGGCACTGTGCCAGTGAAACTGTTTTCTTAAAATAGGAGGATTATATCTTAGACTAAGAAGTATGAAACAAATCCAACTACACAGAAGCTCAAGGTGCATGGAAGACATTTAAATTCACAAGGTTTGTTCCTTCTCTGAAAAGCAGGTGATTTGAGGGGACCAGGAGATCCCATGCAAAAGTGAGTGGTGTAGTACAGTGGGATTTAGAATCGGATAGTGGGTCTGGGAATTACACAGTGGCTTTCAATCCCAGCCTTGTCATTCAGTACCAGTGGAACCATATCAAGATATTTAGATTCTTTCAGCCTTAATTTTCTTTCCTTGGTTAAATAGGGATAATACTACTAAACCTCAGAAGGTAGCAGATTAAATACGATAGGTATTCAATACAACACAAATATCTATCTGTTTCTGCCTCTATCTCTGTCAATTTATACTCTGCCATTTGGATTTTCATACAATGATTTTTCTAAAGAACAATAACAACATTCACATCCAAAGTCCTTATGAGTTATCATTGTTACAAAGTAACTATTTTCAAAATCCTTCTGCAGAGCAGTGACACTTTCCATGGAATGACAAAGGATTTTGAAAGAATCTTGAAAGGATTTTGGAAAGAATACAAACTGTTCCATAAAGGAATGATGTCATCACAGCAGAATCAGAATTGGTTGGAGTAAGAGGATTTTTGTGTGTAAAATTTCCTAATTAAGATAAGATAAGAAATATATCTCATGTGAAAGGTCAATCTAAGTACTGAGCCTTCCTAGTATTTCTTCAGGAAGCAAACTCTTGCCTGAGAGCTGTCAACTATTAATGAGCTATATACTTAGTACAAACCACTTGAAACATGGCAGAAGTAACTCATGGGTATATATGGCAATTTTCACATCATGGGCAGATATGGCAATATTCTTATCTCTTAAAGGACAAACTTTTCACCACCAAATAGATCCCTTTTTATCCCTTTAGCAACAGGAATAAAGAGGTAAAATTATTGTAATACTTTAAAGAAACACTGTTCCTCTTCTGACCCTCTGCACTGATCTCTTAAGATTTTGAGATAAAGAATAATAATCAAACTCAATGTACTAATGGTGAAACCACAAAGTTTACACCTAGATCCTTAGAAATGCAAATATGGACCATAAGAGCTACTAGAATTTAAATCCTTTGTCTTTAGAGCATTGAAGAGCCCATTGGCCCAGTGTTAGGGAACCCCTTTGCCTTTATCAAACCATGTACAGAATTTAACCGTACTGATATAAAATCTTAATCAGGACTGAGGCCCACTGGTGGAAGTGGAATAAGGTTTACTACTAATCATTTTGCAGCCTCCCTCCTTGTACCATCATGGTTTTTCTGGTGGTTCCCATGGAAAATACGTTAGTTGCAAAACGCTCATTATAGCCATGGTGAAGATAAGTACAAAGTCAAGAGCACAGGAAATCAATTTTATGTAGTGATTGCTTTGAGATCTGGCAGGACACAACTAAAATGCATGGGGATAAAATAGTCTCAGACTGTGCTTTTCAGTCACTGAGCCTCTTACTCTGGTAGCAAATTAGTGCGCTGGAATAGAATAGATAGGATTCTTACTGACATTGTATGATAACTAAGTGTCTTGTTCTAAGGGATCTTTCAGGAAAAAATGGGAGAAATAAGCATCTCTTTTGAGTCTGTATTAGATCTGCTATTATTCACTGTCCATCTCGTTTTTGAATAAAATCATTGTATATTCCCTTAAATCTACATCTATTTTTAGTTTTTGATAACATCTTTTTCATACTGTTTACTGCTTCATAAACTGCAATATTCACTCTTCTGCACGATGGCTTTATGTAATTGTGCGGATGACAGTCTATTTCAGCTCTCTGTGGCTTTTCGTTATTTATTTTCTTACTACAGCCACATTTTTCCAGGTTCTGCACTCATCTTTAACTCCTGTCTTTCTCACATGACAAAGTCTTGAAAATCCCACTACACCTGTTCTCTCGATTCAGCATAATGCCTTTCTATTTATAGTATATGGAACTCTGGCTCATCCATTCCAAGTTGGCCTTCATGCAGTTCATTCATTGTGTCTCTACTCTTGTTTTAAAAGATGGACTGGACAGACATGGCCTGCAGAAACAATCTTGGCTCTTTCACCATGACATTGACAGTTCTTCACAAGTGGATTCCACTTAACTGTCAACTTTAGCTTCCAGTATTCCCCGAGAGGATTCTTCCAGAATCTAAGGGTGACCTAAGGAGGCTACCACTGTTTCCATTGGTGCTTCCAAACATTTCTTCAAGTTTTTCCAACTGTAAGCATTTACTGCTTTTCTGCCATATTTCAACATATTTTACTATCTTCAAAATCTTGCTGGAATTCTATAAATTCTTCAGAATCTTTCCTATTCTAAACCTTTATTACTTTTTTCTTTTCAGGGTGCAATTTAGCCATGTTGCTAAACCATTTCACCCAATTGCTTTGTCTTGTAACTGTTTTCTCTTTGTAATGCCCTGTATCTTCAAGTCTGTAGGCCTGAGAGCAAAAGGTCCAATCTTATTCTTTAAAAATATCTGTCAAACTATTTAAGGCAAGGAGGTCCACAAAATAAGTGCATAATGCAACCTGACTTTTGGAGGTTTCATGCTTTATTTTTTAATAAAAAAATAGATTTCATAACTGCTGCTGATAGCATATGTAACATCCACAAACCTATGTGAGTCTGTTTTTCTACTGTATTTTTTGCAATGCTTAAGAGTTACATATTATACTGTTACTGGTTAATTGTGCATTCCTGAAAATGTTTACTTTTAGTTAACATTCTAGATCTCTCAGAGACTACCAAACCTGAATTTAGTATCTACTACTATTGTATAAAATATCTCATAAATCTTACCCCATTTCTTTGCAAAGAATTAATAGTACTAATTTTTATTGATGTCTTATTGCCAAAATTTAAGTAGATTAGCATGTATTCATTGGACATTATGAAGCAATCCCTAATTAAATTAAATGACATTTATAAAAGCAAACTGTGTGAAGGAAATAAATTTAAATTTGTACACCACCCAACCCAGGTGTATCCAATCCAGGGATTGAAACCAGGTCTCCCACATTGCAGGCGGATTCTTTACCAGTTGAGCCGCCAGGGAAGCCCTTGTACACCACAGACTCTATCTAAAAATTCGGATAGATTAGATGTAAAAAAAAGAAACATACGAAAGTGAAGAAAATAAAACTGATTATTTGTTCTGGGGTAAAGGCAACATTTCTAGGCATAAAAAAACCACAAAGAAAATAATAATTGATAACTATATTTTAAAGTTTCTAAAATATTCTTTAAAAAATGAAATGGTTCAAGCCCACCTAGGGATGCCAAATAAATGAACAAATACAAAATTAAACCAAGGAAAGCACTTAATGGTATATTAATATTTAGATATTTTAAAAGAGGCAAGGGGTTATTAAGATTCTTGCTTCATGAAACCTATGCAATTCAATAAGAAAAAAATATGTATATGTATGTGTGTAACTATATCTCTACCTTTTCCAACAGCCTATTGATTGATGGAAAGAGATTTACCTCCCACTGTTACTATCACCTGCTTTAAGTTTTTCATTTATTTAATAAGGATACAGAAACTTTGTGGCAATGAACTCGCTTCTCCAAGCTGGAGTCAGTACAGATTTTCTTGGCACCTAGAATCTCCAGTAAGGAGTGTGCAGCTGTTTTAGCAAGGTGGAATCCTGATAGAGTGGAGGACGTTACATCTGTGCTGGGCCCCAGCTCTCTCAAAGCTGGAGTTCATGTCATTATTCATCACTACTGGGGAACTTACACATATGTATATAAGCAGAAGACTTGCATTTAAGGAGATGTTTATTTATATCAGGTCCTCCTGCAACCAAACCTGTCTCATCAAGGCCAGATGTACACAAAGAGGAAAAAAGCAGTGTCCTAATGTCCTTGATTGCTGTCTCCTCCTTCAGTTTCCTGATGTTCTGGAAGGCCCATTTCTCCACCCCGAATAGAATAATGTGCAAAGGGCATAAACTGACCATTCACAAAAGAAATACAAAGAGTACACACACACACATATGAGACTATCTTTAACCTGTTACTCAAATGAATACACAACAGCAACATACTATGTTTCCATCTAGTTGCCAAAATTTTAAGCATGGCAACATTCCTTGTCAATGGCTTATGGGAAAGGATACTTATTAATATTTCTAGTCAGAGTGTAAATTGATACGACTTCTTTTTTTTCAGGGCATTTTGACAGGGTCTATCAAATGCTTTAACCTGTACATACCCTTTCATACCCTTTGCCTCTGATATTTTCCTTCCAAGAGTTTATCCTAAGGCATTAAGGGATATAGAACTAGAGGCAAAGATTTATCCACTAGAATTGTTATCACAATACAATTTATGAAACTGGAAATTCAAACAAGCTAGATGTCCAATAGTGAGTATGTTAAAACAAATTATGATAAATCAAAGCATGGAAGAGAATTATGTTGAAGAAGAAAGTCTAATAATGTGGAGAAACTTAGGTCAAAACAGAAACTGCATTTTTTTTGGCCACACACGAGGCTTGTGGAATTTCAGTTCCCTGATCATTTGAATCCAGGACATGGTGGTGAAAGCACTGAATTCTAGCCACTAGACCATGAGGGAACTCCCAGAAATTGCAATTTTAATAAAAAATATACACAGGGATAAAAAATAAAAGCATAAATACCAAAATAGAAACTAGTGAATATTATCCATATACTTCTCTGTGTCTTCCAATGATATGTAATGCTAAGTAACTAAAATAAATTCAGGGCATGTATATAAACACTTATAATATTTTATGCTTAAAATTGGTTTAAAGTTTCATTTTTAAAATTTCTATCATCACCTATCATTTTACTTGTGTTATTGATACCATACAATACAAATAATGATTAAATGCTTAAAAAGTTCTAATGATTATCTGAAGTCCTTAAACTTCCTAAATAGGTTCATTTAAAAAATTTAAGTTACCTTTAAGCACATTTTGTACAATCTAGACAATGGTGCTCCACTCACAGGAAATGAGACACAGTCCATTATAAGGGAATGTTTTATACTTGTTTTCTGTAGCAACTGACATTTCATTCAAACACTTTCCAGTCCCCCAGGAATCTCCAGCTGCTGTATGTCAAAATTTTAAGATTTCTCTTTGTGAACTTTAACACTTCTATAAAAACCAGTTGGAGGAGCAAGCCTATTTCTGACTGATTATTTTGATACTAACCAGTTAAAGCAAATCAATTATTCAGTTTAGTCTGAATAATCATTTCACAAAGTCACAGTTTTCCATATGCAAACAGGCATAAGCAAATAATAACTACCATTCTTGCTTTTTATAGCCTATTTCTATTTCTCAGATGTATCACTTGTGGTCTGTTTTTTGACTCCCTTTTGTGTATTTTTAAAAAATGAATGTTGGGTAATTCCTTGACTGTTTGCTAATAATCAAATCTGGTTGTATAATTTTATGTTGGTAAATATGCATTTTGTTTTTATGCAAACAAAGACAGTATAGCTAGTGCAAAACCATGCAGGAGTTGGTAAGGTGCAAAGACTTATTTTAATTTTTCTGGCCACACTGCGCTACCTGTGGGAACTTACTTCTTCAGTGAGGTCTCAAACCTGTGCTCCCTGTGGCAGAAACTTGGATTCTTAATCACTGAACTGCCAGGGAAACCCCCAGACTTGATTTTAAGCTAGTAATTTAAACCACGGGACAAAGATTATGCAAACCACTTACGTATGTATGTAGGCGTGTGTATGATCCGTATATAAATATGTATCTATTTTTGATTTAGTATATCTACTTTTATATACTTGGGCTTCCCTGGTGGCTCAGCTGGTAAAGAATCCACCTGCAATGCAGGAGACCTGGGTTTGATCCCTGGGTTGGGAAGATCCCCTGGAGAAGGGAATCTGCCTACTCCAGTATTCTGGCCTGGAGAATTCCACGGACTGTATAGTTTATGGGGTCACAAAGAGTCAGGCATGACTGAGAGATTTTTACTTTCATTTTATGTATCTATATGTCTATTTTATTATATATCTATATATTTTATATAGATCATATACACACACATGCAAATCAATGATCAAGGAAAGGATATAAGAAGTTATCTATGTGTCTGTATGGGGAGTTCTGTACTGAGAACAATCCTGTTATTTCAGGATCTGGAATTGATAACGATCTGTTTTTCATTGAACTCTGCTGCTGCTGCTGCTAAGTTGCTTCAGTCGTGTCTGACTCTGTGTGACCCCATAGATGGCAGCCCACCAGGCTCCGCCGTCCCTGGGATTCTCCAGGCAAGAACACTGGGGTGGGTTGCCATTTCCTTCTCCAATCACTGAACTCTAGATGTGCTTTATTTAATAGTTTTATAAAGCTATTTTAAATAAAATATCAATTTTGAATAAAAGTATACTTTCCCCCAAACCTTTTAATGATATGAACTTTTAACTCCATCAAATATGATCAAATTTTGAAACACTGCTTGAATATTTGCTATGACTTTAATTAGTGTAGATACACATGTACTTTGTACTTATTTTTTAAGTTTTTTTACTGATGTGGATCATTTTTAAAGTCTTCATTAAACTTGTTACAATATTGCGGCTGCTTCTTCTTTCTCAATGTTTTGGTTTTTTGGTTCAGGAGGCATGTGGTATCTTAGCTTGCTGACCAGGGATCCAACCCACACCCCCAGTGGAAGGAGAAATGTTAACCACTGGACCACAGGGAAGTTCCAGAAAGGTACCTTTTAAAAGTATCTCTCTCCTACAGCAAACTGTAAGCTACTGATGTACCAAAACTGTAAGATGAAAAGTACTTTAGAAGATGAAAAGTATTGAGGAATTCAGTTACCTAAGTTTATATTCCAAGATCTCTCTGCTCCTGACCCCTCAGAGGCCAGGCCTCATTTCCCCTTTAATCTTCACTTCGATCTTCTCGTTATTATACCTCCCCTTCCATTTCCTAGGAATGATGCTGAAATGTCCTCCAGTATATAAATACCCCTGCCCTTGTGTTCCCAGGAGTTAAACCTAACTCTTTCCTTAGTTCAGGTTTGGAGAGAAAAATCTGCACTTGCTGATGTCACGGTTTCTGTTCATCTCTCCACCCACTGCCACTTAGTGACCACACGCACTGCTCAGAAATTCATATCCTCCGTGCAATCCACAGGCTATGACTTCTACACTTGTAATCCTTCACTTACTACACTTCTGGAAATGTCTGACTGCTAGTCATTTCCTACCTCTGCGGTCTATGTGAACTGATACTTCCTTTTGTATGGAAAGTCCCTCTTTGTTTCTTTCATTGGTGTTTCTTCTACAACTTTATGTTAAATGTTGGTGACCTCAGTATTTTACCTTTATTCCTCTTCTTTTCTCATTTTATTTGCTTTTGGGTAGAGGTTTGATTATGACCCATGGCTTTCACGGCAATTGTACCGATCATAAGGTAAACCTTTCTGAACAAAATCTAACTGAGTTTTATATATATGAAAAGTGAAGGTGTTAGTCACTTAGTCATATCTGACTCTTTGCAACCGCATGGACTGCAGCCTGCCAGACTCCTCTGTCCATGGAATTCTTCAGGCGAGAATACTGGAGTGGGTTAGCCATGCCCTCCTCCAGAGGATCTTCCTCACCCTGGAAATGAACCCTGCATCTCCTGCATTGACAGGCGGGTTCTTCCCCATCTGAGCCACCAGCAAAAGCACACACACACACACACACACACACACACACACACACACACATATATATAAAATTGCTTAATCTATTCTGAATTTTGATGTCCCACAGACCCCTCAAATACAACCTGGCTTTGTCTGAATTACTGACTTTATTAAACAACATGCTTTAAGCTCCCGCTTGGATTTACACCATCACTTCCAGGTTAGACAGTCATTTAAATGTCTTCTTCTTCCCTAACCCCAATGCAATGAGTTAGTCTAAGTTTTCATTCTGTCAGATTTTAATCTGTCTCTCTTTCCTTTCCAATTCTTGGTTCAAACATTTGTATTTTCTCACTTTGCTAATAATAACACTACCTGATTGGCTAGTTTCCTCTCAAGTTTGACCTCCAATTATGGGACTGCTCAGCCACAATTCTGGCTCCAGGATCCGGCACTGCGTGAGGAGGGCACAGAGACACAAGTGTGAAGAGGGCCAAGCCCCTACAGAGCTTACTCCCTTTGTGGGAAAGACAGCCAACACCCTACACCGCTCTCAGAGTACTCTGTAAACTGTAAATATGACTGCAATAGTCTTTTGCATGAAAACTTTTCAGAGACTCCCATTACCTACAGGAAGAAGTACAATTCCTTAGCATGGCCATGAAGGTGTTTTGCAGTCTGGTCTGGGGCTATCTGTAGACCACACACTCACTGCTCATCCACACACAACCTGTCTTCCAGGCACCAACAGTTGCTGCCTGCAACTCTCGCAACAGTTCACGGGGATTTTACACCCTCTCCCTGGTTGCTTTGTATGCATCTTGCATTTTTGCACATCCTTTGAGCCTGTGTACCAGTGTTTTGGTGATCTGATGCCAACAGCCGACTCATTGGAAAAGTCGCTGATGCTGGGAAAGATTGAGGGCAGAAGGAGAAGAGCATGTCAGAGGATGAGATGGCTGGATGGCATCACTGATGCAATAGACATGAACTTGGGGAATCTTCAGGACATGGTGAGGGACAGGGAGGCCTGGGGTGCTGCAGTTGGTGGGGCCGCAGAGTTGGACGACTGAACTGGATGGCAACAACAACAATAACCAATGCTACTTCCTTCCTCCTTTATGAGACCATTTTCCCTCTGCTACCTCTCCTGTCTCTGTGGCAAGAATCTGCTCTATGCTGACGTCAACTCTGCACTCTGTGCTATAGCATTACTAAGCACGTTAAAATTACAATGTAATATTTACTTGACTATTTGCCCAACCAGCCTGCAAATTTTTACAATCAGAGACAATATCTTACTCATTTTTTTTCCTCAGCCCCTGATACAATACCTAACACTGACTACTCATTGAATGAAAATGTAGTTGCTATACTAAACAAGAAATCAATTCAAAAAGTCATGTCCCAACTTTATTCAGTTTTCAGCTTCTGTGTGACTTAATGTTTACAGTCAAGGTACAATTCATAAGACATTTTAAATTGTTCCTTTCTCAAGTTTATATGCATTTGTATCCATTTTAATATGAATTTAAAAAGCTTTTAGATTTAGTTTATAATCTAATCAGTATGGAAAACTATCTCAAGTCAAACAATAAAGAGAAGGAAATTCCAATATAGTGAAACCTTCATTCAAGCTATTTAGTAAATAATGTAGATTTTTCCCATTTAAACTCGTCTGTGGATGTGATGTTCATTAACAGAATTGTTATGACCTGAGAAGAATATTCTATAAATAACACACCCCCCAAATCAGTTAGCTCCTCTTCAAACACTTGAATACCCTTGAAATGGCAAATAAACTAAGGTTCTATGGCTTGAACACTTATCTTTTCTATTTCAGTGATAATTACATCAATAAACCTGATTCAGCATTTGCTGCTATTCAATTCATTAATTAAAACAATTTTACTGCTACTGCTGTGATTTTTCAAGGATATCAAAACACATTCAAAAATTAAAACAGCATACATCATCAGTTTTGATATGTGTTTGTATGCTTTCTTTTGATTTCAACCCCACAATTAAAAGAGCATTAGGCTTTTAAACAGAAAAAGCATATATTCTATATACTTTGAGCAAAAATACTTAAAACGCAAGTTGTTTTGTAGAAATGGCAATATTTGTGTAAAGAATAGCAAACTATCAAGAATTAAAAAAATCCTCTTAGAATAGAAAATATAAATGTATGTAAATACTTAAGTGATAACAACCATGGTTGTGGACTTTATGGTATTCTTAATTCTAGTTTCATAGTACTAAATTTTTTAAAAAGTTTATTTAAATCATTACTTATTGTGCTTAAGTGACTTGTAACATATACATGAAGTGAATATATTTCATCCAAATGAAATATAGAAGCTTTTGCTTAAAGAATGGTATAAGTTGCTATTTAAACTATAAACATACATCATGGTGATGTAATTATTTTTATATATTGGGAACTATTTGTACTTTGCAAAGCTGCACTTTCATTCTGACCTTGATTTAGTAAGCATGCAACATATTACTTTTGCTATTTTTGACATCCTAGAGCACCTAAAACATAAAATATAATTTACAGCAGTAGAACATGCCAGAATTGACCATTACATGCCAGAAGAGGGCCCAAGATGGAATTTATATTCAAGTTATGGTTCAGCATGTGTGGTAGAATCTCGTGAAATTTATTTCTCACGGCAGTGGAATTCCACCTTTATTCTTGCAATCAATTTTCAAAGTAGGCTGAGAGTTGATAAAGATCAAGTTGAAGGAATGAAATTAGGCTAGTTAGGTGAAATTATACACCTCTCTTCAAATTATTTGTGGAAAACTCAAATATTCTCCTTTTGTAAAAAGAGCCAGGAAAGAAATGACACCTGTGTGGTGGCTAGAAGCATTACAAGTATACGACTTGACAGGGTACTCCAAGGTCACAGCAGTTTCTCCCAAACTAGTCTAGATCTTCATTGGTGATAGAATAGCTACAAATCCTTCCATTTCTTTTCTCTCACCTATATTCAGTTGCTCAGAGGAAAAATCCTCCTTGCCCACTTTTTCGGGGATATTCCCGGTGGCTCCGCCTGCCAATGCAGGAGACACAAGAGATGCAGGTTCGAGTCCTGGGTCTAGAAGATGCCCTGAAGAAGGGAATACCTGCTCCAGGTATTCTTGCCTGGAAAATCCCATGGACAGAGGAGCCTGTGGACTGCAGTCCATGGGGTCACAAAAGAGTTGGACACAACTGAGTGATACACACCACCACCAAACACTTTTTCAGAGAACGTGTTTTTCCCAACAACGTAATTTGGATTGCAAAATAAAGTACTCTGTTGTGAGAGTGATGTAAACATCATTACAACAGTTTGTCAAACTGGTTTAAGGGGTACATCTCTTTTTTAAAGTACAGTAGCTCAACTTTTAGAATCTATCTATCCATAAAGATGGTGCAGTGGTAATGGATAGTAAAGGAGATGTGAGCTCGATCCCTGGGTCCAGAAAATCCCCTGGAGGAGGAAATTGCAACCCACTCCAGTATTCTTGTCCAGATCATTCATGGACATAGGAGCCTGGTGGGCTACAGGCCATGGGAACGCAATGAGTTGGGCACGACTGACCACATTCACACACATCCATATAGAAAGCAGACTTTAAAAATATTATTTCAAGGCACAAGTACCTTGGTTTTTAAAAGTGTTTTAGTACAGCAAATCAAGTCTCTATTACACCTCAAAATATTGCACAATAATGCTCTTCCCTCATTATTAGCCACATCAGCCCTGGATACTTTAGTCACTGCACAATCATTGTGGCAAAAGTGAGGTCCTACCACAGGTATGTTGCTATGATCCTAGGTGAGAAATAAAGTCTTCCAGGAATGATTTACTTTATTATGTGAACTGATGAGCATCACTTGAATCGCCTTTTAATTGACTGGCTGTCTAAGTGACATGCCTTGGAGGGAAGCACCACTTTTGAAATTTCCTTTGACCAGGAGGGGAAGGAACAGTCTGGTCTCTTTGAAGTCTACAGCCATCAGACTAATTATCAGCCCCACTTAACGTTCGTTCATTTAATTACAGTGAATTAAAAAGTATGTGGGATTTTAGAGAAAAATAAAAGAGTCAATAAATGGTGACACAGATTCTAGGCTATGTAAATTGGCAGGGCCCCTTCTGGAGGAGACCATTCTTTCTCCCTCATTTCACCAAATGCACAGATAACTCGACTAACGCAGACAAAGGGAGCTTGGTAAGAGGGAGGGGACATTGACTGTGGGCCCAAACTGTGTGGGTACTTGATACTGTTTACCTAACTTAATCTCCACACTTAATAAGAAGACATAATTTTCCGCCATTTACAGTGAACAGAAAGAGTATCCCGCCACCCCTTATTCGGAACTCCCTCGACACCAGGCACTGTCATCCTAAGCAGTGTCTACTCGAGAGTCCATTTAATCCCCACCACAGCCCTGTAAGGACTGTATGCCGTTGGTGATCTTCCGTAAACTACAGAAAGGTTAGGTCACTTGTCCAAAGTCACACAGCTGGGAGACACTAGAGCCAATATCAACCCAGGAAGTCTGCCCTCAATCACACCGCCTCATCTATTGCTCTCAATGAAGGCTCTCGAGTTTCCCAGTCTCAACAAGATAGAAGAAGAGAGCCAGCTCCTCTTGGTCTGTCTAATGTCAAAGGTCATCGCTTTCCAAGAGGCATAAGGGCATAAGGGCTCCAATACAGGCAGAAAGAGCCAGGTAAAGACCTCCACATCTCTGGTGCCAGCCATACAGCTGACCGAGCGGCCAGGCAGAGATGGGGATGTTGGGAGTTTGAGCTCTGAGGGTCTCAAGAGCAAACTGTCTTAGGGGCTCACTGAAGGATCAACACCCTGTGCACCGTGCCTCTGAATCGAGGCATTTTTCACAGCACTGAGCTACTGGCTGACAAAGGATAATAACATTGAATGCATGCTAGTCTTCTTCTGGGAAAAGATGCACAAATAAAACATTTTTAAAGCTTAAAGCTTGATGTTTTGAGAGAAAAAAAGTTCTTTGTTCCTGACATTTAAATAGATATTTGGAATTTAAACCCGATTACTTGCAAGGCTGGAGAGTGGGCATTCAGTCAGGGGTCTTTTAACAATCCATCAGAGATGGGAAAGATGCCTCGAACCATCCAGAACATACTGGCAATTTCCCCTCTGATTACAGCATCTCATCACATTTATTTTGTAACCTCTCAACAGCTTACTAGAACTACTGCTTATAGGTGGTCACAAACCACTGACCCTCCAGTATTTGCCCTGGAGCATGGCGGTTGACTCAGAAAGTTGTCAATACGTGTCAAGAAAGGTCTTCTCCCATGTCCTTAATTCAGAACAATATTAACATTTGGAATTTGAAATGAAATTCAATCTACTGTAACAATTTTTTTTTTTGTCTCAAAATGCTTTTTAACTTCAACTCCTCATGGTTGGTGAAGAGTTAGCTTTGCAAAAGAATCTATTTTATCACTTGTTTAGAATCTCTGCTAACATGGAGACATGTGACACGGTCCGAGTGTTCCTTGACTCCTGTGGGATGCTCAGGCCATCAAAATTTCATTAGCCTCATGCAGTCCCAGCGCCTTCTTAACTTGAACTCTTGGCCTATTTATCAATAAATAAATGAAATCTAATCCATTTTAGTGACTAAACTTTTCTTTGAAGTTACAACTAGAACATTAGTCACTTGGCTTACGTGATTTCACAAATGTGGAATACTATTTTGTTTTCTGGGGAAAACAGCCTTTCCTTATTCACAGTTAACTTCAAATGATGAAAACAGTCAACCCAAACTCCCCTTCTAAACTGAGGGGAGAAATAAGACAGTGTCTAGTTTCTAAGTTAGTTTCACTTTGGTGAGTTATTTCATGCACATCCTTCTTGTTTCAACTTCTAGTGATATAACAGGCCTCCTGAGGACACATTGCAAGCTCACACGAAAGTGAATACAACTAGAAAATTTAAATAATTGAAAGTCAAAGGAAAATACAGCTGGAAAATCAATAACCTTTCAGTGTGAGAGCAATTAAGAATGCCAAAATGAATTATTTTAGAAAGTCTATTTGAGTCTTTGTGACCCCATGAACTGTAGCCCGCCTGGTTCCTCTGTCCATGGGGATTCTACAGGCAAGGAGTGGGCTGCCAGGCCCTCCCCCAGGGAATCTTCCCAACCCTGGAAGCAAACCTAGGTCTCTAGCATTGCAGGCAGAGTCTTTACCATCTGAGCCACCAGGGAAGTACAATATTTGAACAGTAGTAATATTAGTAAAAATTGGTAAAGGTTTTGAGGATATTGTTTAAAAAGATGTTAGAAGACCTGGGTATGATTACAAATTTTAGATTTTACTATAACCCAGTCTAACAAAAAGCTTTTTTATATCAGAAAAAAAAGCCTCAATATCCTCATTTAATTCCACAATTCCATAAGATTATGTTCCCCAGATCTTATTGTAATGAATCTTCTGCTCTTTCTGAACAATCACTGAAAATTCAGAATAAATGATCTGAAATGTTCCTACAGAGCACATATGAAATCTATGAAAGATTCAGTGTCCAATAAGAGGTCATATCTATTTTACTTCCTCTTTTATTTTCTTCCCTGAGCTGACTCACTGGGAGTTCTTAGACCATCAAAATGTTGTTTAAAAAAACAACCCCAGCCAAACCTTGGGGAAAGAGTAAACATAAGTTGAAGTCATCACTTGCCCAGCTCAACAAACATTGTTTTTGACACTTTATACTCCTGACTGACCTATTTACTCTCAACAAATGCTACCAAATGTTCTGAATCTCAAGGCAAGGCCCTTGACACCCTGTTCGTGTCTGTCTTCATTCTGGTTCAGAATGACCACATGGAGAAATGGATGAGTCTAAGCGTTCAATCTTGCCTTTATGTCACAACAGGGACAAAGAGATTCCTGGGGCAACGAGTTTCTCCCCTAGTCCATAATAATCCATGCAGAGGGAGAGGGCAGTCATGTGAGAAACTCAACAGGCTTCCCCTTCCAATCATTTGGATAATAGACACTGTTAACTAAAGGTGGCAAAATTTCTAAGTTTTATGTTTTCTGAAAAGAATAAAATGGCATGTGTTTGGGAATTCATTGTGTGACCATTTTAGCAGACATACAGTTTAAAAAATAATAAAAATTAAATTATGTTTTAGCAATACAGACACAATAACAAGATATACTTGTTAGAGAGAGAGATGCCTCACAGGTTGTGTGTGCCAACACACACCAATGTGGGACGATACTTAATGGATATGCAGATGAACAGCCCATGATGCAGAAAATCAGAACTAATTTGCATTGTTCTCCTGCATTCTCTTCTGCTCTTTTCCAACCATCACAAAATTTGACACATATTTTAGGAAAATCAAACATCAAATCATATATTTGAATATAACCACAGTACCTAAAATTGCTTGAAGAGGGTTATGGAAAGATACAGATGGACAGGAAGCAAACTTTATGCCAAATCTTATTTACTTAAAAGGTGAATGACTTCTGAATCCACAGTGAAAAGTGGTATAAACCCAGGTTTCACTGAGGTGGACGGTTTGGTTCAGGAAAACACTGCAGTCAGATTCTAAGACTCGTGTTGAGCAGAACTGTCCTTGTTTCCTATTTTGGGTTGGGATGAAGCTAGCCTCCACCAGTAACTCACGCTTCCAAGATGAATATATGAGTTTCTATTATTAATCGATTATGACTTTGTTTTAATGTAATAAAATACTCTCCATAAGACATTGTTTTCATTGGTTTAAAGCAGATTTTTTTTTTCTAATAGTAAGAACACAAGTAACAAACAGTCCGACGCACTAGCTAACCCTTCATTCAGTGACCTGGCTGAGATTGAACGCTGACAATGGACCTGTTATCCTATCACAAAGCAAAGCTGACAAAGTTGCTCCATAAAGAATAAAAATGAAATACCATTGGTAAAACACTATCTTTCTTTTCACGAGTCACGCAACTCTTCCATTTTAATTTTCTCTTTGCTTTTTGATGTATCATATACACACAGCATTAATAACCAGGTTAAAGCAGCGAGTGCACTTAATATTAAATGCTAAAGAAGAAATGTCATTTTGTTGTCTGGTGCATTGGTGCTGAAGCTCCAATTTTTCCTAGAAGTTGCACTGACTAAAAATTAAACTTCCTTTTAAATCTATTATCGCATATACACTAACTGCTTCTTTATCATTTTGCATTGGCAATAGGGAAAGATCAAAATAATTTATAAAGATATTTTTCTTAAAGTATGTAAATCTGCTATTTGGATACCCAAAAAATCCAATTTTTGTGCATGGATTTAATTGCAGAGTAATCCAGTCTCTAAAGCACATCAAAGACCACACTCCCTTCTCTTTATCAAGATTTCAATTGCTCTCATCAACCAGTAAGTTAAAAGCATGATCAAATTTGTTCTTCAATCACTTGAGCCCTGTTAATAAACCATTCTGTGTGCTCACTCATCCATTCTGAGATTCTGGAACTTCTTTGAGATATTTTTAAGAGGAATCTACAAAGACATCTCTGATTACAAGCTGGCTCTGGGGTAAATTTTATCACCACTTGCTCTGCTACTCCATGGAGGATAACAGGTGACATGGTTCAAGATAAGTCAAAGCCAACCTTTTTTTTTCCCCTGTACATGATTAGACTGTTTTTCAAAACGATAGCTAACACAACAGAGAATGCTTGTTTAACACAACTTAACACTCTGATGTCGAATTTGAATTTTTTTTCCCTAGGAAAAATAATGCAACATTGAAGGACATTTTTTGAGTGCTACTGTGTTGCAATGCAAAGAAAAGGAAGAAGAAAAAAAGAGAAGGAAAGATGAGAAGAAGGAAGAAAGCCACTCCTCCAGAGTCAACCAAGACAGACAGAAGCACTGAACGCCAACATTATAAAGCCAAAACAAAAAGGAACTTACCGGTTTCACTGTCGGATTTGTTTTCATGCTCCGTATCTGTCAGGGTGAGCGCTGAGTTGGACCGGCTTGACAGGCAGGAGCTGCGGCCTGACTTGACCCCCCGGCCCCACAGTCTCATGGCGTGCTCTGGGGACATCACTGCTTCATTCTCAGTATCAGCGTCTGACCCTGCACTGATCGAGTAACCTCTGTGGGGGAGCCCCATTTCCGCACAAAATGCCAGTCCTCTTCGAGTTGCTGGTTCACAAACGCCTAACTGCCTTAGGGTAAAATTTTGTCCTAATTAGAAGGGAAAAAGAGATAACAACTAGTGAGTACACATTTCGTTTTAGATTTTATTTTTCTAGACAAAATCTCCCTAAAATAAACACTTAAGCATCCAGATATTTGCACTCTCAGCACTAGGTATTGGCATTAGCTTCACATGACATGTGATCTAGTAAGGTCCAGCTGGGGAGGACTGGGTGTGAGGGAGGGCTCCGCCTCTGACTCTCCACCCAGCCCAGCTCAGAGCTGCTTATTTTAGCCCATAAGCACCTCCAGAATGTTGGGCAGGTAAAGTGGTCCAGACCATGAAAACTCAACCCGGAGAAAGCCTTAGTTACCATTGATAGAAACTGTCAGAAGTATTTTCCTGGTCCTAGCTCTTACCCCAAACATTAGGAGTTTTCCACCCAGAAGTCACCCCTTAGGAAGAGAAAAGATTGCCCTCTAGAATAAGTTATCTGCCAATTAGAAACAGGGGTTTGGGCAGTCTTCTTTTTTTTTTTTTTTTTTATTAGTTAGAGGCTAATTACTTCACAGCATTGCAGTGGGTTTTGTCATACACTGACACGAATCAGTCATAGAGTTACACGTATTCCCCATCCTGATCCCCCCTCCCACCTCCCTCTCCACCCGACTCCTCTGGGTCTTCCCAGTGCACCAGGCCCGAGCACTTGTCTCATGCATCCAGCCTGGGCTGGTGATCTGTTTCACTATAGATAATATACATGCTGTTCTCTCGAAACATCCCACCCTCGCCTTCTCCCACAGAGTCCAGAAGTCTGTTCTGTACATCTGTGTCTCTTTTTCTGTTTTGCATATAGGGTTATCGTTACCATCTTTCTAAATTCCATATATATGTGTTAGTATGCTGTAATGGTCTTTATCTTTCTGGCTTACTTCACTCTGTATGATGGGCTCCAGTTTCATCCATCTCATTAGAACTGATTCAAATGAATTCTTTTTAATGGCTGAGTAATATTCCATGGTGTATATGTACCACAGCTTCCTTATCCATTCGTCTGCTGATGGGCATCTAGGTTGCTTCCATGTCCTGGCTATTATAAACAGTGCTGCGATGAACATTGGGGTGCACGTGTCTCTTTCAGATCTGGTTTCCTCAGTGTGTATGCCCAGGAGTGGTATTGCTGGGTCATATGGGAGTTCTATTTCCAGTTTTTAAAGAAATCTCCACACTGTTTTCCATAGTGGCTGTACTAGTTTGCATTCCCACCAACAGTGTAAGTTGGGCAGTCTTTATTATACTTTTCCACTTAACACTTAACAACCAATAAACATATTGTGTGTTTGTGTATAAACATACACTATCTTTTGGAGTGTAAAGTCTTGACAGTGTGCAGATATCTGACTTCTGCTTTAATAAACACCTAGAAACATCTGTATTGATCGAAGTAAACCAATTCGTGCAAATAAAGTGCACTCTAAAAAATAAAGTAGGAGTATTCTGTATTTAAAAATTAATGATAAAATCAAGTTCCCTGAAAAATAAATGGTTGTGAACCCTGAAGGTTTTCACTAATAAATTGAGCATAATAAAACTCATGACACTGCAATAACTTAAAGCAAAAGTGTTTAAATTAGGTGACACTTTAAAATGACTGCCATTATTAATGGCTTTTCCAATCCTGTGTTTACTCTTGAAATTTCACCTATGTTTTATGATACCAGGGGTGAGAAGAGAGAGAAAACTGTTTGCTTAGATGATGTGTGCATATGGGCCTTCTATTGCCTGTCTCATTAGCATGGTAGAATCTGAGATTTAGATATCAACTAGAATCAAAATACAGGAAAAGAATAATAGTATACCAAGAGTGATTTCAATGCTACTCTATAATACCAACCTTTTAAGAATATTAAGCATTTATTTTACTCATCCTTTTCATTTTCCCACTTTCCTCTCTTACCTATTCACGAACACTTTAAAGTTAATTGGCTGGTATGAGAAATAACATACATTACATTTTTTAAAAGAGTGGGTCATAAATTATTTGTAATAAAATAATGTCTTGACTCTTCTAGGAAATGAATCAAACATAATGCACATGATAGTAAATATTTGGTTGTAAAAATATTAGCACCCTCCAGCACTCAGCCCATTTTAACCAGAGTGGTTCACTGCTTTATGGCCATGGTCAGATCAGAAGGAGAAATCTGCCTTATCTCGGTCAGACTTCCAAATGGATTCTGACAATGACACTCATAAATAATGAAAATTTGTTGCTACAATTAGCTACAAATTATCTCAGAGAGACATGAATACGTATCTGTACCAAAAAGTATGTCAAAAAGAAAACAGCAAAAATAAAAAGGAGGGAATAAGAACCCACTGAACAGTGACAAAGCGGGCAAGCTTAATGAGGTAAGACACAGTTCTTTTCAAAGAACTAGTGTGGACTGTACTTATGAAAGCAAATCCAAAAAAAGGTCAATGTCATGGAGAGTTAAAGGAATGTAATGGATGGTTAATGTGAACGAGCTTATCCATTCCTATTACATCACCTTTAAAATGGAGAGGGAGGAAAGCGTGTAAGACAGTTAAACATCACCGCCAAACATGTTGAGTTTCCAAAATAACTTTTCAAGTGTGAGAATGAATGGTAAGATCCTGTGCATCTTTCCTGTGGGAGGTTCCCACGTTGGAAAATAAAAATCAGAGACAAGTTAAAAGACAGTGAGAACTCTGTTTCTAATCTCTGAAATGTAACTCGAAAAATTCCCCACATTATTGACTTCTCACACTATTGCCATCTTCATGCAAAAATCTATGGAGTGAAGGAAAGCAGAAAACGGCAATCTTGATTATTTGTTATCTGGGTATACAAACACAGTTCACTTCGCAGATAAATAGCTAGGGCATCATCCCTACGAATTGATATGTGCATCCCAAACTCCTTAAGCATCCAACCCTCTGAAACCAAGGTCTCGCAATGATTCAAATTCTTAAGGGCTGTTTCTGAAATGCAAGTTATAAAGTAAGGTGTTAGATTCCTTACTAAATTAAGTCTGCCTTTGCTTTCTTGGGAAAGAACACTAAACTTGAAATCCAATGAACCTAAGTTTAGGCTACTTATGGATTCTATCATTTACCACTCCATTTCTTCATTTTTCAGGGCCATCATGACTCGGTTTAGGAGATGCTTTTTACGCTTTTGTAGAGCAAAGGAATCCATCCACAAAACAAAGACAACCTAATGAATGGAGAAGTTCCTTGCAAACAATATGACCAACAAGGGATTAATTTCCAACATATATAAACAGCTCATACAATTTGACATCAAAAAAACAAACAACCTGATTTAAAAATGGGCAGAAGAACTGAACAGTCATTTGTTTACAACGAGGAAATGCAGATGGCCAAAGATGTTTAACCTTGCTAAACATCAGGGAAATGCAAACCAAAACTACAGTGAGATACTACCTCACACTTGCCAGAATGGCTATCATCACAGATAACACAAATAACAAGTGTTAGGATGTGGGAGGGGAAAAAAGCCTCTCCTATGTCGTTGGTGGGAACGTACATTGGCACAGCCACTGTGGAAAACAATACAGAGATTTTTCAAAAAAACAACAAATAGAACTCCATATGACCCAGCAATCCTACTCCTGGGTATATATTAAGAAAAAATACTAGTTCAAAAATATACATGCATCTCAATGTTCATAGCAATGTATTTACAATTGCCAAAGTATGAAGCAACCTAAGTGTCCATTAACAGATCAATGACTAAAGAAGCTGCAGTATAAATACACACACACAGACACACACACACACACACACACAGACACATACATATACATATATGCAATGGAATAATATTCAACCATAAAAAAAGAAGGAAATTTTGCCATATGCAGCAACATGGATGGACTGGAAGGGCATTATACTAAGTGAAATAAGTCAAACAGAGAAAGACAAATGCTGTATGACATCACATGTGGAATCTACAAAATTCAACAAACTGGTGAATAAAGCAAAAAAGCAGCAGATTCACCGCTATAGGATACAAACTAGTGGTTACCGGTGGGAAGAGGGAAAGAGGGGGGAGACAACATAGGGAAGAGAGGACAAAAAAGGGTTATTATGGAATTGCATATGTGAATCTTTTGAAAAACTGTCAAGCGTTACGGAATTAAAGAATCTTTCATTCAATTTAAAAAATTCTAAAAATTAAAAATGTTAAGTATTCTAAAATGATGCTTTACGTAAATGAGACCAGCATAAAGGGGAGCAGAATGAAAAATGACAAAAAGTAAACATCTGGACAAATGTAATAATGATAGAGAAATGTATAATTTGAGGGGAGGGAGAGGATTGCTTTCAAATAATTTTAGAAGAGCCACATCACCACTAGAGTTGACTTTTCCTTCAATCAAAACTCTTTGTACCCAGTGCTTCAAATTCCATTATTGTTGATTCTCCTTTAGGTTAAGGAGTCTTGCTTGTAGGATCCCTCATTTTAATGCAAACATATCTGGGGAGTTTTAGTTATTAAGGTAGAATAAATTAAGCTATTTTTTTTTTTCCTACAGGTGAGCAATGTTTAGCAGGATGGGATATACTAATGGAAAGCACAGCCACTTTCAACAAACAGAAGGAAGACAGAGGAAAAGAAGGATTCCTGATCGGGAGAAGAGGCAGTTGGCTGAGGCACCATGGAGCTGGGAGTTTGGGGCTCAGGTGCAGTTGTTCAGGCAAGACTTTAAGTCAATGTGGAGGAGTGGAAAGAGACAGGCAGAGAAAGGCAGCAAAGATGCTCTGGAACCAGACTAAAAACATGACCATCTTGCTTAAAGTCATCTTTGGCTTCAAATAACCTTAAAGAAATGAGGATACCTTTATTCTTATTTTCCATGCTTTTTTGTTTTTTCAGATTGTGTTCTTTGCAATGGTTCTAATACCATTACTTTAATTTCTTTCTTTGCCCTCTGAGTCTTTATATTAATTCTTTTTGGCTGAGTCCGATGAAATCAGTATTTATCTCCTGCACATTGAATTTTGATAACCTTGATCAGCAAGGCCAACCACAGAGTTTCCCATTACAATTTGAAACAGTCCCAAAATAATAAATTGCAGCAAGAATAAAGTGTACCTGAGGATGAAATTTCTTGTGATTAAAAGGCAAGGTTAGCTTGGACTAGATTAGGCACTTTTGTTTTATGACACTCATAAATTTGAAAAATCTATAAAAGAAAAACTGAATAAACAGTTTAGGCAAGTTGCATCATTAAAAAAAAAAAGGTTCACACTTTGAAAAATGAATGAGGGCATGTGGCAAAGTAGAAAGGACTGTGTGAAAACAAATAACTTCAGATGAGGCTGGAACCCAAGCGTAGGCATCTCTTTAGTAAAAGGACAGGGGCTTGCAAAATGGCCTTTTCTTAACCAGTGTCTAGAACCTAATCTGAGCAAGAGGGGGTTTTTCTTTTTTAAAAAAATGCATTTATTTATTTATTTATTTTTGACTATGCTGGGTTTTTGTGGCTACGCGGGCTCCTCTCTAGTTGCGGTGAGTGGGGGCTCCTCTCTAGTTGCGGTGAGTGGGGGCTCCTCTCTAGTTGCGGTGTGCAGGCTTCTCACTGCGCTGGCTTCTCTTGTTGCCGAGCACACGCTCTAGGCATCCAGGCTTTAGCAGCTGCAGCCCCTGGACTCTAGAGCAGAGGCTCAAGAGTTGGGGTGCATGGGCTTAGTTGTTCTGTGGCGTGTGGGATCTTCCCGGGCCAGGGATCGAACCCGTGTTTCTTGCACTGGCAGGCAGATTCTTTATCACTGAGCCACCAGGGAAGCCCAGGAAGGCATTTCTCAAAGCTGCAATGCAGGGATGGCCGTCAATAGCCAAGACATCTGCTGTGTCTGAGTGAGCTGACAAGAGAACAGCTCTGCACGAGGAGCTAGCCTCATCATCTGCGGTGACTGCAGAAGCCGGGGGAGGGTGCCCTAACTTGGGAACTCGAGTCTTCTCTTCCTGCTTATGTCTAGATGCTCGAATGTCTAGAGCTGTCCCTTTTTTCTCTTTCACCTGCTTGTTCTTTTTTCCAAAACTGCTTTACTGAGACACGAACTCACAAACCATACAATGAACCTATGTAAAGTGTCCAAGTCAATAGTTTTTAGTACGCACATGGTGGTGTGCAGCTATCATCACGATCAATTTTATAATGTTTTTATCACCCTCTGTACCAATTATCAGTCACCTATTTTTCCTCTTGCCCCCCCAACCCCTCCAGCCCTAGGCAAGTACTAAAACACTGTCTCACCACAGAAGTGACTATTCTAGACATTTCAAAGAAAAGGGGCCCTATAACATGTAGACTTTTGCGACCAGCTGTTTTCACTTAACATAGTGTTTTCAAGATCCACACATATTATAGCATGTATCAGTACTCATTTCTTCTTATGGCCAAATAATACTCCATTGTATGAATATATCACGTTCTCTTTCTCTGTTCATCAGGGAATGGAGATGTGAGTCGTTTCCATTTTTTTGGCTATTAGGAAAATGCTACTATGGAATACCATGTTTTCATTCCTCTGTGTCTACACCTATGAGAGGCACTGCTGGTCTTCTTGTATGTAGTTGTATGTTGAACATTTTCAGGAACTTCTAGACTGTTTTCCACAGTGGCAGCACCATGTTACACCCTCACCAATGTGTGAGGGTTTCAGTTTCTATATAACTTCACCAACACCTGTTTTAACCTGTTGGTTTTCTTTTATACCACACTGCAAGTGTGTATACCATACAGCAAACTTGCAGTGAGGGGATGGACTATAGGTCATTGGTAATAAAATTTGTCCTGGAACCAAGCATCATGTTCTCTTAAAAAGCAGTGGATTCTGTGGGTCTGCTACACAAATTCATTATTACATTATTCTATTATTTTTTCTTTGTCTTCTAATATACTGGTTTAATTTTCAAATGCATTTTTCTATTAAAGTTAAAATACTCTTTAGCTCATAAAGTCTGCCTCTGAGACTATATCCTAGAGAAATAAAATCAGCTAATCTTAAACATATATATACATATACAAATAATTTTCATTATGACATTGCTGCAAAAATTAAAATAACTGGAATGTTTACCAGAAAGGGAATGGCTAAATAAGTTATATATTTCTTTCATGGAGAACTACATGGCTAGCAGAAAAGAGTGGGTTTGGACCTATATCTTCTGTTCTGGGAGGGAAGCCTATTATATATATTTTAAGTAAAAAAGTACAAGTTGCAAAGTAGTGTGTATAAATATGATCCCATTTTTGGAAACTAAGAAAGAGAATCAACAAATTAAATAGATGTGTACAGTTTGGAGCATGAATGAAGGTGAGGAGGTTGTATAACTTTGATGTTGGATCATACAGAAGGAGCTGTGAAGGAAATCAGTAATTTTCTATTTTATAGTTTTGAATTTTTACTTCGCCTGATAATTTGTATTAACTACAAGAAAGAAAAATGAAAGTATTTTCTTAAAAAAGACATATTTTCTTGAGTTTCTGTTTAACAGCTCTTATTCAATAATTAGAAATTAATCAGCTATCTTCTCTTGGAGAAACTGGGTTTTAAAAATCCTTCCTTATTTACTGTAAAGAAATGAAGCTGTGTAAGAAATATGGGAGCAATGTTTTTCTTTTACTTCAATTCTTCCCTTCATCATAGATGGGCTTTTTTTAAAAGGAGAATAGGCATCTTTTTTTTTTTTCTGTAGTAACAAGCCCCAAAACTGAGCACAGGAAATGGAGAGAAGAATCAATACAAATGTAATACACAGGGATACAATAACCTATAACTGTCTTTAACTATTTTCCTTGGTTGTTGTCAGTTTGGACAGAATTATCTGTTCTCAGATATGGAGTGACCATCCTCAAGAGTGGAGCCATGACACAAATCTACGAATTGGACAAACATCTCTTATTTGAAACAAGTGGACTTGTGTTACCACCATCTTATCTGGAGTTCCCATGCTGTGTTTGTAAACGGTTAAGATCACAGAATAAAATAAACGCATGGAAATTTTTCCCCTTTAAGTTTTAATGCATATTTTATAGGACACTCCAAGCTTCCTTCTGTTAAATTTGTCACTATTTGAACAGAATACCCATCCTTGAACATGCAATAGAGATTTCAAAGAGGGTATAAACCTTTACTTACAAAACCCTACCCAAAATGATTAACACATTTGAAAAATTAACTTAAAATCCCACTAAATATTTTAACTTTCCCTCCCTATTTTGCTGACTATAAAAAATAAATATCTTCAATGGTATTCATCACTTTCTCAATTTACCTATTCATAAGATATTAACACCTAGAACAGGTAACGGTAGTCTCAAATTTCTAGGGGACAGAGGAAATGACCGTGACACAGCCTGTTTATAACCCAATCTATTACTCAGAACACGGGTCTAACGGAAGCCCTGGCAGGCCACCCCGTCAGCGTTCATCCACAACTCAGCTGTGAACGGCACCTCTGTCACTGGAAGTGTGTGGCTGAGCCTGGACAGGGAGCTTGATGAGACGCTGAGGAGGGAAAACCCCAAGCGTACTTGCAAGCAGGGAAAGCAGGATTAGCATGAAGGGCCCCAGAGAATACACATTTTCTTCAAGATAAGATTTGTGAAGCCTCCAGGGGAGGACAAACATATGGATGCTGAAGAGAAGGTTTAGTGGCTCAAAGGAGAAAAATTAGGTTGTGTGTTTGCTGACTTACAAAGAAAGAGCATCTTCTTAAGCATGTACCATGAAGGATTTAGATTCCCAAGTGCAAAACAGTGCAATTCTGACATTAGCAACCATTTGGAATGAGGTCGATAACTGTAAACTTAATTTTTTTTCTCAAAAGTGTTCTGAAAATGAATTTGCTTTTTATTTTTCACTTAGTAATTATTTCTTTAGAACAACTCAAGACCCAACGATGAATGATAATACGCCTACAACATATCTGCTGGTATCTGATGATCAGACGGCAGTAGGTGTTGGTATAAATATGTGTGCAGTTTGGCATGAAGCAGCAGGTGTTTAATAATTGTGACTGAACCGGCACCATGCTAACTCACAATGTGGAATCAAAATTGGCAACGTGGCAAGGAACCGGATACAAGTTTAGCAGTCATCTGGGGCTCAGGACATCAGACCAATAAAGGCTGAGGCGGGGGGAGAGGATTACCCCCACTGTGTCCGGAGGAGGGCTATAAGCTATGTCTATCTACTCACACCTTCTGGCAGGTAATCTACAAAGCAGGTTGGTTGCCAAGCCTGAAAGAGGCACTTACCTACTTAACAGCCAAAATTAGTTAACAATCGGTTAGGCAGGGGAGCTAAAGGAGGGAGCTAAAGAGGACAACGCTCACATGAAACAGTGATAAACTAGAGCTATTTAACTCATGTCTTTAAATACAGAAATTTAAGGTTGAGTAAACACGGCCAGCTAAATCCTTTAATCCCACTGCTGACATTTGTAGGGACTGAGAAGGATTAATCATGTTGATCTCTAAACGAATCATTTTAAGGAGTTCATATTTAAAAGGAAGAAAAACTTTGGAGACGCGGTGATTAGCCTAGGGGATCTGATGAATGTTTCAGGTTTTTGTCCTTCTTTATGAAACCCTACTCTCAGAAAGAAAAGGGTTTTTCTCAGCACCAGGAAGTTTTTCAGAAAACGTGGAAAAGGGTTTCAGATTCCTCTCGTTTTTATAAGATGACAGAGGTGAGGGGGAACACTGGGGAAATGAAAAGTTGGGGTAGAACTTGAAATTCATAGCAGCATTAAGTGCTGAATGGTAAGACCATATGGTCATATTTCTTTTGAAGTCTAGGCTCAGTTCCCATTATTCACTATAATGGCATCCAAGACCAAACGAAATCTCAGTCTTTAAAAGCGTTTTGCTCTTGGCTCTCAAATTCTCCTCTTTCACAATTTCCAAGATGCTTGACTGTTAATTGATTTTCAGAATGCAAAAAATACAAATAAACAAAATAAAAATAAGAAGAGTAGGAAAAAATGGATGTATTTCTTTTCACTTTGAGAGCAGGATAAAATAGTACAGAGAGACACACAATTAGTATTGCAATCAGCAGAGTTATTAATACTGCTCTTACATCTTTTCAGTGCTATTAGTGATATTCTAAAATAATATGTGCATATTTCATGACCTACATTGAAGAAATATGAATTTAATTCTTTTGACCTATCTGGAACACACAATATGGGGAAATACTTTAAAGTTATTTATCATTTTAGTGAATTCCAACAATAAAACTGTCAAAAACTGCAATCTATATCCAAGCACTAAAACTGGGCTTTCTTTTTTCTATTTAGAAGTGGATGAAAATATTTGAAAGGCATGGTTCTAACCACGTGCCACCAACTCTTCATTTTCTCCCTCAGCACAGTCCTGGATAGGTGAGTGTGTTAGAGATTAGTGTGAGTCGCTCAGTCATGCCTGGCTCTTTGCAACCCTGTGGACAATAGCCCACCAGGCTCCTCTATCCCTGGGATTCTCCAGGCAAGAATACTGGACTGGGTTGCTGTTTTCTTCTCCAGGAGATCTTCCAAACCCAAGGATCAAACCTGAGTCTTCTGCATTGGCGGGTGGGTTCTTTACCGACTGAGCTACCAGGGAAGCCTGGATAGGTTGGGAATGCTATAATCTTAGTGACCAAAATGTCTTTATTCAGCAAAACACTGCGACGGATTGGCAGCAGAGGTGTTTTTTATGAGGACTGTGCTTGTGGCTCAGTGGGGACAATGTGACAGTCCCAGGGTCAAATGAAATGGCTGAAGCAGGATGAAAGGAGAATGTAAACCCAAGCTTCCCACATGCAACTACAGGTGTTTGAAATGTCCAGTTTTGGGTTTTGACATTGAAGGCAAAAGGAGAAGAGGGTGGCAGAGGATGAGATGGTTGGAGAGCATCACCCATTCAGTGGAATGAACTTGGGGAAACCCCAGGAGACAGTGAGGGGCAGGGAGGCCTGAGGTGCTACAGTTCATGTGGTCGCAAAGAGATGGACATGACTTAGCTCCTGGACAGTAACAATTTAAAAATTGTCACTGCTTGGGTAAATTCTACATGCAGTGAAATACACAAATTTCAAATGGATACTTCAGTGAGTTTCAACAGATGCATCTACCACGAACCCAAACCAAACACAGCACTCTCCCTCGTGCCCACAGTGTTCCTTCCTGCATCCCATACAGTCAATCCCCATCTTCACAGGCAACCACCGTTCTGATTTCTTTTTGCTACAGATGAGTTTGAGTTTTGTGTGTTCTTACTCTTAATATAAACAGAGTCATGCAGTATCTGCTCTGAATCCTTTCACTTAATGGAATATTTTTGAGGTTCTTCCTCACTGTTGCTTGTACCAGTAATTCATTTTTGGTATTACCAAGCTGTGTCCTATTACATGTGAAAGTAGCTCAGTCATGTCCAATGCTGCAATACCATGGATTATATAGTCCATGGAATTCTCCAGGCCAGAATATTGGAGTGGGTAACTGTTCCCTTCTCCAGGGGATCTTCCCAACCCAGGGATCGAACACAGGTCTTCCACATTGCAGATGGATCCTTTACAGCTGAGCCACAAGGGAAGCCCTAGAATACTGGAGTGGGTAGCCCATCCCTTCTCCAGTGGATCTTCCCAATCCAGGAATCGAACTGGGGTCTCCTGCATTGCAGGCAGATTCTTTACCAGCTGATCTACCAGGAAGATCCATCTATTGCATAAATATACTACAATTTGTCACATAATTTCACTTGGTCATTCTAGTTTGGGCTCATTATGAATAAAGTCACCGTGAAAATAAAGTTTCATTTGTTTTATGTAAATACTTAGGAAATGAATTGTTCGGAAAAAGGGAAGATGTTATTAACTTTATGTAAGAAATTGCCAGTTTCTAAATAAATCTTGCCATTTTACATTTTACATTCCCATCAACAATGTATGAGAATTCATTTGTTCCACATCTTCACTGATATTTGGTGCTATGAATCTTTTTAATTTTAGCCATTCTAGTGGGTGAGTGGTAGTATTTCATTGTAGTTTTAATTTTCAGTTCCCTGATGGCTTAATGATGTTGAACACTTTTTCATGTGTTCATTAGACATTTGTGTATCATCTGCATAGTTTCTGTTATAATTTTGTCCATTTTTAAATTGCATTACTAATCTTGTTACTGATTTATAGAAGCTCTTTATATATTCTAGATATGAGTCATTTGACATATACAACATATATAGGCATATATGTATGCATATGTCAATATACATATATATATAAAGGTACATTTATTTGTCACATGCATACATACATAAATATGCAAAACTATGTAAAATGCAGCTTGCCTTTTCATTTTCTGAAAGGTATTTTTTTCATAAGTAGAAGTTTTGATTTTGATGAAATCCAATTTTTTTTCTTTTATGTTTTGTCCTTTTATGACCTCTCTAACCTATCTATGTTTACTTCAAGGTTTCAAGCACATTCAAGGCTTTTACTATGGTTTTCCTAGGATGGTTTGGTTTATTCATAAAAGCTAGATGGTGAAAGAGTAGAGTAGATAAATGACAGGATTTGACTCTATTTCTTGCAAAACAGAAAGGATAAGGCTAGAGATCTCTTTAAGGAAATTGGAAACATCAAAGGAACATTTCTTCCAAAGATGGGCACAATAAAGGACAGAAATGGTAAAGAACCTGATAGATGCAGATGCCACAGTGATCAAGAAGAGATGGGAAGGACGCACAGAAGAGCTGCACAGAAAAAATCTTAAAGACCTGGATGACCTCGTTGGTGTCGTCTCACTCAGAGCCAGACATTGCGGAGGATGAAGTCCAGTGGGCCTTAGGGAGCACTGCTGACAGTAAAGCTGTGAGGTGACAGGATTCCATCAGAGCTATTTCAGATCCTAAAAGATGATGCTATTAAAGTGCTGCACTCAATATGTTAACAAATTTGGAAAACTCAGCAGTGGCCACAGAACTGGAAAAGGTCAATCTTCATCCCAGTTCCCAAGAAGGGCAGTATTAAAGAATGTTCAAATCACAAGACAATTGCACTCATCTCCCACGCTAGTAAGTAAAATCCTCCAAGTTAGGCTTCACTATTACATGAACCAAGAAATTCCAGATGTTCAAATTGGATTTTAAAAAGCAGAGGAACCAGAGACCAAATGCCCAGCATTCTATTGATCATAAATAAAGCAAGAGAATTCCAGAAAAACATCTCTCTCTCTTTCATTGACTACGCTAAAGCCTCTGACTGTGTGGATCATAACAAACTGTGGAAAACTCTAAAAGAGATGGGAATACCAGACCATCTTACCTGTCTCCTGAGAAACCTGTATGTGGGTCAAGAAGCAACAGTTAGAACCCTGAATGGAACAACTGACTGGTTAAGGATTGAGAAAGGAGTACACCAGGGCTGTTTATTGTTGCCCGGTTTATTTAACTTATATGCAGAGCACATCATGTGAAATGCCAGGGTGGATGAGTTACAAGCTGTAATCAAGATTGCCGGGAGAAGTAACAACAACCTCAGATATGCAGATGATACCACTCTAATGGCAGAAAGCAAAGAGGAACTAAAGAGCATCATGATGAGGGTAAAGGAGGAGAGTGAAAAAGCTGGCTTAAAACTCAATATTTAAAAAAAACAACAACAGATCATGGCATCCTCTCCCTTCATTTCATGCAAAAAGATGGGGAAAAGGTAGAAGCATATCTAGAAAGATATCCTCTTCTTGAGCTCTAAAATCACTGCAGATGGTGGCCACAGATGTGAAATTAGATGATGATTGATTGCTTCTTGGAAGGAGAGCTGTGACACACCTAGACAGTGTGTTAAAAAGCAGAGACATCACTTTGCCAACAAAGGTCCATGTAGTCAAGTCTATGGTCTTTCCAGTAGTCATCTACGGATGTGAGGGTTGGACAATAAAGAAGGCAGAGCACTGAAGAATTGATGCTTTCAAACTGTGGTGCTGGAGAAGACTCTTGAGAGTCCCTTGGAAAGCAAAGAGATCAAACCAGTCAATTTTAAAGGAAATCAACCCTGAATATTCCTTGAAGGGACTGATGCTAAAGCTGAAGTTCCAATACTTTGGCCACCTGATGCAAAGAGCTGACTCATTAGAAAAGACCGTGATGCTGGGAAAGATTGAAGACAGAAGGGGTGATAGAGGGTGAGATGGTTGGATGGCATCACCAACTCAATGGACAGGAACTTGGGCAAACTCCGGGAGATGGTGAGGAACAGGGAAGCTTGGTGACATGGGTTCACAAAGTCAGACACAATTTGGTGACTGAATGACAACAATTTCTGGCTCTGGAACTCACCAGCTATTGAGTGAGTGAGCATTTTTACAAGCCTAGATCTCTATCATCCTCATCTATAAAATGGACTTAGAGGATCTCAGAAATCTCCCAACCATAAGGTTACACAGAGGCAGAAAGAAGGCAACACAGTGAACTATGAAACAAAGCTGAGAACAACTGTGTAATGAGTCCAAGAAGGAGGAAAAGGAAGAGTTAAGCATTAGTAAAAGTATGGGAATATGTTTGTTACTAGCTCAGTCGTGTCCGACTCTTCATGACCCCACGGACCCCTGTAGCCCGCCAGGCTCCTCTGTCCATGGGATTCTCCAGGCAAGAATACTGGAGTGGGTTGCCATTTCCTTCTCCAAGAGATCTTCCTGACCCAGGGATCAAACCTGGGTCTCCAGCATTACAGGCAGATTCTTTATCATCTGGGCCACCAGGGAAATCCCCCAAAAAAGTATGGATGACAGGGTATTAAAGTTTCCTTTAGCACCAGGAAATTTGGTTTACATTTCACCCCTAAACTGAATCGGAAACACCGTGCCATGCTCCTAGCATGCCTGGAATTCATCCTGAATTAAAAACCAACCATCAGGACAGAGTGAACATAAACAACAGCGTCTGCCTGTCTAGGAAGGTGCTTTTCCTCCCACTCCCGTGGTTCCAAGACAAGGATGATCTTTGCCTTTGATCTTTGATGATTTAAAACTGGCAGGTTTCCTTTCACAACCCCACTGAAATACAAACTCTAATTTTTTTTTTACTTTCTTCCTAAGCCAAAACTTCAGTTGTGCAGCAAGTTCTTGCTTTAGGAATCCATGTATGGTGTTTAGAAGTTGATAACGGATCAGTATATACTTTCCCATGAAAACAATACGGAGGAAGACGAGATAAAACATGCAAGTGTATTAAGTCATCTGGATGGAAGAACACTCTAGTGTGTGACTTCAATGTACAAGCCTACCTTTTTGAAAAACAAAACAAAAAAACCCCAATGTGTTCAGAATTTCAAATAGGAACACCTGTCACAACAGTTGCTTCTCCCATTCATTTTCTGCTTACCAAGCTGGGAGGAATGTCCTGAGCAAATCACTGGTGGTCATCTGGTTCATGAATGCTCAGTGATTGAAGCCAGGACACGAGCTATGCAGGGGGACGTGGGATGAGCTACTGCCCTTCTCAGACTAATAGGAAAACCGATGACCTCTTCATACGTTCACTGACCGCTTGAATTTGCTCTTCTGTGAATTGTCTATTCAAGCCATTTCCCCTTGGGTGATCTTTCTGTTTTCAATTTGCAAAGTTACTCTTCGTTTATTATATATATGTGTGTGTATATACCTTTTATCTGTCACATGGATTAAAAACATATTTCCCAACATAATAATTTTGTTCATGGTATCTTATTTTTATTTATATTTTATATGCAATATTTTAAATAAAAAATCATCATATAAGGCTTTTCTTCCGGACTTTTTATATCTATGAGAATGGTCTCCTCTATGTTTGGGATGTATACAAAGTCCCTGGGGCGGGTTGTATAGATTCACAACCACTTTTTCCTTGCCTGCCTCTGTTAAAGAAGCTGGAAGGCAAAAATAGTAAATGTTCCCTCTTCTCATGCAGCTAAGTGTAGCCAAGTATAACAGTTCTGAAAAAAGAGATGCGGGAAGATGTCTCTGGGGAGTAAAAAGAAATAGTCCAATGGAGAGGAGTGCTTCTCATCTTTGCTTTTATTCTATTTCAACAGGAATATGAAAATGCAGCAAACATCTGGGGATCCGTGGGACAAAGGCCACATGCTAAGGATGACTGAGCACAAAAAAAAAAGCAGAAATAATCTGGGTCCTCGATGGCATCTTTGAACCCTGGACAATCTACCTTTGGACTTCTTGCTTTGTTAGAAAATAATTCTGTTAGGAGTTTAAATCATTGTTTTTGGAGCTTTCTGCTACTAATGGATCAAGTAATTCCTACTGTATTCAGTCTCTCAAATGAACTTCTAGAATTCTTACTGCTTTATTTTTTACATTTGTCTTTAATCCATCTTAATTTATTTTTGAATATGCTGAAAGATATGGGTCCAATTTTATATTCTTCCAGATGGATAGCCAGTTGTGCCAGCACCATTTATCAAATTACACTGAATAGAAAAGCCATTTTTTGTTTTATGCTAAATTTCTCTATATACTAGGATCTATTTCTAAAATTTTAGTCTACTTCACTGATCAACTTGTTTTTATTTATGCCAGTATCTTATAGATGTGATTACATGGCTTCCTAGAATGTTTTTAAATGTATGGTAAGGGCATTTTATTCTCACTTTTGAATATATTTTTGGCTATATTTGACATTTATTTTTCCACACAAATTTTAAGATCACATTTTCACATTAAACATAAACCTTGACTTCTATGCATTTACTTTGGTAGAATTGATATTTTTATAATGTCTATCTTCCCATCTGAAAACACTGACTCTCTTTTCATTTAGTCAGATCTTGTTTTATGTCTCACAATAATATTTATGGATCTGTTCTTATTAGGGCCCATACAACTCTTGTAAAATTTATTTCAAAGAACTTTATAGTGTTTGTTGACATTGTGGTAAGATAGTTTTTCTGACTTCCAAATTTAGCCAATGATTATTTAATAAATATGTAGAAGTGGTATATAACATGCATCAGACAATTATTCTATTAGTAAGTAGTTTATATATATTAACTCATTTCATCCTTAATAAGCCATAGATTGAAAGCTAAAGCACAATCTGCATAGAAGAAAACTGAAGTACAGAGAAACTAAGTAATTCATTCAAGCAAGTTACTTGGCCAAAATTGGGTAAGTTGCCATGCAATTAAATAAATGGAAGGTGTGGGTATGAAACGTTTATCATCTAGATCCAGAATCTATGTTCTTAACTATTATGCTATATACACTACCAGTGGGGTCTATATATTTATCTTCTATTTATCCAAGTACCAATTTGCTTCAAACATTATTTAATGTTTTTTATTTCAAATGATTTTCGCACATACAAAGTCAATCAACAAAAGTGCTAGTTTCAATGTTTCCCAAAATATATATTAATTGTTTCATTTTCTTTTCTTATGTAATTGCTAAAAAGTCTAAACGGTTTTGCATAGTAATTGTGAGGGTAGATGAATCTTTCTTGTGTTACTGACTTTAATGGAAATGGTCCTAGGATCTTACCTTTAAAATGCTGTTCAATTTTTTTGATAGATTATCTTATACAACTAACATATTTATGTGTTTTTCCTTCTTGTTTACTTAGTGAGCTTTATTTTAAGAAGGAATAGCTTTAAAATTTTTACCCCAAACCATTTCATCATCTAGTGATAAGATCATGCTTTTCTACATTGATTTATTAATCTAATTATGTTAATAGATTTCCTAACATTGAAAAAAAATCCTTACATCACCACCAAGGATTAGTAACCACTTGATTATTAACCTAGTCCAGACTATTATCCTTTTATTCATTTCTAGATTCTTACATACAAATATTTAGAATTTTTACGTCCATATTGAGAAGCAATTTTGGTCTAGATAGCTTCTTTTTGTACTAAGTTAAGTTTTGTTATTAAGTTGGGTCAATATCACAATATGAAGTTGAGTGCTTTCCATCTTTCTTTTCTTTCTTTTTTTGGTGTTGAATAGCTTTCTGAACTTTGCACTTGCCTGTAGTTTGAAGATTACATAAAATTCAACTAGGAACCTAGCTGGTGAAAGTGAGTCCTTCAGTTCAATCCGACTCTCTGTGACCCCATGGACTGTAGCCAATTAGGCTCCTCCGTCCATGGGATTCTCCAGGCAAGAATACTAGAGTGGGTTGCCATTTCCTTCTCCAGGGGATCTTCCCGACCCAGGGATTGAACCCAGGTCTCCGGCATCGCAGGCAGACTCTTTACAGGCTGAGCCACCAGGAAAGCCACAGGAAGCTCTCTGGTACTTTTTAACGATGGCCCTTTTAATCACCTTTCTAATCGCTTCTGAGATGATCAATTCTGATGAGTTTTCTCCCTGTTTTGAAATAACTTGGGGTCAATCATATTTTATTAAGAAAAAATAAATTTCTCTAGATTTAAAAAAATGTGTTGTTCCGAGCTGATCCTTTTAATTGTTACAATGTCTTCAGCATCTCTCCTTATTTTTGATCTTGTTAATCTGTAACCAGGACCATCAGATGCTTTCTGGTTTCTTTGCCTTTTAAAATAACCAACTTTTTGTTTGTCTCTAATTTATCATGATCATCTACTTCTTCCTATTTTCCTTTGGTTTCTTCCCCCCCCCCCCTCAGATATCTCACATCTTTCTTAAGGTACATAGTAAAGAAACATAGTAAGTTTCTATTTGCTGGTCTTTTTAGATCTGTTTCTGAAGAAGGTGAACTATAATATTCCACAATAAGTATGTTTTAATAAACTTCTTTCTCCCAAAAGCTTTTGCTTTGTAAATTTAGCTACTATGTTGTTTAATGTATGTATTTAAGAACACCCATCCTCTTGTCTCTTGTCTTTTACTTACTGGCCCTCTTTATCCTGTTCAGTATTTTTAATTGCCAATTCCACCTTTCCCGATATTAATACTGCCATTCCTACTTTACTTTTTTGTTTGTATTTACCTAATATCTCTTTATATCTATCTCTTCATTCTCAACCACTTTTTACCCTCTCAAGTCTGTTTTGTATAAGTACCAGTAACACTTATAAATTAGCTGTATAGTTTCTGTCAAAATTCAGTGTGTTTTCATTTCATGTAATATGTCATATATAGAGTTCCCTTTTTCCATCTTGTTTTATGGTTTTTCCTGATTTTACCCGTTTCATCTTTTTCCTTGGAGCTGTTTTTGCTAAAGTGATCAGACTGCTATTCATTCCTTTTCCCCCCGCTAATTAGTCTATTGTGCTTTTCTTCATGTCACTAATGACTATCTTCCCTTTCCTGACATTCATATTCAAATACTTATTTTTCATTATTACACGAATGCAAGATAGCATTCTTGCATGAACGCAAGAATGCAAATTATTCCCTCCACTAAAGCTCTATTCTGTAACTGTTCCTCCCCTCACTCTTCGGATGGGATTTTTGGATCGCTTAATTTCCCTACTAGTTTCTTCCAGCTACTGGATTTTGCTGATAGGGAAGGAGTTTTATTTCTAGTCCTTTTTTAAAGGTTTCCATTATAGTGGTTCTTGTACATTTCACATTTGTTCTATCATCATCATTTGGGACCTGAAAGGGGGGAACTCAGGACGGGCTACTGCCTTTCTCAGACTAACAGGAAAACTGATGACTTCTTCATATGTTCACTGACCACTTGAATTTGCTCCTCTGTGGACTGTCTCTTCAAGCCATCTCCCACTGGGTTGTCTTTCTGCTCTCTGTCTGTTGAAAGTGCTGCAGCCCCTTTGGAGCTTGCATCTGGCCCCACTAGCAAAGCACCCGCATCAGCTCTGACCATCAGGAGCTGAAGAAGGTTCTAGACCTCATCTGCACCCATGTCACTGCTCAGCCCAGGGGAGGTAAAGAGCTGGCTGGAGATGAGGCACCATTTGAGCCAGGCTTATTCCAGAATCCTGGATGCATATTTACAGGGAGACTCACACTGCCCCTCTAGTGTCCTTTTCTTTCACAGAAGAGCATTCTGTTTGGTCATGGAAGGGGCTAGCATCTGGAATCCTGTATAAAAGATGGACTGGGACTCAGGATGCAACCCTCTAAGGAAGTGCAGCGGAGGCTTCGGGGCTTGCGGGACCTACCTACTGGCCTTGGACCAGCCATGCTACGAGGTGAGCAGTCATCCATGGACATGACTTCTCACCTCGTGGGAGCCGGGGGCTGCTGGGCACCCTTGCTGACGATGAGCAGGAAGAGAAGGCAAATCCCGAAGCAGCAGTGAGGAGACTGGAAAGTTTCCGGGACCAGAAGCGAGTGGTCAGGAAAGCATGTGAGCCACTCTCAGAAGTCAGAGAGTGCTGGTCTGTCCATCTACCTCCATCCTTCCCTTCCCTACACTGTAAGTGGATTCTCTATTTTGATTTCAGGTGTGGTACAAACACAGACATAACGCTGTCTGCTTTTCAGATGTAAGAACAGATAGCCTTCCTTCCCACTGACACTGTATAAAAGAAGAGTAAATGTAGTCTTTTCATTTTAAAATCCTGAGATTCACAACCTCAACCCCGATGCCTGACTAACAGATAAACACTTTGGGTTAAGATTATCCTAGAGGTGTTTTTCTTTTTCCTTTTGTTTTTTCAGGCTTATAGTTCTGTGGAACAAAAGTGTTCCCATTTCCAGTTGCCCCCTCATTTCAAAATTCACCTTCAGGGCCAACATTCCTCATTGGATTGATGAGCTTTCTCGTGTGGTCAAGAACATTACAGGCAATGTACATAGTGCTGAAAAGAAAATATTTTATCACTTCTCTAAAAACTGGGGATGATCTTATGCAGCTGTTTCATAAGAAATATGTCTCACATCTGATGGGATAAATTCCCTTCAAAGACAAATCAAAGAAAATAGTATCCAAGATGCCAAAGAACCCACTATTAGCCAAACTCCAACACACCTACAGTGAGCTCCACAGCTGCTAAAAGGACAGCTCTTTCCATCACCCAATAAACCACATGGAGAGATTTAAAAGGAGAGACAGAAAGAGGCCTGTCCAAGATCCAGTCAGATTACACATTACTGTGAAAAGGAAGCCATCCTCAGCTTTACAGTATCTAAATAGAACATATTAAAATATAGTCAGCTGCCAGTCAGTAAAGCCATAAAAATGATTAAAAACAAGTTTGAGAATTGACCATAAAATTGGTTGATAAAAATAAGGAAATTATATTTGTTTTCCTTTACAGTTGATTAAAATTATTGTATTTCTAGATTTGATTTTTCTATGTCATTGAATTAATGGGTTGTTGTTGTTTAGTTGCTAAGTCATATCTGACTCTTTGTGACCCCATAGGCTGTAGCCCACCAGGCTCCTCTGTCCATGGATTTCCCAGGCAAGAATGCTGGAGTGAGTTGCCATTTCCTTTTCCAGGGGTTGTTCCCAACCCAGGGATCGAACCTGCATCTCCTGCATTGGCAAGATGAATTCTTTACCACTGAACCTCTGGGGGTGGGAGTGGGTTCTCCCTTTATCCCTTCCTCCAGCTGAAGGCACATTTTCCTGTGTCATTCAAAGAAGTGGGTTTGGACTGACAAGGTGTTTTAAAACTCCATGGACAAGCTCAATTAGCATAGTTCTTTGGAAGGGGTTCAATGATCTTTGGCTGCTATTAATATTTTTAATCTTTCATTTTTATTATGTGTATGATGTCAAGAGCTGTGGCAGGAAGCACATTTTGTCAATTAAATAATTAATCCCATAGCATAATAGTCAGGGAGGAAAAACTGACATTTGTCAGGTTCAAAGAAAATGAAAGCTGGGAAGGAGGTTTCATTACTCTTGCTCAGGAAACATAATCTGAGAGCAGACTTGACTTGTTCCTTTCCTCATCTACTGCTCCTGCTACAAACATTCCCTGTATCAAACCACAGGAAAGAAAAATCATTTGCAATAGTTCTCCCCACATCCTTATCCACCCAATCACAAAATCACATTAGATTTATTTTTTACATATGTCTACAGTCTCCTCCTTTTAGTACCATCAAAACTGGCTAAAATTGACAAAACTGTAGGGCAAGGATGACACTAAATTGCCTGCTTTCTGCTTTAGCAAATGCACAGAGGTTAGAAGCCTGAGCTGAGCGCTGGAGGTAGACAGCCCCGGGTTCAAGTCCCCGCGGGGCCCTCACAGACCATGGGATCTCAGGCTCCAGGCTTGCCTGTCTCAACTTGAGAAAGGGTCCTGCTCTCAGGCCCCAGCTCCCAAGGCGCTGGGAGACTCCAGTGACGGCGCACACACCTCCCAGCACACAGCCAGCTTCGAGGTAAGGAGTCAGCACGCCTTGGCTATGAAGAGCAGTGCATTCCGTTTACGTTTTTAATACGATCTGATTTATGAACAGGTGGAGTGCACTGTAGCACCAGCATGCGCTGCACTTTCGCTTTTCCTTTCACTTCTGCTCCTAAGCCTCCTCTCACTGCTCCTCCTTCAGTCTCTCCTGACAGGAGGCCTCTGTCGGCTTGCCTGGAGCTCTGTCTCCTTCAGCCCCTTTCCCGCACTAGTCCTTGGCTGGCCAGGCGCCGGGTAATGGGACTGCCTGGTCCGCTAAGTCTAAGGTTCCAGGGTTTCCACAGATGGTCTCACCATGTCATCAACAACAGTCTGCACTGGATTAATGCTGCCTGGGAGGTGAAACTAACCTGTTAAGCATCCTTGTTTGTGCCAAAACTAAATGGTTGCTTGGGGTGGGGATGTGTTTCCTGGGTGCATCATGCCACATGTGAAACTGTTTTCTCTAATAGTATTCCACAAGGTATTTTTTTCCCAATAGGTCACTAAACAGTTATTTTTGTTATAAAAGGCAAGACTTCACGAGGTTCCCATTGCCTGTATGTCTACAATATCTATTTTTGCAATTGGTGAAAAATATACCCTGATAATCTACAGCAGCTGTATAGACAACATGAAACAAAACATTGGGTTTAGAATGATCGCCCATTGGACAATGAGCTCAAGACCCTTAATTTAGCAAGAGTACCTATCTCAAATATGTGTTCCATATTTCCCTTAAATACTGGATTAAAACTGTTAAGCAAAAAAAAAAAAAAAAAAAAAACAAAAAACTGTTAAGCAATTTTGTCCTCTTTCATGTAATTTGATATGTGTAATTAGTAAGGCAGGTGGGAGAAAAAAACTTAGTAAGTCAGTAAGTGGGGGGGGGGGGATTCTCCCTTTGGTAAATCAGATGAGTCTTCTTGACATAAACTGGTTTTAGGTGAGGGAACATTATTTCAATCTAGTTAGGATGGTTCTTTCCACAATGCAGAGAAGAAAAAAAAACGTGGAAAATTTTCAAATTTTTGAATGGTTTGTTGGATTATTACTTTTTCTGAAATTTGTTCCTGCTCAGGATCAAACTGAGTCACACTTTCTGTAAGGTGATTGGAAAAGAATGAATATATTCTTTAAGTTTATTTTCCCTCATTTCTTGATGCGATTTGCTAAGTGAGGCTAAGCTATGGGTAAATGTACAATGCAGGAGAAAGGAGATTTTATTAGCAGTAACATTGCACACATCTCAGGACTATGTTAGAAGAAACAAAATGTCTCTATATACACTTCCTGGGCTCAGATGTTAAAGAATCTGCCTGCAGTGCAGGAGACCCGGATTTGTTCCATGGGTCAGGAAGATTTCCCTGTTCGGTAATGGCAGCCCACCCCAGTATCCTTGCCTGGAGAATTTCATGGACAGAGGAGCCTGGTGGGCTACAGTCCATGGGATCCAACGGAGTCAGCAACTGAGCAACTAACACTTATGCTAACTTTAAAGAAGCTACTGTCTTTAATGGGTAGACATCAGAAGGGTTAGGATTGTGAGGTCAAGTTACAGCAGTCACTGTGTCACTGGTTGAACATGCAGGCAGAAAACAAGAGTGTAAAAATGTTCAACAAATAAATGTGAATGATCAAACCATAATAGATTATATTATGGGAAACTAGGATGTTTTAACCTTAATGACCTAGATGGCCTTTGAGGGAGAAAATGGAACTCTTCTGAAGCAGGTTCTCCTATAAACAGCCAGAAACAGCTGGGCTGGATGGATCAGGAGATGATGAAGAGGAAGAATAAAGATGGGTTTCCTCACCGACAGTTCTGATCTCCTTAGTTAGTTAGTTAAGTCGCTCAGTTGTGTCCGACTCTTTGCAACCCCGTGGATTGTAGCCCACCAGGCTCCTTCATCCATGGGATTCTCCAGGCAAGAATACTGGAGTGGGTTGCCATTTCCTTCTCCATCTGATCTCCTTAGCCAGCTCTAATTAGAAAAACACTGTGAGCATCTTCCTGAGCGTGGAAGGGAGCCCAGAGAGTTTAAGCTCCAACACTGACTGTGTGCAAGAAGGACTTGTGTCTGGGGCTCCATACGCCCGTGGGAGGCTTTCCACCTCTCAAGCGGAAGACTGTGGGATCACCTGAATCAGAGGCTAGAACATCAATCTAAGAAAATAATCAAGGCATCCTGACACCAGCAAGTTAGCGCGAACTGAGCGTGCCCGCCGTGTCACTGGGACGAGGACCTACCTACCTTGTCTGGAGAACTCATCCGCTTCCCTGTGAACCAAATCCTTCACTCTGTTTCCGTAAAGCAGCCGTGAGGAATCGTGATCAAAGGCTTTCAGGGTTTCGCTGGAGCTGTAAGACTTCTGCGTGGGAACCCGGCACTCCTCGTTGTCCGCCGAGGAGTTCGTGTAGCGCCGCTCCTTCTCCCGGCGGTTCTTGGTCAGCGAGCAGTAGGGCCGCCGTTCCTTCACATCCATACTTCATTCCTTCCCGGGGCACATCAGTCCTGGCTGTGGCCGGGTCGGCTCAGGGGTCCATCCTCAGTGGTCTGCCTGTGGAGATAAAAGGTTGGCATGATGTTCAGTTCAGTGGCTCAGTCGTGTCCGACTCTTTGCGACCCCATGGACTGCAGTATGCCAGGCTTCCCTGTCCATCACCAACTTCCGGAGCTTACTCTAACTCATGTCCATTGAGTTGGTGATGCCATCCAACCATCTCATCCTCTGTCAGCATTACATTCATCTAAAAACCGACAGGCCTCCTTAACCTGGAGAACGATGGGAGGGAAGGGTGTTATTGCATATTGTGGAAACTCACTTTCCCCAAGAAGTGAACACTGGTGAAATCAGCTTAAGGTATCCTGTCTCATCAGCAGGTGAGGCACACCTTCTGGTAATGAGTGTTATGAGTCCTTGTTGAAGCTTCTAGATCGAATCTTCACTTTAATGATGATCTAGTTGCTAAGTCATATCTGACTCTTGCAACCTCATGGACTGTAGCCCACCAGGCTCCTCTGCCCATGGGATTCTCCAGGCAAGAATACTGGAGTGGGTTGCCATTTCCTTCTCCATCACCTTAATACGCACACACACACACACACACACACACACAAAATAAGCTCAAGCTCAAATCTTGATCCAGAAGCTAGCTAAAAACTGGCCTCAATGTTTTCTAAATTTTCCACAATGGAAAAGTTTTCTCCTGCTGCATTTTCTTTATTCACAAAACTTTTTCTTTCTTTTTCTTAAAAAAAAAATACTACTTTTATTTCTTTAATCTTTTTTTAAAGAGCAAGAGAAAATTGGGAGCTTCTTAGAAGTGAAACTTTGTCAAGTGCACTGAACATTTATTTTATTACTTTTTTTACAAAGACATTTCATTCAGAGGGCACAGGTATCATGTTTTAAGGACCTAAATGTCTTGACTGGTGGCAAAAGTGGATCCTTCTCTCCTAATTCCTCTCCTCCAAAAGCATTTGCCTCTTGAGAAAGTGAATTGAAGCAACACTATCTTGATATTTAAGGCAATTTGAGTAGCTAATTTGATGGGGTAGTTTCTTGCAAGGGCCAGTAGCAAGAATGAGTGAGAAGAAGCAGGGTGAATAGTGTTTCTTTGCCTACCTACTCTTTTTTTTTTTTTACATTTCCTGACAGGGGTTAGGGTGGGCAGAAAGGCCTCTGTCCCTGAAGATGCGAGCCCAGGAGAGGGAGAGTGACCCAGGGCTGATCCACATTTTAATTTGTCCTCTCTTGCCTTTGTTCTTTCTCATTTTGTCTCTCCTTTTAATCTGAAGGCCCCAAAGGTCTTGTCTTCAGCTCTCGTGCCTCTCCCTACCCCCACTCCTTTCCTAAACTTGACTTGGCTAATTCCATAATCAACTTGAAACAATTGATTCCCAGTGGCCCCTGGTCTTTCTCTGGGGTTCCACGTCCTTAGTGCTGGGACTCATAGATAGCTACTTTCTTCCACTTATAAAGCCCTTCTTCCAAGGAGTTTCTCTCTGTCTCTTCAGCCTCAGCCGTCAGGATGTACATTACCCTGCTCTTTCTTGTGCTTCCAACGTGGAGTCTCATAGCTAACTCTGATTCACTGACAGTGGCTCAGCTGACATCTGTGCTGACTGTCAACAAGTCTTGATTCCTTCTGAGCAAAATTCCAACTCCTGATACTTTTCACTTTCTCACTTCTGCCTTCTATCCAGTGATGAGGAAATGGGGAAAACTCTGAGCTGGAATGACCCGAGTTCCAGAGCCTCTGTGTGAAAAATTCGGATATTCTTCCTGCCATCTCGCCAACTGAACTAAATCCTACCCCTCCCGTACTGACAGCTACCCCACATGGGGTTTCATATGTCTCTGCTATGATTTGAGCTGGGCACTTAAAAGCAGTTGCTAATACTTTAGCTTGGTTGTTGAAATGTATCTTGACATCCCTACCTTTGTCTTCTTTTTGATGGATCCTATTTTAAAAAGATGAACCTTTTTCACTGACCACTACTGATTTATTACTCAAATTTTCTCTTTACCAATCCTTCCAATAGCTTTTAATAGAAATTGGATTTCCCTTAATGTAGCTTTCCTTTCTATTTAAGACAATAAATAATTTCAAGGTATGGTGACCGGAGTATTTTTATACAATAGGATTAAAACAGCAACCCACCAACTCACTGTTGTTATTCCAACAAACAAAAGTTACTTTAGATAAATATTTATTGAATGACTAATATGCTGAGAACACACCACTGAATCAAACAATGTCCCTGCCCTCAGGGAACACATGCATAGTGAGGGAAACAGATACATTTTTTGTAATGCAGTGAATAAATATCCCTGAGTTAAAGGAAAATCTTGTTTCCAAAACAGTCTTGCTCTCTTTGGAGGAAAGGTTTATGTAAACTCTCATAACTGTACAATCATCAAAAAGCATTTCATTGACCAGAAAAAATTGTAACTTAAGCATCTTTGGTAACAGAATTTTGGGATTTGAAGTCATTATATAGGTTCCATCTCTTGCCCTAAATTGACAACTTTTAAAAAATAAGTATTGCAATATATAGGACTTCCCATGTAGTGCAGTGCTAAAGAATATGCCTGCCAATGCAGGAGATGCGGGTTTGACCCTGGGGTTAGGAAGATCTCCTGGAGGAGGAAATGACAACCCACTCCAATATTCTTGCTGGAGAATTCCATGGACAGAGGAATCTGGCGGGCTATAGTCTGTGGGGTCACAAAGGGTAAGCATACTGAGCGACTGAGCATGCATACACGTTGCTATTTATACAAATATATATGCATTTTTATACTTTAAAAATAAGCTGACTAATCAACAAAGGTCTGTCTAGTCAAGGCTATGTTTTTTCCAGTGGTCATGTATGGATGTGAGAGTTGGACTGTGAAGAAAGCTGAGCACCTAAGAATTGATGCTTTTGGACTGTGGTGTTGGAGAAGACTCTTGAGAGTCCCTTGGACTGCAAGGAGATCCAACCAGTCCATCCTAAAGGAGACCAGTCCTGGGTGTTCATTGGAAGGACTGATGCTGAAGCTGAAACTCCAATACTTTGGCCACCTGATGCAAAGAGTTGACTCATTGGAAAAGACCCTGATGCTGGGAGGGACTGGGGGCAGGAGGAGAAGGGGACGACAAAGGATGAGATGGCTGGATGGCATCACTGACTCGATGAATATGAGTTTGGGTAAACTCCAGGAGTTGGTGACGGACAGGGAGGCCTGGCGTGCTGCAGTTCATGGGGTTGCAAAGAGTCAGACACGACTGAGCAACTGAACTGAACTGAACTGAACTGAACTGAATGCCAGGGAAAACTAGTTTCTTTCTCTGCTGCAGTTTTGTTTCAATTAGACGAGGCATTGGAAAACTAGTCCCTTGACCAAATCTGACCCATGACCTGCTTTTGTAAATACAGTTTTACTGGAATGCAGCACATATGTTTGTTTATGTAATCTCCTGGACTGTGTTCCTGCTGCAAAGACAGAATTGAGTGGTTAGAGTGGCCAGAGACTGTAGTGAATTAAATTGTGGTTTCCCAAAATATATGCTCAAGTCCTAACCCCTGGTACCCGTGAATGCGACCTTACCTAGAAATATAGTCTATATATTAATAGTTATAATAGAGTTAGAATGAGGTCATACTAAATTCGCATGGGCTTCAACTTCAATGACTGGTTTCTTTATACAGAGAAAAGAGGGGCATTTGGATACAAAGAATTACAAACAAAGGAGAAAAGAGGCCAGGTGAGGATGGAGGCAGAGATTGAAACAAGCCTAGTGATGCCAAGTGCTGCCAGCAACCAGCAGAAGCCAGACAGATGCATGGAACAGATTCTCCCTAGAACCTCAGAGGGAGCACGGCCCTTCTAACACCTTAATTCCATACTTCTTGCCTCCAGAATAAAAAGAATGAATTTCTGTTGGTTTAAGCCACCAGATTTGGGATATTTTGTTACTGGAACCCTACGAAACTAACACAGAGATCTGATGATCCCATAAAGTCTAAAGTATTTGATGTCTGGCCCTTTATAGGGAAAAATTGCCAATGTCTAAGTTAGACCATACATGTTTCCATTCTATCTTTTTCTTTGTCCCTTTGGATCTTTGAATGTAAAAGTTTTTCTTTACTATAGAGTCCATGATACAATATTTTTTTCAGTCTCCCAAATCAGATAAATCAAAAATTGGTAAGTTCTTTAAAGTAGTAATATGAACACTTATCGACAGTGGCAAAGATGCATCCTTGTAGCAATGCTACTCATGTTATAAATCAATTCTAATTAAACATTAATAAATTAGTACTAGATAATTTTAGGTATTCTTGAGTTTTATAGAATATCTCCAGCACTAAATATCTGACTTTTCTCTATTTGTGAAGCACTTCTAAAGTGTCATGGAAAATCAAGATAGAGTATTCAAATACACATCAAAGACAAAGACATTTCCAGCTTAGGGATTCCAAGCAATAAAAAATCCTTAGCATCTCGCTTTCCAGTGTTGCAAATGGCTCAGACTCTTCAAGGATTTAATTTACACTGTAACGTTTGCAACTACTGATAGCTTCTGATGGAAGTCAGTGAGTTCAATAAAACTTCAAAAGGCAGTTTTCTGCATTATCTCCAGCACTCAAAGCTGAAGATGAGAAGGTTAAAAAAATGCCGCTGCTTAAGTGGCGCTAAATTGTTAAAGCACTTTGATGGCGATTGCACAGTCCTACCCAAGGAAGAGGGGCGCCGTGAGCATGTTCAGCATACAGAGGTTAATCGACAGGACCTTTGCTTCATCAGTGGGTGGGAGCTTTGAAAGGGAAGGAAAACTATTGGAGAGAAAGGGGACCAAAATTTTTTGGTTGAACTGGCTATATACTGGCAAGTATATGACAATATCAAACTGATCTGGTTAATTTTCATTGGTGATTTGAAAAACCACTCAGTTACTACACATAGCACTGCTCTGAAAAACACAGCTAGCCTTAAGCAAATATCATTACTTGGCTATTTGTTTTTCCTCAATATCTTGCAAAGTATTTGAAAGATTAAATCAATGGGCAGATAGTCCTGATTTAGGGACTCTAGGTATCAAATCCTCTATTTTAGATACATTATTTCAACATTATTTGAAACTTGGCCACAGAACTTAGGACATTATCACATTGTATTGTTACGTGTTCCTAACTCCAAAGAAATATTGTAAAATTGTTACCTTTAGGAAGTAATCTGATTTTAACTGGACTTCCTATATTTTTAAAACCCTTGCTGCCAATGATTAGAATCTCTCAGGCCGGTGACAAAATCATCTGTGCGTCTGAAATTCTGTAAGCTTATGTTGATACAGCAACTGAAATAGAAGCAAATGTCCAAACCCAAAGGATTAAGCAACCTTTTGGTCAAACTCACTCTTGCTTCCATTGTTATTTATTATCTGTAAGGATTACAAATTCTTGAATATTGCCCTGAATATCTTCTGCACAGACTGCCTCCTCACTTAATAATAGTTTGGAAAAGCTCACCTAAAGGGATGAGCAGATTTTAGATTTTAATGCTCATTTACCCAGCACATTTGAGGTTAATGATCCAAATTAAGTTAATTGTGAAAGATGAAAGTGAAGTCGCTCAGTTGTGTCTGACTCTTTGTTACCCCCATGGACTATAGCCCACCAGGCTTCTCTATCCATGGAATTTTCCAGGCAAGAATACTGGAGTGGGTTACCATTTTCTTCTCCAGGGGACCTTCCTGACCCAGGGATTGAACCCGGTTCTCCCGCATTGCAGGCAAACACTTTACCCTCTGAGTCATCAGGGAAGCCCAAGTTATTTGTACACAATACCAAGAAAACTTTGCCTTTTATTATTCATGACTCATATTTTCCCTAATAAGTGAGTATTTTGATTTATAACCAGTTATGTTAATCCAACAGTAAATACAACTTTGTACACCACAAGAACTTCAAAATGTTTCCTTTATTGAATAACTAGATTACTGTTAATTGAACACAAGATGGAATCAACTGCTATTGTTCATTTCAGAGGAAATTTTGCTTCCTGAGACAAATTTATAAATCAAAAAATTGAAATAATTAAGTACAAAAATAAAATCATGTTATGTGATTTTTAAAATAATGCTAAATTCAAGCACAACTAAAATTTGAGCTTACAATTTCAAATAGAAGAACACAAGCGGACCTCATGTTGGAGACACAAAATTAAAACATAAACCAAACTGAAAAATATAGGGAATGGAGAGTGTATCATGAGTAACAAAAGTAGTGCTTATTGAGAGGTATAGGCACGGGGAGAAATGAAGATAGCGAATGATTAGTGGTTGAGAAGATTAGAAACAAGAAAAGTTGCTTTCTTGACACAAGACAGGAGATAAAGAGAATATTTGATAGCAATAATAATTAAGAAGTCAACTTCTGCTTCCAGCCAACATGCAGTAACTAGAACTAGATTTTCTGTCTTGTCTAAAACAGCAACAGGGGCTACCCTTGCAGTCTAGTGGTTAAGACTCCATGCTCCCAAAGCAAGGGTGATGAATTCAATCCCTGATGGGAGAACTAAGATCCCACATGCCACAACATAAAATAGCATGGCCTAAACATAGAATAGCAGCAACAATAAAATAGACAAAATACATGAAATGAAGTTTTCAAGACATGGACATGAAGAAATGAAGGATAGTGAACTTCGAGAAAGGGAGATGGATAGGTGAGCCCTCGATTACCCTTGCTCACTGCCTTGAAAGAGTTTCCAGGCTGTAGCACAGGAAGGAGGTGCCCATGAAGAGCTTAGCTGACTTCCTAAGCTACAGAGGCAGTGCTGAGGGACTTTTCTAGTGGGGCAGCAGTTGAGACTCTATGCTTGCAATGCAGGGGCCCAGTTCCATTCCTGGTTGGGAAACTGAGATCCCATATGCAATGAGGTGTGGCAAAAAAAAAAAAAAAGAGAGAGAGAGAGAGAAAGAGAGCTGAAAATTTGGTAGAACAGATGGTAAAGAATTTGCATAACAAAGTCTTGGAGAAAAGGAGTTGCATGCAAAAGAACTCTGCAGATCTGTAGAGGGTCCTTCTTGAGAATTCAACAGAGTACTGACATGCATGTGAGGGGACCACTGGAGGCCAGAGAAGGAATGATTTTGAAAGGATTATAGCAGAGTTGCTCAACCTTGGCATTGCTGACATTTTAGATGGAAAAATTTCTTTTTGTTGGGGGCTATCCTCGGTTGTTTAGCAGCATTCCTAGCCTCTATCCACTAGATACCAGTAGCACCTCTAGCTGTGACAATAAAAAATGTTCTCAGACATTACCAGATGTCTCCCTGGGGCAAACTGCTCCTCTAAAGGAGCACTGAATTATAGGGAACAGTACTCAGAGCTCCAACAGGGCCAAGAATAGTGTAGACTTTTGCCAGACTAGAAAAAGCTCATAATTTATTAGGCAGTGTACTCACAAAAAAGTCTTGCTCAGTTGTGGGGAATAATTAGCACTAGACTAAACATAGTTCTGGTCTCAATAAAAAAAATTCTTAAAAGCAAGACCAGAAAGGATTAAAGTGTTTCCAAGCAGCTTAACTGTCCCATAACAAAGCTTAAGAATATTAAAGGAATAGAAAAATAACCAGGACTCAACAAAGTAAAAATTCACAACGTCTGTCATTCGATCAAAGAGTATCTGGCATGCAAAGGAATGGGAAAATAATGAGGAGAAAAATCAAGCAATTGAAACTGACCCAGAAATGACAGAGGTGTTAGAATGAAAAGACAAGGACATGAAAACAATTAGAACTGTATTCCATATGTTCAAAAAATTATATGGAAACAGAAAAGATAAATTAAAAAAAAGAACCAAATCAAACTTCTAGAGATGGAGCTACCATGTCTGAGGTGCAACATACACTGGATAAGATGGATAGCAGATTAGATATTGTGGAAGAAAAGATTAACAAACTAAATTTATAGTAATAGAAACTATATGAAACGAAGCACTGAGAAAGATTAAAAAAAAATTAAGTAATCATCAGTAAGATGTGAGACTACTTCAAAAGGCCAATATGCCAATAGATGTAATTGGAATCCATGAAGGAGAAGAGAGAGAGGATAAAACAGAAAAAATCCTGAAGAAATAGCAACCCAACAGTTCTCCAATTTGGCAAATGCTATAAAAACCCACAGATCCCAGAAACTCAATGGAGCCCAAGCACAAGAAATAAAAAAAAAAGTATACCAACACATTTGATTATGATTAAAATTTTTCAAACTCAATAATAAGGAATAAGTCTGAAAGCAGACACAGGAAAAAGGCATATTCAATACAGAGTTTCTTGTTGTAAATACTGTAAGCAAGAAGACATTAGAGAAACATTTTAAAGTACTGAAAGGAAAAAAACAAAAACAAAACGAAACAAAAAAAACACTGTCACTGTAGAATTTTATAAGCCAGGAAAATATCTCTTAAAAATGAAGGCAGAATAACTACCTTTTCAGACATACTAAAGTTAATCACTAGTAGACTCTCATTACAAGAAATACAATGGAAGTCCTCCAGGCAGAAAGTGACATCAGGCAGAAATATAGATCTACAAAAGGATTAAATAGCCTTTGGAAATGGTAGTTATATGGTTAAATACATAAGATATTTTCTTATTAAATCTCTTTAAAACTAGATGACTGTTTAAACAAAAATCTTAAAGTACTGTGGATTTTATAACATGTGTAAGTAAAATTTATCGCAACAGTAGCACAGAGGAAGAAGGAGTGAATAAACAGGAGTATAACATTGGAAATTTTTTATACAATATGTGAAGCATAATCCAACCTCAAGGTAGGCTGTTATACTCAAGATGTACACTTTAAACCCCAACGTAACCACTAAAATAACAAAACAGAACCATCACCAATAAGTTAACAAAAGAAATAATGGAATCATAAGAAATGGAAGCATTCTTTCCAAAGAAAGTAGAAGAGGAACAGGGAACACTTGGGGCAAATGGAATACAAGTAGCAAGATGATAGACTTAAACCTAACTAAGCCAATAATCATATTAGATGTAAATGATCTAAACACTCCACACAAGGCAGAGATTTTCAGATGGAACAATATAAAAAAAGGTAAACAAAGAGCAGACCACAAATCAGGTGGGATCTCAGCCAGGGTGGCATATACTTTAAAACAATTCACTTTGAGAAAGAGGCCATTCATAATAGATGATATCAGTTCATTAAAGTGAAATGTCCAGATTAAGCAAAACTATAGAGTCCAAAAGAAAGCAGACTAGTGGTTGCCTAAAGCTGGGGCTTGAGGGGAAATGGGAAGTGAATGCTAGTTGAGGGTTTCTTTTGGGGATGATGGAAATATTCTCAAATTGACTGTGGTGATGGTTGTACAACTCAGCAACCATTTTTTATATTGAAAACTGTTGAATTTTGTACTTTAAATGGGTGAGTTGTATGGTATGTGCATCACACCTCAATAAAGCTGTTGTACTTTTCTTTTAAAAAATAAGAAATAAGATCCAAATTATATGCTGTTTCCAAGAAATATACTTAGATACAAAGATACAAATAGGTTAAGAGTAAATGGAAGGAAAAGAGAAAACTAACCATATCAACAATTGCATTAAATACAAATATAAATGATCAAAACAATTAAAAGGCAGAGACAGTCAGATTGGATGAAAGAGCAAGACAAGACCAGCTGGAGAAACACTCTGCAGCGATTGAAAGAATGCAATGGATCTATTTATATGCATTGACGTGGACCTATGAACATGGCAGTCTGGTAAGTATAGGTGTTAGTTGCTAAGCTGTGTCCAACTCTTTGCGACCCCATGGACTGCAGCCCAGCATGCTCCTCTGTCCGTGAAATTCTCCAAGCAAGAATACTGGAGTAGGTTGCCATTTCCTTCTCCAGGGGATCTTCCTGACCCAGGGATCGAGAATACTGAAGTAGGTTGCCATTTCCTTCTCCAGGGGATCTTCCCGACCCACGGATCAAACCCACGTCTCCTGCACTGCAGGTGGATTCTTTACTGCTGAGCCACCAGGGAAGCAGAGTGTTCATTTTTTTAATTCATTCGCCAAGCATGTCAGGCATGACAATAGGTGCTGGGAATGGAGAGATAAACAAGACCTAGTCTCTACTCCCCTTCTTTCTGAAAGAAGAGACAGATTTTAAATAATGCCACACAAGTAAATCTACAAATGAAAATGTAGCAAATGCTGCAAAAAAATTGCAAGTTGCTAAGAGAGAGAATAGAAGGTAGGGTTGGATGGAGACTGAAAGCCAAAAGGAGGAGTGATCTTACCTGACATTTAGACTAAGAGCCATTGGAGAAAGGATTTAGCCTGATCACAAGTATGTGACTCAGAAAAAGAGGTAGAACAGAGCAGGCAGAGAGACTGCATTCCAACAGCAGATGGAGGGAGGGGGCGGCGCTCGCTGGACAAACACCAGCCGGGCTGGGGCAGAGAGAGAGGGAGGGAGGAGAGGCATGAATGAGTCCAGAGCGCACCGGGGCCCAGAGGACTGACTAAGTGGCTTCAGCCCCGTATCACCAGCAATGGGTGACCACTGGAGAGCGTTTGACATGATCCATCAGACTGACACTGTGGAAAGATTCCTCAGGCTAAAGCGTGGAGAAAGCCAAGATGGAGGTCCAGAGCAGAAACGGGAAGAGTTGCTGGTGTTTTGCAGGAGTCCAGGCAAGACGATGAGTGCTTAGACTGTGGGACCTGAGATGGCAGCGGGCGTTTAGAGAGGTGGACGGATGGGAGAGACAGGCACGGCGCCAGGAAGACTGCGATGGGCTGAAACGAGGGGGAAGAGGAGGAAAGCAGTGGGGATGACCTCCAGCTGCTGGCTGCAGCCCCCTGGGGAGTAGGGACATCTATCAGGACAGAGGGGGCGGGGGTAACCCCACAAAACCATTTAGTGTACACTCCCAGTTCTTAACTTTTCTCTCATTTAAAACAGACACCATTAGACAGTAATCTTTATTCTTGTAGAAACTAGAAAATACAGAAAAAAGCAAAAAAAAAATTAAATTACTACTCAATATTTTAGTTGCACCTTTTCAGATTTTTATATGCATGTGTTTATGAATATATGTGTGAAATATATAATTTATAATTTAATATAAATGATCTTGCAACCCATTTCTACCTGACATATTATGAACAGCTTCATTGAAGTAAAATATATTTATGTCGTTATTTTAAAAATGATAAATTGGAAGCTTATTCATTTAAAATGGAAAATTATTCTTCAGGCATAGATAGCAAATACGCAAACTTAGGAAATGAAACAAATAGGAGCAATATACTAAAATAGCTACTGAATAAGTGTGAATACTGGGAAATTTTTAATTGGAAAATATATAGAACAGTGCCTGGGGCTATAAGAAAAGTGGCTTGAGTCTGATCAAATCATTAAAAATTCTTTCAAAATTTTTTATATGTAGAAAGAAACAGAAACTTGGAAATGATCAAAAAAGAAAAAAAAAAAATACAGATAATGAGGCTAATTTACCCAGTAATATAAAATGGGAACATACTACCTGTGATTTAAAAACAAATAAAGCAATTCACTTGCATAATTTTAAATTAAAAGTGATTCTATTTTTCCTAATAAAAATAATGGACAATAGTAATATAATAGTAAAATTCATTAATACAGTTATGTGGCTATAGCTGCAAAGGCTTGAAAAACTGCAAGAAAATGTCATAATTTCCACCCTTGGAATAATTTGGGAAGAGGCCCACTAGAATCGAAAGTAGCTAAGCCAAATGCAGTTTTCCTATCTCCCAGACCTTTAGGGCAAAGTGTATCATATCTCTCAATTTGTCTGCCTGCCTGGATCAACCAATATCCATCATATATATTTAGATGTTTTTATGATGGTTTAAGCCAGAACCCTGAATCTAGAGGCCACCACTATATTCACCTATGTTTCAAAATGCCATTCCTTTGAAAACACTGATAGTAATGCTATCAGAGTCAGAGGAAAAATTAAACTGCTATGAGACTGTCATCAGACTGTGTTATTCAAATAGCCTCCAATACAAACTAGTTTTTTTTTAAGTTGCTCAGTCGTGTCTGACTCTTTGCGACCCCATGGACTATAGAGTCCATGGAATTCTCCAGGTCAGTATACTGGAGTGGGTAGCCTTTCGCTTCTCTGGGGGATCTTCCCAACTCAGGAATCCAACCCAGGTCACCTACATTACAGGTGGATTCTTTACCAGCTGAGCTACTAGGGAAGCCCATGCTAGATATAGAGCAACCAAATCGACAACCTTGATATCACTCCATGTATTGTTCTGATTGAACTGGGTCATCGACTGTCATGACACCTTCAAACATACGTGTCTACCCCAGCGGACATGCCAGCCACCCACAATCAAATACATAACCATAACAATAGCCTCCACTCTTTAAACACTTTTTCATGTTAGATTGCCCATTGCATTACAATTTCTAACAAGAGCTCATCAAGTTTTTTATATTTGCCAGTTTTACAGGTAAGGAAATACGAGAAATTGATAGAAAGATTTGAAGTCAGACACACACAGGGCGTGGCCAGACGGGGAATCGCAAGGCCACACAGCGTTCTCTCATTCAAGTCTCTAAACAGTTGCCAAACTGGAAGGCCTGTGGGGCATCGACTCAAAATTCAAACCTCTAGCCATAATGAGAGAAAAGATGCAAGCCTTTTGGATGGTTGAAAGACACCTACAGCTTCTGTATCAGAAAAGTGACCTGTGGGTATTACTGACCTGGGGACAGTTAGGGACCCTCATGCCACTGGAGGGACTTCTAAAATGAAGAGCTTGGACTGTTTCCCTGAGTGCTGGGCATATTCCTCTCTTGAAGAGTGGACATAAAAGCTCCTTGATGAATTATTAATTTCAATCTTGATTATTTATTGAGTGCTTAAAATACGCCAGGTGCTTTACATATATGACCTCAGTTAATCCTCACAGCAAGCTTGCAAGGTAAGAATTATAAATTCCATTTTCACAGGAGAGAACGAAGACCCGGAAAGACGAACTGATTCGTCCAAGGACATAGAGTCAGGAAGTAGCTGAGTGGAATTTGAACACATTTCAGTTAATTCCAAATCTGTCCTCATAACATTAGCTCTCCTTTCCAACCTTAGAACAAGAGGGGATTTAAGTCATAAACAAGAAACAAAAGCTAAGCAAATTTTTTTTTTTAATGGCTGCCCCACTCAGCATGTAGAATCTTAGTTCCCCCATGAGGGATCAAACCCATACACCCTGAAAGCAGAGTCTTAATCACTGGACAGCCAGGAAGTCCCTCAAGCAAATTTTTTTAAGCGGGGAGGGGTGGAGAGGGAGGAGCAACAGTAAAGAGTTTGACAAACTGTGCCAGGACCTCAATGGCTCCAGGAAATGAAGGCTGTCACACTGAAATACCAAAAAAATTAAATTTGCAGAGATCATGGTACTAGGGATGCAAAAGGAAGAGCCAGGTGAAATTCACCTGAGGAGTAAGAAAGGTGGAAAATTCAAGACCAGTTAAAAAGGCCAAATATATTGGGAGTATTTCCAAGCTTCTTCCTTGAGGAAAAGACAATTTAGGAAGAAATAAACAATACCACATTCTGACATTACATGTTTCAGAGGAGAACCCCGTCATAATTCCCTTTGCTCATCTCCCCTCCCATGCGGTTTAGTCACTAGAAGAGAAAGCCTCTCATACATCACAGCCACTGTGGTCGTGCTGCTGCTGCTAAGTCGCTTCGGTCGTGTCCGACTCTTTGCAACCCTATGGATTGGACGGTAACCTGCCAGGCTCCTCTGTCCATGGGATTCTCCGGGCAAGAATACTGGAGAGGGTAGCCATGCCCTCCTCTAGGGGATCCTCCCGACCCAGGGATCAAACCTGCCTGTCTTCTGTCTCCTGCTTTGGCAGGCAGGATATTCACCACTAGTGCCACCTGGGAAGCCCCACTGTGGTCATAGGAGTTTTTTTTTTTTTTTTTTTTTTTTTTAAATTTAAATGCCCTGTATTTCCCTGAATAAATGCTCCCCTAACCCCTTGAACAGGGGTTGATGTAGAACAGACCCTCATCCTAGGGTCAAGGAATTGCCTGTACAGAATCTCAGTGATTGGTTCAGGAACGGACATGTGATCTAACTCTGACCAATAAGATCAGCTCCAGGACATGTGACAAAGCGACTGGGAATGTGCCTACTCAGAACCAGCCAACGTAGAGTTGCTAATCTGAGAAGATGAAGACCTAAAGCTTGTCTACATTTTTGCCACTATGTGAAGGCCTGCCTGCCACTGGAGTCTAAATAGAAGAGACCTCAGAAAGAGAACCGACAAGTTCTCTAATTTTTCAGGTTAAAAAAAAAAAAAAAAAAATCTAAACTAATACAACTGGGGTGGAAAATCAGGTTTTGATCAGACAGATGAGGCTAAAAGCCCAGCTCTGCTATTTACAATTTATATGGCTTATAACCTGGGACAAGTTATTTAAACTCCCTGAGATTTGGTTTTCTACTTTTCATTTTCTAAAATGCTTCCAACAATATCTTTCATATAAAGATATAGAGATATCTTATAGAGATATTATGCTGATTAGATGAGATGTAGTTTTAACAGCATTTTTGCCCAGTGATTGGCATATAACCTAATGTTGACTTGATAAGACCAGTTACTATAATTAAATTCAAAAACATTGTTCAGTATCCAAAAATAACATCCAGCATCACTGGGCTTATCTGTGGAAGCTGGGATGGAGAAAAATGTCTAAAAGCTCAGTTCTACAAGGTTGAGAGTAAGAGATTCTACATCTGTAGTGAAACATTTTGCTAAAATGTTTGAATGGGATTTGGGGTTTGAATTTTTACAAGCTTATTCAGAAATACTATGTTATCAAAAAAAGAAACAAATAGTCCCCACATTGAATAATTTCAAAATGATTTCATCTCTAATGATATCCAAATATTTATGTCTTGGTAGTAAAAAGCGAAGTCAGCAAACACCAGGAAAAAACTTTCAGGAGAAGCAATGAAACTGATTAAGAGTCTCTAGATTGAAAGAACTATGTGAGGTTTTATTTTAGTAACAACTAGGTGGAGACCTGATAACTACCCACAAGAACTTGGAGAATAAAGATAACTGCAGTTTTTCATGCCTCTCTAACCCACAGGCAAAATTACTATAATAAACATATCCTCTGTCTCCTGCCCACCAGATAGTTTTCATCTCAGTCTGAAAAGTACCAAACCACCCAAATGGCACCTTCTTTACAGACCCCCGGAGAGCAAGAAATGCTGGTTCCACGCTGGAGGTGAGGGTCTCGTTCAACTCGTGTCTTCCTGCAGAGCCGTGGACAGAGAGATTCCCAAACCGCGCTTCTCCTTGAAGCGGTGAAGCAAGGGGGACAGAGCCATTCCAGAGCTGCTTTAGGGCTTCAAAATGCCTTTGGTTCAGTCCTATTGTTTGATGTGCCTAAAGAACTATGGAAACTCTCTTATGGACTACATCCAACCCTTTGGCTGTGGACTCAGTCTCCATGAGTGTGGGGAAAAGGACCAACATCTTTATCACCAGTCTGGCAAGTCATCAGGATTAAATTCTCTTTACTATTTCTCTTTTCTGGTATTTATTGTTTGTTTTTCAGTAAATTTTCATCCAGCTCTATCAGGATACACAAAGACGCTTGCCTCAGTCGAGGCTCATGTAGGAATGCACTGTTTTGATATCTCAAGTTTAATCATACACCTTAAAGTACATATGTATAAAAGACTCAAATATTATGACTTTGTGTAAACACAGCCAAATCGTCAAGCAAAAATAGGAAAAGTATATCCAGTCAGTCAACCCTTCTAGATTTCCTGAATGTTTCTATCATAAAGATAAATACATACATAATTTATAACGTTTGTAAAAAATGGAATGAGTTGGGGACAGATGGCCTGACCCAGGCTGACCCTGTCAGGGACACCTGCTGAGGGGCCCAGGGGGGTTACCACCCAGGGAAGGAGCTCTGTCTGCTTCAGGAGGACCCCTTTCAATAATCGGCACAAAGGCCCTGGCACAAGCAGCCCAATCAGAAAAATGTTTTTTTGCTGTTACTAGTTATGAGTCAAGGCACAGGATGAAAATGCATCTATGAAGCAGATGAGACAGTTGCTTTCTCAGATATCTGCTGAACAGGAGTCTTTCAACGCTCTTCCCGACCACGAAAGGGCAGTGCAAGCGAGAGTGTTCCAACAGGCACAGAGATGAGAAATTCTGTTTCCTTGGTTTCCCGTTGACTGCCTGCCAAGTGGAGAAGCTGGACTTCTGCCACTGCGTTTCATACCTTGATGATGTATTCCAGACAATTGCAAAAAACCGCACTTTCAGGGTAAGCCAGCAAATTGTGGCTACTCAATAAATATTAAGCCGCCACAACAATTTGGAGTAAGTCCATTTGCTCTGTGCTTGAAAGAAAGGCATGACTAAAACGTGATAGTCACTGTTGAGAAAATATGATCTAATTTTGACTACTGACACTTTCTTTGCTTTAAAATAATTGAGCTTGCTATTCATCTCATTACAAAAGAGTTAAGATATCAGTTAATAGTTATAGTTCTACTCCATATGCCAGGAGGAGTTTAAAATTAATTTGGATGGAGAATGAAGGAAAGGACTCTATTTTGAGGAAACATCTTCCCAGGGTGAGTCTACTGGTCCATCACCTTCCTACCTGGGCACTGGTGTTTCTGTCCTACTGCAGAGGCAGCATTTCTACAACCAGAAAGTGGATTATTTCAACACTCATTTAATTTCTGATCCTTCCACTTCTAACTCTCAATAGGGGGGCCAATTAGCACTGATAACAGTAATTATTTTGCATAATGGGCACCTGTCACCTAGCCTACTAATCTGACTTCATGTGAGTAACCAAGTAGTAATGACTACTAGTTATCATTAGTCTAGATTTGCATTTATCCCCACCCCCAACCTGTTCTCACTTCACACCTGCCATTCCCCTCTGAGCATATGAAGTGGTGAGACCACTTTGAAGAGAAGAAATCAGGAACAGAAAGATTTCCGTGATTATTTTTGGCAAATAGCCGCATTTCATTGGATTGCCTCTACAGTCTGTGGTAGTAAACATGTAATGTGGAATATATTTTAATTGCTGTGATGTAAATGAGGCTTTGGGGTCATGTTACAGAGTGTTAACTGAAAGATCCAGCTAGGACTTTAGCATGCCTGCAGGCCTTTTAAATTGTTATGGGAAATTGCAGCATTCAATTGAGTAGTCTCAACACTCAGCTCCCCTAAGGCTTATTACAGTTTGGCAACATGATGCCAATTTCAACTAATGTACATAATGCTTTTTCCCTCTCATACTTTATCTACAGAACCTCTCCAGTATGTACAACTCAAAAACCATGAAACACGAGGCAGATGAAGAGCTACATAAGCGAGGCAATTTACCGCTATGTTACTGGCAAAAGGTGTCAGGTACAAAGGACCAGACTCAGATGGGGTCCAGAAAACCATAAGCATCAAAATATTGGCCCAGTAATAATAAATAGAAATACACAGATGATGCCCAAATTATTAGAATTTAATTTCCCATTAAAGTTTTAAAAATAATACACAAGAAATGCATCCAGATAACTCAATCTAAGAACAATTCAAGTGGTAAATATCTAGAAGATCAACTTGAGAGGCTAGGATGCTTAGAAAGTGTTTTACACTTTATAAACATTTTCATATATGCTCCGATAGTTAAGTTGGCTGTGAAAACCTGGGAACTTCAGTATAAGCCACTAGAAAGACAAAGTTAAAGTGACAATGTAAGTCACTCAGCGTGTCTGACTCTTTTGCAACCCATGGACTACAGTGTACCAGGCAAGGATACTGAAGTGGGTTGCCATTCCCTTCTCCAGGGGGTCTTCCCAACCCAAAGATCGAACAGTCGGTAAAGAATCTGCCTGCAATGCAGAAGACCCTGGTTTGATTCCTGGGCCGGGAAGATTTACTGGAGAAGGGAATAGGCTGCCCTCTCCAGTATTCTTGGGCTTCCCTGGGGGCTCAGCTGGTAAAGAATCTGCCTGCAATGCAGGAGACCTGGGTTTGATCCCTGGGTTGGGAAGATTCCCTGGGGAAGGGAATGGTTACCCACTCCACTATTCTGGCCTGGAGAATTCTATGAACTGTATAGTCCATGTGGTCGCAAAAAGTCAGACACTACTGAGCGACTTTCACTTTACCATCTGCGCCACCAGAGAAACCCCCCAAAGACAGAATGTATCTTAGATGGAAGTAAGGCTTACTGTCATACAAGGCAGTGGAACAGAGGATCCTGTTTCTTCTTCCTGGGACATGAAGTACCAGTCTATATAACTTCCTGGGGCTGAAAATAAGAAGGTGGACCAGATTCTCCTTCCTGACTAGCTAGCTTGAGTCTGACACAGGATCCCACCCCACTCCTGTCCCCCCACCCCACCCCTGTCCCACCACCCCTCAGGATATTTCTGAGCAAGACAATGCAGAACTCGCCACAAAGAGGGCATCAGATATGCCCAAGATTGTCAATGGTTTTGCATTAGATCTCCCAAATGGCCGGATAATACCCATTTCGGTTGGATCTGCAGAACTTGGAGAGTGAATCACAATGTTATAAGAATATCTTCCCAGCTACCATTAGTGAACTGCAGAACATCTTGGATAACAAACACTTCCTTTGAAGCCTGGCAACAAAAGACATGAAATAATCTCTGTGACAGGGATTCCCTGGTAGCTCAAATGGTAGAGTCTGCCTGCAATGTGCAAGACCTGGGTTCAATTCCCTGGGTCAGGAAGATCCTCTGGGGAAGGAAATGACAACCCACTCCAGTATTCTTGCCTGGAGAATCCCATGGACGAAGAAGCCTGGCAGGCTACAGTCCATGGGGGTGCAAAGAGTTGGACGTGACTGAGTGACTTTACTTTCTTTTCAGTCTCTGTGACCTAAACACTACTCATCAACCTGGCAGTGGGTGTTTCATACCAGGCCATACACACCATGACTCACTGTGGACAATGAGTACTCTGGTGAGGGTTATCCTGCCATCTCAAGCCAAGGCAGAGAGGCAGAAAAGGGCAGCTTCTGCAGAAGCAAAAGAGTAAAACCAGGACACAGATCTGAACTATCTCATTAAGAAATTGTAGCAAAAGAGGCTAAATTATGGCTAAAATAACCATAAGCAGAATACTGTCAGAATACGGATTCTGAATAATCACGTCCTTCCACATCCCCACGGATGGCTCACTGAAACCATTTTACCAGTCTGATCACACCTAATTTTTTAGTTCAGCCAATTCTCCACAACACTATTCATGGCATACTTTGAAATATTACCTGTTTTGGTGGCTTATTGAAAAGAATAAAAGACTCAAAACAGCACTGGAAAATCATCCACAATCATAATGCAACTATTTTTGTAGTAAATCAATGCTTACAGTCTCAGTTAAGGAATCAAGCATTCCTGGTTAATCACACTCTTCACCCTCTGACCCTTCAGGACTTATTCTTTGCTAATGTCTTGGAATAGAACTGTTTATTGCCCTGACCACATCCTCTTCTGTACTTTCAGGGCAGAATGCTTACATGCTTCAGTAAAAATGTAATACTTTCTGGAGCTGGCTTGAAAAAGTAACACACGGTAGTGGTCAAGCGTGCCATACTCACAAACCAGCGCAGCTCAGCTTTCTAGATGTTAGATCCAGTCCACCTGTGTCTTCTTTGTGCACCACCCCCCCAAAGAAAAATCTTAACAAATTGATATCCATTTGGTGGTACCTCTTATTTATTGGCAGCACACAAATAAGCCAAAGGAAAGTGGCTGAAAATTGCAGAATAATAAAAGATCTATACAATGACATGTTCTCTGGTTTGTGTCCATGCAAACCAGTTTTGAGGTATATAATTCTTGCTCGAGATTGAATACTATTTTGGTTACAACTGCTGAGAAGGGGAAGGGCACCAATTGTCACAGAAATTCAACTGTACTTTCATTTTCTATTTAACCATTCCACATGCTTCTCAACTTCAAAATTCATATCACCCCTAAGTGTCCATTGGCAGACAAATGGATAAAGAAGATGTGGTACATATATACAGTGGAATATTACTTGGCCATAAAAAAGAATAAAATAATGTCATTTGTAGCAACATGATGGATCCAGAGATTATCCTACTAAGTGAAGTAAATCAGACAAAGACAAATATACATCACTTATATGTGGAATCTAAAGTATGACCCAAATGAACTTGTTTACAAAACAGAAACAAACTCACAGACTTATAAAACAAACTTATGATTACCAAATGGGAAAGGTGGGGGAGATAAATTAGGAGGTTGGGATTAATATGCACTAATATGTATATATAATAATCAACAAGGACCCACTGTATAGCACTGGGAACTCTACTCAATATTCTGTAATAATTGATATAGGAAAATAATCTGAAAAAGAATAGTTATATGTATATGTATATATATATAACTGAATCACTTTGCTATACACCTGAAATAAAGGATTGCAAATCAACTATATAAAATAGAAAAATTTTTAAAAAGAAAAAAGAAAGCAGTACTCTTTTCTCAGGGCAAATGTCTTTATGCAATGCATAGCATAAAAAAAATAAATTCACAATGAGCCCATCCGAAAGACTCTTTCTGATGTTACTCACTGTTGTCTCACACATAGTAGGTCTTCAATAGTTTCCCAATTCACATGAATGTGGTATCCCAGAAAACCCAAATGAGACAACAAAGCTGGTTGTAATGGAAAAATAAATTACCTCAAAAGAGAAAAGATAATATGATATTGTCTTCAGGGCATTTCTCACTTGCCACTATCAGATTTAGTTCATTTGCTTTTGCGTAATTTTTTCACTATCCCCTATAGAGTCTTCATACTCTATTTAAAATCTTCCTCTTGAATAATAGGAACGTGATCATCTAGCAAGGAAGCTATTATAACAAAATCATGCCAAACATTCAAATGTCTTCATGAGTCTTAATATGGTAAAATTTATATCTCAAAAAATAATGGTTGTGTGGAATATTCTCATTATAATCATGCAATATTAAAACAAAGGGAAAGACCCTCAAACTAAAAAAATCAAACCACTATAAATGACAATATACAGTGAATCTGAGGATTCTACAGCCCTGACATGCCCAAAAAGTTGCCAAATAGAGACTAAAAGAAGTTAACATACACAGCTAACATTTATTTATCTCATTTAGTTTCTACAACACACACATGAGGTAGATTCTTTTATTAAACCTTCTTTTACTGATAAGGAAACCTAGGCTGAGAGAAATTAGGTAACTCACTCAAGGTCACACAGTTGCTAAGTAGCAGAGCTAGGAACCCAGATTTTTGCGACATAAAATCAGTGCACAGAACCATGACCTTGGGTTGATCATTAGGGCGGATGCGGCAGTCAACATTAGGTGAAAACGAAATGGTGGGTAATGCTAATTCTTGTGTTTCACTGAGAACGCTTTTACGGAAGAAGTGTTCATCTACAGAAGTAACAGAAATATTACATGTCATAATATTGTTCAGTGGGGTTTTGGTAAAACCCTGACATCTGATAATGCCCGGCGGAGCACAGACTGACCGATTGGCTAGTCACCGGTGTGTCCTAGCATAGTAACTGATGTGTGAAACCACAGAACCGCTAAGGCCAGTGCTCAAACATTAGTCATAATAGCCAATAATAATTCAGCCATTAATTTTCACACTACGTAATGATGAAAAGTACATACACTAATTTCCACAGGGCATGTTCAAATGAGAAACAAATCCTACCCTTGGTTTATGGCAGAGTTTATGAGAGAAGCAGGTTTCATGAGTGAAATTAAGATAGGTTCCCATCACCAAGAACGCGACAGTTCACATAACTAATCACCCATAAAACCTATTACAAACAAACACTAAGAAAAACTCAAAAAGCATAGAAGAGTGATGAAATTTCCACCTCAATGACTGATAAAGTGAGATATATCAAAAATCAACTGAGCTGGAAAAATGACACAGTGTGAAGAGGTGCTTACAGTGATATGTGCTCGGGATCCTCCATTAGTCAAAGTGATGACTCTCAATACATGGATATTTCAGGTCCTCAGACCTGGGAGCTCAGGTCTTAAATGATACAAGTCTGTCTTCTCACATAGAAACTAGAAAGGATGCTTCCAAATGCAGCACTCTCAAGGAAAATGACTTGTCCGATGAACAGCTCCCCATCTGAATCTTAAGAAAGCCATGGCTAGCCTTCCATTTTAGAATTAGATAAAGTGCACATTTATCACACGCTCTTTAAATATTGTTTTCAGCACCAGTTTCTTGGCTTCAAGTTTCAGAGCTTCTTTAACCACTGCTTTGAACCAAACTTAATTAATGAGTTTCCCATTTAACTTTTTAAGGAAAAGACATCCAGCCTTGTTAATGGGAGAACAGTGCAGAGATAAAAGGGAGAGTGGGGGTCACAGAAGATCAAGCATCCTGTCCTACGTATCTTACTTTTAAAAACAGTTACATTGTTAGCTCTCAGAAAACTCAGAAGAACTGCCACTCTAACGGTGACAGGTGTCCCATAAACGTTTGGTGAATAAACATGGGGCTGCATGAGTGACCCTACAAAGAGTGACCCACGGGGAGCGACCACTCTCATGTCCGGATCACAGAAACATTTTTAACACAACAGCCCCCATCCACAGGCCTCAACACGAAACTAAAATGCTACCTCTCATGTTACAAAGGAAAGAGTATTCAAACCACACATGCCAAGATGGGGGGGGGGGGCAAGGCATGAACTTGAGAAAAGTGCAAGGCAAATAGCCTGTGGAAGAACTTTTTAATGGATATTCTTCTTTGCTGAATTTTGGGCAAAATAAGAAAAAGATTTTTTTTTCCAGTAAAAGTAATTCAATGGTCTAGGCAGTCTAAGAGAGTTGGAGAGCAATGTTGACAAAACCCCCTCTTTCCCATGTCTATGGAAGCCCAGCAGGTCCATTATTGTGCCTCATGGAAACCCACTGATTTTGAAGCTTACACAGTGATGCAGAGCTTACCTTCTGGCTGTTTATCTTTCTCAGTATAGACCCAACACCACCCAGCCTTTAGAGCTGTTTGCTACGCTTACTCCAGATGCTCCGCGCAGTCAGATTGTCACTGAAAAAGGCAAATTGCATTTTATGGCTGTATCTGCTCAAATTTCTCTTCCCAGTGTATCATTCTGTCACTTCAAAAAAAGCATCTTTACCAAAAAAAAAAAAAAAAAAAAACTATTGCATCTTCCAAAAGCTAGTGGGATGTCCTATCATAGAGTGTCACAAGGATGACACTCCTCTGATGCTTCCAAAAGTGGGGATTTTCAAGATGCTCTTAAATGTACATTTCTTTTTCATTTCATTGATTATTCATGAGTTAAAAATAATTAAAGAAAAAAAAATCTGAAATTGACAGTAATATTTTTCTTGCTAACCTCAATTAACTTCAGCCTCCCTTCTAAATCTCGTCATGCAGCCTGTCAGAACAGTACTTGGTGCTGCATCGGGGGAAAGGATGGCTAGAGATATCATAAGCAATAGATTCGAAGCGTCTTTTTAAAATAGATATTATGTTTAAAATGAAAGCCATTTCATACAGACAAAGCCCGGACAAATTCCTAGCTTGGTTGCAATTCTACAAAAAGGAAGAGAGAAAGTTGGAGGACCCACAGGGAGTGGTATATGCCTTAGCTACACGTGACTCAGCCCCACCTGATGGAGACGTTCCTGTCAAAGTGAGGAACCTTAGAAACATGAGAAACAGTGACAGGAAACGAGCACGTGGCCGATTAATCATCCTCGCCCCTGTGGTTTAATATGCACAGGATGCTGTCCTCTTCATTTTTCTTTCAGATGTCTGTTTTCTTTTTCTTCATCAGGGGTACCTTTATAACTTCAAAAGCAACACAGAACTAATAAAGGGAATACTTCTTTTCTCTGGGAAACAAAACTGGGCTAGAAATGCCGGACTAAGAGCGAACACAGGTCGTCTCAGTACAAACAGGAGTCAATTGTTTGGGGATCCACCATTAAATTGAATTGTTTTAGAAAGGGAGAGTCTGTTGTCATGTTTCTATCCTTTTTAAGAATTTCACTGTGTTGCAGAAGTCTGGGGAGAGCCTGTGGATCACAGAGAAACTTCAGCTTTCCAGAAGGGAAGCTCTAGAATTCAAGATGGCAAATACAACAAGTCAGCTGAAGAATTCTTTTCATATGCAAAGAATTCTGTCATAGATAAAGATGACATAAAATGAAAGATCAGGATTCCTTTGGGTAGGTGTACATATGGCCCCATGCCTGATTACAAAGCTATAAAATTAGTGATATAATTTACCTATGTGCATACAGCAAATGCAAGACGGGAGAGTTGGTCCTCACCCCCCTTCTTCAAGACCAAAGGTAGGTTCTAGCCTTCACTATGTGTGCACATCACTGTCCATATTAAAATTTTCAAGGTGTACAATTTTACTGTCCCAGCCATTACCTGGTAATAAAGATCCAACATTTATTATCTTTATTTGTTCAAACGTGGGGCATCAGATACCATAATTCAAACTACAGGAAAGATCCAGTCAAGGTAACTTCTCTCCACTCTTCAACCACATGGGCCTAGAGTCAATGGACACTTTCTTTTAGTAGAGGTTTCTCCTCCCACCCCGCCTCTCCTGTCTCCATCCCTCCATCCTTCCCCCACTTCTTTTTCTTTCCTCCCTTCTTTCAGAAAGGAAAGAAACTATTATGATAAGCAATGGTCCAGGGCCCACTTGAATACAGCAATCTGCTCCTGGGTCCACACCTACATGGGGGAGAATCACGCTGCTGGTGGTGTGGGGGAGACACACCCCGACGGCACGCTGCAGTCTGCCTCTCCACAGCCCACCTGCACTCCAGTCCTCTTTGCATCCTCAGTCATCAGTCATTTCTCAGCCATGTGACCTCAGCAGGTAACTTTAATTTCCTCGTCTCTTCCCTAAAATAGGGGATAATAACATCTTTTCCTTTCTGGAAGTAAAGGGTTGGTTGAAATTATCCCGAGGTTCCTGCTAACTCAAAGATCTATAATTTAGAGATTTCTCAGAGTGCTCCTTCCTAATTTCCATGACCTTGAGACACAGTAAAATGTCAACCTTCCTTGTAACGTGAGCAAAGATAAGCAGCCTTATGTGTCATCATCCATTTTTCTCTTAAAACATTTTTTGTCTCCTTATCTCATACTTTAAAATAATTACAAACCCAAGCACTTCAATCAGAATAACCCAGGCTTCCTCTTCTTCCCCACCCCTCCTTAGTTCTACATTGATTTCATGAAGTTGAAAGAGGCAAAACTGTTTGTCAGCATTTTAGGAGTTGATAAAGGAGATGCTTTTGAGTTTCAAATCTAGTCTTACAAAGAGATATTCAAATGACCCTGCTTTAATCATTTTCATTTTTCAACCAAGTGGTTGTTACTAAGGAGGAGAAACTAGTTTAGTGGAAAATCTGCACAGATTATTAGATAATCTGGGGTTACTAATGCCCTGTTGTCCTTTAGTCCTGAATAATCACTGGCCAGGGTTTTCCAACCATTCCCAGCTTCACTTCTCAAACTCCAAAAGTCTACCCTGCAGTTGGCCACTCCACCATCTTTTTCTTTGATGTGCTTCAATCACTGGGGCTTATTTTTTCCACTCTTCACTTGAATATTTCTCCCTTTCAATTCTTTGATTCACACACATCTTTCCCCCTTGAGATTTAATTCTAAGACAACACTTTCCCGAACAATCTTTAAACCTCTCTCTCTGAGGCCCATCTTCATGTCCTGTTTCACAGAGAGTTTTATTCCTCTGTCCTATCAACTTCCTTCCGACAGCAGCCAAAGCTCTGTGACAGCACACATCCTAGCTTCATGGACAGAAGTGCCTCAACATCACGAAACGCGATCTCACAAAACGAGCGAGAGGCACTGAGTCCCAGTGTCTGCACGTGAAGACGGAACCCACTGGGCGGAAGCCTGTCACAGCGCTTCTGAAGAGTTTCCTGCTGCTTCATGTATTTACTCATTCAACAACGATGTTTCAAGGACTAGCACTGTGCTGGGTACCAGGGCTATGATGGGAGGGCGCAGATACCTGGTCCTCACGGAGCTTTTAGTTCCGTGGGGGACAAAGACAAATAAACAAGCCAATAACAATTGCAGATTTCAGTGGGTGCTATGAAGACATCAGGTTGCTGAGATGGAGAAGAATGAGCTGAGTGTGTGTGGCAGAGGGGGGGTGGTCAATCCCCTTGGATGGAGGTGATGTTTAACCTGAGAGGCACAGAGGAGGTGCTCCCCCGAAGAAAGCTGAGTGATCTAGGGGCCCAGGGCAAAGCTGTCACACCAGCCCCATGCGCCAGCAGCATGGGCCGCAGACAGAGAGAAGGCCCGAGAGCCCTTCACTGTGAGAAGGAAGGGGCTGTAGGTGCGGAAGGAGGGTGTTAAACTGGTCCTGAGTCCCAGGCCCGGATAGGTAAGTAATGCCTTCAGGGTATCCGGGAAATGCACAAAGGACCTCCCAGCTTTCTCCGAGGCCTGGCTGTCCTCTGGTTTTCTTTACTCCCTGGCATCACATAACAAGCCACAATTAATGAGGCAATCTGGCCCTATCTGAATTTGCTGCCTAAAAGAACCTAAATGATGCAAATAGAGAACTTTAACACTACAAGGAGCTATTGTTGGAGAAGGTCAATATGCAGTCTTGGGAGTTCACAGGCTGCTATACGGAAGCCAAAGCAGACTAGTGGGGCTGGGACACTGAAGACGAGGGAGGCTTTGGGTCTTTTCATGGAAGAGGTAATGAAGAAGAGTTCAGAAACCGTAGGATGTTGAGCTACTATTTTTATTCTGTATTGTGGAAAGGAAGTACAGAAATAAAATAATCCGTTCATGTAAAAGCAGCACCTTTACTTCAAAGATTAAGACAGTTCAGAAAAAGAATTTATCTATATGATCTGTATGACTTGAATGGTTGTGTAAATTCTGTGTTTCAGGATTGGGTCAAATCACAGGAAACTGCCAATATTCTATTGCTTTTTGATGTGTAAGGATGGCAATGCTACACAGTTCGACAAAGAGTTATGCCAACAAACTAATAGCCCATCTTTGATAAACATGATGTGCTTTTTGGTTTCTGCTCTATGTGGATTCTCTAAATTTGAGCTTCTCATCAGGAGAAATAAAGTGTTAGCCACTCAGTCATGTCCTACTCTTTGCGACCCCATGGACTGTAGCCCAACAGGCTTCTCTGTCCATAGAATTCTCCAGGCAAGAATACTGGAGTGGGCTGCCATTCCCTGCTACACCCAGGGATAGAACCCAGGTCTCCTGCACTTTTTTGAACATATATATATATGGCATATACATATATCACACATAATTTATATAATATCTCCTGCATTTTATATTATTATACTTTATATAATATTTTATTATATTATAGGCAGATTTTTTACCATCTGAGTCACCAGGGAAGCCCAGGGAAGAATATGGATCCTCTAAATTTGAATTTTTCACCAGGAGAGAGGAGAATAAAAAGGAATCTAGAATGTATGGACTGTCACCACCTGTCATGCCTGATGTTATGAGCGCTCCATACATCATCTTATTTATGCCTCATAAAGAGGTGAACAGCTGAGATATTACTTTGGTGACAAAGGTCCGTCTAGTCAAAGCTATGGTTTTTCTGGAAAAAACTGGAAAAAAACAAGCTATGGTTTTTCCAGTAGTCATGTATGGATGTGAGAGTTGGACTATAAAGAAAGCTGAGCACCGAAGAATTGATGCTTTTGAACTGTGGTGTTGGAGAAGACTCTTGAGAGTCCCTTGGACTGCAAGAAGATCAAACCAGTCCATCCTAAAGCAAACCAATCCTGAATTTTCATTGGAAGGACTGACATTGAAGCTAAAGCTCCAATACTTTGGCTACCTGATGTGAAGAACTGACTCATTTGAAAAGACCCTGATGCTGGGAAAGATTGAAGACAGGAGGAGAAGGGGACGACAGAGGATGAGATGGTTGGATGGCATCACTGACTCAATGGACATGAGTTTGAACAAGCTCTGGGAGTTGGTGATGGACAGGGAGTCCTAGCGTGCTGCAGTCCATGGGGTGGCAAAGAGTTGGACACGGCTGAGTGACTGAACTGAAACAAAGAAATACTGCATAAGAAATTAAGAGCAAATTAGCACAAGCAATGTCTGTCTGAAAAATGAGATCTTTTGTCTTTATCCCATAATGTTTTTAAGAAATAATTTTGGTACAGACTGAGTAAAGCATCATCATCAAAGGCAGAAATTTATATATGTAGACTCCTTGGGTGCCCAGCTGTGCCAAGGACATGAAGTGATCCAGAACAGGAGGTGTGGACGTGAATGGTAAATTATGTAATTCAGAAATGCTGTGTCTCCTTCTCCTCTGAAACGCACTCCTTACAGACACTGAGCATTCAGCAAATCTAATAGATGAAAGATCGCTCTGACTACAAACATCTGTGCCTCAGAAATTCCTTGCACGTTATATAGCTTGCACATAAACCAAAATAACCTGTAGGCTTTAAGTACAATTGGAAAAAAATAATCCCTTAATGATTTGTGTGCCTGCTCAGTCATGTCCGACTCTTTTGCAACTCCATGGACTGTAGCCTGTCAGGCTCCTCTGTCCACGAAGTTTTCCAGGCAAGAATATTAGAGTGGGTTGCCATTTCTTTCTCCAATGATTTATTTGCATCTTTATCAAGAAAAGTCAACTTTGATTCCACCCTCTAAAAGAGCTAGCATGCATGGACACAACCTAAATGTCCATTAAAGATGAATGAAGAATATGTGGCATACAAATACTATGGAATATTGCTCAGTCATAAAAAAGAACAAAACAATGCCATTCGCAGCAACATGGATGGATTTAGAAATGACCATAAAGAGAAGGTAGAGAAAGACAAGCACCATATTGTCCCATTTATATGTGGGATCTAAAATATGACACCAGAGAACTTATCTATAAAATAGAAACAGATTCACAGACAGAGATCAGAGATTTATGGCTACCAAAGGGGAGAGGGAGAGAGGGGGATAAATTAGGTGTTTGGGGCTAACAGATACACATCACTATATAGATAACAGATAAACAACAAGAACATACTATACAGCACAGAGAAAGATATTCAGTATCTTGTAATAATCTATAATGGAAAAGAATCTGAAAAAGAATATATATATGTACAACTGAATCACTTCGCTATACGCCTGAAACTAACACAACATTGTATACCAACTACATGTCAAAATAAAATTAAAAAAGAGCCGTCATGTATTTAACAGTAAACAAATATTGGGGGTGAAATAAAATATAATAGGCTAGCGATAATTCCATAATAATTAAAAAATATATTGTATGTAGGCATGAACCCAAATCACTTAAGACATATAGCTCTATTTAGTATTTCCTAGCTGGTCAGTTCTCCCACTTTAATTTTCAGGCCCTGACAGCTAAACTATCCACAGGAAAACAACAGTTTTGTCCTCCCATGTGAATGCCTTGCCCAGATGTCACACTTATTCCTTCCACGAAGCAAAACATAAAGATGAAAACTCGAATAGTATGAGAAATGAAAAATAATCGGATGAGAGGTTTAATCACATTTTTTACTGCTTCCCATTGTATTATTTGTGTTTGTTTGCTCTTGCACGTAAGCTCTGATTTTTGAAGCCTTACTATATTAATAGGGCTGTTTTTGCAGCCAGAGTTACAATAAGTTACAATAAGAGCCAGGAAAGGACACCCTCCACTGTCTCCACATGCATTCCTGAGTGAATCCAACACTATTTTTCATATCATCAGTAAAAAAAAAAAAAAACAGCATTTTTCATTATCATTCCAGGAAATTTAATTAATTGAAATATTACAGGAATGTATGCAAAATCAGTTGGCACTCACATGAGAATAATCCTGTTACTCCATTGCTCAATACAGAATGAAAATGCCAATTCTTGGCTAACAATATCACACTGTAGCCCCTGCTCCCAACTCACCTCAACCTGTTAAAATTATGGGAACTTCTACGGTTGTTGGTTAGTTGTGCTCAATTCTTTTGCAACCCCATGGACTATAGCCTCCCAGGCTCCTTTGTCTGTAGGATTTCCCAGACAAGAATACTGGAGCAGGTTGCCATTTCCTCCTCCAGGGGATCTTCCCAACCCAGGGATGGAACCCAAGTCTCCTGAATTGGCAGACAGATTCTTTACCATTGAGCCACCAGGGAAGCCCCATGAGACCTTTAAATACATTCAAAAATAAGAAAAGAGGCAAAAGTATGAAGAAGCATAGGAAAATGACAGCAAAACTAAGTGTTGCCTCAAGAAGAGATCTGGAGCAAAATGATCAATAATAGGCATATAAATTATGTTTGTCCATATTCTTATTTTCAGGAATGCTGAGTCGTATCTTCAAAAAAAAGACCAGGCCATACATACATTTTAAGGTTGCGTCTATACATGGGAATCCAATGTTTTCTGGGAAGTGATCACAGCATTTGGCAGTTCTGGACAAAGAAGGCCAGTGGTCAGTCATATGGCTTTGGGGTTGGGATCCCAGAGCATTTTTGTAATTTGGATATTGCTGGAATGCACTATGTCATTTAAGCTCGAGGGCATTAGAAAACAAAATGGCCTTTATATCTCTTTACAGAGAAGGACTTTCAAAGTTGCTTCTAACCCAGAGTCCCTTCTGTTCCAGTCAACTTCAGCCTCATCATGTCAATTCAGAGCTGGAACACATATGCTTCTCTCTCTCCCATTTGAGAAAGCAGAATCTGTTCCTGGATTTAAAATTAGGGTAAAAATATCAGAGTGAACTGGTTTTGACTGTTTCAGGATGACCACAGTGGCTGCTGCGCATGTGTGTGTGGTTGGGGGTGGGGTGGGGCGGTGCTGTCTAGAAATCTTATTTTGCCTCTAGAAATCCTTAGACCTTTCGAACTGTGGTGTTGGAGAAGACTCTTGAGAGTCCCTTGGACTACAAGAAGATCAAACCAGTCAATCCTAAAGGAAATCAACCCTGAATATTCATTGGAAGGACTGATGCTGAAGCTGAAGCTCCAATACTTTGGCTAGCTGATGCAAAGAACTGACTCACTGGAAAAGACCCCGATGCTGGGAAAGATTGAAGGTGGGAGGAGAAGGGGATGACAGAGGATGAGGTGGTTGGATGGCATCACTGAGTCAATGGACATGAGCTTGAGCAAACTCTGTGAGATGGTGGAGGACAAGGAAACCTGGCGTGCTGCCGTCCATGGGGTCTAGAAGAATTGGACACGACTTGGTCACTGAACAACAACATCCTTAGACCTTCTCTGCTTCAGGAGTCAAAGGTTGGTCCTAAGAAAAGAAAGCACTTCACAACCAGGACTGAAGCTTTTTAGTATTAGTAGAAACCCTCTTCTTGAGTGATGATATTTTTTTAAACTTCACCACCTGTCAAAGGCAGAGAGGGTGGTACACACAGGGTGGGTGTATGAAATCCTGCCTCCCAATCTTTGAACTCCTTGGTGGAGGGAATCCTGAGTTAACCCAGGACACCGAGGGCCCAGAAAGCAGGGAGCCCAGGACAACCCCAAGCCTCCCAAATATCTCCCCATGTCTTCCACTAATTGTCAGAGGCATTTGGGTTAAGAAGCTCTTCTTTTAAAATGCAAATGCCCCCAGGAGGGTTAAGCCTCATTCATACCTCTGTGTGAATTAGTTTAATTAGATAATCAGATCTAATTAATTGAGGGCTCAGGGAAAGAGAGTTTTGATTGAGGTGGGCCAAAGGGAGGAGACTTTTGGAAGGGCTGGGGGTGGAGGCCTCTGAAGAACTCTAAGGCGAAGGGAGGGCAGTGGGTTACCGGGGTGATGGAGTGCAGGAGGGGAGGGGTGAGGCTGCCAAAGGCAACCTGTGGCTCCTGTTCTGCTTTGCCTGGAGTCTTAGGGCGCCAGAAACGCCACCGCAAATCACCCCCATTCTTGCCCCGTGGTTAATAAAGTCATCAGGATACATTCAAAGGCTGAAAACCTTGCCTCAGTTGGAATTGATTGGGTCTGGCCAACTTTCAGATCTCAAGAAAGGAAAAAAAAGAATAGGCGGAAGAGAAAGAGGAAGAGGGAGGTGAATTTTCACCCCTCTTTGGGTCCCAAACCACACTCTCCAAATATCCTCGGATGGAAGAGACCTTTCACCCACCCAGCGCCCACAGCCACACGCACCCTGACACACGGCCCACTCTCCTCACCGCTGCCACTGTTTACCAAGTCTGGCTTGGCCAAAGGTTGCTGCTGGATCCCCCAGGACTGATCCCCTCAAAGATGGCCATGAAGAAGCAGAGTCCAGTGGTTAACAAACCCAGTTTACGTCCTGACCATGGACTCTGCTCAGGACGAGATGCTGAGAAAATTACTCAAGTTCTAAGGAACCCATAGGCCCCAGAATGGAACATGGTCTCACCGCTCCCCAGAGTTGCCTCTTCTTAGTTATCGCTGAGCTAGGGGCTTCAGCAGACCTTCTTTGGGAAACTTGAGAGCAATACCCCCAAGCCCTTCTGGGCCTGCAACAAGCGCTCTTAGCGTGTGCCGCTTGAGTGCTGGCAAGCCATCCTTTCTTCATCTGTATCCTCAGGTTCACTGTCGGCTCTTTAAGGGCAGAGAGCAAATCACCTGTGCAGTTCATCCCCCACACCTAGCTCAGAGCACACGCTCAATATCTATTTTTGGAGACAGAGAAAGGGAGAAAGGATCAAAGCCCGAAGCAGTTACCCACAGGGCTGAGCAGATCTGTGATCTCCAAGGCGCTGTGACAGAAACATGTCTGTTTGAATCGGTGGCTGATGTAGATACAATCCTTTTCTAACAATACGGATAATAGCCACAGAACACTAACATTTTGTAACACTGGAAAAATATAACAAAAAAATATTTTAGGAAAACATCTCCACTACTTGGCTGGATCTGGAGGGACCAAAATGTAGCTCTGTGGGACACGCGGTTGTATTACCAAGATGTGCACTTTTCATTTTTTAAAGGTGAATTTTACATAGAAAATATTCCCTAACGCATCTAAGAATGGAATGCTACAGACAGACAGAAGGCTTCTACAAAACCAAGCTGAACCCCTGCGCCTCTTGGAAGTGGTTTTGTTTTTGTTTTTCGATCAGCTTAGTTGCAGGTATCAATATGACCCCCCTCTCTTTCTAATAGCCTTTATTCCTATAAAAAAAATTTTATAGCCTCATATTTTTCTCATTAAAAGAAACTGAACAGGGCCAAATTGTTCTTTAGCATTGTAGTTTGTTCCATAAACAACAGAAGGCACTCAGATGGCAAAAACAGCTTTTTCATGGGCTGAAAAAGGAAAAGAGCAGAAAAAATGTTTGGGGAAAAATTTTTTTTTTTCATGGGCCCTTATCTGAGACGTCCAAGTTTTAATAAGACTCCTAAGAAAATCATTCTAGGGAAGAATGTAAATGTGACTCACGGAATAAATTTAGAGTCTCCCCTCGTCTTCTGAGCCTCGTGTAACAGTTGAGTTTGGGACTAAGAGAAGCCTGGTGAGAATATGCCACGTGAACACGGCTGCTTGGGTTACCTCTGCGTGCGGCGCCATCCCCGTGTCCTATGCCCTCCTCCTGGGTGGCCAGGTCTGTGTTCATCCATCACGTCTCCAGGGAAGACCTGCCCTGAGGGAAGGATCTAAGCTCTCAAGTCAAGAGTGGCCTCGTTTTCAATAATGATTTGGGCAATTAAGTAGCTGTGTGACCTGGGGCAGGTTACACACACACCCTGGGGCTGCTTTCCCCTACAGGAACACAGGGTGAGGGAGGTGATGATGTGGCCAAGTCTCAAAGGCACCTGGGCCTTGATCTCCCGATACAACCAGGCTCGCTCAGGTTTTGTCCCCGGGCCTCAGAGTTCTCTTTGGAGTCCCTCTACTGGAAGGTTCTGTAAAATCAGCTGGAGATGGGGGCAAGTGGTGTTTAGGACATACCTACTTGTGTTCACCCAGAGGGAGCCTGTCAGAGAGGGAGGCAGTGTGTGTGAAGAGCGCGTCCACATGCTCATGGACTCATCCTGATTACATGTATAAATATATAATTCACCTTGATAATGCTTACTGACCAGTCAAAGCTCCTGTGAAGGCAGACTCCTCTCTAAAAGGCTTTTCTGGATTTAAAACTAGAAAAAAAAATTTTTTTTTTCTAATTTTAGTTTGGATTCATGAAGGCTATCCACTTCAGTATTCTGGCCTGGAAAATTCCATGGACTGTATAGTCCATGAGGTCACAAAGAGTCGGACACGACTGAGTAAATTTCAGTACACTACATGATATAATATTGCTTCTAGTAGTGGTTCTGGGAATTTTAAAGACAAATGCATGGCTGAGTTGTCCCAAGGGTGTGAATATTAAAGCATCTGCCCTACATTTCAGGATTGAGAAATTCAGCTCCGCTGCTGCAGCCAGGTTTCTGGAGCTGCTCTGGAAAGCAACAGCTAGTTGCTCATTCATTCATTCAACAAGAATCCTTGGATCTGAGAGTCCATAGATGAATAAGACACCGTCCTTCCTGTTTAGTTGATGATCAATGCAGGGAGATACATACATGATTTGCATGTGCACTCAAGTCAAATCCATCTCTTTTGTGATGCTATGGACTGTAGCCTGCCAGGCTCCTCTGTCCATGGGATTCTCCAGGTGAGAATAGTAGAGTGGCTTGCCACTTCCTACTCCAGGGGTTCTTCCCGATCCAGGGATCAAACTGGCATCTCTCGCATCTCTTGCACTGGCAGGTGGACTCTTTACCACTGAGCCACCTGGGAAGCCCAAACGTGTGACTAGCTTTGAGGAAAGACACCTGCCCTTCAGTTCAGGGATCCCTAAAAGGAGGGATGCTGAGGCCACCTGCCAATCAGAAGAGCTGAGACGGGGTCTGGGTAAGCACCTGAAGGCAGATGGATCACCCCTATCAGAGGACCAGGCTGGGGGTGGCGGGGGGTGGGGGGGGGGCTGGCCAGCAAAGCCTGAGAAATCTCCTGCCTCAGGGAGACCATCAACTGTCGGCTGCTCTTAGCAAGAGAAAAACCAAAACCCCTCCAAGAAGATAAGGGATTTCACCCATTTCAGAAAAACTCAAGAGAGCAAAGGAGAATTTACTAAATTTTAACCTTTGCAACTTGGTACTGAAAAGCCCTTAAAAAAAAAAAAAATGGTGCATGGCTGTGGCCCAGCCTTGGCCTGAGAATATCATCTTCTCTGAGAAGAGAGGCGGAGCTTCCCTAGCAGGTCTGCGTTCACATCCCTTCCAATTCCATGTTATGCCCAGGCTGCGCGTGTCACTGGTCTTCCTCTGAACTTTCCCTTTCTCTAAAAACAGGCCTGCTGCTTCTCTTAAGGCAGCCTTTCCCAGCTGCTTTGGCTTAACATGATTCATTCCCTCCTCAATCACGCGGAGTACATGCGTTCTGTAACACATCTCCCTGTAATCATATGTTGCTTTAAAACGTGGCTGATAACTTTTAAGAACCTGGTCTTAAATTGTCACTCAGGTATCCCAGTGTACCAGGCACAGTGCAGATCCTCAATAAATATATATGGAATATAAGTGCTGAACATTTATGTCTTTGCAAAACAAAAATATACCAACTAAATAAGAAACATACACAGAAAAAATTATGGTAAAAGCTGATACAAAGATTAATTCCTTGAGCCCATTTTTATCATGAATACACAGGCTCACCAAACTTCACAAATATTTATAAACATGTGTTAACCTAGGTTAATTGATGCTTCCAAGCTGTGGCACTGGAGAAGACTCTTGAGAGTCCTTTGGACTGCAAGGAGATCGGACCAGTCAATCCTAAAGGAAATCAACCTTGAATATTCAGCTGAAGCTGAAGCTCTAATACTGTGGCCACCTGATGTGAAGAACTGACTCATTGGAAAAGACCCTGATGCTGGGAAAGATGGAGGGCAGGAGGAGAAGCGGGTGGCAGAGGATGAGATGCTTAGATAGCATCACCAACTCCATGGACATGAATTTGAGCACACTCTGGGGGATAGTGGAGGACAAAGGAGCCTGGCGTGCTGCCGTCCTTGGGGTCACAAATTGCGTCCATGGACAATTTATTGATTGAACAACAACAAATAACCTAGGTTATAGGTGTTATATATATATATATAGGTTATATATAGAATTAATTTTCCTCTAATTAACAATCAAACATTATATATGCTTAACTCAAAGCCTGTATTTAAAATATAAGGGAGAGATACAACTGTATTGGAGAAACAGAAACTACGGACCCAAAACGAATCCCTGATATGGAAGTAACAGTGTGACTGTAATTCTTTAGAAGGCCCCAAATTAAATATATATTAATATATGTTGCAGCAACAGTTGACAAATTAGGAACCTGAGGTTTAAGATGAGAAAAATACCTATCATTTCCTGAGTATCTCTTTCATTAAAAAATAAGTTATTATATTTAGCAATAATTTAGTAAACATCCTTCATCTCATATAGACACAAAATTAAAGAAATAAAAAATTTTTCTTTGTGATGAGAACTCAGGATTTATTCTCTTAACAACTTTCATATATAACATACAGCAGTGTTGATTATATTTACCATATTGTCATTACATCCCCAGTACTTATTTATATCATAACTGGAACTCTGCACCTTAGGACTGCATTCATCCACTTCTCCCTACTCCTGTCCTCCAGCTTACTTCATGACGTACGTAAGTCAGAGCATTCTGTTGTATACCTGAAACTTATACAGTGCTGTCAGTTATGTCTCAATAAAACTGGAGGAAAAAATAAGTCACTATATTCAAATCTATGGAAGTTATTTAAAGACTGGGAGTCCTATTTGGATCTGCTAAGTGTAAAGTTAAAAAACTATTTTCTCAGAAAACTCTTTATAATCCCCGATTATATTTTCTGTCTGATATAAAAATGGTCTAAATTATACAGTTCAGTGGATTCAGAGAAGACTTTTTCCCCGCTTGGTTAGAGGGTTTTCTTTAGCACAAACAAGTGGTAACCTTAGTTTGAAACTCAACCTTGTTGGAATCTTATATATAAAATGATGACAAGTACCTGGTGAATCCAGAGAATGAGGGGGAAACTATCATCGAAATGGATGAAAATAGTGATCAAGATTATTTTGTAAGGGAAGGTTTGATCTGTTTTTCTACAATGAAACACTATCATTTTCAACCTCTTCCATTTATCCCAATAAAAAGACTCTCTAGAAAGAAAGACACATAGTTTAAAATAGTCTCTGTACCAAAAAACGCGCAATTCTAAATTTAGAAGAGAATTTGGAACATAGGGGCATCATATGGTTTATTTAAATGTTTATTCTGATTATTATTGGTAGACATATAAGATTCAGGACCAAGTCAAGTGATAGTTGTTTTGGCAGTACTGAGGCAACGCATAAATATTTTAGCCGTTTATTTCATATGTAAAATTATTTTTGACATTATAAGTCAATCTTTATAAGAAGCATTAAAATAGAAAAAAATGACATTTTATAATATCCAGTAAATATTATTAAAATGTCTTTCTTCAAGTTTGACATTTAAAAGTAATTCTGATGTTAAATTTTAATTCCATACACAGGCATCACACAGTTCCTTAAATATGTCATGGAAATTTCAAAATGCCATCAATATTATTATGACTTTTCAAGAGAAAAATATAAATATTTTTCAGTTTGGAGAGAAAAATCCAAAACACACTATAAAATAACTCCTCAAAAATACAATTTAAGCTCATAAATTTAAAAATCCATGGCAAACTTTAAAATAAAATCAGAACTAAATATTATAACTAGTTTTCAATAAAGTTACCACTCCACATTCTAGGTACATGAATAAATCTGACAAAGGCAAACCAGTTTTTCTCTGAAATTGCTAGAAACGTAAAATGACTATTATCTTACAAATCTCATTTTAAAAATTGCAATTAATAACTAGGTGGTGAACACTTTCTTTCAGCTCTAAAATCTTATTCAACCTGTTATTAATAAGATAAGATCATTTACATAAAATGTGCAACCCCCTCGGAGTTCAGAGGTTCTGCTGTCACGTGGGGACTGGCTCCTTAGACAGTTACCTGCTGAAACAGCAAATCCTCTCCCCAGAGTGTCTTTCTTCTTTTACTCTGTATTTCCAAAAATCTACGCTAAATATTAACTTGTGCTTCTTTGACCCAGATTCCCAAACACCTATCAAACAGGGGAAGGAATTCTTCATGGGGTCCATGCCATCCAAATTCCCAAAGATGGTTTTAAGGAAAGACTCCTTTGATGTTTAATAGAATCAGACATTTGGACTAAAACAGTCTCGTCTCTCTCCTCTATTGCCGCCACCACTGCTAACAATTATAAGCTTTCAGTGCTCTGAATAATTCACAATCTCATCTGCTCTACTCAGAGTAAAGACAATGTTGAGAGTACAAGGTCACTTTTTTTTCTCTTTCCAACTACTGGCTGTTCCAACCCGACACCAGTCTGATTGCAAGATCCACCTAGTGTTTGACACGCTTCCCCTGACAGCTTCTTAACAGCCGTTAGTCTGTTTAGCTTAGGGTATGAAAAATAATAAGAATGCAGTGGGGTGTCAGATTTCTTTCACAGTAGTAAACACAGGTTCAGTGTGTGCCCCTTCATTTTACTTCAAGACACTTGAAACAATCTAGCATACTGTTTTATGGTGATGTTGACCAATATCAATTCACAAACATCTATACGATGTATACCAGGCTGCCTGGACTTTTAATGGTATTTTACATATAACACATATTTTAAAAAAAATCCAAACCATCATAAACTGTTTATGAGAGATCAACATCTGTGAATATGCCCCTCTGGGGTCATCTGGAAAACCCTGCAAACTTAGAGTCATCAACTTAGAATCATGGAGAAGAGCAGCAAGCTGGCAATACTCAAATTTCATTCATTCATTTTTATCTGAAAGTGATACCAGCCAGGAGAGAGGCATGTGTTTGTAACCCTGAAATAAATCTCTAATCTTAAGTGTTCAATTTTGTTTTTAACTTTAATTAAACTCTCGTGTCTTATAAATTCAATCTTTATAAAGAGGAAACATGTTTAAAGTTTTTAAAGGGTAAAAGTCTTATAATAAACTCTTCCTTAGGCAGAAAAACTGTACTATTACAAAGTAATGCTGAGGTTAGGCACATGGCTCATTTCAAGGCTGCAGTTTCACCAACTCTGTCAAAAGACCTATGTTCAAAGAAGTCTCTGAGTTACTACTTCTTATATTGCTTGAAAATAACTCCTATTTTCTTTTTTATTGTGAAAAGTTTCAAACATACTCACAAACAGGAAAAAATAGGACAATAACCATTTAACCATCACCTACATTCAAAAGTTATTTTCCCATTTTTTGAATTATTTCAGAGAAAATCTCAGTCTTTCATTTTACCCCTTGTACCTCAGCATCAAAGCATTCATTTGCTTTTCTTCAGTCTTGTACATTTTGGAAAATCCAAATTGGCTAAGGAAATTTCTTATTCCAAAGCATCCGTAAATTAGAAGGAACATCTCCAGATTAGTTCTAATCCTTCATTTTGGAAGCAAACCCGAAATGTTTACATATATATCTTTATCCTGCAAAGTCTATTGAGAATTAAGGATGATTTGATAAAGGCCAACGACATCTAAATTAATTCAAAAAATATGTTCATACAGTACAGCCTCGACTGTTTTCATGTCATCTGGCTTGAGACAACAAAGAACGAGTAAAATTAGGTCATTCATAACAACATAACAAATAACGGCAACAGATAAGTATGTATGACATGGGGAGAAAGCTCCCCCTTTATTAATCACCACCTTAAATCCATTCAACTTAATATATAGTGTATTAAAATAAAATTAAAACTCAATTAAAAGTGCAGATCAAATAATGTGATTAATTTACATTATTTATTTTTTATAACAATGGATTTGTATAATTATTATGCAACTAAAAATAAACTTTAAAAAAGAAAAAGAAGATTTGCTGTTGCTATTTAATTCCTTAAAGTATAATATCCAAGCCTATCAAAATTGGAAACCTACCAGTTTCTCATATATCTAAATACCAGACAGCATCTTCATTGTTATAAACTGTCAGCAGACTGTCAAAGTGGAAGCAATTCTACTGTATTCTTTGTTTAAAATAATAGTTCATGAAACATATTACCGGGGTAATATGCTAGGAGATATTTGACTACGAATTTTTACCCAGCTTCTTTTATAGTTTCATGACAAAAATTTCAGGTTGCAGACAAAGAAAGGAACATTGGTACTCCACACCTACTTTCACTTCCTGATGACAGATAAGCACTTTCGATTGTCATATTTACATGCTATTAACACACTGAAACTACTCTTGGAAAAAAAAATGCAAACCTCAGAAAAGAAGGATAATGAAAATTTTATCTTTGCCTTTTATTACAGCACAGGAAGACAAAGAACATACTAATATAATGGAGAAGTCAGACAACTCAATATAAAAATACAAATCCTGGAGAAGGAAATGGCAACCCAGTCCAGTATTCTTGCCTGGAAAATTCCATGGAAGAGGAGCCTGGCAGATCTTAAAGATTCAGTGATATGATGTAGTTTGTATTAAACCCAAATTAAAACAAAAACAAAAACAAATCTTAAGGACTCTCCTTGAAATAACTTAGTAGCAACCTTGAAAATGCATCTCTCCCCTAAACAGTTCAGGAATGGACATGCCCATTGGAAGGACGCTGCATTGAAGACCTCTCAACTTCTTATCCCAGTCTACAGATATCCAAATTATTTGGAGCATTTTATACATGTTGCTTTAAAAGTCATATTTTGTGTCAAATTTTTAAGAGCTGGAAATAATAAAAACTTGGTTGCTGAATAATAATGAATGTATTCCTAATAATAATTAATTTTCAGTGACAATATATTATTATAGCATTTTGGAAATTTGGCGTGTCAGACTTATAATTACATATGCGAGAGTCTGTATCTGTGTAGGAAAATATTTTAAGGTGAAAGGAGAATCTAATAGTATTTTTTCCCTTTAATGTTGAGCTACATTCAATCTAATATTAAAGGAGTATATAATTGTAAGATCTTTGGGGAAAAAAAAGGAAGTCTTATTTTTGTTCACGTGCAATTTATGGGAATATCTTTAAATATATCTGTTATTAAGATGACAATTACATAGATAAATGGTAACAGAATGCATCTTATTATAGTATTAAATATTTCTAAATTGCAAGAAACCCTACCAAAACTGTCCCACTTAATCATTAAAGACAGGGTGACCATATGTGCCAATTTGCCTAAGATGGTCCCTATTAAAGAAATAAATGAGAGTTTTGTAACTTAAAGATACAAAGAGACTCAGAGGCAATCTCACACTCAATGAGTTTTTTCACTTTATTAAAAAGGAACAAGAAGAGGATATGAGAGAAATTACCCAAGAGAGATGAGCAGCTGGCAACCATCAGATGGTGATGCCTACTTTCTCCCAGAACCATCTAAGTTTAGACACAAAAGAGGTATCTGGCCTGCTGCTGCTAAGTCACTTCAGTCGTGTCCGACTCTGTGCGACCCCATAGACGGCAGCCCACCAGGCTCCCCCGTCCCTGAGATTCTCCAGGCAAGAGCACTGGAGTGGGTTGCCATTTCCTTCTCCAGCGCAAGAAAGTGAAAAGTGAAAGTGAAGTCGCTCAGTCATGTCCAACTCTTAGCAACCCCCATGGACTGCAGCCTACCAGGCTCCTCCGTCCATGGGATTTTCCAGGCAAGAGTACTGGAGTGGGGTGCCATTGCCTTCTCTGGTATCTGGTCTAGTGGTTCATAAATTCTGCTCCTTGGGTTCCCTGGAGGATTTCTGGGAGGTGCCTTAGAAGTTACTGGGTAAAGAGGAAGGGCTTTCACTCTCATGAAAGAAATCCTCTCCTTTCTCAACTCTTTGGGGCTTCCCTGGTGGCTCAGTGGGTAAAGAATCCACTGCAATGCAGGCGACATGGGTTCAGTCTCTGAGTCAGGAAGATCCCCTGGAGGAGGAAATGGCAACCCACTCCAGTATTCTTGCCTGGAAAATCCCATGGACAGAGGAGCCTGGAGTCCACGGGGGTTGCAGAGTTGGACACAGCTGAACGACTATGCACTCACCTGTTTTACATTGTTTCCAAAACATTTTAGAATACATAAATGTATATTTTATGTATTAGTATGACATAATATTTTATATATTAGTATGGCATAATACTAATATACAAAATATGAATGTATAAAATTAATTGACTAGGAAAATGACTAGGAAAAATTCTGCCCATGGGTCCTTGGTCTGGGCATAAAGGTGCTCAGGTCTCAGGTCTTGGAAGAGGGCAGAACCTGAGGTTTCTGCCATATGCGGGGGTCAAGGTGACATTATTTCAACCTTGTGAATGTGGGCTGGGAGATTAAATAAAAACAGATACGACACCCGTAGGGCCCAGCAGAGGGAAAGCATTCCACAGGGACACTGCAGGCAGACTGGAGTGCATGGGCTCCAGCCGAAGATGTATTTCCAGCAAACAATTATAAAGCGTGTGGGGAAAATGATGGCTCAGAGGATCCGTGATGGGCAGAAATCACACTCTGAGAACTACGGAAGAATAGAAGCATCTCAAAGAGAATAAAGAAGAGCAAAATAAAGAAAGAAAACAGAGACTATGTAAATGGCTGATAAACATTACATACATCCTTGTTTTCTGCTCTCCTCTTCCGTGTATTTAATATTTACGTAAACATGAGTATCTGTCTAAAGACAGCTGGTTTTTTGAAGCAAGTCTTCAATGATGGCTTATTCATTTATCCAGTCTCATGGCACAACATCGTGCATTGCATGTAGGGAAACAAGTAAAGTAATCAAAATATCATATGATGTGTTCCACTGCATTTCTAGGGTATGAAGAGGCCTGATACATATTTCACCCTGAAGACGATACTAATAATAATCTCAACTCTCATGTTACAAGCAATAACACTCTCCTTCTCTTACTATATCTATGTATCTATGTATATACACACATATATGTATAATCTGTTATGTTCAACCCAGAAAAAAACAACTCCCCCCAAAACAAAGATGTGGCTCTGATGAAAGAACTGAAGCAAATAAGTAAACTGTAGATCATTAAAGACAAGGCAGTCATTTTAGTTACTGATGTGGGTTTTCTTAGCTCAGCTACAGCATCTCTAACTTGTTGGACTGTGCAATGCGGCGAGTGATGCTCTCCTGTTCTGAGGTCTTGCATGAGATCCGAGCATCGCCCCCTCCCACACCTTCCAGCCCCCACGCGATGTCCCTTCTTCAAGCCCAGTCCGGTGACCTTGGGGCTTGTTCACAGCCCCCCACCCCACCCCCGGGGTGCTTCCCAACAGTACTGCGTTTCAGTACAAAATGCAGAGCACGCAGGGCATGATACAGGGGTTTGATTCAATCTCATTTCATCCCCCAAACCTACGTCAGTCCGGGCTGCAGTCAATGCTCTACAGTTTCATCCCTGTCGATGACACGCCAGGTCTGCTGAACGAGCTTGTTGCATTAAATTAATCAAATCATGAAATGTCACAGAGGGACGCAGCTTATACCTGGCTCTGTCTTTTTTTTGCACGCTAGGGGCCTCGGGCACCGGCGGGGGTTGCGCAGTAATCCATCCGGAGGCAGAATTAGGCCCCTAGCTTCATCAGCTTTTCCGATATCCTCATCTTAACAAGAGCTAACGTTTACACCGCAACCCCAAGAGATGCTTCTTAGCAGGATCCCCATGTTCCCAACGAGGAAACAGAAACTCAAAAAGGTTAAGTTGCACAGTCACCCGGCTCATACGAGTTTCTCATGGGTGATTAATTATCCTTCAGTTCTGGTCTGCGTGGAAAACACATCAGTGGCAAAAGAGAATGAACGAGTTGGCCGGCCAGGCGGAGGGGAGACACGGTAACGGGGGCGGAGGCAGACGGGGTCCTGCCGGCTACCTGCATGTGGTGTAAACATCATTTAAGTAATTTTGCACTCCTGTTCAAAGAGAGGGCTTCGTCGAGAAATTTCCTCAGGTGCCTAGAATTTAAAATGGCCTGCTGAGTAGCATTTATTGATAGAGCTGAGCCACTTGGTAAAAGAAAGAAAACAATAGTGATTTTACTGGCAACTGCATCAAGTGTTCCCTTCAGAGGTTGGCCGTGTTATAAAACTGGGCCTTTATCCTATTCTGTCCTCCCTTCATAAGGCAACGTCCTACTGTTTTGAGAACTCCTTTGTCCCCCAGGACACATCTAGCTAAGTGACTCAGCCAAAAGGGTCTGTACTATTATGAGTAAAGAGAAGCTCTAAAAATAAACAATAACAACAACACTCCTTTTTCCTGAATAGGAAGTTTATTATTCTGTCTACCTTTAAGCCACCCACAACCCAAAATGTAATGTGTAATTTTGCTTTTTAGCAGTTGTCATATTAAAGAGTGCTCAAAAATGCCCCATTTCCCTGCGACAGATGGAAAAGAAAACAATAAAAAAAAAATTAAAGGCGAAAAAACAACAACAAAAAACCCTCTCTACCTCTTAGAACATACTTGCCTAACATAAGGTTTCTCTGAAATGAGATATTTTCACCCCAGGAAAATCTGTGGATTTGGTTAACACTGCTATCTAATCTTGCTCTGAATATTCAACATAAACTTATTCCACCAAATTCGATCTTATTCTGACCACATTGCAGAAATCCTAAATCTATTATTGCCTGGTTTATGCTTTCTCTTTAAACATCCCCAAGTGATAGCATCTGACCTCACAGAAAAGCCATGTTTTAATATTTCCATTTTATTTTCAAGTCAGGTCATTTTGTTTAGACATAGACATAAAAGGCTACCACTAAGTGCATCTGTGATAAGCGTTTCTTGCTTCTTTCAGATTATTCTCCATAATAATGAAAATGAAATGAACACAACTCTTTCTGTTTAATAAGGTGGTGCTGTAAACAACACAGAATTTCATTCATTTCATTGTATTTAGGAGATATTAGACATAGCAGAGAGTGATCAAAATTTACCAAGTCGTAAGGTCTATACGTACATATTGACCACGATAATAAACAGTCACTTCAAAAAATAATAAGAGAAACAGTGGAATGTCAGATAACCTAAGAAAATTTGGCTGACAGTTTTCACTGAAGCAATTTTCAAGTAATAACATAGTTAAATGCTATCCATTATTTAAAATAATTGGACAGCAGTGTTTAAAAAGATTGCAATGGTTAACTCACTTTTGTGGGAAAATACCTTTGATGATTTTATTGAAAAAATATTTATAATAATATTTACTGATTCTTGGCATTTAAACAATTGAGACATGGCCTGTCCTGTTCTGGTGAAAGGACTTTCAAAACCTTATGCTCTTTTAAAACACACTTATCACAAATGTTTATCTCAGAGAGTGCTGGAGGGGCAAATACCCTGAAGAATGGTCTACCCTTTTAAACACTAAAACAAGAAGTCACATATGGTTACCTGATAAGTATTTAAGTTTACCTGAATGCAGCTCTTTTCACTTGATAAAAGGTCAGTGAAGTGCATCTGGTTTTGACCATAAAGGGCAAACCAGCCTCATGTCCTGGGCTTAAACAGGAAAGGATGTGTCCAGCTGATGACAGGGGCCTTTCTGTTCCAGGAGCTCAACAAAGACGTTCTCTCTTGGGGTCTGCGCGCTCTGTCTGGAAGCGTGCAGCATGCGTCTGTGCGTGCTTGGTCGTGTCCGACTCTTTGCGACCTCATGGACTGTAGCCTGCCAGGCTCCTCTGTCCATGGAATTCTCCAAGCAAGAATACTGGAGTGGTTCGCTGTTTTCTATTTCAAGGGATCTTCTTGACCCAGCGGTCGAAACTAAGTCTCCTGCACTGGCAGCTGGATTCTTTACCACTGGGTCACCTGGGAAGCCCCTTGGTTCCCTCCCAAAAAACCCCTGCATGGCTGGAGACTTCTTGTTATTCTGGCCTCTGTACACACCCACCTCCTCAGGGAGACTTTGCTTGGCCAACCAATTTAAGCAGCTTCCTTATTCCTCTAACACATATCACCTTTTCCAAAAATAGCTTTAAATTATCTTGTCCTCTTATCTGTTCACCTCTTTATTATATGCATGAAATTTAAGTTTCATGGGAACAAGAACCTTATTGCTACTTTATTTCTAGGGGTTTAGAACATTTTGTTATCCTGTTGACGGGCAGTCAAAATCTGTGAATGAAAACATGCATGACGTTGAAAGTCTGGTAATAGTCCCACAGACCTTGGGTGGGGGATGCAATTACAATATAGCGAGTGCAGTCTCTGTCCCCTCACAGGAGGTTCCGGGCAGGTGGCACCCAGGGGAACTCTGCCATTATGCACGGCAACAATGGGAAGCAACTAATCAACCAACCCAACTAATCAACAGTCAAATAAACAGGAAACAAAGAACACTTCAGTAATGGACCACTTGACTTCAACTCTGAAATAGTCTTTTAATGTCAAGATAGCTTGCAGAGTACGTGTCCTCTAAAAGCAATCATTGTTTTGAAAGTTTCAGAACCCGAGTACAAGGTCAAAAATATGTTGCTTCTATGTATCAAAGTCGATTTACATTTCAAAATCACTGGTTCCATGCACAAAATGCTCCAGTTAGGCAGGCCTGCCTTAAGTGACCTGGGGGGGGGGGGTAAGAGGAGAATAAAGGACCCCAGTCAAACTCATTCTCCTAGCTTGCCTTCTTTCTCTCCCCAAACGGGTCCTCTCTGCACCTTACCGCTACATCACCAGCAATGAAGGTGGCACATCTGCTGAGATCGCCTTCTCGGTTAGATATCATGGATGATATCACTTTGTTTTTAGGGATCAGTACATATAGGGATTCTAGATTCTCAGGATTGACTCCTTTCTTCTTTCTGAGGAGGTCTTGGGTGTAAATGATGCCTCTGGTCCTCACCCCTAGATGCTTTCTTTATAACATGGAATAAAAGTAAGTAGACTACAACTTACAAACCAAGTCTTCACACACCTGTGACGAATTTTCAGCAAAGGAGGCAGGAACGTGTAACGGAAAAAAAAGACAGCTTCTTCAGCGAGGGGTGCTCAGAAAGCTGGGCGGCGCATGTAAATCAATGAAGTTAGAACACATCCTCACACAATACACAAAAATAAACTCAAAATGGCTTAAAGGCTTCAATGTAAGACACATCATCATAAAACTTCTAGAAGAGAACAGAGGCAAAACACTGTCTGACATAAATCATAGTGATGTTCTCTTAGGTCAGTCTCCCCAGGAAATGCAAATAAAGGCAAAAATAAACAAATGGGACCCTGTCAAACCTATAAGCTTCTGCAGAACAAAGGAAACCATAAACAGAAAGACAATCTACAGACTGCAAGAAAGTATTGCCCACGATGCGACCAACAAGGACTTAATTTCCTAAATTCACCAAGAGTGTGTTTGACTTAATATCAAAACAATAAACAACCTAATCAGAAAATGGGCAGAAGATCTAAATAAACATTTTCTGTTGCTTATACAGATGGCTAACAGGCATATGAAAAGACACTCAGCATCACCAATTATTAGATAAATGAAAATCAAAACTACAATGAGGTATCACCTTTCACCGGTCAGAATCGCCATCATCAAAAAGTTTGCAAGTAACAAATACTGTTATTTGTGGAGAAAAGAGAACTACCCCCACATAATTGATGGGAATATAAATTGGTGCAGCCACTAGGGAGAACGGTATGGAGGTTCCATAAAACGCTAAAAATAGAGTTACCATATGATCCAGCAATCCCATTCCTGGGCATATATCCAGAAAGAGGAAAACACTAATTCAAAAAGATGTATGCACCTCAGTGTTCACAGCATCACTATTTATAACAGCTACGACATAGAAGCAAACTCTCTGTCTACACACACACACAGACACACACAAAGGAATATTACTCAGCCTCAAAAAATAATGAAATAATGCTATTTGTAGGAATATGGAAGGACCTAGAGATGATCCCACTAAGTGAAGTAAATGAAGTAAGTAAATGAAGTCAGACAGAGAAAGACAAATATCATGATATCATTTGTATGTGGAATCTAAAAAAACTCATGCACATGAAATTACTTATTTATAAAACGAAAACAGACTTACAGAAAACAATCTTATGGTTCCCAAAGAGGGAAGGGGGGATAAATTGGGAGTATGGGATTAACAGATACACACTACTATATATAAAATAGACAAATAGCGAAGACCTATTTATATAACACAAGGAACTATATTCAATACCTTGCAATAACCTATAATGGAACAGAATCTGAAAAATAATATGTATGTATATATGTATACGTATGGGCTTCCCTGGTGGTTCAGTGGTAAAGAATCCACCTCCCAGTGCAGGAAACATGAGTTCAATCCCTGGGTCGGGAAGACTGAACTGGAGATTCAATCTCCAAGATTCCCCTGGAGGAGGAGATGGCAACCCACTCCAGTCTCCTTGCCTGGGAAATTCTGTGGACAGAGGGGTCTGGGGGGCTACAGTTCATGGAGTCACAAAAGAGTTGGACACGACTTAGAACCTAAACAAAAACAATGTACACATGTATGCATAAATGAATCATTTGCTGTATGCTTGCAACTAACGCTATACTGTAAATCAGCTATACTTCAGTTAAAAAGATTTAATGAAAAAATAGACACCAAGCGTTGCTATGTGAATTACATACCCACCAACTCAAAACATTTTCTTCCCCAGAAATTTATTCTCGTGCTTCTAACATTATTATGCTAGCATTTTCTACTTTCTTTGGGGCCTGTTTCTATATATCTTTTCCCTTCAGATTGTCCTTCTCTCTTCTTCTGGCCTCTGGCAGGTGTTTCTGATAAACTTGTTTCCACCGTGCTGTCTTTTCACTTGCTCTAACAGGTCCATCTTTGAAGGAAAGAACACCTGTATGTATACCTGAGAAGATGCTATTCTTCCTTAAAGCATTAACAGGAGAAACATCCTTCCTGGAAAGATAACTACTTTTATGCTTTCATCTTTAGACTACAAAGCTCCTTAATTAAATTTAAGCCAAAATATTTTTGTAAAGCTCAAATTTCCGAAATGGCATTTCTTCACATTTCTCAATTTACACAGTCGCTTTGTCACTGGAAAACAGGCTATTCACTGCTTTAAATTGCCTTGTGTTGAATGTGGCCTCCTCCTTGAGTCTGAATGGGGTAAGCCAAGCTCTTGGAGTGCTTTTGTCCCAAATTTTCTTTAATTGTTTTGCACCTGCCTTCTAACAGAATGTACACATTTTTTCCTCCTTACAATCAACATGTACTATTGAAATGCGGTACAATCAATAACACTCTCCTGGAAGATGTTTAAGAGAATAAAGATATTCAATTTAAAAGAAACAAAGCCAGGACTTGTACCCGTATCATGTTATTGATTCCCTCACAAGAGTAAAGAATGGTGCTCTCTGGTTGGACTTCTTGGGGCTAATTCTTCTGACTGAATTGTCTAATTTTCAAAAAAAATCTGCCAGGTGGAGTTGGGAAATGGGAAATACTCATTTTCTGAAAATTATATCATGTCTAAAAACGTGAACTCTGGGGCAAATCAGCTCTGCTTCAAGACCCAGCTATATCATGTACTAGCAGTGAGACCCCGGGTAGAAGTCTGAACCTCCCTCAGCTACATCTCCCTGAACTGCTCGATGGGATGATGATGGTGGGGCTTCTCTCTCTCGGGGTGCAGGGGGATGGACAGGGGACAGGGTCCTGGCACATGCTCCGTGCTTGGGGGAGGCGGGGTGCTTCAGTTCAGTTACTCTTATTGTCAGAAAGACTGTTCTGTTTTCATCAGGAGACTGAACTCCAGCTCCACCCTGCTTAAAGTCACTGCCTCTCTCAGCTGATCATGGCCCTCCTTAACCCTCCCAGCTCACAATTAATCCTTTTTTACAAGTTTAAATCAGACATGGTCCCTCCCCAGCTTCAAAAATCTTTCCCATCCCCATGGGAGCTGGCTGCTGCCCCTGAATTCATTCTTCCCATCCCCTCCTCACTGCTTGGGAACAAGCCTCCCAGGGAGCCTCGCTCCAGGTGCGGGATGCTCTCCCCCGGGTTCGTGGTATGGCTGGCTCCATCCCACCCTTCATCATAGGACCTACAAACCTGACACTTTCAACCCCTGCATCTGAAAGGACACCCCCTAGTCATTCTCTGTCGATCTCACCCCCAGCCCTTATCTCAGGCTGAAATCATGTGAAAGAATGTGATAGTGCACATTCTTCTATACTGACCTTTCCCCTCTCTAGACTACAAACCCCATGAGAGCAGGGTTTATTGTCTTATTCCCTGTCACAGTCCCAGGGGTTCAACAAATACTCACCCAACAGACATTCAGGTTTACCATGGTAACAGTCATCATTAAAGTAGCTACTGTGCAGTGCTGTCCGGAAAGATTACATGCGTGAGTACTCAGTCGCTAAGCTGTCTCTTGCGACCCCGTGATCTACAGCCAACCAGGTCTTTGTCCATTGGATTATCCAGGCAAGACTACTACACACAGTGTTTAAATGGCTTGTTTGTGTAGGAGACTATTGGTCTGAGACCGACTAGATTTTTGAGCTTTTCATGTGTGGGTTAGAGTTCTCGTTTCTGCCCTTGGGCTGCAGGGGTCGGCTGTGGAGTTCTGTGCGCTGCCCTTCAGCAGCTCTGCCCTAGTCTCATTTCATCTGGTTCTTTACCTGTGAATCTGGTGCAAGTCTGTTATCACCACGTCTTAGCCCTGTGGCAAATCAACTTTGCAGAGTTTTTTAATGAGCAGCGCACATCGACAAGGCATTCTTGGGTTACGGAATTTGGGAAAACATTTTTAGACTGCTGGGACTTTGCTTTTGCTAATTTCCTGACTCTTGGCTGAATTACAGTGTTGAATTCTGAGATTAATGGCCTACAGATAAATGAATTGTTATTATGGGAAAGAATGTGAATTAAATATCTTAGTCTGCCCAGTCTTTGCAAAACAATGAGCCTATTCAATAAATAATAAGCCTACACCTTGAATGGATTTATGCGGCCATGGGTAGACCAACATTTTTGGTTATGTTCACCATGTGATAATTCATCCCATATTTTTATATCTCTGTTGACAGGATTCTGTGAAAACTCACTACATCTAATCAGCTTAAACTGGTCAGATGGTCACAAAGACACAGCCAGGATAGAGCTGCCTTCCACGTTCACATACCCTTGGTGAATTTACCTGATAAATCCCCACTGCATCTGCTCCTACAGGAAAAAAAATTAAAAATAAAAAAAGCATCTCGGAGCTGAGATTAGACTTCTAGACCCTCCTGAGCGGTAATCCTTCCTCCGACATTGACTTTCTTTGTGGGGTTTGGCAAATCAGTTTTCTCCTCTATAATACAGGGATAATAATGCTTTAGTCAAATGGATGCTGTGAGAATTAATTACTGTTATACAATTTATTGAAGATGAGAAGTTCCGTAAAAATATTGCTACTGCTTATAGGATTGAGGTGCAAAGACAAAGGTATCGTGTGCACCAAGGAAACCAAAACGTCTCCAGTCCCTACTGTTTCCCCCTCTCCCAGGGTCTTCCTTCTTAAACTCAGGTGAAAAGTAGGCAAAGCAGTTTTCAAGGACATGTCCCCTTCTTCTGTGATGAGAACTGAAATGCACCAGTGGACCCACCTGTGCCTCCCCCAGTTTACGATGGACGGTGGACGGATGGGAAGGGCTTATTTACAAGAGCTGCAAGGGAGAAGAAGGAGGGCTTTGGTTTCCTATGCACTTCTTTTGACCTTGAACCAGGATCTTGGTGAATCAGTGGATGCCCTAAAGACTAAATTTCAGAGAAAGAGCTTTTCTGCAGCATCGAGGAAGGGGCTGGTTAGACTTTGAACTGTCAAGAAAAAAAAGAACCAGCCTTGCTGTAAGGTGATAACTAACTGGTTTTAAAGATTGAGGCTTGTTTTAAGGAAACCTGATCGGTTTTAATAAACACTAACAGCCCAAAAGATTCTGGCTGCTGTAGCACGAGGACTTTCTATAGGTTGAATTACAGTTTCCAAATGACCAGAGATAAGAGAGATAAGACCTTGTAGGGATTAAGGGAGTTAGGGATATGATTTTGCCCCTAAATCAAAATAAAGCAACAGAATGCAAAACTAAGATGTGTTTGTGTGAAGCTTATTTTATTTTACTGAGATGCCAGTCAACCCAAGAGGTTGAAAATAAAGAGAACACAATTTTCAGAGGGGTTTCATAGAGGGCAGTTTTGAAGTGGCTCCAAGAAAATGAAGAATTACCACTGTTCAGAGTATAGAATCTCTGTTTTAGAGGATCTAGATGGTAAGCAGGACTGAACTTAACAGATTGGACTCCATATGAATATTTTCCTGAGTGTGAGGCTTATGCTACTGTGGGTGTCCTTCTACCCTGGTCCTCCAGGTCATTCTTTCATTCCTCCATCCATTTGATTTAAACTTAATTAGGACAGTCTGCATGTGCTTTTCCTTAGAGAAATGGTACGGATTCGATAATCTCTGAGATTTCCCTTCAACTTTGTTTTTCAAGATTCAGTCTCCCTTAGTTTTATACTTTAGGTAGTGAAAGAGCAGAAGACAAACAGGAGCTGGTGAGACACCTGTTTCAGAGGCAAGAAGGCCTGAAATTGCAGATGTCCCGGTACCCCTGCTGACATTTTCCCTCAGTGAACCTCAACTTCATTCACTTACCCATTCCTTCAATCATTTAACATTATTTTTTTAAAGATTTTTTTTTGATGTGGATCATTTTTTTAAAGTCTCTATTGAATAGGTTACAATATTGCTTCTGTTTTATGGTTTGGTTTTTTGGCCACGAGGCTTGTGAGGTCTTAGCTCCCTGACTGGGGATCGAACCCACATCCCCTGCATTGGAAGGTGAAATCTTAACCACTGGACTTCCAGGGAAGTCCCTCAACAGCATGTAGAAGAGTTACTGCCAGGCACCAATTTTCTTCAATTTTCCTGTTTTAGCTGTCCCAGTATTTTCCCATTTATACTTTGTGAAAATAGCTCATTTCCTTCCACTTTCCCTTCCTCTCTGTTTTTTTCTTTCCTGACCCCTCCCCATGTCTGAAACCTCTTCAGGATTTAGGGGTCACCACTATGACATGCCAATTCAATGGGGCTCAGCAATGCTCTGACTACTTACTCACAGAAAAACACAAATACATCCCTATACTCACACACATGAGGGTAATATTAACCTCTCAAGCCTGTAAAAACAATGAGCATCACCAAACTGTGTCTATTTCAAGACTTCCACATTGATATTGTGAATTCTTTGAATTAAAAAAAAAAGATAGTAATGTCTGAGTATATGCACTGTCTCTGTAGAGTTAAGTAAACAGCTCGTGATATTTTAATAGAATTTTCTAATTACACATTATTTCATTTAGTATCATTTAGTTATTAAAAATTCCATGTAGCCATGAGGTTGTCAGGTATGGCACTTAATTGCTATAAAAATGCAATTCTTCATTATTTATCTTCACACATATCCATCATCTGGAAGCAGGGTGTTGGTGCCTACTCCCTTATCTTACAAAGAATGCACTGATTCCAAAATAGCAGCAGGTGATTGGATTGTTATGTTGGCAGTTTTTATTCAGAAAAAAAAAAATTTAGTGATTGGAGCAATTTGGGGATCCTCAAAATCAACTGTGGAGGTTTTCAGCGGAGCCTTCTCTCTGGCTTTGATGGAGGGCTGGCTGAAACAACGACCATGATCAGGAAGCGTGCATGCAGGAGAGTTAGAATATGTGACATGATGAATGTTTGTGTGCTCAGCCGTTCAGTTGTCCTGACTTATGACATCAAGGACCGTAGCCCGCCAGGCTCTTCTGTCCATTGGATTTTCCAGGCAAGAATACTGGAGTGGGCTGTCATTTCCTCCTCCAGGGGATTTTCCTGACCCAGGGATTGAACCCACGTCTCCTGTGTCTTCTGCACTAAGAGGCAGATTCTTTATTGCTTTCTCAACTATACTCCAAAAAAAACCTTTTTTTAAAATTAAATACAAAAAAGCCTATGCACTTATCTTCCCTTATATATAAAATACAGATCAGATGAGACCAATCTAATGACACTGAAATCAAGAAAACAGTGACTTTGAATATGAGAGATACTGGTTGAAAAGGAGCATAAAGGGCTTGAAATACTTGTATGATCTACTTCTGGGTCTCAGAGCTGGTTACGCAGTATGTTTAGTTTGAGAAAATCCAATGAATGGGAAACTAATGATAGATGGACATTAATGCAGGCATACCATAATTCAATTAGTTTTTTTTTAATGAGTAAAGGAGGTTTAGAAAAAAGTAAAAAAAAATTTTTATTAAAAAATACTTTTAATAGTCAATTATCTTCAGAAAAAATTATAAAGATACTTTTCATAGCCAAATATCTTCAGAAAAAATTATTATCCTAAATGAAAATAAAGATGAAAAGACCAAAAGAAGTAAATGTGTTGTTTGAAAAACCTAAAAGTTTTAGAGTTAAAATTAAGACAATGTCTGACTGAAAATGCTGAGATGCAAACGTTGGGTGATTACACCCATTAGAGGGGGTTCTGCATGTCACCTAACCTGGCTTTGACAGAGAAGATTGCTGGAACAGCCCACACCTCACAAAGGTGATGATTCTCTGAAGGGCAACATTTATTTCCATGCTGGAAATAAATTTCTGGAAGGTTTTGTTTGAAAAATACTCAGCTTTTTACAGTACAACTCACTAGCTTACAATATTGAATATCCAGATCAGTGCCTAAAACTTTGGCACAGACTTGGATACATTTATTTATTCATTATTGAATAAGTGACTATTTTAAAAATACATGAATTAAGCTCTAGATAACACATTTTATTCACTATTTCCCAGCATCGGGATAACCATTATGATCCAGTAACTGATAATTTTTTAGGGTTATCAATATTATATTTTGAGTTCAGCATCTTGATTTGCTTTTCTATGTTATAGATAATATGTAAGAATAATTTGCTCATTTGTTAGTGCGAAAGCTATACTCAGAGAGCAGTCCTGTGGATAACAAATAACATTTATTTGAAAAATAGGCGATTTTTTTTTTTTTGGGTTTTGTCATACATTGACATGAATCAGCCATAGAGTTACACGTATTCCCCATCCCGATCCCCCCTCCCACCTCCCTCTCCACCCGACTCCTCAGGGTCCTCCCACACTTGACTCATGCATCCCACCTGGGCTGGTGGATTTTTTTTTTTTTAACAGAGCCATTTCAGAGTTGGGGATAAATTAAAAAAAAAAAACAACAACCAAATCAAAGTACTTTTAAACAGCTGTTATTACAGACAGTTGCCCCAATTACAGGATTCCTATAGTATCTTAACACTCTTTAGTAGGTTATATAATTCATTACACTGGGATATGAGATTGACTCTGTGAAGCTGCTTCTTTTAACACTGCTTTACCTGCTTTTTTTCATGTTACCAGTCAATGTAGTAGGTAAAGGGAAACTCTCAAAAAATAACTTTCTTAAAGTATTTCCTAAAAGTAACTTCTGAAAATTTGGAAGTAGCTCCCTGAAATGTTCAGTAAATTATCTGTAGAAGAAAGTATCACAGATCTGATGACCTCATCCTATAGCCAGGATCTCCAGAATCTGAGCATACACACCCGCTACATAGGCAGCTCTGCTGTTAATGAGCTTTATTCTCAAATGTTTCTTTGCCATCTTCTAGCATTGAGTGCCGGAGAAGGCAATGGCACCCCACTGCAGTACTCTTGCCTGGAAAATCCCATGGACGGAGGAGCCTGGTGGGCTGCAGTCCAGGGGGTCGTGAAGAGTCATACATGACTGAGCGACTTCACTTTCACTTTTCACTTTTATGCATTGGAGAAGGAAACGGCAACCCACTCCAGTGTTCTTGCCTGGAGAATCCCAGGGATGGGGTCGCACAGAGTCGGACATGACTGAAGTGACTTAGCAGTAGCAGCAGCATTGAGTGCTACTGCAATGCATAGAATATAACTAGCTTTATACACAAAGATATCTGCCTTATCTAAATACTAAGACATTTCAAAGCTGTTTGCTATTCTCCAAAACAAAGCCAGAGCCAACTAAACAAAACTCACAGCCCTGTGAAAACAGCCTCTTCAATGCAACCGTGAAGTTATCCAATGTCTCAGCCCTGAGCTTCTGGAGTCCCTTCCAGACCACCCAAAGCTTTGTCCCTCGCATACTGACGTTTATGTCACAAACGCTCAGTCTTAAGAGGTGAGGGATGGGCATCTCTGTTAGAACAACCGCTCCAGAATCCTGACATTAGTTTAATAGGTTGTCAGTTGCTACATGGTCTTTTACAAAAAAAGATGGTTGTAAAATTCAAAAATGGGCTTTTTCCATGGTGGGACTGCAGTGTGTAACACGTGTACAGTTACAAGGAACAAGCTGAAAATCAGAAAGCAATGAAAGTATCTTCCTCTATCTACTTACATAACAATACCCTTTTCTTTGAATTGCAAATTAGCCCATGGCCAGTTTTTCTCTTTTCCCTCTATTTTTAAGAGGGAAAATGACTTTCTCACACACACGATGCCATTGAAAGTACGTGGTCACTGGATATGTAGATGAAACATGCCAAGAGCCTTTGTACTGGCACTGATCTCACATAGTTGTGAGATATGAAAGTTAAATTAGTTTTTCCCATGAGGATCCCTATTGGATACAAGTTATTAATTGTCTAATGAAGTTCATATAAATCACTTAAAATATTTCATATAAAGTACTTGGTGAGCTTTAGCAACCAATAAATTCACCGTTAAATTCAGTAATAGGCTCAGGAACCAGAAAAACACATGGAGGAGAATTTTGCTTAAATACACATGTACACACACGTTTGTATATGCACAGAAATGACTGGAAGCATATGCTACACTCTATATACATTATTCTCTATATTTTATACATTTGTTTATAGACTATATCTTTTATATATACAATATATATTAAACTCTATCAGAAAGCAATGAAAATATCTAATGTATTATAACATTTATAGTTTTATATATATTATATATAAACTATATCTAGTTTATATATAAATATATTATATATATATCTTATATAAAACTATATCTTATATATAATATATATATGTTATATCTATATATAAGTATATGTATGTATTACATAGGGCTTCCCAGGTAGCTCAGTAATAAAGAATCTGTCTGCAATGAAGAGACGAGTTCAACCCCTGGGGGGACTGAACGGGAAGATCCCCTGGAGAAGGAAATGGCAATGCACTCCAGTAGTCTTGCCTGGGAAATCCGATAGACAGAGGCACCTGGAGGGCCACAGTCTATGGGGTCGCAAGAGTTGGACACGACTTAGTGACTAAACAACAACAACAATGTATGATATACTATGTAATTTATTCTTTATATGTTTATACTATATGCTCCTGAATTCTGCAAATATTCTATAGCCAGGATATATTAGGTTGCTTATGTAGGGAAAACAATAAAATAAAGTTGACATGAAATTTATTGCTGGTTGGGGGCATGGAGTATCATATACTTGGTAAAGGCTTGTTCCCTGTCCACTAAATGTGGCATTGTATAAAGAGGAGCAGGTTGGGCACCAGCTGAATAGTTCTGCATCTCATTTCTATCATATAATTGTCTTATGATCGTATGCAATTATGCACTTTCTTGGAATCGTAATCTCTCCTGCATATAATGAGGGTAGTAACGCCCATCTCCAAGTGCTGCAGTTGGATGAGACAGACTCCCCTGGAGATCAGCCCTGCTCCTCTCTGTCCTGCTGGCTGGACACCCTTTCTTCACCAATCACAACTCAACCTGCGCTCCTGTTAGTCATTCAAAGGCACAGAAACGCGCCCTTGGCCAGTGTCACTGGTGGGTACACCGGGTTCTCTTGATGCTCCCACGTTCCGCACCTCAGATACTAGGTTCTCTGAATTCGCTTTCAGCAATTTGCTTTTTTCCCAACAGACTGCCTGTCTCAGAGACATTACCGGCATGGCCCCTTCTGAACACTCATCCACGGCATCCTCTAAGGTTTGGAAGACAATCATGATAAGATCCATGGGTGTGCCTTATGCCGAACACACATACATTACATTTAAATGTAGACATTACTCCCGGACATAATGAAGGACAAGGAAGCCTGGTGTGCTGCAGTCCATGGCGATGCAAGAGTTGGACACAATTGAGTGATCGAACAACAACGATTACATCTCAAAAAAGGCTCACCATCTCAAGGGAATGTGTTAGAAATCAAATTCTTGAGCCCCAGTCCCTACCTACTAATCAGGGTCTGAAGTGGGACCCAATATTCTCAACCAGCCCTTCTGGTCATTCTGCTGTTGACTAAGGTTTGACAGCTGCTGCCAAATATAGTAGCCAAGACCCCAATGGAAGGTACAGACTACAAGTAATCCATAAATATATAATATATTCCAAACCCATTTTGACACCCATTTCTACTCTAAGGGAGTTCTGTGTGAAGCAGAGAGAAAAAAATGGCACAGGGGTGGGCAGCTTTCATATATATATATATATATATATATATATACATACATACACACATAAAAGAAGAGAGTAAGCTAAAAATAACGATCTAACAGAATTTGGCCTACAACTATTTCCATTTCATTTGGCTCTCTATTGGGCTATATTACAAATGGAAATGTTCCAATCACCACTAAAATCATATTTTATATGGAAACAAGAATATCAAAATTCATAAGAATTTTTAAATAAACATCTGAAATAAAGTCTATCGTTGCAGTGCTGTGGTCTTTCCTCAGACAAGTGAATTAAAGGCCAGAGGCCACTTTACAAGAGAGAAGTCAGAAAACAAAACAATAGGAGATTATGCTGCTAACCAGTAAATACTGGTGCTGGAAAAACACATAGATACAGAAACAATAGTGGTGACCTGAGGGGACACAGGGGTGGGGCAGGAGAATGGGTCAACTGTGTGCTGGTGGGTAGAAACTAAATTCTTAGTGGTGAGCATGCGGTAGTGTAAACAGAAGTAGAAATATAATTTACACATATGAAACTTACATACTGTTATAAACCAATGTTACCTTTAAAAAAATGGTGTTGAGATTCTTCATAGGCAGTAAGTTAAAATTTTGAGAGTTAAAGGCTCTTAAGGAGAAGATGAATGCATTTTCATTTTGAAGTTTAATCTACAGAATATAGCAACAAAAGTATACTCAAAAAAGTTTAACTGTTAATATCCATAGTTCAGCATGTGGTCACCAGCTTCAGTACAGGATTGGGCAGGTGTGTGTGTGTTAGTCACTCAGTCGTGTCCGACTCTCTGTGACCCCATGGACTGCTGCCCGCCAGGCCCCTCTGTCCATGGAATTCTCCAGGCAAATATACTAGAGTGGGTTGCCATTTTCTCCAGGTTGGGCAGGTAGTCTTTCTTAATTTATTACACTGTTCCTGAGTAGGACATCCTGTGCCATTCACACCTTACGTGAAAATAGCCCAACACTTAAGAGGAGCTGAAATGGAACCCATAATATATTCTATATCTGTATTAATCCATTCATCTTTACAGCTATGGCCAAAGGGGGAAAGGACAGTTATCTCGTGTGCTTTATTCTTACAACTTTTGGGGCTGGAATAATTTACAGTCATCAGAGTAACCTGGAGAAGCCCCTACAAGGGAAGAAGCACTGGTTTCCTCACCACTTACAAGAAAGTTGCAACTGACTCCTTTGTCCACATGATGTGCAGAGTTTGACCAGGGCCCTGGGGTGGTGCCCCGGAGCACTCCGTATGCCTTTAATGGGGACTGCATGACCCCCCAAAACTCATGAGCTCTAATGGAATCAATTAAGTAATAGAATGGTGTAGAAGTAACAGAAAAGAGGAACCCATAAAGGACTTGGGAGGATGTAGGAGTCGAGACATGCTGTAGCGTAGGTTAAATAAAGCTACCTTTTTAAAATAAAACCGTGCAATATTTCAGTCTTATCAGTTGGGGTTTAACAGTGGTAACAAACAAACAAAACCCAGACTTAAGAACTGGCAGTGAAAGAATGAGTCTGATCAGTCCAATTCTCTGGGCCCATCCCCTCCCACAAGCACAGAAGCCCAGTCCGAGCAGGGCCTGCCAGCTCCAAGGGAAGCAGTCCCTCTGGCTGCTGCCCCTTGTTCTCAGGACGCACTCGCCACTGTCCCTTAGAAGAGCTGCTTTCTGGGGTGACACGAGAACTCCTGGCTAATCCCTGACTCAGACCCAGACCTGCCAACAGCCAGGTACTTTCTAAAGACCTTTGCCTGAGATGCATGCAATCTGGATGTCTAGTGAAAAGTATAAAATACACCATTCTCTACACGCTTTGATCTCTTTTCCAATATGTATTATGCCAGGTGAATGACATAAAGACGGGACAGGTCTTTGTGTAGGTCCAAGGAGGTTAGTTACCTTATAATGATACGCTGTTTTCTTTCACTGTTGATCAGGGTTCTTCCTAAATAAAGTTGATGACCTCTTCTAAGAAATGTCTGAAGATGTTTATGCGGTTTGTGCTTCGGGGATGCTCCCTGACGGTGGGCTGACAGAGCTCCTATAGATGCAAGCTGTCTTAGAAGACCTTCCCAGCAAAAGGCACACAGATCTGGGTGACACGCAGATGGGGAAAGCAAGAGTCCCAGAGGACTGTCATCCTTGACAAATGACACAAAAATTAAGCTCTCTTATAAATCATATACAACTCTCGAAGCATAGGGTGAAAACTGGTTCCTTTGCCCTGCATTAAAATTTTGAGATAGTTTTCAGTCTTCAGCAAGTACTCAATCTTCCGTTCAGTGAGTACTGATTGAACTGCCTTAGAGACAAACTGTGTCTCTGTACAAACTGAAATATACATATACAGTGTGAAAACAACCTCCAAGCCCATAGCTCATTGATTTTTTTCTGACTGTAACAGCCTCACTCTTATATCATCATAGCAATGGGTGCTGGTGTCTTTGGTATATTATCTTCACCACTGGTTGGATATTTTACTTACATACAGTCTTGGGAAATCTGAAATGGAAGACGCAAACATGAGATGATAACTGAAATCCAAAAGTTCAAGAAAATAACACGTTGTGACTAAAGAAATAAAAGCCTTTTTACACACGTCTGAGTTCCTCCAGTTTAATATGTTTAAATGAAGAAAACATTTGCACTTCAAACGGGGGATGACTTGCAGTGGAACATCTGAAATAAAGGAGATTCTGCTCTGGTAACCAAAGCTTCCTGCTGCTTATAAAGACCCCAAACGATTAGAAATAGCCAAGTCTTCTCGAAGGCACCCGCGTTCAAAGAGCACCAAACACTGGAAGAATGGCTTTCCAATTCAGTTTTTAAGTCAGCTGACACTCTTGTGAAAATTCTTATCTCACTCTTTTAAAAAGTTTAAATGAAAATTTCTATCTTTTTTTTTTTTTTAAGTGAAAGTCGCACAGTTGTGTCTGACTCTTTGTGACCCCATGAACTGTAGCCTGCCCAGCGCTTCTGTCCAAGGAATTCTCCAGGCAAGAATCCTGAAGTAGGTTGCCATTTCCTTCTCCAGGGGATCTTCCTGACCCAGGGATTGAACCTGTGTCTCCTGCATTGCAGGCAGATTCTTTACCAACTGAGCCACCAGGGAAGGTTCAATTAAAAAAAAAAAAAAAAGGTTCTCAAAAGAGAGAGAAACACGGAAAAGCTGAAGGTGGCATGACTCATAGGGTCATCTGAGAGCAGTAACAAGCCCTCCAAAATCTAGCGTTGTCTCTACTCAGCCTGCACAGGCTTGATTTTTTTTTTTTTTAAGCATAATTCTTTGTTTTACGACATACATGTAAACTTTACATAAAGGCATTAAATCTTGGGTTTTTTATCTCATTGAGAAAACATGCTATACCACGAAGAACAGAGTTTGGCCTGAAAAGACTGATATCCACCACAATCCAATAATGCAAACCTATTTTTTTTTTTTTTTTTAGATAGGATCAGAATGAGAGAGAACAGTTCAAAAAAGAGTAATGGCAGCGGGAGGGTGGGGTTCATAGCAAAGAGATTGTAGTTGGACTCATGGAAACAGAGGTAAATGGACTAGAAGCAAAGATAAATGTACAAACTTTACACATCTGCATGAAAGTTAGCCAAGTGACCTGTCATATCAATAAAAATGTTTGTTTCTTTTCTCAGAAAAGTTTACTCCTTGCTAAGAACTATATATATACATATGTATGTGTGTGTATATATATATATATATATATATTTTTTTTTTTTTTTTTTTTTTAAAGCCAGTGACTCAGTTTGTGACATCTACTATATCACTTTTGAGGCAAATGTCATGCCATTTTTACTCCATCTTGTATTAACTCTGCTCAAGCAAAACAGATTAGTTAATAGTGACTAATCTTAAAAAATTAAAAGCTTGCTGCAATTGAAAAAGATAATATCATTTACTTTTCAGAGAGCCTGAGGTGGCAGGGAGAAAAGAAGGGAAGGTAACTTAAGAAAACAAACATTCCAAGGAGAACCTCAAGATTTTTTATTACAAAGAAAATATGTCTTTGTCTAAGATACTGGAATTGTGCTTTCAACATAGAGTGGTCTACTCTGCCTGAAACATAAGAAATCCATGAACTTCTCTGTATCACTGTAACTGGGAATAACGGGTCCACAAGAAGATAGTGTTTGGGGCTGTCCACAGGCTGTATTAAAACATACAGTAATATATGTGTTACAAGAAAGATCAAAGTCTTTATCTATTAAAAAAAGATCACTTTATCTTTCCTAAGGTGATGTGGTGTCTGGAGGCAGTGTTGATCATGGAATAGAGCCAAGGCTTTTGATGCATGGAATCTGGGTCCAAATTCTTAGCCTCTCAGTTCTGTGACTTGGGGCAGACATCTAACCTATAAGAACCTGGGCTTCCTTGTCTTTCAAACAAGACATCAACTATTGTTCCCAGTTGAAAGGACCTTTGCAGTGTGTTTAAATGCGACAGGGAGTAAAGCTCCTGGCACTCAGTAGAGGCTGAATAAATGCCATCTTGCTTCTCTTTATTAGCCAGGTGTCATTTTATGGATAAAATGTCTCAACTAAAGGACTCAGCCCAAAGCTATCCCAGAGCCTCTTTATGGTAATTATGTCTATTTAAATATGCAGGTGAATGAGTAGCATAAGCCTCTACCTAACAGGGATCTTGAAAAATAACAATAGAAGGAGCTCTGAAGCTTTACGAGGAAAGTGTTAGTGGAAAAATATCTTATTTAAAAGTCAGCTACTGGATAAATAGAAAGTCAGTAGTCCTGTTTACTGCATTCTTTATTTTAATATTCATGGATCTTAAGTATGCTGATTTGCCAACTGCACACTAAATCACATCGTTATTTTTTTTTTCCTTTCCAAATTTCCATGAAAGCAATTTCTACTTTCACAGCAGTATATATCTGATGGGATGGAGAGATTTTAGAGGTCTTAAAAGCTTTGCACTTCATATTTGACTTACAAGGAGCATAATAAAGGCAAGTTGTGTCTATAGTTAAAGAATTAAGGGCAGTGGACCCATCTGGGCATGTGACAATATCAGCAATCAGATATTTTAATTCAAAGGTGATCACATATTTTAATTCAAAGACTGGTATTCAGATTAAGGGACTGATATGAACAAAGTAAATCACTGTAATTGCTAGATCTCATTCACAGGGACCAAGAATTTTATGTTCAGTACACATGCTAACTCAACGTTTGAAAGAGCATCTTTACATGTGAGATACAAACAATGTTGGCATATGTCATGAGCAGAAACAGAGTTCTGCCATTAAGGAAGGTAAAACTTATGCCTTGGAAGGGAAATAGAATTCTAGTGATTGCTAGACAATCAACTATCTTATTGCATTTTAAACTACTTATTTTGTATTGAAGTGTCGCTGATTAAGAATGTTATAGTTTCAGGTGGATAGCAAAGGGAATCAGCCATACATATACACGTATCCATTCTCCCCCAAACTCTGCTCCTATCCAGGCTTCCACATAACATTGAACAGAGTTCCCTGGGTCATAAAGTAGGTCCTTATTGTCAACCACCTTGTTTTCATATTTTCAATTCAGAGTGGTAAAAATGTGACTAATTATCCATAAAGGAAGGTCCACATAGGATGGGAAGGGCGTCCCAGGCGGCTCAGTGGTAAAGAATCCACCTGTCAATGCAGGAGAAGGTGGTCTACAGTCCATGGTGTCACAAAGGTTTTACTCTACTAGCTGGCTGGTAATCCTTCCCAGACAAGACTTTTTTCAAATTTACAAGAGCCATTTTGATTGTCCAAACCTGAACCAAATTCATCAGCAATTTCCCTACCAAGAGGCAGCATATGGAATCAGAATGTGGGATTTGGAAAAGGAAAACCTAGGTTTAAAAACCTGACTCTGTCCTTTAAGAATTGTGTCATCTCGGGCTTCTCTAGTGGGTCAGACTGTAAAGAAGCTACCTGCAATGCAGAAGACCCAGGCTCAATCCCTGGGTTGGGATGATCCCTTAGAGAAGAAAGTGGCTACCCACTCCAGTATTCCTGCCTGAAGAATTTCATGGACAGAGAAGCCTAACGGGCTACAATCCATGGGGATGAAAAACGGTCAGTCACAGCTGAGCAACTAACCTGCCACTGTCAGGCAAGTTATACAACTTTTCCACTCTTCTTTCTACTCCATTTCCTCCTTCATAAAATGGGGATGATAAAGCCAACACGGCTGGATAAAACAATAGATGTAACAGTTAAAAGGGACCAGAGCAGTACCAGGCACACAGCAGTCTGCAAATTATTTCTAAGAGCTAACTAAAAAGGATCACAGTTGCTCAAATTACTTGCAACTCTTTTCTATCAGGCTCGTCCTCCAGGGCCCCTCCTTGGTGCCGTCATAGGGGCAGGTGGACACTTCTTGCCCCATTGGTTTCATGACTTGCTTTGGCCAAGATGTGAGCAGAAGTGGTGCAATCTGTGTCCAAGGGGAAGCTTTGGGAGCCATGGCATGGCCCACCATTTCTCTTTCTAGCTGGCGCAAGAGCAGCCATGTCAGAGATAATGGTTTCTCCTTCAGGCATGAAAACAACAGAGAGAAAAGCCACAGCCATCCACAGCAATTTATGCCATGTGAGTAAAATCACAAAACTCTGTGGTTGTAAGCCACAAGATGGTGGTGTTGTTTGTTATCACAGCATAACTCACCAAAAGCTCACTAATTAACACAACAGTGTTATGGCTTGGTGCCAGGCAGCTGCGGCATGCTGAGAAAAGCACAGCCTTGAATTCAGAAAACCTAGATTCAACTTCCACATGGCTGTGTGACCCGGGCACAGCACATGTCCTCACCTCTCCATTCCCTGGCCGCAGTGTAGGGAGGGGGTCAGGGCACAGAATCCACCAGTGACTAGCTGTGTAGTTACGGGCTAGTGACCTCATCTCTCTGGGTCTCAGTGTCTTCATCTGCAAAATGGGGATGATAATACTGACTCCACAGGTGGTTAGAAACATCAAAGGGCTTAATGCATGTCAGGTCTTTAGAGGAGTGTCTGGCACATGGTAAACAGTATGCATTAATCTCATTACTGTATTACTAGTATTTCATTGTAATTCTTCCTTGAGCTTTTTTTGGGGGGTGGAGCTTAAAGGTAATATGGTTTGTGAAGGCACCTAGTCAACTATAAAGTGGTAATAGCTACCTATGATCATAATGAATAACTCACTCAGTATCTCATTTGCAGCCTAGAGTAGTTACAAGGAATTCTGTAAGGGCAGAGATGTGTATCTGCTGTGTTCTCTGTTCTATACCAAGCCCTCACGCTCTACCTGCCCCAAGCACCACAATTTCCTCTGTAATCACTGGATGCAGATACTATTTTTAAATTATATTTTTACTGGTCGAGTCTCAGCCACTTTTATAAATCTAGGTTTTGTATACATAAGCTTATTTCAGGTCCTGAGTATATTTAACTGTTTACTTAAATGGTCCAACTTACTACATCTATGTTAAATAAAAATATCACATGTCATCACTTCTCAGCAGATATCAGAAAGATTGGGGCTACAATTTAGAAGAGTTGCCTTAAATTAAAAAATATATACTCTAATAACGTCTTTGGTCAATACATAGTAAGTAGAGTTACAAGTTGACATTTTTTATACCCTGAATTATGAAACTCACCTAAGAATTTCTAAGTTTTTTTTTCTTTGATGTTAAGGTTCAGACTATGAAAATTATACTTTTTTTAAAAAGAAGTGACAGTAAATTTAAAGCAAATGTCAACTGAAATAAGAAAATACTGAAATTTGTTTCATATGTGCTTGAAAGTCTAAAGGAAATTAGGAATGATACATTTCAGATCAACTTTCAAAACGCCACATGGAAACTCCAGAAAAATTCCCTGTAAGTTAAACAGAAAGATCCCCTGTAAGTTAAATATTTTCTTTGCTATTACCAAACAGCAGTGGTGTTAACTGTCCCTAGCGGTTTAGGAATCACAGGGGTGTTTGCAACAGGTAACTTTAAGAGCTGAAAGAGCAATAATGCATTTGCAACAGTTTGAGAAGTTATTTTTAAGGCTTTTCACCAAAGTTAACAATATTTGTCCCAAATAAAGAAAAAAATGTTTTTAGTATTGAAAATCATTGTGATTTTATTCATGCCACAGAGTTATAAAATTCTAGAATTAGGTATGTTCCTGGAGGTCACGTGGATAAATCCTTGGACCCATTTCTGCTGCATTTTATTCATTCATTCTTTTAGTAAATATCTGCTGAAGCACCTGCCAGGTGCTGTGCTAGAGTAATGATGCAAAATAACAGTCTCCAACCTTAAAAATCAACTCTCTAGTCCTGCCTGACTGCTTTGTGATGGGACATTAACAGCTTTGGGAAGCTATTTGTTCCACTTCTGTGCAAGGCTCTGGGTAAGGTCCTTCCTTCTATGCGCTGTGGCTTCTGCCTTACAATGGTGCCCACCCTGTGGCCCAAGACTCTCCTCCCCTCAGCCCTCATTGCTCAAAATAATTATCTCCCAGTCCCGTTTGCTATTTCCATATGGCTTTAAAAACCCATCACCATTTTTGTGTTCAACTTTCTGTGTCAATTCTCACTGAACTACTCAGTTCTGATCAGCACACAGTGACAAGCCCCGTCCTTCCTCTTTTTCCAACACCATATCTAACCACAGTCTCCTTATTCACCAGATTCCAGCTGATACAGTTCTCTCTTAAAACACTACTTTTCTTTTTTTTAATTAGTGTCTTAATTTGTCCATCTCTGTGTCTTCTCAGAGCCTCTTGAATATCTAGTTCCTTCCCATCCATCAATCTTCAAATCAACCTCTCTGAGAGGCAATCCCCATGATCCTAACTAAGCTGATTTCTCCCCTCCTTCTGGTCACTATCTTATATCTCTGTTTTATTTTCAGTTTCACACTAGTATCTGAACGTAGGCTGCTTATTTACTTACTTACTTGTTGGCGGTTTCCTCCCTAGAAAGTAAGCTCATTCTCACAGTTTTAGAGCCTAGACCAGGGCATGGGAAACGGAAGGAAGAAAGAGCAGGTGGACACTGTCCTTGTTTTCGATGCTACACGGATCTGCGCCAACATATCTTTTTTGCATATGGATGAGATATATTCTTTCATGATATGATTTTGCTGAATTTCAGGAGGACTGGGATCCCTGGATTCAGCTCACATTACTAGTTCGATTCTGATCCTAATTATCCAACACTGTTCTCTTTACCTATCCCTTGTTAATAAGGACTTTGGTAATCACACCACAAAAGTCCTGGAAAACAAATGCATTTCTACCTCATGTACTCTTTCACAGGTTGGGTGTGTACTGTGTCGACCTCTGTTGACAAAGATTAACTACATCCAACATGTTATTCTAAGTTCTTCCCAGGTGGTTCTAGAGGTAACAATAGATGAGGGTTCGATCCCTGGGTTGGGAAGATCCCTGGAGGAGGAATTGGCAACCCGCTCCAGTATTCTTGCCTGGGAAATCCCATGGACAGAGGAGCCTGGCAGGCTACAATCCATGCAATCACAAAGAGTCGGACATGACTGAGCATGCACGCACGCACATACACACAACATATATTATTCTAGGGAGTTAAGATGGGTTATAACTTGAGTCTGATCCATAAGAGCTGTTTTGCTTTTCCCTATCTTTCATTTCCTTTTCCCTGTCCCCCACCCCGCCCCGCTCCTCTTCCTACTCCTTCCCTGATTCTTTCTCTTCCTGTGCTTTAGGGCTGCCCCTGGTGGTGATGATCCTGAGGTTAAATAATTTGCTGACACCTAGATTTTTGTGCTTTTTGTTGATGAGACAAGTTCTCGGATTTCGGGCCGTTGATGAAAAACACAGGCCCACAGATCCTGCCTTTCCCGCAGCTCTAAGTGCCTCTGCTCAAAACAAGACAAGTTAGCTCTCGTGACATTTACAGGAGAACCAGGGAGGGCACACACAGAAAGGAGTCATTTTCTGCTAACTACAACAGAGTGAATACCCAGCAGGTGCTCCCACCATAAATGTTATACTGGTACTAGACATAATTAGAAATTGCTTTCCCCAAATTATTGGATTTATGAATTATCACAAGCCCATTAAAATCAGTGAGGACAGTTATTATTCTACTGGTTTTATTGATCAACAACAGAAACATTAAGAAACCAGCTCACGGACTTCCCCGGTGGGCCAGTGGTTAGGACTTTGCCTTTCAATGCAAGGGGAGCCAGTTTGAACCCCAGTCTGGAAGCTGGGATCCTACACGCCTCACAGCGAAAAACCAAGACATAAAACGGGCAATACTGTAATAAATTCAAAAGAAGATATGGAACATATATGCAGCGGAATATTACTCAGCCATTGAAAAGAATGAAATAAGGCCATTTGCAGAAATATGGATGGACCTAGAGACTGTCATACTGAGTGAACTCAGACAGAGAAGGAGAAATTTCACATGACCTCCCTTGCATGTGGAATCTAAAAAGAAATGATACAAATGAACCTACTTACAAAACAGAAAGAGAGCCACAGACTTCGAAAACGAACTTATGGTTGCAGGGGGTGGGGTGGGGAAGGGATAGTTAGGGACTTTGGGAAGGTCATGTACACACTGCTATCTTTAAAATGAATAACCAACAGGGACCTACTGCATAGCACATGGAACTCTGCTCAACATTATGTGGCAGCCTGGATGGGAGCGGGGTTTGGGGGAGAATGGATACGTGTATATGTATGGCTGAGTCCCTTTGCTGTTCATCTGAAACTGTCACAACATTGTTCATTGGCTATATCCCAAAACAAAATGTTTTTGGTGTTAAAATAAAAATAAACTCTAAAAGGTACATTAAAAGAAAAAAAGACTTTAAAAATGGTCCCAGTCAAAAACCAAGAAAGAAAGAAACCGTCTCAGAGCCCTAAAGCCAATTCAGCATTGACATCACAGCAGCAACCGCCCGCGTCCTGTCTCCTGCGCCTGGCTGGCCCCCGAATTGTGTTTCCTGTCCTATGACTGTGCCACATACCAGCGTGCTTGGATACCTGCTCCTGACAGATTCCAGCAGGGACCGAAGTTGCCACATTCATCTAAAAGTCTAACAAGCATCTGCATGGCCACAGTCTGAAAAACCACACTTGCTAAACAAAGAAATAAGGTGGGCCACTCCTGCTTTCCTTTGGAAGGTGCGACAGAACTAAAGAAAAATACTGCGGGAGAGCAACAGAAAATCAAAACAAAATTTTACAACCTTGATAAAACTGTGATCTACTCCCGGGACCATCTGAAAAGCAACATGCGACACGAACAGTGACAAAGGAAGGAAGACCAGATCGATTCCTTCCCACGGCTCTTTCACTTTTCTGAACAAAGAAACTGGAAGACGCTCTATCACTTGAGTGGAGCAGAGTCACCCGGGCGTCATTTCTCAAGAGAACTCTGCTGCTGGAAACAATCGCACTGGTTCCTTGAAACCGTTTTTAGAAACAAAGTCCACAGATTAAGTAATCTCATCCCATGATCCATTTCTGGGTAAAAAGAGAAGGATTTCAGCATGTCACAGACTGCCAATATCCCCAGAGCAATTGACCTCTGCTCATCAAATGAACAATAATGTAAAAGCTGATGGCTTATTTTTTTTTTTAATGGTTCTGAAGCCTTTCCCTGATTCCTCAAACTTGAGAGTATCATATCATTTAAGGGGATTAAAGGCATTTGTGGATTATACAAGGTTGACATTAAGATAGAAAGATTCTGGAAATTTAATTTTGTGAAGAAATGCAAGATGCCCGTTAATTTAATTCAAATACAAATGACATCGAGCACAGTTAATAAAGTTCAATATGACTTGATTTGCAAGAAGGTACATTAATGTGAGAAGCAAAGTGATACTTACAACCTTTCAGAAAACTGTGAAGTAGTAAAGTTTTCTTAAACAGTTTATATATCGTTAGGCTACACTGAAATTGGTCTTCTCTGCATATGTTAGCACCATGGGAGTAATTAACATCCACTACAGGGACCATGGGTTCCTGGACCACTGGAGGGAGGAGCCGTGTGAACCGAGGATTCCAGCAGACGACGTCTCCTCTCCAGGTCCTCCTTTCTCCATCAGTCTGGGAGCCAGGCCAGTGCCCAAAGCTTACATATTTTACAATCACAGAACAGGAAGCACATGAAAATAAGCTAACTTGGAGGACACATAAATAAGAGGCACCCACATGTAAAGAATACTGGCTTGCACGCTGCCTCAACTCCAGTAAAGCCCTTATAATGAGGAGCTGTGAACTGTTCCACAATGTACAGCTGATCCAAACAATTCCATCAGTCAAAATCATACAATTTAAAAAATTTTAAAGTTAAGTCAGCCCAAAGCAAACCAATTCAAATTATGCTTTGATTGTCTTGATCACCACAATGCTGTAATGCTCGTGGTTATGTGTTACAGTAGCCGTATGATTTCCTTCCTGAAGTGGTTTTTTAGCTTGCATGTGGAGGAAGACAGTCAGCCATAAGTGGCCTGCCTTTTTCTGATTTCTTTATCTAAATTCTGGAACCTCAGTAATAAAAAGAAACACAATATTTGAAGTCAACAGGCATATATTTTAAATTATTTGACTGATGTGAGTATCAACTTTACATTTTTACACCAGGGAATTCTATGACCTGCTGAGGTAGTCAACAATACTTTGGATGTGTCCTCCATTTGAAACCATCCTGAACCACTGTTTCCCTTGGCTTCCAAGCCCCAATACAACCCACCTCTGATTACTTCTCAGTATCCTTTCGAACTTTGTCTCACCCTCCTGGCATTCCAGTTTTCAAGGCTCAGTTCTCCTCTCTTTTCATCCTCTCCTCTACTCTGGACTGTCTCAGCCACGTCTTCAGGGCCCACCTCTGCACAGATGACTTGGCAATTAGATTTATCCTTAGTTCAAGATGCTTCTCCTAACTGCAGATCTCGTTAAGGGCCTTCTTGACATATAGTCCTGGTCACTTCCAAGAAATCTCAAAGTCAGCATATGTCAACATGAATTCATGGTAGCCTTCCTTCACACAATCTGCCTGGAATATTTCCCGTCTCATTGAAATACCTTCACCCAGTTATGCACGCCAGAAACCCAAGGGGTTACCTTGTGTTATTTATCGCTCTCACTCTTCACTTCTGATACATAATCAACTCTAGTCAATTTTATCACCTGAACAGTTCTTCAACCAGCCACTTCTCTCCATTCTGGGTAACTACTACCCCAATACAAGCTACCATCATCGCTCACCCAGATGACGGGTGAGAAGATCCAGGGTTGGATTCAGACAGAGTGTTCAGACAGGAGAACCAAGAAAGTTTCCACAAGGTAAACTGATGGAAAGAGCAAGTGGCCAACAATGGAAACAAAACAAAACAAAACACCAAACTATTAGATTGGGGCTGAAAAGAGACCGCTGTGTTTAGAAAATGGGAAGTTACTGTTGACCTTTGAGAGTCATTTCAGTAGAGGTGGAGGTGTGGTTTTAAAAGGATCACTGGAGCCCATTATACAGAGTGAAGTAAGTCAGAAAGATAAAGAACATTACAGTATACTAACACATATATACGGAATTTAGATAGATGGTGGCGATAACCCTATATGCAAAACAGAAAAAGAGACACAGAAATACAGAACAGACTTTTGAACTCTGGGGGAGAACGTGAGGGTGAGATGTTTTGAAAGAACAGCATGTATATTATCTATGGTGAAACGGACCACCAGCCCAGGTGGGATACATGAGTCAGGTGCTCGGGCCTGGTGCACTGGGAGGACCCTGAGGAGTCGGGTGGGGAGGGAGGTGGGAGGGGGGATCGGGATGGGGAATACATGTAACTATATGGCTGATTCATGTCAATGTATGACAAAACCCACTGAAATGTTGTAAAGTGATTGGCCTCCAACTAATAAAATAATATTAAAAAAAAAAAAAAAAAAAAAAAAATAAAAGGATCACCCAGTAATGAAGTGTATACTATTCTTTCTAGAATGCTGCTATAGAGAGTATGAGACTATTGCTGCAGGCGGAGGCATTGTTGAAGGCGTGTTTTTAAAAGAATGGTTGATTTGGTTTGTCAGATGCAAACTATTACATTTAGAATGGATAAACAACAAAATCCTATTGGATAGCATAAGGAACTATATCCAGTCTCCTGCGATAAACCATATGGAAAAGAATATTTTTAAAAAGAATGTACCTGTGTGTCTTGCTGTATTCTGACGACTCCACCAATTGTCTCGCTGTTCACACTGTTTGCTGAACCCAGGGTAGGTAAGGTGCGAGTGGGGAGGCTTAAGAAAACCTGAGCCACAGGAACTGCAGACGTGCTTTTTCTTTCTGGGCTGGCGCAGCAGCCAACATGCTTCTCTCGCTAGTGGCCGATGTAGCAGCGATGGCAGCAACTTGACTCAACACACCTCGACTCGCCTGGACTCAATTTGAGTTGCTCCTAAGAGCATTTCAGGTGGTGCTTATAGAGGGCGTCACACCTGTGCAGTGCTAGAAACAATCTCAGCTGTTACATAACCACATATTTACCTAAGGAGGGGCGAGAGGCCTGGGCGAGATGGTCTGACCACCGTCATCTTGGGCAATTCGCTGTTTCCCCACACTGTATATACGTGGAAAACCAAGTCTCTCTGCTGTACAAGAGATTGGCACAATATTGTAAACCAACTGAACTTCAATTAAAAAAAAAAAGATAGTTGAGATTTGTGCACTTTACAACTTGACCAGGAAAACAAAGGGAAAAGGAAACCCCTGAAGATACCAGAGTGGAGGTAGGATTGGCAAAGCAAGGATCCAGAGGAAGGAAAAGGAACCCCATGCAGGGCAGAGGAAAAACAGAACCCCACTAAACAGAAAAACAGGTGAAGGTACTTCTCTTTGGTAAAGAAGAAAGAAACAGAATTCAGGTGTGATGAAGCTCGCAATTCTTAGTGAATTAGAAGGAAGCATTATCAGAAATGGAAAAGAAAGCTGTTAAAAGAGATCAAAGTGTTTGGATACTTAATTGATTCAACAAATATTTATTGAGTGTCTCCTATGAGCGGGTACCGAAAATCCAGTAGTCAATTAGAAAGAAGCCACCACAAGTCTCATAAAGATTCCAAGTCTCCACGGATGAGATTTCAGCTTCCGTATTGAATCGCCAAGGATGGCAAAAGATAAAGGGAACCACGTGGAAAGGAAATCTTCAAACCAGATGCCCAAAGCCTCAAAGAATGCAAGGGGATGATCTAGAGGGAGGTAAATGATGATGGCAAGGGGGCTTCAATGGAGGAAACATCGAATGAAAGCTCACAGAATAACAGTGTGAAAGGGCAGTAAAAATGCAATCCTATTTACAGGGGCCGGGGGGCCAAATCTGAGGGGCTATAAACGGGTCTGGTTTCAAAGACATGGAACGTGGTACCCATATGACTAACAGGCAAACTATTAGGTGCTCGAGTTGCATTAAATTCGGTGTTTATTGCACCTCCACTCCAGGCTCTGTTCCTATAGAGGGAAACCCCTCACGCTGTCTCCAGGGGAATGGCACAAAGGCAGAGCCCTGGCTCCACCCCGCTGCTGGATCTTCTGGTAATCACCCACCTGTTCCGAGTTCGCATGAGATAACTCGGAGAAAAGTGAAGGCATTTTCACCCTGAGATCAGTATGCTGATGACACACAGTCTCCATCTCCCCTTTTATCTCTAATCCTGACACCACAATTTCACAATTTATTCAGCATCAGAGGGGCCCCATCGGGGATGGGGATCAAAGTGAGCCAGAAAAGGATTAATCCAGATAAGACAGAGGTTCTGATGAGAGTACGGAGCAAGTATTTAAGGAATGTGGCGAGCGTGCGTCTGTGTCTCTTGTAGGAACGTAGCTTTTAATCCTCGGTTACTTCTGGCATCTCGGCTGATCCCAGTTGATGTCCATGACAGGACAGGCCCAGAACCAGAGGGCTATGTATAGTTTCAATCTTAGGGTCGGTGACTGTATACTAAGTGACTCTCACTTTGGAATTTCGTGGTGGCTGTCCCCAACCAGGGTCTTATTAAACAAGGTGTTTAAGGCAGAGGCCAGCATCCTTTGTCTTTCCTCTATGAACTTTCTCTCAATGAAGCTATCAGCAGAGCAGGAAATGCTACCCTAGTTTTTCTTCAGTTGCATTTTCCCCAACTGTTATTACCCTACTGTTTTTCTTTTCCCCTCAACCATTTCAATTAATGTTATTTTGTGAAATTTCTTCTGAGCCTATTTTTCTGAGAAGCTTCATTTCAGAAAGCCCAAATGTGTCAAGCAATCTAAAAATAGGGTAACTGATTTTAGATTGACTGAACTGTTCATCAATCAGGGAGGGGGTTCTTTATAATCAGCTATATGGAATTACGTTTTCTATTGAAGTCATTCTGTAGTTATTTATAATATTACTATAAACAACAAACAAAAAATTAGACATGATTGTCTTTCCTTATTTAGTGTCAGCCATGCTATTTTTTTCCTCTCTTGTCTCTGTCTCTATTTCTATTTGGTTTTAAATCTTTTCAATCTAATTTTCAACTAGATCTCTTTCCAGGAGAAAACTCCACAAAGTCAATCATCTGTTTTTTTTTTTTTTTTTCCTCCCATATAAACTTAACTCTTGAAGAAACCACTTATTTGTATGACACAAATAGCAAAGATTTTGCTAAATGTTAGCCTGTAGTATTATAATAAGCCTTTGCTGATTTTTACAAACTAACACAAGATAATTTACTAATAATGAAAAGAATTCAATAAACTGTATGCTGAAAGGAGCAACAGTTTTAATATTACACAAAACTATAATCAAGATTTTTTAAATGACATATACTTTACACTATTCTCAGAGGTTTTTTTTTTTTTTCCAGAGAGAGAGTTTTTCTAGAAGAAAGAGCTGTTCAAAAATTATGATCTCAGCCCTTTATCTCAATCTCTCGTTTCTCTTGTTTGTTTCTGGCATAAAAAGGCTCAGATGTTAGTATGAGCCACTAGAGTGTGTAAGCAAATAAAAAAGAGAAGAAAAGTTATATGTGTTTGCATTAAAAATGTTTTAAAAATAATTTTCCTAAGACTGTCATCCCCATCGTCTAAAATTATAATAGCTGTAAGCGACAAAGAGATGAATCAGTCCTTACACACCGGTCAGGTCTCTTACGGGCCAACAATAATGGAAATGTTCATTTGTTTGTTGATTCACTTCTATACCGGGGGACCTGCGGTCTGTTGGTCACCGTCCTAGGGCCTGATGGATTCAGCAAAGAATAGGCACTGGCCCCAAGGGAGCTCAGGCTGGAGAGGGGCTCAGATCAACACAGAGTGAACACACGAGAAGCCCAGAGAGCCACAAGCTGGTGGCACTGCTGGTGGCCGGTGGGGGAGAGCCCTGAGGACTGCCTCTGAGCTGAGACCTAAGAGACGGCCAGGAGCCCAGCAGCAGAAATTGGTGGGGGGGGGGGTGACATTCTAGCCAGAGGGACGAGTAACCAAAGACCTTGACTTGTTCCAGTTCTTAAAATTTGTCCTTTTAAGAGAACTCAGCTACTGGAAAACTTTTGGGAAGTTGTTCTGATATAGAATGCTTATATGGCTGGACAATCCAGGGCTCATCTGACCCCCAGTGACTCAGAAGGTATAGAATCTGTCTGCAATGCAGGAGACCCGGGTTCAGTCCCTGGGTTGGGAACATTCCATGGAGAAGGGAATGGCTACCTACTCCAGTATTCTTGCCTGGAGAATATCATGGACAGAGGAACCTGAAGGGCTACAGTCCATGGGTTCACAGAGTCGGCTGCGACTGAGCGACTAACACACACATTTGCCCCCAGACTCTCATTTTGAGGATAAAGCAGCTAAGAAAGAAGAGATGGGTGTTTGTAATTTGGGGTCTTGTGGACTGTGCCTTCACTAATTCATTTCCCCAACTCATTTAAAAGGAAAGTCACCCACAGTCTTACAGAAAACAAAAGAAACTTGTATATTTTAATTGTGGTTAACTAGTACTTCCAGACATATTTGCCTTTTTTTTCATCTGAATACCAGAGGCTGGACTTGGGAAATCTCCAAAACTCCTTTGGGATCTGATTATAGGTCCACAATCTCTTATCTATATTCTACACCCTGCAAAGTTCTGAAGACAGAATAAAGGAAACTCATTTGATAGCAAAACAACCAGTGTTGCCTCGCACTCTTAATTTATCTCACCACATTCATGAGTTTTGTGCAAGAAACGTTAAAGGGTTTAATTGTCAACATGGCCCTAAACCTCGTGAAATGTGTCATATAAGAGACAACACATCCACCCTACTACCTTCCTAAAATCCAAAAATCCTGAATGAGTTTTGGCTAAAGGATTCTATAAGACGCTACAAGGCTTAATGTCATATCCAGAATTCTCAGCAAGGTCTCTAGGCATGGCCACTGCTTTACTGATGACTATTAAAATTATACGGCTTCATGTTTGGAGACCTGTGGTCATCTGTTACCATTTCAAACTCTTCTAGACTCCACGCTTTACTTCATCAAAAAGGTTTCTCACTTCATACCAAACCGACCTTGTTAAAACATTTTCACAGATAAATGATTTAACACATGAACATTTTACATGTAAATATCACATAAAATGATTTAAGAGCTATGCTGTGGGAAAAAAAAAAAAAAAAAACTTTGTAAAGTCCATTATAAAATCACATGAAAGAGAAGTAACTGCCTATGAATAACCATATCATGAAGGCCAATCAGGCATTTCACATGGCTGAAGTAACTGTTTATGAGAATTAATGTCCATATTATGAACAGGCAGATGGTCTATTTAACCAAACATATTCTAGTTTGTCATTCCTTATCAACTGAACTGATTTGGGAGTAAGAAGAGTAACTGCAGGCAGATTTGCAGGCAAGTGTCTATCAGGAGCGTTCCTTAAACATGCTATTCCAGCAGCGTTAATTTCAGAAATATGACATCTTATGTAGTGTAAAGCTTGGAAGCTTTAGATCATTATACATCACTTGCTTGGCATCTTTAAACAACAGCTACAAAATCTCAGTACATTTTTGTTCTCAGAAAAAGCAGTAGATAACATGTGGAAGCTTATAGCTTGGCTAAAGTGCTGGATTAAAAGGGATTCTGTTGCTGTTTTCTCCATTCTGTCTACTCACAAATGATCCGGCCCCAAGATTTATTAATACAATGACCCAAGGTAAACTCAAATTTGATCATGTCACTTCCCTCTATCAAACCACTGATGCTTCTCTTTGCCTTTGGGATAAGTCCCCCTAGTAGGTAAGCTGTGGGAGGGTAGGGATTCTTTCAGACTGTTTCTATTCACTGCTCTATCATTAGGGACCACAGCAGAGCTTGCTTGTATATTCAACAATTATTCTAGAAGGGTCAGTCCATGATAGAGCCCACGTGCATCCCTAGCCACCTGTCCCCCTGCCTGGTGGTGGGGTCCTGATTGTCTCTCTTTGCCTAGAACACCTTTCTCCCAGCCTCTTTCCTTTTTTCTCCATCATCTTTGTCTCCGTACTGGTCACTGAGGTCTTCCTTGAAACCCCAAACCAGTTTAGCTTTCGGTGTTATCGTTTTTTGCTCTGTTCTATACCTTCCCTTCTGAAACGTTCATGTTACTTGCATTGACTTATTCAATATCTGACTGCCCTACATAACTGTAAGTTTCATGAGGACAGGACCACGGCGAGCTCGTCGTCTCTGGTCTCTCAGCACGTAGTTGTTGCTTAGCTGATCAGTTGTGTCTGACTCTTCCGCGACCCCGTGGACTGGATAGCCTGCTGAGCTCCTCTGTCCATGGGATTTCCCCGGATAGAATAGTAGAGTGGGTTGCCGTTTCCTTCTCCAGGGCATCTTAGGACCTCGATAAACAAGTGCCGACTAAATGAAGCACGGATAAGCCTCGTTCTCGTTTTCCAGGGCCAGGACTCGGGACCCTCCCTGCAAGAAGCGTTCTTTCTCTTTGCCCATGAGACGGCTCCTGGCGACATGCCTGCTTAGTTTCAGGGCGGCCACGCTCTCTCTGCAAGTTTGCTCTTTGTTACTCTTACCCCAAACCTGGGGCACATTGAAGCCAGTTTTTTCTCTCTTTAGAAATTGCAAAAAGCATAGCATCTGCATCTTTGTCAGACTCACCAGACAACCTGTCTGCATGAACGCTGGTGGTTAACATGTAACAGTCTCCCACAAGAACCACCACGAGGGAGGCAGGTTCTGGCCGCGAGATCCTTATAAAGACCATGCGTAACCACATCCACGTTGAGATATTTGAGATCACAGACACAGAGAACATTTTTAACCTATTATCATTTTTCTCCTATAAATGCCCATATGCTTTTAATTCCGAATTATTACTATATCCCAGAGGCATTTTAGAGTCATAATAAGCACAGGTGCTTGTGTGCCAAGGAGTGTGGTACCTGCCCCAGGGATATTCATAAAACGAGGGCCACTGGCCTCCAGTGAGGTCATGAAATAGGGGGTTGAGGGGGAGAAGGAGCGGGAAAGCAAGCAGGGGTTTTGTGAATCAGCCGCTGAACTGTCTTCATCATGCTCCACACCAGTGCCCTCATGGATTCTCCGCTTTGCTCGTCATGACCTTTGGGCTTGGAGGAATGTCCTTCGTGTGCTTGATTTTTATGCATCCTTTGAAAGTCAACACAGGCTAAGTTCATCTCCTCCAGGAAGCCTTCCTATTCCTATCTTCCTGCAAACTAGCTTCTCCTACTCAGTTCCCACGACCCTCTGGTGTGTAAGCCTGTCAGTACTCTTAGGAGACTTTATTACAATGATCTCTCTTGTTCACATGCTCTTGAGAACACAGACCGTGTCTGATTTGTATTTCTGACTCCAGCATGTAGCATGGTATGTGGCATGGTATTTAGCATTTTCTTGCTAAATTTCCTTCTCAGGAAAATAACTGCTGGCACCGAGGTGAGTGGCAGGGGTCGTGCTGAAGGTTGGGGGGGGGGGGACTTGCTCTCAGGGTGTTCCCTCATGAGAGGTGGGCCACTCTCTCCGAGTGGGTGGACAGACCTTTGTGGACGGTGAGCCTGGCTTCTCACATCTAAGGTGGAGGTCGGAGACAGACTGGATTGGGAAGTGCAAGGCTCTTGGTGCAGAAAGCAGTGGCAGGTCTAATGAAGAGCGAGGTAGTCCTTCCCAGTGAACTTGGGCGTTTCTGCCTTTGTCAGGACTCCCTTGGGATGTGTGAGCATGGTCAGTTGCTTCAGTTGTGTCCGACTCTTCACAACCCTAAGGACTGTAGCCCGCCAGGCTCCTCTGTCCATGGGATTCTCCAGGCAAGAATGCTGGGGTGGGTTGCCATGCCCTCCTCCAGGGGGTCTTCCCAACCCAGGGATGGAACCCTCCTAAGTCTCCTGCGTCTGGAAGCAGGTTCTTTTACCACTAGTGTCACCTGGGAAGCCCCTCTGACAACTCAGACCAGTCAGAGGAGTCAACTACCTGCGGCAGAGATTCCCACGTGAAAAGGGAAACAGGGATGACAGAAATCAGAGGCCTGGGGAGCTGGAAGAGCTGAAAAGTGTAAAGAGCAACTGAACCAAGATGAAACGATCCCAGATATGTGCAGTAAAAGCCTGCGCTTACCCATCCCAGACCTCGTGTGAGATTTCTACCATGTGACTGGTTCCTGCAGCTTTTTCTGAAGAGGAAGATGACGGTCCCTCTTAAAGAGATTCTTTGCTATGGCGGGGGGTGGGGGGGGGCAGGGAATTGGAAGTATCTTGTTACCTAGAATATTGTCCTTTGGCCAAAGAATTGACACAAACCCATCTTGGGGAGTGGGGGAGATGGCATTCCTGGAATATCTCTGGGGGGAAAATAAAACCTGTGATGGTGACCTGTCTCTGTGTCCAATATAAAGCCAAAGAATAGATGAAATCTATGCTAGAGAGAGAATCCAACATCTTGTGAATTTTAAGCAGTTTCCAGAATGTCCTCTTCCATAAGAAGCATACAATTTCCAAAGCGTGTCACACTGCCAAAAAAGTGTTAAATACAGGCAGTCCACAACTTAACGAACAGTTGTATTTCGGGAGCTTGTTTTTGAGGCAGTCATGTGAGAATCTGCAGCGTGCATTTCCCACTGAAACCATCCCGTACAACTCAGTCCCTTTTCCGGGGGCAAGGGGTCCCCAGTGTGCACAGGGTGTGAGCGGTGAGCCTGGGGCCAGCCAGGGCAGAGCTGTGCCGCTCTGGGGTGCAGGTGTGTGTACCCCCCTAGGATACCCACACTTCCTCTTGCTAAAATACTTGTAGAGGCACCAGGGGATTTCCTTGCTTCTGCTTGGGGTCCAGTTTCTCCTGACTTCTCCTGTTTTGGCCAAGCAGTAAAAGTAGGGATGCCAAATAATAAGCCATCTTCTTTTGGTAGATAATGCTTAAATAGCATTCTGTGTACGGTTTCTATAATTGAAAAACAATTGTCATGTTGCTATCCTGCCAAAGGGAGCAGGAGGAAATGACCTTCCCATCGTCCAAGAGGTGAACCCAACATAATACATGAAAACATGCAAAATATAAAATGGAAATACAAAAATTAACCTTAGTAAATGGAGATTTCTTTGGGTTTCTTAAGACCACTGAGAAAAGTGCAGTATAAAATAAAATCCTGTTTCCCTAAAAAAAAAAAAAAAGGAGGGGTGCCTCACCTCAGGTCTCTAAAGCCATCTTAGGAGCTGTAATTGTGGCATAAGGAGATGCCCCCCTTCTGTACATTTCTGAGAGTATACTGCCCATGTGTGCGGGGCTAAGTCGCTTCAGTCGTGTCCGACTCTTTGCAGCCCTATGGACTGTAGCCCGCCAGGCTCCTCTGTCCATGGGATTCCCCAGAGAAGAATGCTGGAGTGGGTTGCCATGACCCACTCCAGTGGATCTTCCCGACCCAGGGATTGAACCCGAGTCCTTAGATCTCTTGCACTGGCAGGCAGGTTCTTTACCACTAGTCTCACCTGGGAAGCCCATTCTGTTTACACAAGACTGTAATGACTGACCAGCAGGAGTTTACTAGACGAAAAGAACAGGCACACAACAGACTATTTATTATGCTTATTCTTATACTTTGTTTTCTTTTTTGGCAGCTCTGAGTGGCATGTGGGATCTGAGTTCCCTAACTAGGGATTTAACACATACTCCCTGCAATGGAAGGGTGGAGTCTTAACCACTGGACCCCCAAGGAAGTCCCCAGACTGTTGGTTAGTATTCCTATCTGGTCTGATAATGGTGGCGGCAGGTCCTGGGGTAATTTTTTTCTTCCCTATCCTCCTTGACTTTCTCAGCCTGTAATGAAGGAGGATCTCCCTAGAACCAACACTGGGGCCAGCTAAGAAGACAGATCTAGGGTTCTGAATGAAAGTAGAATTTTAGGCTCTTTAAACCATAGAAGTAGGGCAGAAGAGTCTGGAAGCCCATCCGGAATGGACATTTGCATGTAAATTACCATTGATTTCTGGAAGACCTCAGACCAACAAGAAAAGCTATGACAATAAAACTCCAGAGATGCCCATAGTGTGGGAAATGAAAATCCTGAATTCTCCAGAAGACTTAGTGGAAAGTTGAGGAAAGCGATTTTAAATGCATATCACAGACACACACACAAAAAAATATGCAAACCAGGCAGGACTCTGGCCAATTTAATCTCTAAGGTGCTTTCCAGTTACTATTTTTTTCTCTTGCAGATTCATCTCACACCCAGATCTTTAGAAACTGTGGGGGGAGGCTGAGTATCGCTCAGTAGTTCTGCGAGAGTCTGCTGGTGTCCTGAGGCCCAGGGCACACCGGGCTTGGAATGTCGGTGATGTGCGATGGACCAGCTGTCCCAGGAGTGCAGTCCGCGTACAAAGAACACAAGGCTGGTGGCAACCTCGCTGCTATTCTAGGAGAAGAGCCCCTCCTGTGACAGCTGAGAGGTCCTCACGGAGCGAGAGCCAGGAACATTCCTGCCCTGGGCACCACCCTTCGGCCAGAACGTCCTTGCACTGCTCGGCCCTAGTTCTCTCCACTTTAAGGTTGCGAGCAGCTGCCCGTGAAAGATAAACCTGAGCAACTGGACACAGAGGTCTGGAGTTGAAGGTACTCAAGTGAAAGCAGGTCATGAAGGCAGGTCACAGAGTTGAGCTGATCATATTTAATCACAGGCATTTGATCCCAGGGTCGGGAAGATCCCCTGGAGAAGGACATGGAAACCCACTCCAGTATTCTTGGCTGGAGAATCCCATGGGTAGAGGAGCCTGGGGGGCTACAGTTCATGGGGTCGGAAAGAGTTGGACAGGGCTTAGCAACTAAGCAACAAAAACAACAGTTAGGAATATGAAAAGAGCTTATGGGGCCCAAGCGAACTTCCCCTTGTAGTCTATCCTTTTCCCCAGGAGTCATCTCAGTGGAGCATCCGGTCTGGCTTCGTAGGTCAATACACTGCGGGTCAGTAAGGACGTGACCAGAACAGGTCCAGCCCTCTCTTTGGGCAATGGTCTGGAGACACACACATTCGGTGAGCCAAACGACACCGAGAACAAAGAAAGAAGATGGAGGTTGGGGGGTGGAAATCAGAAAGACATTTCTGGGATCTTCTGGGGAGAAAGAAGTATAAGAAGGAAACAGGAAGAGATTCAGGGGTTCTTTGACCCTGTAACACAAGGAGCCCCCGTGGCCAACCCTCGCCCCTCTCCCCTTTCTCCAGCTCAGGACAGTGTTGGGTCTGCCAGATGGCAGCCAGTGACTGTGATGGACCCCGGGTCTGGTCCAGGAAAGGCACAGGTTGGTCAGGCCTCCTCCATATGGGGGACGGCCCCCTCTCCTCGGCTGAGAAAGTTGCCTCGTCACTTGCCGCCGTGATGAGATCGCAGGAGGCAGAGCAGGGATGTCTAGTCTGAGAAACCATGTTTCAGCTAGCTGGTGTTTGCATAACACACATTTTACAAATTAAAATAATACAAACGACAGAAAATAAAGCTCAAAAATATTTCCCTCTTTGATAAGGCTATACTGAAAACAGGATGGAAAAGAAAAGCCTTCGTTAAAGAGGGTGGGATACCCCCAAAAGCGGAGGCTGGGTGCGGAGAGAAGTGTTAAAGCTATAAGTAGAACGGAGCTCGGCACGAATCATCTTTCCTGGAACGCCGGCTCCTTCTGCAAGAGATGTGTTTGGGTCACTGTTCTGTTGCAAAGAAAAGAACTTGCTGCATAGTGTGAATTGTAATCCACGTTTTCCTAATTCAGAGGTGACTTGGGGTTCAGAGGGAAGTCCTATGAATGATGGAACAAATGTTGTCAACACACACCCCCACCCCCAGTCCGTGGTTCACCTGCGGCGTGGCTAGATGTGGTCACCCAGGGTACAGAAGGAGGGTGACTGAGGTTTCCTCTGACCTAGGACTCTGTGTCCACCTGGACTGAGGAGCAGGACAGAGGATGTACACGGGGGATGTGGCACACTCCACGGGGATGTGCTTGGAGCTGGAACCATGCCTCTGAACAGCAGTTATTTAGAGATCAGGTACATTGTGTTCTTTATCCCAGTTTCTGGGAAGAATTTTTTCTTTAGAAGCTCCAAGCAAGCAGGGGACATAAAATTTCTCTGTCTGCTTATATCCAATTAACGTTCACTGTGTCTCTGGCTATTTAAAATAGGGAAATAATGCATATTTATTCACACATGCTTTGAGATCTGTGGATAAAAATGCTATATTACTAGTAACCACAATGAATGCACATACTTTAAATATAATCATCAATTACCAGCTACCACCTGTTGAGATAACTAACTACAGTGCCTTTAAACACCATCCTTTCAAATTTTAGAACTGGAAACATTCTTCAGTGCTCTGTGTACTACAGTCAACCAATTCATTAAGGAAATTCTTTGTTAACCAGATTATGACTTATGTATCAGCAAGAGAAATGGAAATTAAGCTATACGAATTCCTAAAGTGTCTGAGGACCTATAGTTAAGGTCTGATCTTCTTACAAAGTCATCTTTTAAAACTCTTTGAAGATGCGCTTAATGGTATTCACATAGTCTAAGGTCATATTGCTGCACTTTAAAAACAAAATTTTGCCCTCTTGGCAAATCAAATATTAAATGGTTAAGATGCATACAAAGTGAGATGCATTTTCATAAATACAAAGCCCCTTGTGCAATTCAGCTCATAAACCATGCATAAATAGAAGGTATTATGTTACTCTTTCACCACTCGGGAACATGGTTTGCAGCTGAAACCATAAGACTCTGCTTATAGATGGGCAATTATTACCAGGTTTTTATTCTTCAAAAGCTATTAACATTTTTATAGCATAAGCAAAGTTATTACAAACAACCTCTAAAATGTGAAGAATGATTTTCCTGAAACTCCTCCCAAATCCTCGCCTCAACATAAGGCACTGTATTTGTTTACCGAAAAGGAAAAAAAAAAGAAGTGACTAAGTAGGCTAAAGCTGAAATAAAAGTGCTGCTGGTGTAATGTCAAGGAAGTCTCAATGAAATTTCATCAAGCTGCTCTGCACAGCGTATTTTCTGAAGCGCAAGGCAACAATAGAAAGCAAAGAGACGTGGGTGTTGAAGTCACCATCAACATTAATAGAAACGTCTTTATACAACCTGCCCCATAGAGTGGCAAGTCTCAAGCTAGTCGGAGCTCAGGACAGTGAGGGTTACCCCCCAGTCCACCTGAGCACAGCTCACTTGTCATCTCTGAACGTGCGCCACTGTGACGTGTCTCTGCAACAAAACTGGAAGCCTCTGAACTACAAAGAAGGAGCGATGGATGCCTTCTTGCTCAAGTCGACAAAGGCATTTCACTTCACAGAATAGACAAAGATAGAAACCCTACCACAATGCTATGTGTCTGAAATCTGCTCCTATGCCTCTAAAGCTGGAGAGTTCCTCCTAAAAGTGTGCACGAGTATAAGAACACATTCTCTATGTGTTCGTTAATGAATGTTCTTGACGCTGTGCTGTCATCTAGCGAAGAGACACCTGATAACTAGATAATGGATCTGTAGAAGACACCAATTAGCAGTGACAAGGCTGACTCCATTGCTCATGCTCATCCTGGAGATGCTAGGACCTGGCTGGTCATTGCGGAGTCACCGGGAGAGAAATCAATAGAAAGGGATGTGAATGGAAATCTCTAATCTTAAAGACTCAGTTGTCTAATTTTGACCTTGCAAACTTTGAGTTAAAGATTTTAGAGCCGTGATGGGTCTTAAACAACAGGTCCACCCTCATTTTATTCATAAGAAAACCTAAATGCAGTGTTGCAAGTAAAGTGATTTTCTCAAAGTTAGAAGGTCCTTTTTTGCTTCTCCACTTATTCTTCCAGAGTACTGGGATATTCCCTTTCCCCTTAATATGCTTTCCTTTAAAGAACATTTCGAAAGCTTCAAACCTCAGGGCTAGTGTAACAAGAAAAAGTAGATTTCAAAGTGCTGAAAAAGAACTTTCTGTCCACAGGAATGGTCTGGATGCATGATTTTTTTTCTTTGCCCTGAAGCCATGAAACAAGGAATATTTTGAAAGGACAACAAAATTGAAAAAAAAAAAAAAAGATTAAAAAAAAAAACTGCACACATACGCACAAAGGAGAAAAGTTAGACTGAAGTTAGATTTCTGAGTAGTTAGTTTCACAGAAACCACTGCTTCTCACTCAAAGATCAGGTGCTAAGAGCATGAGCTGGACATAAGAGGGACACTTTCAGGAAGGGGTCTAATTGTGGCCCACAGTGATGATCCCTGCGATCAGGGAAGGGCCTCAGGCCTTGAAAGCTGTGGACAGGATGCTGTGGTCACATGACTCTAAGTGGGCCTCCAGGGCCTCAGGACAAGGCAGACCTACACTCTCAGAACAGGAAAGGGCTGCTCTGAGAAACCAGAGGGAAAACCGGACATCGAGGACTGCACTGCCCGCCGTTTGAGGCTGCAGGACTGAAGCCAAGCTCATCAGATGCAAAGTGGGGAAGTTTAAAGAAAAAGTCCCTATTACAGGAAAAGGTACCATTGTCACTTTTACATAGGAAAGGTCTATGTATGTCCCTATTATGTCCCTATTACATAGCAATAGGGACAATATGTCCCTATTACATAGTAAAGGTCATTATGTAATTATGTCCCTATTCCATAGAAGAAAGGGTCTACCACTTAAACCCTCTAGTGCAATACTCGAATGTACAAATTTGAAGATCAATAGAAAAGAACAGCAGTAGCAAGAATTATGGTTGAAAGGATGAGTTAAGACAGAAAGCTTTAAACTACCATGAAGTAACTGCAGGAAAATGCTGGTAACTTGCAGAGATACATCATGACCACAGCCTGCACCCGGTCACTGCAGCAGAGCAGGCTAGCCCAGAATCAAGGTGGCCTGCGGCTCTGCTCAGGAGAGAAGGCTGGAGACGCAGCCTGTCCACCCTTTAGTCACCAAACAGGGCTTGACAGTTCTCAAGATCCACAGCTGCATTTTTATATAATGCAGTTACTTACACATATATATCTAAGCTTGCTCAGAATCGGTGGCTTGATTCCAGTGATTTTCATGTTACTTTTGTTTTCCTGAACTAATATTTTTGTTCTTGATGAACCGAGTTAAAGGAGCCTATTTGGGCATTGTTGAAATAGAAATGCATTGAATTGCATTAGTCATCTTTCTTGTCCAAGTTTGGTGCCTAGATTGAGGCAATCAAGAATAAAATAGATCTGCCCTTGGACTCGACTCCTTCAAGGGCTGGGTGTCTGTGCATTCCTCTCATCCTTAGACAAGTCTCCCAGAAACTCGGTCTTATTCTTATCTTTTCCTTTCTAGGTCTCTAGCTTCTACATTTTCCCAATTTCCTGTCTCTTGGCCCAGTTATGGAGTAAGACGTTCTACCCAGGTTTTGTCTTTGTTGTCTCTGAAAACAGGCACACGTCTTTCTTCATATGAGGATTGTATTCATCAACAAGCAGAGGGATGAAACAGCAAACCCCACCAACAGAGTAAGTTATAAAGGTTCTAGTGTATTACAGAACACTAAGCATAATTGTCCTTGGTCTATATTTCCTGAAATTCCCTTCCTTGGAAGATATTTCAAGGTCTCTGTTAACTGGTGCCTGTTACTGAGCTGAGCTGTTTCAGGTCTGTGATGGTGGATTAGAAGACACCACTGCTGCAAACTAGCAAATTCTGTGCCCCGTGAGACACTGCTCTAACCTTCACTCCCAGTCCACCCATTTGTCAGACGCATGGATGTCAGAGGCAAGAAAGCCTTTCTCTTTCCTGACCCCTAGAGCTTTTCCCTTGAGGAACAAGCAGCTCTTCATTGACTCTGGAGAAACATCTCACACCTCCCTAGTTGGTCCTTTTAAATCCAGTGATTATCCATGTTCCCCCTTTGTAGAAGGACACTCTTCCCTTCAAAGGACCATCCCAAGATTCCTTCCCTGGGCCTTACAACACCTTGTGTAAATCTCTGCAAGGCGTCCGCTCTTCTCTGACTGCCTATGGCTCCATCCCCAGGCGGTTCTCGGAGCCCACATACCATAGCCCCAGCTCCCTGGTTACCGCATCATTCACCTGTGGAAGTCGCGGGGACCGGTCATGGGGGCAGGTTCGCTCAGTGAGCTTGGCTGTCGTGCCTGCGGTCCTCTGTGGACTTCATGATCACTCTGTCTTGAAAGCAAACCTCTAACAGCCTGCAGCTCACATTCCAGCATCCAGAGACGAAGCCACATTTCATCTCCCCAGCACACTAAGCTTTCCCATGTCTATTAGCCCCTATCTCCACGCCAAACCCAAGCAAGACCCATTCTCAGGGTCTGTTTCAAAACTTAAATGCTAGATACATCCTGAGACTCAAAACAACCAAAACTGCTGTCACTGCGTATGGAAAGAGGATGTACAAGGCACGGAGCTCCATGATACTCAGAGTGTGTTTCAGTTAATCTGCAAGACATTTACTGATGGATTGGATTAAATGATGGATGATTCATTTAAATCCATCAAGACATCTTCATTTAACCTAAGAAGGAAGTCAGGATAGACAGGTAAAACAACTTGCCCAAGGTCTCAGAACTAGTAAGCTTGTCTGCCTCCAAAATTCTTTAATTTTTATGTTCTGATGGCTTCCTACAGAAATAAGCCTAGCAGAATGTGGCTTATTATGAGCTGTGTACACAGCTGTTAATATCTCCCCTTGTCTCACCTGGGCCAGGAAGTGGTGTGTGTATATGCCTAATTATATAATATAAAAATGTAATATATGTATTTTCAACAAAAATTATTTAAAAATTGAAAAAATAAAATGTAAAAATTGATATCCATAATTTTCACCTTTGAAAGGAGAGGATTATTTCACTGAGAAAACTACCTTGGACAGAGTTTTCCAGGCTACAAGGTACATAAACAACTGTTACACAATTCATGCCAGGAAAAAAAATTTTTTTTTCTCCCATTTGAGGATTCCAGCCAGAAATATAGGATCTGGCTACTCTCCCTGGTAAAACTAGCAAGCCAGGAGTTTCTTTTCCATACGTTGTCTAATTTTGCTGCTTTTACTCTTGTTCAGGAGAATATTCAGCAAGAAAAAGAACAGATTCACTATTTAAAGGATCTCACGGGTCTATCAGAAATAAAAGCTGTGAGAAATGGTTGCTTCATTTTTCAGTTAAAACGTTAAAAGAAATTTACTTAACTGAAAAATTAAAGTCTTTCAGAAAGCAGCTTCGTTTATGAGATGATCATTTTTATATTGTGAAGTATATAAAAGAAGTCATGCTATCCTCAGTTTTCAGATGGAAATCCATGTTTTAGGTTTGAAAAGAGGATAATCTTGGAAGGATGCTTTCGCCATCTTTCTTCCATTATCTCCAGTCAAATACAGTCACAACAGATCACTTTAATTGGATTGAAATGATCTGTTAGACATTTGTCTGCTTATATTAACACACTGAGGGTAATCCCTTAGCTGCCAAGTCGTATAGAGAAGTCCTAATAATTTACCAGTTGACTCAATTTCTTTCTTTTACCAATCTCTTTCCATTTGTTGTCAGGTTCTATGATTATATTCAAATGCACGTGCCCAAGCACACGCATTCAATATACAGAAACAGTACAAAGGCAACTATGAAGATTTACTCATGGCACTTAACCTCTCTGAACCTCAGTTTTCTCATTTATATATGGAGATAATACTTGCTGACTTCTTAAAAGGGCTTTTGATTTTAGGAACCATTGCAGTCCTGCCAGGTGTCCTAAAGCATGTTATAAAGTGGAAGGTGTGAGCATGTTATAAAACATATATTATTATTATGAAACTGGTTTCAATCCTCTTTTCTATGCCATCATAGATGGGCCTAGCAGAGCAGCATCATTAATAGTACTATATAATTTAAAAATCTCTAACATGTGTTTGTTGTTTTAGAATATAATCCAGTATTGATTTTTTTTTTTTTTTGCATACATTTAATGTCTTGTGCTATTCTCTTTCCCAAATCAAGTCTGAGGAGAAAAGATGAAAGTCAATGAGAAAGACAAGAGCAGAATCATGTATGGGCAGGAAAAAGGATGCTGTTTAGTCTTTCATTCATGCCTGACTCTTTTGCGACCCCATGGACTGCAGTCTGCCAGGCTCCCCCGTCCGTGGGCTTCTCCAGGCAAGAATGCTGGAGTGGGTTGCCATTCTTCTCCAAGGGATGGAATCTGAGTCTCCTGCATTGCAGGTGGACTCTTTACCCCATTTACTAACAAGGAAGGCATTACATCTTTTCCACCTTATTTTCCCCTACTATCCGCTCAAAAGTGTTTTTTCCCATCTCTCTTTCTCTTTTTCTCTTTCCTGTTGATTGCCAAGGTGCTGAATACACAGAAAAACCACCCAAAGAGTCCAAATTCCTTTTCCATTTCTGGAGGCCAAGCTGTTTTGGATCAACCAGTGGGAGGAGGTCTGGAAGATAAATAAGGCTGGACCCTCTCCAGAGCATGGCTTTCCAAAAGCTCTCTCAGGGGTGGGCTTGAAGTCACAGCAGGCTAGATGAGGACCAGGCCCCTTAATCATGACTCGAAAGAAACCCAAGTCCATGCTTTGATTTCAAGAAATTTCTCTAGAGTGGTTGCAGAAACTGTGGAAGATGCTCCTTCCACCCCTGCCTATAAATTTAAAACCACTAATTTAAAAAGTAAAGAACTAAACATTAGAACAATGGGGAAAACTTAGAAACTTTTCAGAAATGTAAAATATGTAATCTGCCCATTAAAATGAAACCTCATCATGACATATGATTTCTTTTCTCTTTAGAGGAAACACACTCACTTTGCAAAGATGAAATACCATTTGAGATACAATACTAGTTTCTTTACTCATATACTGGAGGATGCGTCTGTGTTCACAAAATATATAAGTGCATTTCTCCCCAGTGTCATCATATTTCCATATATATATATATATATATATATATATATATATGACTGAGAGAAGGAAAGACAAAGCCACAAGCTAAAAGCAAAATACACATACAAGCCACAGACACACGGAAACACTAACCAATTCATTTCCTGGCTACGAATTTTGTTGTTGGTTTGAAATGCAGAGAGGAAGGAGTTAAGGGAGGTTTGTTGAAAGCCTATGTGCAGATAATTTTGTACATTTTGTTGAGTTTTAAAGACCCCCATGCTTCAATGACTATTGTTAAAAACATACTGAATTGGTTATGACAGCCTGTGGGTTCGTTTACACCACAGTCTTAAAATTGGGAAATTCAGTTTGGAAATTTGATCAATATTCATGCCATCTCATATCATAATTCAATTGGCAAAAATGCAGTAGAAAACTCCCCAGGGCAATCCTGAAGAACAACTTACATGGTGGTGCTTTAACAGGTATAAACCTCCGGCTTGGAACCACTGATGGGGCCTGGTGGAAGCCACAAGGGCTTCCAGGTGACTTAAGTGAGGGGTTAACTGTGATGGAACAGAAATGAGAACATTAAAATGAATATGTCAAGGCGAAAAATCAAGATTTTTTTTTTAAACTCTCCAGAAGCACTCTCCCCCAAAAGCATAAAGAACTGTCAAAATAGGATCTTGCTTAAAACACAAAAGGTATTTTCAAAGCGAGGATGACATTTGCATACAATATGTGCTGACAACGGATGATATGCTGAAAATGTCTTACTTGTAGATTGAGTCTATATGACATCAAAAGCCAGGGAAAAAAAAAAGAAAAAGATGGAAAATTTTAGATCGAAAAATATTTCTTGATGTCTTTCTCTAAATAATTTAAATATTCACCTATTAGCAAATACTAGAATTTTAAATTTATATAGGATTATGACCTCTGAACAAGGATGGAGCATGTATAGGATAGTGGCTGGACCAGTATTTGTTAATTACACAGCCTATGTTGGAAATATAGCTACCAATATAGTTTCAACTGTTAGGTTGCCAGAATCTTTATGAATTTAGTTCTGGTATTTTTATTCTAAAGTGTTCTCCCATGTGGCCCACCACCAGATTTTGGGTTATGGCCACCTTATATTAATTCCTAGATTATTTCTTCATTTTGGGGACAGAAACACGGTTCGAAGCCCACTTTGCTAAAGTTCAATTTCAATAAAATATCTGGTCTTTAAAAAATAAATGTCATGGCAAATCCTTTAAAAGATCAAATATTCTAATATTATTCACCTGATTCTCTGAGCTTAAAGTTGGCTAACTTTTAGCAGGGAATAGAAAAAATGAAAATTTGTTTTTGAAAAAGAAAATTTAAAGAGAAAACTGCTTGTCTACTACATGGAACAAAGGCATAGTGTCCTTCCCCCATTCCACCTTATTTTGATAAAGATTTGTGCAAATGAAATCAAGAACTGCTTAAAAATGTTAACATGTTTCTGCAGCAGTGTAACTGCATTTGAGCCAAGGTAAGGTACAGAACAACTGTGCCTTTCACTGAGAATGCTAAGTAACTGGACACCTGTAAATCTTCATTATTTTTGATTAAGTGAAGGGGTAAAACAAAATTCTGCCAAAAGATACGCAGAGAGAGTGAGGCTAACTCACTCTGAAGCATTGTCATTCTGATGGTTCTGGGAGATAAAATCCACTGATATAATTTTTCTATTCACTAAAGAGAGGTCTCTCCCAGTCTCTCACATGGGAGCTCAAAACTTATCCTAAATAACACCATATAAGAATAATTTCCCAAGAATAAAAAGAAGAAAAACATTCTTCATGTGATACCCCACATAGAGCCACAGATTACTATTTTCTATCACACACTATTCATTACCAGTTACTTAAAGGAAAACTAAAAATGGGGGGAATTATGGTCTTGGTATACTCATAGAATGTACACTGCACCATCTGCTAGCTATTAGGTAATTACAAAAAATATCACATAATGTGATCATAAAGCTACGATTTTTACCTAACCTTTTGACTTGGAAGTAAACGTTTCTACCTGTCAAGTGGTCTCTGGCTAGCAGCTAGCGTGAACCTTTTCCGACGCACAGTTTACTGTCCATCTAAGGGGGCTCTGGCTCCAAGGCAATATTCCCACATTGGGACACTGCTTGGAATGGCTGCGCTCTGAGTGATCCCAGAAGAGACTGCAGGAAGAAGGGAAGAGCGAGGAAAAGATCCGGCTGTCAGAGCCCTAAACTGTTCCAACAGCAAAGAACTGAGCCCAGCCACTGCTCTTCTCTATCAAGCTGACTTTTCGCAAGCCACCAAAATGAAAGATGCTCCTAAAGGCCAGAAGACGTGGGTTCTGAGTCCTCGTTTTCATTTAATCCAGTCACATTTCAACTCGAACTCTCTAAAATGTGTTTCAGGAAATAGAACAACCCAGTCTGTCCAGAGGTATATTGAGTATTCCATTTAAAGTAGCAAAAATCTTGACAAATAATACAAACGAGATTTTTCAAATCAGGGGTTTCTTTTTCTTTTCTTTCTCTCTCTCTCCTTTTTTTTTTTAGGAGAGTGAGCAGACTTTACCGTTAGACTGAGTGACAGTAGAACTTGATAAATGTCAATTTGCATGAGTTTGCAATGTAAACTGAAACAATTATTTTAAACCATCACTTGGATATTTTAAAAATGGATTTTGGAGAAGCACGATCATATGTGTTTTCTTAGGTTGGATTTCAACTGCCACCATTCGAAGCTTTCCGATTTTAACTTTCACAATGTGGTTTTGACAAATGCATTTGTTGACAATATTCAGATTAATAGAAATGAATTCTGTTTCCTCATTTTCAACTACTGAATTTCTATTCAAAATATATCTTAGTTGTGCTTGGAAAACTGGTCAACCACTTGTAAAAGAATGAAACTAGAACACTTTCTAACACCATACACAAAAATAAACTCAAAATGGCTTAAAGATCTAAATGTAAGACCAGAAACTATAAAACTCCTGGAGGAGAACATAGGCAAAACACTCTCCGACATAAATCACAGCAAGATCCTCTATGACCCACCTCCCAGAATATTGGAAATAAAAGCAAAAATAAACAAATGGGACCTAATGAAACTTAAAAGCTTTTGCACAACAAAGGAAACTATAAGTAAGGTGAAAAGACAGCCCACAGATTGGGAGAAAATAATAGCAAATGAAAAAACAGACAAAGGATTAATCTCAAAAATATACAAGCAACTCCTGCAGCTCAATTCCAGAAAAATAAATGACCCAATCAAAAAATGGGCCAAAGAACTAAACAGACATTTCTCCAAAGAAGACATACAGATGGCTAACAAACACATGAAAAGATGCTCAACATCACTCATTATCAGAGAAATGCAAATCAAAACCTCAATAAGGTACCATTACACGCCAGTCAGGATGGCTGCTATCCAACAGTCTACAAGCAATAAATGCTGGGGAGGGTGTGGAGAAAAGGGAACCCTCTTACACTGTTGGTGGGAATGCAAACTAGTACAGCCGCTATGGAGAACAGTGTGGAGATTCCTTAAAAAACTGGAATTAGAACTGCCATATGACCCAGCAATCCCACTACTGGGCATACACACCGAGGAAACCAGATCTGAAAGAGACACGTGCACCCCAATGTTCATCGCAGCACTGTTTATAATAGCCAGGACATGGAAGCTACCTAGATGCCCATCAGCAGACGAATGGATAAGGAAGCTGTGGTTATACACCATGGAATATTACTCAGCCGTTAAAAAGAATTCATTTGAATCAGTTCTAATGAGATGGATGAAACTGGAGCCCATTATACAGAGTGAAGTAAGCCAGAAAGATAAAGAACATTACAGCATACTAACACATATACATGGAATTTAGAAAGATGGTAACGATAACCCTATATGCAAAGCAGAAAAAGAGACACAGAAGTACAGAACAGACTTTTGAACTCTGTGGGAGAAGGTGAGGGTGGGATGTTTTGAAAGAACAGCATGTATATTATCTATAGTGAAATAGATCACCAGCCCAGGTTGGATACATGAGACAAGTGCTCAGGCCTGGTGCACTGGGAGGACCCAGAGGAGTCGGGTGGAAAGGGAGGTGGGAGGGGGGATCGGGATGGGGAATACATGTAACTCTATGGCTGATTCATATCAATGTATGACAAAACCCACTGAAGTGTTGTGAAGTAGCCTCCAACTAATAAAATAAAATAAAATAAAAAATACAATGCCAGATAGTTTACATGAATGAAGAAAATGAATTTTAAAATAGCCTACACTAATCAAGGCACTGTTACTGATAAGTTTTCATATTTTTTTTTTCTTATGCACAGTGACTAACAACACTATGTTTGCAAACATATTAGGTGTTCCCTCGATGCATTTAACAATTAAAATTGTTAAATGATAAATGATAAATCAATTATCATTCACTAGTTAGATTGTGTAATGTGAAATTGCCAATAGGGGACCATTTTTTGACCTACCAAAATGGCTTAATCTATTTTGGTAGAATACCCTCTGTGGGGCAGCAAAAGTCATGGGCTTTGAAGTCACCTACTGCCTGACTTTAAACAATTTATCCTCTCTAAGCCTCAATTCTCTCCTTTATAAAATAGGAATAATAATAATACTTACTCATTAGGGTCAGCAGGCAGTTTAAGTGAGATAATGTATGAATTTGCACAATGACTTACAACCAGGAAGCTATCAGAAATTACTGCAAAAACTGGAAGTGCTATAGTAGCTTATATAACACATTCAATTGGAATTTCAGTTAAAACATCTTTCAAAGACTAAAGGGTTCATCTGAACATCAAATACGTTCTTTCTTCCATATATCCAAGATGATAGCCATAATCAGAGGATATTGTTTGAAATAGATTTTGATGTCAGATTTACTTGGGTTGGGACCCCTACTCTGCTTCTTTTAATATACGTAACTGCGCAAGTAAGTTGGTCGTCCATAAAATAAGACTGAATACATGTAAGAAAATGCAATGAAAGCACTTAAAACATTGCTGTCCATATAGAATACATCACACAAATGCTACCTGTTACTCACTGTTATTGTGACGGTTCTCTAACTTAAGTTCTTTATTTTTTGACTCAGCTCCAAGGAAACAATTTTATCACCCCTGACATGTTTTCCATATTTAATTAAAAATATTTTCTTAGGCAGAATACCTTCTTCTTTATGGGACTTTTAATACCTATTACATTATTAAATTTTTTTCCTGCCACAGATATATAAAGAATGATTTAAAAGGGCTATTCCAAATAATATCACAAAATAATAGTTAATTATATTATGGACTGAATAAAAGCACAAAAATTAGGCCAGACTATCTGGATCTAAGTCTCAGTTCTACCATATCTTGCCTCTGTAGCCTTGGGGAAATTATTTAGTATCTCTGAGCCCCAGATTCCTCATCTGTAAAATGGGTATAATAATGTCACCTGTCTTATAGAAGGATTATAAAGTTTAAAAGAGTTAATGCATGTAAAATGCTTTGGACAAGTACCTAACACATAGTAAGCCCAGTAAGTTAGACAATCACATTAAATATATCACTTTAAGAATACCAAGACATGTGCCATAATCTTACTTTATGGTACTTTATCTTACACGGTGAATCTCACACAGGGCACGTCTTTGCTTTGGCAGTGATATTCAGATAATCACTTTGCAGAAAAGTTATGGATTGAGATGACAATGAAATTTAAAAATGCACTGAAACATCGATTATGTATATACACAAAAAAATAGGTGTTTGAACCACACCCATTTTCATTGCAAAAGGATTTTGGCTATGAAGATGGTCAGTGGAGTTCTTTAATGGGATGCAAGTCTGTCATTGTTCTAGAAAAGATCTGGATTGTTTACAGGAATTTAAGTATGGCAGCACTGTCTGAACAAGACGGCTAAATGCTATTAATAGGAATCACCACTCAGTTCAACATTTATTGAACACCAACTACACACCAGACACAGAACCAGAAGCTCAGAACTCAACAGTAATTGAGAAAGAAAAAACTAGGGGAAGAAAGATCAAAGAAGGGATTTTCAGCAGAGAATAGAAACTTCATAGACTCAGACCACCCAAAGACTTGAAGGGATTGAAGCTACATCCTCATCTCCAGCTCTAACTTTCCTTCCCTCATTCACAATTAAGTGTTCATTTCCAGTGAATGTTTTATTACTTTCAAAGGTGAGTTTTCAGAGGGGATTTCTGAAGAGAGACCCCCTAGTCTTAGAAAAGTATCTAGAGATCAATGGAATCTGAGATCTGACTGAGAGTCAGAAGTGAACTAGTGTCCTTTGCAGTCAAGATTACTCTGTTGTGTATTCAGGGTATGGATAACAAGACCTGCTTGTGAAAATCAATATCCTAGAGAATCAAGGAAAAGTTACTTTTGTACCTGAAGCCTATAGAATCCATAGATTTCCGTGACCCTACCGTCTAGAGACAACTTGATTCAAATTTTCTACTCCATGACTCTGCTACCATTATAAAAAGAATATACAATGATCTTTTTGATACATTTGGATTGGCTCTAGGAAATTGGGAAACTCTTTTTTTTTTAAATCACATAGATTAAAACACAGCACCTTTTTAAAAAAGCAAAACAGTAGTACAAGGAGGACTCAACAGAAATCTCTATCTGACCTTTTTTTTTCTCTGCATCTTTTTAAAAAAGCTAGACAAGTGGTCATTTAGTGAAGATGGAGCTTGCCACAATTCAACACAATTCAACTCCTCATTTTGGAGGCATCATATTTTCTTTTTTTCATTAATAAAGATTGAGTCAGTCACTTGTACCACACTTTGTTTTAATGACATTTGTTCTCAGAAGTCAACCAGACTAAGTGCCTGTTCTTGTCGACTAGGAAAGCTCTTGAAAATACCATTTACAACCCCGCTGCCCACGTGACAAGGCAGCTCTTTGCACTTCATTTGCACTCTAGTTCAGAGCTACTTCTTCAAAAGTTTCTGATGTGTCCTTTCACCAGCAGAGTTTCACGCCTGCTATCAAGATAAATGATTACACTCTTGCAGACACCTTCCTTATCTCTAGCTGGAATTTCATTTGTGTACCATGATTTAGTGAAAGGGTGATACAATAGAAAATTAATGTATTTGTTTTGTTCTCAAGAATGTGGATAACTTAGAAAAATCTACAATGCATTCTTACAGACTGATGACATCTACAACCCTCATTACCCTCAAATCTCTAACTCTACAGATCAACTTAATTGTAAGTAAGACTGCCTTTTATTCATAAACATTATGATGTTAACAATACAATCACGGTCCAAGTTTAAGCGCCTTGTTTATGCTATTTCTACTACACTTTATATACATTTAGAGAAGATTACCTAGAGCTCGTGAGGGGTGTTTTAAAAAATAAATATGATAAATAGAATTTAAGCTCCTGAAATGAATGTTTATTATGGACACCCCAAAATATGTGTTTCTCACCAAGAAGGGAATGAAATTAAATCTTCCTATCTTATGGCATATTTATGCCATATCTTCCTTATCTGTAAAGTGGGAAAGATAATGCTGTTGATAGCTTCTATAATGATTGAATGAGATCATATGATTAAAGAGATCATATTTAAAGATCTTCACATATTACAATATGATATGAATCCAGTTCTTCAAATTTTCAAAGGATATGGCTAACCTACAGACCAGATGTTGGGCCAAAGAAATCTACTGGTTATACTATAATTAAATTTATTTCATTTTCTTTGGCTACCTGATGCGAAGAACTGACTCATTTTAAAAGACACTGATGCTGGGAAAGATTGAAGCCAGGAGGAGAAGTGGAAGACAGAGGATGAGATGGCTGGATGGCATCACTGACTCAATGGAGATGAGTTTGAGCAGACTCGGGGAGTTGGTGATGGACAGGGAGATCTGGTGTGCTGTGGTCCATGGGGTCGTGAAGAGTTGGACATGACAGACTGAACTGAACTGAACTGGGGACCCCAGAATACACACATATCTAAGAAACACTAGGAGTCAAGAAACAAGAATTATCTCTCTTATTTCCAACAAGTGATCTACTATGCTTCCCTAATACACTCAAATTTCTGTGTAGATTTAAACCCTAGTTACCTATATGGCACATATTTCTCCCTCTCATTTAAGAAAAGCTACATTTTTTCTCTCTAGACAATAGCCAAAATATATATATATATATATATAGACAGAGAGAGACTAACTTTTAAATGCTATTTCATAGTGGGGTTTGTTTGCTGATTAGAATTTTTGGCATGCAAATAGAGTTTAAGAAGCAATGTTTCTATTACTGAGATGACATTAAATATGCCTTCATATGGATTGTACTGTATCATTTAGTAACTCTTCCTAATGAGACATTCACAAACAGCTCTCAGAAGGCAATAAATCACCATTGTATTGAATTGAATCGAGATAATAATTAAGCCCATTCAAAACAATCATGTTCGTTATGAATTATGAAAAGCCTATCTTAATTTCTTTACACTTTTTTGGGGTATAATAGCTTCATTCTGAGGATAAAAATAGTTGTAGCCAAATCTTTAACAGTATAATTAGGGGAAAAGATGACTAAATGGCTCTGGAATGTATTAGTGGGTGGTATGGTAATTCATGTCATTTTTTTTTTTTTTCAGTTTGCTTTTTATCCCATGTTTTATCACTTCCATATAACATTTGAACTGACTCATAGGTTATATGATATTCTGAAATATGGTGCAACTATAGTACTAAATGCACTCTGCTTTATTCAATTACTTAATAAGTTCTTAGAAGTTCTTTGGAAGCTTAACAGAATATCCACTTATAATAGGACTGCCAATTACAGGGAAGGTCTAGTTTTCCTGGAGTAGGAAACAGTTTTCCAACTAAACTTACAGACAAATGCTTTTAACTGCTAATCAATGTGTAAATCCTCTAGTGGAATGCCTGCGTGCTTCAGATCTGTAACATCAAGCAAAAAGACAAGGAATCATAGGATGGATAGGGTTCTGAGGTTCATGGTGTGGTCTCCACATCAGACTTTATTTCTTTCAATTTTGAAGTAAAGAAAAAACCTGCCTCCTCCGGTTGGCACTGCATCTGGCCCGTCCAGCATCTCCAGTTACCCGGACCACGATCAACAACATCTATTTGTGACTGGTGATCTTTTGCACCATTAGGTCTATCTTTGGGAAGTCGAAATTGATTTTCTTCCACTTGTCACACTGAAATCTCAACTCCGTCCTTTCGGTTACACACTCTCCAAGAGTTCAGTGGTACAGGGATCAAAGGATTAGGCAGCGGCAGCTTTAAGGGGAGCTAGCAGTGTGAGAAGACAGTGGAGGCAATCTATTTCAGCTTCAGACGGAGCACCGGCTAAGTGGGTGAGCAACATGTAAAGTGCTCACTTGACATAAGTTTTTTTTTTTTTTTTTTTCAAATAGTTGAGATAAACAGAGTCTGATGGCTGACCTTTTATTATTACTTGGAGCCCCAAACACTTGAGCAGAGGGGGCCAAGGGGCGCCTGCGGGGACCCCAAGCATGCTCTTAGCTGCTGTGTAATATTTGCAGCTGCCGCATCCCCTTCCACTTGTTTGTTCCACTTGCCTCCCGATGTGCCTGGTGTCTGATTTCCAGCTCTGGAAACCATGCGGAGGCCCTGAAGAGGGGGTGGGGGTCAAGCCTGTATTTTAACTGCAAAGGAGCACAGCACAGCGGGCTCCCAGGGAGCCACGCACAACTCACTATGCATCTCAGCTTTGCTTGCAAAATGTAAAAACCTTGTATAAACCTTATGAAAGAGATAAGGGAATCCCTATGCATTTATATCTCCCATTCCATGTCTAAAAGTAGTCTAATAATGAGAAGAAAAGAATATGCATTCACAGCAGTTGAGAGATACGGATTGTACATTTTAATTAACTTACTAAATAGACATTAGCACAACCATTTGCTGTATTTCACGTGTGCCAGGAGCTGTGCTACATGTTTAACATATTAGAACCCTTTTAATCCTAGTGACAAACCTGCCAGGAATTATAATGTCTCTGATTTACAGATGAATGAAATAAGGGCCCTGCATGGATTGAGGAATCTGTGCAAAGTCACATGACAAGTAAAGCAGCAGTTTTCAAAGAATTAAAAACCACAACAAAATGTATTTAAAATATATATTTTTTGGTAAAGCAGAAAGTATTTCAGTAGTATGAACCACAGTATGCCTCACTGTGATGAGATTCAATGCTGAAAGCATTTAAAAAATTAATTTCAGGATATTTTCCTGATGCAAGGATTTAGGACCCTTTAAACAAATTAATAAGCTGAATTATTTGATTATGATTTTTTATAGGTAGCAGTAGACATACCATCTGAATAATCTACCAAGTCTTAAGTGGTTAACATTGGGGATTTCTTTTCATGTACACACCAAATTTCTTTTCAAATTCAGAATCAGAATATAGCCTATATTTCTGACATATTTCTTTATGTAATTAAGTGATTTTCAAATGGAAAAGGGAGACACAGCATAAATATAAGACATACTGGAGTGGTTAATATTTAATTATGGCATAATTAATCATAGGAGCTCATATGAATCTCATTTATGTGTGCTCTCCCCCAAAATGCCATCTTTAATTTCAACCAGAAAAAAAGACAAAAGTATAATAAACAACGTGGGCACTGTATTTATAATGCTAGTAAACAAGCGCCACATCCTTTGTTCATGGGTTTGAGCTCGATGAGTATTATCTTTAGTTTTCAGAAGAATTCTGGTTCTAGTCCTTGTTCCAGGGAGAAACAAACTTTCAAAGGAGGCCTGCTACTATGCCTTGTGGGGTTTTGACATTTCCTCTGAGGATGGGATTTGAGGGGCAGTGATAGTGCAGGGCCTGTGATGACTCTGGTTGGTCCTGATTCACCCCGCCACCCCACTTCTCAGAGGTCACCTGTGGGGGAGGGGAAGGAGTAAAGACAGCGGGTGATGGCATTCCTGGGGTCTTGTGTGCTCAGTCGCTCAGTTGGGTTCAGCCCTTAAAACCCCATGGACTGTAGCCTTGGGATTTCCCAGGCAAGAATACTGGAGTGGGTTGCCATTTCCTACTCCAGGGGATCTTCCTGACCTAGGGATCCAACCCCAACTGATGTCTCTTGTGTCTCCTGCGTGGCCAGGTGGATCTCTTTACCACTAGCGTCTCCTGGGAAGCCCTATTCCTGAGATCATGTAGAGTTCGATAAACATTTACAATTAGGTGAAACACCCTTGGGCTTCCCTGGGGGCACAGACAGTAAAGAATCTGCCTACAGCGCAGGAGACCTGGGTTCAGTCCATGGGTTGGGAAGATCCCCTGGAGGAGGAAATAGCAACCCACTCCAGTATTCTTGCCTGGAGAATGCCACGAACAGAGGAGCCCAGCGGGCTGCAATCCATGGGGCTGCAAAGAGTTGGACATGACTGAGCGACTAAGCATGCACGCATGAGACATCCTAGGTGAAAACTCAGTTCTCTCTTAGGAAGGTCACTGTTTCTGCTAGGAACCATCTACGGGGGGAGGGTATCCAGATGGAGGAAAGAGCATGAGTGACATCAGAGGCGTGGGGAAAGTGCAGAATACGGAAGGCGACGAGTCAGAAGATCTGCTCGGTAGAATAAAGAGTGCAGGAAATAAGCTTAAAAACAGGTTCTGTTACCAACCAGCTAGTAGGGAGCCTTAGTAGGGCCGAGAGCTCAATGAACCAGGAGTTTTAAGAAGAGCGTGACAGTGATACACAAAATAAAGCTGGAGAAGAAATTGGAGGCAGCAAGACTACTTTAAAAAGTTGTGTACACACCCACCATATCATAGGAGCCAGATGAACCCCACGATTATAAAATAAACACATATGGGAATACAAGTAAAATAATTAAAATAACAATAAAATATTTGAAGGACTGGGATACAGTGAAAGGGGAATAAAGAGTGATTACAAGGCTTGTAGCTTTGAGATGGGTTCATAGGAAAGCAGCTAAATAAAATGGGTTCAGAGAAATGGATGAAGAGAAGCATATTTGGAAGGAATTTTTTTTTATTTTCAATTTTGATAAGTCGAATGAGATAACTGCTGGGAATCCAAGTGAAGTTAGTTGGTTAGCATCTCAGACCACCGAGAATGAGGTTTTTATTTTTTTTTGAGTGTGAGCAGTCGGGGCTGCAGTTGTAGACACAGCAGGAAACTCAAAAGGTGAGCCCTGAGGGCAGGCGCAGGGTGGGCGCACAGGTCGGAGGAGCCGGCAGCCAGAAGGCCGCGGGCAGACGCTGCCGCCTACTGGGGGCGTCTGCAGCCTGGGGCTGAGAACGGGGAGACGCCCCAAGGGAACAGAAGGGCTGCTGGCGGAGGGTGGAGGCGAGCGAAGTCAGGGCGACGCGGCACCGCAGCTGCTGAACAACCTCACACTCGGTCTCAGGCCAGCGGGGTGTGGAGCAGGTACAGATGGAGACGCAAGTCAGCCAGATCTCCCCCTGCTCCTCAGGTGACCTCACCCCCAGCGTCTCACCATGAGAAACGGAGCCCTAGCTCGGAGCTCCCAGCTTCTCAGTACTCAACACCCACACGTACAGGCAGGCCGATTCGTTCCTACCTGCAGAGCCTTCAGACCCGCTCACAGCCGTAGACTCCAGACCCAGGTAAGGACCTATTTACCTCCTGGACTCCTAAGCCCAGTTAATACCTGCTTCTGATGGTATAAAATGAAGTTGCAAAATGACTAACAGCATCTGAAGAAATTATCTGCTGGACTAGGTAACGATTCTCTCTAGAACCTTCCCCAGATCCCACTTTGTTCATGAAACAAAGTGGAGGTATTTGGGGAACAGGAGTTGCCAGTGGTGACAAATGACAGGTAGGCGTTTAAGATAACAAAGACTGAGGATCTGAAAGAGTATTATGGCAATCTGGGGGGTGTACCCTGAACAGATGGTGAGAACAAGCACGAAATTGTAGAAGAATGTGAAAGCTTGGTGGCGGTGAAGGCAAGGGGGTGCATTTGAAGAGCCTAACTTTGAAGCAGGTAATGGGGGGGTAGTGGGAGTAGAGCAGAGTCAAAATAATGTTTACTTTTAAAAGGAGGGAGCTGAGTCTATCTGAAGGCTGGAGGGAAAAAGTCCAGGAAAGTGCTGGATTTCCTAAAGAAAGGGGATACACTTTGCCAGCTAAATCAAGGATGTAAGAACAGCAGGGTAAGGCTAATCAGACAAGCTTAAGAATATGCGAGGAAGCCCCAAGAATCTGATCATTAAATAAACCAACTCGGTGATGTGACATCAGATGTCCCCAAGCCCACACTTGAAGAAAATCCAATTCATAAGAGAGGCACACTACCGTCTTGCAAAAAAAAAAATACCTGTAGAAGTTTGGTTTCTTTCTTATTGAGCACCTATCAACTATCCTTGATCTAGACTCTTGACCCACAAAGCCTAAACTATTTAGTATTTGTCCCTTTACAGATGGAGAAAGCAATAGCACCCCACTCTAGTACTCTTGCCTGGAGAATCCCAGGGATGGTGGAGCCTGGTGGGCTGCCATCTATGGGGTCGCACAGAGTCGGACACGACTGAAGTGACTTAGCAGCAGCAGTAGCAGCCTTTACAGAATCAGTCTGTTGATTCCTGCCTTAGCATCTTGATTAAGAAGTAACTTTTATTGCCCAGACCAGAGAACCACAGGCAGATTCACAGAAAACGGTGTGTTCGGGTACGTCTAGATTTGGCATCTGACTTCTTAACGATGTGATTGCTGCAAGATGGTCCAATGCTTTTTATTTTGAACAGGCAAGTTCCTTTACTCCTCACAAATATTTAACATCATAAAGCATTTATAAAGTACAAAGTCTGTTGCTAGAAAAGGCATGTTAGACATTAACTCTGTGCTTAAGCAGCTTGCATTATTAAAAAAAATACCTCCAGTAGACAAGGAAAGGACAGCTTTCTTTTGCATCACTTACATTTTTAAAGCTGGTGAAACTGACTGCAATGTTTGGGGGAAACACACTAGTCTCCTACGACACAGGTATTTTCTTCCCAACCATGTCAGCATCAGCATCTTTAACCAGATGAACATTTAGGAAGAGCGTAAGAGCAACGCTGACACTGCTGGGGAGGGATTTCGACCACAGCTCTGATGCCTCTGACACAGGAAGTGGGTAAAGGCAAAGCTTTGGGTAGACCATAATACAGATGCCTGGGCTTTAGAAATCTGGCATATGTAGGGACCCAACAGTTCATTTACTTAAAGGATTTCTGATCATATTTTCCAACCTTTAACATAAGGGAAACTTTTCAGACACGCCCCCCGCCCCCCTTCTGCTTTAATAATGGTCCTTGAAAAAGCTTCTTCCTTGTTATTTTTTATGAGATGTGTAAGTTACTAATGTGGCAGCTTCAATTTGTAATCTGGACTTTCTGAATAAGCACCAGAAATATCAGCTATACTTTTCAAAACAGCTCTGCCACTCTGTGTAGATCTTTTTATGCAGGTTGGGAGAGATGGTCACCTTGAACAGAGAGCACATGTGTGGAGTACTCTTTATACAAGGTACTTAATTTCAAAAACGAAGTAAACAGCTTCATTTGTAAGTAAAAAACGTTTCCAGCTTAGTTATGACACGCCAAGTGAACCTCGAGCTGCTTAAATAAGTGTTTTCCAGCAGGCTGAACTATGAAAAGAACAAGAGGACATTTCCCCTCCTTGAATAAAGATAATCATTTTTATTGTTACCAGGTCAAAGATTCAGATTCCATGCAGCAACCTCTGGCTAAAGAACAGTGAGGCTTTCAGGTCAGAAGGTCCAAGATGGAGTCCCCTCAGAAGATAGCATAATAGTCCTAAAATAATAAGCAAACACGTAGCTTTCTTAATTTGCCCGGCTGGATTCCTGTAATAAGTACTTAACAACTGTAGGCTCTGAGCCGCTCAGCAGACATCAACAAGACCATTTGCCAGATGATTTAGCAAACAAATTTCTGAGAGGCTCACACGTAGGTTGAATGCATCACATAAGAAAACACGCAGGGAGTTAGAGATAATAATAGTAGAGTGGTGTTTTAAGAATTTTTTTTTTTTTAAGGATTCAGAATTTTGAGCTCTAGAGAATTCAGACAGATATGCCAAATTCTTTTTCTAACAGAAACTCCCCAAATTTGAATCCTCAGCCACTCCTGCTAATTTTTTATTCCTTGAGCAAATAACCTGAAATTGACTTCTTGGGAAGGGAGGGAGACAGGACAAAAGACTCTGGAATTGAGTTGCAAAGAAGGAAGAAAAGAGCAGAAATCACTAGGTTTGGGAGCAACTGACATTTAGCAAGGATGGGAAATGAAAGGTTCTCAACAAATATTTGTTGGATGAATGAATCCAAGTCCATGACACATATGGGAAATAGAGCCATCATAAAGAACATTGGCAGAATTCTCAAAAAATAGCAGGGGTTAGGAACGGGAGAGAGGCATTCATAAAGGAATCACTCACTAGTGTCAAGACTTCCAGCCTCGAACGTGGGGAGAGGGAGACATTCTCTCGAATCACAGGTAGTAAGCAGTCCCCTGGCTTTCTTCTCACAGCACTGGGCCACGATTGAATCTGAGATGCTTCTAAGTGGGGAAGATCAGGATGGCAGTAGCATTTACCATTTTAAGAATGAGAGCAGTCCTGAGGTTCTGTGAGGCAGGCCCATCCACAGAAAAGGAGAAAAAGCAGACTTATAGTGGAGCAAGGGCTCAGAAAGCCTATTCGGAGGATGAAGGGTAATTACTCATCACTTTACCTTATAATTAATCTGTACTCTATTTTCTGAAGTCTCCTTTCTAAACAGGAATGTGGACATTTTATTTGAAAGCGTAATACATACTTTATTGATTTATTTATATCTTTTGGCCACAGGACATGGGGGATCCTAGTTCCCTGACCAGGAATTGAACCTATGCTCCCTGCTGGCATTGGAGGTTAAGAACCTGCCTGCCAATTCAGGAGACATAAGAGATGCTGGATCGATCCCTGGGTGGGAAAGATCCCCTGGGGAAGGGAATGGCAACCCATTCCAGTATTCTTGCCTGGAAAATCCCATACAAAGAGGAGCCTGGCGGGTATAGTCCATGGGGTCACAAAGAGTTAGACACGGTTGAGGCGAGTTAGCACACTTCCGTATTGGAAGCACAGGGTCACAACCACTGGGCCCCAGGGAAGGCTCTGGAGTGTGGACATTTTAAATGAGAAAAAAGCAAAGCAACAATTTTTATTCGATGCCAAAATTAGTTTAGCTGACTTTTTGTTTTCATTTTAAATATTCCTTCTTTCGGCAAACTGTTTAAATTACCAAGTTGCTTTGACATCCTTTGGCCTGCCTGGGAGGACAGAGTACCCAGTGGTGGAGGAGAGGCCTGTCCGCATTTCGAAGCTGAGAAGCGTGACTTCTCAGAATTAATCGCCGGTTTGCTGAACGTTTTCATATTCTGCCTAATCCACTTTAAGGGTATGCAAGAGCAAGAAGGGGGCTTCAGAACCTGATGTGAGAGGAAAGCAGCCACATGGACTCCTTGCAGACGCTCCCCTGAGCTTCCCAGAAAGAAATTTACACAGGGGGAAGACAGCATTCGATTTTGAGAAGAGGAATCTGCAAATAAATAAATACACAAATAAATAAAAGGTTCACGGCGTCATCTACAGGAAAATGACGCGCCAAGGGCACAATGAACGAAAGTGAAGCTTTGGAATGAGCTAGGCTGCCAGATGTTGCCTGCTGATTTGGGTGGGGGGGCACCCACGAGGGAAAAGACTGGTGTAAGTCAGTCATAGAAATACTCCACTGCAGCAGGGAGGAAATTTATTCCGGGGGAATCCTGCGTGCCAGGGTGCCAGGGTCCTGGGGCCAGCCCCATGGAGAGGCGGGGATCAGAGGCACACGTGAGAGGTGTGAGGCGGGCTGCGGGACCCTGAGTGGCGCCTTAGCCTTTCGGAGGCCCGCGTTTCCATGCGTGATGATGCAAACAGCTCAGTTTAGGATTTGATGATTTCTTAATTAAATGTAAAGGACTATTTCGCGGAGGTGAATTGTTTTAGTTAGGACAGCGATATGTACAAAGAGAAGGAGAGTTGTGAAAAGGGCAGGATTAGAAGGAGGGCGTGAGCCAAAAAGGAGTGAGAGTGTTAACATTTGTATTTTTAAGCCGCGGCCAAATTGTGTTTTCAGAGTTACCACTGAAGTGGGAATTAAATGACCCAATGAGCGTTAAGAGAATTGTTTGTAGACTGTGTTTTGCTGTAGACGGGATGATTTTCAATTCAAGAAAGCTGGAGAGAATGAGCAAGAGGCGGAATCTTATTGGAGGAAGAAGCTGAAATTGGAAAGTCCCAAAGCTTCCTGGGGAGTGGGAACCAGTCAGACTCAGTGTTCCTAAAGAGCTTATGTGAAAATGTACTTTATAGACACATCTCTCACCAGATCATTTAACGCAGACATCTCGCTTTGTACCAAGGAGGAGAAAGGCAGTAATTTTAATTGAACAGAAAAATGTGCTTCTTTTTTTTTTTTAAATACTATTTGCATTTAAATATTATTTTCTATGAAAGTGAGTTTAACACTGGACTTCTGTATAAGCCTTGTAGGAGAATGTTTTCAGGAATCTGCCAGAGCCATTTCCTGCATCTCATTAAAATAATGACCAGGAAAGTAAATGTGTGAATGCAAAGATTGTAGTGTGTTGATTATGTGCAGTCGTTGAGCAGAACAGAGCCTGTGACACAATGATTAAGATAACCCGACTTGAATAGAAATGGTGAATTGCAAACGGAGCTGTGTGCAGAGCATCTAACAGACTCCTGTGAGGAAACTCAAATGTGTGTGATCACTTATTTATTTCAAGTGTATTTTCAAGATATATTCATTATGAATCATTCACTCTTTCAAAAAAATATAAATAAATATGAAGGAAGAAGGAAAAGCCTATTGTGAATTAGTTTGGACTAAGCGTTTTTACACATTTTCAATTTACTGTACCACACACACTTAAAATAACATTCTTACACATTCTGAAAATATTTGAACTCTTATGTGTGTGCACGCTCACTCAGTCGTGTCTGACTCTGTGACCCTATGGACTGTAGCCCAGGCTCCTCTGTCCATGGGATTCTCCAGGATTCTCCAGACAAGAGTACTGGAGTGGGTTGCCATTTCTCCAGGGGATCTTCCCCACCCAGGGATTGAACCCTAGTTTCCTGCATTAGCAGGCAGATTCTTTACCACCGAGTCACCTGGGAAGCCCATCTGAACTCTTACTTGGGCCTAAAGATAACACCCTGACAGTCGGCATGAGAATACCACCACCTGAAATCTGTGTCAGAATGAACTCCTTGTCACTCTCAGACTCTATCCAGCTGTCTCTGTATTCCTTAATTTTTTGGAACCCTGTGGCTCAAAACCTCAGCTTTGACGCTTTTCTTTCTATTGTCCCCACAGCCCACTAATTACTGAGTCCAGTTGACTTTCTTTCATACCTCTGCTCCCCTCCCATCACCATTAAGGCTCTGATGCGTCACTATCTCTGCCCTCCACTCATCACTATCAGGGCTCTGATGCCTCATTAGTGTTTAACTCTGATAGCAATGGCTTCTGGACCACCTCCCTGAATCCATTTTGCACTGTGGATGAAATTCATTTTCTTGAAACATGGCTCCTTTTTTTTTTCCTGTTATTCCTGGGCTCTAAAACTTTTCATGGCCTCAGGAGGTCTTCTGGGCTTCTACTGTGTTGGGGTGGGGGACTGCAGGCCATATGCCTGGGCAATGGTGAAATTGAGCAGCAGATGTCCTTCTGGAGGGGCTGTCGGCTGCGCCCAGGACGGGAGGCCACCTGCCAAAGAGGCTTCACTGGAACAAGAACTGCAGCAGATTCCTCCAGTGCAGCCACCGAAGCCCCTGCTCTCGGGCTGGGGAGGGGCGGCTGGAAAGAGGCGGGGGGGGGGCAGGGCAGAGCTGCAGAGTCGGAGTGCAGAGCCAAGTCTCTTGGCTCCAAGGCCTGGCCGGAAACAGGAGCTCGAGTCTCCCAACCCCCTTGTCATTTATCGAAGATCTTAAGGCAGTGCTCGGGCCTCAGGAAACCACGAGGCGTTCTTTGCTCTCTCTTCTTCAGGACATTTCCTTTCAATGTCTTTTTTTAAAAAGTCTTTATTGAGTTTTTTTTTTTTTAACAATACTGTTTCTGTTCCATGTTTTGGTTTTTTTGTCCCCGAGGCATATGGGATCTGAGCTCCCTGACCAGGGATGGGACCCTCGCCCCCGGCGTTGGAAGAGGAATCCAACCACTGGACCGCCATGGAAGTTCCCTTCCAATGTCTTTTCTCCTACCAGTGTTCAAGGTTGGGAGAGCGGCTGGAGGAAGCACATAGCATCTCTTTCTCTTCAACACCCTAAACATGAACCACACTCAGGGGAAGCTACCTCTCACCTTGAACTTGAGGTGTGAGTCATGTGATGGTTAAGTGCAAGCAGGAAAAGGGACCAGCCCTTATATCTGGTCCCACTTTAATAATGATGCCACCGTCTCCCTTGGCTTAGGAAGGTCATGCAGGCTTTCCAGCCACCCTCTTCATCACATCACCTTGGCCTTTGACCTCACTGCCCAGTTCCATCAGCCCTGACTCCCTGAATCTGCCCCCTAGGCTTCCCGTTCACCTGCCTGGCTGTGAGTTTGACTGAGCCCATCAGCGCTCTCTCCCAGGCACCGTCAGCCTCTGTGCCCCACTGCCCAGCAGGGTTCGGGGCCCTGAGAAGGAAGACCTGGGCCCTTGGATTTTTTTAGAGAAATACACAACACACACTCTGGTTGGGCATCCAGAATTTCACCAGGAACTCCCAGTCCCTTTTAAAAAGTGAGTTGCTTCAGGTATGCAAGTTGCCATCCAGTGGAGCTTGCAGAGGTGCCATGCCGTCAAATTCCACCAAATCCTTTAGTTAGAACAGGCTCTGGGTCTGATTTCACTTTTGACCCACCACCTTTAGCACCGGCACAAGGAGCAACAATTGCTTTGCTTGACGAATGAATGAATGACTTACACGCAAACCAAGTGTCTTTGTTTACCTTTGTAAGTAGTGATGCAGTTTATTTTCTATGATTGTACCAGAGCATTGGAGACAGTGCAGATAGAATATTTCAGGCTGGCGTTTCGGCCAAAATACCTTTAAATGCATAGTTATCATTCAATTTCCTAAATGACCCTTGAGTTACTTCCTTCCACAGAATTTTAGTACTTAAATTAATAAGACAGTATGCCTAATGCTAAAACCCCTAATTCCATGTTTGGTGGTTCGAGGCAGTGAAACAAGCCCCTTATTAAGGGCCCTATGATGAGACTGGTTACCTCTTTGTTTCCAGCTTGCAGGAGGCTTTCAGGGCACTGTGCTCCCCTCCAGACCTCCGACCCTCCCTTGGGGTGATGTGAGACACCCTCCTGCTGCTGGACCTCGCCAGCCCCCCGTTTCAGCTGCACAGCCCTTGTCCCCGACCCCAGCCCCTTTGTCCTCCTCTGGACAAGCATCTCTAGTTGACCTCAGCCCTCTCTGTGTCCACAGTCCTGGAATATTTACCCTCCTCTCAAGGATCCCATTCTGTCAAACAGCATCAGTCATGCTCACGTCTCAGGGATGTCAATCTTCATTGAAAATGTGTCAGTTTTGCTAACATAAACCCTGAGATAGCTTAATTCCGCTCCACTGTTATCGGCTGTTTGTTTTTCCTCAGAAAATGGAGATGCTTTTTTTTACCAAAAAAAAAAAAAAAAATTGTAATGAGTATACATGGACGACGTCCTGGAGTAAGAAAGTAACACCTCCAAATAAAGGATCTTAGGAGACACCTTTCCTAAGGTACTGCTTGATTGTTTCAAGTTGCTGTTGTCGCTTCTTTAAACATAAAAAAGAACTCTGGTTTCTAAGGTTGCTCTTCCCCTGGTTTCAGTTCACACTGACTGTTCATTACATAACTATCCACATGACCACAAGGAAATCAGGATATGGAGGGGAGAATGCACATTTTTAATTGTTATTTATCAGTCTGTCTGGATCCTTCTAATCTCCCACACCAGGAGCAAATTTTCTATAATATGTGCTTTTCCTTATAGACTGAGCGTAAGTGCAGGAAAAGAGAGCATCCTTCTGCAGAGAATAACTTAGCCAAGGACACTGTGCTCCATCTTTATGATGAAATACATATTTCCCATTAAAAGGCAAATCTGTCATTTTAAAAGGTTGAATTGGAATGTACTTTAAAAATAATTCCAGCTGGTTAAAATGAGAGCATTGGGGAAAAAAAAGAAAAAAAAAAAGCGCTCTATAAGAATGTTCTCTTGGTCTGTAGTATTTTCATTTTCCTCAAGTGCGAATTGGATATATTTTCTTTTACTTTAAACCCTTTATTCTCAGTGTTTGATTCGGAGTTAGTGGAATAAGTTTTCAAGATGAATAGAGCTCAATAACACTATTTCTAATACTTAAAGTTTCTATTTCTGTACTATGTATTTCCAACCAAAAAAAATTGGTCCATTTGAACTGATCCTTTTTCTATGATTACACAAGACATGTTGATATTTTCTTACATTGTTCTCTTCCATATGTACCATTTTTGGACCTTTTATAACTCTTCCTGTGAAACCTTTGTCCATTTAATGTGATTTTTTTTTTCATAAACTAAATGACTCATTGCCTCCTGGTAAAACACAAGCAAGGGATATGTTAAAATATGCAGTGTTATTCTATAAAAGCCGTCTCTGTATGTGGGTACACAGACACTATTACTACATATCCAGTGATCTGAGATTTGCACCTGGACTTTCACACTTGTAGTAAATGTGGATACTAAGCTATTATTGGAATTATTTTTTACAAAGAAACAAATATAATCACACACAAACACTTCTATGTCAGTCAGTTTTGAACTCATTTAAAATTTTGTCCTTGCAAGTTTAATTTTCCTCACCAACCACCAGTTACTTTTGCTTCTAAGATTTTGAATGATGAAATGTGCAAATGCAAAGCTTTTTTTTTTTTTTCTTCTTTTTTGACACACTCCGCTGCCTGTGGGATCTTGGCTCCCCCACCAGGGATCAAACCTTTGTCCTCTGCAGTGGAGGTGCAGAGTCTTAACCACTGGACCACCAGGGAAGACCCTGCAATGCTTCTTCATACAAAGCCCTGGTCGACCACCACCGTTAAACATGCTGGCTCCACCTAGGCTTACAGCCATGCTTCTACTGCCTGGCTTTCTGCTGTGTGTCCCAACACTCACTATACACTTACACTTCTGTACGAATCTCACTGATACATACTTTCGTATGGTTTGCAGAACGAGATGAAAGTGAAGTAGGCCGGCCCGTCACCTTCCTTTACGAGTTAAGAGCTTTCTGTGGTCACAGTTTGCTTTGGCTTCTTCCCATCCATCTTACCCCAGCCAGCGCCTCGCCCGCTCCCGTTTGTGACTTTCCAGCACTTCCCGGATCACGGTTGTGGATCTCATCTGACACTTTTATCACTCTTCCCATTTCTCTGTCCCTCGTCACGGAGTCTTCAGTCTCCGGGCAGCCAGCCTTGACCCCCCATCCGACCCACGCCGCCTGACCCGGCCTGCCTTTGTGGCCGGCACCCTTTCCCACCGCCCTGACTTTGCTTGCTGGGTTCATTCGAGCTGCCCCTCATGCACGACCCCCGGCCGTTTAAGGCTGCGCCGTCTGTCCCTTCCCCTCTCACAGAAGTGGCAGGCTGCCAGCAACATGCCGCCAGGCCCCCCGCAGTGTCCGAGAGGGCCGGCTGGGTCTCCCAGGCAGCCGGGGCCCACGTGGCAGCCTCTCTGCCCCTGGCGCCCCTCCCAGCGGTGCCGCCCGCTAACGGTACTCTGGCTTCCTGAGGAAAGCAGGACACACTAAAGTGTAAACGACTCACAACTAAGTGATGGAACGTGAGGAGTTCACTAGTGCAGGTGAATCCCTAATCTGTAGGCTTGCTATGGAACAGGGTAAGCCTTCCGGGTCAGGAATCCACTCGAGGCCTGCCCAGTGAGCTTTTATCTCCCTGTCAAACAGGGGAGCAAGCTCCACAAGCCAGCAACACCTTTCTGAGCAGCTCTGAGTCCCTATTCAAAGGCCACTCCAGGTTATGCACAAGCAAGCATCTGCTCTAAATCTCTTGGATTGAATAAATTTATTGTCACTATATTTCAACCATTTATAAGCAAAAGCTGCTTACTCTCAACACAGTACATGTTTATGGCATTTTATGCTTTTTTTGTACTACTGAGCTACAACTTCTTATTTCCCTAAATTATACCACGAGTGAGTGAGTGAGTGAGTGAAGTCGCTCAGTCGTGTCCGACTCTTTGCGACCCCATGGACTGTAGCCTACCAGGCTCCTCTGTCCATGGGATTCTCCAGGCAAGAGTACTGGAGTGGGTTGCCATTTCCTTCTCCAGGGGATCTTCCCGACCCAGGGATAGAACCCAGGTCTCCTGCATTGCAGACAGGTGCTTTAACCTCTGAGCCACCAGGGAAGCCCATTCCATAGTGGAATAATTATTTACTGAATTTTTATTAAGCCATCAAAACAGTGGTGAGGAACTTCCTTATCCTGTGGCTAGTGTCCTTTGGTGAAATTAACCCTCAGAGGGAGGAACAGAACTGTAATTATTGAACTGTGAATGCAGCCCCCGGGATGAAACTGGCTATTCCCTGGGCCAGACTCCCCCTGTGATGGAGAGGGTTGTGATGGCGCCATTTTTAACCCACTGCTAGGAGATGTGGAGTAGTAAGGGGATTAACCACAGGCCTAGACTTCAGATGCGAACAATTAGGGAAACCAACCCAACAAATGTGAAACACTGAATGTCTGCTTCTTCAGTGTAATTCTCTTTCAAAATCTTGTAGGAGACTAAGATAATCATCCTCAAGTACCTAAAAACAGAACTACAATATAATCCATCAATTTCACTGCTGGGTATATATCCAAAGAAAATGAAACCACTAATTGAAAAAGATACATGCAAACTCAAAGTTCATAGCAGTATTATTTACAGGAGCCAAGACATGGAAGCAATCCAAGTGCCCATTAACAGATGAAAGGATAAAGAAGATGTGGTACATATATACAATGAAATACTACTGTCATGAGAAGGAATAAAATTCTCCCATTTGTAGCAATATAGATGGACCTGGAGGGTATTATACTTAGTGAAATAAGTCAGACAGAGAAAGACTAACACTCTAAGTTATCACTTACATGTAAAATCTAAAAACAAAATAAAGGAATGTATATAACAAAATAGAAACAAACTCACAGATATAGAGAATAAACTAGTAGCTACTAATGGGGAGATGGAGAGAGGGAGAGGCAAGATAGGAGTAGAGGGTTGAGAGATACAAACTACTAGGTCTAAAATAAATAAGTAGCAAGGATGTACAGTACGGCACAGGGAAATATAGCCACTATTTTGTAAATAACTTTAGAGTATAATCTATAAAAATATTGAATCACTAGGTTATAGAACTGAAACTAATATAGTATTATAAATCAACTATACGTCAGTAACTGAGATGGAGATGGCAACCCACTTCAGTATTCTTTCCTGGACAGAAGAGCTTGGTGGGCTACTGTCCATGGATCGCAAAAAGTTGGACACAACTGAGCTTATACATCAATAAAAAAGAATCAAGACAGCGAAATTCAGAAGATAGCCAAAAGTTTTAAATGGGGCTTGCCATTTGTATAGGAAATAGATTCACAAATAAAGCAATAGGTAGACACAGAAAGCTGCTGGAAGGAGCTTATATTGTTAAATTATAATAGGTCAATAAAGTTACAGTCGGGGTTTTGAGGATGGAAAAGACAGTGAAGGAAGGTTAAAAGAGGAATTCTTATGAGTCAGGTGTTGAGTCCCTTTGTCATGTCAGAATGACCAGAGTGATAAATAACATTTCACTGGGAGAGAAGGGGACGTACAAAGGCCTGGGGCAAGTGCGGTGCTTCATTTGAGAGCAGGGCTGCTCTACAGGTCTTTGGTTTGGGTACAGAGAAGTGAGGCTAGCAAGGTGTGCCTGTCTTAAAACTTCCTCACATGCTCCCTTGAAATGTGTACAAGATGATACAACAAAGAAAAAAAGAATGTCTTCAATGATCAGAACTTTCGTTACAAAAGTGATGCTATAGCTAAAAGAATGACTGGAAATCTTCCGCGGAAGCAGGGACAGGCCCTCTATTCCTTTTCCACCATCAGCTTTCCATCCGGATGGTGTGATGACAATGAACAGAGATGAAGGCCAAGAAGCTGGCATCAAGGACCAGGTTCACCTCCTGCCACCCCAGAACTTGTTCAGACTGATCGTTGAGAAGAGGCTCCTTTTTCCCATGTGGTGTATTTCATCTGGCCCTGGGGAGTTGCTGACCTTGATAACTGGCAACCCCACACTGATTTCCTGAATTCTGTATTGCCAATGCGTTCTGCCCCGAGACACGTGACAATTCATCCTCAACCGCTTAAGTGTTACTTCCAGTAAATCAGAGGATCTACAGGAACTCCTTTCATTAAGCTCTGATCCTCAGCCTTGGCTTGCGAAAGCAGTGGCGTGGCTCTAGTTAATCTAGTGAGAGCTGTGCTTGAGCTCAGTCGTGGCCAGCTCTTTGCGACCCTGTGGACTGTAGTCCGCCAGACTCTTCAGTCCATGGAATTCCCCAGGCAAGAATACTGGAGTGGGTTGCCATTTCCTCCTCCAGGGGATCTTCCCGACCCACAGATCAAACCCACATCTCTTGTGTCTCCTGCGTTGGCAGGCAGATTCTTTACCAGTTGCACCACCAACTAGCACAGTCCAAGTAAATTCCCTCCTCCTGGGCGCTAGGACCTAGGGGGTGGCATTGGAAGGCACTGTTCTCCAGTGCTGAAATTCAGGGGCAATTCTTAGGAGACTCCAAGCAGACAGACACAAGCAAGTAGAACCCAAAGAGGATTGTTAGCTCTTTCCTGGAGTTCAATCCAAGATAAGCTCTCTTTCCAGGGCAGTTAATCTTGGCCCTGAAAAGAAGTTGCCAGAAGGGTTATTGATTTCGAAGCGACAAGCTGCTTGCAGGAGTTGAGGTCTAGCCAGGGCCTCGGGTAGGTTTTCAAGGTTAGAGTTTTTTTTTTTCTGAGAATCTAATGGAGAGCTGTGGTTTCCTTCATAAAAAGTCATAATGAATACTTGAAGTTAACTTGAGTTAACGTTTACAATGGAGGCAAATCTTTTATTTTTGTGACATTTGCATTTCGTTTTAAATGTCATGCACAGCATATTGACATGATAATTTAGGGTTATGGTTAGTAATTATAATTCGAAATTCGTATGAGTGTAATTGATATTCAGCATGATTATGAATTAATATTCAGAATGCAGTAAGGCTGTGTTTTGGGCTTCCCAGGTGGTGCAGTGGCAAAGAATCCGCCTACAATGCAGGAGATGCAAGAGACAAGAGTTCCATCCCTGGGCTGGGAGGGTCCCCTGGAGGCGGGCGTGGCAACCTGCTCCAGTGTTCTTGCCTGGGAAATCCCATGGACAGAGGAGCCTGGCGGGCAGTAGCCCCTGGGGTCGCAAAGGGCTGGACACAGCTGAGTGACTGAGCACACGACAGGCTGTATTTATGCTGCTTTTTAAGTTTTAAAAGATACATTTTAAAAGCTACCTCTCAGTGTGGCATTGTACTTTAAAACAGCAGTCTCCAAACTTTTTGGTACAAGGGACCAGTTTGATGGAAGACAATTTTTCCACGGACTGGGGTCGGCGGGTCGGAGGATGTGGGGTTGGGAATGATTTTGGGATGGTTCAATGTATTACATCTATTCTGCACTTTATTTCAATTATTATGACATCAGCTCCACCTTAGATCATCAGGCATTAGATCCCAGAGGTCAGGGACCCGTGCCTTAAAATACTCCCTGTTACCCACTTCAAAAGGAGAGCCTGACCAGCTGACCCTCGCCAGTAATCAAATCCCCATCACAGAGGGGAGACACCTCAGGCACGGTGGTGTGTAGGAAAAACACTTTCTATGGGACTTTCTTGCAAATGAAACCCCTCTCAGAGATGGGAAGTATCATAAAAGAGGACACAGCATGCATTGCTCTTGTTTTGTCCCCTTAAAAGGGGACAAAATCTCTTCTTACACAGCTTGAGTGAAAGAATTATAAAGAAGTCCTGAATATATAAATGTGTGTGTCTGCAACTGTATTAGTTACATTTTATTTCATCTGCCTTGCAGTTATAACCACAGTCTGAAGTAATCCTATCTGTTATGTCTGAATACTTCCAGGGTGGGGAAAAAAAAATTCATCACAACAGAAAACTTTTAGTAGAAAAAACATGAAGAACCAGTCTAACCTTTAAAGGTCACTCAGAAACTAAAATCTTTATTTGAATTCATTATGAAATCAATGGAACCTTTGGTTAAGATTCATGTAATTATAAATAACACAGACCACGAGGAGAACAAAATGTTTAAGTCATAAATCTTTCATAACTTCTGAAACTTCACTTTGCACTCTCACATGCTTGCATTTTCCACACCCAAGAAAGACTATTGTACCACTGTGGATTATTTAGTCTGGCTAGTTGGCATACTGCCTAAGCTTTTAGGAGTTAAAAAAAGATTACATAATCTGTCTTTTGATATTTCAGTTCATGTTTTTCAGCATACTTGTATCTTTGCCAAAGAATGCATATTGAGCGAAAATCCACTTCTTAACATGCACCGGGGAAGAAGTCATAGGTAAACGAAAAGCACGCTGAAAAGATACAGCAAGGCCTGGTTTCAGAATATATTCTGGTAAGTCTACAAATTCCATTAGTGTAAATACCAATGGCTTGGCAACGCTGTGTGCATCAGTATATATCAGAGGCATGCCACAGTGATTTTCAGGGGTGTTCCGTTTAGTTACCAATCAGAAGCATCGCTTAACAATTCTGCTCAGAAACGACGAGGACACAAAGCAGCTCGGATCAAGGGTACCAGTTTGATTTGCTTGCACTAATAAGGGCCATAAATTATTTACAGGACTTCAAAGTCTTGAAACTGGTGAAGTACACCAGGGCAAAAGTAGAATTTGTTTGTTTATTATCAATTATTTACACAGTATGTTTTACAACATCAGATGTGTAGAAGAGGCATAATCCTGAAGAATGGCACACAGTAAGAAGCATATTATGTTAATTCTGTAAAAGCTTAACATGAACCATCAAGACGTGGAGGCCATCTGAAGCAGTATTTATAAATATTTCAACAACAATCTCAATAATCATAAACTCTAAAAAGCATTCCGAAATACAAACCAATTTATAATTTCTAGGTTAGTGAAAATCCAGGCAAACACAAGCTCCTGCTTAATTGTAATGAGGGGACTTCAATCTCTGATCAAATATGGTAACTTCAAAAAAAAAAAAAAGGCTCTTGTTCAACTAATAAAATATTTGTAATACAGGGTCACACACAATAGAGAAATCAAATCCACATCTACCCAAAGAGGTCAGCCAAAAAATAAACATGCCAATCTTTTTAATCAAGCTGGCCACTTCAAATCTAACGTAGTAATTATAGATAAAAATGTTGCTGAGATTAAGAGCTACACCCCCGGGACGGGTGGCATGTATGTTGGGACTCGATTGTTTTTTAATATGCCTCCAGTCAAATGTGGTAAACTTCACACTTTTTAACCAGTGTGTTTGTAATAGATTGAATGAAACAGGTCTACAAAAGAATCAATAAATGTAAAGACTAGAAAGAATTAGAGAGGCTGGCAGGCTTGTACCTATTGTCTGGGGGAATTAGATGTCAGTTTGAGTATTATAACTCTGACAAAGATTTCTGAGCTTTAATTTACTAGAACATATAATGGGCCAAGGAGAGGCTGGGAAACATAGTCAGACTGAATACATTATTTAACAAACACTTTAATGAATGTTACGCACTTTTCTCTTTTTTTTTACACTCCTGACATTTTTTTCCCCCATTCATTTTTCAGAGCCTTGTTTATCAATGAAATGCACTTCTCAAAAAGAGTCTTCTCCTAGGGCCCTTAAATTTCAAACCCGTGATGGTGTCCTTAATGCTGAATAATACTCTCACAGGAACCAACAATGCTTACCTTCAGGTCAGGAAGAAAGAAGCATCAGAAACCACATCGCTAAAGTTCAGCAAGCAAACAAAATATGATAATGATAGAAGGATTGGGTGAGTAATTCCTGGTTCAGCACATATGCCGAAATAGAACAAGATTTCACAAGAATTCGGTCTTTATTTTTTCAGCGACAGCGAAAAGTTTTAAGAGAGCTCTGGGGCTGGCATAAAGAAAAAAGAGCCAGTGCCTTTTTGTTTATTTACTTATTTTTTTAAACCTAAATCCATGGACTTAACTGTGCTTAGCTCACAAAGGAGTTGTCCAGCCCTTATCCACACACCAGATGCAATTTAGATAGTTTGCACTCCCCCCCTCACTTATCTTGGGAAAGGAGAAAACATTCCATTAATCAAAAACTAATGCAGAAACACCCTTGGGAATAAATGGAAACCACACTGTAAAGGCAGAACTCGTGTTTTCTGTAAAACATGAAAGAATGACATGTCAGGAAACGGGCCGAAGTAGCCAAATAATAACCAACACGTAGCCGGCCAAAAATGACTGGAGTCTCTGCTGACTTTCACTGCATGCCAGTCACTAATGAAAGGCACAAATCTTACTGATGTAAATCACCCTGTCTGCTGTTTTATGATGCTCTAACCCGACTCCCGGCAAATAGCAACAAACCAAACAATAAACAAATATTTAGAGAAGTGCCAAAGAGCCATACGTTTGGAGGGTGAGGAGGAGACACAAAGATGGACTTTGTCTTCAAAGAGCTGACAATCTTTACAAAAAATATGTTTTCAGCTACTCTCAAATAAAGTTGAAAAACGTCTTCTGTAAAGAGCCAGATGGGAATTAGGCTCTGGGGCCAGTCACATGTCCCAGGCACAACTGTCTAGCTCTGTCATCAGGACACAGAGCAGCCACCAGCAGGATGTAAACAAACCCAGGAGGCTGAGTTCCAATACAATTATTAATGGACACCAAAGACGGGACAATTTCACATAATTGCCCCGTGTCATTCAGAAATATTCTTACCATTTCTTTTCATCTACTTAAAAATGTGAAAGAGAAAAAAAAGAAAAATTCTTAGAACCCAGGCCAAACAAAACAGATAGGGGGCCCTGACTTGGTCTGTGGCCCTGTTTGCTAAATCTTCCTCTAAAATAATTATGTAACAATGACTATAATAATTTCTACTCTGTACAATCAGGAAGCACAAACTGTAACCAATCAGGGGTGCCAAAGTAGACTAGAGTTTCCAATCTAAAACAGAATTCTAATCTATTTGAAAACAATACAATTATTCCAGCAGCAATGTTGGAAGGAAATCCTGATACAAAAAAAAAAAAAAAAGGCCTCGGATCTCTGATGTACAGCAGAATCCCTGGAGTAAGAGTATTCAGGACAAACTTCAGTCCAGGAGGCCAGAAATCCATGTTAGTTTCAACCAAAATGGTGAGGCATTTATTGGCAAATAGGATGTAAGGGGCAACTAGTAAACACTGTTCCTAATATCCAGGACCTAATGATCCTAAAAGGTTAAACGGACACTCATTGCAAGAATTCTAGATAACACCAACTGCACTGAGTGTCCCAACTGTGATATAACATGTGGTGGGGAAGGAGGATTTCCAATGCATGACCCGTCATGATGTTTTAAGAGAGGCAGCCTTTGGGATGGTTTGCTAATCTCAGGCATGCACTTGAGTGAAAATGGCCAAGAGGGGACATTCTAAGAGGAGGACAGAGCTTGGGAGAGGGGAAGGAGTGGGAAGTATACAGTTTCCAGAGGTCAAGGAGACTTCAGAAAACCTCAGAGGGATGAGGGGGTAGCAGAAAAGAAATAAGGATCGAGTCATATTAAAGAGGGCTTTGAATGTAGCTTGAAAAATTGGGACTCAATTTTTATGCAGATGAAGGCCAAGAATTTCAAGCTCTTATTATACAAATGAAATTTTAGCAAAGCTGAAATCTTTATAACCCAAGTTCAATAATACTCTAATCACAAAATGAAAATTTTCATAAAATCATTTCAGACCTTACATTTCTTTCTAAAATCCTTCTGCCACTGCTCTGAATAAAAATCAATGTGACTTTTATAACACGGGGTTAACATGGTCACATAGGATAGAGCCCTACCCAGAGCAGGAGCTCAATAAATAGGTAAATAATTGTATGTTACCTTGTGGATCTATGCCCATGTCAGGCAAATGAGATCAAGTCGGATTCTGAAGTTAAAGCAACACTAAAGGAATTTTTTTTTCTTCAGTATTATATGAAAACTCGGAAGCCTCCAACACATTCTCCCGCTCCCCTTTTCAATGTCTTATTTGTGGGGGCAAAACTGGAATTATATTAGGGTTATATGGCTGATGATAAATTTTTTTCAATAAAAAATTTCAGTTTGTAAGACATGGCACATGAGAAAAAAATAAAAAACAATCCTGACATTTAAACTTGACACCTCCGGGTAAGTTCAGTTCTCAAATATCCACTGGAATGCTAATTTTCATCAGGGTATAGTTATAAATGGACAATTGGCTTCAAGTGCCCTATGAACCTTGGCACAGCAAGGTGCTGTTACAAACCACATGAAATGAGGTACGTTAGAGGATGTTCAATTGTAACACCATCAAATGAGGGGCTAGGAAGTCTCCTTGTGTCCAGGTGTTTGAGCAAGCTTTTAGAGGTCAGGTGCACAGAAAGAAAGATGAATGTTTGTTTGAATATTTGTGTGATTTTTCACACTGTTTTCTGTAGTTATCTAAATTACTGACATAGTCAGAGCCATACCAGAAATACTTAAGAATGTCTGTACTGTTGGAGCAAATTAATTTAGAAAGTATTTGTTCAGCTCATTCTAAGGGTCCATGGAATTAATGTTAAGGGGAATATTTTTAAGTATCCAAATGAGGAAATGATACATTTCTTTTTCTTTAAATTTGCAACTACACTCAATTTTTATTAATAAAAGCATATGCATATAACGATGTATTTATAGAAAACAAATGTGCTATAAAACTCAGAACACTTGTTAATCTTCCCAATTCATTAGTCATTTTTAATTTTTAGTTTTAGTCATTTTAGATTTTTCAAAAGGGAAACCACAAAACAGCTCTAAGAATAATTAAAGTCTTAAAAAAAAAAAAAGTATTCTAATGATAAGATACAGCAAACTGTACCCAAAGATGTAGATGAACCCAAAGATGATTTTCCTACCCATGAATCTGGCTCTAAGCAGATGAGATGATTCTAGACAGCGAGGACTTAAGCATGAATCGGTAAGTCCCTCTTATGGGCCTACATATGTGTAGGCTATATGTGGACACTCATTCAGGCTGGTGCACACACACACACACACACACACACATGTGCTTAGTGATTTATAGGCAAGACTAATTATGCTTCTTCAAAAACTGCAGTCCACACCATTTTGGAAATATTCCAGACCACCAAATGCAACAACTTTTGGGACACATGGGGGTGAACTGAAACCATGTTTACCCAGATGGACGCCTAGGAAATCCTCCAGAATGAAGCTGGGACAGGCCCGAGACGACATGCCAACCACGAAACCAGTCTTCTCATCTCAAGGGGCCATGCCACGTGGTTTCCAGGTCTGGCTTCCTAAAGGGTCTTTGGTCCAACTTTGAACTTTCTGACACAGACATTAACACATCTAAAAAGTGTACACTTTAGTGTGTCTGGCTGTACCATAACAAGCAGACTAGAGTTAAAATCCTCCATCATTACTGAATCATGCATCAGAATTTTATTTTGGTATGAGACCCAGGTGCAAAGCATGGATGAAGGGGTGCCATTTGATCGGTCATGCCCACTTAATCCAGAAAAGCTGTCTCACTGAACTCAAGTTACACGACTGTCTTCCAGCACAGGGAGAAAGAGGGCCACCAAGAATCAGACCCCAACGTCACCTGTCACCCTCTACCAGGTGACACACGAGAGGAACAACGCTGATATCCCACCATAAATTTCAGTGGGTGTTCACCTCCATCACAGAACTGGATTCATTTTAATATTCTGCTTTTGTTTTTAATTTTGAAAAATTCTCCACTTAACTTTCATTCCCTCCATGTCTTATAGCTCTCCCTGAAGTAGGCTTTACCGTATAAATGTTTAACATAATCCTTTCTCAACTCTAGCATACAGGTTTTTAAAAGATGCTGAATTATAAGCAATGAAGTTGAAGTTTCACACTCAGGGGACACAGAGATTGCAACCGCCAAGGTGGACATGAGTCCATCAGCAAACATTCATTGCACATCTAGAGCGCTCGGCAGGTCAGGATCCTTTGGAGAAGGCTGCTGGCCTGGCTCCAAGGGGCTCCAATTATTAGAGGAATCACGCTTTCCTCTTTGCAATTACTTAGAGCTTTGACACCCTGGCCATTTGATCCTGCCAAGCCTTATCCTTCATTCCTTGTCAGTTTTGTCTTCACTCATTTAATTATATGCAAAAGCACAGTAGCTCACCAACTCATACTCAATCCAGTTCAAAAAAAGGACCTCTGGCCACTCTTTGCAGTCCAGAAGTAAGGCCCACCAATAGCAGGTTTCACACCGGTAGGGACACCGCACAGCTTTTGCTAGGGCTGAGCGATACTGAGCCACTTCTGGGTGTTTAACTTAATGCCAGAGGATGATCTGAGGGCTACAGGATCATGAGATGTCCTGAGTGTTTTAAAAGAGGTATCCGATCTCATCTACAAACAGGGAAACTGAGGCTGGTGAGTTTAGTGGGCTTAGCTAAAAATCACACATTCAGTGACAATTCTGAGTTAGAATGCAATTTTACTCACTCTCAGAAAGTACTCATTTCATTTATCTAAGCTTGAAAATACCTATACAAATAATTCTGTGCCACAGAATGAGAAAAATATATATATATATATACATATAATATACACAATTAACATATTTGCTTACATTTGGTCATATCTCATTTTACTTCCTCCAAATTATTGAGATTTTTCACAGTTATATTTTGAAACAAACTTTCAGAGTTAAATATATAAGGACTGTATCAGTATTACAGTACAAAAAAGTCTTGGAAACACAAGCTTCATATTTGATGCTGTTTCACATAGATTGTTGTTAACATGCCACAAGCTGTAGACACTTAAAAATACTGTTTAATTTTCTTTAATCCATTTCGTTTTATGGATCTAAAACGGCCATCAGACAATAATACAGCAGTTTCCATAAGGAATAAATTGTTAGTGCTTGACAAAAAACTCTTTTTATGCCAGAAGAGGGAAATATAAAAATGTCTTTTTCATATAATTATATTAAAAAATGTGTTCGTATGTTCTCTCATATTACAGCTGTTAGAACCTTTTTTTTTTTTTTAAGGCACTGACTTAAGAGCTTTCCTTTTCATCCCCATTTTTTCCTAATTAATTTCTGTTCAACCAAAGAATTCTTTCCTTTAATGGCTTCTGCTACCAGAGCAAAGCCTTCATGCAATGAACAAGCCCATTTCTGAGCTCTGCTCTTCAAAAAATAGGGGCAGGAAAGTTAAAAGTGTTTCTAAAAAGGATACTTTCCCATTTAGGTGTTATTCTTCATTTAAGGAGAGTTGACAGATAATTACTAGTCCCTACAAAAACTTAAATCTTCTGCCACTCAAAGATGGCGAGTGTACATAAACAGAGAAATATAACCTCTAAAAGATATTCACAGTTTCACAAACTTGGTCCCACAGGGAATCATCTGCTATTAGTTTACTAATGAATTCTGATAATAGTCTTGCTTTTGTTTATCCTTATTATTTAAAGTGTTTTAGAAAAAGAACTAGAATGAATTTTGCATGTTTTTCTTCAGAAGATTTCTCTTCTTATATTTTTCTCATATCTATTTTTGATTTTGTTTATATTTTAAATATCCAGAATTAATGAGGTTTCCTTATATACTTTGCAAAATTTACAGGCCATTATTTTTAATCTCTTTTTTTTCCTCTTTATGCTTTGAATATCTGCTTTTCTTTTGAAAGAATGAGGGAGGAAAGTCTGTTTAATTAAATAATATAGTCAAACAACTGCTCTTTTTTACACTGCAATTGCTTCACTATTAAAAAGAAAAGGCAAGGCATAAAACTCAACTAATTACATTTATTAAAGATCTGAAGAAGCACTAGTATCTCTGCCAATACCTCCTACTTCCACCCTCACACCAACTGCCTGAATATTAGAAAATCTGGAGAAATGAGATGCCTAACACAAATTATTCAACAAAATAGAATTATATACATATATATATATATAATATTTATAAGATATGTTAGTATATTTCTTACCCCAAGCTATTTGAGTTCATATAAACATATTAAAAAAAAAATCATGTCACTGCCATAAATTGGCACTCAGTTAAGACAAATGCAGTTATCAGTATCAATCAAGAAGTCAAAAAATCGGCTGTTTTGGAATATATTCATTCTGTGCATGTAGACGTGGCTTAACTTTACTCCCCACTAAGAATATGTAATTAATGTAGCAAGTTCCAGTGAAATAAGTAATCTTATTAAAAACAAGCAAGGGGGCTTCTGTTATTAAAAACTTAAGTCCATTTTCCTTCAGTATAAATTCAATGGCATTGATCAATAAATATCAGAAGTTATGTTTGACAAAGGCGAATTTTGTAAGAGGAATAATTTAAACAGCTACACATTTCAGAAGTGATTACATACCAATTTCATCTATATATTATCTCTTGCACTCATAAATCTACTAACTTTCCCTACCTTTTGATACTGACAAAAAATGAATATGAGTGTTTCATCTCCCATGGACCATCTACACATGCACACACACACATGCATGCACAAACATGGGTGTGCACACACATGTAGGAAATTGATCATCATAATATTTGAGGTCGAACATACCCACTTAACAAAGAGAGGCTTTTTTTCCCTTTTAATTAATTGTGCCATTTTCCTTTTTCAGCTTCCATATATAAAGAAAGCTTAACTGTGTGCTTACAATGATAATTCAGGCTAGAATCCATTACTTTAATTATCTTACAATGAGCAGAAAAATCTAATGTGTGGTAAATGTAGCTCTCTTAATAGAAAAGCAGATTTTTAAAGACATGCTCATTTTCGAAATAAGCTGGACATACTACAGTCAGGTTCCTGTATTTTCTGTATACAACTGGTATTTCATTTTGAATTACTTGAGCACGTTGCAAAGTGTATGCACTCTAACAAGAGGTCAAGTTTCACTCACTGAATCGATTCAATATGAGAAGCAGAAATTTCCACAGAGGGAAGGAAATTGCCTTAAAGTCAGTTGGCATCATTTTGCTTCAGCTCCCTGCTCTGAGGGCTGAGTCCAAATGCCTACAGTGCTCTGTGCTCTTCTGCACCACTTTGAAGAGCAGAAGGCTTGAAGGGCTGTTAGAAAGAGTAATGATGGAATTATAACCGACTAGCTCTCTGTCTGGTGAGACTACTCAGAAAAGACTAACGAGATAGCAATGGCTAAAAGGCCTTTGTTGTCTAGGTAAGAATGAAAGGTGGTTTTTTTTTTCCCCCTGAGTTCTTCACTCCAATATTGACCTCAGATTCACAAAAGTCAAAGATTCAGTGTGACTCACACTGACTTTGATCAGGTTTCCAATATAGTCAAAATAACAGATCACTGTAAAGAATATGTAAAACAGTCTCTGTTCAATCAGAGTTAAAGTGTTTGAAAAGAACTCCCTGTTTATGCTACGGTGCCATCAACCGAGAACTTTGTTCAACAGCTGATCAGAAGCCAACAATGGCACTGAAGTTAGTGGAGATGAGAAAACAGGTTATATTGCTTGGATGATTAAACTGACATAATAAAGAGCCAATGAAATGATTTTAGGACTGATGGATGATACCCAAACCATACTGAGAACTTGTATTGGACAGCTTCTGTGCTATTACCCAAACTCTATATAAAATAGATGGCTTTCATGGGATTATAACAAAACACTTTAAATCAAGAAGGAAGAGATCCATCCTTCCATTCACAAGACCACACACCATTCCATCTCTGTGAGGATTAGACAGGTATTCAGTTTATATTTCCCCCCAAATAAGACCAGGAATACTGAGTTATATGTGACAACTAACAGAAATAGACTGGCTCTCTTTATTTTGAAAACGTTTGTTTAAATTTTAAAAAGATGCTTTAATTCTTTCAGAAACTAAAAGTTTGCATCCAAGCCATGGGAAATCCACTCCTTATCTAAAAAATAATCAGGCATCCCTTTATAGTAGCATTTATATTTTCAGCATCATGAAGTATATTTTATTAAGTGGTTAAGTCTTTTGAGACAATGGTTATTTTAGAGATTTGGTTATGATTATAATTTTATCTTGCTTCTTCCTCTAATTGTAAACTCTTTAAGGAAAGAAACATCCTATGTAACTCCCCAGAGGCACAGGAAAGTGATTTGCACACTCAGTCAAAGGATTTGATTAACTTCTATCCCAGAAATTTCAGTCTTAGAAATCTAGAGATCTACTGGGAATGAATGTAATAACCTTTTCACAGAGGCTGTTTAAAAATCTTTGTTGTACCAAAATATTCTGCTTGTCTAACCTGAAGCACTCTTGTTGTCATTTCAAATCATTTCTTATAATATTGAACTTTTCGAAGTTGAGGAATCAAACTGCTGGTCAGCATTTTACAAAATACATAAAACATTTACTTTTGAATAATAAAATAGAACAACTACTCTCTATATCAAGGTTGAATTTTATATAAATGCAGTAAACTACATTTTTAAATTTAATATGGAATATATTTTCAACTTTACTAAATTAGGTACTGGAAGAAACATGCTTTTTCTTTTTTCTCCACTAAAGATCAAGTAAATTAGAATACCTGAATGAGAAAAAATAGAAAACAAACATGTAAAATAAATGCATGTTGTGTTAATATAATATGATCTAGATAAGGTTTGCTGGTTTTTCAGAAATAACTCCTACAATCTTGGCATGCTCAGGACAGTTTGGTAAATATGCACTTGGTTCAGGACATGGTAAAAATGAAAATGCTGATAAAAAATGGACACATGTTATCTGGTCTCTCACTATGTTAAACTTAAGCTGAAATAACTAGAAAAGAAGGTAAGGAAATTATCCTTTCCCAAACCATTCCTTATCATTCTTAGAGACTTCCCCTGAGTTCATGCGAGTAGAAATTATTTCTACCAAAGTTATCCTTGGTTCTATAACTGCATATTAATGAACTATAATCAAGGTCCTTTCCACAAGCAAGAAATAAGGACAAAACCTCTATCTCAATTCTTTTTGAGCATGAAGGCTTAAAAAAATCTGAAATGATCGGTTAGAAGCAATGCAGGCTTCCCAGGTAGCACTAGTGGTAAAGAACGTGCCTGCCCATGCAGGAGACATAAGAGACGTGGGTTTGACCCCTGGGTCAGGAAGATCCCCTAGAGGAGGGCATGGCAACCCACTCCAGTATTCTTGCCCGGAGAATCACCATAGACAGAGGAGCCTGGCAGGCTGCAGTCCACAGGGTCACAAAGAGTCGGACAAGGCTGAAGCAACTGAGCGTGGACTTGATAAAAACAACGCAGTATCCACTAGGTGGGTTTGTGGTGTCGGAGGTAGCTTTCAGTATTTCCCAGAAACCTCTGAACTCCAGTTCTCATCTTTGAAAAACTTAATTTCACCCTTAATTTTCTGCAATCCCATATTTTTTCCCTTGTTAATATGTTAATTGTTCAAGTCTCATCTAATATTCTTATCAAACTGATGCATATGCTTTTCAATTGGAATGAAGATTCAGAATAAATCATGTTTTATTCATTTTATCTCATTTTCCCAAATACAACAAAAATTAACCATCCAAGTTTTAGTCGAAATTCCACAGCCTTTTGACATTTCCACTATAGCAATTACTATATTTCTTTGCTAGTCTCTTGACATAGACAAACATTTTGGAGGAAACAGTAAGTCAAACATCAAGAAGTAAATTGCTTCTAGGAGGGTTTTGGTTAAATATGTACAGTTTAGAAATGTGACTGTGCCACTGATTTCTTTTTTCACTTTAAACTAGTCATTTAACCCCTCCAAATGTATATAATGATACTTAGATGAACAATCAGGAAAGAAAATAGATTCTACCTAATAACAATGAAGACGTCAGCATCTACTTCTGCAATGAATCCTGATCTATATGGGAGTAAGAAAACTGCTACAAATTGAAAGGAAGTTAACTAAACACAGTAACCTCTGGTTAGAAACTCCCAGAGGGCTGAAACCAGAGAGCTAGTTTGTCCATTAAGATATTCTGAAATCTAATATTTCAGCATAGTGTATCACAATATATGATTGTGATTTTAAGTTATTTCACTTTGAATCGCACTTATTTGATTTCTTTTTGAGTTTAATCTTTTTTTTTTTTTCCTAATTAGAATGATTTAATGAAAAAGGGTGACAAGGGATTTGTCCTGAGTCTTCCTTAGCTAATCATAACAGATTAGTGGCATGTTGGGTTTTGATTATAAATTGCTTGCTTGTTTGCAACATTTGGATACTTTTAAAAGTCAGTGATTTAAAATAACAAACCATGGGCCAGTGGGTTGTTTTTACACACTCAATCTTACCACCTCATCCTCCCAAAAATTCTAGCAGGGAGGAATTTTACCGAGGAGGAGACCAAGGCTCATAGCAGTTGCCTGCCTGAGAACACACACTAGTAAAGAGTGGAGCTGAGCTTAGAACCAGGAGTTGGGGGTCAGAGTCACGTTCCTGGACACCTCTGCGTCAGCAGGTGAGCTCATAATATTGCCATTTGGAAGAACCAGACCACCAAGAGATGTATATAATCCTGCCAGTGTGGAAATCCACTGTGCCGGTCCCTGACGCTTTTCAAGGGCTTCACAGTTTTCTCTCAGGGCAATCTAGAGACCGTTCACTTTTCCATCTAGTACCCTTCCCCTGCCTCCTGGAACTTCTACACCAACACCAGGAAATCCAGGCTGTCATGTCGTTTGGATTTCATCACTCTGAACTTGTTCTCTCCTTCATACAGGACAAATTTGGATATGTAAAAGGTCAAGCTTGGAAATAAGTGACCAAAAGTTATGAGATATAAATGACCAGGAGATATTAACATTTTAATAGGGAGAAGCTCATTCATGCCAAATAGAAATGAAATACGATTGGGATCATTTAGGGATCGCGGAATAACAGAAGTGATCCTTGAAGCAAGGGCTTGCCTTTCAATGATATGACATCCAAAACAACCTGCCCTTTGTTAGAGTCAAGTCTAAAAATTTCCTACCCTTTTTCATCAATGACCTAAGGAGGTTAAAAGTATCTAATTGGATGGTGCGGTATTTTCCATCAGCAATGATTCACCAAAAGGAGAAAATTAATTTTACACATTTATATTAGGATTTCCTTACATCAGCCAGATAAGAGTTTACATGTGACCATACAGACTTGTGACCACTGATATTTATGTTTTAAAGTCAAAGGACACACTGTGAAATCTTTTTTAAAAAATCCTTTTTACAATCAAATTAAACAAGCTAGCAAAACAGCAGCCAAAATCATAATGGGATACTGACAATTGATTCATTTTTAATGAAATATTATTGGTGATTGATAATGCATCCCACTATCTTTTTACACTTGCCAAATGGGATATGAAAGGAAGGCAATGCTGAATATAAATAATCTGATACAATCTGATACAAATCTTGTAAACAGTTGGCTTGGATTTATAAAGCAGATCTACATGTAGATGAAGTAACCCTTTTATCTCAACTGACCAATTGGCTTCACTGAAAAAAATCAGTTGGCCTTTTTCTTTTTTTTCCTTTAAGTAAACACCTACTACAGGGTCAAATTGCTAGAATTTTATACTCTGGAATTTCCTTTCAGAATATTACATTCTGCTACTTTACTTTTTTTTTTTTTCTTAACAGGTTTGATTAAGTTTATAAAAAGGTGGTCAAACACTGACCACATTAGAGGTTTGGTTTTGATCTCCTCACTAATACTGGTTTTGTTAATCTGAGCTCTGTGGCTCCCGCAGAGAAAAAAGGGGAAAACAATTAAAGACTCCCTCAGGAGGCCCCATCTTTCAGCAAAAGATTTGGGGAACACTCATTCACATCCAGTCATAGTCAGATGCCTTTTAACGGCGTTAGTGAACCACAGCGCGGCTTTGGTTTTTTCTATTATTTCCTATTGTTGGGTTCAAGGTTCAAGGGGGATAGGAAAGCAAGAAAGGAAACAGCCCTGATGAGTTTATGTATATAGACTACTTGATTGCAATTCTCGAGCAAGTTGTTTCATTCTTTCAAAATCTTAATTGTCTTGTTGCTTTATTTGGTTGCTGGGTTTTGATCTGTTTTCAACATCGCAGAGCTGGCTCATTCATACAGCCATTAACAAAAAAATGAACTCATCTTTGCTAAAAATTTCAGAATTTCATTAAGAAGTCTTATGGGGTCAGATGATAGCCAGAAACAATAATAATAATAATCTAATAAATGAAATAAAATTAAAATTAATGAATGGATGTGATTTGTGAAGGGGAAGAACAATGAGACACTATTAAAATAAAAGAAAGCTAAATGAAGGGTTATTTAACAAATATGGTTCCCAATAAAAAATACTGTTACCAAGAAACCAATAACTTTTATGCAGAAGCATAATAAAACTAATTTATAGGTTACATGCATACTGAATAGTATTGAAATAGAAAAGGCCTAGCCATTTATTCACATTGAATGACTTTCTGAAACTTATCCAACTTAAAGAATTAAAAAAAAAATGCTCTCTTTACTATACAACATCTGGAGATGCTATAAAGGAAGACGAGATTTAATCACTGCATAAATATATGCTAAAGAAAGATGTCAAAGTAGGATTTCAAAAAGATAACGAAAGTGTAACAGCAGATAAACTTCACATTAACTCTGCTCTAGGGGAGAAACACAGAAGCAAGCAATGCAGACACACGGGGGAGATTAGCATCCTCTATAAATATGTAACTAAACATCAACATTTTCAAGCTCAAGTCATTTGGTAAAAGCCAAGGAAAAACAATCATTAAAATGTTGCAAATGAAAATAAACTTCTTAAAGCAGCATTCTCCTAATTCAAAGTTCACGTTATTTTAAGAAGAAAATCCTTCAAAAAAATTTTTTTTTACTCTGAAAGCAGGTTTTATTCATATTTCTGGTGTGCGTGCAACTGCAACTATTAAGGCCCTCAGTCTCCCAAATACTTAAGTAAATACTTAAAACAGTCTGCAATTTAGTGAAGTGGATCCCTGCCCATAATACAAGGCTGATAACATCTAACCTTCTGGAGAAAGAACACAAAAGTGGATTTGAATGTGAGGTCTGAACAAAATGACAAAGGTTAAGACTTTTTTAACTAAGCTCCTAACACATTCAAAATTCATGTCAAAGTCTAATATTAAAGAAGCATCTTATCCCATAATATTACATTTGACTTACTGTATTTAAAAATAATATTTAGAAGACAAAAGTTACATGAAAAATCTTCATATTCCACACAGTCACATTCCACACACCAAGATGCTTTTTGAACTTGAAAGTTGAATCAAAGGAATAAGGAAATGTATTTTCTGCAAAAGAAGTGAGGTTTGCAATATATATGTTCTGTTGTACTGTATATAAGTTCTAACACTTTATAGTACTGAAGGTTTTAATAATAGACACTGAGTTTTTAAAACTGCTGTTCTATTATGAATTGTGATAAAGTATCCAGGGTTTATTCTGAAATTGAGATATATAGCAGTTGAATTAAAGAAATGCCTCCACGGTAACATTTTTTTTTTCCATTCCAGCTTTGGAAGAGAGAAATATTTTAAAATTAATTCAATGAAAAAACAAGACTGTGCGCTGCTGACCCACTCTGGTTTGGGTTCATCCTGGCCACACATTCCAAGTGAGTCTAAATGAACAGGCATTATGTAAATAGGCATCTTGAAATAAAAGGCAGCTCTCATGTATTAATCCAAAGCCCGGGGTGCTTTTAGAGCAGCCTGGAGACAATCCCAGACACCTGGCTTTTGAAAGACCACCAAGAGAATGAGTAACGGGGGTCCCTAAAAGCATTTCAAAATTAAATCTAACTTAAATGCGAGATTTAGATAATGTTTTTGCTTTGCAAGTTTAAAAGTTTATTTTGATTACTTAATACAAAAAATTCTCACCTTGAAGACAAAACCAATCAGTGAATAGTTAAGAGTTAAAATCATGGAAAGGACTAAAAACAAATGATTTCACTTCCTGCTCTAAAATACAGACTCTGGTTTCCTTCATTCCAATACTGACTTTTGCTTTGAAATATTTGGGTTGAAAATTCACAGGGATGTATAGATAAAGTCTAATAACAACACCACCTGTTTAAGAAGCTGATATAAAGGAATTAACTAGAAAAAAATTTTTAGAAAGCTTAATTGGTCCCAGGGTAAAATACAGAATGATAATTGTTTGGGAAAAGTTGGAAGCCTCACAGATACTATAGGAAAATGATTATGAAGTTGTTTTATTTTTTTCCTAAGAAATAATTAAGTAATGAGTTCAACTTGTTAATTTTTAAAACCATTTAACTAAAATATTCCACAGCTAACAAAATTTGCTGTTCCATTTTGAAGGGAAACACATATTATGAGAAATCATAAGGCCTAAAAAAAAAGAAGAGAATTCCTGAACATGCAAGACATGGATTTTATGGAGAGTTAGTATGTATATTTGTAGGTTCATCTCTCTTGAATTCTATTAAACTCCTCCTTGGGGGACGGCTTCTGTCACATTGTTTGAATCACGACAAAAGCCACAGAGAAGATCAACAGTCCTGTGAAGGCAACGATCTTTCTCTAGCCTCTCAGGAGTTGGTTGTAAAATTTATAAGGAAAGTTCTATCCTTGGCCTACATAATTTTTTGGTGAGGCAGTAGAAATTGATGCCATCTATCTAAAAGAATAAAAGTGGGCAATTTAGTTATCTGAATGCTCTCAGCTGCCACAAATCTTGGAGACATCCGGGGTTATTAAAGGCACAGAAGTTTAAGTTATGGATGTGCAATGCAATTGTCTATATTTTGACTAGGTGATAGGTATTAAATGTGATGCTCTGGTTGGTAGGATGTAACAGAATTACAAAACACCATTCCTGCCCTTGGGGTGCTTCGATTCTACTAAGAAGATACAAACATTCTGCATACATCAAACACACAGTGTTTGAACAGGAGCTAACTTTTACAGGAGCAAATGCTTCATGTCAAAATGTATAAAATGTTGTACAGACATCTGTAACTTTTGCTCAGAGATTAAATCCTATGACTTCTGTCGAGCAGTTTAACTGTCGGCTCATCTGAACCTTGAAACTTTCAATAAGCAACATGCATTTCAGTAGTTTTGAGAGTAGAACAAAAGAAAACGTGTCAAATATTTGATCATTTTAAAATATTTTTGATTATTATTTTTGGCTATGCTGGGTCTTGTTGCTGTGTTGGCTTTTCTCTAGTTGCCGTAAGCCGGGGCTGCTCTTTAATCTCAGCACACAGGCTTCTCATTGCAGTAGCTTGTCTTGTGACACGTGGGCTCTAGGACATGGGCTCAGTAGCTGTGGCTCCCAGGCTCTGGAGCACAGGCTCGACAGTCACAGCACAGGGGCTTAGTTGCTCCGTGGCACGTGGGATCTTCCTACGTCTGTGATTGAACCCACGTCTCCTGCATTGGCAGGCAGATTCTTTACCACTGAGCCACCAGGGAAGCCCTGATATCTTAAATGAAATAAAATTCTCTTTTATTTCCATCTGGATTCCAAGATAATTCTGTAACCACCTCATTTGGGAATTTTCAGCCTGGATGAACACCCAGGACTGACCACCCTAAAGATCAGTCCTGGGTGTTCACTGGAAGGACTGATGTTGAAGCTGAAACTCCAATACTTTGGCCACCTGATGTGAAGAGCTGACTCATTTGAAAAGACCCTGATGCTGGGAAAGATTGAGGGCAGGAGGAGAAGGGGATGACAGAAGATGAGATGGTTGGATGGCATCACCGACTCGATGGACATGAGTTTGAGTAAACTCTGGGAGTTGGTGATGGACAGGGAGGCCTGGCGTGCTGCAGTTCATGGGGTCACAAAGAGTTGGACATGACTGAGAGACTGAACTGAAATCCATAGCAGAAATTTCCCCCAAATAGTGTGATTCAGAAGCATAATTTTGATGAATCCAAAGGACCATAGATGGACCAGGGCCTGGAGACATGGTCCTTGTGAAGGGCTTGGAGTGTGATGTTGACAGGAACTCCAGGTATTTTTCAGATTGAGAGACTGAAAGTGTTTGGGAGTACTTCATCTGGCTCAATGTTGGATCATCCTAACTGCTCATTAAAAAGAATGTAGCTTGTGATTGTGTCTCTGATGATCACAGTTTGATGATGAATGGTAAATATGAGGTAAAGAGAAACTAGGATCCTTTATTAAGTGCTGCCTGACTACCAGCAATGGCCATCCAGGCCTCATCTCACTCATCATTGACTCATAGGTCATCTTGTCTTAAGGGTCACTTCAAACCAACCATCTCTAAAATTCCAACATCTCTCCTGCCCATCTCCTAAGGCTTGGACAAAACAGTGAATCAAATCTTAAAGATCTACATGAAAACAGTCCTGCCAAATCTAAAACATTATTTAAATGTCAGGGATTATTTTAAAAAATAATTGCAGCAGCTTACTTTAGAACTTGTGATTCTAGAAGAATATTCACTTCCAAACTGAAGGATATCCTATGCATTCACTTATTGAATACTGCTACTAATAAAAGACACTTACTGAGTGCTAATATGTGTCAGGCATGAGTCTAATATCTTTACTTGAGTCTTTCAGCCTCACTACAAAGATATGAGGTACATGTTATTATTATCTTCACTTTGAAGATGATAACAGTGAACCACAGAGAGTAGATCAGTTCAGTTCAGTTGCTCAGTCATGTCCAACTCTTTTCGACCCCATGGACTGCAGCACACCAGACTTCCCTGTCCATCACTAACTTCCAGAGCTTACTCAAACTCATGTCCATTGAGTTGATGATGCAATCCAAATTATCTATATAGAGAGTAGATAATTTGCCCCACATCACAAGGCAGTACGTGGTAGAGCCTAAGTCAACAAGGTAGTTTCATTTTGAAACCCACACTCTTAACCACTATGCTAGATTATTTTCTAACTCTGTCATTTAAGTCATCCTCCATTGTCTGAATGTCATCTGCTACATGTCAACTGGAAACCAGTTGTTCTGCTAAGCATCATGTCTATTGTGTCAAGATGCTGGTCTCTACATGGACGCGGGTATTTATCCTGTACCTTTCATAAGCCCTAGCTCATTCACTAAGATATTTAAATTTTGCACAGTTAGGTTTGATCACATAAGTCATTCACCACACAACAGAAAATGGTTGAATTTACCATAAAGCAGTTCATTCAATCGCACAATGGGTCATGTCAATTGTGTAGACCAATCTCTACTCCCAGAGCCACAGAGGCATCGCCTCAGCGTTCCATAAACACCCATGGGACCCCACATGCATAAAACAGGCAAAAGCATGTGGGCTTGACCTGGAAGCTGATGGAGGGCTTCCCAACTGTGCTGGGTTTTCCTACCCAGCCATCAGCTTTCCCGTGCTGCCCCTGTCTCTTCAGCAGAGGAAAAAAAGTAGGAGGGTCTTCTCTAAGTTATTTTCAGATGTTTTAAATAGGCCACACTCCTCTGGGCCTCTTTATTCTGCTGGCTCTTCTGTGCATTCACTTGGAGGAATTTTGTCTTGATTTTAGAATTATGCAGAGTAGTAATGAAAAGAAAGATGTAAAAACTGTGAAATATTTCTGTGTTCACTAACACGCAGACTTTGTGGTTTGCAAATATTTTTTACTTATATTTATTAATATATTTATATTTAAATTAGGAGGGCCGGAGGCCTGAGGTAATACAGGTAAATGAGAAACAGCCCAAAATATGAGCATCAGTCACTCAGCACAGCATCAGGGTTTAGCCAGCTGCCAATAACGTTCTTTAAAAAAAAATGTAGGTTGTGAGGAGTCACTAATAAAATTAATTTCTAACATGATAAAAAGATAAACTATATATGACTGTGTATCTGCTTTAATGTGTACTTCCCAAAACATTGTCACATGCCAGGTTCTTTCTGGACAGGTGGATTTCTCATGCCCTGCAAACTCAGAGAATAGACTTCATGTTCATTAAACTGTCTGCTGTCTTTCAAGAGGTTTTTCTTTTCCTACTTACTGACAGTGTGTAACAAATTAAATATCCAATTGAAATAATGAAAATGTCAATACTTGTAATAAAACTTTTCAAAAAAAAAGAAATTAAAAATTGAAAATGAGTGAAATAAAAATGTTTTTCTTTTTTTTCCCCTCCCTTTAGACATTCTTTCAATTAGAAAGGAGACCAAACTTAAATTATAGCTACCAATTAATTTTTCTGCTCTGGCAAGTGAAATAAGCATCTTTCATTAAATTGGATATTAAAGCTCATTGGTTATACAAGGAACCTCCAGATTAATGGACTAGAGTTCTCCAGTTTCAATTATTTTCTCTACTTCCTAATATTAGTTCAACTGTCCCTCCTTCCCTGGTGGGGCTTAATCTGACGCCTACTCCCCTTAAGTATTTAACTGACTTTTTCCACTATCATGGGTTACTCAGTTAATCTGATCTTGAGGGTACAAAATTGTTAAAATATGTGTGTGTGTGTTTGAGAGAGAGAGAGAGAGAGAGAGAGAGAGAGAGAGAATTAGCAGCTAAGAAGACTTTCTTCAGATGAAATCAGTAGCAGCAGGGGGAAAAAAACCAAGAAGACAAAAACAATGCCAGCTATGAAATGAAAATAGGCAATTATCCAGAGCTGCTTTGCATCCACAGACACTTACATATGTGTTTCCAGAATCCCAAAAGAATAAGGAGGAAAAATAAGGAATCAATTCTGACTTTATATTGTACGTAAATTAAATTCCTAATAGATGATGTATGTTTGCCTTTATTTACATGAAACTGTTAATTTAGGAAACAATTCTTAGTCTAACCGATCTAACTCCTAGCATCAAAATTTATGTAGTTAATGGATAAAGAGAAATTTCCTGAGACAACATACTTGGACCATCAAGTTAAATTAGATACCTAAATCACAATCTTTGAGTAAATGAATCTTAATTTCTGGAAAAAAAGTAATGTTTTAGTAATCAATATATATAAGTCTGTTTTTTAAGTGATGGTTTATGATTTACAAAAAGTAACTATATTCTTAATGCTATATATTATAACATAGTCTTAATTAAAAAAAATAGCAACTTTTCTGTTTGATACCAACAAAGAAGTAATTGCAGAGTCCACATTTATAAGGTACATTAGAAATCTTTGTCAGATACAGCTGAGGAGGACTTACATGGGAGAGGCATTGGTCTAATATTCACCCACAGATTGTTTTTAAACCTCCTGTAGGAATTCCTCTTGTGTTAGGTTTGTGTAACAAATTGTACGTTTCCCACATGTCAGGTCTCATTTCCCACCACCATGTCCTTGAGTCTACAGGCAAATGATACTCATCTCCTAATCAATTTTGGCTCTCCTTCAAACGTCATTCTTCAGAGTCTTCCCATATTACCTGCCACTCTTTCTTCTTTGAAACTGCTGGTCACACCAGCCAATGTCTGTGCACACGGCCTTGACAGTGTTACAAACTTCCTAATGGTAACTTCCATTCCCAGGACTGGTTTCTGATCATTTCATTGCTCCTAAATTGAAGACTTTACTAAATTGGAGGCCTTTGACCCTCCCTCTTCCAAGTATTTCCAGAAAGAAAGATAGTTACTTAGTCGAGTCCAACTGTTTGTGGCCCCATGGACTGTAGCCCACTAGGCTCATCTGTGGGATTCTCGAGGCAGGAATACTGGAGCGGGTTGCCATTTCCTTCTCCAGGGGATCTTCCCAACCTGGGAGTGAAACCCAGGTCTCCCGCATTGCAGGCAGACTCTTCACCGACTGAGCCATCAAGGAAGTCAGTATTTCCAGCGACAACTTAATCGTTAGGGTTTAACTAAGACTTATGTTTAAATGCATGTCACTGAATGCATATTTTCCCCAGCCTTTTGCCCTGAATTCTCAGCCCCTACTGAATTTTTCCTCTGCTGTTCCACTGCCACCGTCCGCATATGAGGGCAGGAGCAGGTCACCCCTGACCCTTCAGGACTGTTTCTTAGGTACTGAATTCTGATCTCAGGGCACATCATAAAGATTTGTTGACTAAACATATATTTTAAAAACCACTCCAAAAAAAGAGGGGATATATATGTGTGTGTGTGCATATATATACATATATATGCATGTATATACATATAGCTGATTCACACTGCTCTATAGTAGGAACTAACACAACATTGTAAAACAACTATATTCAAATAAAAAATTAAAACCAAAACCAAACCTGCTTGTCATTCTCCACTCTCTCGATAGAATCATAAGAGTTAGAGAGTCAGACTGGAAGCAGAAATGGCTGGGTTTTTTTTTTTTTTTTCTTTTTTAAACATTTACTCTCAAGACCCAGGACAAAAAAAATGTAAGAATCTTCTTTGGATTCTTACTTTCATTCATATTCACATGGTTACAAAGTCAACTCTTGGTGTTTATTCACATGGGTACACAGAACAGAATTTTAAAATACACTGTGCATCAGGCACATCCAGTTTATAATATCACAGAAAGGATTCTCCAAGTTCTGGCATGGCTTAGGTAAGATATTCACTAAAACATCAGGTTTATTACTTTGAGTCTGGACTCTACAGATATATCTTAATACTCTGCATGTTTCTAGATGGCAGCAGCCACCAAGGTATTCCATTTCTCACTGAACTTAACATGGATCTTCGCACATAGTAGGAATCAACCAGTAACTTATTGAACTGACAAAGGAATAAATTTTAAAATTACCTAGTAACTTTATGACTAGAGTTTTTTCAGTTTTTTTTGGTGCTCTGATTGCCAGTTCTCAAAGTAATCAATAAAAACATTTTGGACACAGGGTTATTCCCCAATATAAATTAGTAAACAGATCATGGATTTAAGGATGACCTTGTGTATTTGGTTCCACAACCAGAGAAAGGAGGAAGTCAAATTTCTATAAGGTTGATTACCAAGCTAAGAATGGATGGTACATCCACTGAGAAATAGCCTCAAGCAACAATCCAACTTCATCGTTTATTAAATCCCTCTCACTTGGCACCTGATTATACAATATTTTGTACTGCTAACTTCAATGAGCATGTATCTCACACTGAAGACTGTCTGCTGGTTGGGGTGGGGGATCTCCTCTTAGCATCCTTTCTATCCCCCTCGGTTCTATGTTGTTCACCAACTGTGTGTGTTAGTTGCTCGGTCGTGTCTGACTCCTGCGACCCCATAGACAGAGCCTGCCATGGACAGCCTCCTCTGTCCATGGAATTCTCCAGGCAAGAATACTGGAGTGGGCTGTCATTTCCTCTTCCAGGGTGTTCACCTTCTAGGTCTGCCTTAAATACTTCTTGTATAAAGACTCAGCATTAATGCCACAGGAGCATGTGTTCATATAAACTCAACTTAAATAAATATAAAATCAAATTTAAAAAAACTGAAATGATAGCCTATGTAAAACATGTATATCACGACAGACATTTTGCAATGATCTAAATAAATATTTATAATGGTGTACTGTAAAGCCAATTTAGATGTCTCCGTTAATATTTTTAATTATGTCAGTTCATGAATATTTTATTTCAAATCACTTCTTTCTCCTTGCCAAATGGAAATGATCATAAGACCTCTTTTGAAGTCAAAATAGACCCTTTACTAATAAAGTGGAATGAAGAAGAAAGAAATATTATCAAAGAAATCGAAAATTTCTTTTCCATACACTTGTAGTAAACCTCAGTTTTGTCTATAAAAATCAGTTAGTAAGCCATAAAAATTCATTTAAAATTATATAATAGCCTTTTGATACCAACTCAGCCACTTGTACAGAGGTGGCACTCTTCACAATACACGCTATTTATTGAATTTCTCATCTTTAAGCTAAATATTTTAAATTCAAACAGATTAACAATGAGACACACGATCTTTGATGTGGAAAACACACTTGGTACTGAACTGCGTTGTGGATTACAACAGATTTATCTGGGTTGTAAATTTTAAAAGTAACAATAAATTTGCAGGAAAAAAAGGTTTTAAATATAATTAAAAAATTGAAATGAGATGGTATTTGGATCATATATGAAAAAAATGGTGCCCCTATTGGAGGAAGGGATTGAAAAACGTAAGAAAATGGCAAAAGTAAATATTATTGGCCTCCATTTAGTCTTTGCTACAAATAGATCAGTTAAATATAATACTACCTATGTAATTTAGAGAGACATTATTACATTTTTAGCTTTATTTAACTTACTAACTTAAAAAGTTTGTGAAGGTTTATTTAAATAGTGTACTTTTGTGTAATTATTTTGTCCGCTGCAAACTACTTTGTATCCTGTTGAAAGTAAGCAATACGTCCAAGTAAAATTAGGAATATTTGTCATAACTCAATAAATTAAAGATTATTTTCAAGTTTTTTAATAAAAGTTCCTTGATTTGTAAAGCCTGACAATCATACTACTATAGTTTTTACATGAATAACATTAAATTGTTATGTAAAATTATAGGTAATGCATTTTAAAAATTAAGAAACATCAAAAGTCACATTAGATTGATTTATGTTTAATAAGAAAAAAATTCATTTAAAAGTATTTTATGTACTAGCTCAGCATGATACATGTATGTCGTCACCAAAATTTTACGTTGCCAGTTAACATTGTCCATAATTGGTCTAATGAAATTAGCTAATGTGATTTCATTATTGCTATTTCTGTTATAAATCTTTCAGGGTTTTTTTCCCTTAACTTGGAAAAAGATCAAAATGCTTGCAGATTTCAGATTGCTATTAGATGTAATAATTATCCACTAAACTAATTACCACTAAACCAAAACCTGACTTACAACTAATTAAATTTTATTACATCAACATAGAGTATAGACTTTCAATTTAACACAGGGTGCAACTATAAACACAGAAGTCCATCAGCCTATGTATTTCTTTCAAGGAAAATGTCTAGGTCAGATTTATAAAGTTTGAACTTGGCAGGGTTGGTAGACTAATTTGTTAGTTTCACAAATCTCCTAATTTGCCGACTTCTACGAAAGGGGAAAAGGGTTACTTGCAAAGTGAATATGCTGGATTATGCCACTCACATCATGGCTAAATGCATACTCTATAACCATTACTCTGTAATGGGAAAAATCAGGGAATGCCGAGAAGAAATCATTTAAGTTTAGCAATGTATTTTATTTGTGGCATCAGTTTTTCTGAGATCACTGACACAATCTCAGAAACACTGCTGAATCTTGGTTTCTTTTGTGTGAAATGGAAAGAAGAAAAACATGCACGCTATCTTAGAGGAACACAAGGAGCATGAAACAGGCTTTTTAGCTGAAGTACCCATTTGTTTACTGTTTAAGGAGCTAATGCAGATGAAAGTGCAACATTAACTGCAATTCAGTATTCATCTCAAAATAGTGGATATGGAATCTCCATTCATTTTTCCAGAAACTACATTTAAATGTGTCACTCACAACCGTTGGAAAGTATAAGAGATTCACTTTATAAACTTTAATTTTATAAAAAAAAATGTTTACTTTCTACCAGATGGTAAGATTAAATTACATAAACACTGTCAGCAAGTTGAATCCTCAGATGTATTCATTCCCACCACAGAAGCTTCAAAACCTGTCTATAATTTTGTTACTGATGTTTAGAAACAGCTGTAGCTGACATAGCTACATGTTATATATGTCAGCTTTAAAGGATTAAATATTCTTAACCCCCAACAGAGAAGTCTTTTGCTGTTAACAAACCTATAGTAAATTACACTGGAAGTGATTATTCCATCAGAGATATCTCACACTAGACATTTGGTAAACAAGATGGTCCAAAATCATAAGTTTTTCATCATTACTGGAAATTCTATTTGGGCAAAAGAAAGATTTTAAATATACAGCATTTTCTGATGCTGTATTTCATACATTTCATATCCTAAATGTAGGATAAAATCTCTTCTAAAAACCCTCACATATATCTTCATCAATATTTTAGATGTTATTAAATTATATATTTTTTTCTTCAGAAGAATTAAGGCTGTCTCAAGAGACTTTTTTTCCTGATGCAGATTTGAACTGCACCCAGGTTTGAATTTTGGGGACAGTCCTCATGTCTCTTCCATTAGACTTTAAAACAATCTTTACAATAAATGTCTAAAGCTGATGATAGAATTGGCAGGGTCTTCTGAAATGGTGCATTGCAAATTTTGTATTCAGTTAATCTATCTGAGGGAAAAGAATTAACCAACCTAACTAGCTAGACTTCAGGCTTCAATCACTTGATTTATGAATTAATCTAATCTAATTAATCTTCAAGAAGCATTGATTAATGGTAGTCAAATGTACAGACATTTGGAGGTGAAATTCATCAACACAAAAGTATGTATATGTGTGTACATGTACATATGTGTACATATGTATGCTACATACTTATATATAGTATGAAAATGTATATATATAATATGCATACATGTATACACATGTATACATTTATATATATTTATAAATGTATTTTTATATATTATAAATATATATATTGTATATTATACATATAAATACATATGGGTTTCCCCCGTATAACTCTCATTTTAAACCATAATCACTATGAACTATACGAATAATTTTTAACCTTGTGAGTATACATACAAAGAAATATTTTTTAAATTAGACAAATGTCATAGTAATTGTACATAGCGTATTCTTTCTTCAGACACATAATAAGTGGAAAATTGTCCACACAAATGAAAAGATAAAATCAGAAGACTGACTGAGGCACTAAAAGGCATCAGCTTAGAGAAGAAAATTCAACACAAATTACCCAAAAGAGAACAAGCTCGTACACATACACTCTGTGTTACATTTAAAGCTATACTCCAAACTTGTACATATGGCATACTGCCTTTATGAAGATGACTTTATTTGGGGGAGAGGGCAGTGGTTAGTCACAACAATATACTCACAACAGTGACTTACAAATACTGAAAGAGGACAGTAAGATGATGCTGTGGTTAATTTCATGTGCAGCTTCTGAATCTAGTCTCTTTAATTTATAATTATCTATAACTCACCTAGCTCTGAAAGGTATGAAGTATGAGTGGAAAATCAAGCTTGTCCATTTTACTAAATATCATTATATTATCATCCAAATTTAATGCGCGTACTGATAACCTATATCATAAAACAAGTGTAGCTCTACAAGGGAAGTACTAAGTCATTTCCTTAGGTAAGCACAAGAATTCTTTATTCTCAGTGCATCACTCCATTCTTTATCAAATTCTACCCCTGTGATATACTTCCTGAAGCTAATTATACACTTAGATTGTGAATTAGCATAATCAATATATCGAGGCAAGCTATTTAACAGAGAAATAAAGTTAAATTCTTATTTTATCCAAGACAAACCATGTATTTCAACTTCCCGTTATTCATTCAACTTTCTCCCAATTATGTGAAATCTATACTTCTAAGCATAATTGGATGAAATAAACTTTCTGTAGTTTTCAAGAGGAAAAAAGGCATCCTTTCTGATAAATGCCTTCATTTTGTACTACCAGATGTCTTTCTGTATCCTCTTCTGCTTTCTGATTTTATTTTTATAAGTGTGAGAACAGTGAAAATGCCAGCCATTGTAGTCAGTCAGCTTGAGCCCCTGCAAAGATGACACAGTGAGATGTTATCTTGGTGGTTTTACATAAATACTGAACTTGAAGTCCACTTAGCTTCTGTGGATCCATCACTAAGCAAAGAGAGCACCCCAAAGCCCACATTTGATTAGCTCCATTTTATAGATAATTCATTTTAATATCCCATTCTAAAGCCAACATGGAATGCCATCCACTAAACCAACTTAGTTCAAAATATGCTTCTCTCTACCTTGTTGATATTTTGTCTTAAATTAGCAATTAAATAAACAGTGACACCTCTGTAAACATCTGGGTTTTTTTTTTTAAAGGCAGCAGTAATTAGAAATAAATTTCAAAGTTCCCCAGATAACTACTCAAAATTACTTTCATAGTCTGGGCATTTTTACTAACTATTTTATGGTTTGGGGGTGAATTGTCGCAAAGATTCCCTAGGAAGCTGCAAAATGATGGCAAAATTGGTTCCACGGGATGATGCCCCTAAAAAGGATGCTTCGAGATTCATTGGTGCTGAAAGGCTGCTGACTCTGGGGTCTCTTTCCTCTACCTTTGGTTCTAACAGCAGCACCAAAGCTCAAGAGAACAAGTTTAAGAAAAGGTGCTGTGAAGTTATCTGTCTTTTTAGTTTCCTGTAGAAAGTTGCTGCTGAACCTGAAGAAGCTGTGTTTTAAAAACCTGCTATTGTATTATGCCTGTGGGAAAACATCCTTGCAAAAGAGCGGCGCTATATGTAAGATCCTTTAGCAGTGCTAAATGTGGGGTCAGTGGAATCACCAGATTAATGACCACAGGCATAAGTGTAAGAATTTGCCTTTCCACCTGCCCCTGCCCCACCCACAAAGGATGAGAGAAAGATGACTCACTCAGCCTGCTTTTAGGTTTCCATTCAACTTGCTGCACGCTGCAAACACAGAATAGAATCAAGCAGCTGTAAGAACATTTCCTAAAGGTCTTGGAGATCCTGATGGAAAGCTGGAGTCCTAAGTAGTTTAAGAAGACATCTGCTTAGCTTGCTCCTCCAAAATGAACATGGACCACACGTATCTGGGCCTCAGTTGACCACGTGACTCAAGACAGCTGACCAGAGGGTTAGGAATCAGATGGAATTCATAGAAAACATGCTGTCATGTCCAGTCACAGTGGCAGCCACGAATCCCAGATCAGTTTGTAAAGACTGATCTTATGACTCCTAAGTCTTTTTGCAAAATGACAAGTGCACAGGTGTTAAATAAAAGGAAATTATAAAGTAACTTCTCCCGCATCAGATGCTTCCTAAATATATGCATAATCTTAGCCTCAGGTAGGAAGAGAAATCCTAAAATAGTTAAGTCTTGACCATTTAATTGCTCCACTACACGCTAGTAAGTCTTTAGAAAAAAATCAGAGACCCCTGTTTCCCTGGAGGAGATCGTGTTTGAGATGGAACTTGAAGGCTGAATAGATTTAAATCAATGATTTCTCAATCCTGACTGGGCTTTAGAGACACCTGGGAAACTCTTTAAACTTACTGATTATGACCAGGTCCCAACTCTAGAGAGTCTCATTAATCAGTCTGGGGTGAAATCCTGGCACTGGTGTGTTTTGAGAGCTCCCCAGCTGATTCTTGGGTGTAGTTATGGTTAAAAATTACTGAATAAACACAGAGTAGACAGGAAGGTTCCATTTTCCAAAATGAGAAAGAATAAAATAGTAAATAATAGAATGACCCAGCCTCCACATTCAAGATGGTTAAAATCTTCGTCGGCGGGCGGTGGGGGGAGGGGAGGCGGAGAATATAGAAACTCTACAATTAGCAGTCTGAAGTCGGGTTCTAGAATGCTGGGTCTTTCATTCATTTATCCATTTAAGCAGTGTTTATCAAGGACAACATGTGACGTGCCACATCATGTGACTGATAAAGCAGGGACAGCAAAGCGGCAAGGTCCCTGGCTTTATGGGCTTCACAATCAAGTGGGAAAGACAGACAGAATGAGGAGGGCTGTATTATGCGTTCTCTTAAGCAAGGGATGATAGCCTCCTCTCTGCATGCTTAAAAGAGCGCTCTGGCTGTGATGTAGACAGTGAGCTGGAGAGGGGTCCAGACTGACTGCCCCCAAACCAATCAGGAAGCTGCTGAAGGGCTCCCATCCAGATGTCACAGGACCCCAGATTAGCAAGGCGGTGGAGACAAAAGAAGCATATCGTTTCATGAAGCATTTAGAAAGTCATGTAAGAATAAACTAGACACTGTGATGAACTGGAATAGGGAGTGTAGAGAAGGAAATGGCCAAGGTTTCTGCTCTGATAACTAGGCAGACAGTCGTATCATCCCCTGCATTTGGGGTCAGTGGGAGAGGCTGAGGTTTTCAGGGAAAGATCCCAAGTTCAGCTCTCACGTTAGTTTTAGGAGCACTTGACACCCCCAAGAGCCTATGCCGAGTCGTTCCGTGTGCCCAGCATGACCAGCGATGTGCTGGCCCAGGACTGCCTCAGTGTGTGCCCACTCTGCTGGCATCTTACCATTTCCAGCCCACTTTCACCCGCAAATTATCTGCGTTCAGATGATAAATTTTAAGGTCTCCTAGATACACAGATCTTTGACTAGGAGATGTTTTGAGTGGAATCACTGTAAACTGCCCACCTATGGGTCGGCACTGAAACCACGGGAATCAATGATATCATGGTGGTTGGGAGAACCGATACAGTGGGAAAGCAGGGCTAAGGGCTAGTTTCTGGGGAACTCCGGTACTTGCGGGCCAGCTAGAAGAGGCCAGGACACGACTGAAGCAGAGAAGGAGCAGCTAAGATGCAGGGAGAGGTAGGGGAAGGTGTCACAGGGCAAAGGGAAGCCAGCCCTTCACGGAGGATGCTGCAGAGAGCAAGTACAAGGATGACTGAAAGGCATGCATGGCCAGTCTGCTGTGCTCAGGCACTTCATTCGTGTCTGACTCCGTGCGACGCCGTGGACTGTAGCCCACCAGGCTCCTCTGCCCATGGGATTCTCCAGGCAAGCATACTGGAGTGGGTTGCCATTTCCTTCTCCAGGGGGTCTTCCTGATCCTCCTTAGGGATCGGACCTGAGTGTCCTGCTTTGCAGATGGACTCTTAACCACTGAGCTACCTGGCTACTTATTTATCTCAGCCTTGGTTTTGTCCCATTTTAAAATAAGATGCTTCCCTATATGATCTCCACATTCCTTCCTTAGAACCCTTTCAATCTAATAAACTGAAAGTGTAGAATGAGGTAAGTGATAAATAGCATTTATCTACAAATGCCATACTGTAGGGGCAGAGAAAGAGAGAGATGAACCAGGAATTCTGCTGAGAGTCGTGGGACAGTTTCACAGAGAATGTTTCGCCTGGTACCTAGAGAAGGGGGAAGACTTGTCCTGCGCTTGGGAAGAGAGCAAGCGGACTTGTGTGCAGCCCACTGGGCACCAGAGACCCACTGGGAGGTGGGGTCAGCAGGGTCCTGGACACAGCATGCAGAGTATACCCCAAGGACCATGCTGAGAAATCTGGGCTTCCTCCTGCAGGTCAAGAGCCTGTGTGAGACCAGGAGAGTGACACGCTTAGATCAGAAGATTAGGAAGAATCCTCTCCGGGGCAATCTAGGAAAATGGACTAGAGAGACTGGTGGCGGGAAGCCCAGCTAGAAGACACCTATCTGTGCCATCAAGATGAGGAATGATGAGAGCTGAACGAGGGAGCTGGTGGGGAGGAGGGAAAGCAGGGGCGGCTTCAGAAACCCAGAGGAGGGAGAATCGGCAGGAGCTGCTGACGGATCGCACGTGAGCGGTGAAGAACAGGGTTGTCAGGAGACGGTTCTTACACTTATGTACCTGTGTGCAAGAGGGTGCAAAGACAGAAGGGGCGGCCTGGCTCCTCGAGCCTGAGACCAGGAATACTGTCCTGGAAATGATGGAGTTGAGGTGACATTGAACTAACCCCACCCTCCGTGTTGCTCTCTCTTCCTTGTCTTCCTGTGGGGTATAGAGACTGTGTTACATCCTCCAATTTAATACAGCTCCACGTTGTTAGTACTACTGTCTAATTATTATGCATTCCTTTGGGACTCCTAAAATATACGCCTTCTATATTTTTGCACTCTTTTCTCAGCCTAAACTGACACTGGACTCGTAGCGATGCTTAATAAACAGAACTTGATGGAGAGATTAAGAGCTGAAAAAGGACATGAGAGGCTCAGCTCTCCGAGCAGGGATCAAACCCACACCCCCCACGCTGGAGGGTGCAGCCCTAACCACTGGGCCCCCAGGGAAGTCCCGTTGGTCACCAAACTCCAAGGAAAAATTTCCTGAAATCTTCAAAAGATTGTGGTTAACATAGAAGATACTTAGGTCATCCCAACAGTAAGGTGGAAAAGGTGATCAGAAAGTTTCATTTTTTAAAAAAATGAACCAGAATATACTCTAAAATGCTGACCCTGTCAAGACAGTTATTTTCCACCATAAAATATCCCAGTGGTCTGCCATTATTAGGAGACGTGTAAATTTTTAAGATGAACCCTACACTCCTTGAAATGTCAAAAATCTCTTCACCTGTTTCGGTAAGTATCTGCAAAATGTGTCACATGCGTTGTCCCCTTTCCTTGTCTCAGTGACTCTGGACCACGGCTCTCATCAGTGCTGGGTATGTCACCCCCTGGGTAAGACACGCATGCTGTCTCTTCTCTGGGCATCCACAGGCCAGCGCCCTCCCCTTAAACACACAACATCTCCTCGGTAACTTGGCAGGTCAGAATCGTCACCATCAAGTTATTCATTAATTCACAGTAGGATTCTAGGGGCCAAGTAAACAGAAGTAGCCCGTGACTGCTTCTGTTGTTATTTTTTACCTAATTTAGAGCTAACGCTGGCCCAGTCTGGCTGCTGGAGAAGGGCGTGGCCCTCTCCTGAGACACACACACACACTCCCACAGGCTATTCAGGGCTCACAACATATCGGACGCTGCGTGAGCCCTCTCCACGGCTGGTCTCACTTCATCCTCACGACCAGCCTGCACGTGGGCATGCTGTTAGCATCTCGGCTTCATGAAGGTGAAACTAGCCCAGCAGCACAGTTGAGGCTTGAATTGTGGTCTCCAAATCTGGCTCCAAAACCACTCCAATGACTGAAGTCGCCACCGCCTGGCATGGTCTGAGTGCAGGTCTGAGTGCATGGTCTGAGTGCATGGTCTGAGTGCAGGGTCTGAGTGCAGGTCTGAGTGCAGGGTCTGAGTGCAGGGTCTGAGTGCAGGTCTGAGTGCAGGGTCTGAGGGCATGGTCTGAGTGCAGGGTCTGAGTGCAGGGTCTGAGTGCAGGTCTGAGTGCATGGTCTGAGTGCAGGGTCTGAGTGCAGGGTCTGAGTGCAGGTCTGAGTGCATGGTCTGAGTGCAGGGTCTGAGTGCAGGGTCTGAGTGCAGGTCTGAGTGCAGGGTCTGAGGGCATGGTCTGAGTGCAGGGTCTGAGTGCAGGGTCTGAGTGCAGGTCTGAGTGCATGGTCTGAGTGCAGGTCTGAGTGCAGGGTCTGAGTGCAGGGTCTGAGTGCAGGTCTGAGTGCATGGTCTGAGTGCAGGTCTGAGTGCATGGTCTGAGTGCAGGTCTGAGTGCATGGTCTGAGTGCAGGGTCTGAGTGTGCATGGTCTGAGTGCAGGGTCTGAGTGCAGGTCTGAGTGCATGGTCTGAGTGCAGGGTCTGAGTGCAGGGTCTGAGTGCAGGGTCTGAGTGTGCAGGGTCTGAGTGCAGGGTCTGAGTGCATGGTGTGATGACGGCCATGTCATCAGCCCTTCTTACCAACCTTTTGGTCAGGTGGGGACGTGAAGCTCAGAGATGGAGGGGAGGGAGCCAAGATCACAGAGCAAATAAATGACAGAAAAGAGATCTAAGCAAACTGTGTAGGGCCAGAGCCCAACTCAGAAACCACAAGACAATGAAAAACTCCATGCCATAGGAATCTTAAGTGTTCTTTTTATTCAGGGAAGACCATGGACATAACCTAACCCAAGATACCATGCCAACTTTGGATTTTCCTTTTCCTATAGATTTTAGAATCTGGATTCAAGCCATATTCAAATTTAATACCAAAAAAATGACATTAGTTACTTTCTTTAGGATTAGCTAATCAGGGTTGATTTCCTTTAGGATTACCTTTAGGATCAATCCTAGAGGGAATCAACTCTGAATATTCACTGGAAGGAATGATGCTGAAGCTCCAATACTTTGGCCACCTGATGGGAGGGGCAAACTCATTGGAAAAGACCCTGATGCTGGGAAAGATTGAGAGCAGGAGAAGGGGGTGACAGAGGATGAGATGGTTGGATGATATCACCCACGCAATGGACATGAGTTTGAGCAAACTCTGGGAGATAATGAAGGACAGGTCAGTCTGGAGTGCTGCAGTCCACGGGGTCGCAAAGAGTTGGACATAACTGAGCAACTGAATATCAACACATTAGCTATAGCTGGCTCCTGGAGTTCTCCCCAAAGTCTAGGTGTGTTAAGGGTGTCACGACCTAGACTCTCCTGTCCCTGATGTTAAGACTAGATGCAGGAGAGAAGGGTGTGAAGTAGTGGGTAGACGGGGTCCAAGTCTAACTGGTTCCTGTCACTTAACCCTTTGCTGCCTCGGCAAGAGAAACACTTGCAGAAGGCTTGCTGGCAGCCCCGGTTTCTGTTTTAAAGCAGGGAAAAGTGTACTGCAAACTGAAAACGTGTTCTACTCCAAAGTGGGGAGAAGAGGATGACATTTAAGATAATCCACAATCTGGACCCCAGCTCTCTCTCCAAACTCATGGCAGATTTCTCCACGGGGAGACCCTCTGCTCCCCCATGGTACCCGCCCCACCCCCCACCAGATACATATGCAGAGCGCTGCCTCCACATCACAGGTTGCAAAACGGTGGCCCAACTGTCAAACCCAGCCTCAGCCATGTTGTGTTTTATCTGTGTGTTTTGTGGTTTGTTTTTTCTTTTTTTTATGAGCCAGCATTCAAAAATCTAGAGATTGCATATAATTCATATTCTGGCATTTCTTGAAAAATCTCACAATCTGGCAACATTGTTTCACCTCCACACGGCAGCAGCGATGAGTCGAGAGGTACGCTGGGGTGTCCCCCTCCGACGAAGCCTGCAGCGCACAGAGTCCGTCACCCCCCGTGTCTCTGAGTCTGGGGCTGTGTCAATACCATTTATTATCAAACTCACTCCGTTGCCTTTTCTCATACTAATGAAACATTCCTCTGTCCCTCCATCTCGTTGCAAAGTGGAAAAACAAAAAAACCCCAGAGAACTACATACGTTAAGGAATATAAGAGAGTATACTAGAAGGAATCTGTAGAGACCTGACAGTTTAATATGCAAATAACCCGGTCCATCACACTCATCCGGGTTACCTGCCGGCACTGGAGGGTGTTGATCTCTTGATCTCTCTTCGCTCTTCTGGACCCCTCTCCTGGAGTCCCCTGACTTCTGTACATCAACGCCTGTCTTTTTCTGGAGTTCTACCGGCCGCAGCCACTTCTGCTGTTCCCACCTCAAGGCTGACCCCTCTTCATTGGCACCAAAGGTGAAACAGGAGTCGCAGGCAATCTGAAAATAATAGAAGGGTGCACTTTCGGGACTTGAGTGGTCCCAGATAAGGGTGACCTGTGTTTAGAGGCCACAAGCCTTTCGGAAATGGGAGTGATTCGCTAGTGAGGACACTTGACACTGATGTGGAGTGAGGGCAGATTCCAATCCCGTATCAATTATTTACTGAAGGCCTCCTCAGGGCCGGGCGTGGTGCTCCAAGCTGCGGCTGTGCTGAGCCCAGGACAGGGGGGTCCCCGTCTTCATGGGGTTGGCGTGGGCAAGTGCGCGAGAAACAATTTGCCTGATGATTCCACAGGGAAGGCAGCAGATGGCCAAGCTCTGCTGTTCCCAGGTCACTGGCTCCCGAAGCCCCCTCTTTTGGGGCATTGGGGGACCATGCGTGTGTGGGGTGGAGAATGTTTCTGTTCTGATTCACTCATCTGTCTCTTCCTTTCAGAATCTGTGAGCCCCTTGGCACTTCTGATGTGTGTTAGCGGTTATCTCCCAGGGTCCTTTCTAATGTCCCATAAAGCTTCAAGGTACTGCTAAGGTCTGTATGGTCTTTCCCAAGCTAGAAACTCTTAAGTTTCGGTATTCCCTTAAGTTCTCTGGCATTTCAAACTTTCATGGGCTATTAGAGTACAATTTGACCAAAGTAGTAATCTTTTCATCACTTCCTTTGGCTTTCTTAACAACCTTAATGACTGTTGCCTTTTATATCATGCCCAACCAGAAGTGAAAACTTTCTAGGGATCTAAGATCATGTCTTATGTCCTTTAACCTCCCCTAGAACATAGTCGCTTGGACACAGAACACTCACAAATCACAGGGGGTTTGATTTAAATGAACTGGCCGTGGAAAAATGCCCCTGTGTAGAAGCTAAAAGTGAAGAGAGATATTCAAATTTAGGAAGAGCTTTATGGAGTTTATATACCCTCGTAATTTTTATAGGTATGATGGCAGTGGTTCATTATTGCTTTCTAATATACTAAATATAAAAGGGGAATTTTTTTTACATTTTGAGCAGTAAATAGTACAATTCTTTCCTTGAACTATTATTAAAAGCTTCCTTGAGGGTAAACTAAACATGAAACTAGGCATTTTTCGTATTTTGGCCTCATGATTTTAATACCTTTTCCCACACTCAGGAGGCATACAAGAAAAGAAATTGAAAAATGATGGATCACGCATGACGTCTATCTTCTCCAAAAGATGCCTGACTTACCCATGCCTCATCCTGCCTTCCTTGTACCCCAAAGAATTTTCACCAGGCAACAGATATTCTCTATAATCCCCAATAAGAAAGAAACAAAAGTAATTATGTATATACACAACATCTCTGTAGATAGTGACCTCAATGACTTTCTACACTTTTCAAATCTCAGTAAGGACCTGTACATATTCCTAGAGATCAGCCGATCCTGCTATACTCAGAGATGGGAAATAATTCTGATATTATATAACAGAGAGAGATTACAGATAAAAACAGCCTGTCCTCTAAAGGTGATAAATTTAACATGACTTAAGGCTATATATATCTACAGTTTCTAATTTTGTTCTATAAATAATATTAATGCAAGCAAATATGTTGAATTTTCTTCCAAAAAGCACTCTCTCTAATATCTACATGGGTAAATCACTGTACATTTCTTAAGTGCTCATGTGACATCAATCATTCCCCAACTGTGTACATCAAAATAAATGCAAGAGATTAATAAGTTTCTTTCTACAATGTCATATTTTAATTGGTTTTAATGGGTTTTTAAAAAGTGAAAAAGAACTATAATGTTTTGCTTAAATTGTGACCATCACTTTAGAAAAATGACCCGTGGAAATGTGTAACCACTTGATTTAGTGGCACATAAGTCCATAAAAATGTACTTGTTCTGGAGAAATTATTAAATTTTCAGTGATTTTTATTGTTCAGTATCAGTGAAGTCAAAGTCATTGTGTTCTAATTCTTGCAATTCTTTCTAATAACCATTAACATAACGATCTGAAAAGGAACAGAATCATCCATGAACCTACATACACCACTGCCCTACTCTCTTTATCCACATTGATAGGAAGTGAGGCGCACAAAACACATGCATTTGTAATTACATTTGCAAAAAAAAAAAATCCTCAAACAGCTGTGGAGACAGCAAAGATTAGAATCTGATAGTGGCTTAGAATAATGAAGAAGGGGATTGTTAGGGTTCAGCTACAGAGCTGATGAAAGATAGAAAGAAAGCCTGCTCTTTAAAATCCTTAATCTGTACTACTTTATACGCAAAATGAAAACAGAAATACTCTGTAAGAATCAGAAATGGTAAACGTGATGATTCTTTTTAAAACAGGCTATTAATTTAAAAATATATTAAACCTGTGCCTTACTGATAACAAATTGGATATGTGGACAATATTTATATAAAATAGTTTATAGTTTTATTTAAATTCTTGTTCTTCTAAAAATCTTATTAACTGAAACTTCTTTACCTCTTGCTAGTTTTGGATAGTATTTATTTTTTAACATCATATTTATTCCAATTATAAAAGTCTAGAATCTTTTGTAAAGGCTTGAAAAAGCAATTGTCATATTAAAGTGATCATGAAAGATAATTATTAAAGTAGTTTCCTTACAAATACTTTCAATTTAATATCTAAAAATAGAAAATATTTGAGTCATATATCTTTCAGAATGGATATATACTTATCTACACATAAAATCTTATAAGGATAATAACTCAGAATAGGATATAAACATTATAAAGTTATCTGAAGTTTATACAATATGTTTAAATAAGTATAGAAAAACCAGAATTATTTTAATTACAAAAAAAAAGTTACTTCTTGACTTTTCAATTTTTACAGTAAACTTTGCTACTCTTATTAAATGTTTAGAAGCTATAAGGCTCAGAAATATGAACCTATTTATTAAGGTAAATTAATTGTCTATAATAAATTGTGCCTTTTTGGTGGCATCACTTATGTTCTACAATGAAAATGTCTTAGCTCATATTTGATTCTTGAACAGGATGAAATGGTCTTCTATGATTGACACTGAGTAAAAACTAATACAAATATAAATACAATTAATTGTCCTGCCTGACTACTCAATTTAATGTATTCTATGACCAAAAAAGTCTCCTTTGAACATGACACCCTTCTCTCACAATTATCTTTAGAATTGTTCATTCTAAATGGGAATATAATAAAATAAGAGGATAATTCTTTCTTTAAAAAAAATCTCTGACCAAAACATGCTCACTTTTTACATAAACATTCAGAGAAAATTAACTATAACCTTCGTAATATGTGACAGCTTCATTTTTATATGCATTTACTTCTTTCTCAAGTCGCCCTCACTATTACTTACAAGGAGAAAGCTTACAAAGAACTTCAATCTGGTCACAGACCCAGAAAACTTCACTGAGTAGGCAAACCACTTACAGGACTGAGAACCAGGCAATAATCAGTTCACTGGTCATCTGGTAGAAGGGAAAAGCACCTTCCCAAACTTCTGGGGCTTCATTATCTTGCATCAGATTATGAACCTTTGGATTTTAGGAGTTGAATCTGTCAATGCCTAAAACACATGTTTAGACTACAGTTCTACATAAATATTAGATTTAGGAAAGGAACCAATTAACTTTTTAAAGGAAATGAAATGCTGGCCAGGCTAGTCTAGTGCTACTTGATAAAACCACTGTGTAATAGACTCTGGGATCACAGAATTAGGGGAGAATGTATAATCCTTCATCAAAGAGTGGCAGCTTATCCACAAAGCTTCCTCTTCCTGATGGGATATTCTTTTAAAAGTAATAACGAGGACTTAAAAACTATGTAACACTCCTCAACCAAAATTAGCCATTTATACCAATGAATCTTAATCCTAAAAGAACCAAAACTTCACCCAGAACACACTGAGATAAAGTCTAATGTGCACAAATAATTTATGTCTATCTCTAAATAAAACATGCTTATGTTTCAGTCTTAAAATCCTAGAAGTTATGACATGACTGTTTTTTAAAAAAAGAAAAACAAAACAATAAACAATAAAACAGTCCCCCAAAGATACCAGTAACAATCGCCAAGACTAAGAGCTAATATTTTGCTTTTTGTCAACATTTAAAATTTCCAAAGTGAGTTACAGACTTTGCAAAGCTCAAGTGGTAATTACGCAACTAATTCATACACCTTAAATGTGATAAATATATTTAAGATGTGATACATTAATGATCTGTCTTAAGTAACTCACATTATCTTTTGCTAACGGCGAAATAGAAAATTCACCAACCTTGATCTGTGACAATTCCTATCTGAAACACAATGCAGTTTTTAAAAGCTACTTTCATCAGAAGATGTGAGGAGAATTAATTGATGGCCCCTTACAAAACAAGTACTCGTCCTCCCCTATATCTCTTTCATTCGTCAAAGATATCAAACACTGGCATAGTGCAGCGGAACTATTTGTTGGAAGGTGCAGATTTTATACAAAACTTCAAGAAAAAGAGATTAGACTTCTGTACTGGCTATACTGATTCAAGGTTGATCCAACTCGCTGACATCACGCTTAAATGAAATGCAGGATTATATGAATCTTACTGCAAACAACTTGAAACCAGACTATCAGTAAATGATATATCTTAAAATATACCATTTACTTTACAAATTCATGCTGGGCAACTGAAGGACAATAATACAAAAACATCAATCATCTTTCATTTTTGTAATAAGTAGCTTTTTCATTATCTGTGTGGACATTGCACATATATGTATTAACAAATAGTCTTCAAGTGTCTAGATTATGTAAAATGAGGTGTTTGTTAAATCAAAGTATTTTAATGATTTCGTGAACACCAGATTTATCTGGTCATCTTAATTCCTTTGAGGTTTCTTTAAAAACTTAGTCTGGAGCTAGTGAAGGTTTTGATTCCTAATATTTTAAAATTTCTTAATTATAGACTATACAGCATAATACCCATATAAACACAAATCTGAGGTTCTGATTAGTGGAAATACATAAAAGATAAAAGCCATAAGTTTAAATAGTTTAAATTTAAGGTTCATTTACACACACATACATTAGTAAAACAATATCTGAATTTGAAAAAGTATAAAATGAGAACTTTTCTGTTTGAGGCTGTATTTTAAACTGTAATTTATTATGCTTCAAATCTTTATATAAATAACTTTTAAAATAAATCTAATTGTAAAATTTCATTGTTTGCAATGATATATTTGCCTTGAAATTAATAACACTATACATATACTCCATCACCTAATATTATACACATTAGAACAATATAAAAAATTGTATCACCATCAAAACACAGGACAACAAATATTAAAGTATTTTAATCTTTAGCAAATTATTGATTCAAAGGCCCTGCCACACATGCAGTTTTTAAAGTTGGTTACAAAGAAACAGGATTTTGTTGGCAAATCAACAAGCCAACACTGTTGACAAAATTTTTGTGATGCCAGAATCTTCTCATTCAGAGACTGAACATTGTGGGGCAAAAGTAATCACTAAATAAGAAGTTTGCTCTATTTTATTTTTTAATCACAGGAAATATAGAACAGGCTATTCTATGCATATTTGGCTAGAAAAAGTTAAGTGGAAATATAAAAGTTACTCCAAGTGAGGACTCCAATTCTGGTCAGACAGGTTCATGACTTAGCGACTAAACAACAACAACTGACAGGTATATCTTACCTATGTGTCAGAACTTTCATTTTTGTTTAAATGAAAATTTATTTTAAATGTGAAATATACTAGCAGCTTCACAGGAGAAAGAGAAGTTGAAAATGAACTCAAAGTAGAAATATAAACATAGAAATATATTACAGATGGAAAATGTCTAATTTGAATAATAATATCGGCAAAAAAAATAATAATATCAGGCAAGAAGTTCACTTCAGCCTTCACCCCTTGCTGAACTCAAAGTCATCAACAGCTTTGTAAGGTAACTAACATATTCTATTTTTACTAGAAGGTATGGTTATTTTCAAAAGCATTCTAATTCTTTAGGGATATTTCTTAAAGTATTAGTGAAGATGAAAAGGGTTAACCTTTTAGTTATTTTTGATTATATCAAATTTTTCTCCAACTACTACTGATGCTATCATAAAATTTAGCAACATTCCTGTAAGAAGAATGCCTTAAATTTGTGCCAATCAAGAGACAAAATATGGTTGGTTACACTATAGATTTTATTCCTTTATGATATTACAGTGAGTCACTTTTCTCCATTTATTTGAATTACTAGATTAGTTTCTATTTGCAGTTTTTTCCTACCTTTATTATTCTGGCTGTTATACAAAACGCAAGAGGAAAGAGTTTACATTTTCAAACATTCATTTCATTTTTTGCTTATAAAAATGTAATAATGCTGTTCAAGATACTTTTTTTTTGTTCTTCAGAGGGAAAAAAAAGAGTCATGTTTGTTCTTCTAGAACTATAGGACTGACAGCTTCCTTTAGCTGGAAGTTATTATAAATTCTGAAGAAATAAAATTTACATCTGTCTTCTCCTGGTTTTCATAATTCTTTTAAATGACAAGCCCTGTGCCAGTTTTTTTTTTTTTTTTTTTGAGCTATTTAAAAGTACCAGTTCCTCGCCAATTTTTCCTACTTCTATGTTGACAAATTCCAAATTCTCTGATACAAGTATTAACAGAGACGCTATACTTCAAAAGAGCATTTGGCAGATGAGAATAAACCATAAGTATACTTTTCAATAGGTTCACTATGATAATTACCGAAATAAACACATCCCAACATGAATGTATCTGCATGTGCTTCCTGCCAATACATTAAAATACTTCATGAATTTCATGTTGCATGAAAAATTAAAACTTACATGAAGGTCATTTCAATCCTGTCCTATGACTGTCTGCAGAACATACCTTCCAGTGTGTGATCCAAGTCCATGAGCTGCCCTAAGATACCTCTCCAGTAGAGAAGCCAGACGCTGAGCACAGCGCAGGTGCTAACATGCTCTTGAGGAAAGAAGGACCTCTTCCTTAGAAACGCCCCTGTGATCAAGATACCGAACCCCCCACACCGATAGGGGTCCACAGTTCTAATCATAAAAGATTCGTCAAGCTTAACCTGAGGTGAAATCATCCATTCTAAGAAGAGAATAGTTTTTCTCTTTTTCTTTTTTTCCTGGGCGAAGCAGGGACCACAAATTCACATCATCCCACTATTCAGAGGTGCTTAGAATCGGACTGAAGGCAGACAGTCGTCACCACGCCGTTATTTCTGTCTAAATTATGGCCATCTCAAGAGGAATTATCACAACAATTCTGGCAAGTGTAACTGATCACCGAAGAAATGGCAGTATGATGGAAATGTATTGGTTATGAGCCTGATCTTCAAAGATAAGTGATCTCATTAGTTGCCTCCTAAATGAGCCTTTAAAATAATCGGAATGTTTCTTATACATCTCTACATAAAATTTATAATTATTAAATTATAAGTTACTGATAAGTCCCATATACAAAGAAAGTATCCTTAAAAACAGAGCTGTTAATACACTTCCTTTTCTCAACAATGTGAAGAACCATATACAATATTTAGAATTTCTTGAATGAATTTTTTTAAAAAGACAATGAAGTTCATATTCCCATGCAGGGACTTAAAATGCACATACTTAAAAGTGAAAAAAAAAGCTAGAAGTTAATTTTCTCTTGTACTTACCCAATTAACTTAAATGACCAAATATGCCCTTTATAGACTGTTTTTCCTGTCAAATATGCTGCTAAACACAGACAGTGCTCAAAAGACCGTCACTTTTTGTAACAGATTTTCATAATCATATTGCCTCCTCTTCCTCCCCTCCCCTCTCCCTTCCTCCCTCCCTCCTCCCTCAACCCCCCTTTTCCCCTCTGGTCTCTTTCTGCATATTCTTTTGGTTTTAAGGCAGAGATCCAGTAGACCCAGTTATAAAATTATTATTATGAAACAATGTGATAATATGATTACTATTAAGTAATATGATTTTCTCCCCTGGAAACCCAAATCACATCATCCCCCCTTCTCCCCAGTGTCTCTAATAGAAGTAAAAAGTATTGTACAATACTTGAAAAATACTTTCTCAGTAAACAGCATCTCACATAAACTTTTCTATAATTGAACATGTATATCCAAGTGGGAATATATGCACCTATTTTTTTTCAAAATACCTCATTTTCAAAAAGGATGCTCTCTGGTTTGCATGCCCTAGGGTAAGTCAGAGGACTACAAATGTGCAGAAAAGGACTTTTAAACTGCCATATCCCCATAAGTGGTTATCAACTCCTAATCTACAATAAAGAACACAACTATAGTATAATTTGATAGAATGACACATTTCATCCTACACATGCTCTTTATTGCATTAGAATCATCACTGAAGTCATGGAACTCAGTTAAGACTGCCACCTATCACAGATTTGTTTGAAAAGTCAGGAGTAGCCCTTCCAAGACTGCAAAAGTATCAACAGGGCAGTAAAAGTCTCTTCACCAACATTATCATCATCATCTGATATCTGATACAGTTTCAGTTCTTTACTCACATGGTTTAAGAGTACATTCTATGATACTGACATTATTTGTACAGAGATTTATTTAAAGTAGGAACAAACAGGTTTGAATGGATGCTGGCTTTTATGAGACTACTACGTAGCTTGTTCTAGCTAGCCAGTCATAAGTTATTGAATCAAGACTAGCAAAACAATTTCAACAAAATTCTTTCAGTGAATGAATCCTATCATGGTTTTGGTATAAGAAACATCTATACATCTTAGAGCATGTTTCTGCATTTTGATAGTCTATGTTCTAATGACTAGCTAGAAGAATGTTTTGAAAATGGCTATTTAAAGGCATTAGTTTAGTGTTAAAATTGTTTTTAATGAATGTCCTTAACTGGAAAAACACTGATACAATGTAAATAATCCATTAATACAGAGAAGAAAATGAAAATACAACAAACATATTTCCTACCAAGTATTTTTCCCCTCAAAACCAAGGACAATATCACTATAGAACTTCATATGAAAATATAAAGCAGTTCTACTTTTATTTAAAAATCCTGCACACTCTGGCTATATTAGAATACTTATGTGTTAATCTTATAGTCTATGTTTTTAATATTTTATTTTATTGAGACTATAAGCATGTAGCACAGTAAGCAATGCAACATGGACCAAAGCCCAAGAAAATCTTAATGTGGTCTTTCAGAAAAGAATGAAAAGCTGATAAGGCTGAGACTGGCTAGACACAACTAAGAAACAAATGCAAATATCACAGTAGGGACAATACCAATCACCATCTTTCCAGGTTTCCAAAGAGGATAAAGAATTACCTCCACATGCATTACCTTTCATTGTCAGGATTATACCTACCGCCTTGTGAAATAAGTTACAACACATGCATGAGACGTAGATCTATAATTCTAAGAAATTCTTCAAAAACTCAACTAGAATGTTGATAATAAACAAAAAAGGAAATAACCTAAATGTATGTTTGCCACTTACACCCTAAAACTGATAAAACCTTTTGATGAGCAAGAAAACACACCTTGAGGCAAACTGTATTGGGGAGAGGCTATTTTATTTGAAAACATATTAATGAATTGCTTCTTTATGTTTTATCTAGTTCTTAGAGAAAGTTCAAATTAGGTTCCTCAAAGGATGTTTTAATTATGAAAAGCAGTATTTTGAGACTTGTACAAGCCATCACACTTGTTTGGAAACAAATGACTTCTCAGGATATAGAAGTATTACTATCAATCACCAACAAGTTAATTCTATATAATAAGGCAGGTTTGGATGCAAACTGATCCATTGTGGAATGCTGTATCTAAAATTGATTACAACAGCACTCAAAATGAATGCAGCCCTCCAAACCACTTCTTTGCTCAGAAACATTAATCTCAATTAGAAGGAGAGCTTCATAATGGTAATGCTCGGTATAAAAAAGTATGAAATAAATCAGTTTTTATAAGACACAACAATTAATCAGTTTTGAAAGTAAGAATTTTTTTTCTTTTGTTACTCACAAAAGTTCCATCAGGACTCTTAAAATAGCTGGTATCACCAAAATCAGGTTCTGAACATGTCCTCAAAGAAGCTTCCATGAGATAATTTCTAAGACTCAGTTGCTGAAAGTTTTCAGTAGCATGGTATTATTATACTAGCTTTGCAGTGCACTTCTTTATTCTGAATGCATGTTAAATTCTTCTCCACTCTCATCGCACTTTATAAAACAAATATAACTGTAATGGAAAATTCAAAGGAATGTATAATTGGTTGCAGATCAGAGTAAAAGTTTGATAGCAAATTACTGTATTCTTTCCGGTTATTCTCCATCTACGTGGGTTGTCCTAAGAGTCAAAATGGACATTTGACTATCAAAACACTGGTAGATAAGTAATGCATAACTGAACACGCTTAGCAGATTTCTACAGCACATCTTCAAGAAAAGGGCAGATGATTCATTAATGCTGAAGACACTGATTCACATAAGTGTAATACCTGGATGACATTCCTCAGCCATCCAGAGACCAGGTCTTTTTAAGTGAAAAATAAAGCTTAACAGAAAGGAGGTAAATATATTTATATAACCAATATTAGTAAACTAATAAAGTTGTCTTTCTAGTGGTTTTCTATCAGACTTTGATCATCCTCAGGACTTATTTACCAGTACTGTCATTAAAAGGATAAACTTCAGCATTTACAAGCACACTTTCACAGCTACTGCAAAAATATAATTTCTTGTAAATCAAGCTGAAAGTTGATCAGGTATTTCTGATAGCTCATTCAACTCACAATGATAGGCACACACTTTCGTCTGAATTCTTATTTGCTCGACTCTTTTACAAAGAGAATAATTACTCTTGGCTCCCAGAAGCAAAGATAAGAAGGACCAGCTTGAACTTGCTAACTGGATTATTATTGTTTAGCTAGGTTCTCTTTCCAAATAAATTTACAACTTTTCACTCTATTTAAGTGCTTTCATCTATTCAGAGGTAAGCATCCTTATCTTCCTTTGTCTTCAACCTAATAAAGCAGATTCTCTTTTCTAACCCAACAGACTCATGACACGCCTCCAAGATCACAGTAAGAAAAGCCTCTATAATTTACCTAAAACATGTCTTTCTAGAAAATAAACACAGCCATGCAAAATGATTCAATTTCAAAAAATAAATAGTCAGAATTCTACTATAAATTCATCTGGGTTATCTCAAATAACCAAGCAGTCCTCATTAGGGTTGATGTTCACTATCTATGGGTTGCTAACACTGATGCTCTTGGCACAGGATACTAACAGATTTTCCAAATATATGAGCACTGCTATAGTTATTAGCATATAAGTCCATTTTTCATTAAAACTGTGTAGTATGTGTATTATAAATTTGTCTTACTCAAAGAAACTACTTTTCCTCATGATGCGTTGTTTAAAAATTAAAAATACTTACTCCTAACAAAAAATAGTACCTTGGAGTAAGAGGAATACTAAAACTCATTTAAGGAAAGAGAAAAGATTGTTAAGAAAAATGCAACAGGAAAGAGAGATACACCTAATCCTGAAATACACAATAGAATAACTAACTCATTATAACCCCACCCCCCTTAAAGAATTTAGGAATAATTTGTGAATGCCGGTGACATTTTAAAGTGGGATTAGCAAGTCTTATTACTGAACTAACCTCTCACTCTTAGAGCAAGAATTAAATATTTGCTCTGCATTTAGAATCACAAATCGAAAGTTTCAAGGCTCTTCCAAGAATTTCATATACTAAGAAATACAAGCTAGAAGTTTTAGATGATTAAGAATGTATTAAGGAATGCACAAAGCAAGACTGTTGGCATATTTGTGAAATCTTTTGTTTCAATTGAAATATGAAAATCTATCATGAATTTTAATTACACAGTCTTAATTCTAAACTCTGTTCCTAATACACTAAAAAGACTACAAGTACTTCTCCAGGTAGGCAACTGGGAGGTGGGGTGTGTGTGTGCATGGCATTTTAAACAAACTCCCGAAAGAAATCAAATCACCAAGTTCTGTTCGATTGCAATACCATCTTTTGGGATACTCTTCCAAGCTCTCGAAAGATGCCAGTCCTGTCTTTTTTTGTTCCCCCCTTCTGACAACAGAAGGGAAAGGTAATGCCTGAACATATTTCTATTTCGAGTGAAAAGACCACCCAGTGGATTCTGCCAGAGCCTGCAAATGTTTGACAAATACATTGTCAGGAGATAAGAAATAGAGTATTATGAAGAGACAGTCCTGTCCTCCCTATCTCGGCTGTCTGGGGCCCTGTAAAAGTGTTTGGACAGCGCTCGCTCTCCACTTCCACTGCACTTACCCCAAAGTCCCCCGGAAACTTTCCTCTAGCTTTAAATTACAATGACTTCAGTAAACAAAAAATTATTTGCTGGATCACAAGGTAAAATTACTCCTTACCCTTCCTCTGCAATAAGAATTAGTAGCAGGTTACCACTGCAACCACCTTAAAGGTGAGGCAGTCATGGAATTCAAACTGCATAAGGTGTTCAGCAGAGATGGACGAACACGAACCCACCTCCATCTAAGATAGTTGAAGCTGGTGTAAAAATATTCTACTCTGTTGTAAAACACGATACAGACTTGAGACCGAGTTGTAGATTCAGAAATCTGTGCTCGTTTAAATGCCCGGTTCGGGATATTTGGTTGTTTCCCTGCAGCCTCATCCGGAGTTTCAAACAGCTCAAGTTGCAGTCTAGACCCACCATTCCCTACACGACCCCAGCCCCTTTCTGCCTCCACTTCTTCCCAACTTGGCTCCCCGAGAGTTGGAGAAGCCAATGTCCCACTTCCCCGGAAGAGGGGTGACATCCCAGGCTCCCCACTCGCTGGAAGCCCCACAGGATCTTCCGAGACTCCTTCCTACTCAGACAGAAGACCGGGGCCGCACCACGAAACTGGGGATCGCCCCGACCAGAGCAGGGCGGGCTGGGCTTCCTGCCCCCACCGAGCGCCCCGGCCCGGCTGCCTTTCCCGGGGAATCAGGCAGCCCGGGGCTCCCCGACCTAGGGGGGCGCGGCGCCCAGATCCTCGGGGCCAGAGGCAACCCGCGAAGTTCCCACCTGAGCTGACAGCCCGAGGTGTCAGGCGGGAGGGGAGGGGCGGGCACGCGGAGGCCGGGACCGGGGAGGCCAGCCCCGGGGAGAGCCTGCCCGCTGCCGAGATGCTCCGGGGCCCCCGGGGCTGGCCAACTTGGCGGCGCCACCCAGCGCGACTCGGGGAACCGCGCCGCCGGCCGGGCCGGCCTCCCGCCAGCCTTCCCTCCGGCTCGGGCGCCACGGCTCGAGCACTAGGACCCCCGAAAGGAAGGAGGGCGCGCCGGCGGCGGCGCCGCACTTACCGCGCTCGGCTCGCCGCGCCGCCCGCTCGCTGCCCGGCCGCCGCCGCCGCCGCCGCCGCGTCCACCGGAGCAGCGCGCGCGCGCGCACACACACACTCTCTCTCTCACACACACACACACACACACACCGCACTTGGCCAAATTCAAAGGAGCCGGGCGCGGGGGAGGGGGCCCCGCCGGGAGAGCGGGGAGGGAGTGCGGGGCGGGGGGCTCGGCAAATGTTACAACTTCCTTCCCTGCGCACCGCCCGGCCGCGGCGGGCGAGGGACGCGGCGAGGGGAGGGCTGCGCGCGCGGAGCGCCAATGAGTTCACTTTCTTTTTCTCCCCCGCGCTCTCCCTCTCTCCCTTCCCGCCGGCCCCCTCCAGCCTCCTCCTCCTCGGCCGGCGAGGCCCGGGCCGGAGTTTTTCGGTCCTCGGCACCCCCGGGGGAGCCGGAGAACGGAGAAGCGGGCGAGGTGAGCCCGCCAGCCGGGCGGGCGCAGGGCCCGGGAGCGGCAACCAGGCCCTGAACGGGGTGACGTGGGAGACGCGCCGGGCCGAGAGTGCCCGGGCCCCAGGCGCGTACACGTGTCCGTGTGTGTGTGTGTGTGTGCGTGTGTGTGTGCGTGTGTGTGTGTGTGTGAGCGCGCGAGAGAGTGCAAGAGCCGAACCGAGAAGCCTACCATGCGCTTCCCCGTGCGGATTCGCGGGAGAGCCCAATCGCGGGGCGAGCCGGACCGGCCGCGATCATTTATAATCCCGGACTCCTCCGCGCCGCTACTTGTCAAGATGACAGGTACTTAATTTCTTCTCCTTCTCCTTTATTCGGAAAGAGAGATCCCCCGTTTACTGCCTTTTTCTGTCAAATGGGATTTGCCGGACTGAACCACGTTCGCCGCCCCTCCCTTCCTCCCACCCTCCTCCCGGCCGCGTCGGGTTCGGGAAAGCACCGAGGCTCCCATGCTGCGACCAATCAGGGCATCTACTACTCCGGCCGTGATTTAGGGGTCATCCATGAATAACACTTCACGCTGATGAACGGCTCTGGCCGGCTCTGCGGCTCCGACGAGGGGTCTGCCGGCCGCTGATTGCAAACACTAACGAACTTAAACAGCGCCCACTGAAATTCACACGCACCAGCAAACTGCTCGGGGTACGCGCGTGGGGAGGGGGTGGGGGTCTGTCCTTCTCCTCCCCGAGGGGCCCGGAGGAGGAGCAGGGGGAGGGGGCGGTAATTGCTTTGGACCTAAGTGTAAACGCTTCTCTGTGTAATCAAACCTCTAACCTTCTTCCAAAACTACTTTTCTTGATCTTTCGTAGGGTGGGCATTTCAGGTCAGCTGAGTCACCCGAGGAGGTGGGAGGGCAAGACACTGGCGGGAAGATAGATTTCGAGGCAGAAGGGTGTAATTAAGGATTTCCACCCCCCGGTAGGCGGCCCGTCCTTCACAGAGCCTCTGAAAATGACCTGCGCCTTCCCTTCCAGAGGGTCCTCTCGTCCGAGGCTGAGAAGTGTAAATGACCTTCGGGCAGGGAAAGTCTGAGTCTCTAAATACTCAGGTTTCATCAGCAGCCCCGACGCGGCTCTGCCGGAGAACAAGTGTCCACCCTGGGGTTTCGGCTCCAGGACTTGCTGCAAACGCGCCCCGGTCCGGGCACGGATTCTGGAGTCCTCCAGAGGCTGCACACTCCGCAATCACTCTCTCTCTCCCTGTTCTCCCCTCAAATTAGCAACCGAAGGCCACCCCTGCCTTAACGATGCTTGCTCTGGGAAGAAATAAAAAAAGTTTACTGCGGTGCACTAGGCATTGTCACTTTCTACTCACTCAAGTTCCCCGGGAAACTCCGGGCTTCTCCGCCCCAGCCCACCCTAGCAGGAAGACAGGGCTCTCTCCCGGGGTAGCTTTAAGTTCAGTCTGCTCCGGAGTTTTGGAATAGCCAGCCCAAGACCGTAGCAGAGCAGACCGCAGGCTCTTCGGCCCGAGAATCGGCGGGCACCTTTTGGTTTCCGGACCGGCGGTGGCCGAATCTGAACGTGTTGTTCCGGGAGGACAGGAGCGTGCGTGGCTCCTCTTGGGGCGCCCTAGCGTATTGGGGGTGGAGGGGGGTGGTGCGAGGGGCTGCTGAGGAATAGTGTCCCGCGCCACCCAGATGTGTTCTTAGAAAAGCGGCAGAGGGGCCCCGGAGGCTTCTCCTTCCACCTACGCGCTCAACTTCAGAGCGGAGGATTCCACCGACCTGCATCTAACCCTCCTTGGGCCAGAGGAAACATACTTGCATTTGTAACCACGTGCAGAATCAGACACAGACTAGCCCTCCGAAAACAAGAACAATGCCTCCTAGAAAAGCCTGAAACTTTAGGATAAAGTTTCGCCCAAGTTTGGGGATCCAAGTGACAAGAAGAATATGTGAACTTGAATTAGGGTATCGAGTCCCCCAGTCTGAGTTCCTGAAGTTGCTAAGTGACCAAGCGCACTGCCACGCATTGCGTTAAGAAGTAGCAATCATACTTGAGCAACCGGACTGGCTCCCCGGCCTCCTGGGGCACCAGTGATGCTAAGCACCACAAACACGTCTTTGAGGGAGGAATCTGCAGTCACTCTGGGGGTGGATCAGCCTCCTTCCTGCCACGTGTGTTTCACATTTGAAAAAAACAAAATAGCAACGACAAGGTGGTGGGAGCAGATTACTAGCCGTTCATTCTCGCCATTCTCATTTTCTTAAGAAAACTTGTCAGTTAGGAAGGTACACTGGAGATGTGACTGACAACCGCGCAAACATAAAATTTGCATCCCTGACGAGATCAGAAGGAAACTGGAAAGTTGATCCATAAATCACTGTTTGTAGTCTAGTTCCCATGAACACATTAAGTGTTCAAAACTTTCCTAGGGTATCCAGGTTACACCCACCCTAGTTCTTTCATGCCTTGTTATCTGGGAATATAGACACACACACACACACACAGAACAGACACAGACATGGAAAAGACACCTGGACCCATCCTAAAGGGGTTAGAAGAGCTAAATTACTGGTAGGACAGGTGGGAGCTGGGGTAAGTGTTTCTCCTTTTCAGCTCTTCCCCCCACCCCCAGAACCCTCATTAGAGCTAATGCTGATAATAAGCGCAGGAAACAACAGAACTCATAAAAATTTAGAAATGGCAATAAATCTTGGAGCCTGTCTGTAGTTCAGCTCCCTGATACAGGATATTCAGAGTTTTTCAGTAGGTGATGCTGAACGTTCACACTAATTGGACGCAGACAGAAGACTCTAGAACTCATTAATGAGGGCCCCTTGCACTCTCTGCCAGGAGTCCTGGTGGACAAAGCAGGCAGGTGTCTTGAGCAACGAACTCAAGCCTGAGGAAGCGCAGCCTGCAATCCAGCGTGTTAAGTTTCGGGCTTCGCCTTTTCTTCCTTTATTTTTCCCTCCCTAACAAAGAAGTTCCGTCGTTTGAGGCCCTTAGGAAAAGCTGGTGCTGTGCGCTGCCAAACTCCAGCGCACGCTTTCTCCTCCAAATGAATCCCTGGAAAGCAGGCAGCTTGCTACGTGACCATCAGGCGTTTTGCCTCGCTGAGCGGTTGTCGGGGGACGGCCAGGACGGGGCCCCTGCTCACTGCGGTGCCCTCGGCTGCAATAAAAACTCTAGCGAGCGAGGAAGAAATGCAAGACGGCGCTGTCTATTTTGCAAACCTCTGGTCGCTCACTGCAAACTCTGGCGAGCTGCTGCGGGTGACTTTGCCGGGTTAACGCAGCCGGTCGTGCGGGGGATAATGCGACGGAGCTGGCGGCATCGCCCTCCCGTAGGCCCCCCTTGTCACACTGATACGCAGCTCTCCGGAAAAAAAAATGCTGCCACGCTCCCCTCCTCGTAGCCCCTACTGTCTCCCCTGGAAATGCAGGCCTTTGGCCCTTGCAAGCCTCTGAAAAGAGCTGGGGGAGGAAGCCAGTGGGCAGACCCTCCAGTTCTTTTTTCCCTGAGGAAGGGTCTGACCGTGCCCTTGGGTCTGGGATGGGGGTGGGGGGGGGGGAGACCGTCTCTTGCCCTTCTGCTGAGGCAGGGCTGCCAGCACCTGCTCTGAGGCCCCAGCCACTTCCCACCTGAAGGTGATGCTTGTCCATCATGATAAGCTTCACAGAGCCTTCCCAGGAGGGAGGCTGCTGTTTGGGAGCTGTCAGTTTCCTCCTTCTGTCCTAAAGCTCCAGCCTGGAGCATAGGGCCTGGGTGGCAGCTGTTCCTGCCTCCCTCCCGTGGGGAGCAGACGGTCCCCCCGCAGCCACTTCCTCCTTTGACAGGGGGGCTTTCAGGCGTGCAGAAAGAGAGCGCTGGACAGGCAGGTAGGAGGCTCTCCACCGAGGCTTGTGAATACCACTGGTCTGGGAGGTATCTGTGGATCACTATAGCTGCTCTAGTGAACTGAGGTGGAAGAGGCCTGATCAGGGCGTTCAGATGGGGGAGTTGCTTGGGTTGCATTCTCTCTCACTGATCAGACTCCAAAGGATGATGAGAAGGGGAGGAAATGCCTGCGCACCTGACCTCCCACTCCTCTTTGAATAGATCAGGAAAGTCAATAATGCATAGGAAGGTTAGGTCCCAACTGGGGCTTCCCCTGGTGGCTTGGACGGTTCAGAATCCACCTGCAATGCACGAGACCCAGCTTCCATCCCTGGTTCAGGAAGATCCTTTGGAGGAGGAAATGACAACCCACTCCAGTATTCTTGCCTGGAGAATCCCATGGACAGAGGAGACGGGTGAGCTACAGTCGATGGGGTCCCAAGAGTAGGACACAGCTGAGCGACTAACATACCTCACATGTCTCAACTGAGAACAAGTAAGTGACGACTCCCTTGAAACAGAGGCTGGGGCTGCTAGTCACTGAGGAAAACAAATCCCTTTGCATGTAGCATGCAATTAATCTGGAACAATCTACATCACCAGGACTGGACTTGCACACAGAAGTGTCAGGTAGTGCTAACGTTCTCATCAGGTGTTCTGTTTTCCCCCCTTTGCAAAAATAAATGACCTAGTCCCTTGATTGTTGGATTGAGGGAAACCACAACACAAATACTCTAACTTGATCAGTGACAAAGTCATAAAATTAAATGACTGTTTGTACTGGAAAATATGCTCATTACCTTTCATTTAAGCAAGATAGGCTTCTCTTAAGGCGCATGCCTTTTGGAGCCATTGAGTGACCTAGTGATCAGATAAACCAACCTTTAAATGGGACCCTGTTTTTCCAGGACATTTAGTTTATGTTCCACTGCATAAACCAAGCCTGCAAGTGCCTGTGACTTTCGGTGGGAACACAGCTGTGGAACGAAATCCAACTGCTGACTTGGTTTTGCTTGAGCCACCTAAAAGATCTGGTTCTGTGAAGGACTTGGAACAAAAAGGCATCTTTTCACATTTTGGGTTAACTCCATGTATGGGTTTAGAGCCTTCTACATTATTCCACAGGCTTCCCTGGTAGCTCAGATGGTAAAGAATCTGCCTGTAGCACAGGAGACCCCGGTTCAATCCCTGGTCAGGAAGATCCCCTGTAGGAGGCATGGCAACCCACTCCAGTATTCTTGCCTGGAGAACCCCATGGACAGAGGAGCCTGGTGGGCTACGGTCCACGGGGTCACAAAGAGTTGGACACAACTGAGTGTCTAAGTACACACATCATTCCACACTAAAAGATGCGTCCTTTATCATTAATAGTTATCCTGGAATGCCTTGTCATTCCATGGATTTGTCATGTTTTCTATAAACTTTTTATTAAGTAGTATATGTACTGTATTTAAGGTATACATATAGTATATAGTGTATTCGAGGTTTAAGTATATAGGGTATTTAAGGTAGACTCTAGCAAGATTTATCACAAAGTAGTGGCACAGGATAATTTTGTTCATGATACGATGTTCGTTAGCTACTTCAGAATCCAGTCTGTGAGTTAACTTGTAAGCATAGGTTAAAAATGGCTTCCCTGGTAGCTTAGCTGGTAAAGAATCCTGCAATGTAGGAGACCCTGGTTTGATTCCTAGGTTGGGAAGATCCCCTGGAGAAGGGATAGGCCACCCATTCCAGTATTCTGGCCTGGAGAGTTCCATGAGGTCACAAAGAGTCAGACAGGACTGAGCCACTTTCACTTTTTCATAGGCTAAAAACAATTAGCAATCACATGGTTATAATTCAGTATCAGACCACCTGGAAATCTCCTCCTTTTCCAGCAGTGGCCTCCCCTCCGCTCCCATAGCCGACTTCCTATTTCTGAAATGTCCTGTACTGTCAGCCCACTGGCACATCTACTTACGAAAGCTGAAAGCAGCGATTAATGATGCCCTCCTCTCTAAGGAGCTCTTCCTCGGTATGTGTGTAATAAGTGATGGCCCTGTCCTTTGCTAAGGGCCTTTCCCAGCAGTAGAGAGCTCCTGGAGCATCGGTCATGGGCTTTATTCCTCCTCAAACCCACAGGGTCCGGCACAAAGCGCTGTCGTGTGGAGGATGCTCAAGAAATGGTTGTTGAATGAATGAGTGAGCACATGGGTAAAATATGTTCCTTGTATTCACTCATCCTGACTTTCTTTTTAAAAAAAATGTCTGATAAAAAATTGACTTTGAAAATATATTTATTAAGTATGCTTGTCTATTTTCCTGCCCATCTATTTTGTAATGGCACATAGTTTAACCATGTGAGTCAAGAGAGCAAGTCACATGAATTTAGCTCTGAACTTAATGGACTTAGCTCGGAAACACAAGTAGTAGTGAAGGCAAAAATAATAGGGAAAAGCAGAGGCCAGTTGGATTTTCCTCTTTTTCAGTAAGATGCAGCATTTATTGAAATGTGCGGAACAACGTAGTAAGAACCTATTATATGCAGATGCTCTTAAGAATTTTCTATCAGATGTGGCACAATGTATGAACCCTTTATTGTCTTCCGAATTTCCTTTGGATTTTTACTGGTAAGAAGTGAGGAGCCTGAGATGACTGCTTCTCATTTCTTCAAGACAAGGGTTCAGCTGGTATTGGGGAAACAATCTCTGTTTGTTCCTGTCTTCTCAGGGGGAGTGTTTCTAATTGATCTGGCATGGAATTTAGTTGGAGATGTGTATGTTGCAACTGAAGCAGAGATCCTGTATGCTTTGTAAACTGATAACCATACGGGCCTTATTTGAAACATTTGAGGATTTTCAACATTACCCTGGGTTAAATTGAGCTATAAATTCTACTCAAATGTATACATCTTGACAAATTCATCATCACTTGAAGAGAGATTCAATCCATGCTCCCCTCAGATTAATAAAGATGATGACCGCTTATCACAAATGCAAAGGTTCGTGGTGATAAAGTGCCATAATGTTGTACTTTGCACTGTTTAAATGCAAATTACCCATATTAAGCAGACATTTTCTACTGTTATCACTTGCAGTCGAATGGAAATGTTTAAAAATGATCTCTGGGTAAAGAAAAGGATATAGAGGCAAATCTATTTCCTCTTACCTCTTTTCAAGTGCACTTCGCTCTCATCGGGGAGATTTAATTAAGCAAGCTCAGCTAAGCTAAAAAGCAAAGCGGCTGGAAGTTACTTTTTATGGAAACAGATTCAGGACTTTTATAAAATAATTTATTTACTAGTCTTCGTATAGGGATCTGAGCCATCACGGAAGGTTAAAAACACAACAGAACTCTAAGGCTTCCCCTTGCCTCCGTCTGAATATAAAATTTACAGCCTCCACTTTGTTATAGATAATAGTACCAAGTTATAGATGTTGATGGTCCTTTCCTAACTGCTTTAAATTACCTTGAAAAAGATACAGTTTCTTTAATTAAAAAAGCTGCACAGAACTAATCCCTGTAGCTGAAAAAAGAAAAGTTTTAAGCAATCTCTTTCTGCTCGAAGAGAGAAAGGCAGACAATACCATAACAGATCAGAAACATAAGCTATAGTGTGTAGCGAGGGGCGCAGCAGGGAACTGAATTCTGCTCCGACTGTGTCATTTTTTAATCCCCCATCCCAGTTTTCCCCCGTCTGACCTCATGCTGAGATGAAGTTATCACAGAAGACAGCTTTACTCTTACCAATGAATCCAACCCTGGATCTGTATTATCCTTAGCAGATCAAAACACCGCTTTCATCAAATAGCATTATCTGCATAAAAGGCATGCAATTGCCCGATAATTTCACCCAAACTATGCTATTCATTTAAAGGACAAGAAGAGAAATGTAATTCATTCCTTTTGGGTGGGTGGGGGGAGCGGGAGCCAAGAGTGAAGCAGAGGCAGAGCCTGGACAAGCTAACTTACCCTCTTCACCCATGGGAACTTTTCTGTTTTTAAACACAAAATCCCAAGAAGGGGTCCATTTAAAAGTCCCCCTACTCCTGCGCTTTAAGATTAATTGTTGGAGCAATTTGGTGCAGTTTGACTGACAAAAAGTGTAAGTTGTGTAGAAAACTGGCAGTGAGAAATTACAAAGCTTGCTGATGCCATTAGCCATGCTTCCCTGAACCCCAATAAAAACATCATATCCAGTAAAATTGGAGAAGCATAAGAATGAGCTGAGCAGTTGGATGGAGTTTAACACACCCTTGCAACACTGGGGGAGGTGATCCTCCTGGAAGATCTTTCTCTGCATTATGAGAAGTTTGAATCCGGAGGCTGGGAAGACAGAGATGTGTCCCATAATTTTGAGTGGATACTTGAAAGCATATTTAAGAAACCTGAGGAGTGAAGTCTAAGGTCTTTCTGATTTAAAAAATATTTTAGCCTCGTTCAGATTTTCCATTTTATGTTGAAACACTGTTCTCATTTGCATTGTAGATTGTATAAAATGTTATAATGGGGTTCTATTTAATGGATCCTAACTCCTTGTTGAATGACATCAGTGGTTTTGCTCAAGGTATCGTGATAGGTTACAGCAGTCATACAAAATCATTTGTGTCAAGTAAATAGAATTTACTTTACTAAAAAGGACTAAAACTCCCGTGTGGGTGTGGGTGACCTGTTAGGTACATGTTAATATCCCTTATAATATGTATTACTCACCATATAATTTGAATGATGTAACTTAAAAATGTAAATCTTCTGCTTAGCCCTTTCAGAATTTACTCTGTAAACTAACCTTATAAGAAATCCAACGTAATGCCTACCCCTCCATCACCCAGACAACATCTACACACAAAAACATATAGGACAAACAATCAGAACTGCTTGGGGAAAAAACAGCAAACAACAATAACGCGCTTCATATTGGAGGCTAGGAATATTCCTAGGAACTCATGAGACAGGTGAAAGGGTAAGAGTTTTCCCCTTGAAAGAAACAGTGTTTCTATAAGAAATTAATCATGGTATGTTTGTCATCACTGGCATTTTAATTACATGTGTGTATTCTCTAAAGTGTTGAAGTATAATTAATAATTAGGTATTTTTTTATACCAACTTCCCGAAACTACAATTCAGTACCAGAGCACTCTGAGTCTGACGTCTGTGTAGATATATGGTCTGCTGAGTACTGAAGTTCAAATTCATGTTTCCAAAATAGCACTTCATGACATACAAATTATCTTAAATTTAATGTGATTAAGCATTAAATGATGGTATTTCCTTGAATTTAATGACAGTACTATTTTCATGTCAAACTTGATTACAAGAACCAGGTTTCAGACTGAACTGTTTAAAATCCCAAATCATTAACAGATCATTTAGGGTTCAGTCACAGAAAACTTCTTGTCTGTGAAATATCAACTAAAGACAGGGAGGCAGAGGGGGGATTTCACATCTTGCCCACAAGTGTGTGTGGTGTGTGTGAGGCTGATTTGAGAAGAAGTCAAAATTTTGTCTGCAAATGCCAGGAGAGAAGAGCTGTTTACATCAACAAGACCACTGCAATCAACACATGCGTGCCATTCTGGTTCTAATTCATGCTCATATACTATTTCCTCAAAATAGCCAAGCGCATCACAGGACCATTGCACCCATCTGAAATGGAGATGGTGAGAAAACTGACTTCCTCAAGACTTTAGAAAATTTCAGAGCCATGCAGGATTTTGATCTTTTACTCTGTGCTTTCACTCCAAGCCTGTGTTTGATTCCAGCTGACTTCTTTCTGAAACTGGATCATTCATAAATCTGGATTTCAGAGGTAAATTCAATCACAGTCACATGAAGTTGTTCTGAGAGGCTCAGCCATCATCTTCATGGGCTGTGGAATAGTTGGTTTTCAACAGTGCTACTCTCAGAGTCCAAGCTGCCCTCGTGGGACGCGGAAAAGTATTTCTAACATCTTAGGTAGTCTCTTGAATGAAACTTTGGTGCGCTTTGCTTCACTGCATGAGGACCGCAGACCCTGGCTTGCTCTGGAGGGTAATAAATTCCTAAGAGAGGGGAGTGGTAGAGGAAGGCCATGAAAAGATTAAAGGACTCAGGTTGGAATCAAGCAACTTCTGACAGGCTACATGATCTAAGTTTTCATTTCTCTGGTAAAGATGGAGCTCTGAGTTTTGTTGGGTTTTAGGAGAAAATGGAAGGAGCCTGGCATTTCTAGAGAAGATTGGGAGAAAGAAAAATCTGGCCTGGGCAGAGTAAATGTCCTGTTTACTGGTCACTTCTTTGCTAGCCCTTGCCTCCAAATCCAGCACTTTTATCCCCCAAATCTATGAAAGACCAAGATGCACCTTTCCCTTCCTTTATCCTTGGATAAGATATCTAGGAGGAAAAAAAGTAGGCCATGAGAAGATTATGAGCTAAGAGTCTATAAAGAGAGAGGAAATTGGCAGAGGGAGAATCTGAGTTAGGGGAAAGAGAAGGAACAATGAGCTTAAACTGAAGATAAACTTGGAGGATGCTGGAAGGAAGAGACAACTATATTCAACATCTTGTGATTAAACCATAATAGAAAATACTATGAAAAAGAATATATATATTTGTCACTTTGCATTGCACATCAACTATACTTCAACAAAATTCTTTTTAAAAAGAAATCAACCTTTATAGTATTTCAAAGATTTGGATAATGAAGAGGTTCCATATTAAAATTTGATGATTATCTTGATAATAAACAGGCTGACAAAATCGGTAGTAGTCCTAGACCAATGCTTTTCTGATTGTGACCGCTAGACCATGTGTATCAGAATCACCTGAGAGTTCTTAATAAAATGCACATTCCTGAGCCCTGTCTTAGCTCTATGGAATCAGAATCTCCAAGGATGGAACCAATAAATTAGCATTTTTAATAAGACTTCCAGAGCATTCCAGTGCACAGGGGTGTCTGAAAAGTGTTGCCCTGGGCTAAATGCTTTACATAATGCAACTAGGTATTTCAGTTTTTATCATTAGCCTATTCAAGAGAGGAGAAGGAAATGGCAACTAGTATTCTTGCCTGGAAAATCCAATGGACAGAGGAGTGTGACAGGCTTACAGTCCATGGGGTCCCAAAGATTCGGACATGACTGAGAGACTTCACTTGTCAAGAGAAGTTATTGCAAGTAAATCTAGTGGAAGTAGTTTCAAAAATGACACAATCCTGTTTAAGGAACAAACCCAAATTCACAAAATGAAGAAGGTGAGAATGTCTGAAGAAATTCCAGCCGAAAATTCAGTAAAACATCAAAGTTGAATTTTGAATCATTTTTTAAGACTAATAAAGTCAGTAAGTTATAAATTAAGATAACGTTTTCTATGTATGTTAATGGTTGGATTGCTGAGTACAAATTTTGGTTGAACACATTGTTTGATAGTACATGTATGATTCTAAAATTATATAGAGTTTGAATGAATCTTTAAATATGTATTAGTTCAATTTATTATAAAAAATTAAAGAATTCTTTGTGTGAGATGGAATGGGACTCATTCAACATGTATACTTTTAACAGAAATCAAGAGTAAGTATATCCAAAAAATTATGAGCTGTCTTTGGAAGCCAGGCATTTTATAGATCAGCATCCCAGGCTATTTCCAGGATAATGGTTTTTCAGAAGTAGCACTCAAGTCAAAAGCCCTTAAATTTTTAACATAAATCATTCTCTTTACCCTACCATCACTTCCTTCTTTTGCAATTGCTTGTCTCTGAGGGATGTGACTTTCAACAAAGTACTATTGTTAAACATGAGGATGTGATCTTGTTTTCTCTTACCTTTCATATTTAAAGTCCTTATTGTGAATAGTGGGGGAAACATTCAAATAACTGTTTTTATATTGTGTTAACTACTCATTAAGTATCATGAGTATACCTGGCTCAAATTCAGCCCTTTCTGTACCCACTACCCCTCCCACCCCCTTCCGCTTGCCTATATAACCTCTTTCTTGAAGATAATGTACCTAACATGCATTATCTCCTGTAATCATCATTAACAACTTGAAAAATAATTACTGTTATTTCTCCTGTTTTAAAGATGAGTTCACTGAAAAGTAAGTCATTTGTCCAAGGTAACTGGAAGAGCCAGGACTGATAACTGATTCCAAAGCCCGAACACTTAATGATGACACATATTTCCTCCTTACTAGAAACAGGAGGAATAGAATCATAAGTTAGTTTAGCTTTTATACAATTTAGTTTTACTGAATTTTCGGCTGGAATTTCTTCAGACATTCTCACCTTCTTCATTTTGTGAATTTGGTTTTTCATGTACATACAGAAATACAAAGTCAAGCTTAGTGAAAGAAATGTCTCTTAAAAGAGAGACATGTCTCTTAAAAGAAAGACAACCTGAATGAGAATGCCACAAAGAAAACACCACTTTCTGTTGCTTGATTCTGGTTTTTGCAAAAAGTTAACTATTTTATGATGTGAAAAAAATGAACTTGACAAGACTTTCTAAGTCCTGTTCCAAAATAAGATTATTCATCTTTCCTTATGTATAAACAGATTTACAATAAAAATTGCCCCCAATATAACATATTTTATAATGTCATTCCTTCATCTGAGTTAAAGTTACTGGGACCATTGGCACATATTACTCTATTAAAATAATGGCTTAAGGGACTTCCTTGATGGTCCAGGAGCTAAGCCTCCATGCTCCCAGTGTATGGGGCCTGGGTTTGATCCCTGGTCAGGGAACTAGACCCCACAAGCCACAACCAAAGATCCCTTGTGTTCTCGTGTTGAAGCCAAGATCTGGCACAGCCAAATAATTAAATAAAAATAAATATTAAAAAATATGATGGCTTAAGGTTACACTTGCAGAAGATTTCAGTTCCAGAATGATGATTCTCTCTTCAATAAATAATCTCTGCAGGGTAGAGTTAAGTCACTAGTCTAAGTCTAAATATAGTGAACATTTTGAATGATAAACATTTGTGACTCTGATGAAAAATTTCTGGGAAGGCTGTAACTGTTCCAGTGGCCTTGAGCTTGTAGACGTTGGTAATTCTCTTTAGAGGACCAGGGAAGTTAAGCCAGGCAAGTTGTAAGCTTGCTGCTACTTAAAATTACAAATCATTGAAAACTTGTCCATGAGAACACCTTGGGGAGCAGATGTGGATAATAATGGTTTATGTGTGGCTGCAAAACAATAATGAACCTGTCTAATCAATTGTTCTGAATAGCAGTAGATCACAGTGGAAGGAAGAAATACACTTCCTTATCGACTCTTCGTGTGTCCTGTTACTTTTCACTCTTGGGATTTTTGAATGGTTTTCTTTTATATTTAATCATGCAGTGACAGATCAACCCTAAATTATTACCCATAGCTCTTCCCAAAGACAGAATTTAAAATAAATAACAGAAAATGGGGTAGAAAAGTAAACCCATTATCTTTGCTTCTTTATGGATATATTATGATGGAAGAGTTATTTTAGAAAGGACTTAATAAAAGAACAGACTCATATTCATAAATTAAAAAAGTGAACTTGGCCTGATCTCACTTTTATAATTTTGATTTACTTTACAATGTATGCATATGAGTACAGATAAAACATATTTTGTTGTGCTCTATAATGACCAATAAACTATTATATGGTTGACTGTACTGGGCGCATTAATTTCACATGTATGGACAGGCCATATGTTGAGTGTTAAGTTACAGGAAACATTTTCTTTGTTGACACCAATTCCCACCACCTTTAGATTTTACAGTTATGTCAAAACAGTTCATGTCATAGAGAGTTATTGAAAGAATTAGTTAGTTTATAAAGATGTCCTTGGCCAAGAATACCCCTCATACACTAAAGAGCCCTGTCATCGCCAACACACTGAACTGCTTGTCCAGTAACAATTTCATTTCTTCCTTTGGGTTAAATTCCACACAAGAAGGAACAGAAAATCTTTGCATTATCTATTATTATGTCCCAATAATAATATTGTGAGAATCAAATGAGATAGCATCTAAAAATTCTAAAGTTTTCCATAGAGTTTATAATTAATATCTTTCATCAATCTAACCAATTATTGTTCTTACAGTTCAACTTTTGTAGTAAAACCCAAAATGAATTATGAAGTATTTTAGTTGTTGGTTTAACGTGATCATTTCTGTGAAGTGACGCTGTAAGTCTTCTAACTTTATCTTAATTTTAAACATTTATTTAATACTATCTGCACAGATCCAAAGATGAAAGAAAGGTATACAGGATTGTTAAAGGGGTTCTCTTTTGTTGCAGTGATACATTATATTGAGTCCATTCAATAACTACTTCTAAATAGTGAAGAAAATGTGCAAACTGACCAAGTTCACTGTATCAGATGGGGGAAGCAGATTTCTCAAAAAGTGCCCTCCGAGGTGGTTGATGTAAAGCCTTAATTTATTGCAGTGCTACTCAAACCTATGGTGGAGTGGTTTGGTGACTGTTAACACCCTCGTAGCTCAGTCGGTAAAGAATCTGCCTACAACACAGGTGACCTGGGTTCAACCCCTGAGTTGGGAAGATCCCCTGGAGAAGGAAATGGCAACCCACTCTAGTACTCTTGCCTGAAGAAATCCCATGAACACAGAAGACTGGCGGGCTATGGTCCATGGCGTCACAAAGAGTAGGACACGACTGATCGGCTAAACTACCAAATACTATGTGACTGAGGATTAATCAGGTATAAAAAGAAATGTGATTTGTATGTGTATGAGCTTAATCCATTTCATCTTACTAGTGTTGATTTTCTATAATTATCTTTTTCTGATATCAAATTTTGGTGAGAATACCACTAGTGGAATTATGTTTATCTAGACAAACTGCTTTTCAGGGTAGTATTTCAATTCAGTTAAACTTTTATCTGGAAGGGTCATCGAGTCTCTAATTTTGATAACTTACATTGGACCCAAATATAAAATCCTAGATTTCAATTAAATTGTACGCTATTTTTGTAATCATGATTTCATAGGCTACTCTCTCTCTCTGAATCATACTTAAGAAAAAAGCATACTTACATCTGCTCTGCCTAAATTTAGAAAAATAATACAATCTAATTTGGAGTCGTGAGCTATTCTGATTATAGTTCTGTTTCTTTGCAATATTATGACTAGATTAGAAACTTTACAGTAGGAAAATTATTAGCTAACTCAATATAGAGTTGTATATTTGGAGATGCCCACAGATATATCTGCATATTTGTGTGTGTGTTTACTTATGTACATGGATGAATAGATAGATGATAGATAGATGTCTACATTTTATATCTAAATTTCTTATTATAGCTTTATGGTTTGCCTTTGTTTTAAAGTAAACTAAGTTAAGACAGTCACTTGGCAGCATACACTGCCGGATGATTAAAAAATAATACAAATAAGAATCTACCTTATTTTTCTTAATTTACTATTTTCTTAATACATGTTTATATCTATAAAAGAATCAGTGCATCATAGAAAACTTTCAGTCTGATTAATCTACAAATCTCAGTTGTCAAAAGGCTTATTTCAGCAGTATAAAGTATAATACCATTTTTTATGTGGGATTCATTCTCTGATTACCCTTTTCAGATTATCTTTTTATACCTAGAGTGCCCCCCCCTCTTTTTCTTTCTGGGTTTTCCCTGATTGGTGATACATCATACTCTTTCAAACAAAGTGGTTCTACTGATGCATTTGACAATTTCAGTTACTTTATTTTGTAACTTTTTGATCATAAACAATATTATACCTCAAAAATTTTTAATACTTCTTTAGGAAGCAAGAATTTTGAAGGCTGAATTCTGATTAAAATTGGATGATATAAGTTTGTCTATTTGTAAACATACCTATGTGCATATTTTCCTTTGCTTTGTCTAATGTACATTATGGAATAGAAGTAGATTTCGACATCTGTAATACAAATATTCTAAGCTCAGCATATTTAGGTGCTAGCTCATATTATGTATGCTTAACACAGTTTTTCTACTACTTACTGCTTTTTAAAAACTATTTGCCTTAGCAACTTTCTTTTTCACATGGTATTTATTATGTGAATTCAAAATGACTTGACGGTGATATACTCTGCGGAATGCTAGCTATCATTTGGGAATGCAACTCTTATTCTCATTTTTTCCACATGCTTTGTTGCCACAGATCTTTCCCTGTAACCTTAAATTAAGGCATTTTCCTCCCTCATGACCTGGTGTAATTTTTTTGGTAATATGAATAATCGTGATGACAGAATTAATTTGAATATGAAAATATGAGGGAAAAAGTCATTACATTTAAACTCAAATTAATTGTTAGTTTTGTGAACGTGGATATCGAGCAGACTAAAATTTAGAATGTCAAATAAAAGCTACTTTCTTGAGTTGATTTTTTAATTTTTTAAGGGCTTAATTTAGTGTAAGGGATGAAATAAAAAGTAACAATTATTATTTGATGATGAATTGCAAGAACAGATATTTAATTCAAGGCTTATATAGATATACTTTAAATGAGGATTTCCAAAATTGTAAAATTTACAGGGTAGATTCTAATTATTATACCATAGGGTGGCATCTCATTTTGGATATATAGAAAGATAAATATAAGTTAATACTGAATTGTTCTCCTTAAAGAAAACATGAATCTCAAGTTTCTTTTAATAGGGAAAAAGGAACAATTAAATGGATATTTTAAACTGTTGAAAAAGAAAAAAGTACACCAAAACTCAAATTTTATTAATATTTCTTTTGCTAATAGCATAACTACAGACTACACTAAAAAGTTTCTACACAGGAAAAAAGTATTAAAAGGTAACATCTATTATAACAGAGAGATGAATTACCATATAAAATAGGGCTTTTGAGTGTTTTTTCAGATTTTATTCTGTGGCTCTTTTGATCCAAAATGAAAAAGTAGAGCATTATAACAATAGTATTTGGTAATGTAGACTGATGAACTATTTAGAAAAGTCAACTCTAATTACTAAACAAACTTATAATTCCTTATACTCCATATTATTAGCTTCAAGTCACTATAAAATATATATATAAACTAAATTTCTGCTTAAAGCAGCTTAAGCTTTCTAAAAACAAATTAATTTTTTCACCCAAAGCAAATATTCATTTAATAACTTATATTTGATTTATAATACATACCTGGCCTAATTTATATTCAATTTCCTTAGTATTCAAATTTGATCACAATAAAATATACTTCAGCAAAAGAAATTTGACAAGGATATACAAGAGAATTTCAATTTTTCCTCATCCCAAGTTAATATCCTTTTCTAAATATCCTAGTTTGCATGCTATGTAGACTAAATAAAATTTAAAACAAAATTTTAAAAGGATTGCTTACTTGCTGACTTCATTTTTGAAAAAGAGTGTTTCAGTAAACTTTGTCCTGCTTCAAGAGAACAGAGCTCCTTTTAAAAATGCAGCAAATAGTTTCAGCATGATCTTTTCCTTTATGTTTTATTTAAAATGTTAATGGAGTAAATCCACAATTCACATAATTTATTTGGAAACACTTTTGTTCAGAATAATGCATTGTAAGAACAGTGATATACAGGCAAGTCCCCTTAAAGAACATGCATCAATTCAGCTCCCTTTTGAAGCATATTGCAAATGCCCTCTAACAGGGCACAGCAACATTACATAAATCATTTTATATGAAAAATTAACATGACATCAAATATTTATAAATATTAATGTGTATGTTAATATAACCAAAGCTGTAACAAACAATCATAACCTTGCCAAGTTTCCTAGGACAGGCGCTGCTGATAATGATATCCATTATCTCTGGAGGAACGCACAATTATGAAAGTTATACACAGGATGCTATGTTCTTAGCTGCTTTTAAATTTATCCATTAAACATCTACCATATATATGATATTAACCCTTTACATACACACCCTTAAGAAACAGAAATATTTTAAAAATATTTTTTAAATTCTGCAAATATTTTAAAAATCATTTTTATTTAGTTATTGATATGCTAAGTCCCTGATTTTTCATGACTTTAAACATAATTGGAGCATATGGTATCCTACAAATAAATTCACTTGAACTCATCCTATCATGCATTTAAGTCCACATGTGCGTTTAAACGTATGTATGCTACTCCTTGTCTAAAAAGCCACCCTTTGCAAAGATGGATTTGGGCTCTGAAATTTAATATGCCATGCTATTGCTACTCTGTCCAGGAAAAAGTTCTCTTTCAGAGTGTCTGAGCTGAGAATAAGGTGCATGCACGCTAAGTTGCTTCAGTCATGTCTGATTCTTTGGATCCCTGTGAGCTGTAGCCCACCAGGTCCTTTGTCAATGGGGTTCTCCAGGCAAGAATACTGAGGTGGGTTGCCATTTCCTTCTCCAGGGGATCTTCCCAACCTAGGGAGCAAACCTGTGTCTCTTAGGTCTCCTGCATTGGCAAGGGGGTTCTTTACCACTACTACCAGCTGGGAAGCCCAAGAATAAGGCGAGAGTTGGTAATTCTTGGCTTTGTCTGAACCTGGGAGTGTCAAGTCCTGAGGTAGAGCTTCTGCTCTTACCCCATGGGATCCATGGGATCTTACCCCATGAGATCCATGGGTCATAGGCATGGTCCTCCAGCAAAGTTTTGTTTGGAGATCTTTTTTCAGATTTAGCACCAGCAGCAGGTATGGTGAATTTAGTCAACAAGCACTAAAACAACGTGATTTCAGATGAGAGAGGAAAGGGTCACCGTTTTATATAAGTGCCTGTTGCTGCAGGCTCAGTCAAACCAGGTTTGGAATCCAAAAGGTTTTCAAGGGTAAAGCAAGAAGAGAACTTTGTGCCAAATTGTGTCCAACTCTTTGCACCCTACGGGCCACAGCCTGCCAGGGTGCTCTGACCATAGGATCTCCCAGGCAAGAATCCTGGAGGGGACTGCCATTTCCTTCTCCAGGGGAAGATAACTTCGAGGACAAACATATTTTTGGACTGAAGATGCTTTATTCTCTGTCGGAGAGCTTAATAAGAAGCTTTCTGAATCTAACTGCCTAAGTCGGCTCCCAGCTAGCGCATTCTTCACTATAGACCATTCAGTTTCGATTTCCAGTCTGACTCACCAGTGTTACAAATAGACCCTGCTTTTGTGGTTTTGGACTCTGGAGAGAACCTGTTCTTTGTCATTTATGGTGAGTACCGGTTTAACTGAGGGTGGTGAGGAAGAGGTGTGCACAATGTTTCTACTTTATAAAGACTTTTGTCCATTTCTTGGATCTAGGATTCCATTTGGGGCATTTTGTTTCTGGATAACAATACTAATTCAACTTATTTTATTCTCTGAAAATGAAAATATGTAATAAGTAAGGTCTCAAGTGGTTAAATAAGTAGGGTGACAATATACAGCTTTGGTGTACTCCTTTTCCTATTTGGAACCAGTCTGTTGTTCCATGTTCAGTTCTAACTGTTGCTTCCTGACCTGCATACAGATTTCTCAGGAGGCAGGTCAGGTGGTCAAGTATTCTTTAAGAATTTTCCACAGTTTATTGTGATCCACATAGTCAAAGGCTTTGGCATAGTCAATAAAGCAGAAATAGATGTTTTTCTGGAACTCTCTTGCTTTTTTGATGATCCAGCGGGTGTTGGCAATTTGATCTCTGGTCCCTCTGCCTTTTCTAAAACCAGCTTGAACATCTGGAAGTTCTTGGTTCATGTACTGTTGAAGCCTGGCTTGGAGAATTTTAAGCATTACTTTACTAGCGTATGAGATGAATGCAATTGTGCGGTAGTTTGGGCATTCTTTGGCATTGCCTTTCTTCGGGATTGGAATGAAAGCTGACCTTTTCCAGTCCTGTGGCCACTGCTGAGTTTTGCAAATTTGCTGGCATATTGAGTGCAGCACTTTCATAGCATCATCTTTTAGCATTTGAAACAGCTCAACTGGATTTCCATCACCTCCACTAGCTTTGTTCCTAGTGATGCTTCCTAAGGCCCACTTGACTTCACATTCCAGGATGTCTGGCTCTAGGTGAGTGATCACACCATCGTGATTATCTGGGTTGTGAAGATCTGTTTTGTACAGTTCTGCTGTGTATTCTTGCCACCTCTTCTTAATATCTTCTGCTTCTGTTAGGTCCCTACCATTTCTGTCCTTTATTGAGCCCATCTTTGCATAAAATATTGCCTTGGTATCTCTAATTTTCTTGAAGAGATCTCTAGTTTTCCCATTCTATTGTTTTCCTCTATTTTTTTGCATTGATCACTGAGGAAGGCTTTCTTATCTCTCCTTGCTATTCTTTGGAACTCTGCATTCAAATGGGTATATCTTTCTTTTTCCCCTTTGCTTTTCACTTCCCTTCTTTTCACAGCTATTTGTAAGGCCTCCTCAGTAAGCCATTTTGCTTTTTTTGCATTTCTTTTTCTTGGGGATGGTCTTGATCCCTGTCTCCTGTACAATGTCACGAACCTCCGTCCAGGGTTAAATAATAACCTTACTTATTTAACTTATATGCAGAGTACATCATGAGAAATGCTGGGCTGGAAGAAGCACAAGCTGGAATCAAGATTGCCGGGAGAATTATCAGTAATCTCAGATATGCAGATGACACCACCCTTATGGCAGAAAGTGAAGAACTAAAGACCCTCTTGATGAAAGTGAAAGAGGAGAGTGAAAAAGTTGGCTTAAAGCTCAGCATTCAGAAAACTAAGATCATGGCATCTGGTTCCATCACTTCATGGGAAATAGATGGGGAAACAGTGGAAACAGTGGCTGATTTTATTTTTTTGGGCTCCAAAATCACTACAGATGGTGACTGCAGCTGTGAAATTAAAAGATGCTTACTCCTTGGAAGGAAAGTTTTGATCAACCTAGACAGCATATTAAAAAGCAGAGACATTACTTTGCCAACAAAGGTCCGTCTGGTCAAGACTTTGGTTTTTCCAGTGGTCATGTATGGATGTGACAGTTGGACTGTGAAGAAAGCTGAGCACTGAAGAATTGATGCTTTTGAACTGTGGTGTTGGAGAAGACTCTTGAGAGTACCTTGGACTGCAAGGAGATCCAACCTGTCCATCCTAAAGGAGATCAGTCCTGGATATTCATTGAAAGGACTGATTCTGAAGCTGAAACTCCAATACTTTGGCCACCTCATGCGAAGAGCTGACTCGCTGGAAAAGAACCCTGATGCTGGGATGGACTGGGGACAGGAGAAGGGGATGACAGAGGATGAGATGGTTGGATGGCATCACTGACTCAATGGACATGAGTTTGGGTGGACTCTGGGAGTTGATGATGGGCAGGGAGGCCTGGCGTGCTTTGGTTCATGGGGTTGCAAAGAGTCAGACATGACTGAGCAACTGAGCTGAACTGAACTAAACAAGTGGTTAAAAAAAAAAAAGTACCTCACTTAGAGATTCATTTTATTGCAAATCTTTGGTATATAATTGACTTTAGATAGGATGTTAAACCTAATACACAGGCTAGTACTAGTTAGTTTAATCAGATAAGACATCAAGATAAGCCTGTATCATTGTACAGTGGGTCAGAATTTTGAATGAGATGCAAAAGGGTGAATTTACAGACTAGATATTACTTGTTACTTGTTAATTTACATATGTATTTTATACATGGCCTTTAAATCCCCCTAAAATATGTTATCACATTTGCTATCAATAATTTTACTCTTCATCTATATTATCACACTGGTTATTTTTTTGGCCATTATCCCAAACACATAGCTATTTCTTTCATCTTTTAAAAAAAAAAAAAAAAAGGAGAGAGAGAGAGAAAGACAAAGTTTTATCTTAACTTCTCTGCCACCTGCTGACTCTTTTAATTTAATTAATTATTTTTACCTTCCCTGCAGAAAAAATCCTTAAAGGATCACCTATGCTTGATGCACTCAAACTCTTTACTCCCATCTTCCTTAAATCTAATCAAGCTTTCATCCACAGAAACCTCTCTTGTCAAGGCAGACCAAGATCCCTCCATGTTGTTAAAACCCAAGGTCCACCTCAGTTTTCATTTCACTTGTTTCCAGCAGCATCATTTGACACAGTGATCACTTCCTCCTCCAGGATACCCTTTCCTTCAGGGTATCCTTCAAATACCCTTGGCTTTCAGGACACTGTATTCTGATTTTCCTCCTACTTCACTCACCACTCTCTTCTGGCCCTTCACGGATTCTTATCCCCAGGCTTTTGATGACTGGACCCCAGGGCCAGTCCATTCTCCTCTTTCTCTTTCTGGATTCATCCCTTGGTGAACTCTCCAGTCTCATAGCTTCACAGCCACTTATGTGCTGGCATTTTCCATATTTATATTTCCACCTCAGATCTATTTTTCCCACTCCTTAAATTCAGATTCATATAGGAAATAATCTGCTTGACATGTCTACATGACTGTATAAAGAGACAATTTCAAATAAATATGTGTGACCCAGAGCTTCTGAATTTTAAAATCTTTCTGCAATCTTTTCCATCTCAGTCAATGGTGGTGCCAACGCTTTCAGTTACTCTGGCCAAAGTCTATGGTGGTCATATTTGACCCCTCTTTCTCTCATCTCCCTCTTCTGATCTATCAGAAGATACCCTTCTTTAGCTCTAGCTTAAAGATACATCCAGATTCTGACATTTTCTCCACTTTAATTGCTCTTGTGTTGAGCTACAACCATCTTTTGCTGTATTATTGCAGTAGCCTCCCAGTTATGCTCTTTATCTGTGCTCATCCATGTGAGCTCAGTGGCTTCAACTGTCTCTTTGTGACCCCATGCACTGTAGCCCACCAGGCTCCTCTGTCCATGGGATTCCCAGACAAGAACACTGGAGTGGGTAGCCACGCCCTCCTCCAGGGGATCTTCCTGACCCAGGGATAGAAGCTGGGTCTCCAGTATTGCAGGTGGATTCTTTACTGCTGAGCCATCAGATCTGCACTCATCCACCCTAAATGTGTATTCTCAACCCAGCGGACAAACTGAACCTTTCAAAATACAAGTTAGATAAAATCACGCCTTTGCTGGAAATCCTTCATTAGTTCTACCTGTCACTCAGCACAAGAACCACGGTTCCTATAAAGCTTTCTGAGGTCTTGCAGGATCTGAACCTCTGTTATGTCTTTGACCTCAACTTCTGGAATTCTCCCTTTTCATTCCACTCTGCAAACTTCTTGCTGTTCCTTAAATACACCAGATAAATTTACTTTAAGTCTTCATTCAAATTTCTTTTTCTCAGTGAGGTTTCATTTGATAGACCTATTTAAAATTGCAAATGAGGCACTTCCCTTGTGGTCCAGTGACTGAGACACCGTGCTCCCAATGCAGGGGCGGGGTTGGCTAGGGTTCCATCCCTTGTCAGGGAACTAGACCCCACATGCTGCAACTAAAGATCTGGTACAGCCAAACAAATAAATAAAACCAAAAATGACTCTTTCCCCATCCACTGTAACTTCTCATCTCCTTTACCCTGCTCTATTGTATATCTATTCTATATATTCTTTTCAAAATTAGGTTTAAGTCTACATAAATATTAACAAAATCTGTGTATATAGGAGGGGAAATTCTAAACTCGTGAAAGACTGTAAAGAAAAAGTAAATGAATAAATGGTGAGACAATCCATGCTGATACACAGGAAGACTCAATGTCAAGATGTCAGTTCTCAACATGATCTATAGATTCAGAACAATCTCAATCAAAATCCCAACAAGTTATTTATGGATACTGATGAACTGTTTCTAGAGTTTATGCGGAGAAGCAAAAGGCCTCAAATATCCAACATGATATTGAGGAGAAGAACAAAGATGGAGGACAAACACCGCCCAACTTCAAAACTTACCATAAAGCTCCAGCCATCAACACAGCGTGGCTTTAGAAAAAGAACAGAGAAATTGCTCAGTGGGACAGAATAGAGAGTTCAAAAATAGGTCCACGTAAATGTAGGTATCTCATCCTCAACGAATGAGCAAAGGAAATCAAAGACGGTCTTTTCACCAACTGGTGCTGGAACAACTGAACATCCACCTGCAAAAGTGTGAATCTAGAAGCAGTCCTTACACTTTTCTCAAAAATAATGTTCTCAAAACTGACCATAGACCTAAATGCAAAACACAGAACTAAAAAAGTCCTAAAAGGTAACATTGCAATAAACCTAATATTCTAGGATGTAGTGGTGACTTTTTAGATACAACAACAAAACTGTGATCTACAAAGGGAGTAAATGAAATGAAAAACTTCCACTCTGTGAAAGACAATATCAAGAGAATGAGAAGTGCAGCCACAGACATGAAGAAAATATTTGCAAAAGATAAGTCTAAAAAAAACCTGTTATTTAAAATATGCAAAGAACACTTAAAACTCATAATGTGAAAATTAACCACCAGATTAAAAAATGGGCAAAAACCTGACAGACATCTCACCAAAGAAAATACACAGGTGGCAAGCAAATATATGAAGGGATGTTCCAAATCATATGTCATTAAGGAATGTAAACTAAAACAAGATATGACTACACAGATCAAAATCCAAAGTGTGGACAACACCAAATGCAGGTGAGGATGTGAAGCAACAGGAACTCTCATTTATTCTCATTCTCATCATTACTAATTTTACCTAATAGAAAATGTTTTTATATACCAGTTATACACTATACATGTATACATGTATATATAGAAATACCTTTTTCAAGGGAAATTATTTTATATATGCACATATTATGCAAGCAATCTTCAGTCAAATTTCTCAATTCCATCCTTAATTTACACCTTCTTATACAGAATTCAGTGGTATGGCCATTTTTGACTATGATCAAGAAAAGAATGGAAGGAGAAAAAAGAAAAAAAAGAATTGTTTTGAGTGGTGTAAATAACTAATCAAAAGTCCTCAGGCTAAAGTTTACAGGTTTGACTTGTAGGGATGTCTAAGTTCTTTCTCAGCAACTATTACTTTGTATATAATTCTAACAAACTTGACTATATGGCTTTGAAATGTGTGTGGTTTAGACACAGAATATCAGAGTCTATCTGTAGGCATGAAAAGCAAAATGCTGACTGAAAAAATATTAAAAGTAGAGAGAGGTACTCAAAAAAGTTGGGTTGTCTGGCTTCAGTTGATATAAAGGGAAAGTAGGGTGTGATCACTCACCTAGAGCCAGACATCCTGGAATGTGAAGTCAAGTGGGCCTTAGGAAGCATCACTATGAATAATGCTAGTGAATGTGATGGAATTCCAGCTGAGCTGTTTCAAATCCTTAAAAATGATGCTGTGAAAGTGCTGCGCTCAATATGCCAGCAAATTTGGAAAACAGCGCAGGACTAGAAAAGGTCAGTTTTCATTCCAATCCCAAAGAAAGGCAATGCCAAACAATGTTCAAACTATCACACACTTGCACTCATCTCACACGCTAGCAAAGTAATGCTCAAAATTCTCCAAGCCAGGCTTCAACAATAAGTGAACCGTGAACTTCCAGATGTTCAAGCTGGATTTAGAAAAGGCAGATGAACCAGAGATCAAATTGCCAACATCCACTGGATCACCAAAAAAGCAAAAGAATTCCAGAAAAATATCTACTTCTGCTTTATTGACTATATCAAAGCCTTTGACTGTGTGATCACCACAAACTGAAAAATTCTTAAAGAGATGGGAATATTAGACCACCTTACATGCCTCCTGAGAAATCTGTATGAAGATCAAGAAGCAACAGTTAGAATTGGATGTGGAACAACAGACTGGTTCCAAATCCGGAAAGGAGTATGTCAAGGCTGTATATTGTCACCCTGCTTGTTTAACTTATATGCAGAGTACATCGTGCGAAATGTCGGACTGGATGAAGCACAAGCTGGAATCAAGATTGCCAGGAGAAATATCAATAACCTCAGATGTGAAGAAGATGAAAAAGAACAAAAGAGCCTCTTAATGAAAGTGAAAGAGGAGAGTGAAAATGAAAAAGTTGGCTTAAAACTCAACATTCATTCCAATGAATGTTCAGGACAGATTTCCTTTAGGATTGACTGGTTGGATCTCCTTGCAGTTCAAGGGACTCTCAAAAGTCTTCTCCAACACCACAGTTCAAAAGCATCCATTCTTCAGTGCTCAGCCTTCTTTATGATCCAACTCTCACATCCATACATGACTACAAGTAAAACCATATCTTTGACTAACAGGACCTTTGTTGGCAAAGTAATGTCTCTGCTTTTTAATATGCTATCTAGTTTGGTCACAGCTTTTCTTCCAAGGAGCAAGCATCTTCTAATTGAATTGAACTGAACTGATGGTTGAAGAAAGTCACCGTGCAATAGTTATAATGATGGACCTGCATCATTAGGAGAAGGGCAAATTAAGTGTATATCCTCAACATATTCTGGTTAAGAAACCTGGAAACAGTTCATTCAGGTAATACTTCATCAACATAGTTAAAAGTTACAAGAATGAATCACTTCCTGATGTTTCCAGAGTCTAGAAACGTACCTTTCACTCATTCTCTCCCTCCTTCCTCCTTTCCCTTAAACACACACATACACACCCCTTACTTTTATTTGTAATACTTCTTTGGTGTCTGATTTGTTTCAGACTAACTTTGCTAACAATGGTGGGCTTATAATTAAGAAAATACAGATACAAAGAGATGTTAGTTCCTTAAAAGTAATCTAACATTTTCTTAGATATATTAAAAGATGCACTGGGTGTATGCTCATTATTCATTTAAGTCCAGTCAATTCTCAATTATCTCTGGTAATAGAGAGTAAGGACAGAATGAACATATGAAATCTATTCCTAGTCCCAAAACACAACTTTCAATCTCCACTCTGAGTTCTTTACAAGAAAGTAATGCTTCCTTTTCCCTTCTTTGTAGGCTCATTTCCATTGTGGAATGACCTTAAGAAAAATAACCCAGGAGAGAGAGAAAAAAAAAGCAAAGCACAGGATGATCTTAAATCCTCTGCTAAAACTAAGATAACAGATAAAATCTCTAATGACTTATCAAAGAAAGCAAACTGGATGATTTTTCAAATATTGTCTCTGCAAGTGTGGGTCACTTACATAAAACAGTCGATTGTCCTTTATTAAACTGCACCAACTATTTTGCACATCATTTAATCATTTTTATGACTTTTTTAAAATAAGCATACATATGTCTTAAACTTCGTAAGAGCAGTTAGATTTTAAAATCTGAATATCTTTACACATTTTGTCTTACACATTTCCTCTGCAGATGAGGAAGACAAGCAAGGCTTTATTTCACAACACTGTTAAATACAGAATTAACAAAGTCTTGCAAACATGTTATGTCAGATTGGATACAGATTCTCAGCATCAGAACAGGCTTCCTAGCCGTTCCTTAACTAGCAATAATATTGACCTTTTTACTAAGTGTGAATAGCATTTATTCAACAAGAAATCAATATTGAACGGAAACTCCAAGGTCTTACCAGCTAATTCTGAAGAACTCACTGAGTGGAGATTCTGGGATGCTAATTAGCATAAACACAAAAATGAAAAGATCATGTAAACAAATGTGTTCAAATTCATATACAGTTTTATATTTGGTATTTATTGAACACTGAAAAAAGTGGGAACCAGAACTTGAAGGCTGATTTTTTTCCCCCTTCAAAAAGAGCAAAATTAAATCCTTTCAGACACACAACAGTACACTGTGATCTAACACCTATTGTGCTGCAGGGGGTCAATAGTCATTGGTTACTTTCTTTTTGAAGACCCAATGAAATCCTGAAAACTAACAAGCCAGGCTTCAGCAACACGTGAACTGTGAACTTCCAGATGTGCAAGTTGGTTTTAGAAAAGGCAGAGGGACCACAGATCAAATTGCCAACATCCATTAGATCATCGAAAAAGCAAGAGAGTTCCAGAAAAACATCTACTTCTGCTTTATTGACTATGCCAAAGCCTTTGACTGTGTGGATCACAATAAACTGTGGAAAATTCTGAAGGAGATGGGAATACCAGATCACCTGACCTGCCTCTTGAGAAACCTATATGCAGGTCAGGAAGCAACACTTAGAACTGGACATGGAACAACAGACTGGTTCCAAATAGGAGGAGTACGTCAGGGCTGTATATTGTCACCCTGATTATTTAACTTACATGCAGAGTACATCATGAGAAATGCTGGGCTGGAAGAAGCACAAGCTGGAATCAAGATTGCCGGGAGAAATATCAATAATCTCAGATATGCAGATGACACCACCCTTATGGCAGAAAGTGAAGAAGAACTAAAAAGCCTCTTGATGAAAGTGAAAGAGGAGAGTGAAAAAGTTGGCTTAAAGCTCAAAATTTAGAAAACTAAGATCATGGCATCTGGTCCCATCACTTCATGGGAAATAGATGGGGAAACAGTGTCAGACTTTATTTTTCTGGGCTCCAAAATCACTGCAGATGGTGATTGCAGCCATGAAATTAAAAGACGCTTATTCCTTGGAAGGAAAGTCATGACCAACCTAGATAGCATTTTAAAAAGCAGAGACATTACTTTGCCAACAAAGGTCCGTCTAGTCAAGGCTATGGTTTTTCCAGTGGTCATGTATGGATGTGACAGTTGGACTGTGAAGAAAGCTGAGCACCAAAAAATTGATGCATTTGAACTGTGGTGTTGGAGAAGACTCTTGAGAGTTCCCTGGACTGCAAGGAGATCCAACCAGTCCATCCTAAAGGAGATCAGTCCTGGGTGTTCATTGGAAGGACTGATGCTGAAGCTGAAACTCCAATACTTTGGCCACCTGATGTGAAGAGCTGACTCACTGGAAAAGACCCTGATGCTGGGAGGGATTGGGGCAGGAGGAGAAGGGGACAACAGAGGATGAGATGGCTGGATGGTATCACCGACTTGATGGACATGAGTTTGAGTAAACTCCGGGAGGTAGTGATGAATAGGGAGGCCTGGTGCACTACGATTCATGGGGTTGCAAAGAGTCAGACACGACTGAGCGACTGAACTGAACTGAACTGAACTTTGATGCTACAAAGGGTCAGAATATTTTAAAACTCTATTACTGATGTGGCTATTTTTTTTTTTTTTACTCATCTGAAGAACTTTGTCAGATGCATGTTGTGTACAAAAATCTGTGATCCCCACGTGGTGATGAAGGAGGGAAGAGGCATCAGGTGATGAATATGGCTCCAAGAAGCTGCTCCAGAAGAGGCTAAGGCAGCTTTTCTGGGATGAGTTCAATTGACAGTCACGTCAATAGATGGTCAGTTACTTGGAAGGAAGGAGAAAAAGACAGGAGTTTTATTAGTGTAAGACTAGAAGAAGGAAAAAGAAGTATGGCATTGTATGTGATAGCTAGAATTTTTCTAAATTTATAGACAGAACTCTGAGCATCGAGACAATGTGTGTTACTTTTGGCCCAGCCTGGGTCTATGTGCTCTGGAAGATAAGCTGAATTAAATGTTAATTCTATTGACAGTAGTTTTTTCAACTGGTCCTTCCTCTATGACTCCAGCCTTCCTGGGGCTATTTGTTACAACAAAGAGAACTTGGAAATTCTGCCCTGTCCTATGTTATGCCATGATATTTTCCCCAAGATATTTTCCATTGCGAACAATTCCAGACTCATTTTATAAGGTTTACATTATCTTGATATCAACACCAGATAAAGACAGTGCAAGAAAACAAAACTATAGGCCAATATTCCTGATAAATATAAATGTAAAAATTCTCAATAAAATACTAGCAAACATAATTCAACAGCACATTAAAAGTTCTGCATACCATGATCATCCACCTGGGATGCAAGGATGGTTCAACATATACAAGTCAATAAATGTGATCCAATAAATGTGAAACACTAATGGAATGAATTATTAAAATTATATGATTATCTCCACAGATGCAGAAAAAGCATTTGACAAAATTCAATCCTTTTTTGATAAAAACTCTCAAATTGACTATAGGATCATACCTCAACATAATAAAGATCAGATATGATAAGCCCACAACTAACATATTCAATGAAGAAAAGTTGAAAAGCTTTTCCTCCGAGGAACAAAACAAGGGTGTCCACTCTCATCACTCCTGTTTCATATAGTCCTGGAATTTGTAGCCAGAGAAGTTAGCCAAGAAAAATAAATAAAAAGCATCCATATCTGAACTTCTATATAATCCAGCAATTCTACTTCTGGGTAAGGAAATAAAAACATTAAAGCCCAAATGTATATGCACCGCCATGTTCATTACAGCATTTTCTATAATAGCCAAGATATGGAAACAACCTGTGTCCTTCAATGAGTGAACAGTAAGGAAAATATGACAAATATACACAGTGGAATATTATGCAGCCATTAAAAGAAGAAAATCTTGCCATTTGTGAAAGCATGGGCATTAGGCTAAGTGAAATAAGTCAGAGAAATACAAATACATCATACTGATGTATGATCTCACTCATATGTGGACTCTTAAAAAATTGGAAGGACTGATGCTGAAGCTGAAACTCCAATACTTTGGCCACCTCATGCGAAGAGGTGACTCATTGGAAAAGACCCTGATGCTGGGAGAGATTGGGGGCAGGAAGAGAAGGGGACGACAGAGGATGAGATGGCTGGATGGCATCACCGACTCAATGGACATGAGTTTGAGTAAACTCCGGGAGTTGGTGATGGACAGGGAGGTCTGGCGTGCTGCGATTCATGGGGTTGCAAAGAGTCAGACATGACTGAGCAACTGAACTAACTAAAAACACTTAACTCATAGAAATAGAGAGTAGACTGGTGGTTGCCAGGAGGGAAGGGGAACTGGGTGACCGTGATCTAAGCATACACTCTTCTAGTTTCAAGGTGACTAAGTGTTCAAAATGCAAATGTCCAACACAGTGATGATAGGTTACGATACGGTATTATATATTTGAAAATTGCTAAGAGATCTTAAAAGTTCTCACCACGCACACACACACACAGACACAAAAGATAATTATGCGAGGTGATGGATAAAGTGAGGTGTTAACTAAACTTACTGTGATAATAATTTTGCAATTATACATACAAGTCATCACACTATACGCCATAAAACTGTACAATATTATATGTCAATTATATCTCAAGAAAAGGTGGGAAAACAACAACAACAAAACATCTTCTATCAAAGGAAGAAAATTAGAGTCCTGCAGTTGCCTCCTTGAAATGCAGAAACTGGCTTTAGGAGATGAATAGTGGAATCTCAAAGGTATGTTAGGAAAAAGTTCCTTTGTCATCCATAGAAGCATAGCAAACTAGGGGTCAACATTCACTTCAAAGTGTATTATCCTTCTATTACACATAAACACTTGATCTCTCTTCTTGAATGTGAATATTCTTATTCAATTGAGTAGATGCCCTCTGAAAAGGTGTTCTGCATTTGGCTTACAAGAATCAGGCCATTCTAGACAAGAGGGCACCAGAGGAGTTCTTATGATTTATCACGTCTATGATGCATGAATTAAAAGGCCTTGGTGAGTGAGACCATTATGGTTTATTGCTTCTGGGAGTGAATACTACAGTGTATGTGAAGAGAAGCTGGCATTAGCGTCTGAGCAATAAAAGTCCCTAAATCCTGATTTACCTGACAGACTAAACTGGCTCTGAAAGAATGCTAATTACAAAAAGAAAACTTGTACATAAAGATTGAGTCCTTTTATCCCAAACATCTTAATAAAAGTCTAAATCATTTTCATATGAAACGATGAGGAAAATTATACATAACCATTTGTGTTCCATTATGGGTTGACACCTTTTGGTTTAGATTACAAAGACATTGAGAATACCCACAAAAAAATGATGTGGAAGCTTTCAAAATGCTAACAATATCACTTTTGCTTCTTAGCTGGTTCAAGGGCCCTGAAATTGGATAATACGTTTTCACAAAATCATAGTCTAAAAGTTACTTACTCTAAATAAGTTATAATGGCCTTAGAGTTGCTCTCTTCCAGATGATCTATCTGATCCTCAGATTCAGCCCCATCTCTTCAAGCAAGCCTAAATCTAAATTATGCCAAATTGCTGAGAATCTATTCAATCTTTTTACATCTTCAGAGAATTCCACTATTTTAGTTTGAGAGCACATCAGGTGTCATAGTGCCATCACATATGGGAAGATTTTTCTTATTACTATCAACCCCCCTGCCAAAATTGAAAACCCTGTTCCCTAATTCTGGATTAGGCTTTCAAGATCCTTAAAAGTGAAGTGAAGTCACTCAATTGTGTCTGACTCTTTGCAACCCCATGGGCTGAGGATCCTGGTAGGCTACAGTCCATGGGATTTTCCAGGCAAGAATACTGGAGTGGGTTGCCATTTCCTTCTCTATCAAGATCCTTAAAAGAACAGCTCAAATACCTATATTCTTGAACAGGGATTGGCAGATGTTTTCTCTAAAGTACCAGATAGTAAATATTTTTGGCTTTGCAGGCCATAGGGTCTCTATAGCAACTATTTAGCTCTGCCATAGCAGCATGAAAGCTGTTATAGATCAGATATAAATGAGTGAACATAGCTGTGTTCCAACAAAATTTTATTCACGGACACTGAAATTTGAATTTCCTATAATTTTTACAGGTCAGGAAATATTCTTCTCTTTTTTCCTCCACCATTTAAAAATGTAGAATCCATTCTTATCTCATGGACTGTACAAAAAACATGCGGCAGGCTGCATTTAGCACACAAGCCCTAGTTTGCCAACCTCTGTTCTGGAAGATGCTGTTGGAAGGATGCTTCATCCACCTATATTATTATAGGGGAGAGAGTTAATTTTAGTTCACTTTCTTTTATCAATCATCAGCACATTTCATAAGATACTTTCTGTAACCAGGCCTGGAGGACAAAGAGGGAAAGTAAAAACCAGATATCAGTATGGCATCCCAGTTTCAGCCACAAAACCAGGATAGCTGAGATGTGTGGATAGGAATTGTTCTGGACGGCACTGCTGTAGACATACCTGGGAAGCAATGGCGTGTCCTGCTCACCTTGTCTTTATGCTGAAATGCATTGATTTTCTTATAAGTTCTTTTTACGAACATTTTAATCACTTCGGTTGTTCTCACTGTGTAAAGTTAAGTGTAATATTTTTCTTCCTGTCATGGTGAGAATGAATCAGTATCTGAAACTATTTGTCTATATTATCCAACTCTCACTGATTCTATATAGAGTACAGCATAATCACAATATTTGCATGAACCTGATATGAAGTACTTTTTATCAAAACATTGATGTAATCATACAAAATTCTGTTTCCTAAATAGGTAGCTTGTAGAATTGGGGCCTACTATGTTGACTATGTAAATTAACTTCAGATTCTAAAATTGATATAATTGGTATGCTAATGATTTAGAAATCTTAGTAGACAATAAGGGGCTTCCCAGGTGGTGCTAGTGGTAAAGAATCTGCCTGCCAATGCAGAAGATGCGAGAGACGGAAGTTTGATCCCTGGCTTGGGATGATCCCTTGGAGTAGGAAGTGGCAACCAATCCAGTATTCTTGCCTGGAAAATTCTATGGGCAGAGGAGTCTTGCGGTCTACAGTCTGTGAGGCTGCAAAGAGTTGGACATGACAGAGCAACTGAGCACAGTAGATAGTAAGATACTTTAGGCATAAGAAGTTGAGTTAAACAGGACTATTCATAGGCTTTTTTGATGATAAATTTTCTATTTTATCATGCCACTATAAAAATAAAGTAAGAATATGCCTTAGTTTAAATAATTAATAATGGAAACCCCAAGTTGCTTAATAAGGGGAACAAAAACAGTAAGACCTTGGAGATAATCTTCTGAGTTATAATTTCCACCCTGTGTGCTTTCCTGGTTTTCTCTTTAACTCACTTGTATAGCAATTGTCCAATACTTTTGGAATTATTTGCATCCACAGTCCCACCACTCCAACCCATATTAGCATCCCAGTTCTTAGAAATGAGGGAATGTGTCCTGTTCATTTCATACTCCCCAGTTATGAGCAAAATGCCTACTACAGTCATGTAAATGCTTAATGCATTTTTGTAGAATGAGTGCATTGCATTATCTTGTGAATAAACTTGTTTGGATTAATTACAAAAAGACATCTCATGTTTCCCTATTCTATCTTCATAGACAGGAAATGGTGATTCTGTTTCAGTTGCCTTGGCCTGAGAGCTTCTAGGAAACAAAGGAAGAAACCTCATATATCTGAAGTTCCCTTATTAGAGCCTTACCATCAAGACGTCATAATGTAGATGTTTTAAAGATCTAAATGTGGATTGCCACAGCCTCAGATATTTTAACAGCAGATAAGAAAGATTTTCTGTGACTTCTTATGAACCTGTGAAAGTGAAAGTGAAAGTCGCTCAGTCGTGTCCGACTCTGCAAACTCATGGGCTATACAGTCCATGGAATTCTCCAGGCCAGAATACTGGAGTGGGTCGCTGTTCCCTTCTCCTGGGGATCTTCCCAACCCAGGGATCGAACCCAGGTCTCCTGCATTTCAGGCGGGTTCTTTACCAGCTGAGTCACAAGGTAAGTCCAAGAATATTGGAGTGGGTAACCTATTACTTTTCCAGCGGATCTTCCTGACCCAGGAATCGAACTGGAGTCTCCTGCACTGCAGGCAGATTCTTTATCAACTGAGCTATGAGGGAAGCCCTGGGTGAGGGCAAGGATGTGCATCACTGAGGTCTTGGGCAATGGTAGCATTACCCGCACAGACTGGACATTTGCTGATGCTACAAAGTGAGCTGTGTACCAACTGGTCTGAATGGAGACTCAAGCTGCTGTAGGGGTTAAATCAGGACGTACAAGGTTATGTCATTTGTTTTATTAATACCATATATGTGGCGCTTCTCTGACTGTGACAAAGTACAGAAAATGTCAAAACAAACTTAGAGTGATTTTAAGAACCTTGATTTATGCTCCTTGAAAATGCTAAGCATTTTATTGTATTGCACTTACCTATCTAAAAAATGGGTAAAGTAATGACTTAAATATTCTAAGGACTGTGAAACTATTTGGAAATAAGCCCTTTAGATATCCAGTGGCTCTAACTGAACCTGTCTCTTGAAGTTAAGCATCCTAAGAAAGAAAATCGAAGCCTGAGTACCCAGCAAATCAAGCAGCTTCCGATCAGATTTTCATCAACTCACTCAGAAAGTGTCATTAATGGGGAAAAAAAAAGGAAAATTTTTTGGGTGCCTGCCTTCCTTTACAAGGCTGTGAGATTGCTGATTCCATGGATGTCTTTTAGCCTTCACTGGAATATAAGCTGAGTCTCTGCAAAGGGGCAGTGACGCTTCAACAGGGAAAGATACAGACAACTGGATGTAGCATGTATTTCAGACGACAGCAGACTAGAAGGAGTGGGGCAAGAACTGGAAGTGAGCTAAGAAGGACCGTCCGAGTCGCTGCCCAATGTGAGCAAATCTCACCATACTGAGACTGTATCACAGCAGGGACCTCAGTTTTAGCTTTTCCCTACTCTCAGCTTTCATCTTGGGGTATTATCTCACCCTTGGTGTCAGTTGAGCTGGGTTATGGTACTGGTTTTATTTCCACATATGGTAGGCCAACTCTGGCAGATTTATACAGCTAATGCTAATACTTACAATACTAATATTAGCAAACTTTTACATAGCACTCATGTGCCAACCGTCAAGGTGCTCAGTATTGGGTCAATTTACACCACAGAAATGGGCACATTATTCAAACGAGGTCCCAGCCCCACTGGTTGTTAAGTATTTACCGGCACTTCACTGGTGCCAGCCTAGGCTGGTGCCGAAGGGAGATGGTGATATTTTCTCATCCTTTTATTGGACCTGTATTGACTGAGAGAGCTGTGATTGACATTCAAAAACCTGGATCTGACTCCAGAAGAATGCAGAGTGTAGTGTCTGCAAACAAAACAAAAAGGACACCTGATACCATAAAGGTCATTTGCATATCTGTGTCAATCTGTGAAAGGCAGGGTTCATCTTAATTTTATGAGTGCCATTACAGAAAACTTGGAAGGGGTCATCTGGAGATCAAGTGTTATTTGTCAGCCCGTATTCACATAACCATTATGAGAATGGTACATCTATACTGGTTTAAAAAGAGCCATAACAGTCAGGGTTTGATTTCAAAACAGGGGGTTTTTCTGAAGTTGACTGAAGAGAATTCCTTTTCTTTGGTTTTGCTGTCAGTGGAAAAAAGGGACCATGACAAGTGATGGGTAGCTTTGGATGGCAGCTCTTTGTGAGCTGGGATTCATCTAATAGTGAAGATGTAAGCGAGCCATGTGTTGTACATTCACTGGCATTCCATTCTACTTTATCTTTCATTGTAATTTAAAAATTTGAGTTAAGAAATTTCATTATTGGGTCAGTTGATTGAATTCAAACTAACGCTGTCAGAAAATGTAGACTTTTTTGCACTTAATTATTAAAATCTTATAGGTGAAATGAATGAAAAATTGATTTCTACTTTTATTCTTAACAGATTTTCATTTTTAAAATATTTATCCAATACCTTGGGCATTATTAGAAGTGTGTCTTAGTTGGCTTAACTTATTAATTCTCTAGAAAGAAGTCACTAGGTCTATGTCCAGAGACTTTTTAGATGGTGAGTCTACTTTTTATAAACTGTTCAGATTAATATATATATATATATATATATATATATATATATATATTTTAATAGAAATTTTGTAAATATCAGTTTAGTATAATTCTGTGTAAGCTTCTCATCCATGGTGAAACATTTTTTGAAGAGGGTCAACTTTTAGACTAGTAAAAAGATTTATTTTGGAAATTCTCTATTTTTAACTGAAAGAACAAAAATGGTCACAATTTCTCATAAAGCTAATTCACTTTAATACTGTTTTCTTAAATCACCTCTGCTAATAGGGTTTTCTGGTTCAGAAGATAATGCAGTTGAGAGGTGAAGGAACATTTATTGAGCATTTACTGAGTGCCAGAGGCTCTTCTAAGTACTTGATGTACTTTATCTCATTTAATCCTCCACTATCCCTAGGAGATAAGCACAAATCTGATACTAGTTTGCAGATAATAAGACTTGCAGTTTAAAAGGGCTAAGAAACTGACCAAGGTCAACAGATTCTAAGAGGCAGAGGCAGGGCCAACCTATATGGTCTCTTACCCAAGGCTGTGCTCCTTAACTCTCTTCCTATTTGGTCTTAAGATTTCAGACAAGACACAGCAAGGAATGATCCCAGAATTGATTCACCATATACACGTGATTCTGAAATAACTGTAGCACAGTTTGAGGGGTTCCTGGGAGAGAGCTGTTTTGTATCACTTGATAAAATGAGATGAAATTCCTAAAAAGAGCTTTTTGAGTCTTGGCCATGGTATTGAAAGGAATCTGAAATACTCAGACTATCAAGCTTTGTCTACTAATCACTGCTGTTTAGAGGGGACTTCCCTGGTGTTGAAGTGGTAGAGAATCCACCTGGAGTGCAGGAGCTGCAGGAGACTTGGGTTTGATCCCTGGGTCAGGAAGATCCCCTGAGTAGGGACCTGAGTGGGGAGATACAAGAAGAAGCAGATGTTTAGATAATTTAAACTGAGGTGGTAACGTCTCCTCTCTGGTAAAAGCATTGGAATGGAAAAGTTGACTTATGATTTTAGAGTTTGGAGAATTTGTAAGCATTTCATTAAGCTCTGCAATCATGAGCTCAAGTCATTTGTTGCTGTTGGTGGTCATGGTGGCAGATTGAGGGGAACCTGGGGTCAGAGGAGAGAATTAAAGCCAAGTTGTGTGTTAGACCTTTTCAAGCTAGCCGAAGCAGAGCTGTGCTCTACTCACACCCAGGTGACTGGGTGTTTATCACACGGGAACATAAAGAAACAAGGCAGGACACTAGCTCAGACAGGGCACCACTGCGGGACGAGCGGAGAACACGTCTCCCGGGACCAGCGCTGGAAGTGCCGTGAGTTCTCTCACATCACCGTATCTCAGTCTCTCTGGCTGTGCCTCCTGCTTCTACAACTCCCAGGCAGCTTGCCTCTGCTCTCTTCTTCAGCTCACAGCTCCTGTTTGCTCATGGGTTTCCACTGCCTTGGGGCTTCGGATTACTGCTGTTTTCTCCTTTCTCTCTTGAAGTTCACTCATTTCTTCTCTAGCTCAGAAGTCACTCAACTTTTTCTCTAAATGGCCAGATAGTGTATATTTTAAGCTTTGTAGGCAACACAGTCTCTGCTATTCAGTTCTGCCACTGGAGCACAAAAGCAACCAGTGAAGTGAAAGTCACTCAGTCGTGTCTGACTCTTTGTGACCCCATGGACTGTATGGAATTCTCCAGGCCAGAATACTGGAGTGGGTAGCCTTTCCTTTCTCTAGGGGGTCTTCCCAACCTAGGGATAGAACCCAGGTGTCCTGCAATGCAGCTGGATTCTTTACCAACTGAGCCACCAGGGAAGTCTAAACATAGACAATGTATAAATGGATGGCTGTGACTTTGTGCCAATAAAACTTTATTAATGAAAATGGAAATGTGAGTTTCATGTAAGTTTCTCATGTCACAAAGTATTTTCCTACTTTTTTTCCAACCATTTAAAAATGTAAAAGATATTTTTTGTTTTTGGGCCATGTGAAAATAGATGGTGTGGCTGCATAGGGCCTGAAGGCTGTCTGTCTGTCCTTGATCTGGATCCTTCTCTTAATTCATATTCATATGAAAGTTATTCTTACTTTCCAACGGGGAGGAATGTATTAGTCAAGCTAGTTGTTATGTTTAGGGTCTTGGGCTCTGACACTGAATGGTTTGAGTTTACATTCCAGATTCCAGCACTTATAAGTGGCATAAACTGAAGCAAGTATATGTTGAATGAATCTATAGACTCTTACATAGGACTTTCCTGGTGACTGAGCTGGTAAAGAATTTGCCTGCAATACAGGAGATCTGTGTTCAATCCCTTGCTTGGGAAGATTCCCTGGATAAGGAAATGGCTACCCACTCCAGGATTCTGGTCTGGAGAATTCCATGGACTCTATAGCCCATGGGGTTGCAAAGAGCTGGATAGGACTGAGCAACTTTCACTTTCATAGACCCTTAGTTTTATCACCTGTGGGTGGGGTTAGATGAAAACCATGTGACAAAGCATAGTGACCTAGATATAAGGAATTCCAGGTTTTTGCTCACTCAGAAGGGGTATGTGGGCAGGGCAAGCTGTCAAATCACCATGTTCTGGTCTGTAATCATGACTAATATTCATTGATCGTCTACTATAACAAGGAAGAAAGAAAAAACAAGTGAGAGGATGGAGCCTAGGCAGGATTAGAGGCAAGGACAATGAGAGAAACAAGTTGTTTCAGGAAGAGAAGTGACAGGGACAAAGCTGCTCTCCGGGCTTGTTAGATTTCAAATCTTTTCATTGTAAAGTAAACCAGAGACACAGAAAATCAAATCAAATGTGTGGCTCAGTAAGTTATTATAAGGCAACCACCACCCAGGTCAGGAAAGAGGAACACCGCCTAACAGAAGCTGTTTCCACTGACCCATCACAGGCATAACCCCCTCCTTCTGGTCTTAACAATTATCCTGACTTTTAGAGTAATCTCTTCTTTGAGTTTTTCTTCTGATAGTCTCATCCCCCTAATGTGCATTCCTAAAGATGGCAGCTTAGTTTTGCCCATTAAAAAAAAAATTGATTTGTTTTTAAAGTCCCTTTTAATCTGTAGTTTTTTCCCAGATCCCTTTCATTTCTTTCCATTTTACTGAAGAGCTTGGGTGGTTTCACCTGGACTGTAGCTTTTCCGATCCTCTGTATCCTGCAAACGTGATGCTCTCAGTGCAGATCAACATGTTCCTCTGTTTTTTGAATTTCCTGCAAAGTGACAGCTGAATCCAAAGACTGGATCCAATCCAGGTTTGATCCCTTCGGAGACATGCAAGGTGTCTTTATACAACCTAGTGCTCTTCCTGGTTTAGTCATCATTTCCACAATGCTTTTTGGCATTGGCAGGACTATTTGAAGCAAACAGCATCTTGTTCTCTCACTTTCTGTGATCTTACCAGCCATTGATACAAAATGCCCACATTTACTCATTTATGAAGAAAACAGTGATGCTTTAATTCTGTTGTTTCCTTTTTACATATTAGGTGAAATACTTAAGTGGGTATGGCAACCGACTCCAGTATTTCTGGAGAATCCCCATAGACAGAGGAGCCTGGTGGGCTACAGTCCATGGGGTCAACAAAGAGTGAGACATGACTGAGCGACTAAGCACAGTGTCTCATTCTCTCTCTTAACAGCCACTGATACAAAATGCCCACATCTGCTCCTCAACCTGCCTGACTTCAGACTCTACTACAAAGCCACAGTCATCAAGACAGTATGGTACTGGCACAAAGACAGAAATATAGATCAATGGAACAGAATAGAAAACCCAGAGATAAATCCACGAACCTATGGACACCTTATCTTTGACAAAGGAGGCAATGATATACAATGGAAAAAGACAATCTCTTTAACAAGTGGTGCTGGGAAAACTGGTCAACCACTTGTAAAAGAGTGAAACTAGAACACTTCCTAACACCATACACAAAAATAAACTCAAAATGGATTAAAGATCTAAATGTAAGACCAGAAACTATAAAACTCCTAGAGGAGAACATAGGCAAAACCCTCTCCGACATAAATCACAGCAAGATCTTCTATGACCCACCTCCCAGAATATTGGAAATAAAAGCAAAAATAAACAAATGGGACCTAATGAAAATTAAAAGCTTTTGCACAACAAAGGAAACTATAAGTAAGGTGAAAAGACAGCCCTCAGATTGGGAGAAAATAATAGCAAATGAGGAAACAGACAAAGGATTAATCTCAAAAATATACAAGCAACTCCTGAAGCTCAATTCCAGAAAAATAAACGACCCAATCAAACAATGGGCCAAAGAACTAAACAGACATTTCTCCAAAGAAGACATACAGATGGCTAACAAACACATGAAAAGATGCTCCACATCACTCATTATCAGAGAAATGCAAATCAAAACCACAATGAGGTACCATTACACGCCAGTCAGGATGGCTGCTATCCAAAAGTCTACAAGCAATAAATGCTGGAGAGGGTGTGGAGAAAAGGGAACCCTCTTACACTGTTGGTGGGAATGCAAACTAGTACAGCCACTATGGAAAACAGTGTGGAGATTTCTTAAAAAACTGGAAATAGAACTGCCATATGACCCAGCAATACCACTTCTGGGCATACACACTGAGGAAGCCAGATCTGAAAGAGACACGTGCACCCCAATGTTCATCGCAGCACTGTTTATAATAGCCAGGACATGGAAGCAGCCTAGATGCCCATCAGCAGACGAATGGATAAGGAAGCTGTGGTACATATACACCATGGAATATTACTCAGCCGTTAAAAAGAATTCATTTGAATCAGTTCTAATGAGATGGATGAAACTGGAGCCCATTATACAGAGTGAAGTAAGCCAGAAAGATAAAGAACATTACAGTATACTAACACATATATATGGAATTTAGATAGATGGTAATGATAACCCTATATGCAAAACAGAAAAAGAGACACAGAAGTACCGAACAGACTTTTGAACTCTGGGGGAGAAGGTGAGGGTGGGATGTTTTGAAAGAACAGCATGTATATTATCTATGGTGAAACAGACCACCAACCCAGGTGGGATGCATGAGACAAGTGCTCGGGCCTGGTGCACTGGGAGGACCCAGAGGAGTCGGGTGGAGAGGGAGGTGGGAGGGGGGATCGGGATGGGGAATACGTGTAACTCTATGGCTGATTCATATCAATGTATGACAAAACCCACTGAAATGTTGTGAAGTGATTGGCCTCCAACTAATAAAATAATATTAAAAAAAAAAACAAAAAAACCAATATCCTTATGAACTCATGAACTTAAACAAATTGTCTGGTTTTGCAGACAATTGCAATGGTTTGCAAACAACCATTGGTTTGCAGACAACCTATTGCAATGATTATCATTATGGAGTTGGATGTGTCTAGTCTTTGGCTGGTAGAGCCTCTTTGCTGGCTACTGAATCATTTTGACATGACGTGACTTTAGTTTTTGATAGCTTCTTTGCCACATTCTATTATAATATCAGATGTTCCAGATTCCTCTTGCATATTTTTTGCCCTAGAAATAGAATTAGCCATTTCTCCCAGAAATTCTTGTTTCTTTTAGTGAGAAAAAAGGTTGGTCATTGTTTCTAGTCCTTTTAAATGCACAAAGCTCAGAAATATATATATATATATATATATATATATATATATATATATATATATATATACATTTAAAGATAAACTATTTCATGAATTCCTGTTTATATTCTAATTCAAGCTTGAGATTATAAAAGCTTTTACTTAATTTCTCTGTTTCATCACTATCTCTTCCTGCCTTCCATAGTTCCATCTCTATTATACCTTATCCCCCCAACTTTTTAAAACACTGAATTTTAATTCTTAAGGAACAAAAATGATAAAATAAGAAAATCCCATAATGACACATCTTTTTTTTTATCTCATATCACACACACAACAGTCTCATAATAAAAGTACAAATATTACTACCAATATGATAGCTGAAAGCTTTCAAGAAAAGTTTTTTATATATGTTCTCCCCCCTCTCCTCTCATTTTTTAAATAGTTATAACTACATTGTCAGAGCTGATAACCATTATATTAACGTACTCTCTGCCATTTAAACCTCATTTCCTCTTTTACAGGTAAATATAATTTATTAAACCAGTCCTTATTTATTATATGGGTCCTTACTGTATTAAACCAGTCCTTAATTTATTATTACCAGTCCTTACCTTAATGTCTTTCTAGGCATAAATTCAGTCTCTACTAGGAAGGGTTCATGGGAACAATATTCTTAATGTTGATAGCAGTTTACCTGTTCCCCCTACTCTTGAAAGTCAGTTTTGCTAGATAGCAAATCCTGGGCTAACATTTTCTATGTGTTTGCTACTCTACTTTGTTCTGGCATAAAGCATGGCTGTTGAAAAATCTGATGATAATCGAACTTCCTTTTTCTTAGAGGTCATGAATTTTTTTCTCACGATGCTCCCCAACTTATCCTTTACATTTAGAGTCCAGTAATTTTTACTAGTCTTGATGCTGGTTGCTCTGGATTCTCAAGAATGCAGTGCACACTTTCAATTTGTAGCTCTAAATCCTTAGTTCAGGGAACTCAGAATTTTGAGCTATTGTTCTTAGTATTTATTCTGTTCTCTTATTTGGGTTTTCATCAGCAGCAACTCCTATTCATCATTGGTTTGTTTTCCTTTTCTTTCCTTCAATACTGATCATTTTCTCTCGAATCCCTTTTGCCTATTTCCTCATTTCTTTTGGATGTTTAAAAATTTCTCCTTTTTGCTTTCTATTTCACTTGAGACATTACCTACTGTGTCTGTAAGCGCTGGTATTCCTTCTGGTTTAGTCTTCATTGCTAAAGTGATTTTTACTTTAAATAAAGTGATTTTTAATTTATTATTCTTTCCTGAAGTCTGTCACTTTGTCTCTGAGATTTTCTAACAGATTTATGTTGCACTTTCAGGTATTGTATCATTTTCTGAATATTTTCTTAATGTCTCTTAGCTTGTTTTAGAATCACAGGCTGGTGGTTCGGTCTTTTCTGAGGACACGTCTTTCTGGTGTGCTTCCATTGTCTGTTGGGATGTTATTCTTCTGCTCGTTTTCTCCTTTTTCTCATCATAACATTGTCTGGATTTGACCTCAATACTTTTCTGTTGTTCCTTTCTATGTGAAATTAGTTTCCTTGAACTTTAAGAATGAGGCTGGATTCTGGGTAGCCTTTCTAATTTCACAGGGCTCCCTCTTCTGTTGCTTTTTGTGAAAGTGCAGTGACTTGCTTTCCTGGATCTCCTGGCTGTCTTCCCCTCTTTTGCTGACTCTGGATTTCCCCTTGACTTTGTCGCTGTTGTCCCCATCGTCCTGCTCATGGTTGCTTCCACTCCCGGCTGTTTCTACTTTGCAGGGACCCCAGGCTATATCATGGCATCTGTGAGTCCTAGGCTCTTGAGGGTCCCTTCCTCCATTCAAAATGTTAAAAATTATACTTTATGACTGCGTTGATACTAAAATGAATATATTAAGACATTTTCCTTGACCTAAGAGTGCATTTTCCCTTCTGATTTCAGGAGAAATGTAAGCATTTCATGGGTCCCCCAAAGACCAGCGGGCCCCAGGCACTGTGGCTAGTATGCCCAGGGATAGCTTCACGCTGGAGGGGCCCCGTCCTGGAAGAGTGCTCCCAGGGTCATTTGTGAGCATCTTAGTGGCTCCACTGGTCCAACCCCTTTCAGACACTGTGGGCTTCTCACACTACTCGGGTACCATCCTCCTACACATACATGGATACTGTGCGACTCTTTGACTGCCGGTGGCTCATCTCTACCTGCTTGTGTTTTGGTGTGCATGGGATAACATGTCATCCAGCTTTGTTGCAAATACTGTCCAGGGAGTTTCGGTCTTGCTCTCTATGAGTTCTGTCTGTTTTTATGTGTGGATTTAGAGACAGAAAAACTGTGCTGCTGTGGCTGCCATCTTTCTTTCTCTGGGCTTTTAATACACTTCCATACTCAATAATTCAGGAGGGCCTCCTCACTTGCCAGAAAAATCCAAAGTGAGATGCTATTGCTTCCCAACATACTCTTCTTCCTAAAATTCTAACAGTAGAGGATTGATTTGGGGATGACCAGCAATGTTTAAGCTACAAGTTATCTTTGAAATGGTTACAGGATAGTAAGTAGTTATTCATACATTGGAATGAATGGTTTTCAGAGAACTTGGCTTACCATAGAGTGGCATTAAGAGATGAGGGAGAGGTGGAGATAAGAGGTGATTTTGAAGCTGGGACATCTGAAGGAGATCGAGTTTCCAAGTATACAGTGGACAAGGCGGGACTCTTAGGAAGGCTTGAATGAACCAGACATCATAAATTTTTAATTTGGCCAAACTTCAGAGTGTCCTACATACTTGAAAAGCCTTTGTGTCAACCAAAGGCTTTCCACTTTAACCTTGAGTTGTAGTGAATTGTATTTTGTACTGAATGAAGATTGCATTTCCACCCCTGGGAGCTGGAAGGGTGGTTGCCTAAAACACTTAGTGGGCAGATAAAGTCTCATGACGTGCAGATGCCAGCTGATTCTTGACATTCTTGTGTAGCCTCAAAAATGCAGTCAACTATTTCACTCTAACCACTGCCGGGCCAAACGAGAGATGCAGAACTGGAACCGTCCTATGACCTGTCTCTTGAAGAACAAAATCAGGTCTCAACAAGCTATTTCAGGCATAACAGTGCTTTGGTTATTTATGTTTGTCTCTAGGTTCCCAGTCCATCCTGCTGCAGTCTGCTTCATGCAGCTAGAGCTGGGAGACTGCAAACTACATCTCCCACACTCCCTTGCATGTGGCATCTTGTAACATTCTGCAACTGGAAGGCAGGAGGAAGGAAAATGAAAGCTGAATTTTTGTTCCTAGATCCTGTTGGCAGTACTCCAATAGAAGAAGAGAGTTAAGTGCCAGCCTACACTGGAAGCTCTCACTGTCAGCATCAGCTATGCCATGCCCCTCAGGTACCATCACCAGACATCACGCCCTGTCTGATGATACCCCCAGACATCATCAAAGCACCATGCACTGTTGACCTCAGTACCAACTACACAGGGACCCTCCTTCCAGCTCCCAGGCTGAAGAAATCTCAGCTCTACTCCCCTGAGGTAGGGCTGCAAGCTCCTTTCTACAATTACTGTTATAACACCTGGGTGATCCCAGCCCTAGGGGCTGGAGATGTTTCTAGCGATTACTGATACTCAGGTTATGTCAGCACCCCTTTACTTCTTTACTCTTTCATCCTTCCAAGTAATGCCTGGTATGAAGTTTGTTCCATTCTATATACCTAGTATAGTTTTTGTTTTTTTGACTTGTTATTTGAACTTGTTTTGCAAGTTCTACTTATTTTTCAGCTGCTTTTCTCAAATTGGTCTGCTCCACATTTTTTTAAGTGAATGTATGTTGGTATGTTGGCTTTAAGGGAGGGCATGCCTTTCCTTTTTTTTTTTTTCAGTGGGAATTATGGTTTTCATTTTCACATATACTGGAGCTTGGTTAACTGATATGTACTTAACAAAAGTATTTAAATACCTATATCTGAATACTAAATTTATTATTATAAGGGGAAATTATTAATTCTTCTTGTAATAACTCAATATTGTTAAACCATCTAATGTACTCAAACCATTATGCTAGGAAAATTATATTTAGGGTAACAATGATATTTTAGAAGTAGGACAAAGAGATTGGAAGATACAGCCTAAGAAGGCAGATTGAGTAAACTGCTATTATTTCTCTAAGGAGGCCAGAAAAGGATGTTTAATACTAAACTTATGACTGATTTTATGGGAGATAATGAATAGATATTCTATGACCAACCTAGACAGCATATTAAAAAGCAGAGCCATTACTTTGCCAACAAAGGTCCATCTAGTCAAGGCTATGGTTTTTCCAGTAGTCAGGTATGGATGTGAGAGTTGGACTATAAAGAAAGCTGAGCATTGAAGAATTGATGCTTTTGAACTGTGGTGTTGGAGAAGACTCTTGAGAGTCCCTTGGACTGAAAGGAGATCCAATCAGTCCATCCTAAAGGAGATCAGTCCTGGATGTTCATTGAAAGGACTGATGTTGAAGCTGAAACTCCAATACTTTGGCCACCTGATGTGAAGAGCTGACTCATGTGAAAAGACCCTGATGCTAGGAAAGATTGAGGGCAGGAGGAGAAGGGGATGACAGAGGATGAGATGGTTGGATGGCATCACCAACTCGATGGACATGGGTTTGAGTGGAATCTGGGAGTTTGTGATGGACAGGGAGGCCTGGCATTCTGTGGTTGATGGGGTCGCAAAGAGTTGGAGACAACTGAGCAACTGAACTGAACTGAATACCCATTTTGGGATGACACATGACTATGTTTCTGCCACTGAATGCAGAATAGAGGCTGGATAACAATAGATTCTTTGCAGGGAAGGTTGTTAGTAAAATCAGTTAATAAGAAATAATGGGAATCTTATTCTTTGCATATGTACAAACACATTAGATATACACATACACACATAAATATAGATATACTGAAAAATGTATATATATATATTTCTTGTCTTCCTAGGATGAATTATTGGAGTCCTGCCAAGGGCATGGTATGACCTACTAACCCCAATACATTTTTTTTTTTTTTTTTTTTGGCTTTTAGAACTCTATTTCTAAGAATTTATGATCTTCTTAGCTTTACTCACTCATAGTTCTTGTTTTCTTGTTGAAAAGCATACCCAGGGATCTTTATTCAGTTGGAGGGGCTGCTAATTGATTAAAAAAAATGCATTTTGTCCCTGGTCATTAATTGACTGATGGAACAGCTGTTGGTCTGACAAAAACCAGGCTGAAAAGCAGTTCCCACTATGGGGTGGTCTGTTGCTACACATTATTGCTTTTGCTTGTCCTTCGCAAAAGCACACCCTACATATTCCCAGATATCGAGGGAATGTTTTACTTAAAAGGTATTTCTTTGTTGTCTTTAAAATAATGTCACCTCGAGCAATCAAGAGGTATAGCTCAGTTAACCTTAGATGTTATATAGAGAACTTAGAATTTGCTATCACTGAGTGGTTCTGAGTTTAAAAGCACGAGGCTGATCATCAAAGAAATAATTCTCCCGATACTTAAAGTCTTAAAGTCTAATGAGATTTCAGTTGGTTAATAATGAAAATGATTTTTTGCTTTGTTTTGTTTTTGGAGCACAGAACCAGTTGGACTGAGTCAATATTGCCTTTATGAATATGGTAGTGTATTAAAAGTATTAAGCTATGCTATGAAATAATAAACCATATCTTTTCCTCAAAGATATTTATAGCTAATACTATGTAGTGTAATTTATATTTAGTAGCATTGGCTAAAAACTCTTAGCAATTAGTATAGCACTAGATAAATAGGTAAGTGTAATACTGATTTTTGAAAGTAAAACCTCATAAAAAAGTAACACGAAATTGAAGGGCTCAGTTACAAATTAAGCAAATATGTGTATTTGGGATATCATGGGAATGAACTAAAACCAGGATCTTAGCTCCCCAAAGTAAACAAATCATTATATTTATTTTTTAGTAGCCATGCGGGTAACAAGCAGAGAAATTTTTGTCTTCTGCAGTAGGAGAGAGAGTCTGTTAGTTTTTAAAAGTCAATAAAGCCTCACCAGGCATTAGCCTCTTGCAAATTATTGTGACTAGTGGGGAGTGTAGGTCAATGTTAGTGTCTTAGTTGATTGTTGGTTGATTTTCAGTTCCTTTTGACTTCCTGTGGTTGCTGCTGTAGAGATCCATGTTGGGGTGACCCAGACTAATCTATTTTCCTCTTTCCATTTTTCTGTTACCCATGTAAGCTGTGACTGCAGTGGGAGTCACCAGACCTGATTTCTGGTCATGACTCATGAATGTACTCCATGGTTATGTGATATGACCTTGACAAAGATCTCTGTGCCTAACCTTTCCTGTTTGCAAAAAAGTTCTTTTCCTCTCACTCTTTTTATGCTAAGATTAGTAGCTGTAGTTTTTTTGCAAGGCATGTTGTTCAAATGCATTCTCACAGAGAAGCCCAATATATTATTGTAATAAACACATGGAAGTGGACTTTTCGGTTAAAGGGATGGGATGGTCTGTGTCCCTTTATCAGCCATCCTGCCTATTGTGAGCACTTAGGGTACTTGAAGAAACCCTTGGGTGACAACGGATACCCTTTGAAGACCATAAGGTCAGATGACCTATATGATGCTACTTTCCAATTATAAGATAGTTTTAACCTCCAGTTCTTTTACAATCCAGAAAACCCTATGATTCTTTTCATATTTATAACAAAAATAATTTGTAAATATAAGGCTTAAAGTATTCAATATCAACTCACTATGAAAACATTTGCTATAAGTTTTTTCTGGATTCACTGGTGTAAAATTATTTTCAGAAATATATATGTACATCTATGTCTTCAGGTATGTTTCTATCACTACAGGGAGATGGAAAGGTGATAATAAGATCATGTGGAACAGTTCAGAATCTGATAATACAATTCAATTTGCTTCCACTGAGTGTTTATGGAGCACCTACTGTGTGAGGGTCACGGTGCCAAACTGTCTCTAAGTCTCCCAAGAGTTCCAGACATGAATGACAAACTCTCCCCTCAATTTATTCTTGAAGTCTTCCCTGTCAGAGACTGTAACTTTTTGATACATTTGAAGTGTAGGAAATGTGACCTACCTAAGGAAAAATTGGTTTGAAGCACAAAGAATAAATAAATCAATAAACAATTGCCACCAAATAGGTCAGACATCGTGCAGCCGTATACGGGCAGCATGGACCACGGGTCATGCAGAACTGTCCCTGGATGGAGAGCTATTTGGTCCTTCTTGTTTATTAATGTCTATCCGTCTATACTAATGGATTTAGCATGAAAGGAAGTGAGGTGGGGGTCGGGAAGTGGAAGTCCCTAGGTCTCAGACTTCCACCCTTCATTAATATTAATGCTGTCTTCAACCAGCGCATGTTGGCACGACGCAGCCTGAAAGCTTAATACAAGAGAAACAGTTCGGATGGTTCCTTATCATACATTCACTGACATCATGCACCAAATGGTCTCATATTATGTCACGTGCCTTCACTTTTATCCAACGAAGAGGAATTTCCTTTCAGAGTTATTCAATCATGATTTCACGTGTTTCCCTCAAAAATACACTTTTTAATTTTTCTGGTGATGAAAACTAAAATTAATTATTTTTTCCAGCTATACTGAGATATAATTGAATATTAACATTGTGTAAGTTTAAGGTGTACATGTTGATTTGACTTACTCAATACTGAAAAATGATTACCACTATATTGGTAGTTAACACCTGCCTTATGTCACATATTTCCATTTCCTTTTTGTGATAAGAGCATTAAAGACCTACTCTCAGCAATTTGCAAATAAATAATATAGTATTAAAAGTATATGCTTTTAACTTTTAAGCATCTTTTCACATCTATGGACCTGCAATAACCCTAAATGAAAACAACTTAGCTTGTAGAAATGAACTTATTGCATAAATCTGCATAAAATAAGCATTTCTTTTAATTAGTCCATTATAATTTGTATTCTCTGAGTTCAATCATGGGAACCATAAACCCATCAGCACTAGGCAGCCCATGGACTTGAAGAAATATTCTGTTACGAATTTCTTTGTGAAACACAAGTTAAAGAAAAAAAAATGTGTTGTATTTCTTCTTTGTAGTGAATACACTTTGGGAGAACTCAAAATAGCCACTGATGGTGTTAGAATAATCTTAGAGATAAGAAATTGAGGCCCGAAGAGGTTATATGACTTGTTAAAAAATACTCAGAGAGTAACTGGCAACAATGGTACCTTCTAAGTCCTCTGCCTCACAGTGTAGGATTGTTTATATTGTTTCAATTCCCCAGAGCCATAATCTGTGATTTAGAGACCCATTTTTTATCTTGGAGCGTGCTCAACCCCAAAACAAAACAAAAGAGGATAGAGGTTTTCACAGCCATAACCTAATTTCACTGCAGTTTACTGCTGCATCTTACCCTTAATCTTCCATTCAATCTTTCTCACTCGAAAGCAAACTCCAACATAGTTGATGCCAAAAATAAAGCAAAAAAATGAAGAGAAAACACTTTCCTATAAAAAGCCCACAACATGAATTTGAAAGAAAACTGACACGTCTGTTTCAGAGCTCTCTCCTTCTCTCTTCCTCAGCTACAGTTCGCTTCCCTGTTTGTCATGCAATATTCAGGGCCAGTGCACCACGGCAGATAGAGGGATGCGGCAAGAGCTGGACAGACACATGGAAGGTAGACAAGTTTTCTTTCTTTTTTTTGTAGTAGGAGATTTTTAGAATTTGCAAATGCTAATCCTTGCTCAGGGGTGTCTTCACTAGCTTCTTGCAGGGCTGAGGCTCTGAGGATGGAGTGTTAATTTCTGCCATACCTGGGAGATGGCCCACCTGGGTGTGTTACAATTTGGGAGAAACTCCAGAGTAGGCTTTGCTGAGAGGCCCAAGCCAGAGAGAGGCCAGGAACTGGAAGGCAAAAGCCTGAAGTCCCATTTGTATGGTCTAATATTTTTATCTAATTTTTTCTGAAAAATAAAAAAGTCCCACGACAACCTGAACTTTAATGCCAACCCATTACAAAGGAAGAGCACTTATTGCTACTCTACTTATGCTATTAAAATTTACAAGCTACGCCTGAGATTACACATTTAAACTTCTAGCAATCCTCAAAGTTAAAGAGAAAAATCTGCTAAAAGTGACAGGTTGGCAGATGATTTTCAAGATTCCTATTTCTTTTTACATTTAGGGGCTATAAGCGAGCAAAGCCTTACAAGAGGAATGGTTTTTAATACTGAGTAGAAAAACGCAATATATACATACAAAATAGATGCTTCATTTGAGTTAGTATTTACATGTTTAGTGAGCCCAAATAATATATGATTTTCATTATTTTAGTAAAATTAAAGAATGGGCATTCAGCGATCTTTAAATTTTCATACTGCTCACGCTCGTTTAGGCATGCCAGATCACTTTGGTATAATAAATTCCGACATGAGCATTGCATGGATACTGAAAGCACTGTAATATTTTTCTCTTAAATGTGAATTGAAGAACAAACATTAATAGATATCTCCATTTTTATGTTAGTCTTTATTAGAATTTACTAACGAGAAATCTGACATGCTGTTTCCTATGGCTTTAATATGTTTTATACTGTATAATGTTTTGCTGTGTTCTGGGTGTTAATTGCATAATGTGAAAAACAATTCTTGACAATTCTGTGAGATTTATGGTCCTGCCACTGGTGATGAGGTGTGGGAGAACTTTGGCTTCTGTGGACTTGTAGGGGAGAGAATGTGTGGAAAGTTGACGAAGCCCAATTAGAGACAGGCACTGAGAAAAATTTTTAAAAATCTATCCTGCTGAGAGGCAGGCATTTTTTCTGGATGACAAATGTCTGGAGTTCTCAGTTTTACAAAAAAAAAAAAAGAGTGCTCACCCCTGGCCTCTCCGCCTTTTGTCATGTAGGTAACCTAAGCTGTGAAAAAAAGAGACCATCTGGAACGAATGCTGTGATTTCCCAGAGACGACATTATTCTCTGCCCCTTCCTCTTCCTCTCCATTTATGGATGGCAAACTGTTCAGATGACAGATTTGGGAAAACTGTCTCAGGAGCTAAATCCTCAGGCAGTTCCAGTGTGTTGGTGATTTGGACGTTCCTGTGCGTTTTGTCACATGGTTAAGGAGGCAGATACGCTTTTTGGTGAATTGCCGAGACTCAAGGAGGCTCTAACCTTCCACTCAGTTTTAATTGAGGAATTGATGGAATTCTGCCACCTCAAAAGGTAAGTTAGACGTAAAATGCCTTGTGATTTATATGTGAACAGTTTTTTCATTGTGTATTGACATGAATCTTATGAGCACACTACACTTCTTAGCTATTATAGTCAACTGAAGAAATTCTTCACCAGTTTCCTTTGTAAGGAAGAAAATAAGTGCATTCTTCATAATTGTCATGATATTATGTACTTATACTTTATCATGATATCCCATCACTAGAGTTGACCCCTTACATGGCATCCTGGTCCTTGTCTTAGGTGAAAGAACAAGGTGTTAATATGGAGAAACAGAGAAAAAGTGCAGATTACATTTATCCTAGAAGAGATACACTATTTCAGCCCGCTAACGGGAGTGGTAAAACCATCTTGAGAAAGAAGTCTATGAGGGAATGCTACTAATTTTAAAAGGCATCTTCTTGACAAGAACCAAATGAACACTATCTCTAAAAATCTGATCTGATGGCAAAACAGATTTGTTAGTGTGATTATTAAAACAATTGTCACCTTCTGGTGTAAAGTGATGTCAACAGGAAACAATCAAGGGGAGTCTCTTGCTTGGGTACAGTCAAGCACTCAAAGCTACCGTGAAATAGGATTGGACGGGACCTTTCATTTCATATGAGAATTAATTCTCTAAATGCAGTGGAGAGGAGGCAGCTTATTTTTTTTCCCCCCAGCAAGCAGCTAGAAACAAGTCTGCAGGAGGCCATATTTCTTCTCATTTATTTCTTAGTGTGTGCATGTCTATGTTACCAAGTATTTCAGAAATTAATTTATTCTTTACATGTAGTTCCATCAGAAAGAAAAAAAATGGCAGAATTTCCCCAAAGGTTTTATGACTTTAGAAATCATTTTAGTTCTACATCTAAGTTGTATATGAAGGAGTGAATTAAAAGGCTCCATTCCTTTCACTGCACACAAGTTTTCCAGTTGCTTTGGCATTTTCTTTATGAGATTGCAGATCCATCTGGGCTTACCCCAGAAAGAGTTATCCGCGTGTAATTTGTGGCAGACCTCAGTTCCGAAGCCTTTCTACTCTTCTCAACACAGTTAAGTTGATAACCATACAAGAAAGAAATGTCACATACATTCAAGTATCGAGTACCTGGCAGAATGAGTTAGAAGGATTTTCAAAGTAATTCTATAGCATGGTATCTCGGATTTAACAACTCACTGACCTTAAGTGAATTCAAAACAGAGATACAAATACTAATTGTGTGACTGTATATGTAAAATTTGTCTTTTGCATCTCATGAAATTGTCCTTTGTGTAAAACCTGTTGACATTGTCTTTAATTTTTAAAATTCTCTACGTTTACCACTTGAGCTTCTACAGTTGATAAAGCAAATATGAGTTTAAAAAAAATCAAAGATGAGGTAATTGTTTCTTCTCCATCAGATTATCTTTCCCATGTATAAAATTCCTGTTTGATTTCTCAATTATTCAAAATGTCAGAATGATAGATACAACAGACTAACTAACTAACCAGGGAAATCTCTGCCTAATAATATACAAGATAAAGATTCAGAATGATGTTTCATGATGGATTAACCTTTCCCCTGTTCTGTCTCATTAGGGTTCTCCCAATTTGACCCAATCCAAACCTATTACTTAATATACATCTAACAGTAAAATTGCATAAATGTTCACTAGCACAATAGAAGCTAAATGAGCAGTTTCAGATAATTTAATTAAGTTGTAGGTCTTCTCATATAATTCCGTAAGTATGTGAACTTTTAACTTGTGTTAACTCAATTTCCTTATGCTTTCATTTACCATTTGTTGGGGACATTACAGTGATTAGCCAAAGTCCTTCCAGCTCCTAATGTTCCCCATAAATTTTGATTTAAATTGACTGTCACTTTCTCACTATAATAAAGTAGATATTTGACATCTCAAAAAAGAGAGCTGGTCTAGCATATTACATTGTCAAGAAGTAGAACTCTTCTTTTCTTTTTTCCCTCTATCGCATAAAATCCACATAAGATACACCTTTAAAAAGACTGTTAAGGTTACACAGAATGAAGTGGGTTGAGTATTGAATATTCACAGACATGTTTATGCTGTAGAATTTCTTGTAAAGGTTGGCTTCTGTGTGCCCTTGGTATTGAAAATAATGTATGATGTCATGTTCCCATCTAAACGCTGTGTATTTGGTGGCTCTTAATGTGTAGTTCCCAGGTGGTGTTAGAGGTAAAGAACCCGCCTGCCAGTGCAGGAGACTTGAGAAGTAGGTTCCACCCCTGGGTTGGGAAGAGCCCCTGGAGGAGGGCATGGCAAACCACTCCGGTGTTCTTGCCTAGAGAACCCCATAGACAAGAAGAGCCTGGTGGTCCATGGGGTCACACAGAATCAGACACCTCTGAAGCTACTTAATGTAATGTGTAGTTAATGAGTTTGTCAGTATTTGGGAGCCCACAGTAGGAATATAGGCAAGTAATTGCTGTTATACTTCAAAGAGGTCAAAGATAAGACTCAGCCAAACAGGCTAAACCCAGATGCATCTCCTGTGTGTCTGTGTGTGCTAAGCCACTTCAGTCATGACCCCATGGATTGTAGCCCACCAGGATCCTCTGTCCAAGGGATTCTCCAGGCAAGAATACTGGAGTGGGTTGCCATTTCTTCCTCCAGGGTTCCCCACCAGGGATTGAACCCATGGCTCTTAGGACTTCTGCATTGGCAGGTGAGCTCTTTACCACTAGCACCATGTGGGAAGACTGATGAATCTCCTATACTTTCTCAACTAAAGGGGGTAAGTTGTATAATTGTTTTTCAATGAATACATTTGTTTTTGAGCACAGTTCCCCAAAATGTGAAATTGTCTTCCCAGGCATACATAGTTACCCCAAATTCTCTTTAGTGCTGATAAAATGGCACTGTCAAAAATGTTCTGTTACTGCCAATCACTGTCCTTGAAAAAGTCTAGACAGTCTAGAAATAGAGGCCTCAGTTTAGTGTCTGGAGTGACCTTAAAAACCCTGGAATGATATCAAGTCTGTTCCTCAGGTTCAGTGCTGGGATTTCTGCACTTGATAGACTAGGAATCTGCAGGCAGCCAGAGCTGCTTAAAAATATCACAGAGGCTGCAAGATAATTGCATGCAAGGGGCAAAGAATGTCAGGCCCTGTGGCTCACAGCTTCACAGAAACCACTGTACTTACAATCTGTTTGGCATCAGTCACTGGAAATAACTCTCTTTAAAGCACTTTTTGTCCACAAAATGTAATGCTCCACTGTTGGACCTTCCTGGCACCTATTCAAGACTGGTATAAGGTTGACTACAGTAACCGTAAGGTTAGCTAATGTATATTGGGAGCTTACTATATGCTAAACAATTCATAGATGTGTTTTTCATCTATTTGTATGACTCTAAAGTTAGCAACTATCAGATCCCCATTTTATAAAGCGGACTCCAAGGCACAGTGCGATTCAGTAAGTGTCCAAAGGTGGCAAGCAAGGCTGCTCAGTGTTAGAAGTGAATGTTCTCAACCAGCACACTCAACTGGCCTTGTCACACCTGACACGCTGAAACGGCCTGTCTCCCCACTGGGTGGCGTAATAGTGAGATGCCCGTGCACACATGAATACTGACTGCTGGATGTTAAGACCTTTAGATGCAACACAAGTAGTGGGCAATTGTTAACAATTTAGATGATAAAAATAATCCAAAGGAATAAAATGAAAACTGTTACTAATTTACATACAGAAGTGTGTTTCTGTTAATCCTAAACTCCTAATTATCTCTCCTTGCCCTGCTTTCCCCTTTGGGAACTGTACGTTTGTTTTCTATACCTGTGAGTCTATTTCTGTTTTGTAGATAAGGTCATTGTATCATTTTTTATTAGATTCCACATATAAGTGATATCATATGATATTTGTCTTGGTCTGACTCACTTCACTTAATATGAAATAGGTAAACAGCAAAAACCTACTGTATAGCACAGGAAATTTAATATCTTGCAATCACCTATGGTGGGAAAGAATCTGAAAATATATATATCTATATACAGGTGGGAAACTGAACAATTTTGCTTTATACTTGAAACTAACACAACGTGATAAAAAAGGAATAACAGTAAAAAATTGCTACTAATTTCACTACCTAGTGATGATTACTTTAAAGATGTTCTTTATAGTCTTTATAGTCATTTTTCTATACCTGTTTGAAGAATAAGAATTCATTCACTTCTATTGAGTATGTTCTTTTACAACAAATATTTGATCTAACAATCTGTCATAAACATCTTCCAGAGTCTTGCAATGCATTTCTATAACATCTCTTTGAATGGGCGCATACTTGAATATTTTGAGAGAAATTCTGCAAGAAGTCAAGGTACAACAATTTACAGTACCCAGGTCTCTATCTGAATTTCACTTCTTATCTTAGGTGGAATGAATGCCACAGATTTATTTCTAGAGGGTTTTAAAGTGGGGGTTATGCAAAGGTGAGAGGTCATCAGGTTATATGTAATATCAAGAACATGGGTAGTGCGTGCACACATGGAGACTCATTCTTTATGTTGTCTTTTTCTCTTCAGTATCTTTGCATGATAAAGACAAGCAAATATACAAACAACAGTTTTGTAAATAGGTGCCCCCAGGTAAAGGGGTAAAATAATTGGCTAACAATGAGGTTAGTGTGAAGCCTTAGGAGCAAGGGGTAAAGGATTCTTGACCTTTAGTGGAGAGCCTTGGTCACCCAAGTTTCCTTTGCTTGCCTCCCTGACTTGCCAGAGGGTAAAATGTGAAGTGACATCTTTACCGAGGTCTCCCTGGTCAGATGCAATCAGATTGACTGACAGCTTTCAGAGAACTAAACACAATTCTCCTACCTGAGCTGCCCACGATGGCCAGAGAAATGACTGATGAAAAGTCACTCTGAGTTGGGACTGGACGACCCTTTCAACATTTCATTTAAAACTTCAGTGAGTGAAGGTGGTTTTTGAATTATGTATTAAGTTCAGCTTCCAAATACATAATAGTTTGAGTTGAGTATTTCAGCTAAATATCTCTGAAACATCAACATCCACAAATCATGGCTCTTGTTCACTTATTTGCCAGGTCTGGTTGTCATTTCCTATTATGTTTCATTCTAGACCAGTGTTTGCTGGTGCCCAATATTGAACTGTCAATATTAAACCACCCTCCACCCCCTCAGTCTTCCCTCTCTGTCTTGAGCTGTGAAGGCTGCCAAGATCGCCAATTTTCCTCAAAGCCCACAAACTCTGTCTGCAATTTTGACGAAAGCACAAATTGGCACTCATTTTCCAGTGGAGAACACTTAACTCTGTCAACCTTTCTCCAGGATCAAAGCCTCCGTTATACTCTCAGTAATAACCAGTAATGGAAGCTGTGGTCCTCGTGGCAATCTTCAGATTCATCAGGATCAGCATTCAAAACACTCCCTTGGGATGCTGCTGCTGATGCCAAGAGTCGGTCTTGGCATCTCAATTTCTTTTAAACCCTGCCCTTCCTCCCGTACAATTTTCCCATTCCTCCCCATTCCCATCCTTTCTTTCATTCATTTCTACAACAAATACTGTCAACTGAGAACTGGAAGGACTGATGCTGAAGCTGAAACTCCAATACTTTGGCCACCTCATGCGAAGAGCTGACTCATTTGAAAAGACCCTGATGCTCGGAAAGATTGAAGGTGGGAGGAGAAGGGGACGACAGAGGATGAGATGGTTAGATGGCATCACCAACTCAGTGGACATGAGTTTGGGTAAACTCCAGGAGTTGGTGAGGGACAGGGAGGCCTGGTGTGCTGCGGTTCATGGGGTTGCAAAGAGTTGGACATTACTGAGTGAGTAAACTGAACTGAGCCCTTTTAAAGCTGCCTCCTGAATACCAACAGAATCTAGTTCTCTCTCTGCGTGTCTACTGCTACCTATCCCCTGGGTGAGGGTGCGCTCACTTATGGTTTGATTTCTGCAATAGCATAGCCACTGGTCTCCTCCCCTTGACATGGTTCCTCCCCAAATCAAGTATTCACTGTAATCAAAGTGATCTTTTTAAAAAGTGTTGGTGTAGTCAGGGAAGACGTTTATGTGACCTATAAGTAGGCTATCCATACAATCTGGTTGTCTGGAACAGCCAGTTTCTGCTTGTTGTAATGATTAATAATACTCCTGTCACTCTCAAGAGTGTTCTGTTCTAAAGAAAAAAACCTTATATGGTCATATTACCTTTTCTCAGCTGGCCCCATCTACCTCTGTAGCTGGATCTTTCCTGTGGTTGCAGTTCCTGGGATGTGTCATGTTCTCTCCCGCCTAGGATCCTTGTTTATGCTTTTCCTCTTTCCCAGCTATGCTTTTTTAAAATCCTCTTTTCCTTCTATCTAATTTCTATTCATTCTGCAGATCCCACTAGAAAACAAGTTCTATGAAGGCAGGATTTCTGTCTGTTTAGATTATGGCTACATTCCATGTTCAGAATTGTGTCTAACACATAATAGGCACTGAATAAATATTGGCCGAATAAGTGAATCTTTTTTTTTAACCATTAAAAAAAATTAAGTATAGTGATGTACCATACTATGTAAGTTATAGATGTACAATATACTGATTCACAATCACTGTAAAGGTTATACTCCATTTACAGTTATTATAAAATACTGACTATATACCCTGCATTGTAAAATATATCTTTGTAGCTTATTTTATACATAATAGTTTGAATAAGTGAACTTTGACTCAAAAATTACTTCCTCAGGGAAGATATCCCTGTCCTTCCCTCCCTCACTTTTCTCCAGGATTTGTTCTTTATGAAATGTTGTTATAAAACCATGAATCTCTTTCAGAGCATTTATCTCAATTTTGGATTATACAGTCATTGGTTCAATAGACTTTGTCTTCAATGGGAACAAGAACCCTTTCCATTCTGTTTATTTCTGTGTCTGCATCACATACCATACTGATCTAAAATAGGTGCTGATTAAGTGTATAATGCCAATAACAACATGTTAGGTGTTTTAGCAGTTCTAAAGAAAAATTAGGTATGTCTTATTCTCTAGAAGCGTATGCTTTATCAGAAGGAAAGAAAAGGCCAGAATATACAAGCAGGTGGCAGTACAAGATGATGGATTGGCTCAGAATTTGAGAACAAAGAAGCCTAGAAATTATATAGATCAACCCTAACTCAGCATAGTGGCATTAAGTGACTATCACACAGTGATGGTGGCAGTCCCACGAGGTGTCTGGATAACAGGCACTTACGGAAGTTCAGAGGTGAAAGATACTGCTGTGTCCTTGAGTGTCAAGGAGAGATGATGGAAGAAGTAAACTGCAATTGAGTTTTGAAGAATTCATTCTCTAACAAATTATTTGTTAACTTTTTATTATAAAATAACAAGAATAAGGCAGTCCTTGCACACGCAGATTGAGGGTTGGCAAGCTATAACTCTCAGGCCAAAGTTGGCATGTGGTTTTGAAAATAAAGCTTTGTGGGAACATAGTCGCCCACATTTATTTACATTTTGTTTATAGCTGTTTTTTTTTTTTTTTAACTACAAGAGCACAGCTGAGTAGTTACAACAGAGATCATATGCAAAATATTTATTACTTGGCCTTCTACAGAAAAGGTTTGCTAACTGTCGAGTTAAACTCTCAGGCTTGAGTGGGGGAGACAACTATAAAACATACAAATTCCACAATATATGGACTTAGAATAGACATGTTGGAAGTTTCATGGAAGAGTTGAGGAAGAGGAAGTGCTCAATTAGTCAGGAAAGGGAGCCCAGAAGAAAGGATGTATGAGCGATGCCTTGAAGGACCAGATGATCAGGAAGAATCTGATCATAAAGAAATATAAGAAGGAAAAAGAGGATACATTAAAAACTAAGGTAAGAATGCAGGAATGTGCAAATCTTGTTTGGGGGAAAATATACAGAACTTCTGGAGGCTTCCCAGGTGGTGCTGGTAGTAAAGAACCCACTTCCCAATGCAGGAGCCTTAAGAGACTCAGGTTTGATCCCTGAGTCGGGAAGATCCCCTGGAGGGGGGCATGACAACCCACTCCAGTATTCTTGCCTGGAGAATCTCATGATTAGAGGAGCCTGGTGGGCTACAGTCTATAAAATCACAAAGAATCAGTCACGACTAAAGTGACTTAGCTCTCAAGCAGAGAGAACTTCCAGTTGGAACCACAGATTCCCACTGATGAGCACAAGGTGAAAACTTGATTGAACGCGGCCAGGGGAACTATACAGAGCCTTGAACATAAGGCTGAGACATTCAGAATTCACCGTGGAGGCGATGGGAAGATTCGGAAGGTGCTTGTCCAAGAGAAAAACCATGAAAAAGGGCATTGATGTGTAGATGCTGAGCCTGATGACTTGGAACCGAAGAGAATCTGGGGAACGACTAAGGCAGTCTGTTGAGGAGGGTGGAAGAAATTGTAGATTTGAGAGAACATTTAGCCCACAAAAAAATCTTTCTTTGTCCACGTGGTATTTGAACATCTCAAAAAATTAGCTGTTCGCATTTATGAAAGGATATTTTGCATAAGAATCTTCGATTGCTTTGGTTTCTTTAAAAATCAGAGTGTCTGGCTATACTGATTGTTCTTTCTGAAGCTTTCTGAAGATCCACCTGTTTCTTTTTTGAACACTGGAGATTGTGTGTGTGTGTGTGCTTTAGACTCTTAGAGTATCATAGATCTCACAGATGAACCTCTGCTTCAGGGTTAGGACCTCTGATTAAATTCCATCAAGGCATGTCTTTCTCTTTCCTCCCTCAATAACTTCTCAGAGTCCACGTCTTACCTGCAAAGCAAACATCCTGGCCCCCTAGTCCCATTTCCCAATACTATAGTTTCCATCTATTCCTTCTTACTTCAAGAACCACAACAGCTTTGGCTGGGGATTTTGACTAGAGTTTTATTTTTAATTCTTCCTCAAACAAAAGCTGTTTCTCCCAAGAAGGTTTTATTTTATTTTTTTTAAAGGGTAGCTTGTGTTATAGTCCCAACAGGGTTCTTTAAAATCCTTCATACAATGCTTTTCTAGTTTTGCCTAGATGTTAAAAATAGGCTACAATGCATTTCAATGTAACTCCTGATGATATGTGATTCCAAGAGAGAGAAATGCTATATATGGCAGTTAATCTGTTAGCACTCCTGCTGAGCTGGGGTACCTCCCTGTTCCCCCTCCCTGGGACTCTGAACACACTGTTGTTGCCCTGTTCCGTATGTAGGGAGCAGACCCATCCGGGATTCTGCTGAGCAAGTGTCGATACATGTCCATGTCTACAGCCTGGTTTTGATCTGGTTACATGTGTTTTATGTTTTAAGAAAAATGATTTGGTCCTTGAATAGCAGTTTGGGCCAGAAATCTGTGTCATAATCAGGCTGTAACAGCTGGGATCCTGCCAGAAGTCTTAATAACTAATTTTTTAGTATTTTCTAAGAAATGCATAGAATAGCATGTCTACACTATTAAATACCAGAAATGTAAGTCAAGATCTTATCCCTAGTTGGAAAGGCCAGCCACAAACCTAATTCCATGACCCTCATTTCCCCTCTGCCTAAGGAAAGAGATTGGAATAGATGATCATCCTTAGGCGCTTCTGTGCTGACCTGTGTATTAAGAGATGGCTGGTGGAGCTGTGCCTGCCCATAGGGAAGCTAGGTTTTCATGGTGCTTGAGCCAAATTGCATGGACCAAGAAGGTGCTGAAAGCCCCGACTTCTCCCTGGGGTAAGGACTGAGAAGGGGCAAGACTGAGTGCATTCACAGAAAGCCTGTGTGATGAGGGGGTAAAGTGTGGACTTTGATTTCAGACAGACTAAGGTCCCCATTTGAGTTCTTCAACCCCATATTGTTTACTCCGTTCCTCTGCCTTTAGGTTTCCTCTTCTACTAAAGAGGCTGGCACCTATTTGATTTGTTTGCTTGGGCTGCCCCAACCAAAGTCACAGATTGGGAGAGCTTAACCCGCAGCAGTTTAATTCTGATGGTCCTCAAGGCTGGAAGTGCAAGATCTAAGTACCATCAAGGCTGGTTTCTGGTGAGGTCTTCCTATCTGGCTTTGAGATGACCACTTTCTCAATGTGTGCCTCATGTGGACTTTCCTCTGGCGTCTCTTCTTCTTCCTATAAGGACACCAGTGTTATGGGGTTAGGGCCCCACCCTTATGACTTCATTTAAACTTAATGACTACCTAAAAGTCTCAGCTTTAAATATAGCCACACTGGGGGCTTTGGCTTCAACATATGAATTTTGGAGAGCACAATTCAGTCCATAACATCTCTCTTAAAGGGCTACTGTGAAGAAGAAACAGAATAAAATGAAATGACACAGCAAAACACCAACAAAAAGTTCGAGGCCCACTTCAGAGCCCCATCTGGAACCACATTTGCAACCCAAAGAATGGATTCCCTTAAGGAAGACTCCTTACTCGCCATATAGTCCCTTAAGGAGACGATTATGCAGCAATTGATAAATATGACGTTTGCTCTGTAAAAGACTTGATTGTGCCTACAGTAGTGTGTATATTTCTCTAAATATTGTTTAAATCATTTACTTCTTTATTATCAATAATTAGAAATGTATTTGGAGTCTAGACTTCCTTTGCTTTTCTAGGTCAAGCAAAATGAATTGGGTAGAGGTGAAATGTGAAATGGAGCAGGACCCTCTGGTCCTCCCCGTTGTGTCCTCCACCTGCATTTTGTCTGTAGAAAACCCACAGCCAAAGAATAAGTTTAATCAGAGAAGTGAGACAATGCAGAAATAACACAAATAGTCAAACAGAGAAAAATAATAATAGCTTAGTTATAAAGTAGAATTGAGGACTTTTAGTTCCTTCTCAAGGGCTATAGGAAATATTCTGAGCCATATCCTGTGAGCTGTCTTGTAGACACTGAAACCCCTACTGGGTGGAGAACGTGATGACCACAGGCTGTAGCCATGACATAAGCCACTACAATTCCAAGAGTTGGACTCAGAGAAATGGGAACAAGCTGATCCATTTTGGAACTGAAGCTTAACTGTACTTAATACAATCAACATGACACTGTCAGGCAACTCATGACCAATTTCACAATGACTGTCAGAGCCGACAGTGCTGTTTCTGCATGGAGCCCCCTCCCTCTGCCTGTGTACCCCTGAAACTTACCTTTAAAAGTGTCTGTCCATTACTTGTCAGTGGGGAGTTGGCCTCTGGACACGAGTCTGCCCCCTGACCCCAGCTTTCAGCCTTCAAAATAAAGCAAACTTTCCTTTCCACCAACCTGGCCTCTGGAGTACTGGCTTTCCAGTGGCGAGCAGCTGGATCCCACATGGGGTAACAGAGGATGTTGGGCAGTGGTACCCCTTCTTGATGGGCTGCATCTGCCCTATAGCTCGTGCTCCACAGGCACGTTCCGACCCATAGCTGTGCACAGCATTGGAAAGTGTAGAGCTCATCTGAGGCCTGCTAACTGATTTGATGAGCAATGTCTATGCTACTGTATTCTGGGAGAAATATTAGAAACACAGGTGTATATATATATATATATATATATATATATATATATATATACACACACACATACATCTTGGAGGAGGCCACGGCAACCCACTCCAGTATTCTTGCCTGGAGAATCCCCAGTGGTTGCAGAGTCGGACAAAACAGAGCAACCAAGCACACATACACATATATATATTGCAATATATTTATATTGCATACATGTACTTATATTGTATATGCATATAAATATATTGCAGATCAGCATATATCTATGGCTACATCCACAGCTACATCTACATTGATACTAACACCTATACCTGTATCTATATAAACAGAAACAGAAAGAGTGAAAGAGACAGAGACTGAGAGACAGAGACAGATTGAGATCTGTTGAAAATAGATAAAATACCCCCAGGAAATATCTTCGCAGAAAGAAGACAGGACAACTGGGTGGCCAGAAATGTCCTTGAGTTGTATATGGATAATCAGACATTGATAACATTATCTATCATTTTTGCTGAAATCAGTTCCCAATGAGTAAGGATACGTTCCTATGATTTGACACTGGCTAAAACATTAATATTCTTTAGGCTTCTAGTTAATTACAATTTTTTTTTTGAATGTGACTTAAGGTTTCTGCATCTATGAAACCACATTTGAAAAGGCCTGAAATATGACACTTGTTGAAAAAAGAGAAGTGATCAAGAAGAAACATCAGGGGTGTTCACTATTTCAGTCTTGAATAACAGGAATGGACAGACAGAAGATCTAGGCACACTCTTAACTGCAATCTACACACTTGATTAGGCAGGACCCAGGGCTTCCCTGGTGGCTCAGCTGATAAAAAAATCTTCCTGCAATGTGAGAGACCTGAGTTCGATCTCTGGGTTGGGAAGATCCTCTGGAGAAGGGAACGGTTACCCACTCCAGTATTCTGGCCTTGAGAATTCCATGGACTGCATAGTCCATGGGGTTGCAAAGAGTTGGACACCACTGAGCAACTTTCACACTTTCAGGCAGTAGCTAAGCAGTGAGTGAGTGAAATTTGCTGAGTCATGTCCAACTCCTTGAGACCACATGGACTATACAGTCCATGGAATTCTTTAGGCTAGAATACTGGAGTAGGTAGCCTTTCCCTTCTCCAGGGGATATTCCTAACCCAGGGATCGAACTCAGGTTTTCTGCACAGCAGGCGGATTCTTTACCAGTTGAGTCACAAGGGAAGCCTGTAGCTAGGTAGGTATTAGACAAAATACAATTGTTCACCTTTGGTGAGACCTAGAGCTTTTCCTGAAATGATTCAAAACCACCAATGTTCAGAGTAGATTGATTAGTGCCAATCAATGTGTCTGGCACTGGGTAAAAGAAGAACATGTTTTGAGGGTAAAACAGTCACGTACATTAATATATCAAGACTCTTTGAATAGAATACTCTTCCTGAATTTATATTTCTGCAGGTTTTTTATTCTCTTGGGAGAAAGGAATCAATACTTTTCCCAGTTGATGTGTCAGTAGTAGACTTTGAAAGTGGGTCCTGAGGATTCTGGTTTCACCATCAAGGGGAAGTCAAAACACGAATTGGAATGAAGGGGAAAGGAGGTCTGAGGTTCAAATTCTTGCAAGAAGCAGAGAGCAAACCATTCCAGCAGAACCAAGGGTTATGGGATTGTCTCAAAGGAACCCAGAGCAGTTTGGGGAGGTGCTGAATAGAAACAGTGGAAAGGTACCCTCCCGTCATAGAAGGGGAGTTTATTGTGGGAGCGTATTCTTAGTCCATGACCACAGTTGCTCTTTTGGAGAGCACCTTCCACAATTATTGCAATCAGGAGAAATAAGTACCATCTCTCCTGGTAGCTCAGCTGATAAAGAATCGGCCTGCAATGCAGAATACCTAAATTCAATCCCTGGGTCAGCAAGATCCCCTGGAGAAGGGATAGGTCACTCACTCCAGTATTCTTGGGCTTCCCTGGTGGATCAGATGGCAAACAATCCAGCTGCAATGAGACGTGGGTTTGATCCCTGAATTGGGAAGATCCCCTGGAGAAGGGATTGGCTACCTACTCCAGTATTCTGGCCTGGAGAATCCATAGACTGCATAGTCCATGGGGTCACAAAGAGTTGGACAAGACTGAGCGACTTTCACTTTCACTCAGAAGTAACTGAATACCAACTGTGCTTTAAAATTAATCTTGATTCTTCTCCATCCTTGGATCTTAGATTTTTGTATGACTGATATCTTTCACTGCTTTAAAGTATTTTTCCCATTCTATATTTTTAGCCTGTATATGTATATTCTTAATCTTCAGTTCAATTCCTTCTGTTTTGTAAGGTATTATCTGAGACTGCAGAGCTCTGCAGAAACAAATAGGATGTTATGTTTATGCAAAGAGCATTTAGAGTCACGGGAGGAATGGCTATGAGCCATTTGTAGATTTTCCCTGCCCAAGCTGCAGTCCGCGCCCTGCAGCACCTTCATCCCGAATGCCTGGCAGTCCATGAGATACTGGCCATGTCGTGTTTCTGTATCTCCACACAGTCTGATACCTCTGTGTGGAAACACTCCTGGCTTCTTCCTTGTCTTAATAAACTCTTACTTAACACTCACCTCAAGTGTAACCTCTGGGAACCCTTCACTGACATCCTAGTTGGATGTCAATGATCTCAACTCGCATTCTGTATTATTATAATGCCTTGCATTCCAATGGTCTGTCTTCATCATAAAGAAGGGGCAGAAACTCGGTCTTTATCTGTAGTCCTAGTGTCTGCAGATACTAGACCCTCTCAAGGCCTTTCAAGTTGGGAGGTCTTTCACGTTTTCTGAGCAGAGGGAGGGCTGTCATGCTCTGATTCTCTGATCTTTTAAGTGTCAGTGCCATGTGTGTGTGTATGTCTGTATGTGCTAGTTGCTTACATGCATGACATGTGTATTTCCCAGAGGATGTCCCAGGTTTTGGAAATAGGAAGAAACAATTAACATCTACCTGGTGTATAAGACACCTGGCAAATCTTGAATATAAAGTTTACACAGTGGACTAAGTCTGATAAAAGGACAAATAAACAAATACAAGGTGAATATTCAAGTTCAGAGCTCCAAAAGGAGGCGTCAGTGATATAAGACAGAAGGGAACCAGGAGGAATTCCTGGAGCTTTGGTTTAATCAGGTCTTTCCTGAGTCTCCTCCAATTATAATGAGCAAGCAAAAGGCCTGAGAAAGAATGTACTGGAAATGGTTGAATTCATTTTATGATGTTATGATACAAAGCAGTGTAATATAATATCAAAATCCTGTACAATGGGATGCTGGTATTTTAATGTCATAAATGAAATTGGAATATTCGGCTCCCTGTGAAACAAATTATAGTTCTGCGGCCTCATTTATTATTCTCTTTTTTCAAAATTACCTCTACAAAGTCTTTAAATCCATTTTTTACTTTGCTGCCTATTACTGGGTCTTTTACTGACATGGAACTTCATCTTTGCTTCATCACCTTTAACCTCACTCTCAAAGCACTTTTGTTTCTTCTTCTTGCACTGAATTACAAGTTTAGAAGACTTCCTAATTCTGTATTTTGTTTTATTTTGTCTTGCTTTTTTCCTCTCATAGTCTTCTAATCTTTAAATCCATTTTCCATGAGGAGGTTTGTATAAAATCCAACACCTATTAATTTGTGTGGATTTATAGCATTTATTTCAGTATACTGGAAAATGTTCATTTTTAATATTTGTACTCATAGATAATGTATATCATGAAGTTTTAATGTAAATCACAAATACATTTTTTCATCTTTAACTACCAAAGTTCTTCATGTTTATACATCATTAGTCAAATATTTTGCAGGACTCATTAAAACACATCACAAGCAATATGTTTTTATTTATACTAACACCGTGCATGTGTGTAGGTAGGAAAGACCTACTACCAAAATATTTTAGGAAAACTTAGAATAAAAAGAAAAGTAAGGTTCATAGGCCTATCCAAAAGTTAATTAAGTATTCATTTGAGAATATAATATTTGAAGCTCTTTTCATCAAGTACGGAAATATATTACATTTCTGCTTTTTTCCCCCCATTTATCAGTTGCATTTAGACAGTTTAATTGCTAAAATGAAAAATTTCCTTAATTCTCATTCTAGGGACCAAAAGGTGTTTATTGCATGGTATAAGCAATCTAGGTTTAAAAAAAGTGTGGATGGTAATGAAACTCCACATAGAGGTAGTGTTTCCTTTTTAATTTTTAAAGATAAAGATTCTCTATTCTCATTATTCTTAAGAATGAGAAGCTTTTTACCAGGTGCACTGTCTTTCTCAACTCCTTACTTTTCAGACCTTTACAAGTGGATGAAAACAAATATGGATGTCTCTGCCCAGCTGGCTCTCGTGGCAAGTCCTTTAGAAACGTGTTTCGGTTCTACTGCACAGAGTGTGGTGGCAAGAACAGAGGTTAGTGTGAGACAGAGGTCCCTTCATAACCCTGCTCACCTACCCACTGACTACAGAGCTACGGGGACTCTCTGAGCCTTAGCGTTCACGGACAGTGGGGGTGATGGTACTGCCGATCTCAGGGATTTGTCTCAGGAGCGATATACTCAGCATGGTCTGTCACACAGAAGGTGTCCCAGGAACGTCTGCTTCCCTTCCCTGGCAGAGATCACAAGTTCCCTAATGCCATGGAGAAGACCCTGGGAGTCCCTTGGACTACAAGATCAAACCAGTCAGTCCTAAAGGAAATCAGTCCTGAATATTCATTGGAAGGGCTGATGCTGAAGCTGAAGCTCTAATACTTTGGCCACCTAATCAAAGAGCCAACTTATTGGAAAAGACCCCGATGCTGGGAAAGATTGAGGGCAGGAAGAGAAGGGGCTGACAGAGGACGAGATGGTTGGATGGCATCAGTAACTCAATGGACATGAGTCTTAGCAAGATCTGGGAGATAGTGAAGGGCAGGGCAGCCTGGAGTGCTGCAGTCCATGGGGTCGCAAAGAGTCAGCCACAACTGAGTGACTGAACAACAACAAATGTCATGTTTATAATGATGGCTAAAATTATGGTAAAAATAACCCTAAAAAGCAGTCCTAGATAGAGAAATCAGACTGTCAGTTAATGGAAGCACAAACTTTTAAAACATAATTAAAACATGTTTGAAAGTAAGTAGATTAAACTTGTCCTATACTGCAGAGACCAGCCACGGTGAGTCCCTCAGCAAAGCGAGGGAATCTCACTCCATCGGCAGGGCCTTGGAGAAATCACCAAGATTCCAAAACGGAGCTGGCTCCATCTCAGGAGGAGTTTTTCCAGGTAACTCAGAGCGCTTAAAAGCCCACCAGGGGTTTCCTCTATCCTCTGCAACTCCTGGGATTGAATATAGGCAGGAAGATTCTTTTTTAATTATTGCTTTGGGTTGTATCTTCCAAAACTTTGGTCAAGTGCACTGTAAGTCAGTGATACAGCCATTATGGCTTTTATTTCAGCCTCACACTCACACTAAATCCATGCAATCATGTCTTTATAGCCTTCACTAGAAAGAGAGGGGGGAGGACTCATTTGTGGCCATGAATCAGCTGCTGAAGTCCAAGCCAGCATCATCTGGTCCTTTAATGAACACTCCATTCATCTAAGACAGTTCTCTGCAACAGATGTCATATCTAGTTTCTGCAGTTGTATTTCAGCATCACTCAGCAATGAACAGATAAGGTAATATCTCTGAAAGCTCCTAGATGGAAGGCTGCCAGCCACTCATCCCTGGACTCTGACTCTCCTTTCAGGTCTGAGGGGCTGCAGATGTGAAGGGGGGATGGGCGTCAGAGGAAGAAAGACAGAAAGGACCCTTTGCATGGATTGGAGATAAGGAGGCTCCCAGGGCAGAGATAGCCACAGCAGGTCCCAGCGGAGCCTTGATCCGTGAAAGGGGGGCTTCCACAGTGCCACTGAAAAATGTGTCTGACTCTGTGAATGTGTCCTCTGTATTCAAGCTTATATTTTTACTATAATCTTTATCTTGATGTATGCTAAAAGTTGACAAAATTAAAAGAGCCCAAGTCAGGGAGTCAAGACTTTCCTCTGTCTCTTTTTGTATATTTATTTCCTAATGGACTCAGCTAAAGTTACAAACTTTGGCAGTGATGGAACCTACAGTAAAATCCAAATTTATTATTATTGTTGTTCTTGCTAACATTAACCTTATTATTAGCAGTTGCTATTTATAGACTACTGCTATTTACAGAAGGCTGGGCATAGAAGAATTGATGCTTTCAAATTGTGGTGCTGGAGAAGACTCTTGAGAGTCCACTGGATGGCATGGAGATCAAACCAGTCAATCCTAAAGGAAATCAACCCTGAATATTCATTGGAAGGACTGATGCTAAGGATGAAGCTCCAGTATATCAGCCACCTGATGCTAAGAGCTGACATGTTGGAAAAGACCCTGATGGAAAGACTGAAGACAAAAGGAGAAAGAGAAGACAGAGGCTGAGATGGTTAGATGGCACCGCTAACTCAATGGACATGAAATTGAGCAAACTTCTGGAGAACAGAGCAGCCTGCTGTGCTGCAGGCCATGGGGTCGCAAAGAGTCGGACACGACTTAGTGACTGAATAACAACAATTTATAAACTGCTTATTGTTTTCCTTTGCAGTATGCTTACTATTTCGTATACATAAAACTATTTGACTTAACTTGAATAGATATTTCTCTAAAGAGGATATACAAATGGCCAAGAAGCACTGGAAAGATGCTCACCACCACTAGTTATTGAGAAAATGCAAATAAAAACCATAGTGAGAAATCAGCTTATACCCACTACAGTGGTTATGATACAAAAAATGGGGGAAAGATGTTTTGGCATGGATTTGAAGAAATTGAAACCCTGGTGCATCATTGGTGGGAGTATAAAATGACATACACCCTTGTTAGAGACAATTTAGCTGCTGCCCAGCAAGTTAAACATAGAATCAATGTACGACCCAGCAGTTCTACTCCTAAATATAATAACCCCCCAATTGAAACAAGTCCTGAAACAAACACTTGTACACAAATATTCATAGAGGTGTTATTCACAAACAACCTGAATGCTTATCAATAGATGACGTGTAAACAAAATATGGTATATACATTCAACAGAATATTATTTAGTCATGAAAGGACTGAAATACTGATGCATGCTACAGTGTGGATGGAGTTCAGAAACATTATGCTAAGTGAAATAAGGCAGACGCAAGGATCATATAATATGTGATTTATATAAAATAACCAGGATAGCTCAATTCATAGAAACGAAAACTCGATTTTAGGCTACCAGTGGCTGGGGGAGGGAGGAATGGAGATTGATGCCTTACTGGAGACTGAGTTCTCTTCTCGGCTTGTGAAAATGTTTTGGAACTAGATAGAACTGGTGATTGTATGTTGTGACTGTCCCAAGTGACGCTGATCTGTTCATTTTAAAATGGTTATTGTTGTGTTACTGTGAATTTTATCTCAATTAAAATCTACTTGAAATTATTTAATCTCTATGATAAACCTGTGATATGGGCATGATTTCTCCCATTTTTCAGATGATTCAAGTGTTATTTCCATTGAAGTAGATATTATTTTTAGCAGAAGAAATGTGGTATTATATTCAGAATGGAACTTTATAAATGATGAAAAATCTAGGAATGTACCTTTTGAGGAAGGCATAAAATGACCAATATATATTGGTCAGATTTAGCTGGCAGATACTTGCTACCAAGAGCCGTTGGCCATTAGCATATCAGATGGAATCACAGTCCTAACCAGCAGAGTTGGAGATCACCTGCTTATCAGTCAGTAGTGAATTAGCCAGTAAGAAAAATGATTTGGTAACAGAGTGGGCAAAACAGCTAAGATCTGTCTGCTTCATCCTTCTCTGAGTTATAGAATCTTCCACCAGTATTCAGTTTCAGAGGGATGTTAGATGTGAGAAGTGAAGGGAAAAAACCTGGGGAAGGAAAATTTGAGGGAAATTTCTGAACAAATGGGTCTGAGAATCTCAACTCCCACTAGCTTTCCCCACCTCTCCTCATCTGAAAACATGTATCTCAAAAATGGCACACCATCAAGGTACAATTTTTCTGCAGTGATTGCTACATCAATAATAGGCAGAGCAAGCCTTTAGTGAGTAGAATTCTTCCTAGGGAGTTCTCTCTAACTCAATCCACAATGCATGATTTCTTCCCCAAACACTCTTGTTCCAGCCCCACTCCCATGCCCTACATCAGAACCACCTCACTTTGTGTCTAGAATAACTTCTCTTGTCCAGTCTTCCCCCCACCACCACTTCAGGCAAAAGAACTGCAGCCTGATTCATCACTAGGGTTTCTAAATACTGCTTCCATGATGTCTCCTCCCTATTAAAATTTTTTTGAATGGGTTGCTAATAGATGGTGATCCAATGAAGTCAAATTTTAGACATATTTCCTATGATATCTCTTTGTGAGGCCAAATTTGGCTCTTTGCTACTTAATAAAATTAATACTTTTAGCTAAAGCTAACATTTACTAAAGGATTATTACATATTTATTGCAGGCTCAGTGCTCTACATACATGATCTCATTTATATTTGACAGTGTCCAGCAAGCCAGGTTCAGGCTTCTCAGGTAGCTCAGTGGTAAAAAAATCCAACACCAATGCAGGAGACACAGGAGATGTGAGTTCGATCCCTGGGTTGGTTTGATTCCCTGGAGAAGGAAATGGCAACCCACTCCAGTATTCTTGCCTGGAGAATCCCACAGTCAGAGGAGCCTGGTGGGCTACAGTCCATGGAATCACAAAGAATCAGACACTACTGAGCATGCACACATGCATGTAAAAAGCCAGGTACTGTGCAAGGAAAATAAGCTGGAGAGAGTCAATCAATTATACAACTGATGAAGGTCAGAACTGGGATTTGAATCCAGGTCTGTTCAGTGTCCAAGCCCATGGTTTTAGGTCTTGAGTCTGCTTTCTACTTTTGTTTTCCTATCTTTCTTGTCTTGGATTCCTATATTTTATCCCTAATGCCCACTTCACTGTCTTCTGCTGCTTTTCTCCAATGAGCCAATCAATGTTCCTGACTCTCAAGGCTGGAAGGGTCCTTCTTTGCATTTGAACTCACATAGGACAGCAAATATTTTCTGTCTGTTGCCTTTTCTGTCATGTTTCTTTCCATTGTTCCAATGTGACAGTGCTAAGGAGGGTAGGGACCATGTTTAATACTTGTATCTGACTTTGTCTAGCACAATGCCTGGTTCACAATGGGTGTTCAATAACTATTTATTTGTTCAATAATTCTCATAGATTACCTGCCAGGTAAATAATTTTTATGGAATTGTTTGTTAAAAGTTCTTCATAAAATTGGATTTTACCTCTTCACTCTTTTACAAAAAAGTATTTTTTTTTTTTTTGATATTTTGGGAATGCCAAATAAATAGAGTGAGCATTAGTAAAGTATTCCTAATTTTAACATATGACTAAAGTGCTTAAAATATTAAGTGCTAAAACTTATTTTTATCCAAGTGCTTACTTGAACCAACATTGAGACTAAAGGGAAAAGAAATTACTCTTTGTAAATCTGTTACTTTAAACCTCTTATTCTCCAGAGTTTCATGATAGGTCCATATAGAGAAATTAATTTATAGAAGTAGTCAGCATAACTGCTAAAAAATGCAAGCCTAAAACTACTATGCACTTTTTCCTTTGTGTGACTTCTGCATATTTCAATATTCAGTTCATCACCTTTAAGGTGTTCAAATTCACCAGCTGTAAGAACACTTATCAGGTTAGAATGCAGCACTAAACATAAACTTATGTTACTGAAAATAAATGAATCAGCACATTCTTAGCAGAATTGTTTTCTCATGTGACTCACACTACTTAACGAACTTTTTCTTTGTGATTGTTCATTTATCATATCAAAAGTTTCTTTGGACATCTGCTTCTTTGAGTACAAAAGCACAGGCTTGATGAAAATGTTCAGTAGAAAAAGAAAATAGCTTTCTGGTCTGGATTTATAAAAGCAGGATATTAATGGGGCCAGTTACCATGGGCTTAGCTAAAGATCTTTCTTCATTTTTTTTTTTTTTTGCTTTGGTTATAAAAACATTATGGAATTTTAAACATTGGTGTAGTCTGATTACCAATAAAATTTCATATACATGGGACTGATGGTACTAAACTTCAAAAAGCCTTTCTGCCTAGTTTGGACCAGAGGATAGTCTTGATAGAGCTCATCTCAAAATCACTTGGAGTCCCATGTGTCTATGCAAAACCATTAATCTCAAAATGTGTCTAAACACCAACTTTGAGACAGGCTGCAATTTACTGTTCTCTGTGACAGACAAATAGCTAGGGGAGAGCTGTCATTTAACCCCAATGCTTTCTTTGGTAGTCAGGGAAAGAAAGGTTTTTTTATACTGCCTTGTCATAAAAAGACTACAAAATCCATCAATGCTGTATAACTTTACATATAAAAGTAATACCATGCATAGATATTTTAGTCATCGTGTGAAAAATAAACAAGACAGCCTGTAAATCAATGTCATTCCCAAGGAATCAGCATGGACATGTATTGACTGACTTTATGGCTAAAATAGAAAATAGATGTAAATTTGACGGCGCTGTTTTGACATAGATGCTTTTGGCCATACCATTAACCTGTATACACAAACACCAAATTGGGAAGGAGTCTCATTTACAAAAGCTGAGCTTGTCCTCTTTATAGGTGTTCCGATATCATTAGGTTAGATTAAGTTCCTGACTATGTGATATGTATTTTGCAAAATACATGTTAGCCTAAAAGCCTGGCATAAATTAGGACACAAAAGCAAATACATGCTGAGAATCTCAGTGAAGTGAATTGAAATGGTAACCCCATAATTGTGTACCCACGGATATGTATCCTTTTTAGAAATCAGCTAACAAATTAAAATCTCCAACATTGCAAATATTGTTAAAAATTTCATTCTATTATAGTTAGAACACTTATCATGAGATCCACCTTCTTAACAAATTGCACCATATCGTGTACACTTCCATGCAATACTGTATACAATTGTATTGCATACCATATAATGTGCAGTCTAGTATGCCACACAGTATTGTTGATTAGTTATAATCAACTATGTATATTTTATTTTATAATTATTATTAATTTTTTTACTTTAAAGGTATGCAAGAATGTAAGAGCCTAGTTTTAAAGATTTCACATAATCCTATGCCAATTACTAAATAAATAGAACCATGGATTGGAATTGACATATATACACTAGTGATACTACGGATAAATGAGATCACTATTGAGCACCTACTGCATAGCGCAGGGAACTCAACTCAGTGCTCTGTCGTGACCGAAATGGGAAGGGAATCCAAAAAAGAGGGGACATATGTATAAGAATAGCTGTTTCACTTAGCTGTAGAATAGAAACTAACACAAAACTGTAATGCAACCACATTCTGATAAAAATTTTAAAAAATGCAAGTATAAAATGCAAGTATTTTAAAAATACAATTGAAACATACTCATCAAGTATGGCGATATGACTTATCGACCTATCGTACAGTATGGAGGGTAATCGAAACTGATGTGTGAAATTCATACACGGTCTAAAGCGATAGCCCGAGAGAAAGAAAAATAACTCAACAACTTAGAAATTTTTAAATAACTTTGCTGTTTCTTTCTTTTTTTTTTTTTAATTTCAGATGATGGAAGGCAGAAGTGCACCAAGATGGAAAAGTGAGCAGCCAGATGCCTGAGTATCCCTAGTCCATCGCTGTATCTGCCACCAAAGTCATGCTCATCATCAGAAAGGACCACCTTCACCATTTAGCCATCGCTTTTCACCGGGAACCCAGTTCCCCATCAGTAGTGATCTGAAAGCTGTGTAAGGAACCAGGGGTGACCAGAATAAGCCGAAGGACAAAATCAGCTCCAATACCATCTCCAACGACCGCCTTGCTCTTTCCTTGAAAGAGATCTGGTCTGCAACTCAGAGCAACCCAAATAAGGCATTTTGTAGAAAATGACTATTTTATTGAATTATGCAGGTGAAATCCTGATTTGATGAGTTCATCTCAGAAACACATTTTGAACTATATCCTGAGCTTTCAGAGTTGGAACACAGATATTTGACCCTCAGCTAGTGAGTTAACATGTGTTTCAATGCCATAAATTGCAGGTGTCACAAGCAGAGGTAATGCATACATGTGTCTATGCAGCAGATGCTTCTTAATGTTTAGGTATATGTGACCTCTAATATTTCAAGGCCATTTGTGGAGATTTTAATTCCATAGCAAGTGAGCATCAGCAACATTTGGTTGACTGACATCAGCAATTTTAGCTGTATGATATCTTAAAATTCATCTTTAGTTTTTCTGTGTGTGTGTAGCAAGTTGAACTTTGAAAACATGGGATTCGCTATAGAAAATGTATTTAGGTGATGGTTCTGGGCAACCCATTTGTTATTGTTGTTTAGTTGCTCAGTCATGTCTGACTCTTTGTGACCCCATGGACTGTAGCACGCCAAGCTCCTCTTTTTGTGGGATTTTTCCAGGCAAGAATACTGGAGTAGGTTTTCATTTCCTTCTCCAGGGTATCTTCCCAACCCAGGGATCAAATCAGCATTTCCTGCATGGCAGGTGATTCTTTACTGGTGGGCCACCAGGGAAGCCCAGGTAACCCACAGGCTACTCCTAAAAAATACCATAGTATTCTATCGGAAAATTTTCCTCAAAATGAATAGATGCACTTGTGTGCAGTAACTTATACTTTTAGTTGAACTTGCCTTCCACTTGGGTGCCAAAACCTTTGTTCCTCTTTATGTAAAACTCAATATCTGTTTCAGAAATGTTACTGAAATAAAAAAGCAACCTCAACGCAACAACAAAAAAATTGTGATTCCTCATGTGCATTCTGGTAAAACTGGTTAGGAATTTTGACATGGACTTCCTTTTGGTGATACAGTTCTTCTCAAATACTGTAATAATTCAAAATTTTTGGGTAAGGGCAGAACAAAGCTTATAGAAATCATATGGTAAAAAGTGTAATCAAGTTTGCTGTTCTTAAAAATCAAGGAGATCATAAATTGAAGTCATACTAGTTAAAATTGCATCTGTAGCATGAAGAGTGCATTGAGTTGCTTATAAAATGGACTAAATTTTCCATTTTCATCCTTTTTCATCCTACATCTTCACAATTCTTTTGGCCTTAATCTTGCCCCAGACACTCGGCATCGGATTCTGGATACTATTTCTGATTTCACATAGCTGACTCAAGCTTCCAAAAAAAAGCAAGGAAGTGCTATAACTTCTTCCTCAAAATTTTTGTTTTTTGCAAATATCATATATATATGCACATATATGGAATTTAGAAAGATGGGTACTGGCGAACCTATTTGCAGGGCAGCAGTGCGGACACAAACATAGAGAAGCAACTTGTGGACACTGTGGGGGAAGGAGAGGAGGGAGAATTGAGAGAGCAGCATGGATATATACAAATCACCATATGTAAAATAGATAGCCAGTGGGAATTTGCTCTATGATGCAGGGGGCTCAGACTGGTGCTCTGTAACAACCGAGAGGGGTAGAATGGGATGGGAGATGGGAGGGAGGCTCATGAGGGAGGGGATATATGTATACTGTGGCTGACTCATGGTGATGTATGGCAGAAATCAACACAATATTGTAAAACAATTATCCTCCAATTAAAAATAAATGAATTTGTTTTTGCTCCTTCAAAGCTGGGAAAAAATGATTTCAAATTTCCATCATCTGCTTTTTAATCATAGAATCATTCTGCTTCTTTAAAGATTGAAATGTTGCCATTCATAAATGGAAAGGAAAATTTTAATAATCAAAGATTAGGAACTTTAAGTAGCTTCTTAGAGAATGAAAACACCAACTCAAAACTGGACTGATTTATTTCTTTAGACATAATTGAAGAGTTGAATCACAGATATAAAAAAGATACTAGAAGTAGGATATAGTTATCATTTTTACTATAGTTCTCTCTTTATAAAATTTGCTAGTGACCAATTTACTTAATGTTCAAAGTATAGTGACTTCTTTTTCTCTATCTGGGGCCAGTTTTACTGTTTTCGTAGCAAGTCTCTCAAAAACCAAACCTGAATTTCATTAAATATATTCAGTAAGTTGCTCAATTGAGTCAAATAAAGTACGGTCATTGTAACACCTAAAATCTTATTGGTTTTTCGATCCTTTTCTAATTTAGTTTTTGCATTTCAAAAAATGTAGTTTATATTTCACTAAATACAGCTCTAAATTGGAAATATACCATATCTTGCTTTTCACGTGCAATTAACTGGTGACCACGCAACACTCTACAACCCTAGAACTCACCCTATTTGGAGATAAAATCAAATGTATTCCAATAGAATTGTGTTTTTGCTTAAAAATAAAACAAATCCATCTTACCATATTATCAAAAGACCCACGGAGGTAAATTTTAAGATATTACTTTCCCACTAAATTAAGAATTTGCAAAGTCTGAAGTCCTTATAACCTGTTCTATGACTTTATTATGCATGCAATCCATCCTGCGCTTTAGTTAAGACGGCTCTTTTAAATATTTAACATAGTCAGTGACATTCGTATCTTTAAAAACGGATTTTTAAAAAACGATTAATCTGGACTATCCCATAAAACTTGAGGCCTTTATCTGGGATACAAAGGTGCTAAGTTTCTCAGCAGAATACTTCAAGAGGATTTGCAGCTTGTCCTGGAATCCTTTGAGGTGATGAGTTCTTCTAATGATATTGTCTTTTCTTGTCCAACTATCTGATTACCTAGTGAATCTAGCTGGTAGGGAGAGGCCACGGGATCAACCAGAGGTCAAAGGAGGGATGTGGACTCAGGTGGACAGAATGTACTTTCTTTCTGCAGCTCCTCTCAACATCTCTCTCCACACCCTGGATAAATTTCTCGACTTTAAACTTAAAATATTTGATTCCTCCCATGTCTGTTCACAGCCTCTGAGGTTCATGCTTTATCCTCCTTCAGGATCCATTCCTGAACTCTAAACACTTATCATCCAATGTATTGTGTAAAGAGAATTCCCAGCAGTGGATTTTAAAATGAAAGAGAAAGCATCGAGCATCTGAGTGTTCTCAGGTATTGGTGTCAGTACCAGGATGCCTCCTGTTGACAAGGATGGCCTTGGCGGGGGCACCTGAGATCTCTCTATTCTGAGCAGTCTTCAGAAATCAGCCAAATATGATTGTTCTTTCCATCAAAGAAAATAGGAAGACAAAGAAAGCCGAATATATTCTTTTACTCCACACTTTGTTGTTGAAAGAGGGAGGAATCCCACTAGGACCCCAACTCCCTTTTGGATATTACCAAACTTCTGGAAAGAATTTCTATTCTTCCTCCCAGCCCTTCTTCCTCCTTCCCTGACAGCTCACTGATTGAGGTGAACAAAGTTTCTCTGCTCCTGCAAGATTGCGCTAGGCTGCTAAAAATTAACTGTGAATAACACCACGGAGGGGCACAGACAAATGAAACACCAGGATATTCGCTGCTTTGAGAGGACGTGGCATGCAGTTACCTGCATTTAGCTCAGAGAAGGATCATATCCCTTTCTTCAAAAGAATATTTGCAAACTTTCCAATATCATTCTTGGGTCTCACGTTGTGGGGTGTTTTGAAGGCTGATTATATAATGCAAAATGCAAAACACTTTGATTTGCGATCAGAGGTGGGCAGGTAAGAAGGATGCCAGCCTAAGCCAGGATGTTTTACTAGGAACAACCTCTGTTTCTGATAAATGATCTTCTGGAGACAGAAGATGTGGCAAAGTGCCTGCCATTGAAAACAGCAAGGAAAATAACAGTGTAGTTGGCACGCTTCTTAAAATGTATTTCTTGTTGGACACAGGAAGTAATTTTCCCTCAGATTGGAACGTGACATAGTGTAACGTGTCAAAGACATTGTTAAAAAACAAACAAATTGGAATTGAGCTGCGTACAGTTAGTCTTAGATCTCTCAGTCAGCTTCACACATTAAGATGGTTGAACATGCAGAGCTTATAAATTCTCCTGTTGGAGAGGTTTTTGGAGAATTTCACGAAACTCAGTGGGATCTTGGTGGGGAGACTGACATTTACCACTGAGTTCTTTAATGACAGCTAAACAAGAGAACACCATTCCTAATTTACTCAAGTAGAATTCAATATCATAATAAGGCAATTGCAGAACACTGTGCTTTTATGAAACCAATTTTCATGCTATGATTTTTAACTCTTTTAGTTATGAGTAACTTCGAATGACTTCACAAAGCCTGCATTCTTATACTGTGCATGAATTTTTAAACACACTTGTTCTATTTGTCTTCCTTCAATACTTTCTGCTTTCATTAATCACATATATTATATACACACATTTCAGCATTCCAACTTAGATCATATGGGTTTATAACCCTTGCCCACCCACCCCTAGAATTATGTCCTTTTGATAAATTTTGATAAATTACCAGAGTGGCAAATGGCTTATCACTTTTCAATTCTATAAGACATCCCAGTATTTTGTCATTTCCTACTTGACCAAAACAGTTGACCAAATGATAAGGCAATTAGGACTGTTGTCTATGAAAGAATAGAGTATGGATCATGTTACTTGCCAGCCCCACAAAGAAAGTTCTTCAGCCTCTGTTGAGTATTGAGCTTCCATTCTATTGAATCAGCTTTGAGAATATTGATGTGTGTGGCAAAGTGGACAGAAAGAGGTGAGGGTCATTGTGGTTCTGTCATGGGGGACTTTTAGTGTGAATTTGACATGCATGCTGCACTCGGGGCATGAGACAAATGAAAGTAGACATATCACAAGGGAAGAACAGACATGGTCCATTGAAATTCAAGGAAGGAAGTGCTATTTCCAACTGAAGGCTAGAGTGGGCAGCTTGGTGGTGGGAAAATAGCCCACCTGTTCAGGCTGTTCATGGAAACATCCTGAAAGGTGAAGTTTCCCCCCCACCCCCGGAGTCATATTTGCTGCCTTTTGCTCTTTCCTAGCTCTCAGCTTGAATGGCATCTCTCAGAGAGTTGCCCGTGATTCTAAGGGTCTCCTGTTACTTTGTCATAGAATCCTGTGAATGTCCCTCCTAGCAATACATCACACTTTTGTAAGTATTTAATTAATTAATTTGTTTCATATAAGCTGCTGCTGAAGCATTTAAACTCCATAAGTGACCTTGACTCTTGATCAGTCCTGTATGCCCAGAACTGTGTCTATTGCTTGATACACAGTAGATACATAATAAATATTTGTTGAGCAGAGAGTGAATGAATCAGACGGAATGGGTTATATAGGGATGGCTGGGGAGCAGGGGAAGGAGAGAAAGGATGGGATGGATGGATGCAGGAGGGAGGGAGAGAGAGAGACAGGCTATTTTTGGGAGAGCAAATGCTAAGAGTTTCTTACAAAGAGTCACGTAAATGGTTCAGCTTGGCTTGAAGCACATGGAAGATGAAGATGAGTGTTAAGAGAAAAATTGAACAGGTAAATTTTAGGATCAGAATACTGGGCTATAGACTTTGCACTTTACTCTTTAGGTAACACTGTTTTTCAAGGAGATCAATGTAACTGCCACTAGATCATCTTGTGTCTTCAACCCACAAACTTTGAAGGAAGAGCATGTCTTTGTTTTAACAGCCTCTAGTGTCAAAGCTATGATCTTTTGACCAGACCCATGGACCTCAGAGAGAGTTGCTTTGAGCTGTCAGAGGCCTTGGATTTCAACCAAAATCAGTTCCAATGGCCTGCTGAGTCCTACAGTGTGAAAGTTCGCAGCAGGCCAAGCCCAGCATCCAAGAACAATTCAAGTCAACAGATTAAATGCCCCTAGGGTGTGCTCAGCGCTGTGGTGAGACACAAAATAAATCAAAGGCAGGGTCCCCCTGCCTTGAAGAGCAGGAGAGCTGTCTCTGATGGAGTTGCTCTTAAACGACCTCCCCACTTGAAGGTGTGCAAGGCAATCAAGCAAACTCAGGTATCCAGAACCACTTCTTAGAGAGTACTCTCTATGAAGTGACTTGGTCACTCTGGAATCCAGGAAACAGTTTCGTCCCCACTGTAGACACTATGATTGTGTGTCTGTACTGCTTGAGACAGGTCCAGAGATGTTGCATGAAAGAGCCCCAGATGAGGAATCAGCTGTCCAGGGCTCTGGATCCATCACTAAGAAATCGTGACTTATGGGTGAAGTCATTTTAATAATCCGAATGCTTTATCATTTTTGAAAACATTGGGTATTTGTTCATTTATCAACTCCATTATATATCCACTCAATGCCAGGCTCTGTGATGAAAGAGCCCCCACTTTCCTGGGCTCATATGAGAAACAAATGAGATAACCAGAGGGAAATGTGTTCTTCATCATAAATCGCTTTACCTTTTCATTGGTAGGAGAGCCCATAACACTGCCTGAGGTGGCCTGGGAGTGCTTTGTATCATGTGGTTATAGGAAATCTCGTTAAAATGCCATCTTTATTTCATTTTTTGGCTGCAACATGTGGCTTGAAGTTCCCCAACCAGGGATCAAACCTGGGCATTTGACAATGTCCCAACCACTACACTGCCAAGGAATTCTGTAAAATTCCACCTTTAAACCTGGTCTTTGAGACTTAAAAATACAATGAAATGTACAAACACAAGGACTCATTTATATTTCCAGGATACTTTATAGAAGTCTATTTGTGTTATAATGTCCTAACGCCCAGAGTTGGACACAACTGAGCCGACTTAGCATGCATGCATGCACATCCTAGTGGAACCAGAGTCTGATCACTGTGAATACAAACATGGGTGTGGGAAAACATCCCCATCCTTGGTTTACAGAAGCTCAGTGCTCCCGATGCACCGCTGGTAATAAGACCCGTGACCATATGGTGACTCAGTGTCCCAGAGCAGAGATCTCGGCTGGGGGAAGGTCAAGCAGGGTGGAAAATATGGTGCATGGGCCCTTGGGGTCAGGACCAATGGGTAGACCTCAGAGTATGGGCTCTGGGGTGCAGGTCTGAGCGAAAGCAAGAAGTGTCAAAGAAGCGTGCTTGGCAGCTTGGAAAAGAAGACAATCTCAGTCTTTGCTGCAAATGAACAGGCAGCAATGGGTGGCGAGCCACTACCAGCACAGCTGCCCCTTGAGAAATGATGCTTCGAATGCAGCTCTCATGTGCCCGCTGATGTCTGGGAGCCCACATCAAGCTGGCTGACTGGGGTCTCAGCTTCCCCACTGCTCCAGCCAGTGGAGTCTACATTCTGGCTTATCTCCTCCTTCTTGCCTCCAACTTTTGGACAATTTCCTCTTGCTTCCAATGACATGATTGAAATCTAGCCAGGTCCCCTGGTTATCTTTCTGGGGTGCCCCTTCCTTTGTAGGGGGCAGATGAATATCAAGTCTCTCCATGCAGAACATTCATTGTTTCTGGGGCTTGAAATTAATGACTTAAGAAGGAGTTAAGTCTGGGTTTTTCAACCTTGTAGAATTGACATTTGAGGCTGACTAATTTGTGATCCTAAAGGGTGTCCTATGCATTAAAAAATGTTTAGCAGCATCCCTGGCCTCTACCCAGTAAATGCCAACATCACTCTCCACCCTACCCCACCCCCAGGCTGTGACACCCAAAAATGTATCCTGAAATTATCAACTGTCTCCAGAGGGGCAAAACTGTCCCCACTGGGGACCAACGACCTGAGTGAATAAACGGGCTGACATTTTAGGATAACCATTGGTACTTTGGCCAAACCCTTGGCTAAACTCCCTGGTGGCTCAGACAGTAAAGCGTCTGCCTACAATGTGGCAGGCCCGGCTTCGATCCCTGAGTCGGGAAGATCCTCTGGAGAAGGCAATGGCACCCCACTCCAGTACTCTTGCCTAGAAAATCCCATGGATGGAGGAGCACGGTAGGCTATAGTCCATGGGGTCGCAAAGAGTCGGACATGACTGAGTGATTCACTCACTTGGTGCTTTACCTCTGACATGACTTTCTGAAGAGGTAACAAGATTATTCCAATAAACTTCAGTACTCAAAGTTTGAAACTTTAAAATCTTAAATGATCGAATTGTACTATTCAGGTTGACCTTTATTATAACTATAAATTATTTGCCTAAACAATAACATATTTATTTGACATGTCTCAGAAGTAGGTACTTTAGAAAATACTTGAGTGAATAAATGACTTTTTTAAAATAAAGATTTAGATCTTTAAACTTTTACATACATTTTCCATGGTATTGTAATACCTAGTAATGATATAATTTAAAATATTATCACGAAATTAGCAATTTTTTTTTACTATTATCAAATATGTATTCAGTGTTCAAATTTCCCTAATTGTCTCTTTAAAAAAAAAAGATTGGAGTATAGTTGATTATCAATGTTGTGTTAGTTTCAGGTGGATAAGCAAAGTGAATAAGTTATATATATATACACATGTATATTCACTCTTTTTAAAAAAGATTATTTTCCCATATAGGCCAAAGTAGAATTCTGGGGAGTCTAAGGAGATTCTTATTACTTATCTATTTTATATATGAAAAAAAAAGTGAAAGTGTTGATCGCTTAGTCATGTCTGTCTTTTGCAACCTCGTGGGCTGCAGCCCACCAGGCTCCTCTGTCCATGGGATTTCCCAGGCAAGAATACTGGAGGGGGTCACCATGCCCTCCTCCAGGGGATCTTCCTGACCCAGGGATAGAACCTGGGTCTCCAGAATTGCAGATAGACTTTTTACCATATGAGGCATCAAGGAAGACCCCATTATATATATAGTTGTGTGTATACATCACACAACTGTTGGGACTGTGTATACATCAGTCCCAACCTCCCAGTTTATTGCCCCCACCCCTGATCCCCTGGTAACCAGGTTTGTTTTTCACATCTGTGACTCTGTTTCTGTATTGTAAACAAGTTCATCTGTACCATATTTTTTTTTTAGATTCCATATATAAGCAATATCATATGATTTATCTTCTTGTGTCTGACCACTCTCTAGGCCCATCCATGTTGCTGCAAATAGCATTTAAAAAAAATGCTGAGTATAGATGGGGAAACAATGAAACAGTGACAGACTTTATTTTCTTGGGCTCCAAAATCACTGCAGGAGGTGACTGCAGCCATGAAATTAAAAGACGCTTGCTCCTTGGAAAAAATGCTATGACCAACCTAGACAACATATTAGAAAGCAGAGACATTACTTTACTGACAAAGGTCCATCTAGTAAAAGCTATGGTTTTTCCAGTAGTCATGTGTGGATGTGAGAGTTGGACTATAAAGATGAGCGCCAAAGAATTGATGCTTTTGCACTGTGGTGTTGGAGAAGAGTCTTGAAAATCCCTTGGACTGCAAGGAGATCCAACCAGTCAATCCTAAAGGAAATCAGTCCTGAATATTCATTGGAAGGAGTAATGCTGGAACTGAGGCTCCAATACTTTGGCCACCTCATGCAAAGAACTGACTCCTTAGAAGGCACCCTAATGCTGGGAAAGATTGAAGGCAGGAGGAGAAGGGGATGACAGAGGATGAGATGGTTGGATGGCATCATTGACTCGATGGACATGAGTTTGTGCAAGTTCCGGGAGTTGGTGATGGACAGGGAAGTCTGGTGTGCTGCAGTCATCGGGTCGCAAACAGTTTGACACAACTGAGTGATAGAACTGAACTGATATATTGTACGTATATACCACATCTTCTTCATCATTTATCTACTGATGGACATTTAGGTTGCTTCCACGCCCTGGCTATTACAAACAGTACTACAATGAACACTGGGCTGCACATATCTTTTGGAATTACAGTTTTCTCTAAATGATGCTTTTTAAGAACAGAAAAAAATGCTCCATTTGCTTTTAACTCTGGCCTCATGAGTCTTCCAAAATACCTCTCTCTCTGACACCAATTGGCATACCAAGCACAGACATGAACTAAGCCCACAACAAAATGTGGGCATTTTAGCTCCCTCCATCAGTCACTGTGACCTCCGGTGGCTGACGGTCATCTCTGCAGACTGTTTCAACATCCCTGTGGTAAGTGCTTTCAATAATAGAACTCTCTTTCTGCACTGATCCCCTCTTCCTCTTAATCCCCATGTCATGTCAGATGAACCTCTACTGTGTCAATGAGTCACTTTATTTGGTATGTTTTGCTTATGAATTACTTCCCTTAACGATTGAAAGCTCGTGACAGTTCAGGTTTGATACCTGTTTGATGCATTTAGACCTTCCCTGTGGCTCAGATGGTAAAGAATCTGCCTACAATGCAGGAGACTTGGGTTGGATTCTGGGTCAGGAAGATGCCCTGGAGAAGGGAATGGCAACCTACTCCAGTATCCTTGCCTGGAGAATCCCATGGACAGAGGAGCCTGGCAGGTTGCAAAGAGTCGGACATGACTGAGTGACTAACACTGCTACTGCTTGATGCGTTTTCTGTATCCCTTCAAGGACATAGGGCAATGCCATAGGACAATAAATCAGCTTGCTTTTAAGGGTGTGCCCTGGCCTTTTCAAGACTCAATTTCTCCTCTAAGAAAATGGTCTCAAAAACCCCCCAGAAAAAACCTTCACTCTGGGATGGGTGAGGGAAATATTGAGAGTTTGGGAGTAGCAGATACAAACTATCATATCTAAGATGGATAAACAACAAGGTCCTACTGTTTAGCACCTGGAAATATATTCAATATCCTATGGTAAACCATAATGGAAAAGAACATGGAAACAATATGTATATGTTTAACTGACTCACTTTGCCATATAGCAGAAATTAACACAATATTGTAAATCAAAAGTACTTCAATTAATTGTTTGTAAAAATGCCACTCTCTTCAATGTCTGAGTTATAATGTTATTAGTCTAAAAGGACCAATACCATTTCTCTGTTGTCCCATGATCTACCCACATTACTCCCCAAGAGATATTTATATATACTCACCTATCTCACACACAGAGGAAAGATAAATAAACACCAGTCAAACTAAGATGCAGTCATCTCTTACTGACACTCAAATCCTTCTCAGAGTTTCCTTTTTTCTCTTAAGTAGTCATCAGATTTCTCTCTGAGTGCCACTCTACCGTGATTTTGAGATGTGGCATTTAATATAATTGTGACCTTAAAAATCCATCAAGAGCAGCCATACAACTCACATACGTAAGATACTTTGTACGCTCACACTTTGCATGCTGAACTTCCTGGCTGAATCTGATGGGTGGTGTTGGAACAGAAGTGGAGGATGACAGGGATGATTCCAAGAAACACTATGGCTGCTGACCACTCTGAAGAGAAGAAAAGCCAGAGCATTTTCTCTGCTTGCCTCCCATGGTCCCTTTCCAGGAGAGAGGAAAGGAGCTCTTCAAACTGGCTACAAACTGTATTAAGGTAGGTCTCGAAGTCAAGTCTGATACATAAGATAGAGTGCTGATCCAGGGTTCTCTTTACACACCTTATTCTTCAGATCAAGAGCTGTGGCACTTTCTATAAATCTAGTATAAGATCATGCTTGCACCAAAGAACTTTTGTTTGAGAAGTGTGTCGATGGTGAGTAACTGAACAGAGGGAGTGGATGATGGGTAGATCTATACCTGGACTTTTAAATAGATGCACACAGAGGCTGGCACACGAATTGCCAGTCTGCACTGCCCAAGTCTCCTTGAGCGAATGTGAGAAACACCAGCTGAGGGCTGACTCCCCCATGCTAAGTAGGTCAGGAGGAATGAGAACCCAATTATATATAAAAAAAAAAAATCACAGCAAAAGTCCCCCTAGTTGGTCTTAAGGAGTTATATAAAGCTCCCCTAATTGACCACATCAGAGGAGGGTTTGAACTGCTTGCATGAAAACAACTTACCATGTCTGGTGATCACACCATTGACAAAGAGGTTTTACTCAAGGTGTTCAAGAATAATAGAAACAGTATTTTTAAATAAACGTGTTGCAACATGCAGGCAGTATTTTCAAAAGTATCACCTGCTCCCCTTTTAGAATGGTAGGTTGCTGGCACTGCTGGAAAAATTAGATTGGCTCTCATGAAATTTTTTCTTCAATAAACAGTGTCTGAGAGGGATTATTTTTTCCTTTGGTGCTTAAATGATATACGTGTGAAAAGATAAAAGCTCCCTCTATAGAGGTACAAAAAATATCTTTTACCCTGAACATGTTATTCAACTGAAATCACCTTTGTTAATTCAGCTAAGTTTTATTATGTTCACAAGTCAGATTTTTTTTTTTTTTTTGACATCTGACTCTTGTGGAAAATTGCTGTAGTGAAACAATTTATCACTATTAGTATCATTTAGGTATTGCAGATCAACAAGGAAGGTGATTATCTGGCGATATCTATGTATTTGAATAAAGCAAACATCACAAAATCTGTAACTAGGGAAATACTATTCTCAGGGGAATGAACAAAAAGAAAAAAAGAAGGTATAGAAATACGTAGACATTTATGACATCGGTATTGTTCTTTGATTATTCACCTATACTTGTAATAGTTGGCTAGTTAGAAATATTTTGATATTGGGTAACAATCCCTTTCTGGAACAATCATATTTTATCACTGTTTAATAGTTATTACCATTTAAACTCTTGAATATCTAAATTTGTACAATAAGAAGTTGCTAAAATTGGGGGAACATCTATGAGAAGTTACTTTTAGCTTATAACATCCAACATGATTAAATAAATTCTGATAAGAGAAACTTTTGGTGAATTATAAGGTGCTTTGAAAAAGTTTATTTATGTCATATCTGAGTGGCAAACACAATCTCACATAGACTATTCCTTAGGGCCACTGCTGGCTTCATGGATTGCTGGAATCATTGCTATGACATTTCTTACGTGGTTAGGCTCACAAATTAAGAAGTACATTAGCTATGGAAAACTATCCCTTATAAATAACTTCATAGTTGTAAAGGAAATCCATCGAAAGATCTCAAAGTGCATTTATTCTAATCAGGCTCAGTCTGGAGATAGACACACACAGCAAGAACATGGAGAACAAAGGCATTAATAGTCATAGTCAAAGTGTGCTGAGTGACTGTGTCCAAAGTTAGAACTATACTCATGAACAGTCAAGGTCAAAACATGCTGAGTGGATGCTTCCACACAAGGTTAGAACTATGCTGTGATCATTGGAAGCCATCTCTGAGCTCCTAGAAGAGAGACCACCTAGAATATTATTTCCCAGGAAAATTGTTCATTTATTCATCCATTCAACACATACTTATGGAACCTTCACTATGTATCGACACAGAGTATTTGGCCAGTGTGAGGGACAGAGAGGCATGCAGAACGATATCCGCCTTTTTTGTGGTGCAGTTCTCTGAAGCTAGACACGAACGCTTAGGTTTTTTTGCTAGCTGTTCTAACACTCCCCTTTGTCAAGCTTATTTACTTCTGGCAATCTTCCATAGAGCGGAGCCTTCTGTTCAGAACCTAACAAGAAAGATATGCCCCGAGCGAACACTGGCAATTGGCTACATTTCCTGAGGTAAAACCTTCAATATTCATTGCACCTCCCTAAACCTTCCCTTTGCAGTCTGATTCGAGAGGTGGGATGAGACTTGCCTGAATGTGGCTGCTCTAGTAAAAAAAAATATTCTCAGCATTGCCTATTTCTATCCTTTCTTCTACTTGTTAAATTTAGATTTCATCTCTTCTCTGTCAATAAATATGATAAAAATATGAGAAGGTCGAAAATATCTGCAATCTCTCCCTTAACTAATGGATCTTAGAAGAGGAAGTTCAAAACAGAAACTTGTTCTAGAAAACATGGCTTTTGTAAACTAATTACCTTAAATAATAAGAACAGATAACTTATTGAGCATTATATATATATATATGTATGTATGTATATATAGGTACTACCTTCATATGTTAGTCACATTTTCTCATCATAAAATAATAGTCACTCGCTCGCTCTCACTCAGTTGAGTCTGACTCTTTGCATCCCCATGGACTGTAGCTCACCACATTCTCTGTCCATGGGATTTCCCAGGCGAGAACACTGGAGTGGGTTGCCATTTCCTCCTCTTGGGGATCATCCTGACCCAGGGATCGACCCTGTGTCTCCTGCAATGGCAGGCGGATTCTTTACCACTGAGTCACCTGGGAAGCCCAGAAATAACAGTAGGGGTGGTTTATTATTTCCATTTTACAGATTAAGAAACTGCAAAGTGAATTTTCACTGCCAAGTTTTCAAGGTCAGAAGGAATAGAATAAAAATTTACCTAAGTTAATCTAAATTAACCTAAGTTAATCAGTTCTAAGGTCTATCATTACATCAAATTGCATCCTCTGTAGCACTGTATTTATTTATTTCATTTATTTTTCCTGATTGTAAAACTGAAGGCACCACCTATTAGCAAAACAATATCCGTGTAATCCCTGGGGAGGTATTTTCTGATTCCTGAGTTAATAAACAGAAGATTTGCTCCTCTGCCGTTAGTCATCTGGCTTGGCCTCCCTCCTAAGTGTTGTCTATTGATGGCGTTTTAAAGACGAGTTTGTTGGGTGGACCCCTGTGGGTTGGTCCACAAGCTGTGATGTGAGTCGTCTGGTCTCAGCAGAGGGTCATCTCTTGATACGAGGCTGTGCATTTCCACAACCATGGCTTTTCCACAGAGAGAGGATATTCAGGATCCTGTGGGGCCAAGACTTTGGTGGTAGGAGAAACTGGGACAAGAATGAACCTTCTTGGGGATGAAGACATGTCTCAGCACTGGCACAGACACGCCCTGGTGTTCTCCAAGGATCCAGCATTCTGTCGTGCTGTGTGGGCTCAGCCGCTCAGTCGTGTCCAGCTCTTTGTGACCCCATGGACTGTAGCTCGCCAGCTCCTCTGTCCATGGGGGTTCTCCAGGCAAGAATACTGGAGTGGGGTTGCCATGTCCTCCTCCAGGGGATCTTCCCAACCCTGGCATAGAACCCTGCTCTCCCGCATTGCAGGCAGATTCTTCACCACCTGAGACACTAGGGAAATCCTGTTGGTACAAACCTATGTAAATGCAAACTCAGGACACAATGACCTGGCCACACATTTGTGGAGAAAGTGATGTGTGACATCAGCGTACCTTATGGCCCCTATTCAGGTACAAAAATAATTACACTGTGATATTTTTAAGGGCCCTGAAATATCCAGCAACCTTAACTTTGTGAGAGCAATGCTTTATAGCTGATATAGGATGAAACTGAAATAATCAACTTCAGAATGGTGCTCTCTAGCCAGTTTTCAAGTGAGTCTGCCAAAGTATTTTCTTTATTAGCTATTTCTGCTGTTTTTTCAGTAGCCCTGGGACAGCCCCCCCAAACCCGATTTTGCTCTTTCTCTGTAATAGAATAAATTACTATTCAATTTTAGTTGATGGTTTAAAAAAGATAGTGACCTAAATAAATGGAAAATTTTTTTCTAACCACTTTGTCTTTTGTTCTTTTTCCCCCATAGGTTATACATTTTAACAAGAAAATTTGTTTATGCCCCCCCCTTTTTTAGACTGAAGCCAAGTGTCACCTTGGCAATATCACAGAAGACAGACAAGCACATTGCACTTGGCATATATAAAGTCAGACGCAAACACGAATGGTCAAAGAACTCAATAAGCTTGAACGCTCCCTTGGGTACAGACCTGCCCAGATTTTCAAATCAGACTGGCAGCTTCAGAAAGCTCTATCATTCTTTCCCAAGTCTTGGGCTAAACAGGACAGCTTGAACCACACTGCTGAGGTCAAGGCTTGGGATAAGCCTTCTTATGTAGGAGCAAGGGACCAAGAAGCATGGTGAAAAGTTACCAGCATCTCACAAATTTTAAGCCCTAACATTTCTCTTGCATCAAACGCTGTGTCTGCAAAATACCAAACCACTCAGATGAAAAGTAAAACTTGCAGTCAGCCATGATGACCTTTGTTCCAAAAAACAATGCGCACAGAGATACTTAAAATTATCTAAAAAGTTTACGATGATTTTTTTGGACATTGTTAATTTATGCTGTTTCTTTCATTCCATTGAATTCTTAGATTATCTGCCAAATGGTGATATAATCTGAGGCCCATCCCAGTTTGGACAGTGATGGAATATTCAGTTTGAATATAATGTGGGTTCTTGGTTTTTCCTCATTCTCTTTTGGTCAATATTGATAGACAAAAAATTATAATAAAAATTTTATACAAGTCCAAGGTTTTAGAATTTTGAGTTCAGTTTTCTAAAGCCATGGAAAAGGGTGGAGTTCACTGCCTAAAAAATGATAAGTTTTGGCTTATCGATTGGATTTCAATTTTTTTTATGATATGCCTTGTTTCCACTTCTAAAATGGACCACTTAACATCTTACACGCTTTCCATCCTTCTTACCAACTTTTAATTAACAGCATGATTTTGTATGGGGAAATTATGTGATATTTACGTGTCCTCTTTTTGCAAAACATTGCTTTTTAATTTTTTAAATTTAGGAAATGTTTCTGCATCCTTGTTGGGTTTCATAAAAAATATCTGGGGAACCTAAGGATATTTAAGTACATTTACAATCACACTGAAAAATAATAGCTAAAATCTATGCCTTAAAGCATAGTCATGATATCTTGTCTAAATCAGAACAGAAAAACTCTTTCTGGTGAATATAGTTTAGAAAGACTCTTTTAGAATTGTTTTGTTTTGGTTTGGTTTGGGTGTCTTTCCCAGGTTAGAAAATAGGTAGTTGGTTTGTCTGATTTAGGAAGATTTTGGGAGTATGTACAAGATACCTTTTGTTTCTTCATCAAGATACATGCTTATACATGTGTTTTTAAGGCAACAGCCTATCTCCATAGCAGCAACTATCTCCTATGAAAAGTTCTCATTCATTGTGAATCTCAGAGGAGCACTAAACACTGGAGTTTATATGTTAGCTACTAAAGATTCCTGAAATGGGAAGAGTGCTTTACATGAAATAAGAGAAGGGTTTGAAGAGAGGGTACTTTTAAGACAAGGGGAGGTTGACCTGCTTTATGATAGAGGCATCCACAGAAACAGCTTTTTCTAGGGTGAAATGTGGAAGATCTGAAGGAATCTCATCGACGGTGGGTTTCAGAGAAACAAGTATTGCTTTTGCCCTGAATATTGAGTTATCTTTTTATAGGAAAAAATACATAGATGGTTACATTTCAGCTTAAGGTGTCTGAAACTAAGAGTGTAGCACCCATTCATAACAAGGAGAGCTAGGCACCTAATTCCAGAATACTTCCATGACAATTTATCCTAAAAATGTAACTTACTTGAAGTCTGCTATTGAACTGCAGGGGTGTTCTTCACAGTCTTTGTCATGGTTCACATGTGAATGAAAAGTCAGGAGAAAACTTTGAGGAAAATGTCAGCAAAGCAACTTAGATAAAACACTTCTTGTCTAATCTGTCTGTCTGTCTGTCTATCGCACATATATTCCAAGGGTCTTTGTTTTCATGGATTGTGCAAAATATACTGCTAAAATTCTTAGAGAGAATCTTAACAGCTACTGAGGAAAATGCACAATGGGAAATTACGTCTATTTTATATCATTAGACATAAATTATTTTGTATTAGACATACAAATATGTCCATTTATTTTGCATTAGACATATAAATATGTATATTTTATCTTAACAGAGGAATCTCACCACTATTAAAACTGAGATCAAGGGAGAAAATTATCCTGCATGCAAGAGGTGGAACACAACAGCTATTTACTCCAGAGTTTTATTTCCGCTTTGGTTAATCACTGAGTGTGTAAATGTGTATGTGCGTCCACAAGAACTTTTATTAAAGGACTCTTGTGGCACCGTTCTTTGAGATACCCTTACCCGAAAAGCAAAAAAATAAATGCCTGAAAGGAATATTAAAAGCAAACAACAGTATGTGCTACTATTATATGCAACACATATAACTAATTAGACCATAACTTCATTGTTAAAAAATATCCCTTCTGTTTTCTATTTGCCCTTCTCTAAGCTGAAAAGAAAAAACCTCTTCTGTGAGTACTAAATTTGTGTCAGTTTTAATGGAGGGGGAAAAAAAAGATTGCTTGTTTTGGATATAAAATTAATTCAAATCTAGCAACCTAGATATAAAATTATCAGTGAGACAACTGCAGTTATTGTCATAGATTCAAGATGTAGGCACTTAACCTCTAAACTTTTTCAATGATTCTTTTTTCATTTTAAAAAAGAACATATATTCTCATTGACTGAAGAGAATATCAAATATGTGCAAGTAATTCAAGTTTTCCAACGTAAATGTGTTGTCATTCTTACATATTTGTGTTTTGTAATTATTTCATAATCTGGAAAATCCCTTTCTCCAAAGAAAAATTTTACTGAGCTTTGTATTATAAGAAGAAACAAGTCATCAATCAAGTGAAGTCAAAGAAACTCAAAGAACTCAACCCAGTAAGCCAAACAGTCGGGCACTTTTTGAATGATTTACTCTAGGAAACCGGATCTTTTAGGCATGCCACTGTATACACATCCTGAGCAGAACACTTATCAGGTTTTCTATTGTAAATTCCTTTATAGCTTTCTAGTAGAAAACACTTTTCATTTTGAGGAAATCCCTCAGAATATGGTTTTAAATGAAACTGTTAGCAAGGTTCAAAAGCTTTAAATTACTCGACCATGGTTACCATTGAGAAAATGCACTGAGCTATATCCAGAAGAGAACAAAAATAACCAGGTACAAGTTTAATTCTCTAAGGTTGCCATGTAAGTGCTGCTCAGAAAGGATTAAGACTTTCTGAGAACAAGAGAGCTTCCAAATCACTTACGAAGTGGGGAAACACACACACTCTATAATCCATTGTGTTTGGTCTATTCCATTCTGGGAGGAAATTCTAGTTAAAAAAGCAGAGATTCTATATATTTTAGGATGTCCTCATCTAGCTAATTAAAAAAAACCCTGTAGAAATGCCATTGCTTTCATTTAATCAGAAACAGCATAAAACTAACTTAACTCCACTTTTTGGAATCATTGCCGACAGTGAATTCATGGAGGTTAGCAGAATTCATAATGTGCTTCCAAGTACACATTATTTGGTGCTTTTGAACTGTGGTATTGGAGAAGACTCTTGAGAGTCCCTGGACTGCAAGGAGATCAAACCAGTCAATTCTAAAGGAAATCAATTCTGAATATTCACTGGGAGGACTGGTGCTGAAGCTCCAATACTTTGACTACCTGATGCAAAGAGCCAAGTCATTGGAAAAGATCCTGATGCTGGGAAAGATTGAAGGCGGGAGGAGAAGGGGACGACAGAGGATGAGACGGTTGGATGGCATCACCGACTCAATGCACATGAATTTGAGCAAACTCCATGAAATGGTGATGGACAGGGAAGCCTGGGGTGCTGCAGTCCATGGGGTCTCAAGGAGGAAGACATGACTTGGCAACTGAACAACAACAACAACCAAGTACACTGCAGCTTAGCACAGGTGTCATATTTTGTCAAGACGAACAAGTTATACATTTTAAGAAGCTCTTTTTGTCTTATTTGATAGATCTTGAGACAGTATTGTCCCTAGGACTTACCTTCTCTTCTTTGGAGAGTTGCTCAGTTTTCTTGGATGCACAGAAGTTTGAAATCACTTTGTCTTAGACGAGTAGGAACCCTAAAACAAAATAAATGAGATATGTAAACTGGAAAAAAAACTTGATCTGATATTTTTTGTGTATAATTTTAATTCTGAAACGCTAAAAAAATTGAAATGCACCGTGCCAAGGGATTACTGCTGATCTAAAACAATTACATGGAAAAAAAATCTTAATGATCATAAAAGTCTACCCTAGCAGTGTGTTAAGCTGAACTTATTTGATGAGTCCACTTAGAGTCTTTTTGCTACTTATTCTAGTAGTAAAAGCAAAAAAATTATATCCATCTTTATGAAGAGTGAAATGTTTGTGAATTTATCTAAGACTTGCCATCTTTCCGTCTTGTTTAAAGCTCCTTCCACTTGTTCCCTATTGCTAATTCCAGGATCACAAATGATAATAATTAGATTAAGGGTAGGACAAACTTAGGCCACACCGTATTTCCAGAACCCACAAGTATGTTTACCATTGTGTACATTTACAAATACTTGTTTCTGGTTTTGTTGAAGGGGAAAAAATGCATGGGTTCTTTGTTTTTGTATTTTACTTAGTAATTTTAAGCAGCAATCACATCCATTAATCAATTGAATCCATTCCTTGAGTTTTAGCATTTAGCTTTCATTTTAGTACTACAAACCTTTGCAATGGTTTCCAGTTATCAAACAATGAGTCTGATTCTCTCTGTTGCTCCCTTTTCTTTTTCTTTTTTCTTACCAAAAAATGAAAATAAAAAAGAAACAAAAATACATGGAGGATATAAGATAGACAAAGATAGATCAGAGATCACTGTTAGGCTTTGAACCTGGTTGACTAAGAGATAATTGATATAATTATTAGAAAAAGGAAAGTGAAGGGAAAGAAAACTATTGCATTTGTTCTCAAGGGGCCAGATGAAGGTCTATTGAAAGTATTGAGTTACAGTGTGGGGAGTCAAGGAATGGATGTCATTCTCTAAGAGATACAGAGAAGCTGGTTTATACTGGAGCAAATATCTATGCACAGAGTGTTGGGAATAAAAAGTAATTCAGGGACTTCCCTGGTGGTTCAGTGGTGAAGACTCTGAGCTCCCAGGGCGGGGGGCCAGGTTGGATCCCTGGTCAGGGAACTATTAATAGATCCCACATGCCACAACTAAGAGTTTGCATGCTGCAACTAAGACCAAGTGCAGCCAAATCAATAAAATAAATATATATATATATTTAAAAAAGTAATTCAACTGTGCTATGTGGCAATCTATGCTGACCGATCAGTATTTCTTTACTGAAAGAAAAAAAAAAACATTTTTTAACCAAAAGAACAGGATTTGAACATCTGATGGACTCTGCATGGGAGCCACTGTGCACTGAAGAGCAAATGAGCGGTGGGGTGAATGCTTGGGGCTCTGAAGTTCAGGGAACAGTCCTCCACTCCAGATGAGCTACCAAAGGGGCCAGCGGGCTTCACATCGCTCCTGGAAACCCCAGATTTTGAGAGGGTGTTCCAGAGTTCCCTGAAAGGATTTGAATTTCATCTTGCAAAATGCATATTTCAGTTTCTTACAGACATTTGAGGAGTTTATAGCTCTGCTTTGGTTTTGAACTCTAGTTTGTGTGGATGTTTCTTTATGTAATTGTGGATGGGTGAGCCCCGCGATAGCACATTACGGGTTCGGGAAGGCCCAGGCTGGGCTCAGAGCCCTCGCTCTGACACCAGCCCTCCACGCTCTCCCAGCACCCTTAGGGCTACTGTTCCTTGGTGTTACTTGTGCTAGCCACATTCATGAGATGCCGAAAGGGCAGGTTTTGAAGACCAACTGCCTGTGAATGAACTCCAGCTACACCATGGGACACTGTGTCTGTGTAACCTTGAGGGAGACACACAGTCTCTGTGCCTTAATCACCTCGCCTTTAAAAATGTGAGAAGAAAATGAAACCTCCCACACATTTATCAGGATGACATGACTTAATATTTGCAAGCAGTTAGAGTGCTAGCTAATACTTTAAAATGCTGTTTAACTCTAAATTATAATTATTATTTATATGTGTACATTACTCTGGTGGCTCAGACAGTAAAGAATCTGCCTGGTTCAACCCCCAAGTAGGGAAGATCCCCTGGACAAGGGACTGGTCACCCACTCCAGTATCCTTGCCCGGAGAATCCCAGGGACAGAGGAGCCTGGAGGACTACAGTCCGCGGGGTGGCAGAGTCGGACACGACTGAAGGTTTAACGTTATGGCTGATTCACTTCATCATACAGCAGAAATTAACACAACACTGGGAAGCAATTATACCCCAATTAAAAAATAAATAAATAAATGTTTTTCAAGGGATGTTGGATTGATTGATTTTAGAAAGAAAATAGTGACATTCTTCTAGAATCAACTAACTTTTCAGTTAGTGTCGACCACCCCGAAACAACCAATACGGGAGGGAACAACTGCTGAACATGCTCATGTAAAATCAGGCAAAGCAGAGAAAGCATAGTGATAATTGTTTGTCACTAGATTTCATCTTTTAGGGTGATTAAAATTTTCATAAATCCTCAGTGTGTTTTTTGTAGTGAATATATCCTATACTCCCCACCAAGTTTCAATTTTATCTGGAAACAAACCACAGTGTGCAAAACAATAAGATGCAGATTCTTTCTGTGTAAATTGATTAGCTTAACACCATAGGAAAAAAAGTGTATGCCAACAAAATTTAAATATGCCAATGAAAGCAGGCAAACAACATCATTCAAAAAAAGTTACTGCCTTGCTCTTGAGGTGGCAGTTGACTCATGTGGAAAAATTATTAAACCCAATTTTGCTGATACCAGGCAATTACATACCACGAAAATACAATTGATAGAAAAGTTTGGTAATAGAGTCCACAGAAGAAGGTACAGATTAGAGTTAAATTTGGAGATGAAGATAACTTGAATTATTTACAATTATTATTTATAATTATTTACAATTCAACAGAATCAGAGTATAGATATATAGAGCCCTTTTATGCTTTATTTTTATATCCTATAATTATATATAAGTATCATAAAGACTATGAAAATACATAATGTATAAGAAGAGGAGACATTTTAGGAGAGGAGAGTGGTTTTTAACACAACAAGAGACAAGCTAACAACAAAAGACACAGGTCTGTGGATGTTGAAACCATTTCAAAAAGCAAATGGAGCTTGTTATGAAAAATCTCAGCATGAAAAACCAGTTCTATAAAGTTATAGCTGAGAAATATCTAAGCAATTTTTTTCTAATCAGCAAAATTAATAGCATTTTTGGGGTCTCACTTGCCATTTTAATATTAGAAACCCACGAGAAAAGCAAGAGTAGTGGTTTCTATACAAAGAACTTAAAAAATTCATTCAAGCTGTCTTTGGGTGATGAGAAGATAAAACTAGCTAATGGGAACACCAGCTTCTTAGTTATATGTATATTCATTTGCTCAGCAAATATAATTACGTGCATATTATGATTATGCATCAGGCACTGTTAAGGTTTTAGGGATAAAGATGAGCAAAGACAGAGCCAGCCTTTGTCCTCATATAGCTGGGACAGATATTAATCAAATTATCATACAAACAGAGCTGTACACATTGGACAATGGTAAGCGCCTCAAGACTGCACACAGGAAGACCTGAGAGGCCCAGAGCAGGCTCTTTGAGGAAGATGATGTGATTTGTCTGGGCTCAATGGAGCAAGCATGAGACGTAGGAGTGGAGCAGCTTCCAGACTGGGGGAAGAGCTCGGCCAGAGGCCCTGGGGTGGAAGGGAGACTGGTGAACTTGGAGACTGGAGAGGCACCCGGGGCCCAGAACCCTTGGCACGGGCTCAGGGGTGCAGAGGAGGCTGTGTTGTCAAGGAGGAACTGGCCTGCACAGCGCACAGTGGAGCATGTTAAGGATGTTAACAGTTATCCTATGGCCAAGGGACAGCTTCAAAGGGACTCAAGCAGGAGACATGGAGTGGTCATGCTTTGTGTGTTGAGTACTGTGACTAGAGCTCAGAGATTCATCAGGAACTATGGTATAGCAGAAGCAAGAGAAAACCCCAGTGAGAGGCACCCAGGTAGCTGAAGAACATTCAGAGGATTTGAGTGAGATTTAGGAGGGTATGCTGCAGTTCATGGGGTCACAAAGGGTTGGATATGACAGCCTCTGAACAACAACAAGTGATTGTATTAGTCAATAGAAAATATCATAATCGTGACATTTCAGAGCTCTGCAAATTCTACTGCTGGTGAGTTCCAGAATTTATGTTCTCATAAATTCTAAAGTTTCAAATACATAAGTTTTCTGCCTGTCCTGAGGGTCTTTTAGTATTAAAATGGAAAGTAAGACCAAAAAATGCTACCGATTTTGCTGATCAAAATAACATAGTTTACATACTTTTCAGTCATGACCTCGTTAAATAGATAATTTCTTTATCTTTTTTTATTCTTTTTGATAACAAGCTCAATTCACTCATTTGAGTTGTTGTTACCATACTTTCAATTGCATGAAAGCAGCAGTAATGCAATTTCAACTTTGGACTCAACATACAAAATGAAATAATATAAATAACAAGGTGAGTCATTTCTGATAGTAACCGCTCTTTAGTTCTTTTGATAGTGAAGACTTTGGAAAATATCATTATAGAATATCTCATGATGTCACAAGATGTTTTTGAAAGGTATTTTCTGCCAAATATGAAGTTAAAATTTAAACGGTGTGGGGAGTCTGTGAACCAACTTCCTCCAATCTGAATATTTATCTAATAAAAAGCATGTGAGAGGTTGGATATTATGACCAATCCAACTAAATCTCAATATTCTATGACTCATCTCTGCAATTCTCTTAATTTATTTGAATTTCAAAAGTTAAAAATATCCAAATGCAATATATTTTCTTTTTACAGGTCTCCTTTTCATATCAATATAAGGATAATATGAAGACTATTTAAATGGTCCATATGTATCTCATAGATTTACTAACATAAATAACAGTTAATTTTATAAATTTAACTGCCTTAAATCAAGATTCAGTTGCCTTAAATCATTTTTGAAAGAAGTTAGAGTATCAGTGAATAATACATGTGTAAATATTTCATGAACAAACAACCATCAAGATTTACCCCACCTACCCAACAAGTAGTCAACATTTTATATTTTTATAATCTACATAAATTGCTACAGGATTTTAGTTTCACTCTCTTTCCCCCCAACTTCACTATTTAACTCTTGATGGATGGATGGATTTAGTATAGACATTTTGAAAAGTCCACTTTCTTGTAATCAAAACAAATACAAAATACAACAATACCTGCCTTAGTTATTGAAGCTTATTTTTGTAAAGAAGTGTTTTAGCTATTTAAGGGAAAATATTACTCTTAGAATCCTGCCTTTGCTTTTTTTCTGACCAATAGTTAATATTCTAAATGCTGCTCTCCCCCCTCAATCCATAGTTTACTTTCAATATTGTTGCATTAGTAACGACACATTTAAAAAATGAAATGTATAATCATGAGTGCATTATTGTAATCTGCTCTTACAGTGGAATAAAATAGCTTGACAGTACAATGGCAGTAAGGAATTGGTCCCTCTATAGAAAGTGCCTACATTTTAAATGCATGGAGCTCTATGACCTTTACAGGCCTGGATTGCTTCTAAATTATTTTATCATTTATGCATCATGGGCTTGAGAGTATGACAACCAAGGCATTGCAATTACAGTGGATTTGTAAATTATTTATTTATTTATTTTGGGTTGGCTGAATCTTCTTTGCTGTGCACAGGCTTTTCTCTAGTTATGGCAAGTGGAGGCTACTTTCTAGTTCTGGTGCGAGGGTTTCTCTTTGGCTCTAGGACGCTTGGGCTTCAGTAGTTGCAGCTCCTGGGCTCTAGAGCATGGGCTCCGTTGTTAAGGCACAGGGGTTTAGTTGCTCTGCAGCATGTGGGATCTTCCAGGGTCAAGGACAGAACTCGTGTCTCCTGCATTGGTGGGTGGATTCCTCACCACTGAGCCACCAGGAAAGCCCATACAGTAGATTTTCATAGAGACATACCTTATACTAATACTACAAATTTTATAAATGAGAAGAAACATTTCTTTGATCTTTAAAAATAAGCTTCCTCTGTGTGCATATTGTCTACAAAATTCTCTCCTGTCAGGAAATGTTTAAAATAAATACACAAACAAATGAACAGCCTTTTCACCAGGTTCGAGGCAGAGCCTGCTGAGATACAATTTTTCCCCACACAGGTGGCCAGTGATGGGTGGCACACACTTAAATTCACTGGTGCCATAAACCAGAAAAGGCCAGTCAGAAATTCCTCCCTGTGATATAATCTATGTTCAAACCTTGTCTGATAATCATGGTAGGTCTGTATCTTTTTTGATGAAACCCCCAAATGTGTCTGTATACAGGAGGGAAAGAGAAACCTATTATAATTCTTACTGAGATAAACTCAAAAGCCATATTTCCACTCTACACATGTTCTCAGATTCATCAAGTTTTAACAAATATAAAAGATCTAAAAATAAACAATAGCAAACCCAAATTCCAAGTGTTTAAAATAACCAAGCTGATGAATATCTTCAAATGCCTTCGTGATGTGTGCAGTGGATTGTTGTTGTCGGTAAGTGGAAAGTAGGAGGAAAAAGTTTAAAGAGGAGTGTTTTCGTACTTAAATAAATAGAAGGAGAGAAGAACTTTATTGCCATGCTTTCAGTGCTATTTCAAAGCTTCAAATAAGCTAAAACAAATAAACCACTCCCTCATTTTGACCTAGATTACTGTTTAAACAAAGGTGCACATTCTTAATTTACATGAAAAGCAATTAGACCTGCCCCTTGACAGCACTGTGAAAAATGTATCTGGTTAGGGCAAGTTTTTTATTTGTATTAAAAAAAAAAAGGCTGGAGATGTTTTTATATTTGATTAAAAAAAAAAAAAACTGGAAGAGGTTCTTCCTACCCAAATCTTACCCACTCTCCACTTTGGGACAGAAATGCTATAAAATTTTAAACTGGTTGAGACAAGGGTTATTATTATTATTATTATTATTATACTTTCTTAAAGGGTGTTTAAAATTATTTTCTGATTCAGACTTTGAGCCCAAATTTAGACATTTTATGATGATATTTAAGAAATGGTTAGAAAGTGATATAATTTTTCCCCTTCTTTGGAATGCTTTGTGAATAAGCTAGACACTGAAAAACAAAGGAAAAAAATGAATTGAGAAAACCATGGTAGAAGTTATATTCATATTTACATTTATTCATATTTGTTAAAATATGAATTCATTAGCAGAAACGAATTTTTAGAGTATTTTTATTTTTCTTGGAGTCAAGATTTTATCAAATCAGTAAATGGCTCTTTCTTTTTTTTCTTTCTTTTCCTTTGGAAACTTTTTTTTCCGCAGGTTAGAAAGATGGTACACATTCTTTTCAGTAAGTAAACATTTAAAGGAGAAAGTAAGAGATTGACTACTCTTGACATTTTAAAATAACATTTTCCCACTTACATTTATTTATTTAGCAAATATTCATTGTTCAACTTTTGCCTAGTTGAATATTTCTAGATAATAAGGGACACAGTGGTTAACAAAGAAAGCTCCACTCTTGCCCTCATAGGGTGGGAAGTCTAGAAGACCTTTACACAAGTGATAAATGCATTATAATTACAAATTAGACACGATTTTAAAAAAAAATTTTTAAATTAATTGAAGTATAGTTTACCTACAATGTTGTATTAATTTCTGTTATACAGCAAAATGACTCAGTTATATATTTATACATAAGCATGCTGCTGCTGCTGCTGCTGCTGATTCAGTCATGACTAACTCTTTGCAACCCCATGGACTGCAGCCTTCCAGGCTCCTCTGTCCATGGGATTCTCCATGGCAAGAATACTGCAGTGGGTTGCTGACATATATATACATATATGTTTATATATATATATTCTTTTTTATATTCTTTTCCATTATAGCTTATTACCAGATATTAAGTATAGTTTCCTATGTATACAATAGGATATTGCTATTTATTTATTTTATATTTAATAGTTTGCATTTGCTAATCCCAAGTTCCTAATTTACCCTTCCCCCATCTCCCCTCTTACCCTTTAGTAACCATACTTTTTTTTTAAATTATTTTTTTGTAACCATACTTTTTATTCCCTATGTTGGTGAGTCTGTTTCTGTTGTTAATAGCTTGTTTTACTTAAAAAAAAAACCAAAAAAAAACCTGGTATTTTGGAAGAATACAACAAAGGTTCAATCTATTTTTTTTTTTAATTTTTTATTTTTTAAATAGTGGGTCAGTTCTAGCCTTGAGTGTATGTGAAAGCTTTCCTGTAGGAAACAGGACAAATAGTAGAGGTATTAGGTGGAGTGGGAAACAGAAGGAGAGGAAAGAATGTGCAAAAGCTTGCAAAGGCAGGCTGCTGGTGGGTCAAGACGCAGCAGGACTGACCGCCAAGGAGGACACAGTGCCAGGCGGGGCAGCAGAGCAGGGCAGCAGCTGGATCCCACGCTGCCTGAAACCCACTGTGACGATGATTTGTGTCTACTAGTGATGGAAAACCACTAGAGGATTTTTAGGTTGGGAAGTGACATGATTCAATTCAAATAGTCACTTTCAATGATTACTTTTACAGCACATTAAGATAAAATTAAGATATTCCTAAAGCGTCCGGAGACAGACATTAAATGGCCAGTGGAAGCGATGGATACTCCTAAAATGGAGCTGGCTAGAGATTCTTGGCTCCGGGCAGTGATAAAAACAGCAATTTATTGTCTTCCTTTAGTCTGCTAAGCCTTACGTAACAAAACAGAAAAAAGCTCAACTCAATCTTTTTTTCTAACAAAACATTTCCAAGAGAAATGAAATCAAGACTACAGGTCAGTTTTGGTCGGGAGGAAAAATGTCTAGTATGTTTGAAGTTTTACTTTGGTTTTATCCTTTCATATCAGCATTGGTACATACAAACAAGACCATTCAGCAAAAAATACTGTGCAAACGAATCTAGGCAGCTGAATTGGGGAAGGGCAGACATTCTGTGTACGCATAAGGAATGACAGCCGGTCCACAATATCTCATCTCAGTCCTCGGGTGGGACATGCAAGAGGCAGAAGGCCAGAGGGAGCCAGGTCAGAGGTGCTGAAACCAGTTCGTGTGAGGCGGCAGGATGCGGCTTAGATGACTCAGTGAGCATGCGTGCTGCCACTTCACTCTTGTCCAGCTCTTCGCACGAAGGCAGTGGCACCCCACTCCAGTACTCTTGCCTGGAAAATCCCATGGACGGAGGAGCCTGGTGGGCTGCAGACCATGAGGTCGCGAAGAGTCGGACACGACTGAGCAACTTCACTCTCACTCTTCACTTTCGTGCATTGGAGAAGGAAATGGCAACCCACTCCAGTGTTCTTGCCTGGAGAATCCCAGGGACGGGGGGGCCTGGTGGGCTGCCGTCTATGGGGTCGCACAGAGTCGGACACGACTGAAGCGACTTAGCAGCAGCAGCTCTTCGCGACCCCAAGGGCTGTGGCCCGCCAGGCTCCTCTGTCCATGGGATTCCTCGGGCAAGATGGCTGGAGTGGGTTGCCAGTCCCCTCTCCAGGGGATTCTTCCGACCCAGGGATCGAACCACACGTCTTATGTCTGCTGCACTGGCAGAGGGGTTCTTTACCACTGGTACCACCTGGGAGGAGATTTGCAATTTTTACTTCAGTTCCACTCCAATCTGGAGAGAGGGAGGGCAGATCTCCACAAACTGGGAGGAGAGGTTGCTCCCAGTGTGCTGGGCAGCCGAGAAACACCAAATATTCACTAAAGGGACTACACTTTAACCAGGTAATGAGCTCAGGCAAGAGGACAACTGAATTCTGCTTTGGGGTGTCCATGAGCTAGTTCATGGCTTGCTTCCGGGAATCCTGGGAAGCTGTAGATGCTTGTACCATGGTCTGGACACTCCCACTTTGTTATTTTTAAGCAGTCTTTTCTTTATATTTTCTTTTCTAACTTTTGGCTGCTCTAGGTCTTTGTTGCAGCTTTCTCTAGTTGTGGTGCCCAGGCTTAGTTGTCCCATGGCATGGGGGAACTTAATTAACTTAAGTTAATCCCAGGCCAGGGATTGAACCCATGTCCCCAGTATTGGCTGGTAGATTCTTAACCACTGAAGTAGCACTTTTATGATAGTAATCTTCTACAATAAAATAGGAAGAAAATGTTGCACAGGATTACTCTTGAATTAAATGAGATAATGTACAATGTCTGATGCAAAGTGACTGCTTACAAATATTATTTATTACTGTATTTAAATGTGGTGAAATGCAATTTCTCTCTCTCTCTTTTTTTTTTTTTTTTTGGTTGATACATGTTTGTATTAATAATAGGAAGCACGGATTGTTAAATAGGAGCTTCCCAGGTGGCACTAGTGGTAAAGAACCCACTTGCCAATGAAGGAGACATAAGAGACACAGGTTCAATCCCTGGGTTGGGAAGGTCCCCTGGAGGAGGAAATGGCAACCCACTCCAGTATTCTTGCCTGGAGAATCCCATGGACAGAAGGGCCTGGTAGACTACAGTCCATACAGCCACTGAGTTGGATGTGACTGAAGTGACTTAGCACGCATGCACAACTGTTAAATGACTCATATTTGTGAAGCATGCAAAGAGTCTTAAAGGGACTATCACTTTATCAATGTGAAGGATTCTGAAAAATGCAATGGAAGATTTCATCTAAGCTAGATAAATATTATTATCCTCATTATATAAAGGTCAGAGGGATGCGGGGAACTAAAGTAACTTGTCAAGGAATGTCAGCATTTGAGATTACAATTCTGGCTCTCCTGGCTCCTATGAAAACTGTTAGACAAAAGTTCTCTGAAGCAAAAAAAATCCCCATCCATTTAAATCATTTCAGCCATCCCAAATGATGACAACTCAGTGAATTCGTTTTTTGTTCTTGGTTTTCTCCATTCGGGTCATATCTCCAAATTAAGTAAATAGTTAAAGAAAACAAACAAACAAACACACAAGCACAAGTCTGTGCCATTCTGGCATTGGCTAATCAGGGCAAATGGCTGCAGGGAAGGACCGGCTGAGAATTCTCTTACAGAAATTTACAAGACAACCAGGAGGAAGTTAACAATTCAATCTCAAAGAATTAACACTGAAAACCAAAAGAGGGACCTCACCAGTAGTCCAGTGGTTAATTTACTGCTTATTTAACTTATATGCAGAGGACATCATGCGATATGCTGGGATGGATGAAACTCAAGCTGGAATTAAGATTGCTGGGAGAAATATCAATAACCTCAAATATGCAGATGACACCACCCTAATGGCAGAAAGCAAGGAGGAACTAAAGAGCCTCTTGATGAGGGTGAAAGAGAGTGAAAAAGCTGGTTTAAAACTCAACATTCAAAAAACTAAGGTCATGGCATTTGGTCCCATCACTTCATAACAAATAGATGGGGAAACAATGGAAACAGTGATAGACTTTATTTGCTTGGGCTCCAAAATCACTGTGAACATTGATTGCAGCCATGAAATTAAAAGATGTCAGCACAAACAGATGGAGAAACATACCGTGTTCATGGATTGGAAGAATCAATATTGTCAAAATGGCTATTCTACCCAAAGCAATCTATAGATTCAATGCAATCCCTATCAAGCTACCAACGGTATTTTTCACAGAACTAGAACAAATAATTTCACAATTTGTATGGAAATACAAAAAACCTCGAATAGCCAAAGTAATCTTGAGAAAGAAGAATGGAACTGGAGGAATCAACCTGCCTGACCTCAGACTCTACTACAAAGCCACAGTCATCAAGACAGTATGGTACTGGCACAAAGACAGAAATATAGATCAATGGAACAGAATAGAAAGCCCAGAGATAAATCCACGAACCTATGGACACCTTATCTTTGACAAAGGAGGCAAGGATATACAATGGAAAAAAGACAATCTCTTTAACAAGTGGTGCTGGGAAAACTGGTCAGCCACTTGTAAAAGAATGAAACTAGAACACTTTCTAACACCATACACAAAAATAAACTCAAAATGGATTAAAGATCTAAACGTAAGACCAGAAACTATAAAACTCCTAGAGGAGAACATAGGCAAAACCCTCTCCGACATAAATCACAGCAAGATCTTCTATGACCCACCTCCCAGAATATTGGAAATAAAAGCAAAAATAAACAAATGGGACCTAATGAAACTTAAAAGCTTTTGCACAACAAAGGAAACTATAAGTAAGGTGAAAAGACAGCCCTCAGATTGGGAGAAAATAATAGCAAATGAGGAAACAGACAAAGGATTAATCTCAAAAATATACAAGCAACTCCTGAAGCTCAATTCCAGAAAAATAAATGACCCAATCAAAAAATGGGCCAAAGAACTAAACAGACATTTCTCCAAAGAAGACATACAGATGGCTAACAAACACATGAAAAGATGCTCCACATCACTCATCATCAGAGAAATGCAAATCAAAACCACAATGAGGTACCATTACACGCCAGTCAGGATGGCTGCTATCCAAAAGTCTACAAGCAATAAATGCTGGAGAGGGTGTGGAGAAAAGGGAACCCTCTTACACTGTTGGTGGGAATGCAAACTAGTACAGCCACTATGGAAAACAGTGTGGAGATTTCTTAAAAAACTGGAAATAGAACTGCCATATGACCCAGCAATACCACTTCTGGGCATACACACTGAGGAATCTAGATCTGAAAGAGACACGTGCACCCCAATGTTCATCGCAGCACTGTTTATAATAGCCAGGACATGGAAACAACCTAGATGCCCATCAGCAGATGAATGGATAAGGAAGCTATGGTACATATACACCATGGAATATTACTCAGCCGTTAAAAAGAATTCATTTGAATCAGTTCTAATGAGATGGATGAAACTGGAGCCCATTATACAGAGTGAGGTGAGCCAGAAAGATAAAGAACATTACAGTATACTAACACATATATACGGAATTTAGAAAGATGGTAACAATGGCCCTATATGCAGGGCAAAAGAAGAGACGCAGAAGTACAGAACAGACTTTTGAACTCTGTGGGAGAAGGGGAGGGTGGGAAGTTTCGAAAGAACAGCATGTATCAAGTGCTCGGGCCTGTTGGGCTGGGAAGATCCAGAGGAATCGGGTGGAGAGGGGGGTGGGATGGGAGACCGGGATGGGGAATTCGTGTAACTCTATGGCTGATTCACATCAATGTATAACAAAACCCACTGAAAAATAAAAAAATTAAAAAAAAAAAAAAAAAAAGATGTCAGCTCCTTGGAAGAAAAGCTATGACAAACCTAGACAGTGTATTAAAAAGCACAGACATCACTTTGCGAACAAAGGTCTGTATATAGTCAAAGCTACAGACTTTTTGCAGTAGTCAAGCAAGGATGTGAGAGTGGGACCATAAAGAAGGCTGAGTGTTAAAAAAATTGATGCTTTGGAGCTGTGGTGTTGGAGAAGACCTTAAGAGTCCCTTGGACAACAAGGAGATCAAATCAGTCAATCCTAAAAGATATCAACCCTGAATATTCATTGGAAGGACTGATGCTGAAGCTGAAGCTCCAGTACTTTGACCATCTGAGGTGAGTTGACTCATTGAAAAAGATCCTGATGCTAGGAAAGATTGAAGGCAAAAGGAGAAGGGGACAGCAGAGTATGAGATGGTTGATGGCATCACCAATTCACTGGACTTGAGTGTCAGCAATCTGTGGGACATAGTGAAGGACAGGGAAGCCTGGCATGCTGCAGTCCATGGGGCTGAAAAGAGTCAGACATGACTGAAGCAACTGAACAACCAACCAATGGTTAAGACTCTGCTTTCACTACAGGGGGCACAGATTTGATCCTTGATTGGGGAACGAAGATCCCACATGCCATGGGCAGAGCCAAACAAAAACCACCACCACCACAACAAAACAAAACAAACAAACAAAAAAATCATTACTCCCAAAGAAATAAACAGTAATTTATCTAGGGGTACAAGCAAAATAACTACACATTCAGAATTAGATGTTCCCTAACTCCAAATATCCACAACATTTCCAGCTCCAGGCAAACATGCAACATATTTTCCTGCCTCACCATAAACTTCTTGTGGTTTGCTTTATCATTTGATATATCATAAGCTCCTTACATTGCTCAGAAGTTTTAAGACATCTATTCTCTTTACTTTTCCTCTAAAGACATCACAAATAAATCATAAAGTGATCCCTTAAGTTTGTAGAAGAGCAAGAGAAAGTCATCTTAGTCAATCTCTCTGAACATGTTCATCAGCTCATAACACGCTCCATTTGTAAGTACTGATATAAGTTTGGCATGCAAATCAATGCTGTGACAATTTACAGGATTCTATCATTCTAGCACATGGTCCTCATGTAAGGCAAGTAATAACGAGAAGGAAAATAATGTTTAAAAACTAGAAGGAAAAAATGTTTAAAAAGCACATATCATTATTTTACCCCATGTTACTATATTTCTTAGGTTCGTAACCAAATGAATTGTATGCATGTGTCTGTGTATTTATTTTTAATTGAAGAATAACTGTTTTACAATATTGTGTTGGTTTCAGCCGTATATCAACATGAATTAGCCATAGGTATACATATGCCTCCCTCTTGAAACTCTCTCCCACCTCACATGTGTGTCTGAATTTTATAATGTTGACACAATTAAACTTATTAATAAAGAGTTTGTAGGGAAAAAATGATTCTTAAAAATCATTCTCCTTTCAAAGTAGAACAGGCTAAATATTGCATGTAAGGATAAACAATGATACCTCTTTCACTACAATGCTAATCTTAATGATTGCAAAACTCAGTGAACCTATTTGCAGGGATGGAATGGAGACTCAGATGTATAGAATGAACTTGTGGACACAGTGGGGGAAGGAGACAGTGGGGCAATGGAGAAAGTAACATCAACATATAAACACTATCATGAGTAAAGTGGATAGCTGGCGAGAGCTGCTGTATTTGTCAGTTAATTCGTATGTTGATATTAAAAGTGACTGTCACTATTATTTTGTGAAAGTGAATGTGTTAGTCGCTCAGTTGGTCTTACTCTTTGTAACGCTAGGGGCTGTAGCCTGCCAGGCTCCTCGGTCCATGGTATTTCCCAGGCAAAAGTACTGGAGTGGGCTGCTATTCCCTTCTCCAGTGGATCTTCCTTCCTGACCAGGGACTGAACCCAGCTCTCCTGCATTGCAAGCAGATTCTTTACCACCTGAGCCACCAGGGAAGCCCCTTATTATTGTGTACATAAAGCAAATCAATGCTGGAAAAAATCTAAAATGTATACTAATAACAAATTTCAAGAAACTACAAAAAAAGAGAAAATATCTAAATTGCATATGTTAATGGCCTGTGTTCATTGGCACAGAAATAATTTTTAGTTTATGATGAGACTATCTAATGATATTATGAGTATATATTGAACCTAAGCACATATTTCCAATACTCTGTTAAGCAAATATATTTTGCTTGTGGATAATGTTAGAGACATGGCTTGGCCAATGGATCGCATCACATTTTCTATTTACATCTTAATTCTGTAACTGCTCTGCACTCAGAGGTCCCACAGAACAAGGGTTTTCTCAGAGACCTTTGTGGGGGACATCTGTGGAGAGGAGGACAAAGTCGTTGTGAAACCTGCTTTTACAAATAAGATGTTAGGTAAAAACCTAAAACCAAAAACACGTCATGCTAACAAGGAAGTGAAAGCAAACTGTGTTCCTACTTGAGATTTAGAATTAAGCATATTTTTGTAAATGGGGCAAAAAGTTTCACTGCTTGGAAAACTTCTGTGGGTCAGATAACCTCAAGTGCCTTGATAGCACCAAAAACTTGAGAAATTCAAGGTTATAAAGAAAGAAAAATAGAAAAATGGATATAATACAATTTTGCTTTATTGAGCACATTTCTGCAAAGTGCTTTATTTATCTCAGTCATCTGTGTAATACCACCTTGAAGGATAAATGTCTCTGAAGCAGGAAAAAGAACCACTCACCCCACATTAAATTGAATCATCAGAGTCGGATCTTTAATCACTCTGGTATTTTAAGTGGCTGGAAATATCAGGTCTCCAAAATAACCAGTAAAGATTGATTGATTTATGAAACGGTTCCTTGATACAAGCCTAGAAATTCCCCAAGTTTTTCAAGAACAAACTCTGTGTTTCTAAGATAATGAAGGTTATCTCTAATACACTGGAGACAAAGTGTGATTAAAATGGTCACCTTGAAATTGGAAAATTATGAATTAAGAAACCATGAAACAGTGAAATTACTGGGGTTTTTGAACATCTGCACAAGGAATGACTGTATTTGGTGATAGCTGCCGTTTTGTGAAATCTAGAAGGAAGTCCAAATGGAGAAAAACAAAGATGTTCAGGACGCTATTTTTAAGTGTGACTTTTCTCTTCTCCCTGCTAAGAACATTCTAACAAGAGGAAGGGGATTTAAGGACTTGCAAGACCACCTGTCTGCCATTATGCAGAGCTGAGGCCTCAGCCATCCTTAACAATGAAATGGCCTTTGCTGAAGGGTGGGGGCAGTGGTGGGTGGTCCTGGAGGAGGCCTAGGCTCTCACAGAAGCCCCTGGACAGCGGCTGGCACCAGCTACCACTGGAAAGTTGGCCCAGAACACTGGTTGTCGTGACAAAGTAGAGAGAAAAAGTAGAGTGCAGTTTAATTCCTTTGGGAAAATGGGTCATGTCTTATGTCCTTTAAATTAAAACCCCACGTCTCATCTTGATTATTTGTAAGAATAGGTATTTTCACTCAAGCTAGACTTTGTTTTTATAGCTAATACAGCTGGGATTGGCTTAATTGACTTAATGAACTTTACCGTTGATTAAAGATTCCGTTCATCTCTGTATGCATCAGTTGGAAAGGCTGACCCTTCAGGATGGGTCTCTGTCCCCCAGGTCTGTGCTTAGGAGCTCAGAGATTTCTGTCCGGACTGCCGCTGCAGTGTACCTCATTAGGACCGGTGGCCTGGAGTTTAGTGAAGCTGAATACTGTCCCGCATCCCATCTGTCCTTGCTGCAACTTATTTGTTTTTATTTCTCATCGAAGGATCAGCTTGCCTGTGCCTTCCAACATGACAGATAACTAACTCCATCAATCTAATTTAGTCTCCTGCTGCTGTGAGCAGACTTGACGGGTGTCCTGGGGTTACCTCTAGGTCCTTCTTTCTTTCTCCTGCTGGCATCCTCTGTTCCTCATGAGATCTCAATTTTCATAACAAATTTCTGGATAAAATGGGCTCTCTTCTATTTGTGAAATGGTACATAAATTGCATTTTCTGATTCAACTTAGATGATTGGTAGTGGCTGCCTCCATGGCTCTGGTGAGGATAGAGAAGTCTACTCTAGGTCGTGGGAAAGGGTTTATGATTGATTAGTGATGTCCCCCCCGCCCCCCCCCCCGGGGTCAAAAATGGCCCCATATTTGCTGACTTTGCCTCTATTTCATACAGCAGGAGCTTAATGGTAGGTAGCTGCCTGTTGGTCTTTGCTGGTGGCTCAGATGGTAAAGAATCTGCCTGCAATGTGGGAGACCTGGGTTCGATCCCTGCGTTGGGAAGAAACCCTGGAGGAGGGCATGGCAGCCCAGTATTCTTGCCTGGAGAATCCCCAGAGGAGCCTGGCAGGCTGCAAGCGATGGTGTTGCAGAGTCGTGCAGGACTGAATGACGAGGCACAACCGGCTCGGCGGCCTGTGGTGTCTGTGTTTAGGCTTTACTAACTTACGGTAACCAAAATTCTCAGAGTTACACACAGAATGCTCACAGAGAAAGCCTAGGCCTCTCATTAAAATGCAAATATAATTTTGGGCAAAATTTGACTTTTTCTGGTCATATTCAGAGTATCCTTGGCATTCTTAGATACTGATTCAACAGTATAGCTTCTCTTTCCAGAGGAGTTTCCTCAGCTCTAGACTGATCCCTACAATTTCTTGAGCTGCTGACTTTAGCAATAGAAGGAAGAGAGGCACAGATTAAAGTGGGATCCAGGGGAAATAGTAGGAAAGGAAAATATGCTGGCACAAGGAAAAGTGGCCAACGGACCCAAAGTAATGAAACTGATACTTTTCTTTGACCAGAAGGTCCTCCCTGGTGGCCACTGCAAGTCACACTGAATCGGGGTGAACAGGGCTGATAAGACAGGGGCCTCTCAAGGGGACTAGTTTGGAGGCCACACATGTTTGATGGTATAAGCTTTAGTGTGTCTACTCATGTAATTGCAAAAAGAAATGAAAACCTGCAAATTCTGTATCTGAAAAGACATACAGATCATGGTCAATAGGTATATGAAAATGCTCAATGTCACTCATCATCAGAGAAACACAGGCCAAAACCACAAAGAGATATTACCTCACACCTGTCAGAATGGCTATTGTCAAAAAGACAAGAGATATTAAGTGCTGGCCAGGATGTGGAGAATAGGGAAGCCCTGTGCACTGCTGCTGGGAATGTAAATTGGTGCAGCCACCATGGGAACAAGTATGGAGGTTCCTCAGAAAATTAAAAATAGAACCACCGTATGATGCAGCAATTCTACTTCTGGGAAGACATTCTTCATTTCTGAAGAAAATGAAATACTAACTCAAAAGACAAATGCATCCTTGTGTTCATTGTAGGATTATTTACAATAGCAGAGGTGTGGAAACAACCTAAGTGTTTACTGATGCATGAATGGTTATAAAAGATGCTGTGTATTTACCAATAGAATATTACAAAGGCATAAAGAAGAATGAAATCTTGCCATTTGTAACAACATGGATGTACCTTGAAAGCATAATGCTAAATGAAATAAATTAGATAAATACCATATGATCTCATTTACCATAGAATCTAAAACAAACAAACAAAAATCCCAAACTCATAGATTTAGAGAACATGTTGGTGGTTGCCAGAGGTGGGAGATGTGTGGTAGATGAAATGGGTGCAGGAGTGAAAAGGTGATACAAACTTCCAGTTGTAAAATAAATAACTCATGGGGATATAATGTACAGCACTATGACTAAAGTTAGTAATACTGTAATGCATATTTGAAAGATCTAAAAGTTCTCATCACAAGGAGCAAAACATAACCATGCACTGTGATGAATGTTAAATAGACTTGTGGTGAACATTTCATAATATATACAAACAGTGAATCGTGATGCTGTATACTTGAAATTAATATAATCCTATATGTCAATTTTACCTCAACAGAAAAGAAATAAAAACGAAACAAAACAAACCCCAAAGCTTCATTTTCATAACCACAATAATCTGTAATAAGACTGCTGGGCTCAAGCTGAGACAGTGCCTTTGGATGCAGTTTCAAGATCAAACATACCCATTTGTCTCTTTGCCAGCCTACCCTTCATTCAAATAAAAGTGGAGAGTTTATGATATAATGAACCAGTAAATTGGTGGGAGGGTTATTTGAGAGTCTGGAATGCCTAAAATATCATAAAGGTATAAGGGCAAAGTGCTCTGATGAATTATTGGCCCTGAAAGAAGAAACTGTGCATGCTTATGGAAACATTTATGAAAGCAAAACTAGGACTAAAACAGACTATCTAGAAATTACATAAAAACTTTTAAAGTGGTCCTGTGTCTCCTCACAGTTTATTCCCAATTTTCTTTAAAACTAACACAGCTCTGCCATGTTCTGTCATCCTAGTAGAATATTCCCTAGACTATGGTGAGGGAAACACAGTTGTAGCCATTTTGACAGTAGTTATTCTAACCTTGACCTGAAGTGAGTGAGAATTTCTTACCAAGAGCTAAGAAATTACTAAAAACTTAAAAATGATAGAAAATGTGTTATCCTGCACATAATACTGGGCATGAAATATGGGTTGACCTCCTTGTTTTTTGTAGATTTTAGTAAACTTTTTAGCTTCCAGGATGCCTGAGGCCATGTGTCTGACAGTCATGACAAGTCAGATAATTCTACCATTCTTTCCTTTGGTACAGGATACATGGGCTTCTGGTCATGTATTCTTTATAACTATATTGCCCTTTGCTGAAATATGAGCTAATTTCTGAAGGATAAGGAAAAATTAATTATTGAGTGGTTAGTGAAGATTCGTGCAGAAAAGGAGAAGGAAAAGTTAAAACAGGAGATGGTGTCTAAGAGCAAGGGCCTGAAAAAGGCCAGGGTGATGGTTCTGATTAATTCTGTAAAACAAATCACCCCATAATTTAGCAGCATAAAACCACCACTGGCTGCTCACAGATTCTAAGGGTCAAGAATTTGGACAGGACACAGCATGGGGAGCTTGTCTCTGCTCCATGAGCTCTGGGGATCTGACTGGTAAACATAAAGGCTAGAGGTTGGAATAGTCAGAAGGCCAGTCATTCATAGGCTATTGGTTGAGGGCCTCGGTTCATCCCTATCCTGGCCTCTCCACAAGGATACCTCTCTGGATAAGTGAAGTGTGGACTTCCTCACAACTTTGTGGTTCATCTTCCAAAGTAGGGCTATCTGAGCAAGGAGCCAGGTGGGAGTTATATTCCCTTAAAATGTCCTGGCCTCAGAAGTCACACAGCATCACTTCTGCCTTAATCTCTATTGGGTACAGCAACCATCAGCCTGCTTGAGTTCAAAGGCTAGATGAACAGACTCCACTTCTTGATGGAAAATGGTCAATACTGAAATTCTAGAACAGCATGAGTCTAGAGATAGGAATGTGGCTATTTCAAGAAAATACAATGCCGCAGTAATTGAAGGGCAGGAACCAGTGGGAAAGTGGCTCAAAACGAAGGTGGTGAGGTAGGCAGGGATCAAGCCTATTCATAATATTAAATGTTACATTAAGAATATTGGTCCTTCACAGACTTAGAGAACAAACACAGCTGCTAGTGGGGAAGAGCAGGGGGATGAGGTAGGAAGTTTGGGGCTGACATGTACACACTGCTATATTTAAGAGGGATAGCCAACAAGGACATCCTGGACTGCACAGAGGACTCTGCTCCACGTGGTGTGGCGGCCTGGATGGGAGAGGAGTCTGGGGGAGATTGGATATATGTACATGTATGGCTGAGTCCCTTTCCTGTCCACCTGAAACCATCACAGCGTTAACTGGCTACACTCTGATATAAAATAAAAAGTTAGAAAAAGCATATTGGTCTTTTTTTCCCCCTGAAGCACATGAGAAGTCATCAGGAAGTTTACATATGGGAATAGAACACTCTGGTTTGCTACAGCACAGAGAATGGATGGGAAAGTAGCAACATTCGATGTGAAGGGTCTAATTAAGAAACCAGGGTGATGAACAAAGCAGGATGTAGGTGGGTTTCGACCAGGGATTTGGCAAGAGATAGAGAGACCAGAATGAATTTAAGAAATACACGAGGCAAAATCAAACGAACCTGGATATGAAGAGTGAGAGAGGCTGGTGGGAAAAATGACTCCTATCATCTGCTGTGCCGCTGTGAGGATAGGGTTGGGTGTCGCCCCAGTAGGGAGCACCAGAAGGTCGTCAGGGTTTGGGGGGAAGAGCCTGAGCTCCGCTTTGAGCTTCAGAGAGAGATATGATTGGGCATGTTCTGGTGGGCAGTGGGAATCATAGGCTGGGTGTCCAAGGAGAGGCCAGGCTGGAAATCTGGATTTGAGTCATCTAAGCACAGGTAGTAGCTATAGCTGCTATCAGAGGTAGGATTTTCTTGGGAGGATGCAAACACTTGATACAGAATGTTGATTGAAAATAGAAAGGCAGTTCTGCAGTGACTAGGGAAGATGCTGCAGAGAAATTAGAGGGAAACTGAAGAGAGCGGTCTCTGAGGAGACAAAAGAAAAGACCCATAGTTACCAATTGCATAGAATACATCTAAGAGTTTACATCAGATGAGGTCTAAACATGCTTATTCTGGATAAGACAACTTCTTAGCATGAGATATAGGACCCTGCTTAATGAACTAAAAAGTTTTGTTTATAATTTTTTAATGTTTCACACTAAAAATATAAAGGGGGTATGCATTTCATAAAACATAATATAATACTCTGCTATATGAAGTATAGTATTACTTATTTCACTAAAGGCATCAGAAAATAAGAGAGAGAATGTTTCAATGTTGAGTTGAATATCAAAGCTTTCCTCAGGAACATATTCCATATTAATACTACTTTTTTTCTTTAAAAAGTCAAATTTTAATTACTTTACTTTCACCTATAGCACTTTTTATAACACATAAGCTGAAAATTATTTCTAAACTAGAAATTCCTGTAGGTATTAGAATATGCATGCTTAAAATACATGAACATATAAAGTATTCTTCAACCATATTCTGATTATTTCTCTAAAGCATATTTCCATGTCCAGTTGGTCAATTTTTAAGACATTTACATATATATGGGTATGCATGTATTTTTGTATGCATGCAGAGAGACTATTAAGCACTACATGAATGTTTTCCTTTTCAGAATGAAATTGAATTCAATGATTCTAAATTAAAGGGAACAAAGTAATACTTCATTATACTTTTATAAAGAGCCCTATTTATCAAGACTAGAATATTTTTAACATAAGCCAACCACAATATGGTTACAAATCCAATATTCCTCATATCTATTTACTTGCAAAATGAATGTGCTTTTCCACTGGCCTTAAAATAATGAGAGTAAGAAAATAGGTTAAGTCTTAAAAGGTCTGATTCATTTTTTTCAATATTCATGAATGGATTGACTAAATGAAACCATATGTTATATTTAAAATGCTTAGTGGAACAGCATGCATTGAGAAATATTTTTCCAAGTCAAAGACCTATAGGCTAAAGTAGTTTCAAAAGAATTGCATGCACATCTCCAAGAAAGGGTGTAGGACTGTAAATCTAATCACAGCTTTATAAAAAGTTGGGGCAGTTGGCAAATGTAGTGACTGATAAATATTAGTGACATAGAATTGTCCTCATCAACCTCAAGGATACAATGGACTAAATAACAAGATAACAAAGTCAGCATGTCATTGTGCATATAACAGTAATATGTCAACTCCCAAAGAAAAATTAAAAAAAAATCAAATAATTATGGGAAAACCAAATTTTACTTATTTCAAATGTATTCTTATAACGAAACATAAGTTACTTTGTCAAAATGATTAATATGTACGGAGAAGGCAATGGCACCCCACTCCAGTACTCTTGCCTGGAAAATCCCATGGATGGAGGAGCGTGGTAGGCTACGGTCAGACACGACTGAGCGACTTCACTTTCACTTTTCACTTTCATGCACTGGAGAAGGAAATGGCAACCAACTCCAGTGTTCTTGCCTGGAGAATCCCAGGGACAGGGGAGCCTGGTGGGTTGCCATCTATGGGGTCACACAGAGTCGGACATGACTGAAATGACTTAGCAGCAGCAGAAACATGTTTAGTGAGTTTTAAGCCAGCAACTCATGAGTATAATATAGTAGGTCTAATTTTATTTCCAAGCCTTTATACTGAATTGTCTAACTTCAGGAGCACTGGGAGGAAGTGCAGGTTGTATGCTTAGATCATAGTATTCTGAACTACAAGAAAATGTTGGTAGCTCCTGCTTACACTAATTTGTATGTAGTATTCTCTTCTAAGAATCCTGATAAGATGGGCATGAAATATACTTGTAATTAGAGAGATGCTGAACTACCAGAAAGTAAATGTGGATACTTAGTCATCAAGAATACCTGCTGATCCTCAGGTAGAGTTTGTATTTAACTTACCTGCATGCTGTGCTTCTACCATTTGTATTTCCAAAAATACCCATTATTCAAATCACTAGTGGCCATCCAATTAAAAAAAAAAATTACCAACATATCTCACTTTAACAAGTATAATATGTCAATTGATCCAGTGACAATGTTTATATTAAAAAAAAAGTGGTCTACTGATATTGGTATCAGGCTTAATATAATGCTCTAGGACATAAGTCAAATGTCAGGGCCAATATGAGCTTTTGGAAGAAGGCTAAGTAGGAGATGATAATAAAGTCGAGTTTCAGTTGCTTTAAGGAAAAGCATATAAGAGCACAGATGCAGGGGTAAGTCCTTGGAAAGAACAGGTGGCCTGAGACCCACAGATATGAAGAGTGAAAAGCCCCAATGCAAGGACCATTACTGATAGTGAGGTCAGTAAACCCAAAACTAAGACAGACAAGACAACAAGTTCAACTGGAATTTGGGAAAACATTAGTGACACTTAAAAGTCTGTTTGAAAACTTCCTCTACTGGTATAGGTTGTTAACTCAGAGTTCTGGGCTGAATGATTTATGGAATTTACAAAGTTACAATCATGCAGCCAATTGGCTTGATCTAACTAGTCTCTTTTTTGCCTTCATTTGAGAAACCCTCCAGGTTCTGCATATAGAATAAAATCTACCTAAATGGTCTTTTTTTAAAAGGTTGTTTTTCTTTCTCTAAATGTTGACATGTTGCTTCTCTCCCTGAATTTTTAATGAATATAAATATACACGCTAACATTCTTTTAAGGAACTCAGCACACTTCAGAGACACACGGCTGCCTTCTCTAAGAGCCTAGGGAGCACCATGGTGAACTTATTGTTGTTCAAAGGAGGCAAGTGGCAAAAATTGTAGTTGACAGAGCTCTAATGTACCAAGTGTTATTCCATTGGTTTGAAAAATTCTAGCTCCTAAAAGAAACAAACTTCTAACAGGAGTTTCAGCTTCTCCTCCTGTGTGGTTGGTTCCTGAGCAGTAACTTGGTGTGAGAGACTGCATTTAAGCTGAGCTGGCCTCTGGGTAGTAGACAGTGAAACAGAAGCCCAGAGAAGTTCACTTCCATTCAGAGTCGGGGCATATTGAGAGTGCGAGACAGAGCCCCCTTCTTATGCCAAGACAAATGACAGTTTCAAAAGACCACCCATACTTGCTGTGTTATTTTGCTTCTTCTCTGTGCAGCCAATGTAATAGTTTAAAAACAATATATATTTAAATACACCATTAAACTAGGGAACAGATCTTACATTTGAACTACCTAATGCTGAATTGGTTGACCACAAATAGGTTATATAACAGGATGAAAGCGAGACATTTCAGACAGAAGTTTAAATTAAAATAACTTGGTGGGTGGTGGTGGTGATGGTAGTTCTGAAGCTTTAGAACAAACAAGAGTTTCTGGTTGGTTCTTCTGCAGGGATTATTTTAAAAAATAAAAAGGAAGGAAGAGAGGAAACTCCCGTCCTCTGCTTTGGTCAGTGCTCAGACTACTTTTAATTAATTCTTCAAAACATTCCTGATGTTGCTTTTTTTTTTTTTTTTTTTTCCCAACTTGTTTGAACTCCCATTTTCAAAATTATTACTTTAGGCTTTCTTGTTACACAGTCACCCTTCAACTTCTTTTCCCTAATTGAGTCAAGATAGTGGTCTTTTGGACTTAATAGCTAGCTCTAGCAGAGTCTAACTTTTGGTGATTTTCCTTTATTTTTTTCCCCAGTACAGCAAATGATAACCTTTCCACTCTTCCCAAATTGGCTGTAGACTCTCTTCGATGAAGCAAGAAATACTTCAGACTTTTAGAATATATTTCTTCTTATGTATTTATTCTAATGCCTCATTTGTACTGGTTTAGACATTTTAAGCATGGCCTATGATCAAGCAGACACTAGTGTCTTAGATAACTAACCCATAGAACCCAATACTTCTGACAGCAATCACACCACAAAAGCAAGAGCAAACACTTGATAATGTGAATGAGATAAGTAGAGACTGCCTTACAGATACCAGACAGAGTCATACTAAGGGAATATTCTCCAGGAAGGTGATTTTTTACCACATGAGCACACTTTCCTTTCTAAGGACAGGTTCTCAATTCTTAGGGAGAACTGATTTTCGGCCAGACAAGGGCTGTGGTGATCAAGGCAGTCCCGGTGGTATAATTTTAGCTTTTGCAGAATTTTCCATTGCTTATTTTCAGCACTACTGCTATTTCATCATTTCCATGATTGCTCCCCCAGCACTGACTGACGATTTTATTGGATGCAGAAGGGGCTGAGTTGGATTATATTTCACTGAACAGCTACACCACCTGTGTAAAAGTCTTTGGAAATGAAATAATCCTATCTAATTGAAGAGAAACAATACAGCCACTGGACAGCCCACAACCAGAGCACAGACTAGATTTTCAAAAAATTAATATCTCTGATGTTTATAGGTGATAATTTCCATCAAATGGATGAAACTAACTATGGATTATTGCAGGTTTGGAAGGTATGGCATTTCTTATTATTTTATATTTAACATAAAGGTTAAACTCATTAATTACTTAATAAGCGGAAAGTTTCTAGGATTAATGAACTGCTGCTCTTTTCCATAATGAATTTATATCAAATTGGACGAGCCAGTTTGAGGTTGAAAATGAATCCCTCATTATGTCCTGTCCTGAATAAAGCATTGTTCTACGATTGTTTCTATAATAACAAAACATCTTTTTAGATTTTCTTGTCATCTGGAAGGCTTCCCAAGTGGCTCAGTGATAAAAGAATCCACCTGCCAATTCCTGGTCTGGGAAGACTACCTGGAGAAGGAAATGGCTACCCACTCCAGTATTTTCACCTGGGAAATCCTATGGACAGAGGAGCCTGTCAGGCTATGGTCCATGAGTCACAAAGAGTCAGACATGACTTCATGACTAATAATAACAATAAGAAGTGTGAATGGCTTGTAATCTGAAGAGGGACATAAGCTGCTTTTATACTGAAGAACCTGGAGGTTTTTTCCCATTCTACTTCTGAGGTTCCGTATGACATCTGGTTGGGAGCTTATGCTATACTGTCACTTTCACATGCTAATAATGAAGACTCCTTTCAGAAATGTTGCATCACTGACTGCATTCCGTGGAAACACCATGTTCTCACTGCTTCACAAGTTGTGCACATGTGTAACACTCTTTATCATCTTTGCAGAGTCACCTGAAGACTCACTGGTGGAGCAGACTGTCTTCATCCAGGAGGTAGATGGCCCAAGTGAATCAGCAAATAATACATTAGGCTGACTTCAGAACTTTGCCTGTCTGTTCTGGTTCTTTTGTCCCATCTACCTGCTGGACAGTCCAGAACAACCTGCCGTGGTGCCCTGAAGTACCTCCTTAGTCTTTAAATTCCGATTTTTCTTTTCATGCTCATCTCAGCAATTGTAAAGTCTCTTTTCGGTTGAAGGGAACTACAGAATATTCAATGAAACCAATCCTATCCTGTAACAAGATGAGAAACAAGACTGCTGGTGCTAGGAAAATCTGACCAGTGTTATAGGGGCTCAAAATTTTGGGTTAAAGGGAAGGACTCAGGAAATCAAAACCAAGTCCCTAGTTATGGTTGTATAGGGGAAGGGATGGTTATGGAGTTCAGGACGGTCATGTACATACTGTATTTAAAATGGATAACCAACAAGGACCTACAGTATAGCATAGGGATCTCTGCTCAATGTAATGTGGCAGCCTGGATGGGAGGGGGTTTGGGGGGAGATGGATACATATGTATGTATGGCTGAGTCCCTTTGCTGGGGGGTTTGGGGGGAAATGGATACATATGTATGTATGGCTGAGTCCCTTCCTTGTTCACCGGAAACTACTACAACATTGTTAATTGACTATACCCCAATGCAAAATAAAAAGTTTAATACATAAATAAATAAAGTTCATCCTCACACACACATATACACACATCATGCCGAAAGAACTGAAATAGCAACTAGCAATGAACTATGAAGAGAGAGGTCTGCTAGCTGCTTTCCATAGAGTATTTCTAATTCTTCCAGAAGTGAATGAAGGATAGTTTTGGGGACTATTTCACATTCGAAAAAACTGAAGTTTAGAAAGTTTCTATTAATATATCTTTCCCAAGCTCATAGAACTAGTGATTTTTGGAGCTAGGAATCTAACTAAGTCAATCTGATCAACAAGCCTATATTCTAAGCAGTATGTTATGCTGCTTCTAGATACCTCTAGAGGGCCTAAGACTTTTGCACAATAAAGAAGGGAAAAATATAGTTATGTGGAATGAGGGTAGGAAGTTCTAACTCGAGGCAGTTAATGATGAAGGAGGGTCTGGTGAGTTCTGAGTGAGTCCCCTGAGATTATGTGGTGGAATGGGTTTCACCATGAGGTGGAGTTGGGTCACCAGGTCTGGCTTAAAATAGTCTCCCAGAACCTTGGCAGTGGAGGAATTACTGAGGACGGAACCAGGCAGCTGATCACACATGATTAGGAGAAACGCTACCCAGTTAGGCTCTTTAAGTATGGTTTAGTCTCGGTTCCTAGCTAGGATACAGGGAAAATCAAGTATCTCTCTTGGATATCCTGGGGTCAGGAATGGATTCGGGTAGGGGTGAGAACAAAGCCTACCTTTTCAGCTTTTCGAGCTTCCTACTCTAATTCTTTCAATTTGTTCAATACTAGCTTCTGCAGATGATGTTAATATAAATCCTACCTGTACCAGTGATCCCTTGTAGATTGGCAAAGTTATTGCCAGCAGAGTACAAGTCACTGCCTATTGGCAAAGTTATTGCCAGCAGAGTACAAGTCACTCCCAACTAACACACGGGTCAGTAGGCAATCATCAACTAATAAAAACTTTTGCATTTTGTGCATGATTTTAGAAAGGACCATAATTTGGAAATGACAGTGACTCTCATCAGATGTTCATAAGAAAAGAAAACGATCATATGTTCCAGAGCACTTCAGTGATTTAAAGAATTTTAGTGGCAAATAGCAATACTTAAAAAACTTGTAGAAACCAGTTGTCTATTATTTTGGCTACCAATTCCTTTAACTATGAGAATCTATACAGATCTTCTTGCCCTGATGTGAAATCTTACATAACTTTTCAAGTAAAAGGCAAAGAAGAATTCCTGTGAAAATTAAGCTAATTGTTTAAACCAGATTATAAGCCTTTTTCTTTTTAAAAAAAATATATTAGTTTGAAATTTCTTTTTGGCCACACCACACGGCATGTGGGATCTTATTTCCCCAACCAGGGAGTAGAACCAACACCCCGTACATTGGAAACACAGGGTCCTAACCGCTGGACCATCAGGGAAGTCCCTAAATCGGATTCTTGCAGCAATAAAAGGGGTTTTAGTTTAATCTCTTAAAAAAATAAATTGGAATATAGTTGGGTTAGGTTCTGCTGTGCAAAGAAGTGAATCGGCCATATGCACACATTTATCTCCTTCCTCTTGAACCTCTCTCCCACTCCACACCCGCCCCACCCCTTTAGGTCATCAGAGTACAGATACACTTGAAATATATTAGTTTCTTTTAATTAGTTAGTTTAAAATATGAATTCCTATGACTTAGTCGCAAAGAGTCAGATATGATTGAGCAACTGAACAGCAAAACAACAGGGGAGTCTTAATGCTTCCATTTCACAGATAAACAAACTGAGGGACTTGGAGGTCATGACTTACACTGTGTCACTTACTACATCTCCACTGTAGCTGGTACCAAAATCCCCAGTAATGCATTCTTTGGGCTGTGGATTATCTCGGGGAGCTGCTCTGTCACTGACTTTACCTCCATACTCTTGGCAAACATGCATCAATTCTACTTATCTCCTGCCTGGCATTTTGATATGGCCTTCCCTGAAATGAGAGAGATCCTCCACAGAGACTCCTAGGCATCTCTGCTCTCCTTCAGAGAACAAAAGACCAGGAATAATCTCATGATAGTAACCAGGAACTTTCACCTTGATAGCACTGCAGGAACATTAAGCAAGTACATGCATGCACACACTCGCCCACTTCATTTGGGTAGTCCATGTTTCTTGTCTCACTGGAAAGGCATCACCTTTGCACAGGCAACCTGCAACTCACCTACTGAGGTCTGAATTACAAAATAAGCCATGAAGATGAAATAGCCACTGATCCCTTTGCTCCACTGGACACCAATAAAAGCCGGCTATTTAAAAATCAGATGGAGATGCTAGACAATTCATGTTGTTTGAAGAAAACAAGTAAAAACAATTGGAAAAGAATGGCAGGGTTGATGTACATAGCAAATGTGACTCACCCAACATTTTCCTTGGCCTTTCTCCCAAATTGCTATGCTATAGCTTTTACTTTGCAATCATAATGGCTAAAATCTATCAAAAATCATTTCTGTCCATCAAAACTCTCTGGTTGCAAAGGAGACTTCCAGAATCATCAGTCATCCACTCCCTGTGTGTTACCCTATATACAGCCCTCAGAAGAGCCAGTCCAGACTGGCCCCTCCCCAAATCTTGTCTCTGTCAGTACCGCCTTCAGAACCCTGTTTCTCAGACTACAAACCCAGTGGCCATGTTTGATCCCTTACACAGTGCAGTCTCAAATACTGCTGATCCCTGTTTATTCTTCCCCTGGGCTTCCCTGGGGGCTCAGGGCATCCGCCTGCAATGCAGGAGACGCAGGTTCAATCCCTCGGTTGAGAAGATACCGTGGAAGAGGAAATGGCAACCAACGCCAGTATTTCTTGCCTGGATAATCCCATGGACAGAGGAGCCTGGTGGGCTATAGTCCGTGGGGTTGAAAAAGATTCAGACATGACTTAGCGACTAAACAGCAATTCTTCCCCCCAAAACATTCAGACCTGAACACTTCTCCCAGGTACCATTGCAATAAACTTGCCACAGTTGTTTCCCAACTTGACTTCTATCTCTTCCACCCGCTTCTGAACCACATGCCCTTCCAGTCCACTCTCCATTCAGCAGACAGAATGGTGGGGAAGAAAACTGAATCCAATCAAGTCAGCATCTCTTTCCTAAAAAATGCTCCCATGGGGACCAGGGCTCCTCTCCCCACCAGGTTCCCTCTACTTTTCTCCTTTCCCTCTCTGCTTCAGCTGCACTGGTGATAAGCTCTTCTGCCTCTCAGGGTCTCTGCGCTTGATGCTTTCAGCTTGTAAGCCCCTCCCTGAATCCTAGAAGGTGTCTCTCTCCATTACTCAGTCTCAGCTCTAACTCAACTCATTGGGAGGTTTTCCCTAACTCTACCAGCTAACCTGGATTTCCTACTTCTCCTGGGACTCTCTCCATCCCCACCAGTCACCTTACCCTTTTCTTTTCAGCATAATTCTGACCACTCACTGTCAGCTTATTTGTTTCTGTCCATGTCTTTCTTCCCATGGGAGAAGGTGAACTTGAAGACAGGAATCTTCTGTCTTAACACAGTGTTTTCTCCAATGGAAGCTGGTATATGGTAAGCAGATGTTCTATAGCAAGGAGGTGTTCCATAAACAGTGTTCATCCACCACCACAGTGCTTCCCTCTGAACACCCAGCTGTGGTCAGCTGCTCTGGGTGAGAAAGTTCACCTGATGAAGAAGGGAGCCCTTCTGGGTGAGCCTTCCTTCTTAGCAGAAGAGAGGAAGGTATAATGAGGTGTCACGGTGGGGACCAAAAACTGTATGTGTCTACAGAGTCATCTGCGACCTGCCAGAAGAGACAGCAGCTTACTCCTAGAATCCTACTTATTTTTAAAGTCTGGGTAATATCTGAGTTAAGGATGATGGATCTGGTTTTGAATCCTGAAATAGATGACAATTTCTTCATCTGCAAAGTGGGTGTGATTATGCTATCTCACAGGATTGTAAATGGGTAGGAAAGTTATGACAACCTAGACCGCATATTAAAAAGCAGAGACATCACTTTGCTGACCAAGGTCCATCTAGTCAAAGCTATGGTTTTTCCAGTAGACATGTATGGATGTGAGAGCTGGATCATGAAGAAGGCTGAGTACCAAAGAATTGATGCTTTTGAACTGTGGCGCTGGAGAAGACTTTGAGAGTCCCTTGGACAACAAGGAGATTAAACCAGTCAATCCTAAAGGAAACCAACTCTGAATATTCATTGGAAGGACTGATGCTGAAGCTGAAGCTCCAATACTTTGGCCCTCTAATGCAAAGAGCCAACTCATTGGAAAAGACCCTGATGCTGGGAAAGATTGAAAGCAAAAGGAGAAGTGGGTGACAGAGGATGAGATGGTTGCATGGCATAGTGGACTCAGTGGACTTGATTTTGAGCAAACTCTGGGAGATGGTGAAGCACAGGGAAGCCTGGTATGCTTCAGTCCATGGAGTGGTAAAGAGTGGGACATGATTGAGTGACTGAACAACAACAACAATAAAATACTCAATACAGAGGCTAATTTCTAGCATGTCCTCAATTAAGAAACTCCTATACTCTTCCCCCTTCCCCATCCCACACACAGATGATTGCTTTTGAATTCAATTATTCAATTATATTCAAGGTTAATTAAGCTCAGAACCACCATTTAAAATAGTTTCTATAGGAAATTATATACCTAAACATCCGACTTCCATATAAATGCCTTTTGGAATACAACCTGGTTGCACTTTGAGAATTACTTGTCACGAAAAGTATTTGTGCTTATGTTTTGTTACCAGGCTGCTTCTACGTATACATTTTCTCAAGGTCCTATTTTTCTAGCACTCATCCCATTGTTAAGGAACAATTGACTTGGAGTGTATGTTCACTGTACAAATGGGACAAAGGCAGATGTGTAATTTATTCTATTTTTCTTAGAAACAAGAAACTAAATATAAACAAGAGTAATTCAATTCTGATGAATAGTAATCACTATGCTTTATAATACAACAGAGACAAAAGGGAATACAGAAGAACTTGTTACATTCAAATTGTATCCGAAAGGCTTATGTGATAGGCTGTGAAGGACCATTACATCCTCATTTATTCTACTTTCTGCTATTGACTCTGTTTTTTGTTAGTGAGACGTTCTTGCCTGTGAAAGCTGCTTTAATCTTGGAGACAAACAGTTAAAAAGGATGAAGCATGCAATTGAATTTTTCCATTTTACGATTTTGATTTCTTAATTATATCTTTTAGTTACGTGAAAATGTTCAAAGCATAGATCTTATCAATACAATTATTGGCTGCCTCAAGAAAACAATTCAAGACCAACAGAGTGCAAATTGAGTTTACCAAAAACAAAGCAAAAATGAAAACAAAAATCCTAACAGAAGGTGTTTTCTCAGGAAGATTCTATTTTGTCATACTATTCAGAGAGCATGTCTTTTTATTGACATATATGTGAATAAATATATTTCTTTATATTGAGAGTAAAATATGTCTACCATATGACATTTAAAATAATAATGTTTTAACAAAATTGTTATTGTATTTTCTTCTTATTCAGAGTAGCTGAATAATTTACCTTCTAGTCCCTTGATGAACTCTTCTACCACCCAGCTTGCACTCTTTACATGGGAGATTTCCTGAAAGAAATTTATCTGAACTAACCTAATAATTATTTTATGGCTTACTGTAACACAGTGTACTTTTGATTTGAAATAAACCCTATGATCTTATTACAATCTTACAATTGTCCAATTATAGGGTTTTGCATAGTTTATTTCATGATGACAGCATAAACTTATTAAAAAATTGAAGCATAAACTAAGAACAGAAAATGATCATGTGACTATAATGAGTCTCTTTCATGATATAAATACATATCAAACTTGGAGCTAAATCTATTTATCAAATGGAGGAACAAAAGCAAACCCACTATGAATATTTCTAAGTTTTCTAAATCTCATCTGGGGACTCTGCTGAACCTTCTAAATTACTTATATTAAAAAATATTCTGTCCTCTGAGAGCCAACAGACAAAAATTTTAATTATATGTTTTGCTCTTTGCATATAAGTAATTAGTTTTCTTTATAGGAGTTCAGTTAGAAAATTTTACAGATAAGTAATGACAAGAAAATTATTAGACTAGATCACCTTTAAATAAACGCCTTCAAAATTTGTGGCGTGAGACACAACGAAGTATAGGAAGTAAAAGAGTTTCTTATTTTTAATGCCTCCTGGCTCAAATGCAAGACACAGGTATAGATTCATGGTAATTCTTATGACTGCTTTGAGGAGTCACAAATGGCTGTGTTTCTGAAATCAGTTCATTAGTTTATCTAATTTATTATGTCCATCCAGAAATTCCTTGCCACAGCAGAAACAGCAAAGCTGTTCTTTCATATTTAACTACTAATTAATTAGTGAGAATTCAAGTTGCTCACTATTACTAGAACAGCAATATAGTTTTTATGTTCAATAAGCTACATCATCTAATATTTCAAAGAAAGATGCTATTTAAGTGGGTAAGTCCAAGCTTATTGCAAAGTATACTGACCCTTTAATAGGAACATAATGAGCGAAGTTAGCATCTGTACCTCCAAAATAAAAATGTAACATCAACATGCCTATTAACAAAATGAGAAAAAATCTAATTAAAGCAAATTAGCCTAATGTGCACAGGCTGGATAAGACAGATTACTTCTAAAAATCCGAGAAGATAATGGTACCCATATGGGATATGTTTTTGGCATTTTTCATATAAATTGGACAGTTTTAGAGGATAAATATGGTACAAAAGTCCTTACAGGCAATTATGTCTTTACAATGCTGGTGGCTGACATCATAAAAGTATAATTTTAATTGCTATTAATTGCATTAAGTCTAGCCTTATTGAATACTTAATGCCATTTCTGACAGTAGTGCTAATTTATATACTTTAATGAAGCTTCATGGTAGAAGTTTGGAATTATAGAGCTACTTAAACTATGTCTTAAATAGTACATTTTATCTGTCAAGAAGTTTTAGATATAAAAACATTCACTGGATATTTTTCCTTCAAAAACAGGTTTGCATTTCTCATGCTTTTTTTGAGTGTCTGTGATAAAGTGATGTGCCAGTTTTTTGTTTTTTTTCTGTAAGGTAATTTTTGAAAAAACGCTTTTAGCCGTGTTTACTACACATTTAAAACAGCTGCTGACTCTCCAATGAGTTAGGTATTTAAACACATCTGATTAAAAAAAAATTCAAAATTATTAGCTTGCAAAATTTAGCTGCCATCATTCCATGCATCTAATCTGCTTCAGAAGAAAGTAGTCATTTATAGCATATAAAAGGTAAAGAGACACAGAGTAAATAATAAATATCATAAAAGGCAGAAGCATTTTTGAATAAAGCAACAAGATAAATAGCTCTATCAACATTACATTTATCAGTTGGCATTTGTAGTAATTCTTCTAGCACTACTAGTTACCGGAGGTCTCTGCTGTTAGTGTGATTTGCATTATTAAATTATGAGAAATTCATTCATCTCAATCAGTGCTAGTTTCAATATTTGTGAATTAGTAATCTGCCTGGATGCCCTAATGGAAGAATGCATCCATTATTGCTGTTTCAATTTGTTTTCATGTTCGTTGACTAAAAACACACCATTGGAAATGGTAAAAACACCATACAGGAGGGCAATTGAGTGCAAGAGAAATCTTTGCTTTTAGATACTGAGACTTTTGGTAAACTCTAGCCTGTTATTTCTGCTCAGAAAGGCATGGTTAATAAAGTGAACGAGCACAAATGTCAGGTAAAATATGCCATGTACTTTTATATGCCCTATTGATTTTTCCTATAATTAAAGTGATGAACACACACTGTTTGGTAATAATGAAGCTAGATCTCCTTTTGAGAATTTTTTAAAGGTTTAGCAAAGTCAGTTTCAGCCTGTCGCCTTTTGGTAAAATATCTTTGCTCAGATCTCCCTAGAGATAACTAAGTAAAAGGCAGGATTGTGAGGGGAAAAGACCGAGAATTTTAGAAGTCTATAAAAGTTTCAATTTCCTTAGGTTCGGCATCCATTGTCTGTGAAAATAGAGCTTGGGCTAAGATTTCTGGAAACAGACATCTGTCTTTCCATCACAGCATCATGGCTGCCAACAGTCATACCTTCAACACTGCCCTGTCCCTTGCTATCCTTGGCCTAACTTTGAAGGCTGTTCTAGAGTTCAGTCTCTTTATTCACCCTTTCATGCTGAGAATGTCAACCAATTAGTGCTACTTTATGTAATGCTTTTCATGAGACTGACACTGGTCCATAAGGAATTAGACTGAGACCACCAACCCATTTCGCATGGGCCAATGAGTAGCCATTGGATGGTGACAACTTTTGATCACAACCTGCGTTTGGGTTCAAACCAATTACTTAACTGCGACAGCTTCCATACCACCCGATTAGGCCTGTGTGCCATTCACGGACCCCGATTAATTAAAACAACAACTAGGCGGAAACCTTTTACATAACTTATTTCCACTGCTCTGCTCACCGTGACCACTGAAATGGAAAAAGCAAGCTAGGGGAATCAATATTGAAGCCGAGAGTCAACACCCATTTGCTAGGAAAAGAGGAAAAGGATCAGTCTACACTGAAAGATACGAAGAAAATAGCATCTCAATTTTTTTAAAGAAGAAATTAGAGCAGGAGTTTTTTTTTTTAATGTGAAAAAAAAATTTGTGGAATAGTTCATTCAATATATGTGTCCTTTTGCCTTAAAATTATTTCTTAATCATGAAAGTAAATCATGCTAAATGCTGCATTCTTATAAATTACAGAGAAGTCTCCCTAATAACTTAAAATTCCACCACAGAGATAATAAACTACTGTTAGCAGTCAGCTGAATATCCTTTTTGTTCATTTATATGCACTTCTACCGCATGGAATCAGTCGCTTTCTACTGCTCTGTTGTCTGTTTAGAAAATATTTTGTGAACCTGTTTTCTTTCAATAATGCTATGTCATAATTCAGATATTTTGCTTTCTTTCCTTCCGTTCTTTCAAACTGTCTGATTGGCTCTCTATGGCAAGGAGGTGGGAAGTGCTGTGGCTGAATGTTGATGTTTATTTGTTATTATGAGTTTTTAATTTTCAGGTTCCTTTAGTTGTAAACTTCAGGGAGTAGGCTGTGGGTGGGCTTCTGCGAGCAGTAGCGATCCATTCATAATGGCCCCTTGCCTGCTGCTTATGATTATACAAAGGGGAACCCCAGTTCAGTGGGATTTCACATGCAATTCTCCCCTGTGGCTTTAGAGTGGTTCTGCGTCACTCCTGTAGAATCAAATATCTTGACTCAGAACAGTAATCTTTTCAGGTTCAAAGACATATGGCTCTGGTTTCTGCAAATCTGTTGGCTGAAATATGCTGTTCATCTGTGAGACCTGATTGAGGATACTGGATTGCTATTCAAGGAATTAAAAAAAAAAATAACTCAAGTCAGGGAAACTCAGAATGACATACACAGTTTAAGAGTATTTCTAAGATTTTTAAGAATTCTAAGATATATAAGCATATTTATTAAATAATTGTATACATGTGGTTTATTCATGGTCACTCTGAATTGGCTTGTATTGTGCCAGTGGGTCCATGGCTGTACATCCAAGAATCCTTAGGTTTCTTTATCATTTATAATGTATGATGAGGTTGGATGAAGCCTAAAGAATATACTTTAAAATTATCTTTAATAGAATATACACTATTATGGAGGAAATATGTAGAAGCTTAGAAGAATCTGCCTTTTTTTGGTTGTTTACCACTGTGCACTTCATGCTAAAGAAGATATTTGCATGTGTAATAAGTAGAGGTTACAAAACCCCTGATTAGACTCTGAAAATACTGATAATTTGGCAATGAATTATTTTTATACATATAATAAAGCAAAAATATTCCTACATATGCCTCAGCTAGCCTAGTTTTAGCAAGTGCACTACTATAATTGAAACTAATAATGTTTCACAAATACTGTTTATCTCTGTATCATATTAGATCTAATTAAGTCCAACCTGCTCCTCAATTATTCCAATCACTTATTTGTTGATTTTCTTTTTAGATGTATGTACTACAAGATAAACCTTGATGGGACAGATCATGTATGCCTTAGGTCTCAGAACATTCTGGCAGCTTAATACCAATAGCTGAATTCAAGTAGACTGATTATTGCTAATAAGCAGGATAAGCTAACATGAACTGATTGATGGCGTGGTAGTCCTCTCATTTAGTGTTCACAGACAACCAGTTTGACTCAACATTAATCTATTTATGTCCACAATCATCTAAAACTTAGTCAGGGGAAATTAAAAGAAAGAAAGCTGATTAAAGTCAGATGCCATAAGTGATTTTAAGATTCGCGCATACTACTGGCATATTGGAATCATCCTTTTGAAAACTCTTAGTCTAGGTGGCGTTATAGACACATTAGAGAAAAAGTCTAAAGATCTGTCAGCAGCTTGTAAACCAGTATTTATAAACCAGCTTGTAACCAATCCACACTTGCTAATAGGTACTTCATTCTTACTACTTCACTCTTTATGCCTAGGCTGAGAGGTACACCTTTTGGCCAACAGCTGAAGCAAACTTTCCTCCAAATATAGTTTCATGAAAATGACATCTGCACCCTCCTTCCATTTCTTTTTGTGCCTTAGGACACAGAGCTGTTTTCTCTGGGTTTCAGTACAGTTGCCTTTCCTTGGAAACTGTCTTCTTGGGGCAGGGCCTGCCACCCTCAGTGGTCTACTTCATTGTGATCTCCTTGAGGGCATGATCATAATCTCCGCGAGTCATGAACCAGGACATAAATAGCTTCCAGTAAATTCTATTAAATTAATAAACAAATGAGTGAGATCTGTGATCTTTAGGTCAGGATTTGGATTTAGAATCTCAAAAAAAGAAAGTAAAGCAAAGATGTCCTAATCACTACAGGGGAGGTCTTCATTGAGCAGGAAATGATGACTAGTGATATGTCCAGTCCTAGGATACTGATACCCTGGGGCATGGAGAGGTGTGTCTGGTACTTTGATTTAGTATTGATCAACTTACCCCAACTTCCTCAAGAGTGGGCACTAAAAACAATAAGAGCAGACTCCCTTTCGGATGCTTAATAAATAATTATATTTATGGTAATAAAAATAGAGTTGTGTGACCTTGGGCAAGTTAGTTAACTCATCTGTATTTCAGTTTCTTCATTAGCTGGGAGTAATTAGGATACTATTTTAGAAGGCGATTCTGAGGTTTAAGTGAATATATCTAATACATTATGCAAAATATCTAGAAGAGTGCTTGGTACTTAATCAGATTAGATTTATGTTCGATACTGTTATCATCATCCCATCACCACCACCACCACCATCATCATTCTCATCGTCATCAACTGTAAGAGAAATGGTGGTCATAAAGACAATTGCATTAGTCCTGGCTTGCATCTTTACCAACTGGTCGTTGAAGACAGCATTAAGCAAAGTCAGAGGGAAGCAGAAAGGCTGTTGACACTGAATTAAAGCCCCAAATGGGTGAATAACTGCAGCTTAGTGGAGGATTAGCAAAAGTGATAGGAAAGGGGTTAGTTACTAGGAGAGGATGATGATTAAAAATGGAAGGATTAAAGGTGATATGTTATATTGTGTGGAGAGAACTAGGCTATCATAATGATGGCACAGCAGGAAATATGATACAGGCAAAATAAAATAAAGCGAAAGGAATTAGAGAACATTAGGAAGTTCAAGAAGTAAAAAGATATGATAGTGAAGGAAGGCATTTGATGAAATGAGATAGGAAGACTGCAGAAATACCCGGGGCATGAGGACAAGAAGCAAGGGAGAGATCCTATTTCTTTTGGAAATTGGGCTGGGAGTTTTAATTTCTTTTGACTCTCATTTTTTAAAAATCCATTTCCTTGTTTAACCCCCTACCCCATTTAATTACTAACCTACTCATGTTTCCATTTCTAGCTCTCCCCTTTGTCTTCCTCCAGCTCAGCATCCTTCTCTAGTCTCTCCAATGATATCACTCTGCTCTCCTCCCACATTTGGGTACCAATGCCTTAACCCAAGAGCTCCTCCTCCTTATTACATTTGCTTGAACACTGTCACTCATCCTGAGGGAAATATATATATGTATATTTATTTATTTATATAAACATATATATATATTTTGCTCAGCACCATTAAGCCAAAGGGAAGCAGAAATGTGCACTTCAGCTATGACATTTTCCTTATGCTGTTGTCTGACAGAAATCTAGAAAAATAACTAAACCAAAAGGTGATTCTGCCAGAGTTCTGCATTTTAAATGGCAAATTGAAGGACAACGTGCTGGATGCATATTTATAGAGTGGGTTTCTAGTTCTTTAGGTTTCAGTTGCAAACGGGGACCAAGTGGATCCAGCAAATAATGGTCAAGGCTGTGTAAAAGGATTTTCAACCAGAGAAACTGGGAAGCACAATTTCTTTGAATTTGTGTGAAACTGAGAAAAAGATTATTTAGCCCCACAGTCAGGTGTAGTGCACGATGCAGAGGGGGGGCGGCCTTTCATGTCTCCCTCAGGGGCGCTTGTTGGTTTTTTTTTCTCTTCTCATCAGATTCCCTTACACAATTGCAAAGGAAGCTTTGTTCACGTTTCCTGATTGCCAGGGGTTTGGGACATTGCAAAGAGCAGGACATTTGGAGTCACACAGCCTAGATTCCATTCCCATCTTAGCCATTTACTAACTCCATGACCTTGGAAAGATGGGGGCATGGTCAGAGGAGTAGATTGAGGTCAATAGCAAAACAGTCAACACCAGAAGGGAACCAGGTTTTGGCCAGAATTTGACAAGTTTTGTTTTGGGATGAGTTGGTTTTGAAATTCTGTTGGGACTTCAAGGAAGATGTATTATAATCAGAGACATGAATTTAGAGCATTGAAATTCTTTGAAAAAACTTTGGAAGAAATGACATATATTCATTTTTTCATCTTTGCACCATAACTGCTGTTCATATTTCAGTGAATATCTTTATAGCACCTATTCCATATTTCCCACTAAATAATATGTAATGAACACATTTTTGTGTCTACAGATATATCAATATATCTATACCATCATTTAATGATTGCATATACCTCACGTTCTCTATTAATCCTTTGGTGAGTATGATCCCCAAGAAAACATATAGAGGGAGGACATGTGTGATAGGAGAAAGGAGAGGGAATGTGGAGGAGGGTGGGAAGAAGAGGTGTTTGGAACAAGATGGGAAAGTGGACATCCCATGGTGTTTGTTGTAGATTTGACAAATGGAAGTTTGGGATTACAGGGACTCATACCATAGAAAACCTCCACTGGATTTTGAGATGAGGGTGTTTCCCAGAAAACAGATGAGGTTGGGGCTGGGAACAAATGAGCTCCTAAAATGTTGGCAAGTCACAAAACAGAGCTGAAACTCTTGGAAGAGACTAAACTTGATAGAGAAGCGGGATATGGATGAAGCAACATAGTGGGGGTTGCAGGATGAAGCAGGGTGGAAGATGAAATGGAAAAGTTGACCTCTGGAAGCAGTGGGGATATTCTGTCCTTTGAGAGAGAAAGGAAGAAGTGAGTTGAAACAATTTTTGAAGTGCAGCAGAGGCAAGATGAAGGAAATCTGGTGCCTTTATCTTGTCAGTGGACAGAAGAGGCTGACAGAGATTGGCTGAGTGGAAGAGCCACATTGGAAAATATTTTAGGCAATCAACAGAAATCCAAACCAGTGGTCATCCAGCCAGTCAGATGAATTTGTAACCCATCTAATTGGTGCATTCTGGCTTTGACTAGAGGGAAGATCCCTTGGAGGAGGAAATGGCAACCCACTCTAGTATCCTTGGCTGGACATTTCCATGGACAGAGTAGCTACAGTCCATGGGGTCACAAAGTATGACATGACTGAGTGTGCAGTGTACACGTGTGCGTGCGCGCGCGCGCACACACACACACACAAGTGGCTTTTGCCAAGTATTTGGGTAGAGTCTGAACTATGGGCTTTGCCTTAGATTGAGGCATATGAAAAATGCATAAAGGAGAAAAGCAGGTAATTAGAAATAGGTGAGGAAAGAGAAAAGGTGACCTTAACTAGAAGAACAATAAAAGTATTGAATTATAGGATGCACTTGCTTTAAAAGCAACCATGATATCAAACTCAAAAGGTATAAACAGATAAATGATGAAGTATATTCACATTGGGCTTCCCAGGTGGCTCAGTGGTAAAGATCCCACCTGCCAATGTAGGAGACGGGGTTGGATCACTGAGTCAGGAAGAGCCTCTGAAGAAGGAAATGACAACCCACTCCAGTATTCTTGCCTGGGAAATCCCATAGAGGAGGGCTACAGTCCATGAGGTCACAAAGAGTTGGACATTACTTAGTAACTGAGCATGCATGCACACGCACGTATGCATGCATGTACATTATTTGCATTACAGAATAAAAAGATTCTTTGTGTTATGGAAAAATCCAACCCTGTTTTCTCTCTTATCCTCATTGTTTATTTAAAATAAAATACAATCGTCTGGAAAAAAATTTGATTTGCAAGCATTTTTTTGAGACAGACCTCTCCTATTGTTCTGTTTATGTAGAAATTAAAGCAAGTTATCATGCGTATATTTAGGACTTAGTTGATCATCAGTTTCTTTGCCGGCTCTGCACATGTGGTTTTCTGCGAGCTGTTTAAACCTTGATCTATTCTCCTCATTCATAAAACCAAGAGAATAATCTGTGCTTATTTCAGAGATGGAGATTATTTTACCTAGTGATGATTAATGACCTGATATCAGTAAATCAGTCTCAGCTTCTTGCAGATAAAAAGTACATGTCCTGAGATTCCCATATTAGTTCATTGTCTTTCCTCCATGGGAACCTTAGATTATTTGCTCCAATAAAAGCTTGGGATGTTTCCAGAGGGTATGTGATATACTAGGGGCATGGAATTTTATAACGTGCTTGATTTTTTTTTTCTTTTATGAATGCTACCATGTAAAATGATGCAATTATAAAGATTCTTTTACTGTAGTGAAAAATTTTCGAAGCAGCAAAGTACATGTTTCATGTATTAAGATATTGTTACACTTGTGAAAGAAATGAGCCACAATACGAGTGAAAAATGAAGACACATAAGAATGAATGAGCATTTCCCCTTTCTTTTCTCTCTTTCCTTTTTTTTTTTTTAAAGATTGTATCTGATGTCTTCCCATTAGCAGCAGTTACTATTGGCCGGTGCAACAATTATTGAGTGTTCCTTTCTTTTTTTTCCCCCCAGAATAATTCTATTTCTCTGTACTGTTTATAAGGCTTTTCCTTAATCGTTATCTCTAGTGAATTATTTTTACTTTCACACAGCAGTGTATACATTAAAGTCAAAATTATTTCTTTGCTTTAAAGGCACCCACACACCACTTAAAAAAAAAAAAAACAAACCAGAAAGTAAGCCATAAAAAGCCTATGAGATTTTGGCATTTCTTTAAAATTTATGCCTCAGTGTATTAATATAATAGTGATGCCAAATATTGTTACTCCACAATTTATTAGAGGTTACTTGGCTATAGGACATGCTACTCTGAGCCTTTGACTTTAGGTTAACAGGCAAACATACAGTCCACAATCCTTTGCAAAAAGTCCTTTTTCTTTTCAAATACCCAATAAACTGGAACACATGTATATACACAATGTGAACAAATAACTCTGAATTCATGATTCAAAGCAAGCTAGAACAACTCAAGACTTTTAGGGAGGAAAAAGGAAGTCACTTTTTCTTTTTGGATGCAAATTTCTAAAAATCCATGAAACAGAAAATAACAGCATCCCTGCCCTTATTTACTTTCAAGGGTTATTATAGGCATATGTTTCCTATAAATTGCTTTGGATTTCATGGCCAAAGGAACATGCAAATATGATTCGGGCTCCAATAATTTTGGTGCATACATTTATTTACTCGTGTCTGTGTTAAATACAACATGTGAGTCACAGAGTACGTCCAAATGAGAGAATGGTGGCCCAGGGGCTGTCAGGAGTGAAGTGGTGCTGGGTAACTGTTCTGAGATCAGAGGAAAATGCAAAGAACCGAGGAGGATTAAAGACACTCCAGGAAGCTTTAGGAGTCCCTTAGAAAAAAGGGACAGAGAGAGAAGTGGGGGTGGGAAGAATGAAAGTAGCAACGGGAAGCATTATTCCATTGCCAAAAAAACAGAATCCCACTCACAATATACGTAAGAATTTATTCTCATAAGGACAACGATAATCAGAGTGAAAAAATGATTTCTCTTTTCAAGAGGGAGAGGTCAAGGGCGCGTCTTATCACATTTTAAAAACACTTTGTTGTCTCTTTCTTTTTTTGACTGCACAGATACAGAGTACAAAGATTTAGGATTTTGAGAGTTCATTATGTTAAAACCGAATTCAACTGTGTTGTATTTCTGCGTAACATTTTATTTTAAAGTAGATTTAAAGAATCAACATTATCTTAGCTGGAAAAAAATCAATCCCAGTGGATATAAGACTAGTACATGGAAACAGAATATTGTCTAGGAAATATAGATGACACGTAACAGAAAATGATTAAAAAAAATGGAATCTTCTAACATTACCTCTGCTTATATTCATAACTGTACTTGGTCTTTTGAAAAGGTCTAATAAACTTTGACCTAAATAGGGAACCAAAATTTAATATGGAATTTATATATATATATAAATAAAAAAGTTATATGACTTAGCAACCCCAGAGATTTTAAGCAAATGGATACGATATTAATAAAGTTGCCCACACATTTCTATTGTGGAGACAGAAGATGTTGATTGTGGATATAACCACTTGAGATGTATAAGCAATTATACACTAAACCTTAGATTTCAGTCATTCTGGGAAAGGATATGATTATCCTGGCAGTTAGAACTATCTTCCATGTGTATCCTATACAATCTCAAATTCTATCATTGTTTATTAGTATCCCTGCTGTAGGTCATAAGATCTTTTCGTGTGAGAGTTCCCTCTCTATAATACTGTCCACGGTGCTGAGGATGTAACATTCAGGAGGAACAACAACAAAAATGAATACCTACGCAGATGCTTCTGTCAACATTAGAGTATTCCTGAAAATGTATGCCGACACGCGGGTTGAAAATAATTTGGCATTGATTCATGTGTGAATATCTTCCTATTCTTCTATTCTTCATTAAACAGGACTGTGTTAAAGTGTTCTGGCATGCTGAGAGGTAAAATACAAACATTCGCACAAATCCACAGCATGACCTATTCCAGAGATGAAATAAAGACTGATTTCCAAATCTACAAGTTTCTCGCCATCACTCCAACCCTATAGCCCTCAAACCTTTGGGTAAAAAAGGTGAAACCAAAATAAAGTCATTAGCTTTGGCAAATCAAAGGATCTCTGTTTATTTCTTGCAACCATCTTTTCTTTCAGGACCTGGAAAACAGATCACCAAAGGAAAATGCGGCAGTAGGTGCATACTTTTTTAAATGAAAGAAATTGCTCCCCAGAACTTTTCAATAAGAGAAAGCATGTGACCTCCTTTCTGGGAGACCCCAGTACAGTAAACAATTGAATCCATATTCAGCCAGATGCTTCCAGCGTGTAAATTACTCCCAGGGTAAATGTTAGGCACTTCTGGAGCCGCGTTAACTCTTTCAGGCTTCGAGTATGCAATTTACTAAATTACTGCTGCCTGTACTTAATGGGGCTCTGGGGACTGAAAAAGATTAATGCAGTTCTAGAAGTGCCAAAGTTCCTCTTGGGGAGAGCATCTGACTGAAGGGAAGGGCTTGCGTCTCATCCTTCTTTGTAAAAGGAGTTATTCTTTGAATTTCTTTAAAGTTACCTGCCTTTTCAATATTGCACATTCCGTCCCCAAAATGTACAGTATATGCTAAGAACCTGGGATTCTTTTTTCTTCTCTATTGGAGAAAAGGTTTATTTTTGGAAAAGTTTTCACTGACCCTTTTCTCTGGGCGGGAAAAAAAAAATCACAGTAGCTATTAGTTCTTGTTTAACGTGGTCTTTTGTTTTGTTGGAGCAATGGACTTCATTCTGCTTAATCGCTTCTCTGAAGTCATCCCTTATGCTTTTCCTATTACTTCTCTGATAGCTGCCTTCTTTCATTCCTATTGTTTTCCCGTCTGCTCCCATTGATGTGACATCTACATGACCACAGGGCTTGATCGATCTCTCCCAGTTCATGGTCTCCTGTGGGTATGACCTCCAGACAGCCGGCCACCTCCCTCTTTATATCACCTCAAATTCAATCCAAGTCTATAGGTTAGCTGAAGTGGGGTGTCTCACCACCAGTTTGGGACATAATGAAAACATATGATGCCCATCTCCTGGATCAATTCATGACATCTTTTCTTCTCCAGCCACGGCATCAGTCAGCAGCCTGGAGTAGCTACCACTCTGATGATAATATGAAAACTTTCCATTCCTCATAAAGCCAGCGGGTTTATGATGCATTCCTTTTTCCCCTTTTTTTCTTCACCTATCTTTGTGATAGTCTCTTGTGAATGCTCCTGCTCCTTTTTATTCTGTGTCACTATGGACTGTTTTTATTAACTCTCCTTTTATGCCTGATGATAAATTCTTATTTTGCTTGCCCATTTTTCCAAAAACCTACCAAAGCCCAACTTCCACCTGACTACATGAAAGTCATTTAGTACTTCTTCTTTTCTTTTTAGATGAAAAATTTGTTTCTCTACACATCTACTCAGAACACACACACAGACACAGACATATACATATATTTAATATTTTCTTATTTATTTGGCTGCCTTGAGTCTTAATTGTGGCATGAAGGATCTTTCTTTGGGGCATGGGCTCAGTACTTACAGAGAGCAGGCTTAGTTGCTCTGAGGTGTGTGGGGTCCTAGTTCCCTGTCAAGGGACTGAACCCATGGCCCCAGTACTGGAAGACATATTCTTAACCACTGGACCATCGGGGAAGTCCCCAGAAATATATTTTTAAAAAATCAAATATAATATTCATATAGTCTACCTATGGCCTTTTGTTTTTAGTACTTGTATGTTTTGGTATTGATATATTTGAATAGTCATGTTGACCAGTATTATACAAATTTTTAAGGTACAGAGATGGTATCTGCTGCTATTGTATAATCGCTAAATAACTCTTTGGTGACCCCATGGAATATGTAGCCTGCCAGGCTCCTCTGTCCATGGAATTTCCCTGGCAAAAATACTGGAGTGGGTTGCCATTTTCCTTCTCCAGGAGACCTTCCTGACCAAGGACTGAACCTATGTCTCCTGCGTTGTAGGAAGATTCTTTACCTCTGAGCAACTGGAGAAGTCCATTAGGGGCAGTAGAAAGCCTAAAGCAGTTAGCTTACCTAGGGAGAAGCTGGTGCTAAACTGTATACAGAGCCTGTGAGGAAGACAGCACAGTGTACCAGCTCTAATAATAAAAGAACACTTCAGGAAGAGATTTGGGACTTCTGAGTGAGATTTGGATGGGCAGCAGAGATCATTAAAGGAGACAAGAGCAGTCTGAGGAGGAAAGGAATGGAGTGAAATTAGTCTTGTACACCCCAGAGCACTGGGGCTATGGGCTTCCTCTATACAATGATGGGACATGCTCAGCATCTGTCAATTCTTGTCTTGTTTCTCCATGTTTCTTGAAATAACCATTTAATGCTTAGTTCAGTAGATTTCTCTTGAGTATATATAATTCCTTAGAAGAGAAATAATTTTGAAAGAAAAAAGATAAGGGTAAGTTCCAGGATTTTTTGAAGAAGAGAGCCCAAATCCAATGTTGCCTTATATCACAGTAAAGGAATTTCCCTACTTAATTCAATGTCAACATGTTCATTTGTTAATTCAATGTCAACATGTTCGTTTGTGTTCTAGTTATTGTTAAATGGCTAGTGGGTATTTTGGGTTTAAAAATTAGAAACTTGATATCTAGACAAAGAGCTGTGATTTTTAAGATTACAAGACAATGTAAATAAGGTGATTTGGCCCAACTTTACCATTTATTAAACATCCTACATGAGATTATGGTGCATGGAGCTATTAGACTGAACATATGAAATTGCCACAATTCAACCATTTTTGATCTCCTCCAAACTGCAATTTCATATGGTTCAGCCTAGCCATTTCAAATAAACATGCTGGGTACTTATTTTATAGCTGCAGCTTTCTTCCAGCTTTGGCCTGGACTGCCCTTCCAGACCCCATTTCCCAGGTGACCTAGGGCCTTGGAGGAGGAAGTTTCCATGTGAGAGAGAGATGAGTTACCCAGGACACAACCACAGCTTTCGAGGAGGTATGCATGCCCCTGGAGAAAACCATCATCTATCTGAGAGAGAACCTGACCAACATACACAGATACCAAGTTATGCTGGAGATTAAAACACTGCCTTTTATGTTGGGAAACTGACACCCCCACATCCCCCATTGTTAAATGCAAGAGTTGGTTCTTAAAGCCAAAAAATTGGCAGTCTTTAGGGTGAAGCTAGTAAGTCAGACCTGGGACCTCCAGGAAAAATGCTTTCTAGCTTCTGTTTGTGGCCAAGCAACTTTCTTCAAGAAGAAGCTTTCAATCTACCCGACTTTCTTGGTAACTAGTGGACTGGCTATCCCCACAGCAGCTTTCCAGGTGGCTCGGTGGTAAAGAATTTGCCTGAGATACAGATCAGGCAGGACATGCAAGAGATGAGAGTTTGGTCCCTGGGTTGAGAAGATCCCCTGGAGTAGGAAATGGCAACCCATTACAGTATTTTTACCTGGGAAATTCCATGGACAGAGGAGCCTGGCTGGCTACAGTCCATGGTGTCACAAAGAGTTGCGCGCTATGGAGCGTGCCCACACACACACACACACACATATTCCCAGAGAACCTCAAGCTTACCTATCAGTAAACTCATCATGTGGGCTGTGCCCAAAATGGAAAAAGAAGAGAAAAAGGAGACATTGACCCTTTCAGCTTGAATTCTGCATCAGTCACGTTCAGCCGCGTGGTATAGAACAAGTCAGGGTTTCCCTGGTGGCTCAGATGGTAAAGAATCTGCCTGCAATGCAGGAGACCCGGGTTTAATCCCTGGGTCAGGAAGATTCCCCTGGAGAAGGAAATAGCAACCCACTCCAGTATTCTTGCCTGGTGACTTCCACAGACAGAGGAGCCTGGCTACTACAGTCCATGGGGTCGCAAAGGGTAGGATAAGACTGAGTGACTAAACAGATGTATATGCACATAAGACAAGTCAGCTGACATCACTGAGCCTGCTTTCTTAGAAGGTACCATCCATCATGTCTGGCTCGCAGGTTGCAGGGCTGACAGCAGAGGTGTGAGAGCTCTGTGTATACTGTACATCGTTCGGGGGCTGTGCCAATGCTGACCATCATCACATGGCCCAGAGCCTGAGAAACAACCCGGGCCCCACACAAGCATCTCTAGTCCGTCCAAACCTCTCTGGACTCTGGACTCTGAGAGAGCTACCTGGCTAGGATAAAGCTTTTACCACCCTGCTCGGATTTCCACTCTCTATATACTTGACTTTTTCCTTTCTATAAAGGGTTTTACTTCAGCCATAATTTTTTTCTACTTTAGAAAGCCAATAAGAATTAATCAATCAATAATTGCATTGATGGGGAAAAAACTAATAAAAGTAGAACCATAACAGGACTTGAACTTAATAACTTTGAAATATAAAGGTGAGGCTTTATCCATGGGAATTTACAGATATTATTTGGTCACCAGATGGCTTTCATATTTCTTCATTACTGCAATACAAACATAAGAAATACGGAGGAAAAAACTCTATATAAGTGCTATAAATTTCATGCTCAATTCCCTAGTCCCTACCATGGTAGACATCCAAGGAATGTTTTTTATAAAATCAGGCTTAATTTAGTGTATATTTTGCTTCTTCAACAAAAAATGTGGGATAGTTAAGTTTAAGAAAATATTTGCACTATTTCTCTTTTAGCAAATAAGATAACTATCATGTCTTTTTTTTTTTTTTTAACTTGCTGAAGTAATCTACAGTTTTCAAAGTCTCCCCACTGCCAAATAATAAATTTTGTAACCCTTCACTCATGGTATTCTTCTCATAGGTCTTAGGTCCTTTTACACAGAAAGAGGGAACACGATTCATGCTTCCCTCTGCTATTTCTGGTCCTTTATTTCCTACTTTCCTATGTTCAGATAGGAGGTGTCCTTTTGCTTTTTAATTCCCACTGGACCCCTCCATATAGGCTTTCCATTCTTTCTTCTCTTTTAAAAAGACAAAGTGGTCAGTAAATTTCCTTTACCTCTTTAAAAACACCTGTCAAAATTGATCCTTCATTTCTGATCTAGCTCTTTCAAACCCTGGTTCTGCCAATAACTCATTGCGAGAACTTGGGCATATCATTGGCCTTCTCTAGCCTGGGTTTCCTTCTTGTATTGAAACAATTCAAGGAGATAATGCCACAGGGCCCTTCCAGTCCCAAACGTTTATGAGTTTGTTTTCATTGGTTTCATTTTCGTTTTCAGCTGCTCTAAAAAGACTCACGCCCTCCACTCTGCCGGATTACTCCTCCAGTCTACACTGCTGTCATCTGTGCTCACAGATCTTGGCAAAGTGATGTCTTTCCTTTTTAATGTTGTTTAGGTCTGTCATAGCTTTCCTTCCAAGGAGCAAGTGTCTTTTTAATTTCATGGCTACAGTCTTATGAACATCATACTGTCCTAATTCTGATTACTTATTTCAGTGTGAACTTTAAACGGATATCCCTGGGCATCCTACCCTTGATGGTAAGAGTCCAGAAGGAAAGGATCAGGCCTAGGAGAGACAGGAGAGAAAGAAAATCCTTTTTCTTCTTAGTTGCCCTGGAACATTTATATCAAGTACTCTCTTTTCTGAGAAATAGACCCTAATAAAGCCAGCCTGTCCCACCCTAGACTCAGGTGCCTTGGGCCCTCTGAGGATTCTCTTGTACTTTTTTTTTCACAGTTAAATGATACTTTATCCTCTCAAAACTTCATTTTCTATTTAGTAAAACATATTTAATGCAGCCTTTCAAAACCGTCTCTCCATTTTTTCCAAATGATCAATTCCTCTAATTGATTTAATTAATCTGTGCTAATGATCAGGAAAGAGTCACATTCACTGTGATCTGATAGAAACAGGATGGGCTTTGAATGCAGAACATCTTAGGTTCAAATCCTCTCTCTGCTGGAGAAGTGTAACTTGTAGCCAGTTTACTGAATTAACAGGTAAGGTTAGAGTGTTTGTTATCTACCAGGGTTTTCACAGAACCTGAAAAATAATTCATTAACTTTTTTTAAGAGTCTTAATTTATCTAATCCTTATAATCATCCTAGGGACAGATACTTCTGCCATTTAACAGCTGAGGAATCTGAGGAACAGAGAAGCAGAATACCTGTAGGAGACTGCAGAGCTATTTAAGAAGCAGAATGGGAATTCAAAGCCAGACCATGCAGTTCATGCCCTAAAGCAAGGGTCCCCAATCTCTGGGGTCTAATGCCTGATGAACTGAGGCAGAGTTGATAATAATAGAAATAAAGTGCACAATAAATGTGCTTGAATTATCCTGAAACCATCCCCTGACTCTGTCTGTGGAAAAATTGTCTTCCACGAAATAGGTCCCTGATGCCAAAACGGTTGGGGAGCGCTGTCCTAAAGCACAATCCCATTCTGCCTCTAAGTAATTCTCTCTGAGCTTGAGCTGGATAATCGGCACAAGTGAGGATGATATTTTCTTTGTAGTGTTGTTGTAGGAATTAGAGATAATTTGTCTACAACATGGAACACAGTGTCTGTTCCCTAATCAGCTTCCAATCCGTGGCAAATGATAGCTCCCTTGTTCACTCTATTTTGGCTCAACCCATCTCAGTCATCTTTGCTAATTCTCTTCTCTCCTCTTCAGACTTTGAAGCGCCAGAAGACTTGGTGCCTGGCCCAGCCTTCGTCTCACCCAGGATCACGACTTTCAATCCTATCCATCTGTATAGGGACGACTCCAAAATTTGTCTTTAGCCCAGCCTCGCCTCCTGAGCTTTGCTTCATATTGATATAATTGCCTCCTTGACATTACCACTCGATTTCTAATAAACATCTCCAACTGACTCTATCCAAATCTGTTCGGCCCACAGCCTCCCCCTTCTCAATCAATAGTAATTCCAGCTTTTCAGTTATTTAGTGTAAACCTCTTGAATTTATCCTCTGTTAAGTAGAGGTGTGTCTCCTGTCCAACCCTCTCTGATATTGAAGCCCTAATTCCTAGTACCTATCCGTGTGACCTTCCTTGGATGTAAGCTCTCTGCAGATGATCAAGTTAAAACGAGGCCACTGGAGTGAGTTCTAGTCCAGTACGCCCAGCATCCTCATGAAAATGGAAATTTGGACACAGAGTGACATGAGCAGAGGGAAGACAATGTGAAGACACGGTGCACAGGTAGGGTGCTATCTACAAGCCCAGGAAACCCCGAGGCCCCCAGAAGCTAGGAGGGTGATGTGGAGCAGATTCTCCGGCACAGCCAGCAGAAGGGACCAATGCTGACAACACCTTGATCTCAGGCTTTCAGCCTTCAAATCTCTAAAGTACCCAGTTGGCTGCACTTTGTGATGGCAGCCCTAGGGAAGGAGCATAGCCTCTGTCTTCCCTCTGTCTTAATTCCGTAGACAATCTTACAGCATATCTCCTTGGTTCTACCTTCCCCACACATCCACAGCTGGACCTCTCACCGCCTCCTTTGCTACCACACTGCCTGGCCTCTCTCACCTTTCCCAGAGTGATGCTCTCAAAATAGAAGTGAGCTCGTGCTACCTGTTGTTCAGTCTTGAAACCTTTTCTGACTCTTTGCAACTCCATGGACTGCAGCACACCAGGCTTTCCTATCCTTCACCCTCTCCCAAACTTTGTTCAAACTAGTCTGTGATGCTATCTAACCATCTCATTCTCTGTCACCCCCTTTTCCTTTTGCCTTCAACCTTTCCTAGCATCAGTGTCTTTTCCAGTGAGTCAGCTCTTTGCATCAGGAGGCCAAAGTATTGGAGCTTCAGCATCAGTACTTCCAATGAATATTCAGGGTTGATTTCCTTTAGGATTGACTGCTTTGATCTCCTTGCTGCCCAAGGGTGTCTCAAGAGTCTTCTCCAGGACCACAGTTCAAAAGCATCAATTATTTGGTGCTCAGTCTCCTTTATGGTCCAACTCTCCATGTCACTTACTTCTGCTCAAAACCACTCAGTATTTTCCACTCATTAATTTATTCCACTCAGATTAAAATACTGAAGCCCTTACAATAACTCAGGAGACCCTAGATGGTATGACTCTGTCATGTATCTGATCGCCCCTCTTACTCACTTTGCTGTAGTCCCAGCAACTCCTGTTCATCATGTGCACACACCACATATGCCTTTCGCCCTTCAAAAGAACCTGTCTCCCAGCTCCCAGCTGTGTCTTACACTCCCACCCAGTCAAGGACTGTGCAAGGCAGGTGTGTTCAAGCCAGGCATCTATTTTCTGCATCTTTCTTTTTATTTTTTTAGGCTGTGCTGCATGGCACACAGGATCTTAGTTCCCCAAACAGGGATGGAGCTGAGCTCCTTGCAGTAGAAGTTCAGTGTCTTAACCTCTGGACTGCCAGGGAAGTGCCTCCTTCTGCGTCTCAACTCCTCCCCTGAGAGGTTTTGCTCACGGGCTTCCCATGAGTCTGTCTGAAACTTGCTCAGATGTGCAGGACAGTGTGCGGCTCTTGTGAACCCATCCTTCCCTCTCTCCTTTCACAGGAGTCGGGTCAGCACTGTGATTTGGGGTCTTCCCTCTTCCTCCTGCCTGTGTGTCAGGCACTCGGTGGTGTCCGGCTCTTTGCGACCTCATAAACTGCAGCCCACCAGGCTCCTCTGTCCATGGGATTTTCCAGGCAAGAATACCACAGTGGGTTGCCATTTCCTTCTCTGAGGGATCTTCCTGACCCAGGGATCGAACCCACATCTCTTGTGTCTCCTGCATTGGTAGGCGGGTTCTTTACCACTGCACCACCTGGCTTCACTTCTATTCCCCATAGGCATTTCCCCATTTGTTCTTGCTCTTTCCTCCTCCCAGAATGCTTGTCCTCCAGGCACCCACTAGGCTGACTCCATCCTCATCTTCACATCTTTGTTTACACATTACTTTCTTGGTGAAGCTCCCGATCTCCATTGAAACAGTATTCTGCCTCTATCATACTTGTTCTGATTCTGTAATTCCATTCTGCTTGTAATTGTTTCCCACTTTTTTCTTTCTAACTTGTTATGATTTACTTATTTCCTATGTTTATGGTTTGTTTTCTCTACCTTCCAGAATCATGTGGAAAATTTCTTCTTCTTTTTTTTTTTGTTGCTGACATGTCCCAGTACCTAGACCCATGTTGGCAAGTTAACAACATTTTTAAATTGGTATATTCCAGTGATTTGCACATATGTTTAGAACACTACTGCATATGCTGTTGGAGGAGGGATCTAAAAATAAATTGCTATTTTATCAGTTATGTCAGGCTCTTAATTTTGATGTTGCACCATTACTGTTGATATTGCAACACACAACAGCCTAGACTGCCTTTCTTATAGCCCATTTATAGCTTTTGATTATAGTTTGGTCCATAAAAATGTTATTCCACTTGGGTCACTAATGGGCTGGATTTGTACCTTACGGTCTACTTAACACATTCCCATCCAGTCAGAGAAGCTTTTTGGCAGAACCAACTTCTCTTTTTTTTGTAAAGAGCAGGTGAATCAGTCAATGTGTATGATCATGTGTAATGAATATAAATCAATCCACAGACTCCACTGAGCATAGGAAACTGCATTTCCTTGTTTTCTGCATATCAGCCTAATTCTGAATTCAAAATATGCTATCCTTGTGGTCAGGGGATTCTATCTCAGCCAAGATTGTGTTGAAGCCTGAGCTTAAAGTATTGCAAGAAGGTTCTGGGGAGGTCCCTACCACCACTGGACACATGTCTATGATATAACCCCAGGCCACACGGTCTTAGGTTTCAGGTCTCTGTGACATGGAGTTTGAGAATTTTTAGGGAGACAAGTTCATGGTTCGAAGATCTTCCTGACCCAGGCATTGAACTCGGGTTTCCTGCATTGTAGGCAGATTCTTTACCCTCTGAACCACCAGGGAAGACCACAACGTAATATTTCAATGTTGACATTTCAATAATTGATTCTCCTTCTAATGATGGAGTAATGGGTTTCTTTATTACAGAAAGGAGGTATGATGCTGTTTTCTTTCTCTGCTATGTCCCTAGGAAGTACTTCCCATACCTTTTATCTCCATTTCCTCTGTAGCATGAAGAGAAAAAAGAATGATGCCAGTTTGCTAAGTGATCTTTCTGAATGGAACCATAAGTCATTTACCCATATGGTAGCAGAGAAGTTGCTGCTATGGCCATGATCAAACTACTCCAATCAGATCCGACTTACGTGCTTCTCAGCAGCTAGGTCAACTCCTCGGACCTGCGCGCTCTTCAGAGGGCAGGTCCTTTTTCCTGTGAGCTGCTCATTTTAAGTTAGCAAGTACCAGCTCTCTCGTTGAACATTACCAGCCTTGTTTTCACCTAGCTTCTTGTTAAAAGGACTGTGCTAAAGGGAGACACAAGGTTTGTTTTAATAAAAGGATATGGCTAAAACTTAGGAAACCAAGCTTAGTTTAGAAACCAGTATAATGCAGTTTCTCTACAGCAGGTACAGGGGGAGAACTTGGGAGGCATCCCGGACCTGGTTGGGGAAGCAGAGATGGAGAAACGACTCTGAGTGAGGCATGGTGAGGGGTCTCTCCGTGGTTCCTGGCTCACAGGAGATGGCCTGAAGACGAAGAGGTGATAGAGGGCAACTGGTAGGGGCTGGGGGACCTTGAATGCCAGCCAGAGATGCTCGTGCTGATTCATAGGCCACAAGAAAGCCCTGTACATGCTGGGAGAGGAAAAGGGTACGTGATTGTCCTTGAGCTTTCAGAAGGCTGCACTGAGGCGGGCTGTGCTCGGGGTTGGTGTAAGCCTGATGACCAATGGGTAGGTAACTACAATCAATCCAGGTGAAAGTGAGCACCGCCTGAAGATAAAGGGCGGATCGGAGAGCCACGAGCAGAGTAAAACAGGAAATAAAAGAAAAGAGATGAGCATAAGCAGCAAGGAGGGCCAGGCAGGAGAAAGGAGGGTGCCCAGACATAGGCGTGAAGAGCAGCATGTGGCGATCACCCCATCAGAGAAGCGGCCCCTACAGATGTGCACATGGGACTTGTTGTTATTAATGTTGTTCTGCGACCAAAGGTTTTCTGATTTAAGCTGAGGAAATTATGCACCAAGTGCAGGTGTAAAAAGTGGAAAAACGACACTGCTGGAAGCACCAGTGGGGCCTCTGCTCTGCCCACACGCTCCTGGGCATTCACTGTTTTCCATAGTTTCTCACCTCACCTGCCCCTTCCCGTTTGCCTGAGGTGGGCGCCTGGCTGGAGAGGTGAGGCAGGAAAAACGGCAGGACAGGCCCCAAAACACCAGGAAGCTGAGGCACCCAGGGAACCCTGAACCAGTGACAGAGGGGAGGTGGGGGACGAGCACTCCAGCTTCCTTGCCCCTTGGGTGAGAAGGACTCTGGACTGTTCCATGCAGTCTCTCAGAGACGGGATTCCATGGAAGCCTTTACTGAACTTTCTGCTTCCTTCTTCCCTTCTGCTTCACTTTTTCCACTTCTCTCCAAGGTCTTTCTGGCAGCCCTTTCCAATTAAACCCTTTAAAGCTTGCCTCAGGGACTATTTCTAGGGAAACCCAAACCAAAAGATGCCAGATTTCAAACATCACACACAGTACTTGTAACAAGCAGATTCCACTAGCCCACAGTCTGCCTTGCTGCACCTCTCCCAGCCATGCCACACACCTTCTGCCTTCCAAGATATTAGCCCCAGAAGATCTTAAACCAATGTTCCCTAAACCATCTTATGTTTACATCTGAGATGCCACTTATCCTAGTAATGATTGCTTTTGGTTTTGGTTGTAGGATCAATCAGTTAGTTCAGTTCAGTGCAGTCACTCAGTCGTGTCCAACTCTTTGCGACCCCATGAACCGCAGTACGCCAGGTCTCCCTGTCCATCACCAACTCCCGGAGTCCACCCAAGCCCATGTCCATCGAGTCGGTGATGCCATCCAGACATCTCATCCTCTGTCATCCCCTTCTCCTCCTGCCTTCAATCTTTCCGAGCATCAGGGTCTTTTCAAATGAGTCAGCTCTTCACATCAGGTGGCCAAAGTATTGGAGTTTCAGCTCCAACATCAGTCCTTCCAACGAACATTCAGGACTGATCTTCTTTAGGATGGACTGGTTGGATCTCCCTGCAGTCCAAGGGACTGCAGGTCAATAGCAGGACATAATCTCCTAAAATGTTTATCTCCAGTTTTAAAATTAAGGAAGCCACAGCAATCAGAGCAGAAAAAGACGTAAAAGGAATCCAGATAGGAAAAGAAGAAGTGAAACTCTCACTGTTTGCAGATGACATGATCCTCTACATAGAAAACCCTAAAGACTCTTTCAGAAAATTACTAGAGCTAATCAATGAATATAGTAAAGTTGCAGGATATAAAATTAACACACAGAAATCCCTTGCATTCCTATATACTAACAATGAAAAAACAGAAAGGGAAATTAAGGAAACAATACCATTCACCATTGCAACAAAAAGAATAAAATACTTAGGAGTATATCTACCTAAAGAAACAAAAGACCTATACACAGAAAACTATAAAACATTGATGAAAGAAATCAAAGAGGACACAAACAGATGGAGAAACATACCGTGTTCATGGATTGGAAGAAGCAATATTGTCAAAATGGCTATTCTACCCAAAGCAATCTATAGATTCAATGCAATCCCTATCAAGCTACCAACGGTATTTTTCACAGAACTAGAACAAATAATTTCACAATTTGTATGGAAATACAAAAAACCTCGAATAGCCAAAGTAATCTTGAGAAAGAAGAATGGAACTGGAGGAATCAACCTGCCTGACTTCAGACTCTACTACAAAGCCACAGTCATCAAGACAGTATGGTACTGGCACAAAGACAGAAATATAGATCAATGGAACAGAATAGAAAGCCCAGAGATAAATCCACGAACCTATGGACACCTTATCTTTGACAAAGGAGGCAAGGATATACAATGGAAAAAAGACAATCTCTTTAACAAGTGGTGCTGGGAAAACTGGTCAGCCACTTGTAAAAGAATGAAACTAGAACACTTTCTAACACCATACACAAAAATAAACTCAAAATGGATTAAAGATCTAAATGTAAGACCAGAAACTATAAAACTCCTAGAGGAGAACATAGGCAAAACACTCTCTGACATAAATCACAGCAAGATCTTCTATGACCCACCTCCCAGAATATTGGAAATAAAAGCAAAAATAAACAAATGGGACCTAATGAAACTTAAAAGTTTTTGCACAACAAAGGAAACTATAAGTAAGGTGAAAAGACAGCCCTCAGATTGGGAGAAAATAATAGCAAATGAGGAAACAGACAAAGGATTAATCTCAAAAATATACAAGCAACTCCTGAAGCTCAATTCCAGAAAAATAAATGACCCAATCAAAAAATGGGCCAAAGAACTAAACAGACATTTCTCCAAAGAAGACATACAGATGGCTAACAAACACATGAAAAGATGCTCCACATCACTCATTATCAGAGAAATGCAAATCAAAACCACAATGAGGTACCATTACACGCCAGTCAGGATGGCTGCTATCCAAAAGTCTACAAGCAATAAATGCTGGAGAGGGTGTGGAGAAAAGGGAACCCTCTTACACTGTTGGTGGGAATGCAAACTAGTACAGCCACTATGGAAAACAGTGTGGAGATTTCTTAAAAAACTGGAAATAGAACTACCATATGACCCAGCAATACCACTTCTGGGCATACACACTGAGGAATCCAGATCTGAAAGAGACACGTGCACCCCAATGTTCATCGCAGCACTGTTTATAATAGCCAGGACATGGAAGCAACCTAGATGCCCATCAGCAGACGAATGGATAAGGAAGCTGTGGTACATATACACCATGGAATATTACTCAGCCGTTAAAAAGAATTCATTTGAATCAGTTCTAATGAGATGGATGAAACTGGAGCCCATTATACAGAGTGAGGTGAGCCAGAAAGATAAAGAACATTACAGTATACCAACACATATATACGGAATTTAGAAAGATGGTAACAATGGCCCTATATGCAGGGCAGAAGAGACGCAGAAGTACAGAACAGACTTTTGAACTCTGTGGGAGAAGGGGAGGGTGGGATGTTTCGAAAGAACAGCATGTATATTATCTGTGGTGAAACAGACCACCAGCCCAGGTGGGAGGCATGAGTCAAGTGCTCGGGCCTGTTGGGCTGGGAAGATCCAGAGGAATCGGGTGGAGAGGGAGGTGGGATGGGAGACCGGGATGGGGAATTCGTGTAACTCTATGGCTGATTCACATCAATGTATGACAAAACCCACTGAAAAAAAAAAAAAAAAAAAATAAAGTCAAACATTAATTCAAAAAAAAATAAAAAAAATAAAAAATAAAATTAAGGAAGCCTGGTCACCACTACTTTGTTCCCTGTATCAGTGAGTCTGTTTTTCTTTTGTTATATTTATTCCTATGTTTTATTTTTTAGATTTCACCTCTATGTGAAAATATGTCGTATTTGTCTTTGGCTTATTTCATTGAGTATTAGGGGGTTAGAGGTACAGACTACTAGGTATAAAACTGCTATTACTGCTACTAGGGTGAGTTCCCAGACACCTCCTGCCCCAGTGACTTTCACAGTTGAATTTTATATTGGGGTTCCGACAGGTAGGCCACTTCTTCCTTCTTGGTTTTGGGGTTTCTGCATGGGACCTTGCTTGGCGGAGATATCAGGTTGGCTGGAAAAGTAAATAACCAATAGGCGGATGTGTATGTGTGCTAAGTTGCTTCAGTTGTGGCCAACTCTCTGCGTCCCTATGGACTGTATCCCTATGATCCTCAGGATCCTTTGTCCTTGGAATTCTCTAGGAAATAATGGAGTGGGTTGCCATGCCCTTTTCCAGGGGATCTTCCTGACCCAAGGATTGAACCCACGTTTCTTACGTCTCCTCATTGGCAGGTAGGTTCTCTACCACTAGCTCCACCTGGGAAGCCCAAGGAGGATGTGGTGATGCAATTATTAATAATGTTGAAAAAAAAAATCCTATCTGCTGTTTTCCTTAACCTCTGATAAATCCACCAGATATTTATGACCATAATTGATGCAAACAGCCTTGAATTCTTCCAGATTGGCTGCCTCATGACTTTGGATGAGGATAAAATGTTCTGATTTTCTTGCTATTTCTCACTCTCTCCTCTTCCTCCCCTCATTCCTATGTGTTTATTTATTTAATCAATATATTTTGAGTGCCTATTACATGCCAGGCACTGTGCTAGGTAGAGGGAACAAAGCTGCAAACAGAACAGACCTAATTTCTGTTCTTATAGGGCTTGATTTTTTTCTTTGCAATTCCATTCCTGATCTAAAGATACTACCTGCTATGGTGCATAATAAATGCTTATTCTACGACAATTATTTTAGGCTCCTTAAAAATGAACTAGAATGAAACTGGCATTAAAAAAAAAATCTTAAATACCTCACCTCACCAGTCCAATTTTTTTGAGCATTTCTTGTAAGGTATGTATTTGTAGCTAACAAAAAATAAAGTTTATTTTTATTTACTTTAAGTTATCCAAGTACCATGGCATGGAGCAAACCCAGAGCTATTCTTTTGGTCAGAGGCATGTTGGCAAACCATGATTTGAGCTGCCAGCAGCAGACAAGGCCTAGAAATGCTGAGACAAAATGCAAGTGGGGAGCAGATAAAGGCAACCCACAGGGCCTCTGTGACTCTGATTAAGTGGGCCCCTGAAATAACTTTAAAATGTAGACTTTAAAAGATATATCATACGACCACATAAAGGAGGTGGTTACGAATCACTGATGGTGGAAAAAAATTCTCAAGGAGAGTTCTAAAAACTGCTTGATGTTAAGCAGATGCATTATCTTTTGGTTTGAACCCTAGGAAGTGAAAGTTTTAAGATGATAGACAAAAGAGTATTTTTTTTCTTTTATCTTGATAGTTGGGATAAAGTTTCTGTCAAAAAATTCTAAGGTGAGCAATGATGAAAATAATTTTAGGTAGTTCAAAAGCTTAATTATACTGTTGTGTAGCCTTTAAATAAATATGCCACAGATAGTGACATGCATTCCCATTCATTATAAATTGGTTTTACATATATTGAAAATCTCCATTATAGCAATTATTTATACACACATTTTAATGCTCATTATTATTTAAATGACTAATGGTAATTTAGATTTTAGAATCAAAGAAAGTCAGAATAAATGTCTAGAAGAATATTACTTCGTTTTTATAATAAGCAAGTGTTTGAGATAAAGGTGCTAACTGAAAGCTATCAATTGTAACTCAGAGATATGCTGTCTGAAATTATTCTAAGTGGAACAACTGAAGAGCTGTTTTTGAAAGTTATTTTATAATTAAAATCAGGCACAAAGAAGCTCAATTCTATTTATTTCTCTAAACCTTGTTTACTTGAATCTTGCTTATAAATAAAGAACACAGCTTAATTTATCTTTTATTTAAATCAGGTAACAAATTAACAAATTAAGTACTGAGTTTCTTAATTGTTTCTTGTCAGGTGGTATTCAAACTTGCAAAATGTTTACCCACCTGGGTGAGATTTCTGCAAAGTGAGAAATATACCTTCCATTTTAATGTAGTTACTGAAATAATAGCACCTTATTTAGTTTGGTGCTTACAAATTCATTGTGTATTTTAGCACAATAGATCACAATCTCTTTGTTGTGAAACACTGGTAGATTTAACAGAAAATATTACTTATTTTATATACCTAAGTATCCTGAATTTATTTGCATTGTAAAGTCTTATGTGAGAGTGACAAGATAGGTATTATTGCTAATCCTCATGGTATGTGTCATACATGAAAAAAATGTTACATGTCATGCTTTTTACCTGGCAACAAGTTGAGAAAGACTGATAAAACCACCTTATACTACTGCTGCTGCTGCTAAGTCGCTTCAGTCGTGTCTGACTCTGTGCAACCCCATAGACGGCAGCCCACCAGGCTCCCCCGTCCCTGGGATTCTCCAGGCAAGAACACTGGAGTGGGTTGCTATTTCCTTCTCCAATGCATGAAAGTATTTTCCTAACTCAGAAAGTGAAGTCGCTCAGTCGTGTCCGACTCCTAGCAGTCCCATGAGCCACAGCCTACCAGGCTCCTCCGTCCATGGGATTTTCCAGGCAAGGGTACTGGAGTGGGGTGCCATTGCCTGTCAATATATATGAACATCCCAATTTTAAAGAGCAACTCAGAAACATTAAATAATTTGACTCAGGTCCTATGACATAGAAAGGAGTAAACCAGAAGTCTCTAACCTTAACCATAAGAGCTTTCAAAGAATCAAATATTAGCAAGAATTGTTATAAAACATAAAGGACTTTGCTGAATTTTACTAGTAATCAAGGTATAGTTTCCAAGAAATTATCAATGATTATCAATTTTAGCCATTGCTTATAATATTAGCAGAGGAAAAATATGTGTAATTGGATTTTCTGGATGTGTAACTTATTCCTTGTTTTGAAGTTAGAAATATATAAGCTAATATCAAGTTTTATAAAGAAATAAATATGCATGTGTGTGTTTGTGTTGTGTGTGTAGGTAATGATTCTAAACTTTTTTTTAAATTGCAGTAAGAACAGTTATCAGGAGATCTAGCCTCTTAACAACTTTGTAAGTATATATAAAACAGTATTCTTAACTATAGGCACAAAGTTGTTTGGCAGATGTCTAGGACTTATTATTAAATGTATCTGAAATTTTACACTTGATGAATTGAAAAAAAAATATTCTGAAGTAGTAACTTCAGATTACCTCTGGGTGGTGTGATTATTAGCCATTTTTCATTTCATTAAAACATAATTTCTGTATCATCTGTGGTTTTCGTTTTGGTTAAACTGCACTATTAACAGTCTAGATGCTTTTCATTAACGAGCTTTTGTTGCATGAGCCAAGAGAAAAATACTTGAAGGAAAGCAAAGAAGAAAGGAACGAGAGAGGCTCTGTCTTTGCTTCTTGTCATTGGCAGAGGAGCCATCTTGCATTAAGAGATTCCTAACTCAGAGGTCTCCACCATACCTCAACTTGACCTTCACCTGTGGCAATAGCCAAGACAAACCCAGGTATGACTGGACAGGATCTACTGGGGAGGGCCAAGCCTGGGACTTGCCAGCCCAGAAGGGTGGTACAGGCTCTGGGCAACCACTCTTACTTGCAGATAGGTGCCAAAGGATATTTTAGCCCGGGAGAGATCTCTCCAAAGTATGGCAGCTAGAGGTCTCCATCTAAGTGAACAAACACACGATGGGGGTGAGGTGGCTGGATATCCTCCAACCATTCTTACGGCCTGCAAGGCAGAAGGACCAGAGCGGTCCTCTGGTACCCAGAATACCAGGGCCTGAAGGGAATCTGTCAGTATGTAGCAAGGCACAAACCCAGGGACTAGCGCTAAGGAGGAGAGCCCTAGTCCTTGCAAAGGGGCAGGAGAGGATAAGGTAGAGTCTTTGTCTCTGGAAAGGACGAATCTGGGCTTTAAAACAAGGCAAAATTCCACTTACATCAAGGGATGTGCTGGGACGCAGGCAGGCTGGCAGCCCAAACTGGTTAACTCATGTTGGTCCTAGTCCAGAGTTGAGCAGGCTTAGGCTTTTCAACACCTGAGTAGGCAGAGTGCTACCTTCCCTATTTACTGAGCAGCAGTGAAGTGTTTCTCAGGTTTGTGTTTGTGCTATATTGTGGGAGAATTTAACCTGGCTCTCTTATTTCTCTTAGGGAGAAGTCATGAGCACGTGACAAGGTCTAAGGCAGCAGGAAAAGGGAAGGTGAACAGGCAGCTGCCCGTATTCCTGGAAAGTGAGCATGGAGAAGGCAGAAGGTCCTGTTTAAAGATTAGATTTTCTTTATGGTGAAAAGAAACTTGATAGGTTTTAAATTGGTTCTAGAAATGGAACAGTCTCTAAAAGTAATAGTAGTAACTAACATCTATGGAAAAACGAAGGGTTGGACATGACTTAGAGTAACATGACTTAGAATAACAGAAACTAACATCTGTTGGGTATCCTCCACGCTCTAGGCACTGCTCTAGGTACAGCCTATACAGAATTGAGAGCCCCCACAATCACCCTGAAAAGCAAACATTACCATCTCAATCATAGAAAAGGAAACGGGGTAAGGTCCATGACGGGCAGGTGGCCGGCTGGACCTGTATTGAAAACTCACTCTTCCTGTTTCCAAAGCCTACGCTGCCTGTTACTATGCTTCTAGTATCTCAAATGAGATCCCGAAGTTAGGAAGAGCATGGTATGCCCAAATATCCAAATCACCTCTGTAATTGTAACTACTGGACAAACCAGGTATGGAAAGAAGCTTTTCATCCCAAGTGTCTGCTACTGAAACAACTGCATTAAAAACATTTTAAAACGGTTGGTGTGGGGACTTCTCTGGCAGCCCAGTGGTTAAGACTCTGGTTTTCAAGGCAGGAGGTAGGTGTGAGTTGGATCCCTGATCTGGGAGCTAAGATACCATATGCCTCGTGGCCAAAAGAAACCACAAGCATAAAAAAAACAGAAGCAGTATTGTAACAAATTCAATAAAGATTTTCTGAAAAAATGGCCCACATTAAAAAAAAAAAATCTTTAAGAAAAACCACAATCCTTTAAAAAAAAAAAATGGTTGGTGTGGCAAGGGAACATGAGCTGGAGGAGAAGAAATGATGGAGGGAGGGAGGGAGAGAGAAGAAAGAAATTCAGTCTTCAGAGTCTGTTTTGCAGGAGGCAGAGAAACAATTCTGTGTTCCTCAAATGCTTAGGTGATACACGTGGGTCAGAGAAGAGCCTCCATCAGTCAGCTCAAAATAATGTTCTTCCACTTTTGTGTCTCCAGGCACAGTGGGACTGAGAGTCAATTTCCTCGCCTTTGTGGAGAAGATGCACATTTCAAAGATGGACTTGTTTTTATTTTCTCAGGGATGAGGTTGGTGTGGGCTCACAATGCCTTCAAATTATGTCTGTAATGGGCATTTCCTTCTCTGAGCATTTACTAATTCTTTGGAGGATCTTCCCTTTGCCCTCCAGCCTTCTGAGAGACAACCTTATTTCAGTTCCCTTTTTAGTCTCCTGGATCAGCTCGATTTGGACAAGACAGAAGACATCAAGTAAAATCTTGATAGATTTTTCAGGCTCTGCCTGTTTGACTTTTGTGTAAAGTGAGAAATCTGCTCAACGTCAGCTGGGGCCTTCTGAGAGGATCAAATAGAGAAGAGCTGTGAAAGGCTTGGCCCACAGCTTTATAATATTATGTAAAGAAACCCCACCACCTGGCCCTCTGCCAACTGTCTAAACGATAGACTCATGACCGGGGCATCATTTTTTTCCTGTCCCCACCACCCAAAATTAAATGACACAGAGATCATTTTTGGTGTCTATTGAAGAAACCCCCTTGCCTAAGTCACTCTGCTCAATGTCTGGTCTCAATCCTCCTGATGACTGTGTGCTGTGACCTCTCATGAAGTCTCCGGCTTCATTTGGGAGAAAGAATAACTGTAGTCTATGTTGTTAACTTTGGAAAGAGTGACATGGCTGCTGCTTTACAGTCAAATTGACAGGCAGGCATTTTAATGAAAAAGAAGAATAGATTCAAAAGGTCACTACTCTGTCACCCCTCGTAGAATAATATTTCTAGGCAATGATGATCTCAGGATGCTAAGGCTTTAGGTGGAAGGACAGGGAACTTTAAAAGGGAGGGACCAGACTTAGCACTGAAAACAACAAGGCAGATAATACCTGAACCCACCAACCAGTCTTAGCCTCACAGAGACAAGGGACCAGATGCCACAGAGATTATATAGCATCATCTGTATGGAATTTCTTGCCTTTAAAAAAAGTTTTGGGTCTCACCAACAAATAAAAGGGAAGGATATTATTATAGGCTACACAAGATAGAGAAGAACAAAACTGATTAACCTTTGTTTGGATTCTGACTTAAACTATAGAAAAAACATTTTTGAGACAGTTAGATACATTTCACTATGGACTGAATGTTAGCTGATGTTAGGCATGTATTTTCTGTGAGGTGTGATAATGGCATGGTGGTATTAAAAAAACAAAGTGATAAGTCCTTAACACTTTATTTAAACGTATATGCGGAAGGAATTACTTGCTTTAAAGTTCTTTAGCAATAAATACGTAACAAATAATGTAGAGGGAATAAATGAAACAAGTTGGGCAAAATGTACTCACTACTTTTGTTTATACCTGAGAATGTCTATAATGAACTTTAAAACATTCATGCCTTTCATCATCTTGTTCAAAGTACCCACCCCTCTAAGTAAGAAGTCCTGGGGCCTCTTATCCATGGAGAGAAGAGGGAAGACAAAGGATCAAGAGATCAGAAGGTGACTTTTGTGATTGCTTTTTCCTCTTTTTTAGTAAAAAGTAACATTTCACTTTTTCCTCCAACTGCAAGCAACGATTATGACCTATTTCTACCTTTGTAAGTGAATTTATTTTCATAGTTTCATAATTACATTTTTTAAAAAACCAAATTGCATCAGGATATATTTTAAATATTTAGCAGAAGAGGTAAGCTTTTTAAGTTTGAGAATTTTACTCTTAACTTTATGTTCTGACTATAAATCTTCTAAGACCTCTTCATAGGTTTCATTGGCTTATAGACTTCAGGCTGTCAAGAAACAAAACCAAAAATAAAACCCCAAAGGCCATTTATACAAACACCACATTGAACATTTTTAATGAAAGAGGTCTTGCTTTCCAAACAGAGACTCCTCAAATCAACCAATCAAAGTAAATCTTATTCCACATTCTCTTCTCCTTTCCATTTTAATTATCATGCTTGTTTTCTGCAATGTTTGCCCCTGTATCTATGTTTACTCTCTCACCTGTGGCAAATGCATGTTTTCTAGCTGAGTTCCTGCTGGTACTTGTCATATGTTGACAATATTCAGCAGTGTGTGCAATAAACAAATAACATCAGATAGAGAAGGAGAAACTAACTCCATCTACATACTCACAATTTGGTATCTGAATGGTGCTTTTTTTTTTCCCCTAACCACATTGGGAAACTTAGAGTTCTGGGGGGCTTGGGAGAGAGACGATGAAAGGAAGAACAGAATCAAGGAGGGATGGGCGGCACTGGGAGAAAGCAGGGCTGCAGTCCTGTACAGACACATGAATGACAAAAGCAAAGAACACAGCAAGACTGCTCTTCAAACAGAATGTGTATGAAAAAGCTCATTCAAGCTAGAGTCATCTGACACACACACAAAAGTTGTTGCCATGGGGTAGATACTGTTGCTTACCGGAGATGGAGGTTCTGAAAGCTTTGCAAAACTAGTTCCCATCTTTCTGACAGCCCAAGTCCATGTCTTACTTGTTGGTGACTCCATCATTTCCTGAGAGACTGTGGCCAGGTGTCATGGAGCAAATGACTCTGTGGCCACCAGCTAAGGCAAGAGAGACTTCGGTTTCCTGAAACTACTGGCCAAAGGCACAAATCAGTCTAAGCAATCTATCCCCCCACCCCCAACCCAAGGTACATATCCTACCCTTCAGTCCTTAGAGGCCTTTTAGGGAAGACATCATAAAGTCAAAAGGTCATTGCTTTAATCTGAATCAATTCAATACAAAATTTCTAGAGGTCAGAGCTCTTGGATTTTCCCTGGCTGTCTTAGATGTCGTGTTTTTCTCTTACATTGACTGTAAAACACCCTATAAAACATAACAGAAGAGAGAGTCAGGCATTTAGCATTGACCCGTGTCTTTTAGGGGTCATCTTCCTAGTGTTAACGATCCAAAATGAATTACTCATGACACACAGAACTCTTTATAAATTCCTTGTGAATACCTAAAGTGATCATTTTTCTTTGCACCTACTCATACAACAAGCACCCATTAAGTTTTAATTATCTCTTCTAACCAAGCCTTTCATCTTTGTGTTCTGCCCACTGCCAGGGGCCTTGGAAGACAGAGTCAGATTTAATATACAAGTTGATTGAAGGACTTACTTTGACCCATACAGATTCAGAGCTTGTTGACTGAAGCTATGAGGCAAACAGACTCTTTTTACATGCAAAAATTCCAATTCTCTCTGAATTCCAACTATTATATTGTCTTAGGGAACCAGAGTCAAATTTGGCCTGCAGTGTCCATATACCTTCTAGAATGGGAACTTGATGATATCAAAGTTTAAAAACAGCTTTCTTTGTTCTGAACAAATTCAGCTTTGAAATTTATCAACAACAAAAATATATTGCCTTATGCAGACACTGGCTTTAAAGGATTATACAACAGACTAAGAGAGAGAGAGAGAGAGAATGAGAGCAGGAGGGAAGTTCAGAAAACAAAATATGCAATTAGAATCTTCTTTATATTCAACTAGTCATTGATTTATTTTAATGTATTACTTGTCTTCCTGAAATATAGCATTGTTTAGAATTTTATTTGTTTAGAGCTATTGAAGAATTGAGCTCCCCGTCTGTTTGAGACAGCTCTCGTACAACTGCTATGGCCAAATCTGATTATTTCTCTTGCTACAGTGGTAATATGCTGTATCTTCAGAAGAAATCGATTCTAAAACGTATTCAAAGAAACCAGCTCACAATCCACGTTGAAGCAGTCAATAAAATAAAGTTTCCCGTCTGGAAAGTCTTGAGATACATTTGAAATCAAGGGTTGAGATTAAAAAGGTAAGAATGCACTCATTGGAGTAAACATTACAGTTCAATATCAAAGAAAATCACTAATCACTCTATAGATAGGTGTAAATTCATTTAAAAATCTGTATATATCATTTATTTAGTTTTATTTCATTTCCTTTAGTCTACAGGTTGATCAGGAAATTGGTATTTGAGCACTGGCATTTGAATTTTGAGATGCTAAAAACCTGGCAAGAAAAAAAGTGTCACTTATTTTAAGCATCTTTTGACTATCTTCTATACCGTTAGCTGTGACTGTAAGCTTTACACTGAAGGCAGAGAGCAAGCAGCTAATGTGTGTGTGTGTGTGTGTGTGTGTGTGTTTAAAGGCAATCATCATGCTATACAACTTAGGCTGGTTTGTTTTATCACATGTAAGATAATGGGCTCTTAGGTTGTACAGCTGGATATTGTTTGGCATGGATACAACCTGTTTTATCTAAACAACATTCCTTTCCTTAATCCCTTCAGCTGGGGAACAGACTTTCCTGCATGCTGTCCACTATACGGAACACATACAACAACCCCTAGTCACTCAACAGGCTGCCACCTATTGGATGTGATCGCATAATGTAGATAAGGCAGATACTCTCTATACTCAGTATAGAGAGTAGGGGCTTCAGCTCTGCTTACCCGTCTTACAAGTATTTTACTCAACTATTTGCTGTTAAGAAAATTCTGGAATTCGGATTTTGGCTGACATTTTCAAACTTCATTTATATGATTAAAACGATTTGGATGCATTAAAATTAGAGTGGGAGAGGCAATTAGAATAACTTAAAATACAGTATGAGTATTTTAGGTGCCTTGCTTGTGTCTAATTTATGTTAGCTATATATATATTGGAGTACCACCTTAATATAGTTCAACCTGCCTCTAAACTGAGGGATAACATAGTTATTGTGAAAATTATACTCTGACCATGTCAGTAAACTAGTGTCTTTCTTCCTTTCTTTCATTCTTACTTTTTGTATTGAAGTATAGTTAATTACAATGTAGTGTTGGTCTTAAGTGTACGGCAAGGGGATTCAGTTATGTATATATATATTTTTTCAGATTCTTTTATATTTTAGGTTATTAAAAGATATGGGATATATTTCCCTGTGCTGAACAGTAAGGCCTTACTGTTTACCTATTTTATATACAGTAGTGTGTATCTGTTAACTCCAAATTCCTCATTTATCTGCACACCCAACCCCACTGCTGTCTCCTATTTCTTCCTTCTTTATGCTATTCCTCAATCTCACTGTTTCTCTCTTAATCTGTTCTGGGCTTTAATTTTTTTTTTTAAATAAGGATTTTGGCTTAAAATTCAAATTTTATCTTTCCACACCAATGTCCATAGGTCACCATTTAATATACCAGCAGGAGGCTAAGAATGGAGCAAGCAAGATTTTTACTTTTTCAAAGTTGTATGAACCAATCTTTTGAAATATCCCAAATAATGGATTTTTAAAAAGAAAATCCTGGAGAAAATAAAAGGTTTTTTTTTTTTTTTTTTTTTTTTAGAAAATCATGGTTCAAATACCTGAAAAACAATTTTTTAAAAAAATTATGTTTGAAAACTTGAAAAACTAATTCTTTTTTTCTCCATCCAAATTTGAGTGCAATGATCCAACTCAGTTTTAACTGGTAGAAATAATAAAATACACTATACTCTGTGATAGCCTAAAGAAGTGAGATGGGGTCGGGGTGGGTGGAGGTTTAGGAGGGAGGGGAAATATGTGTACTTATGGCAAATAGATGGGGAAGCAATGGAAACAGTGACAGGCTTTATTTTCTGCGGCTCCAAAATAACTGCAAATAGTGACTGCAGCCATGAAATTAAAAGATGCTTGTTCCTTGGAAGGAAAACTATGACAAAACTACACAGTGTATTAGAAAGCAGAGACATCACTTTGCCAACAAAGGTCCATCTAGTCAAAGCTATGGATTCAACAGTAGTCATGTACAAATGTGAGAGCTGGACCGTGAAGAAGATGGAGCACCAAAGAATTGATGCTTTCAAACTGTGGTGTTGGAGAAGATTCTCGAGAGTCCCTTGGACAGCAAGGAGACCAAACCAGTCAATTCTAAAGGAAATCAACTCTGAATATTCACTGGAAGGACTGTAGCTGAAGCTCCAATACTTTGGCCACCTGATGCGAAGAGCCGACTTATTCAAAAAGACCCTGATGCTGGGAAAGATTGAGGGCAGAAGGAGAAGGGGTTGACCGAGGATGAGATGGTTGGATGGCATCACCAACTCAGTGGACCATGAATCTGAGCAAACTCCAGGAGATAGTGAAGGACAGGGAAGCCTGGGGTGCTGCAGTCCATGAGGTGGTAAAGATTGGGACACAACTTAGGGACTGAACAACAACAGTGGCAGAAGCTAACACATCATAAAGCAATTATCCTCCAACTAAATTTTTTTTTTTTTAATAAAGGAAAAAAAATGTGCTGAAAATAGTTGTACATTCCCATGAACGTCTGACTTACACATGTGGTGGTGCTTCACCTTTTCTCCTGAATTTTGCTCAGTGCCAGCACAGAAGCAAGGATAGAAGTTGACAGCAAGCATCAGGAAGCTTTGAGCAATGGACACAGTGGCTCCAATTATGTTAAGGTAATATGTGCTCATGGATAATTGGTTACACATTTACTTATTCCTAATTTGGGTCTCACTGTTCCTAAGTAGCTTCATCATACCTCTCTAAGCAGGCCCTTTGCACCCCTGGGCTAAATCAAGCATCCAAAGTCATCTATTCACGTATGGGCTGTTACTATTAGCAATATGCAAAGGCTGTCACAGAGCTCTGTGATCAGCAGGGGGTATTCTGCATGACCAGGGTTGCTGGAGAGATAATGCCAAAATAACCTTCTGGGAGAAACAAAAGAAAATATTTAATGAGATCAGTACTCTTAAAAAAAACATGTGTTCAAGTCAGTTTAAAAGCCCATTTATTATACTTTTAGCCTAAAAAGTATATATAATCATTTTATGAGCAGTTGATGACTTGAAACCAAGGCTGTCTATTACAGTTACAGTATACACAAAATTATAGATGCTGGGAGATTTCTCCATTGTTCTATCAGAAGTTGATAACAACCCTCTTTATTTAAAGGCCAGTATATCCCCAGGCAAATTGAGTTTCCATGCTCAGTTGATTCAGGGCCTATTTCAAGCAACGGCTGCCGACTATGTCAAAATGTATAGCGATTTTGTGATATGCATAGTTTTCCAAAGGGGAGAGTGAGATCACCAGTCTCAATCCATTTGTGACTTGACTTAGATTTAAAATTGCCCTCGAGAAATAGCTAGCTGGTATATAAGGGTACTGAAATATTCTCCAAGGAGATCGCTTTCTCCTTATCCTTCAGTTTTTTTTTTTTTTTTTTCCAATCATGAGTCACTAAAATTATCTTGAAAAATTGGGAAAAATAAGTCCTGTTATTGATAGAATTCATTACATTAGAATATGGCAAAACAGTCTACTTATAATCAACAGTACCATTTTGAGTAATTTGTTCTTTTTGACATGTTCTAAAAGAATAGCTCTCTCTACATTAATGCTAAATAGATGGGGAAAATATTAAGTACAAGAATATACACAAATTGCATTTTAATTCCTATTTTTCTTTAAAAAATATGTCAAAGATAAATCTAACTGTGGTTTAAATATACACTTTGTTTCGAATGTTTAGGAAATGATGCTTAACACAGAGAAAAATAAAGCCATTAATTTTCCATTTGCATAGCTTGCCCTTGAACTTTATTTGATACTTCTTATTTGCTTTTGCAATATAAAGTCCAAGATTCCAGTTTAAAGGATATAACCAATAGGTTTTATTTTTGTTTTTGCATTTTTAGGAGCTAGGCATTTATTATTTTTAATGCCCACTTGATACAGACAGTTTCAGTGTCAATTTAAGTTGTATGGGGCTCACATCTATTACCTACACAAATTCCATATATTTTAAATTCTGAAGCCTTTTAAGCAATTCTATTTGGATTATTTCACATGAGAATATATTACCAGAGATACAAAATCTGTAATATGTATTAATTTTTTTTCTTTCAACTTTTTCATGGTATGTAAGTTACCCACACTAGCACATGAAAAGAGAGATAAAGAAGAAAATCATGAGAGGCAGCTGATATACAGGTGATGTACTAAAAAAGCTGGATGCCCTTTGTTGCTTTCATAGAACCTTGGATTTATTAAGTTTATTAACTGAACTTAAAATTAAGCGCTTTCTCTTTCCTTTGTTGCTCTCTCTCTTATCTTCTCTGCTTCCTCCTTTTTTCAAAGGTATTGAGCAGCTCCTGTTGTAACAGGAACTGTCTCAGAAGCTGGACCTTGGGGTTATTAACACAGAGGCTGTCCCCATCTTCAGGAACTAGTCATTCAGTGAGAAAGAGCCATGCCCAACAGACACAAATTCTCATCATTACCAAGTGTGATAAGATAAGAGCCAGGACAAAACCCACTGGGACCATGAGTGAGTACACTGGGAAACAATTTAGATGAAAAGTCAAGGAAGTCTTTGAAGAAGCGACATTTGTATTTAGTTTAGTGCACGATTATCACCAGGGGCTTCCCTGGTGACTCAATGGTAAAGAATCTCCCTGCTAATACAGGAGATGTAAGAGACATGGGTTCGATCCCTGGGTTGGGAAGATCACCTGGGGTTGGAAATGGCAACCCATCCTAGTATTCTTGCCTGGAAAATCCCATTGACAGAGGAGCCTGGTGGGTTACACCCCATGGGGCTGCAAACAATCAGACAGGACTGAGTGACTAAGCAACAACAATTACCAAGGCTGACCCTGGTGTCTCCGAAGAAGGCAATGGCACCCCACTCCAGTACCCTTGCCTGGAAAATCCCCTGGATGGAGGAGCCTGACGGGCTGCCATCTATGGGGTCACACAGAGTCGGACACGACTGAAGTGACTTAGCAGAAGCAACCCTGGTGGCTCAGTAGTAAAGAATCTGTCTGCCAATGCAGGAGACCTGGGTTCGATTCCTGGGTTGGGAAGATGCCCTGGAGAAGGAAATAGCAACCCACACCATTTTTTCCTGGGAAATCCCATGGACAGAGGAGCCTTTCAGGCTGCAGTCTGTGGGGTTGCAAAAAGAGCCAGCTGCGGCTTAGTGACTAAACATCAACAACGATTACCAAACAACAACAGTGACACTTTTTTTGGAAGATATAATATGTGGAGGATTCTATGCTTAGTTCTGAAGTAAAAATTGATAACCATAACCAAAAAACAAAACAAAACCTCAAATCCAAAAACAAAGCAAAACCTCCACAGCTTTGATTCTTATCTCAAAGGATCCTTATACTTGTATGAGTGTATTTTGAATAAAATTTTATATTTGTGTTAACGAATTTAATGCACTGTTTCTATAAACAAACACCTGCATATACATTCTCCTAGTGAATCATTTATTAACTTTGTGCTCTGCCGAGGTAATTCCTCTGTTTAATAAAGATTGATTTTCTTCTCTGTGTCATAACATGTATTCTGCTAGTTTCTGGGAATATGATATTAAGGAGCATCTGTTGCTGGCTTCTAGAACATACGATCTAGTAGAAACACAAGGAGGATGACTATCTCTGTGCTAAATTTTCTCTTGGGGGTAAACTCAGGGTGGCTTGGCACACAAGGGAGGGAGGGCCATGCGTTCTTGGCTTGAGGTCAGCAGAGGTGACAGTGAGACAGTTACCAGCACACTGAATCCTCAGGAGCAGAAACTGAAGCCGATAAATGCTAAAAAAAACTTTCCCAACCTCAAAAAAGTCGAAAATTTCATCAAATTATCTAAAAATCATATTTGAAGCAGAAGAGAATGAGTTTATTTATTTAGATCATTATTGTATCATTGATATAATTAATCCAACCTTAATTTAGAATAATATTTATGTTCCAAACAGTTTACATAGTTTTACAAACCACCCACCAGCTAGAAAGACTAATGCCTATTGCTTGATGACAGAGCCCTAAAACATAAAAACAAGCAGAAAGACCTGTAGACCTGTCATTTAATTTATCTTCGAACTTTTTCCACACTCAACTTTCTGGGCAGGGATGCTTAATCATCCTTGCAGCCACTCATATTGGGAAAGACAGACTCAGAGCAGGAAAGATTATGAGACCATATTCAGGAAGGAAAGAAGACAACTTTCATCATAGTGTTCTTATTTTAAGTATAGTCTTTAAGTATAATTTACCTTTTCTAATAGTCTAAGAGAAAGTTTGAAATATACAAAGGACTTTAGCTCAGGAGAACTTACTTATGAGTTCCAACAAAGCTAATTTCTTCTAAAGGACTTCATAGTATGATAGGAAAAATTATCAGGAGACAATTAAGAAAAAAATGGCATTACAGCCTGGGAAGAAAAGCACATCTTACAGGAGATCTGGAAATTCAGCACAATCTTATCTAGAGTTAGAATCCCAGTAGGGACTGGAATTTTTGCAGTGCATTAAAACTGGAATGATTAGTGCACTTAGCCACAAGGGTGACTTCCTTGATCATTCTCTATCAAAATCCACATTTTTAAATAACAGTACACCATTGAACCTAAATTCAATGGTTTCCCAGAGACCAATTTTTACTGTCAGATGCTAATAAACTAGTGTCAGCGTAGTTAGATGATTTAGATGTGCTTGGATTGTTAGGATGTTGAGAGTGGTCCATCACCATTGTAAATGACAGTAGTTCACAGCAATGATAAATGTTTCCCCGTCTGCTGATCTATGGGCACATTTAAATTATGTTGCATTACTATGCCATCTCTTTAAACAAGAAGGAAATTAAGCTTCAAGTTTAATTAAACATTATTTTAAAAATTGGGTTTTGGTATATAAAATTCACCCTGTGATTCTTCCAAGTTCTTTTCCTTGAGAAAATAGATTGCACGTTTCATTGGGATTTGACCTTAATTAATCCTGTACTTTGTGATCCACCCCCTTGCTGAAATAGTCTTATCAAAAGGAATGCAAGCTATGGGCTAAGATAACAATCGGTCATTAACTTCTGTGTGTGATGCTGGCCGTGGTCCACAGGCATGGAATTCAAAACCCATTGTACACAGTAATGTCCAGGGCTTAGTGCTCTACAGCCGAGAGACAAAATAAACTATGCAGAACAGCATCTTTACACAGTCTACATGGATTCACACTAGAGCAAACGATCTGAAACATTCATAATGCAGTGTGGACGTTAGCATCCAGAGCTGCCGTGTCAGATTACACAGGAGGTTGCTCATTCCAGCAATGCCAACTGAAGCTGGTAAGCAAAAAAAAATATCACTTTTCAAATACCAGTATTTTAGTAAAAATGATTTACAGTTACACAAACACTTAACATTTAAAAGAAACTCACCATCTCTTTCTGCTGTTTTAGATATTATCCTAGAGCAGTAGCTCTCCTTACTGACACAACGTGACTTGCTTTCTTCAAACAAGAAAATGTTTAAATTAATAAACATTTGTGGCCTGTTGATCTGAAATGTATGTGGTCCAGATAAATACAACACATCTGTGGGACTATTCATAAAACAAAGGCCTGGAACATCTGAAATCTATTATGCAATGTGGCTTTTGGTTTTGTTTTTTTTTTTTTTGCTTGGACATCAGGCACTTCCTCAATATGTTTTTAACTTTGGGAACCTGAGGGATGCCAAGTGATGATTTCTTTGGTTGTGTATAAATGATCTAAGAAACATCCTATAACCCTCTGACCCAGTGATGAAGATTTTACAGTTTTTAGTATACTTTTCTGATTCCAGATGAATCTTCTGAATATTTTCATTCATCTAACATTTACTGAATACCTACTATGTGCTTTGTATTCTTCTAGATATTTGGAATATAGTTCAGTTCAGTTCAGTTCAGTCGCTCAGTCGGGTCTGTCTCTTTGCAACCCCATGAATCTCAGCACTTCACAATCTCAGCACTGTACATCACAAACTCCCGGAGTTTACTCAAACTCATGCCCATTGAGTCGGTGATGCCATCCAGCCATCTCATCCTCTGTCATCCCCTTCTCCTCCTGCCTCCAATCCTTCCCAGCATCAGGGTCCTTTCCAACGAGTCAACTCTTCGTATAAGGAGGCCAAAGTATTGGAGTTTCAGCTTCAGCATCAGTCCTTCCAATGAACACCCAGGACTGATCTCCTTTGGGATGGATTGGTTGGATCTCCTTGCAGTCCAAGGGACTCTCAAGAGTCTTCTCCAACACCACAGTTCAAAAGCATCAATTTTTCGGTGCTCAGCTTTCTTCACAGTCCAACTCTCACATCCATACATGACCATTGGAAAAACCATAGCCTTGACTAGGCGGACCTTTATTAACAAAATAATGTCTCTGCTTTTTAATATGCTATCTAGGTTGGTCATAACTTTCCTTCCAAGGAGTAACCGTCTTTTAATTTCATGGCTGCAATCACCATCTGCAGTGATTTTGGAGCCCCCCAAAATAAAGTCTGACACTGTTTCCACTGTTTCCCCATCTATTTCCCATGAGGTGATGGGACCAGATGCCATGATCTTAGTTTTCTGAATGTTGAGCTTTAAGCCAACTTTTTCCACTCTCCTCTTTCACTTTCATCAAGAGGCTTTTTAGTTCCTCTTCACTCTCTGCCATAAGGGTGGTGTCATCTGCATATCTGAGGTTATTGATATTTCTCCCGGCAATCTTAATTCCAGCTTGTGCTTCTTCCAGCCCAGCGTTTCCCATGATGTACTCTGCATATAAGTTAAATAAGCAGGGTGACAATATACAGCCTTGACGTACTCTTTTTCCTATTTGGAACTAGTCTGTTGTTCCATGTCCAGTTCTAACTGTTGCTTCCTGACCTGCATATAGATTTCTCAAGAGGCAGGTCAGGTGGTCTGGTATTCCCATCTCCTTCAGAATTTTCCACAGTTTATTGTGATCCACACAGTTGAAGGCTTTGGTGTAGTCAATAAAGCAGAAATAGATGTTTTTCTGGCATATAACAGTGAACCAAATAAAACAAACAAACAAACAAACACCCTGCCCTCATGGACCAGACATTAGAAGGATATAGATACACAGGAGAGATGGGCATACAAACTTTGTCATGGGTGTCCATTGAAGAAAACATGTGGGATATTATGATAATATGAACTGCTTTTATATTTTAGTTACCAAGATGCTGAAGGTATATACTGGGTTGACCAGTAAGTTCATTTGGGTTTTTCTGTAAGATATAATGGAATAACTGAAACAAACTTTTGGGGCAACCCAATAATACCATCTTGTTTGATTCCTTTCATTTTTGTCTCTATGGAGACCATTTTATTCTGCATTACTGTCATCATCTCCTGAGGTGGTACCACCTAACTCTTGACTCAAATTCACTTTGAAAACTAACTTAATTAAAGAGTTAATTGCTGAGTGGTGAACATAGGTAAGATAACTTTGAATTACTGTCTGTAAAATACCCTTCCTATCATGGTGTCCCTTAGTTAAGTGGTTCTCAAGGCCTGCCAATTCAAGCTAGTCTGCTGAGTCTAGTAATCAAGCTCTTCATAATCTGCCCCCACAGGGCCTTTCCAAATATTTGTTCTGTCTCTCCCCATGTCCTGTTTTATACACAGACAATCCTTTATGTCATCAGCCTCTTTCTGTCAGGCTTAGTCCCACTGCTATTAATCACATGGCAGAAACCCTCTGAGGCTGATAAGACGACTTTCTGTCCTTCTGCCTGGGACTGGGTCTTCCAGACAATTTCCAGGTTCAGTCTCTCCTTTTAAGTGTGGACCCAAATGTCACTTGTTCAGAGAGGACTCGGCATCAGGCTCAATCAGTTCAATAGCTACACCCTCTGTGATAGGGACGCACAGAAGAATGCGAGAAGAGAAAGTAGAAATGCTTCCAAGTCCGTGCTAAATTCTGCCCTCCCCTCCCCAGTGAGATAATCAGCAGACATCTGCTTATCTGCAAGTGAGGATAATAAGAATTTCTCCTAATCTTGTACTTATTAATGTCCTAAGATAAGAAAATGGTGGTGGCTTTTGAGTTTCAGTTCAGTTCAGAGAGTTCAGTGGCTCTGTCGTGTCCGACTCTTTGCGACCCCATGAATCACAGCATGCCAGGCCTCCCTGTCCATCACAAACTCCCGTAGTTTACTCAAACTCATGCCCATGGAGTCGGTGATGCCATCCAGCCATCTCATCCTCTGTTGTCCCCTTCTCCTGCCCCCAATCGCTCCCAGCATCAGGGTCTTTTCCAATGAGTCAACTCTTTGCATGAAGTAGCCAAAGTACTGGAGTTTTAGCTTCAGCATCAGTCCTTCCAATGAACACCCAGGACTGATCTCCTTTGGGATGGACTTGTTGGATCCCTTGCAGCCCAAGGGACTCCCAAGAGTCTTCTCCAACACCACAGTTCAAAAGCATCAATTCTTCGGTGCTCAGCTTTCAATATGGTCCAACTCTCACATCCATACATGACCACTGGAAAAACCATAGCCTTGACTAGATGGACCTTTGTTGTCAAAGTAATGTCTCTGCTTTTTAATATGCTATTTGGATTGGTCATAACTTTCCTTCCAAGGAGTAAGCATCTTTTAATTTCATGGCTCAGTTTAACCTACTCAAAACCTATGAGATAAATTTCTTGGTTAATGGTTAAAGAGACCAAAAAACAAAAATCTTGTCCGATATTTATGTGTGATGTTTACCTAAAAATATCAGCCTAAGAAGTGGAACTATACATAAGAGATCAATTGATTTTCAAAAAGGTGCCTAGGTAATTCAAGAGGGAAAGAATGCTCTTTTTAATAGGATGCTAGAAAAACTATATATTCATATGGAAAATAAAATGTTCTGAATGCTAGCCAGGATTATAAAGAAAAATTAACTCAAAAAAGACTACATAAATACAAAAACTCAAATTATAAAACTTCTGGAAGAAAACATAGAAAATCCTCAGGACTTTGGCACAGGTAGATATTTCTTAGGACAGAAAAAGAAGAAAGTATAAAAGAAACTGAACTTTATCAAAACAAACATTTGTCAAAATTAACCATTAAGAACATGAAAGTTCATTGCAGCACTGTTTATAATTGCCAGGACATGGAAGCAACCTAGATGCCCATCAGCAGATGAATGGGTAAGGAAACGATGGTACATATACACAATGGAATATTACTCAACCATTAAAAAGAATTCATTTGAATCAGTTCTAATGAGATGGATGAAACTGGAGCCCATTATACAGAGTGAAGTAAGCCAGAAAGATAAAGACCAATACAGTATACTAACACATATATATGGAATTTAAAAAGATGGTAATAATAACCCTATATGCAAAACAGAAAAAGAGACACAGATGTACAGAACAGACTTTGGGATTCTGTGGGAGAAGGCGAGGGTGGGATGTTCTGAGAGAATAGCATTGAAACAAGTGTACTATCAAGGGTGAAACAGATCACCAGCCCAGGTTGGATGCATGAGACAAGTGCTCAGGGCTGGTGCACTGGGAAGACCCAGAGGGATGGGATGGAGAGGGAGGTGGGAGGGGGGATCGGGATGGGGAACACATGTAAATCCATGGCTGATTCATGTCAACGTATGGCAAAAACCACTACAATATTGTAAAGTAATTAGCCTTCAACTAATAAAAATAAATGAAAAAAAAAAAACACATGAAAGTGAAGTCACTGCCCAAGGATAAGTATTTAAGGTATTAATTAATACTTTTAACTCACAAATAAAAGACAAACAACAAAAAAGGGCAAAACATGTGAAGGGACACTTGCAAATTAAGATAAACCAATGGCCAATAAGCACATGAGATTGCACAATATCATTAGCAATCAGTGAAGAGCAAATTAAAACCATTGTGAATATCACTGCAATGTCTAAATTAAAAGTATTAACCATATCAAGTATTGGTGAGGATGCGAAACAATTAGAATTCTCATCAGTTGCTACCAGAAAGATAAAGTGGCACAACCTCTTAAAAAAACTGTTTTCTAGTTTTTTAAATAAAATTACCATATGCTTTCCATACAACTCAAAAATTTCCTCTCTAGGTATTTGTCCCAAAGAAATGAAAACTTACATCCTTACCAGGACTTGTACACAGTGATCAAAGCAACTCACAGTTGCTTAAGTTGGAAACAACTGATATACCCACTAACACATTAAGGGATAAACTGTGTTTTATGTATTCAGTGGAATATTACTCAGTAATAAAATGGTACATGCTACTGACATCTGCAACCACATGGACACAAAAGTGTATACACAGTACAGGTCTGTTTACATGATATTCTAGAAAAGGCTAGTCTCTTCTCACAGAATGCAGATCATTTGTTGCCTTGGAGAATGGTTGGGTAGGACTGACTGGGAAGGCTTATAAGAAAACATTTGGGGGTGGTGAAAATGTTTTCTACCTTGATTGTAATAGTGATTAAACGGTGTATAATTTGTCAAAATTCACTGAAATATACACTTGAATGAATTGATTGTAGGTAAATCACACCTTAATAACCTTGATTAAAAAGTTGAAAAAGGTACAAAGTTTATATTGCCATTCATGATTTATAAAATTCCTTCATGTACACTATTTGCTACCTTACACATGCAGGTCTAAGTATAAATAGGTATGACTTTGTTGACTATTTCACCATATTCATGGACCTGGGAGGACAGCCTGGGCAAGAAGATATAATAGTGGTGGGGGAGGGGTGTGTGTGTGTGTGTTTGTGTGTGTGTGTGATGTTTGCACGTGCATGCATGATCATACATGTATATAAGGAGTGTGGGTATAAAATATCTTCATTCTGTGTTCAGGTGCTTATGTATGGTATCTTGACCTTTGCAAAGGTTGTCAGCATCATCATCATTTTCATCACCATCCAAACCACACAGAATGTTAAGAGCATCCACTTCTTGGGGTTACATTGAGAATGAAATTGAATAGCATATGGAGCGTGCTTAGGACAGTAACTACCAACTAGCCAATACACAATATGTGGTACTGCCATTATTGATCCAACATCACCCATTGTATTTCACATAAATTTATATGTAAAATCAAGATAAAAATAAAGTCTACCTTTCAAGATCACTGTGTGAGTCAAATGAATTCAGTTGAGCTGTTTATGTGAAATCAGGAGCATGAGGAGCGCCGTCAGGCCATGGCCAGTGTAAACAAATGCAGCTGTAGCCCAGAACAAAAAGGCCTTTCCCAAAGGTTCTAGAGTGCTGATGAGCTGAGAGGTCCAAGTAAAGACCCTAAGTGCTCTGAACTGCCCTGCCTGGCTGACTGCTCAATTTTTGCAAACGCCTGAGTTCCAAACTTCAGGTTCTTCTTTAGGAAAACCTACAAAACCACCTCCACACATGTAAATCTTTATCTTAAGTACCTGTGGAAACAACTTAAGCCAAGTCTGAGTCGTTATTTCTTTTTAGTCCTTTGCGGGATTAGCTCAAAGCTTAGTGAAATGTCTGCTTTCTTCCCTTCCTGATATTAATGTACATCATTTTACATCATTTTCTCTCCTCATTCTCTGCCTGTAAAGAGCTTCGTCTCTGGAACATGAGAACATAATTTAATTGCTGCTGCTTTGCGTTTTCTTTACTTAATGTGTTGTACAGTAATTCAATTACCAGCGTCAGACAGGTAGAAGACGTCCTCAGTCTATTCATTCAATTAGAAGAGAAAGAAGAAACTGAATTTCTAAGTCTACCTAAAATGGTGTGAAGCTTATGCAACAGTTTTCAGATAAGGCTCTTATTCATCACACAAAGAAAGTACAACCTCTACAATTTAGAAGATGAGGAGGAAGAAGAAGGAAATCCCAATTTAGAAACACATAGTAATTCAGTTCCCAAAGAAAGGCAACACAAATAGCTTTATAACAATATAAAAGTATTTCCACTGATCACATCCCTAATTACATTTATGAGCTTAAAAGCTTGCTTTACGCACAATAGGCACTATGACAAGGATGGAATGAATCACATTTTTTTTTTTTTTACTAAAGTCTCATTCTATAACTATAACACCATGCAGTATAATAGGGTAATACTGTAGACTTTTAAATATGTATCTTTAAAAACACAGAGTGTATCCTACTAGGCAAGTAGCAAGCTGTGAAAAATCCTCAATAATATAAAGATAATTTCCTACTCCTTGAACTCTTTTACCATAGTGTTACAGGTTTCTGTTATGTTTCTCTGAACTACTAAAATTATAATGGGTAGCCTCTCTTGTTTTGGCTATCTTTTCCCTCTGATTTCCTCTCTTGCTTATTTTCTGTTATATATGAGTGTAGTTAACTAAAGTACATAATACTTTGATGATGAAATGTATTTTTTATTGCCACCAAGAACCAAATGCAGTTAGGAGTGACTAGTTAGTAGGTAGCCAGTTTAAGCTTAAATGCGTCCAGCTTCGTGCTCTGCAAACCAGAGAGAGACTGGATTCTACAGCACAATCAACAATGCTTTAGGCTGCCGCTGTGCTGGAGTGTAGATTTCAGATACGGACTTTGTCATTCCTCCTTTATTTTGACTGCAGAATGCACTGCAAGTCTTAATGCCAGCTGACAACTACACTGTACTCACCCACCAAGTGTCAACTTCTGTCAACATGTCACACACAAAACCTGGTAGGTTGCATAATTCAAGTCTGTACATTCCTGCTAAAGATCCTGTTTCCAGCACTTCTGATTATGCTATGTAAGATATGGGTTCTTTTCTCTTTGCAGCTCCGATTCTGAACTCGTCCAGGGTTAACAAAAACAAAGAAAAGAGGCCATCAGCTATATGTAGTTTTTTGTTCCATGAACTTAGAATGGAAAAAAAAAATGCATGTGGGCTTCCAGTAAGATATTCAAGAATGAAAGGCATTGAGTACTTATGATATTTTCAAGCATCCATGTGAATCTGAAATCCAAAATCTGAAAAAGGAGTGTTACTCAAATTAGGGTATCCAAAGCTGACCTATGGCTTTATTTTCTTGCATAATCTCTTATGCAGCATGGAGGAATTTTCAGATGCTTCAAAAAAAATTAGTTTATTTTCTATTAGGAACTGAGAATGAATATAATGTCTTCTTAATTAACACGACAACATACAGCTTTATTTCCTCAAGAAATTTCTGTTGAGTGTCTATGGTGTTTGGGGCATTGTCGGGGGGTGCTGGGTCAACAGCGGAAACCCAGATGATGCTCCCTCATGGAGCTTACATTCAACTGAGATCAGACAGTTGCAGACAGATACATTAACAAATGTGTGCAATTATAGTGATATATAACCCATGGGGCAGAATAAGACAGAGGAAGACAGAGGAAGAGATGGGAACGGAGGTGGCTATTTCATATAGGATGGTCAAGGAGATGGTGAGTAGAAAGATTTTGAGTCCAGAGATGACCTGGCATGTCTACAGAACTCCAAGGAGGCAGCGCCACTTGAGACATGTGGTTAATAAGGCAGGCTGAAGGATGGGGGGTTCAGAGAGGGATGAGTGCCCACCTTCAGGACCACTGTAAGGCTTTCACTCTGAATGAGACAGTCAGTCATTGAAGGGCATAAGCAGATAAGGATAACCTTTGACTTTCATATTAAAAGGGATATTCTGGCCTTCACGTGATGGGTTAGGGTCCAAGTTATGGTTATTACTGTAATCAGAGTGACATATATGTTGCCCTGGGGTGATGTGGTTGAGGCATAGGTGAAGAAAAGTATTCTATCAATTTATTTTAAGGAAAATGTCAGGGTTTGCTGATGAATTGGGAATGGGTGATGTGACAAAGAGAGAAGACAGGGATAACCCTAGATCTTTGGTTTTGTTCATTAGTCAAATCTTAAACAGCCGTTCTTTCTTTGATGTCTCATCTTCTACCTTAAAGGCAAGCGTGGGGAAAAAAAAAAGAGCTAGAAAGTCTAAACCTCTTGCAGTTGTTCTATTAAGAAGATGATGGACAGGGTACATCTACTGTGTAGAAACAAATCCAGTTTGTATTTAATTCATTTGAGAAATTGTTCATGAACAGTTACCCTTATATATATTCTGCGTGTGATGCTGACAAGTTCAATTTCTGCTTGGGTTAATGACCACATAAATGTCTTTTACACGAGTTAAGGTTGCTTGGAGGCAGGAATGATTTCTAATTTTTTTTTCCCCCTTTGTTTTGCATTACTCGATAGGTTTTTTTTCAAACTTGCTGTTTAAGGTCTAGCCTCCCCTTCATACTGGCAGGTAAATCTAATTAACATTAATGAGAGTTCTGTGTACATATTGACAGGATAATAGACCTTTTAGGATGGTTCCTCCCCTCTTGCACTACCACTCCCCCACCTCATACTAACTGATTATTTCATTAGGCGGCAATATAAACCCAGGCAGGAGAACACACACTCTGTGGAAATTAACTGGAAAAATCTGCATTCATCCACACTTTCACTTACATTATGGCGGTGGGCAAGGGGTGGAGGGTGGGATTACATCATAGCCACCAGAGAATCCAGTTCTCTTGAGAGCAGAGCTTTTATAAAGGTAGTTTTCCCAGTCTATTCAGAGTTATGTGCTTACCTATGGTTGTTTAGAAAAACTGATGGTGTTCATTACATCTCATTCTAGTTTTCACTGTAAGCACGTCAGTAGAGAACTGAAGGGCGTATCAATAAGACTGGGGTGACTTCTTAGGCTTTGCAGTTACAATTAAGAGAGGAGTGAGACTGATGACAAATCCGTGAAGCAGCTACTGGAATCATATAGGCAGTTGTGTAAGCTCTAGAAAAAAACTTGAGACTGAGACTTGCTTTTTTAAGATCTTACATCAGCTGATAAATGTGTCTAAGCATTTCTTTAGTCTTAAGGCTACAAGAAATTGAATTCACTTTATCCTTGTTTATCCTATTAAAATGTTCTGCATATGATTAAAAGAAGCATTGTGGTCTCTACTTCTTTTTCCCCCCTGTGAATCAAATTTGGCAAAGGAAGAACTTCATATTCTCCTTACAAGTTAAGCATATGTTGGAGCATTCCTAGATGTTGGAATCAATTGTTCTATGGTGGAAGGCAGATTAGTGGTACTGGTTATATTAAATATTTTTCAAACTTTGGTTAACCAATAAAATTGTGCCTGCTTGAACTGATTGGTATTATGAGAATAAGGGCTCACTTTTTTTTAATCAGTCTGACTTCACAGAGAAGTTGCAAGTGTGAATTTATTTATTTATTTTTCTTTCCAAAACTTGAGAGGTTGTGAGTCTTGTGTGAAAAAGTGTGATATAGTAGAGATACTGAAAGCTGGCAGGTTTGTCTGAATCTAAACTTTTCATCTTTTGGGTGGCATCGGTTAAATCCATCAGTTAAGAGAGCTTGACCCATTTAGCCATGCAACAGCTAAACCCTTAATCCTCACAGATTCATTTTACAGTTCAGATTTTGCCACTGATACTGCACTAATTCAGACTCAAAGGTCAACACGTTAGAGTGAAAAGGGCATTTTTTTCCCTTGAGAACTTTAAAAGCAAAGACTCCCATAATAAAATGGGTACAAATATCTCTCAGATCTCCTCCTTCTCTATTTTTTTTGTTAACTTCGTATTGCTGTAACTTTATAAATAAAATTTTCCAAATATACAGGGAAATGCTAAATATATAAAGAAGAAAATGGTAATACCATGTACCATTTTTATTGCTTTATCAACAATCTTTAAAATATGAATGACTTAATTAAAAAAGTAAATGGCACCAATACAAACAGGTTGTAGAAGTACCTGTGCTCATATAGGTCTCTGAACCAAAAACACTCATGGAAAATACCTAGTTTGTGAATTGTAAAACTTGGCTAGTAATACAAAAAGAAAAATTTTGTCTTTTCTGGCATGGAACAACAGACTGGTTCCAAATAGGGAAAGGAGTATGTCAAGGCTGTATATTGTCACCCTGCTTATTTAACTTATATGCAGAGTACATCATGCGAAACGCTGGACTGGATGAAGCACAAGCTGGAATCAAGAATGCCGGGAGAAATATCAATAACCTCAGATATGCAGGTGACAAGCACTTACAGCAGAAAGTGAAGAACAGCTAAAGACCCTATTGATAAAAGTGAAAGAAGAGAGTGAAATAGTTGGCTTAAAACTCAACATTCAGAAAACTAAGATCATGCATCTTGTCCCATCACTTTATGGCAAATAGACATGGAAATAGTGACAGACTTTATTTTCTTGGGCTCCAAAATCACTGCAGATGGTGACTGCAGTCATGAAATTGAAAGATGCTTGCTTCTTGGAAGAAAAGTGATGACCAACCTAGATAGCATATTAAAAAGCAGAGACATTACTTTGCCAACAAAGGTCCATCTAGTCAAGGCTATGGTTTTTCTGGTGGTCATGTATGGATGTGAGAGTTGGACTGTGAAGAAGGCTGAGCGCTGAAGAATTGATGCTTTTGAACTGTGGTGCTGGAGGAGACTCTTGAGAGTCCCCTGGACTGCAAAGAGATCCAACCAGTCCATCCTAAAGGAGATCAGTCCTGAATATTCATTGGAAGACCTGATGCTGAAGCTTTGGCCCCCTGATGCGAAGAGCTGACTCATTTGAAAAGACCCTGATGCTGGGAAAGATTGAGGGCAGGAGGAGAATGTGACGACAGAGGATGAGATGGTTGGATGGCATCGCTGACTCAATGGACATGGGTTTGGGTGGACTCTGGGAGTTGGTGATGGATAGGGAGGCCTGGCGTGCTGTGATTCATGGGGTTGCAAAGAGTTGGACATGACTGAGCAACTGAACTGAACTGAGTGGAATACAATTTTTCAGTAAAAACATGTATTTAAATCTTTATTTTTAAGGTGCACAAACTACCACAAATGTATAAGAATACTTCCCTGTGTGTATACATCAATTAATTATTTTATATGAACTCATATATATGAGTACATATATATATATGCAATGCATTACTTAGCTGCACACCTGAAGCTAACACAACCTTGTAAACCAACTCTAAAAAACATGAAAGTGTTAGTCACTCAGTCGTGTCTGACTCTTTGCTACCCATGGATTGTAGCCCACCAGGCTCCTCTGTCCATAGAGCTCTCCAGGCAAGAATACTGGAGTGGGTAGCCATTCCCTTCTCCACGGATCTTCCCTGGGAAGATCCTAGGGATCAAACCTAGGGACCAAACCCTGGTATCCTGTATTGCAGGCAGATTTTCTTTTTTTATCTCTGAGCCACCAGGGAAGTCAATAAATTAACTATACATCAATAAAAAATTAAATTTATTATTCTAAAAGCATAGTCACATACACTGTCTCATATAATTCCCACAATGTGCTAATATTTATTTCCTCTGTACCTGACTTTACTAGGCGTAGACAACTAGTAAAAATTGTGAAAATAAATTATTCTGCAGGTAGCAGCTATAATTAAGCCCATTTTAATGTAATGTAATGTGTACATGCTCAGTTGTGTCCATGTCTTTTGACTCCATGGACAGTAGCCCAGCAAGCTCCTCTCTCTCTGTCCATGGGATTTGACAGGCAAGAATACTGGAGCGAGTTGCCATTTCCTTCTCTAGAGGATTTTCCTGACCCAGGGATTGAAACTGCCTCTCCTGTGTCTCCTGCATTAGCAGGCAGATTCTTTACCACTGAGCCACCTGGAAAGCTTAGACAACTAGTAAAAATTGTGAAAATAAATGATTATCTTGCAGGTAGCACAGTTATGGTTAAGCCCATTTTAGAGATGAGGAAATTGAAAACTTGGCAGGCCTAGTATATCAGCCATCGGGCAGAACTGATGAGTAATGAGATACCCCCATTCCTAGAGAGGGCACAGCCAGTGGACAGAACTGGACAAAGTTCTGTGGGTTGGGGCTTATTAGTGGGCATAAGAGAGGTCCAACGTGAGGCTCCCAGAAACTTGGGGAGCACTGTACGGGAGGCTGAGGTTCTGTGAGCTGAGAATGAGGAAGGAGCTCTAATTTGAGTCACTATGGCTGTCATTATTTCATACATAGCCACAGGCTGTGGGCCCTGGAGAAACTTGCTATACCAAATAATTGAATCATTGGGGTGATGGCTCTTGCAGAGTGTCAGTTGATCAGGCTACCATGAAGTTGAACCACAGATAACTATCAATTACAAAGCCCTTACATAACTTGTTCAGCTTTTTTCTACATGCTGTGAAAGAGGAGTTTTCAACATTTCACTCCAGGTTCTGGAAGGCAAAGAGTTAATGCACGGAATCTCTAGAATCTGTTTATGCACCAAAGAAATAGATTAATTAAATAGGTTTAATTAATAATGGCTTGCAAATGCCACTACTTTTCAAATATATATTGAATTTGCACTGAAGTAAAAATTCACCCATCATAATTACTGAATTCATAGAAAATTTCTGTCCCTTGTTGTTTTTATATACAGTTAATGCTAGAAGAATCATCGTCGGAGTCAGGCAATTTCTGAATGAAACCAACCTTCTGGCCTAATGCCTGGTTGGCTGAGGGTTGGAAATCATTGAAGAGCAGGAATGATTTAGGACAGATTAAAATGAAAACTTCCTATCTTTCCTGAGGTTTGATTGACAAATAAAATTGTAATATATTTGAAGTGCACAACATGGTGATTTGATATACATACACATTGTGAAATGATTTTCACAGAGTTGATAACAACACACCCATCACTCTGTGTGTGTGTGTGTGTGTGTGTGTGTGTGTATGTGTGTATGTGTGAGACAGACAGAATGCTTAAGATCTACTCTCGGCAAATTTCAAATACACAATATAGATCTATAGTTACCATACTATATATAAGATTCTCAGAGCTTAGAACTGAAATTTTGTACAGGCCAGGCTTTTCTTTTAACGGATTTCTAAGGCAAGGTAAACACAATGCTCACCTCTAGGTATGACCAAGAACATTGGCATTAACCTTTAAAGCCTTTATGCTTATATATACAGGGTCTAACAGTTTACTCAGGACCCAGGTACTACACAACTTTCTGTATGTAGAAGAGCCTGCACACCAAAATCTTTACTTTGTCCTACAAATTATATTTGTTGACATTAAACAAAAATTTATCTGAGATGTTTTTCTCCCAAATTGCTTGACAGTTCTTACAAGTACAATCCATGTGATTCTTTGAACATACTAAAACTGCCTTTATAATTTCTAAAAAAAATTTAGCACCACTATCAACATTATTAACCTATTTTCAAAAGCCTAGACTTAATAACTCTTTTATTGTGATTAAATTTTGAAGTACCTGAACTAATTAAAATGCAAGCAACTATAATCCTAAATACCTTTATAATTGTGTATTTCGTTTTGCATCAGAATGAGTCCATGAAATTGACTTTCAGACTTAAAATAGTTTTTTATTTTTCCCATTCTGTGTTATTTCAAGAAACAAAGCAATCAAATAGACTTAAAGATAGTTCCATATAGTTTTGAATAATTTAATGACCAAATATTTTTCCAAGTCTTCTATCCCTTGGAGTACTGTTTTTCCTTTGAGCTCATTATCTAATTGCTATAAATGACAATATGAATTATGTGTAGAGAACAATGAAAACATTCAGTTATATGCTATTTGATATTTGCAGATACACACCCATTTAGCTGTATTGATGTCTGAAATACTAAAAGTTTTAGGGGATGAGTTAGTAGTTAACCATCACCCTGGTCCCTGTCTAGGATGCCAGGCTTCTCCATGATCTAGAAACTAAGGGGTGTATTATACACTAATACTTGACACATTTAGGAGCCCTGAAGGACCTTATGTGTCCTACAGACTGTTAAATATCACCACTGACTGCATGAATCCTATTTAAGTGACTTCTAACTCCAAACAGATAGGAATTCTGGAGAAAAAATAAGAAGAAATTTTAAAAAGACACCACATTTGCATAGAACTCAAGGGGTACACTGGTGGCTCAGCGATAAAGAATCCGCCTGCCAATGCAGGAGATGCAGGTTCGATCCCTGGGTCGGGAAGGTCCCACATGTCATGGAACAATTAAGCCCGTGTGCCATGACTACTGAGCCTGTGCTCTAGAGACCGCCAGCCACAACTGCTGAAGACCACTCCCTAGAGCCCATGCTCTATAGCAAGAATAGCAAGAGAGGCCACTGCCATGAGAAGTCTGAGCACCGCAATGAGAGAGTAGCCTCCATTCACTGCGACTTGGGAAAAAGCCAGGCAGTAACAAAGACCCAGTACGGCCAAAAATAAATTTAAAAATTAAAAAAAATATATCAAAAAACAAAAAAACATGAAGTTCAAAATAAAGAATGGAGAATCACTAGACAAAAAAAACAGAGCTGATGCCAAAGTCCTCTGGGGAGTTTTGAAGGCAGATGGGTACCTAGAGATGAAGAGGTGATTGTCTATTGAAGGACACAAATCTACAGTCTGTATCCTCACACAGGAAGGGGAAGGGAGCCAAAGGCACAGCCTAAAGCAGGTCACTTGAAGGACTGCACCTTCGTGAAAAAGAGCCCAGAAAAATGGTGCGCACTCTCCAGGAAAAGGCAAGGAAGTCTGTTGTTTTTTTGGTGCTCTGGTGGAAAAGGCTCCAGTGAGAAATTCTAACTCTGAGCCTCCTCAAAGGGCAGGTGTGGAGGTTTAAGATATTTACTCAGGGTACAGAAATTCCAACACTCATCTCAGACCTGTGAAGCCACCAGAGCCTTCAGTGAAACAAAGGCCAACCAAATCTGTAGAATCATTTCAACAACCCGGGCACTGGGGACATCTGTCTTTTTGATAACCTCAAAGCAATAGCAAAAACTTAGAAACGACCAAAGGGAATCATTCACAGTGAGCAGGAGTAAGCCGATAAAAAGAAAAGAAGAATTGGCACTTCAAGTAATCAAGTGAATGGAATGCAAAGAAATTAGAAAATAATTTTGCTTAAAATAGCCATCATAATAACAAATAGTAGAATTTGTTATTCTACTACAATACAGAAAAGAGTGCTTGAATCTAAAACACCAAATAAAATCTTTCTAAGTGAAAATTATAGTCATTGATATAAAAACTAAATGAGTTTAATAGCAGATCAGGCAACAGGTAGAGAGAACTGTAATTTAAAAGATATATTTAATGAAATTTAAAAGATGTATTTAATGAAATGATGCTCAAAACACAGCATAGAGAAATTACAAAGAGATAAAAGATGAACTAGAGCTTAATAGATAAAGAAATTTCCAATAAAAGTTCGGGGGGAAAAAAAAAGAGGAGAGAATGGGGAATAGGTAGTTGAGTCATAGTGGTTAAGGTTACAGATACCCCAGAATTGAATCGAACAAATTCTTGGATCACAGGAGTTAACACTGATGCAAGGATATACACAAGGCACAGTGTCACGCGTGCCTGGTGGGTGTAAATTTTTTTGAATCCCGTTGAGAGGTTATTTGCAACATCTAAATCTCTGATTCTGCCTCCCACTCCCAATCATGTAGTTTTTTGAATCTCAGCAATGGTAACTCCATTCTCCTAGTTTTAGGCCAATAACTATTAAGTCATAGTTGACTTCTCTTTTTTCAAACCCCATATCCAATCCATGTGGAAATTTGGATGGGTCTGTTTTCAAAATACCTCCAGACTTCGACCTCTTCCAACAGAAACACTGCTATATCCCATGTTTTAAGACACCCATCAACACTTGCCTGGGTTATGCTAATACCCTCATCATAGATTCTACCTTATATTCAACACAAGCAGCTCAAGTGAATATTTTAAAACAAGATCCCCCTCCTCAAGGGGATCTTCCCAACCCAGGGATCGAAGTCAGGTCTCTTGCATTGCAGGCAGATACTTTACCATCTGAGTCACTAGGGAAGCCCCTATACTTTCCTATAATTGGCCTTATTTTTCTATAGTGCCTATCAAGTTTTTAAAAATACTATAGTTTATTATGATTATTATTTATTATCTGGCTTTCCCTATCAGAATATATGCTGTACTGGACAGAATTTTTTTTTGTTGTTCAGGAAGGCGGGATTTAGTATATAATAAACACTCAAAAGATAACTGATTGAATCAGTAATTCTAGAAAAGCTAACTATGTGCTCATGGAATGAGCTAGTTGAGAGGACATCTGTATTTCCCATATATTTGAAATAGTTCATTAGGAAAGCTATTTTAAATTTCATAAGTTAAAAAATAATCCTAACACTCAGGTTATGAGTAAGAGAGGGACCGACACCATTTATTTTATGTTCTTATAAAGAACAGACCAAACTATATATTATTAAAAAAAATTATATATTCAGGGGTATTATATTTTAACTGTATTTAAAAATTATTATAATTTTTATTTTTTATTGGTGTCTTCTTTTCAAAAGAGTACAATGAAAATCTCTAGGAAGTTTAAACTAGAACTTAAAGAATATCTGCATAAGATACTCTGCTCTGCTTTGATTCCTAACAATAATCTACACTTATCTACCTGGTCAATTGCTTGCTATTTTGTTTTGAAAGTTTTTATTATTAAGGTCAAGGCAAAATGAAGGAATATTTAGAATATAGCTTAGATCATTGATGTGAAATACCAGTTGTTGAAGAACATTACATGAACAAATTAATAAAATTAAACCAAGACTCTCAAAAATTCATCACTGAGGAAGCAGCAGGTACCCCTCTGCCTGCAGGTTCTCTAGTTAAGCTGAATCTCCACTCACACCAGAGATCCAGCCCTTACATATCTGGCCTGAGAATAGATACCAGCCCCCTCTTCTCAGCTTAGCTGAGATGGCTGGAGCTCTTATATACCAGTGAAAGAAAATGGGGGAAATAAACGGAACACATAAGAAGTGCAAAACGATTTTGCTTTTAGAGTGCAACTTTCCAGTCTTTCCATTTTAACTCTCCTCTTGGCTTACAGGCAGCCGTGACTATACTCTGGGCTGAAGGATTGCTCTGGGATTCTTACATCTTCCTGGCTTGCTCTCCACGGAGGATATCACTTCAAAACCTCCAGGAGCTTTTCCTAGAATTCTGCTATGTTTTCGGTGAACAGACTGGCTTCATGCCTATTCTAGAGCACACTCAAGTGGCTGATACCAGAAATGATCTCCCTGGACCCCCATCCGGTGAGGCATGACTTCACTACTAGAGGACTAGGACTGTAACCATATCTGAGAAAAATAAAACACCATAAAGTTCATAAAGCAATAAAAATAAGGAGAGAGGTTTTTCTTTCATGGGCAGAAACAGATTTTTATTTTGTTTTGTTCTGTATTTTAAATGTGAAAATGCATAAGACTGTTAGTATAATTATTAGTGTTATCTTCATTTGCTCCACACTCTCTGTCTTTCTGATTTCATTTATTAACCCCTAGAATACAGAGTTGTCTGTAGGGCATACTCCAGAAGTGCAGGCTGAGGCAAAAGAAATTTTGTTCTTTAGTGCTAACATACAATTTTCAGCAAAAAACTAGGACAACGTACCATTTATGTTTTCTATTGCAGCAGGGCTTCAGCCTTTTCCAACAGCCCTTTCACAAAATTGATAGATTATTCTTCCTATTAAAAGAGTCTTTTATTCTGGGTGCCAGACCTGGTGCTTAGAGCTGAAATATTGCTTTAGCTTTGTGTGTGTGTGTGTGTGTGTGTGTGTGTGTGTGTGTATGTGTGTGTTACCGCAGTGGCATTTCACTGCTGAATAAAATTACAAATTGTGTACCTGATTCTTCAGGGCATGGAAAAGTCTCAAAGGGCCTGAAGTGGGCATGAGGGGGATATGTTTGTTCGTTATTTCCAAATAGACCTGATGAGAATCCATGGACCCATGAAAAGTTTTATCAGGTTGTACACAGTGTAGAGAAAGATCATTAAGTAGGGAAACATGAATTCTAGGCTTCTATCGGTTCTTTAGCCATGGACAAGAGAAAGTGAATATATTAAAATAGACACTATCTATCAAATACTTATGAGTTTTATGTACATTTGTTCTAACCCCCGTGATGATTCTGCAAAATAGAAATTATTATCCCTTTTTAAAAATGAGGACATGGAAAGAAGATTTAGAGATTGATTAATTTGCTCAGCTAAAGAGATATGGTTAGAATTAGACTCCAGATTTTTCTGGTTCCAAAGGTTATGATATTTTGGAGTAGCATAGTATCCTTCCAGTTATTTTAATTTTCTATAGCTTTGTTTTCCCATCTATATAATGAAGGCAATAAGTAACACGACCTCCTAGCTATAAAATGTTAGGAAGTCTAGAATACAAGCATAGCTTCGTGCAGCAGCACGCAAGGAAAGCTAGCTTAGTCCCATCAGAAGTCACTTAGATCTTCTTATTTACACAACCAGATTGAAACCGTGGTAGGGACTGACAGCTAACAAGGCAAGACTGTGGAATGCAGCCCAGATGCTGTCCTTGGCTGCTGCATAACACAGGAAGGGTTTGAAGGAGACCTGGATGGAACACAGAGGAGATAATTCAAAGGCACTCTTCACGCTCACCTGAGGACCACGTCTTAAGTGGGGTCATGGTCTTTTTACTGGGATGGAGGCAGGTTGAAGAGGCGCCTTTATATTTCCACTTTGGGAGAAAGGGGACTGGCGTAACTGAGAAATCAGGTTCAAGACTGAAGTTCACATTGAGATTGATCCAAGTTCACATCCTTTGCCTTCAAGATTGTTTTAAGGTCTTAAGAGCTAAACATATAATAAAGAATCCAAGAAACTTCTCTGTTCTGTAGTAGAGCCACGATATAAGAGAAATGACTCCAAATCCAAAGAAAAAGACCCAAGGGGATGGAATTAGCAGAAAGGACTTCACACAATTGCGACCATTCCTGCCCTTATGTTCTTTATTCCTCTTTCCGTAGTCCCCACATCTAACCCACACATCTTGTTTCACTGTTTTTCTAACGGATTTCTTTCAGTCTGATCTCCACCAGAACTACCCTGGTCTAAGTCTCCATCACCCTGAATGTCCTGTTTCTTTTCTTCCCATCCTAGCAACCGTCTTCCTGCAGAGAGCAAAGTACCTCTTTAAGATATAAATTGGGTCACACCACACTCTTGCTTATAGACCATGAGTGGCTGCCCAGTGCACTTAGAATGAAAAGCGAACTCTTTCTCTTGGCTTATAAGGCCCTCTGTAGTGTGAGGAGTCCACCTTGGTGACCTCTTATCATGCCACTTTTTTCCAGCCATGGAGACTTTTCTTTCTGTTCTTTGCATAGTCCAAGTTGTTTCCACCCCCAGAGCACTGCACAGACTGGCCCCTCTGTGTCAAATGCTCCCAAGTCTGCTTCTTTCACATCCTACAGATCTCGTGTTAAATGGTACCTCCTTGGAAAGGTAAGCTCCAGCCACCATACATAGTTAGATGCCATTGCCTCCACAGGTTACCTTTTTATAACAACTGCTTGCTTTCTGCATAGTACTGCTCCCAGATCGTTTTATTATTTATGAGCTCTGCTGGGGCAGGGAACTTTTTTCCTCTCTTCTCTTTGTACCTAAAGCCCAGCAAAGTTCCCAGTAATGATACTGGTTTACCAACCTTGCCTTCTGCCGGGTTCACCCTGGGCTTGGGGCTTGGTTTAAAATTTTCATCCTCAGGGAGCTCTTCTGTGACCCCCAGCCGAAGTCAGACCCCCTGTTCTTTGTTTCCATAACCCTCTACACAATCCCTGCTGTAACACCTTCACACCTCACTGTGCTGATTGCTTGTGCTTGGCCTCCCTGTTATTACTGAAGACTCTTATTGGTTGTGACATTTGCTGTCTTGTTCACCCTGACATCATGGGCACCAACATCATGCATGACATGTAGTAAGAAATCAGGAAATGGTTTATAGAGGGAAACAGTCATTGAGAAAGAATGTGGGGTGGGCCAAAGAGATAAAGCATTCACAATTTTTATAGAGTAATTGACTAACTGACAGATGAATGAATTAATACATGTATTACCTGTTGTGGTCACTTCACACCCTGATGCTTAGTTGTGGAAGATACAGCACCCAGCATGAGCAGCTTTCACTTAGTCATGCAAAAATATTCATTTACACATACTTATTGAGAACCTACTGTGCACCAGGCCTGAGTTACATGCTGAGGATATGAATAAGAATATGATAGAAGAGAGGAGGCAGATTTATGAATGTTTATGCTAGGAGGCAACAGGGTAAGTAGCACATGAATGTCAAAAAAGAAGTGTATTTAGAACCCAGACTTGGGCAGATTTGGAAAGGGACTGTCCTCAGTCTTGAAGGATGGGGAGGACAATGTAAAGATATCGGGAGAGGAAGGAAAAGCTGAGCTGAGCAGTGAGCACTGGCTGGGATGTGGGAGTTTTGCAGCTCCCTGGGAGATAATAAGAGAGGAGGTGAAGGTGATGGGCCCAGAGTTTGGGGCTCCCCGCACAGACAAGAGGTGAGAATGTGGGGCTGTATTCAATGGAGAGGAATCTTTTAGCAGGTTTGCGGTTGAGGGGTGGCCTGACTGTAGGTGCTCTAGGAGACAAATACAGGAGAGGAGCCCTGATGCTGGGTAGGGAGAGAGACTGGATTGCAATTGAGAAGCTTAATATTCAGGCATGAGGTCTCCAGAGCAAGCTCGAGAAAGAAGCAGTCAGGATGGAAAAGAAAGCAAGACTAAGAGGCTGTGCAAGGCAAGAACTGGAAGCCTAGGGTGGCGGATAGCTCTCGGGACGGAGCTCAGAGCTAGAGGGAATGATGAAGTGGATACACTATGAACACATGATGTGTATAGGGCAGCATGCTCCGTGTGCTCTCCTACCTGACTCTATTTGACTTCTGCTAACTTTATAAGGTAGGTACTCTTGTTACTCCACTTATACTGATAGGGAAGCCACCCTGCTTTCTTTTTAAATTTTTATTTATGTATTTTTTGGCCACACTGTGTGGCATTCAGGACTTAGTTTCCCAACCTGGTGCCCCTTGCAGTGGACACTTGGAGTCTTAATCACTGGACCATCAGGGAGGTCCCCACATTGCTTTCTAATTAAACATTTGCTAGTAAGAAAGTGTGGTATCATCTGATGATACCACTCTAACGGCAGAAAGTGAAGAGAAACTAAAGAGCCTCTTGATAAGGGTGAAAGAGAAGAGTGAAAAAGCTGGCTTTAAACTCAACATTCAAAAAACTAAGATCATGATATCTGGTCCCATCATTTCATGGCAAATAGAAGGTGAAAAAGTGGAAACAGTGACAGATTTTATTTTCTTGAGCTCTAAAATCACGGCAGATGGTGATTGCAGCCATGAAATTAAAAGATGCTTGCTCCTTGGAAGAAAAGTTATGACAAACCTAAACAGCGTATTCAAAAGCAGAAACACCACTTTGCTGACAAAGGTGCATACAGTCAGAGCTATGGTATTTCCTGTAGTCATGTACGGATACGAGAGTTGGACCATCAAGCAGACTGAGTGCTGAAGAATTGGTGCTTTCTAATAGTGGCGCCGGAGAAGACTCTTGAGAGTCCCTTGGGCAACAAGGAGATCAGATCAAACCAGTCAGTCCTAAAGGAGATCAACCCTGAATATTCATCAGAACTGATGCTGAAGCTGAAACTCCAATATTTTGGCTGTGTGATGTGAAGAGCTGACTCACTGGAAAGACCCTGATGCTGGGAAAGATTGAGGGCAGGAGGAGAAGGGGATGACAGAGGATGAGATACTTGGAGGGCATCAGTGACTCAGTGGGCATGAGTTTGAGCAAACTCAAATGGACATCAATTTGAGCAAACTCTAGGAGACAGTGAAGGACAGGGAAGCCTGGTGTGCTGCCGTCCACGGGGTTGCCAGAGCATTGGACATGACAGCGACGGAACAGCAGTGAGGAAGTGTGGTGTAAACTGTGGTTTTCCTTCTTTATAGTATTTGTAGACCAAGGAGGGAAGTCATAATACTTCTGTCACTACTTCCTTATTTATAAAATAGCACTAATAATTGCGCAAATTTCTGGTAATTAAAAAAATATAAATGCTTATACTAATAATTCCACAGAGATAAAGGTGTTGTTATTAATAAATTGTCTTTTGTACTTTATTTTCCAGATCTTAAAAATCCCCATAAAATGAATAGGAAATAAAATGTCAATAAAGTGCCTGTGAGTCTCTTAATTCACTCAGTAAAACTCATGTGTAATTCAGAAGTTTTCCCTAAAGATAAGTGAAGACCTTTCACAGATTTCAGAGAAAGGAGGCATTATCCAAGCAAGCCTTTTCTGCTTGATCAAAATGCAGAGTATAAGCAAATTAAATTGATTTAAGCTAGCATGACATCAACCTAAAACAAATGGGTTTTAACATTTAAGAAAAATCAACCTATTATTTCTGATGTTTATCTTTCTTCTTAGTAAAATTTTCTTTTTATAAAGAACAAAGAACTCTATCTTTTTTCTTGACTATCTTAGTAAAATAAACATGAATTAAAACGTAAAATTGAGTCCCTTCTGTTCTGACACTTGAACAGTGATTCTTAATAATTTTTGAAAATAAAAATCCAACTAGCTTGATAACATTAGAGACTACCTTTCTTCTGTACCTTTAAAGTTTAAATGAAAAGGAAAGATTAGAAAGAATTTGCCTTATGTAACCTCTTTGGAATAAATTCATTTAAAATTTGAAGATATGCTAAAAATTCATCATTTTAAACTGTGATCCATCTTTTATTTACTGTGTTTTATAGTAGACAAGTCATTTATTTTCTCGTTCCTTTGCCATCGATAACAATAATTTAAAACCAGCTAATAAACATTATGGTTTGTTAGAACTGCTACCGATTAAATCTTAAGTGTCTTATACATACAAATATAAACAGAATGTAATTAGAGCTATTTAAAGAACCCATTTTTAACTTAGATTAACCATACTTTCCATTTGCTGAGGATAAACACTCATAAATGAAAACCATTGCTGAGCAAGAAGCAATTACTTCAGTTTAAAATATTAATATGCATAGTCTTTTAAAAAGTCATGGAAAATCATTTATGGATTGCACCGCATAGACTCAAGTCATACCCAAAAGGAAGAATGGGGCAACATCCTGTGTCCTAATCCAGAAGCAATCAACTGGGGCATGGCATGTCCTTACCTCTAGGAGCCCATTAAACTCTTGGCTTCGATTAGCGTAGATTTCCAACATGATAGTCCTATATATGTCCAAAGGATGATTTAAAACCACACATACATGCACTTAGAAGGAAAGGAGAATTTTACTGTTGAAAAATAAACTTCATCAACCTCTTTCTAGGAAAAATTGAGACCCACTTATAATCTAAGCTGATGACTAATTTGAGCATATAGACACAGTCTGGAAGAGAAGGAAACATGGCCCACACATCATAATTGCACATTTCTTGCCTAAAATATACACAAAAATATATACTGAGTGAATTGAACGCAACTAGCTAATTAATTCCACAGTACTTTTTTGGTGACATTAGTAGGCTGAGTAAAACCTTGGTTTGGGCTAGAATTATACTCTCTGGTTAAATGTACACATTTTTAGTTGCTACTATAAGTTAACCACAGGTCAAATCCAGTTACAATGAGCATCATTATCATCAAAGGCTTCCACACTGGTCCTGGAAGTTTTCAGAATGGGGCTTTGTTGACTTCATCACAATGACACCACTAAGGTAAGAGCCCAGACAGACTTTTAACCCTTGTGTGCCTGAAATGGCCACAACGATTTGGATCTTTGGTTAGGTCTCTGAATATAGAATGATGCTGGGTGGGAACATGGGTATTTTCCATGTCACAAGACAAAAATCCAGAGACTAAACTTGTCCTATTAACAGTTCATGTCTGCCTTTGGCTAAAAGTATAATTGGGGTAGTATTTTGAAAGGGGACCCATTTTATTCATGACAACCAAGTTTCAATGCAGATGAATTTAGTAGATGATTGATAGTTATGATGATGTGCCTTGAATTATAAGTGAAATTTACATTTATACGACTTTATCTTTTGATCCCATTTACGAAGTTATAATCAATTACTTTTATTCTGAATTATGGAAGGCTTCATTTTCATTAAAGGTAAGGAAGTACAATAGCTTCAAGGGCTGAGATGAAAAAAATCTTAGCAGGGTGATTTTATGGTTGGCCTTAGGCAAAAATTATCCAGCAAGGGATGTTTGTCTTGGATGTCAGTCCCAGTTCTTTTCAGTGATCTTCTCTCCTATCCTGGCCACTGAAGCTTCCCAGGGCCCTTTGGGTGCTTGAATATATATTCCCTCCCTTCCTTTCATTCCCATACATACTCTTTTTACGTTATTTTTGTCCAGGCTTTAGTCTTCAACAGAATTTATTATTATTACTCTTCTCTTCTTTTTCCAATTTAGTATTTTCTTAGTCCCTTCTTCTGCCTGATACTATCTCATTTAAAAAATAAATTCCTATGAATTCAATAATAAGGACCAAAGATTAATGCTTCATCTGTGCCACATAGTATATGTTCATTTACAGAAGGTTTCTGGATAAATGCCTAATCCAAAGTACTGTCTTTAATGGTAGAAATTTCTGGTTCATTTAGAGGAGGTATTGAAATCTGAAGAACTTTCAAAACAAACCGTACAGGTGGCTGCACGCTTTACATAATGTTTAGAGCCAGTCTTATGTCTTTCATTAACCATCTTTAAGAAAAAGGGCCAGGTCATGTGACTTTGGTTTATAATTGCCTTGTGCCATCACAAGGCTTTTTAAAAAAAGCTTCAGCCAAAATTCAATACAGTGATTTTACTAAACTACCACATTATCTTTCCCGAACCTCAGAAACACAAAACATTCCACTGATTGGACTGTTCACTGTTCAACTTACTGAATCTCGTAACTTGGAGATTATGATAGGTGAGTATCCTGTGCATCTCCCCAGTGCCAGCCACCCCAGCACACAAGTAGGTGGTAAGTATGCTGCTTTGTTAAATAGAATGTGACCCAAATTGCTACCAAGATTAATTTGAAACAGAGACTTATTACTGTTAGCACATCAAGTTGTGTTCCATAACTTTATAAAATTTTATAACTCGTCAACTAAATAGCCTGAATTAGTTGACTTTATTGTTTGGTAAATGCTTGATAGCCAATAGATTTAATACATTGTTAATTATCTTATTCTCCTTAAAATAGTATTTTCATTTTTATAATCAAGAATATTTAGGGGCTAATTAGAAATCCAGTAGTGTGAATTGTAAATTATGTGTAATTACAATAAAACTACTGAAGAATAATACACATTACTTATAAATTGTAACACTGTGATAAATTAAAGCAATTACAGGTAAACCAATAATGTTCTTTAATTAAGTAGTTATGAATGAGAATTTGTGCTTTGCATTTACAATAACCTATAAGGTTGGGGATTGCATTTATAGCTTGTGTGGAAATCGATTGCACTCTGCCGTGATACTCTGCTAAGAATAACTTCCAAGTTCATTACTGTCATTCTGCCATTATCATGTAAAAACACCCAGGATTGTTAAATGTAAAGTGTGCTGACAGTCAATCAACCATGCTTCTTAATATAATTATAATTATGTCACTATCTCTTATTAAGCCTTTATGAATCTGAGAAAAAGTTCATATCTGCACAAGTCTTCAATATTGGTTGCAAAGGAATAGAAGATTCTTTGTCACAAGTTTATTGAAAATACTATTGTATTTGACATTAGTAAGACTATTCCTCCTCATAATTATCTTACTGCAGCCTGCCATTTAAAGATGATAACAATAGTTTATGTATTGCTATATCTGTTTATTATATTCTATATTGTTATAATGTCGAGGTAATGCTTTGACATATCCAGGTTACAATCAACGTCACAAAATTGACATAGGAGACATCAAAAGACCACCTTCCTGCCCTTAATTCAAATTGTGTGTGTTTGTGCAAATGCATGCAAACAGGTCTCTGGAGTAGAAAGAGAAGTAGCAAAAGTTGGTGAAATGGGGAAAAATTGGAAGGTTAAGATGACAAGAACTTGCTGACCTGAATTTAAAATATCTTGAAACTTATCATAACGATAAGTATATAAAGATGAGTACTAAAAAAACAAGAAAAGTATTCTGACTTATCCAGGTATGTACATTTATTAATTTGTCTTGCGGCATTAACAAAGTTCTCTAAAAATTAAGGAATGCCTACACTAGTAACATAACAGCATGCCAAATATTCATGTGTGATCATTTGTGTCCAACTCTTTGTGACCTCATGAACTATAGTCCTCCAGGTTCCTCTGTCCATGGGATTTCCCAGGCAAGAATACTATAGTGGGTAGTCATTTCATACTCCAGGAGATCTTCCTGACCCAGGGATTGAACCCATGTCTCTAGCATCTCCTGCATTGGCAGGGGGATTCTTTACCACCTGGGAAACCATGTCAAATATAGTACAGAGAATACCCTAGAAGGGAAAGCTATGTACTAGGTAGAGGTTACACATGTTAGTCATGATTATCTGGTCACAGATCTTATCTGACTTGGAAACTAAGTTAGCCTGTTAACTTTCATGAAAGGTGGTTAAAATCATAAGACTCTTAGGTCAGAGGCAAAGGACTGTGTCACTTAAAGCACAACAAGTATCATGAGCATCGTCATGTGTGTGAGTGTTGGCTTCCCTCATCCCTGCATGGGGGTGATACAGAAGGGTGCAGATGGTTGCTCTACACATGGTGGGTTCATCCTGCAGCTGAGGAACATTCAACTTGAGGAGTCCATCGTTTTTATAGCAAGCACTGAGCAAATCTGCCCTTTGTTTCAGAGGTAGACATTACATCATCTCTCAAAATTGCTCTCTGTCAACATGACCCTGAGGAATAGTCCCAGTAAAGAGCAGTCAGGGCTCTGCATTCTTGACAAACCTAGCAAGACATGAAGAAGTCCACGAGACCTGCAGAGGATTTTCTTTCCCAACATGCAGTATAAACATCTTCAGGAGTTTGGTGTACAACGAGATAAAAAGACAACCTTTGTCCATTGGCTTCAAGTTCAAAACTCTTCCCAGGACCATGCTTACCTCTGTATGTTTAGTTAAATCTTATAAAAAATGGCATAAGAAACTTCTGGGGACAGTTCCCCCTTTGATGGATTGTGTCTCTGAATGCAATCTGAATGGGTGGCATTCACTCTGCAAGTGACCTGCTTCTAGTCTGTCACTTCCACTGAACTATTTAATCATGTCAGTTCCTTTCCTGTCTTCAGTTCACCTGACCTTATTAATTTCACTTTAGAACTACTGAAATGGTAGTTTCACCTGTCTGTTCACATCTTGATTTACTTGATATAAGTATATTGTAGGGTAGAGGGATTGTAGAGGCTCCTAATGATCATCTCCAGCTTATCGTTGGGCTTCCCTGTTAGCTCAGTGGTAAAAAAAAAAAAAAAAAAAAAAAAAAAAAAAAAATATGCCTGCCAATGCAGGAGACTCAGGTTTGAACCCTGTTTGGGGAGATCCCTTGGAGAAGGGAATGGCAATCCACTTCAATATTCTTGTCTGGAGTATATCACAAAGACAGAGGAACCGTGTGGGCTATAGTTCATGGGGTCACAAAGAGTCAGACACAACTTAGCAACTAACAACAACAAGCTTGTCGTTAATCAGGCAGAGCGATCCATTGACATCTTTAGGCCACGCGGCCACCATTTGACGTGGCCAGAGCCTTCATAATGTCCAAACTCAAACGATATATATAATCAGTGCCCAACTCTTTTCCAACCCTTTCACCTCTTTCATGAAAATGTTGTTGTCCTTCTCAAGGCACACTGATTGCTTTCTTTGAATTGATTTTCTGTGCTCAGGATGAGCAGCTGTGGTGGTCCCCTGTGCCAAATTGGACGCAATGTAACTTCATCGGGAAGGACCCCTAAAGAAAACAGCTTTATTATATCCCTCTCCTGCTGTCTTTCAACTTACTTTCAATAAACTGTGCTTCTGGGCTGCGGGGTAGGATCTCAAGTCACCTTTAATAATGACTCTCGGGTTAAAAAAATTAGGTGTGGCTTTAAAAGGTAAATTCAGTGTAAAACCAAAACTTTACATCTAACTTATTCTTCTCAACACACTGCACACAGACACACACACACACACATGCACACACACACACTAGGGACTATTTTAAACCAGAAAAGCTAAGGTGGTGAAGAAGTATGATGGGGCTCTTTGCTCACCCTCTGTCTCCCCAGCTCCTTGCTGGCTGGGAAAGTCTTCTCTGATGGGTAGGCAGGGCATTCCCAATTCAGCTATTTTCCCCTTGGGTTGGGCTACTGGTTGGTCACTCTCATTGCCCTTTGGTTTTAGACTTCTCAAAAAAGTCAGACAGTGTTTTCTGGATTACTCAATCACCAGGAGAGACATGCTAAAGTTTTAGGTGGCTGTCTTGAAGTTCTCCTCAATTGCGTAATGTTTATGGAAAACACACTCCTCCCCAGTGTCATAGTACCACGGTCATCAAGTCCGAAAAGAAACCTACCTTCTCTAATCTGATCAATCTTCAATTTCCCTTTTATACTCTGGAGGTGGTTGGGCACCTATATCATTGATTTCAGTTTTTATTTTTTTGGTTTATTTATTTTTGAAACTTTTTTGGAGGGGAGGTGTCTCTTCTGAAACTTTGATATAAGAAGCAGAAACAGTTTCTAATCCTATGAAAATTGTCTTATTGAATTTAATTATTTTTGAGAGTTTATTAATTTTTTTCTTACTATGTTACAACCTTTTTGAGAAAGTAGAGACCACCTATACTTTTTTTTTTAATCAATGGATTGGAGTTATCAATTTATATGCCCTCAGGACAGAGGGGTGATAGGATTATAGTAACAAGTAATACAAATAGAAGAAAATAAGGAACATTGAGGTTCCTTTTATTTATTTTTTAAAGAGAAGCCAGAAGTCTCAAATTTTATGCAACTGGTAGATTTATTAACTGAAGGCATATAGATACGTTAAAATCATATCTGCACAAATAAACAAACCAAAACAAACAGCACATTTATTTTAACATGAAAAAAAATCACTCCATGAATAGGAATAATGGGAATATGGCTATTTAATAATTAATCTTTCTAAATAATTAGATGTTTCACTTTTGCATTTGTTGTGGTTAAGCTTTAATTGATTTAAATAATTGGAATCTACTTATCAAATTGCTTTTTTCAGCTGAAAAAATAGTCTTTTGGTGGACTACCTTAATGAAGGGGTTAATTTATTCTTTTATTACTGTTTAACTTATGAAAAAAAATTAAAATGTTTACCTTCTGTTTCAAGAAGATCAGTTTCTAAATAAACAGTGTTCAACAGTTTGAATTGTCCCAACTGTTCTCTAAAAGTTGAAGAAAGGCTATTAAATATTTATCATCTTATATTGTGTTATTTACTGTTATGATGAATATGCAAATTTTATTAATGTTATTCAGAAAGCCATGAAAAAATTATAATTCATGAATGAAAAATTAAATGTTAACAAGCTAGTTATTTGAAAAAAACTTTAATCCACAAACAAAATACATTGTCCGTGAGTAAATAAAGCCATAATAGATTTTAGAGAGAAGGAACTGAAGAATGCAATAAATAGAAGCCCAAGAAAATATTTAGTATTTTCAGGATGGCAAAATAAAGGTGTCTTTCAGAAGTGTGAGAGAAGATGCTAAAAGTACTGGGGAAGTGCTGGGGGCTCTTGCTTTCCTAAGGGCAGGGGAGGGGCAGGCAGAGGACTCCTCACCTCCCAAAGCCTTCCCCCCACCCCCAGTACTGACAAAGAGGCTATCTTCCTATTGCCACAGGAATGCTATGGGAATGCCAAAGTTAGCATTTGGCCAACTTGCTCTCTAACTGAATATTTTAGCTCCAGGATATAGATTAAAAAAAAAAAGAAAAAGAAAGAATAATTATAACTCATGAAAAGCTTCTGGGTTTCATTAAAAGTAAAAAAAAGAAAAAAGTTTTAAAAATTATTATATGTTATGTGCTATAGATAACTGGTCTAGTACCAGTTGGGCCATTTCTACTGATGTCCTCTTACCCTCATCTACTTTTCCATTTCCCATACATATCAGCTTCAAATATATGATATAATATATTGGTATATACTGTTTACTTATCATTTTCTGCAAAATAATGTAGGCTCTATGAATGTAGGGAATCTTTGCTTCCTCACATGCTCATCAAGTACCCAGAAGAGTGCCTGGTATATAGTAGGTACTCAATAAATATTTGTAGAGTTTCCTCTAAAGAATATGTAGGAAAAAAGTGACTGCAATATTGAAAGATATTGTAGAAGACTTGAGAAAAGACTGCTTCAAAATCAGGGGATATAATCGAACCATTAAATATATTTTATGAAGACTCTTAAATTACTTAGACATAACCCATCGAATAAATCTCCAAGACCTATTGCTTCTACTCTTCAAACATCTCTTAACCATACCTCTCATTTTCTATTAGTATCACATCTCTAGTAACCCTTTTCCTAGACATTTAAAAAATGTCCTTGTCTTTTAATTTCTAGTCTTTTACATCAAATAGATCATCTCCAATAATTTATAGCCATGAACCATTTAATGTACTACTTTTTTGGTGTGCACTAGATTTGAGGGTTTTACATGGTTCCTGCTTTCATGGCATTTATAATTCAATTTTGGATACAGGGATTAAACAAGTTGTGATATAACTAAAGAGCCTCTTGATGAATGTGAAAGAGGAGAGTGAAAAATTTGGCTTAAAACTCAACATTCAGAAAACTAAGATCATGGCATCTGGTCCCACCACTTCATGGCAAATAGATGGGAAAAGAGTAGAAACAGTGACAGACTTTATTTTCTTGGGCTCCAAAATCACTGCAGATGGTGATTGCAGCCATGAAATTAAAAGACAGTTACTCCTATGAAGAAAAGTTATGACCAACCTAAACAGCATATTAAAAAGCAGAGATATTACTTTGCTAACAAAGGTCTGTCTAGTCAAAGCTATGGTTTTCCCAGTAGTCATGTATGGATGTAAGAGTTGAACCATAAAGAAAGCTGAGCGCCAAAGAATTGATGCTTTTGAAACTGTGGTGTTGGAGAAGACTCTTGAGAGTAACTTGGACTGCAAGGAAATCCAACCAGTCTATCCTAAAGGAGATCAGTCCTGGGTGTTCATTGGAAGGACTGATGCTGAAGTGAAACTCCAATACTTTGGCCACCTGATGTGAAGAACTGACTCATTTGAAAAGACCATGATGTTGGGAAAGATTGAAGGCAGGAGGAGAAGGGGATGACAGAGGATGAGATGGTTGGATGGCATCACTGACTCAATGGACATGAGTTTGAGTAAACTCTTGGAGTTGGTGATGGACAGGGAGGCCTGGTATGCTGCAGTCCATGGGGTCGCAAAGAGTCGGACATGACTCAGTGACTGAACTGCATTGATCCAACTACTTGTTTGACACTGCTTGTAATTCTCAGAGAATTACAGTTGAAATCTGATGTTGGAAAAGATAGTTTGCCCTGAACTATAACTAAGGCTATGAATGTTGTCTAGAATCTTAGAGAAGAATCTCTTCTAAGAAAGTGATGTGTAAGATGAGATTTGAAAGAGAGTGAGGAGCAGGCATTCTCAATGGAAGAGGTACTGAGAGTCATTGAGAGGGAACAGAATATGCTAAAATCCAGAGGCAGGAGGGCTAGAGAGGCGTGCATTATAACTAGGTGGAAACAAGCTGATGTGTGACTAGAGAGGAAGCGGGGATACATTGGGAGATGGGACTGCCGCACACACACACTCTGCATAAAATGATACCGAATAAGAACCTACTGTACAGCTCAGGTGGAAAAAAGATAACTTTGTGACTAGATGACCTTGATACAGAGATGGCCCCTCCATCTATTCTGTCTCTTTACAGTACTAAGTTGTTTCATTTGGGAGACAGTATCTCTGGTGTGCGACCCCCAAAACTGAGGTACAATGACTTTATCTTTTGGGGTTTTGGCAAAATGCCTTATTCTTGGTGGATCATAAACATTGATATTTGCTAAGTGACTATCAACCTATCTAATCTGATTGACTTCTATGCCACTGGCATGTGTGCATTTTAATATATGTAATTGTTGAACCATTAGCCAGTTTTTTCTCCCCTTTTTATTGGCTCATTACCTGTTATAGCATGCTATATCCTGGTTTATACAAGAACAGCTGTGTCTAATATATTCCTGTAAATCACCCATGTTCATTTTCATACAGGTATTAGACTCAGCAAATATGTGTCATGTGGATTTTTATGTGCCAGCCTCTGAACATCACAAAAACTTCCCAGAGCCAGAGATAACTGCACTGAATCAGCTGTTCCCAAGTTTACTTTTAACCATTGCTCAAATTAGATATCTATGAGCTCCCCTCAGAGTCCAATCCCAGGCTGCCAGCTGCTCCAGATGTAAGAAGCTTTTATAGCTTTCAAACACATTTTATCTGTCATCATTTTCATCAACAGGAATATCTTTCTCTTTATTCTCTTTTAGAGAACCTGGTAAACAAGGAAAGAGAAAAGCTTGGCTTTATTGTAACTCCAAAGAGCTCAGTCTGTGTGTGGGGGGGAAACCCCAGCATGTCTTTCTTTGCATCTCTTTCTATGCAGTTCTTCAAAGGTTTATCAACCACCACCTTAATCCATTTGCTGAAGATACTCAATTTTCCAAATGTCCTTTTCTTTGAAATTCATAGAAAATTCAGCTTGAGGTGACAGAAAGAGATGAAGAATGCAAGGAGATATACATTCTAATTTTGTTTCTACACTTACGAATCAAGTGTTCTGAATGAATTCCCCATTTTCCCTTATCTGTAAAATGGGCAGTGATTTTGAGAGGGTTAAAGATGAAAAATGATTATAAGGAATCTTTTAAAACAAGTTGCGAGTAAACTCATATACATTTTGAATTCAATCACAGAGCTAAGGATATACTCAAAGAAGTTGGTACAGATAGAAATATTTATAAAGCAAAGTTCACTGCAGCATTGTTCTTAGTAGCAAAGAACTGGAAAAAATGAAAGGAGTCTATTAGCAGGGTGTTGAAATGTAAATAATGAAATATCCATATAATGGAATAGTATAGAGTCACTTTAAAAAAGTCACATAGTTTTGAATTACTCATAAAGAAATATTTCTAAGAAGTAGCATTAAGAGTAAAAACAGAGAGAATCCTTGTACAATACATTACACGGTGTAAATTAAAAAAGAAAACATATACATGTAGCTGGTATACACACCAGCATTTTGAACCGAAACAAAAAAGCTGAAAAAATGATCAATTTGGGGTAAAATAATTGAGGATGGTGTCATCACTGTGTGTTATACTTCTCTACTCCTGTCCATGTTTTATTTTCTTTGTAAAATAACAGTGAATGTTACATGAACAGTATAATAATGGAACTTTTTGATTTTCTTTTGTATATGATTGTTAAAGCAACAAACGCCTATTATCTAAATGAATTACAAAAAATAATAAAATTCCAGTGGCCTTATTGATATAAAATACTGTTTTATCACACAAAGGATATAAAAATTCAGTAGCAGACTCAAATTAAGTTTATGAGATATGCTGCTTTCAGGAATGTGGCATTGGCCAGGTTAATGCCATTAACTGAAAGTGGGGGGAGTTTTTTACAACTCCTTTTTATTGAGCACCTATTTTCCCCCCTCTTTGTTCTCACATGTCTAGTTTTCAGGCACAGAACGGTTTAGAAGGCATCTCATTGTTCACTGCATTTTGTTATTTTTTTAAAATCTGAAAATCACTACTAGGTGATAGAGTGTAATACGGGAATATTTTCTCCAGCTGGGCTGAAATATTCATGAAATACGGAGTAACTGGAACAGAGTCAGCGGACTCTGGAACCTGAAGGAGGCCTCCGAGTCTGCCCCTGGAGCCGTCAGTTAATGTGGCTAGATCTAGGGCATTTCGATGACTTTTCCAGAATGACCCAGATGGACTGAGCACTGACTGTGTGTCTGATTGTCCCAGTGTAGTGTGATGTCTTTGTCTATAGCAGTCTATGTTCTGTGGTCAAGCAGACTCACCAGCGGATTTTGAGAAGTTAAGCTTTGAGTTGCGTCATTAAAAAAGGTATCAACCTTAATGAGCTATGGTGTGAATTATGTGTTTGCTGTTATGATGTTATTAATACCTACTTGGTTCAGTTCCTGCAGTAACTATATATATTATATTTGTTATTACAAATAAGGATGCTGAAACTCAGAGATTAAATCATTTGCACAAAGATACAATTTATATATACAGCAGAAATGGAATTTAAACTCATATCTGACTCACCCCGTTATTCATAATCTCAATAACAGGAGCAAAAATCCTTAAATGGGAATTAATAAGGTGTGTGTAGGAAACAACTGGCTGAAAGCTTGTGGAGGCAGTTGAAATCAAGTCCTCTAGGTATTAGCAGTAAGACATTAGCAAACAAATTCAGAATGGAAAGGCAGAAACTGAGTTGAAAAAGAATTGAGATAAAATTTTTCCACATACTCTATTGAGCAAGCCCATATGAATCATGTTCAAATACTCTAATAGCAGTCCTAACCAAACAGTGGGAGTATTAACACAAACCTCTACACCTTGCTTGAACCTTGCCCCACGTATCAACTCTGGGATCCACTTTAAGGTTAATTGCCCTGTCTTTGAGGTGTACTTAGTTTGCTCACCTTTTAAGGGTCATACACATAACTGTGATAACCTGATTTATCACCTATACTGTGTAACACTCTTTTATTCTAACCTGAAAATTAAACTCTCCGCAAATCCCATAAAATGCATATTAAAACATCATGCTCAGGGTGCAAAACATTTTTGCATAATGACAGGTTTAATTTTGTTTAGCCTGTTAGCATCTACTCTTGAAAACGAGGTTCTGAGATTTCCCATTTATGCTCCTAAATTCAGAATAGTCTAAAATGTCATTTTTATTATTCCTTATATCAGAGGCCTTAAAATTAAAAACATCCATCAGAAAATGGCTGTCTTCAAAATATATTGCCCAATATGGAATGTAAATATTAAGTTTAAATATTTTAAAATTAAATTATTATTTAATTTATAATTGCATGAGCATAGTGTAGTTGGGCTATGGGGGTGAATAGATGTTCACAGGCAGAAATATGTGTTCTCATATCACTTTAAAAGCCACAAACCCCCAAACCTTCAGCAATCAGACTGAGGATAGGAAAGTTGCTGAAAACCAGGGCAAAACTATCATTTCCGAACATTTCAAATCAGTTCTTAATCCCTGAAAGTAACTTTCAAAAATATGGACAACATTGAATTTTCAAAGCTGCCTCCGTGTCACCAACAAAACAAGAATCAACTGATATTATTTTTAAATGCTAAAAAAACCTGTAAATAAATCAAGGAAGGGAGGAATAAGGCAAATTAGTCTCTTTCACCCCAGGTATAAAATATAAACTCATGACAATTTTATTTAAAAAGTGAACTTGTGTGGCTTAATGCCCCAGTCTTAAAATACAGATAAAATTAAGAACCTGAAAATACATGTTACCCTTATAAGATGGTCACAGAAACATTCTGGGCAAGAATTTGATTTTATATAAATTGTTTCATACGATGTCAGTTCTACTAGTAGTTAAGAAAAATTTATTTAAATGTGTAGCATGCCTCATGCTTTCCAGAGCATTACATGGAATTCATTATTTATCTGTACTTCACAACACGGATGCAAGTACCTTTCCACTTGGGTGTAGGAAGTATCTCTTTACACAAAGCAGCTTTCAGAGTCTGCTTAAATTCCACTTGTTCTGTGATTCCTTCTGTGACTGCCCCAGATGGGAGTAATTCCCTTTTTTCTGAAAGCTCATGGGGTTAATTATCTCACACGGCGATGGCATTGCCTCGTGTGAGGTTGTCCTTCCTTTTAGGACGTATCTCTGAGCTGTATCTTCCTTCATCCCCTCCCCTTTCCCATGACCCACTGTTCACCCCTCAGCTATGACACCTGGCATGGGACTTCGGTCAGGATTTACAACAAGGATGCCTGTGGTCTGAACTTCTCTTCAAGACATGCTTTGTATGGTTCCTAGTGCTTGACAGTGCTTGCTGTTCAGCTGCTAAGTTTTGTCTGACTCTTTGTGACCCCGTGGACTGCGGCACAACAGGTTCCCTGTCCTCACTGCCTCCTGGAGTTTGCTCAAACTCATGTCCATTGAGTTGGTGATGCCATCCAACCACCTCATCCTCTGCCGAGCCCTGATGCTGGAAAAGACCGAGGGCAGGAGGAGAAGGGGGCGATAAGAGGATGACAGCGTTTACCTAACATTTCAAACTTTGGGAAATCTCACTTAAAACTTGGAATTTCTAGTTTCTTTAGATGAACTAGAAGATCTGATGACTCTGGATTCATACTCCTTCATGGCAAAAGTTGGCTGGGGTCGAGAGCGGCTTCTCATTTTAGGATGTGCACAGGTGCTCCAATGGGAGCTGTCCTTCTGCTCTCTGATGCACTTCTTTTTTTTTTTAATTTTATTTTTAAATTTTATTTCTGATGCACTTCTACTTTGAAGCACCATCAGGAATTCACTGAGTTTTTTTTTTTTTTTTTTTTTAAGTTTTTTGGCTGTATCACGTTATGTAGGATTTAGTCCCCGACCAGGGGTTGAACCCATGCCTCCTGCAGTGGAATCAACCACTGGACCACCAGGGATGTCCCTTGACTGCCTTTTTCTTTTTTTTTAAACGGCAGAAGACTATTTATCTGTACCCAGATCTCCATCACAAGTGAGTCGACAAAAGAAAGCAAGGAGGTCATTGAATGGCTTCCAACCTGTAACCCTGATTCTCAATATGGATTGGCCTTTGCAGACATTTGAGTTTAGACTTCGAGGTGAAGTATGAAACTTAAGAGCACATCATCTGTGCAGCCTTGGGAAGCCTTGAGATTTGATCTCTGCTTTGTCACTTATTAACTGTGAAGCCCATACTTCTGATCTCTTATCACAAAAGTGGAAGTAATCCCAGATAGTTTTCTTTTGAGGATTAAGAAAGTAAATAAATAATAAACACTTAGCACATTATCTGCTACATAGTGAGCCCATAGTAAATGATAAATATTATTACTATCTCTCCCATGTTTAAAGTTAAGAAATTCTTTTGAACTGAGCTCTCACATATGATGGCCTCAGTGGCTCAGGTTGGATTTGCCCAGCTGGGTGGAAGGCATGAATGAAAACTGCAAGACATTGACTTAATACATATTTATTAGACACCTACTCTGTACATGGCACTATTCTCAATATTTGGTATTTATAATGCCAACAAAGCAAACCTAGTTCTTTGCTCTAATGGAGTTTACATACCAGTGGAGGAAACAAATAAATACTAAAAAAAATAAATGTACAATGTTATTTCAGGGATGATATATGTGATAAGGCTAGGCAAAGGGTTCAAGAAAAACTGGAGGCATGTGATACTTTATGTATGGTAGAGTAAAGAAATGTTATTCAAGAAGGGACTTGAATGAAGTGAGGGAGAGAGCTAAGGAAACTCATGATGGGGAGAACTGCTGGCAGCATGGGTGGGCCCTGCAGGAGAGCTGGCCCAGTGCTCTGACAAGTGGCCAAAGATTCCAGGGAGGGACGGCAAGCCGCTCCAGTATTCTTGCCTGGAGAATCCCACAGACAGAGGAGCCTGGAGGACAACAGTTCATGGGGTCACAAGAACTTAGTGACCAAATCATTATCACCACCACCAGTGAGGGGAGATGGGGAGGGGGAGCGTTTACCAGGGGGAGGTCACAGCGTGCTGGGCCTTGGAGGCCATCTATGAGCACTTAGGTCTCTGATGTGATCAGAAAATCCTAGAATATTTTAATCACATAATTTACGTGATCTCCCTTGTCCTGAAAGGCTGCTCCATGGTACAGAGGCCAGGCAAGCAGGAGACCCATCAGGAGCGTGTTTCCATTGACCATGTGAGGGACTAGAGTTGGTGGCAGTGGAGGGGGTGAGAAGATCACGTTATTAGAGCAGCAGGCTTTGCTGGTGGGTGTGGGGTGTATGCAAATGAAAAGAGCAAATGATGACTCTCAGGTTTTGACTGAAGAAGCTGGCTGGATAACAGTAAGATTGATTGAGATTTAGAACACTGGATGAGTGTCAGAAGCTTGGAGGGAGGGTAGGAATGGATAGCAAGAGTTCAGTTCTAGACATGGTAAGTTTTAGATGCTCGAAAAGCATTGTGAGGACATGTTGAAAAGACAGTTCTGTGTAAGTCTAGCTCCTAGAGGAGGAAATGGCAACCCACTCCAGTATTCTTGCCTGGAGAATTCCGTGGACAAAGGTGCCTGGCAGGCTATGGTCCATGGGGTTGCAAAGAGTCAGATAGACTGAGCGCAGTGCACAGAAGCACATGTAAGTCTGGTGTTCAAGGCTTTGATTGTGACAGGAGATGAAAATTTGGAAATCCTTATGGCTCAACGGTAAAGAATCTGCCTGCAGTGCAGGAACCACAGGAGACACGGATTCAATCCCTGGGTCAGGAAGATCCCCTGGAGGGGGAAATGGCAGCCCACTCTAGTATTCTTGCCCATGGACAGGGGAGCTTGGGGGGCTACAGTCTCTGAGGTCGCAAAGAATTGGATACAACTGAAGCAACTTAGCATGTACATCTTATAGACATGGCATTTAAGGTCAAGGAGTTGGTTGCAATCATCAAGGACTTGAGTATAGAATGAAAAAAACAGGGGTGGGCATGAGTCTTTAGCAAGGGAAGAAAGAGTGGCAGGTGCAGAAGGAAGAAAACCAAGAGCGTGGCCATCAGGCCAAGGATTGTGTTCACATCCTCTTAGGCGAGGAAGGCCCTTGTTCTCTGAGGTTATGCGTTTTCAGATCCATAGTGTTTTAGGTGCTCTGCTTGTTCTCAGTAAGAGACCACTAATGGGATAAAGCAACCAAACTGAAAAGACATAGAACTTTTCCAAGAATTTCAAATTGAGAAGTTACACTCATGCAGGTGATGCTAAGATTAATACCTATTGTAAAGCAAAATGCTCTTAAATATGCGATATGAATGACAACTTTTAATTAATCTTCATTCTATCACACCATATCATGTGAAGACCTCTCTGTCCTCTTGGAGCACATGCTTCAAGTCCCTAAATGTAAGTGTACCTGAATAATAGAGCAAGGGCGCTGGGCTTGGAAGCCAATGACATTGACAGAAACTGAGGATGGCTACATTTGAGGATCACTTTTTAATAATTAATAATCACTATTTTAATTTTTTCCTTTTTTTTCCCCGTCCTTTTCCTCCTCCCTCCCTTCTTTCCTTTAAATTTTTTTTTTTTTAATTTTTTGGCCACAGCTGCTTTTTAAAGTCCATTCAATTTTTAGTTATGACTCACAGGGACTGCTTCTCTTTCACAGTGGAGAGTGACTTGATACATGTGGTCATAAAAATCTATGTTAGTCCCTAAACATCAAGCAGATCTAAACTGTCAAAAATGAAGGAAGAAGTGAAACATTTGGGACTTTAAGAAACGACAGCATATTCAAATTAAATATATGTGTGTGTGTTGTGTGCGTGTGTATGTGTACACACACACACACACTCACTCACATAGGCACATACATACATTTACCTCTTTATCTAGAACATATGAACTTGCAGATTTTTATGCCAAGCCATACGTTTCTGTCTGGCATCATATGGCTCACATTTGATGAAAACTATCCAGTCTTGTGGTGTGCTTCTTTGTTACATATTATCTAACTCCTATGAGTGAGAATTCCCATTAGCTCAAGGAGGAAAAAAAGAAATGCTATAATGATCCCCTTGCAGTTTGTTTTGGGGGAGTGAAGGATGTGAAAACTTGGTGGAAACACACAAAAATTCACGTCATAGTAATGACTGGATGGCTCTGACATAACCAGTATTTTTGGTGGTATTTTATATTTTAATTCATGACTTTACACTAAACAAGATCCCAAAGTGGGAAAACATTGTGGTAAAATTCCTTGATTTTAAATATAGCGGGCAGCTGGAAAGAGAGTGCAAATGTGTGTGCTGACGTGAGGGGTGTGTGAGGAGCATTCAGCTGTGAGTATTTTTGCTAACTATCTGCAAACTGTATAGTGCACATACCGTGGGAGACAGACCATAAAGCTGTAGGCTCTCACCACCTAATGGGTGAATTTCATGGGGAATCTCGAAAATAATTCTCATAGACAGCACGGGCGGCTCATCTAAAGAACTGTTTTGGCTAACACTGATTCCTCTTCCTTTCATTTGGGAAATCAAATATTGGACTTAGCCTCAAAAGTAGATCATATTCTGGGTGGCCCCAGGGAAAAAGCTGAAGAGGTTTTTTTTTTTTTTTTGTTTTTGTTTTTTTTCCATTTTATTTTCTTGGCAGCCAAGGAATTCTAAAATTTGTTCCCAGATTCTTAGTAGGATGGTGCCCATGGCAGATGGGGGTCACTAAATGAATAAGCTCACCAGGTCACTGCAGCCCAGGCATTCTGTCCCGGCTCACAATTTTGAGTCACTGTTACAGGCAGATTTATATAGTTTTGGCACAGAGGGAGAATATATAGGTGACCTGTCACCACGGTACAAGTTCCTTGGTTAAAGAAGGGCTGTGACTGGAAGGGAAGCTGAGTGTCCAATGCTCCCTGCCCTGGAAGGGAAGGTATGTATGCGTCTACTCAGCCTCCCGGGTCATCTCAGTACTCAGACGTGAGCAGCTGCCCGGTTCTCCTGGCAGAGCCTCCCTCCCAGAACAGTGTCCATGCCCGACAGCCAATGCCTTGGTCATGAGCTACCTGTCCACCATTTTGGGATATTATCAGAATTATCAGAATCAAACCCTCTTTATATTTCAAGTGAATGTCCCGAGCTGCCCTCAACCAAGTGGGATATAAAAGATTCTGTTGGCACCGTGCATTTTATGTACCCTAAATAATACCATGCCCACGTGCATGCTTAGTCATGCCGACTCTTGGTGACCCTATGGACTGTAGCCCACCAGGCTCCTCTAGCCATGGAATTTTCCAGGCAAGAATACTGGAGTGGGTTGCCATTTCCTCCTTGAAGGGATCTTTCTGACCCGGGCATCCAACCCACGTCTCCTGCATCTCCTGCATTAGCAGTCAGATTCTTTACCACTGAGCCACCTGGAAGCCCCTAAATAAAAACATGGGCAAAATTGACACAGTTATGGCAAGCTTAACTCAAATTGGTTTTCTACTATGCTACTGAGCAATAATAATATATAGAAAACATCTTAATTTCCAGGCTGTAAGAATGTCAACCCTAGTATTTCTTTGAGGACATTTGATACTTTTAATTTTTACTCTTTTTTCTTCTTTAGTCCAACTAGTCATTGTATATAGAGTGTTTGTGGGTTGTTTTTCCAAATTATTGAAAGTTGCTTTTCATTGTGCTGATATATTAGGAAAGTGTTTTAATAATTTTTTCTTACTGACACAGAGCTGATTTACAAGGTTGTGTTAGCTTCAGGCATACAGAACAGCGATTCCGTTATGCAGATATTTGTTTTAGAGTTATTTTCCCTTGTAGAGTATTACAGAATATTGAGTAGAGTTCCCTGTGCTATACAGTAGGTCCTTTTTGGTTATCTATTTTATATATAGTAGTGTGTATGTATTAATCCCAACCTGCTAGGAGAGTGTTTCAAATGAATCTTCACGACCAGAGAAATGAGAAATATCTGGTGAACTAAAAGAAGAGAACTATTTGAAAGAACATTTTCTAAAAGCCCACTTGCCTTGGAGCATCTGATGAAACAACTGTGTATGTGTATACATGGGCAGGTGCACAAAAACTCAGGCAGAAATAGATGCACACTCAGGGAGGTGATTTTCCACTTGAAAGAGAATAAAAAAAGCTAGCAACATCCAGATGTTATAATTCTGTTCCCAGTGATACTACTGGCAGCTTTGGTTCTCCAGGGGAAAAAAAGGGAGCACACCTCTCGTGTGCTAAAATATTGGAGAAGGACTGAAGCTGATTCCTGGCTGTGCTTCACACTGAGTGCTTTACACAGAGCAGAAGCCCAATTAATGCCTGTGGAATTGAATTTATTGAATTGCTCTGAAGGGAAAAGAGGACTCAAGGGACTTGGAGCCTTCAAGAGTATATTGCAAGAGGTTTGGTTTCAAGCAGAGACTAAAATTTTAATCTCTGGATTTGTCTGTTGGGCAATGGAGATACATATCTCGAATGAGAAACAAATAACAAATACACCTATTGGAACTGCTGAACATTTGGTTTGCTCAGTGAAATACCATGAACCATTTATATATAATGTTTGAAAGAAAATGCTAGTTTCTAACCATGACACTATTATAACACACCTTGGGCCCAAATTTATTTTCCTTTAGATTTTTATGAATTTTGGAAAGATGAGAGCTAGGAAAAATGATAGAAAATGGTATGTATTTTTAATGATTTATGACTCCTAATGGGAAAATTTTATCCGATAAATTTAAATTTGAATTAATTTAAAATGCCCAAATAATTTTGCACTGGTAAAATAGAGGCTTCTTTAAAATGTTCCCATAAATCTATGATATTACAATCTTTCTCAGATTTTGAAGATAAACATATTTAGGTTGTGATAAAATATGAAAAATTTCAACATGATAGTTGTTATTTTCATAAAACTGTGTGTGTAAGGACATCTCTTAGATAAATTAATTATAGGAATAAATACTATAACCAATATAAAATGAAATACTGGAAAACTTGCTCTAAATTTTTTAAAAGATCAGTGGGGAAAAATAAGATTTTATTCTAACAAAATATGCAGGGTCATTGATGAAATACCATTAGAATCCCACATACAAAGAAAAGGAATTGAGTAAAATTTGTTTAAAGAATTTTGTTATTTTTCTCTTATACACTTTACCCTATATTTTTCTTTATGTATTTCTCTAATTCTGATAGCTATTAAATGCTGTTTTTGAATCTGTAAGCAAATGACTACTAAAGGGGAAATAGAATTTTTCTCCCTGTTTTAAAGACACATATATGTTCCTCCATACCTAATTTCTCACTTCTCAGATATCACGCAGATCTAGGATTTGTCTTTTAATAAATCTAGTAATTTCAGTTCAAATGAAATAAAAATTTGGAAACCACAAACATGTTATTACTAAACAATGTGCTATAAAAACAAACCATGGATCAACAAGAAATCAAAGAGGAAATCATAAAATACTTTGTAATAAATGAAAATGGAAACATAACTGTCCAAAATCTACCGGATACGGCAAAAGTGATTCAAAGAGGGAAGTTTTTAGTGATACAGTCCTACCTTGACAAATGAGGAAAATCTCAAATAAACAACTCAACCTACCATCTAAGGGAATTAGAAAAACAAGAATAAACAAAGTCCAAAGCCAACAGAAGGGAGGGAACAATAGAAATCACAGAGGAAATATATAAAATAGAGGACCCCCCTCCCAGAACAATAGAATAAAGATCAATGAAACTAATATCCGATTTTTAAAAAAGATAAACAAAATTCATAAACCTTTAGTCAGGCTTATCAAAAATAAAAGGTAGAGATCCAATTAAACAGAGTAATAAATAAAAGAGGAGAAATAACAACTGATACCACAGAGACACAAATAATCAGAAGAGACTACTACCAACAGTTATATGCCAACAGACTGAACAACCTAGAAGAAATGAACAAATTTCTAGAAAGATACAACCTACCAAGACTGAATCAAGAAGAAACGCAATTTGAACAGACTGATCACTAGTAGTAAAATTGAATTTGTAATAAAAGTACTCCCAGGTGAAGTGATTGGCCTCCAACTAATGGAAATAAATGAAAAAAAAAAAAAAATCTACCAGAACTGACTGGATAGACCTTGGAAGGGCTCTTGGATAAAGTAAAAAAAAAAAAAAAAAAAAAAGAAGTACTCCTAGGAAACAAAAAGTCTGGGACCAGTTGCAATAACATGGATGAACTTAAAATACTATGCTTAGTGAAGTAATTCAGACAAAAAGACAAGCAGTCTACGTTATCATTATATATGAAATTAAAAAAAAAATAAAACAAAGGAATGTATATTTTAAAACAGAAACAGACCTATAGATACTGAGAACAAATCAGTGGTTACCAGTAGGGAGAGGGACGGGTAGCGGCAAGAGAGGGCAGGAGATTAAGACACACAAACTACTACACATAAAATTAATGAGCTACAAGGATATATTGTACAGCACAGGGAAATATATCCATTATTTGTAATAACTGGAGAATAATCACTAAAATATTGAATTACTATGTAAGACAGTTGAAACTAATATAGTATTGTAAATCAACTGTATTTCAATTAAACAAAAATAATAAAAAATTATTATGAGATGAATAGAAACAGTATAGAAAGTAACTTATGAAAATTTCACAGATTTCTAATTATTTTCTTAGAAAAATAATAGCCCCATAATTGTATTATTTTTATATCAAATCTTTGAAACTATTTAGCATAAATATTTAAACATGTAGAAAACCAAGTCTCACTTACAACAAATAATACTGTGAAAGTAATAAGTTGCTACATCACTTTTTTGGCAATGTAACCTCACAGAAGAGATTTCTTTTTGATTAAGGAATAAAAGGTAAATGATACATTAAAGAGTGTCTGATCACTTAGTGACTGCTTCATCTTTTCAGTTGAATGTTCATTCCTTTGAATCAGTAAACAACAAAATAAGTCATTTCAGTGTCTTCAAAACACTACTTGTATTGAACATATACAAATAAAATATATTTAGTGGTGACTATTTTGAAATATTATAAGCCAAGTTTGGGCACTTGGAACCACATACACAGGACCTATGAAAAACATTAAAGTAGGATTACCACAAAGAGTTGGTTTACTTGATGGCTCAGTCTGTAAAGAATCCACCTGCAATGCAGGAGACCCAGTTTCGATCCCTGGGTTGGGAAAATCCCCTGGAGGAGGGCATGGCAACCCACTCCACTATTTTTGCCTGCAGAATCCCCATGGACAGAGGAGCCGGGTGGGCTGCAGTCCATGAGATCGCAAAGAGTCAGACACGACTGAGCAACTAAACAGCACAACTGCACCACAAAGAATATTTACTTCCCCAACAGAAATAGTTTGTTCTGATATCATTTGGGTTATATGAAAACCTTTAGACCTCTCCATTAAGAAAGAAGATTGCCAACAAGCTGAATAAGTTGGAAGTTTTGCATTTCCTGATTGGAACCTATAACAAGATAGATTTCTATGTGACTAGACAATATTTTACCAGTTATGAAGACTTGTATCAGAAAAGATGATATGTCAGAAGCCTTTCCCATTCTTTTCTTGTTAATACAAAGAAGAAGTTTAATGGGTGGGAAAAAAATATCAACAGGCTTTAGATAAAATTAGGGATTCCCTGGTGGTTCAGATGGTAAAGCCTCTGCCCACAATGCGGGAGACCCAGATTCAATCCCTGGGTCAGGAAGATCCCCTGGGGAGGGAAATGGCAACCCACTCCAGTACTCTTGCTTAGAAAATTCCATGGATGGAGGAGCCTGGTGGGCTACAGTCCATGGGGTTGCAAAGAGTCAGACATGACTGAGCGATTTCACTTTCTTTCTTTCTTTTCTTTATATAAAATATTGCAGAGATGAGAAAAATGTAAAAAAAAAAACAAAAAACCCAGTGAAAAACCTCAACTGAGGCATTGGAATTGGGTAGCAATTGTATTAGCCATTGATAAAACTGCATGTATGTGTGTGTGTGGGGGGGGGGGGTTTAACCATAGACAAATTGGCTTATCCTCCACTGCTTTTTCAAAGATTATATTTAAAAACAAGTGATGCTGTATCACTGAATATTTTTCACATCAACTTCCTTTTCCATTTTCTCCTTTCAGTGAAGTTGGATTGCATGAAGAAAATGAAGTTGCTTTACTTGATTTTATCAGCTGGAAGCAAAGGAAGGACAAATTTCTAACAGATCCTCAGTCATTGACTGTACTTTTAGAGAAATAGAATTGTTGGTTAGTCATAAGACCACCAAGTTGCTCTAATATAATGATAATTTTGGTAAGTATTTTGACGGAAGTGTGTGCAAAGTCAGGGAAAGTCTTGTAAGCCCATTTTTGATGAAAGTATAACCATATGCTTATTGACTAAGGTAAGATAAAAGATGAGAGTGGGGGAAAGAATGAATAAATTTCATCATGGGGATAATGCTGGAAGCACTAGAGTGTCCCAAGTGGTTCAGTGGTAAAGACTCCACTTGCCAATGAAGGAGACGCAGGAGACATACATGGTTTTGATTACTGGGTCAGGAAGATCCCCTGGAGGAGGAAATGGCATCCTGCTCCAGCATTCTTGCCTGGGAAATCCCATGGACAGAGTAGCCTGGTGGGCTACAGTCCCTGGGGTCACAAAAGAGTTGGACATGACTGAGCATGCACACATTAAAGCACTAGAATATGCCAAAATCAATAAGGTTACTAAATATGTTCTTTACAAAAATGTAGTGATATCTGTGTAGCATAGAAGTGTGGCCAATATTTGACTGGCACAGAAGTTTTCCTTGTCCAGTAGTGCTTCTTCAAACACTTGAAAGAAGGTAATACTTAATGTCTCCAGTGACCTTGCTATTTTCAGATTTAGATGGTCAGCTCTAAGAATCAAAGTCCTCAATCAAAGTTATGAATTTTGTTCTTGAAGCACAAGCAAAGCCATGAGAAAACTAAGATGCTTCTGAATTTTAACAAAGAATCAGTATCATAGGAATGCTAAGTTTAAACATGGATGTGATATATGTTTGGTTCCTATGAATTAGCTCAGAAGAGACTAGTAGGACACAGCTGCTTATAAGTATGTTCCTGGATTCACTTAGCTAAGAATAATGATGGAGGAGCTCTTCTTTTGACTAATAGTGCATCCCCTGTTCTTTAGTATCTTCCTACTAATACTTCGGCCACCTGATGTGAAGAACTGACTCATTGGAAAAGACCCTGATGCTGAGAAAGATTGAAGGCAGGAGGAGAAGGGGACAACGGAGGATGAGATGGTTGGATGGCATCACTGACTCAATGGACTTGAGTTTGAGCAAGCTCTGGGAGTTGGTGATGGACAGGGAAGCCTGGCATGCTGCAGTCCATGGGGTCACAAAGAGTCAGATATGACTAAACGACTGAACTGGACTGAACTAATATTTGTGTCAAAGCTGAAACAGAGATCTATGGGGGAAATGGGGAGAATATTGGGAGATGCTGGGAAGAACCATTCCACTCAAACATTTCATATGTGTCAAAATAATTTGTTTGAAATGCTGAATTCTGTACATTGAAATCCTAGGCTACAGATGTGGGGACAGAACTAGTTAAAAATAGTTAACCAGCTTTGACACTGGCAGGCAGAAAGAGAGAAGAACTATGAGCTTAAAGTGAAACCCTCTGGAAGAATGAGAACTTTTCAGGAGGAGGATGTCAGGGTGAAAGAAGGAGTCCTGGAGAAGAACAAAAGCTGCCCAAGGTGTGTTAGCAGGAATTTGCATTTCTGAAAGATTACTTCCAGGAAGAGTGTTCCCCCCATTATGGACATGGATGTGGGGTCTCTTATGCTGGTGTTTAACAGTTGGAACTCATCATCCAACAGGTCTGTGACCCACAAATTATTACTGCCAGGCAGAGTCCTTTGGCATGGAGGAGAGTAGATGTGCAGGCTGACTCTAGCAGAGGACCTGATCAGCTGGTGTCTGTTTAGAGACCACACTCCTCTAGAAAGCCAAACTCAGCTGCCGTGGCAGCGAATAATAGGAGCTGGAAACCATAAATCTTAGTCTTCCACTCATTTCAGCATCCAGTTAACTTGTTCACTTTGAAAGAGACAACCCAGGCCTCTCTGCCCTTCAAAAGGAACTTCACTCTTCACGTGTGTATTTCGCATGTTCCAGGGCTCCAGAATGTTCATGCAATATTTTCCCATCTGGTTTTAAGATACGTCTGGGGCAAAGTTGGAACTTGCCATTTTTTGAGATGAAAAACAGAAGCTAAATTTTAATTATCAGAAATATCAGGGTGTTTTTGAGAACACTGTTCTCCATATCCGTGAAACTTTTCTGTTCTTTTAAAAATCCTCATGTGATAGTTCAGAAAGACGAATTTTAATTTTAAAAGGGATCACAATGAGCTTATTCAATACTTTCATTTTATAGGCAATGAAATTGAGGTCTAGAGGGATTAAGTGACTTGCCTTAGGTCATTTTCATAAAAGTGGAAAAAAAAAAAAGTCCTGAACTAATTCTCTAGATTTTAGATTGAGTGAAATTAAAAAAAAAAAAAAAAAAAAGACTAGTTTTTAAAAATTCACTTTCTAACAAGTCACTCACTTCATCTCCCCAAGTTCAAAGCTTGCTCTCTTTCCTGTTCCATATCCCCTTGATCCAGAATTTGGCTCTAAGGAGAAGGGGGAGGGGAGTCTAGTGAAGAGTATACTCCTTTCCATGCTACTTACATTTTCAACACAGCAGGAATAATAACAGAAATACAATTTTGCAGTGAGAAGGTCAAGGAGTGCACTTATGAAGAAAAAAACACCTTTAAACAAGCCAAAGAAAACAGGGGTATGTAACAGATTTTGCTAATGGGGTCATGATTAAATAAATCAGAGTTTGAGGTAGGCACAGACACACACGCACACACACAGCCCGCCCACAAGAGCAGATATAAAGAATATAGTCTGATAGGTAATGTCACACAGGCAGGAACAAAATACTGGGTGTCTGGGAAGATGAGTGTGTAGTAAATGATGTTGTTTAGACTTTGCTGCATGGCTGTGTGTGCTGAATTATTTCCAAGGAGAATAGCTAATAATAAATAAATTACTTGGGATCCTATTTATAGTTTGATTCAGTAAAGACATTTATTATGTTCTTTTTGGGAATGACTTAAACCTTTTTAAATGTCAAAATTTGTAAAAATGCTCACTTTGTTCAGGCTCTCCCTGAAGGTCACAGAGTAGCCAGATCGACACCTACTTGTAAAATGCATCCACCTTATTTCCACAGACTCCACTGACAGGGAATGAAATCTAACACAGTTAATAAGCATTTATTAATTTAACAGCTCATGTTACTATGTGAAACCTAACCTCCCACTTATTAGGATGAAATGCGTGTGTTATTAGAAATTACATTATAGGTCAAGCAGAATAAAGCCCCATACAATATTCTCACTGAGTAAATAAATATTTGTGGATTGACTTTTTAAAGGAGATATCAATTGAAACAAGTGATTAAGGTTGACAATGGAATTGTACAAATGACCCTAACGAAAGAATTTTCTAATTGGTTTCATGTTTGTGGACATCAACCCTGTTTGCAACTGAGGGTATAAAGATTCATGCCTTACAAACGAGAGATGCCTGTAATTAGATGCAAATAATCCTCAGTTACCTAGTCTTTGGCATCTGTGAATTCTGACAGATCATTCTATCTTCAACTGGGGAAAGTTCTAATTTTCCTCTTTTTTAAAAACTGCCACTGACTTGGTGACTGTTGACTTGGCAAAGCTCCTAACCAGATCCCAGATAAAAACCACCCATTTACGAAACATCAAATCTTCTTCTGCAGCTTTGGATTAAGGATTTTAACCTTAAAAAAAGTTCTACTTCCAAACCCCCTTCTCTTTGTAAATACGATAAACCCATGACTATTTGGCTCATACTCTCTGACAGGAGTAAGATAATGTCACTCTTCAAATAAGTTCTTACTTATTGGTTACCTTTTGATGGGTTTATCGGCTGCCAGCAAATAGCGGATAACTATTTTGGTGAAGCCAGTCATGCCAGGCCTGTAAATGAACATCTGCGTGTGTGGAGCCTGAGCATGTCACAGGGAGGTCTCCATGGCACTGACATTTGACAGAATTAGAGCCACCCTGATGCTTTTGTCCCAAAGAGTCGAACATGGCTTAGCTCCTGAACTCCTCAGCCCTTACATATTTAGGGTGCGATGTGTTACTTCTTAATCTGATGACCAGTCCATTTTTAAGCTTAGATTAAAGGGTGATGTTACTATGTCGTCAGGAGCTTTGAAATTGGTAATGAGACCAATGCTCATATTTGATTAACTGAGATCATCTCATTAGCCAAAAGTGTTAGACATTTATAGTTGGTGGCATTTACTTTGTAGGATCTCCAGTTTAAAAACTTTCTTGCAATCTGCTAAAATCTATTGTTTTAACTTCTCAAAAATTATGCAGGACTAATGAGCCTTTTCCCTTCCTACATTTAAAATATGTTACATTTTCTGCTTCTTTATTGGTATTTTATAAGCAATAAACATGCTTTCCTCTATGTACATTACATATTTTTAAAGGGGTAAAAAATGATAAAGTATTTCAAAAGTTTTAATGAAACATTAGGGAGAGGTTTGTATTATGTAAGACTGACTTGTGTTGCTAAACTATTTTAACCTATAGCCTGCTTTCTTATTCTGATTAAGCATTTATCAAGCCTAATACAAATTAATCGTAGAAGTAAGACCAAATATGAACCAAAGGTTTTCCCTTTTGCGTTCACAAAACCACTTCATGTAGGATTATTAGTTTCATAAAATCACAAATATAAATGTCAATGAACTTTATATGATGTAGACTGTGGGCTTCCTAGGTGGCTCAGTGGTAAAGAATCTGCCTGCCAATGCAGGAGTTACAGGAGACACAGGTGCAATACCTGGGTTGTGAAGATCCCCTGGAGTAGGAAATAGCAACCCACTCCAGTGTTTTTGCCTGGAACATTTCATGGACAGAATAGCCTAGTGGGCTGCAGTCCATGGGGTTGCAAAGAGTTGGATACAACTGAAAACACACACACAAAAATGAAACTGCTAGTGGCAAAAATTTTTGCATACATTGGCATTTAATTTGGAACCTCCAAACAATTGATGGGTCCTAAGAGAAACAAGAGGTAAATAATATCTGCTTTCATATTTTTCCAAATGTGTTCTAAATGTCTAAAATTCATTAGTGATATTATTGTGGGGAAATGTTCAAGTCTTTTTTGCTGCTGCTGCTAAGTTGCTTCAGTCGTGTCCGACTCTGAGTGACCCCATAGATGGAGCCCCAGGCTCCCCTGTCCCTGGGGCTCTCCAGGCAAGAACACTGGAGTGGGTTGCCATTTCCTTCTCCAATGCATGAAAGTGAAAAGTGAAAGTGAAGTCGCTCAGTCGTGTCCAACTCTTAGCGACCCCATGGACTGCAGCCCACCAGGCTCCTCCGTCCACAAGATTTTCCCTGCAAGAGTACTGGAGTGGGGTGCCATTGCCTTCAGGTATACAATTGTTGGGGACAGAAAAACACAAAATGAGTTCAAAGTGTGATTTAATCAATAGGATTAGAGTTGCTCTATGTATTTACTTTGAGTTACATGAGAATGTAGACATCAATTCTTACATTGATAGAACATTTTTTTTTGTCATTTGAAATTCATTTTTATTCAACCTTTTAATTTTAGCATGCTTCAATGTATTTATAATAAATGAGAGTACATATAAACCTTCCAGAACATCTCTGGGAATACGGAATTATATTAATAACACTCTTAATGTCATTTATTTGACATGGGATCTGATTATGCCATTAAAGATCTAGTTCCTCTGATACTCACACAGGGATTAGAAATAACTGAATTGAGGAAACATCCCAGAAATGAGGAATAGTTATTTTTAAATTAAATGGTAGAATTCACACTTTTTAAATGGTACACTTCACAGTTCCTCCTTTTCAGGAAAGTTAAATCTTGTTTGAGAGGAAATTCATATATTCATGATAAATTAGAAAACAATTTGGAAGCAATCTATATAATTTATTGAGAGCTGAAGGATGTAGGTGTCATTCTGAGGCAATTTGGAACCTGAGCAAAATCGTTGCGAGCTGGTGTTGGTTCAGGCAAACTCCATGGAGGGGGCAAATCTTGTGAGTGTTAAGGATGAGTAGGACTGTCATTAGTAGAGACTGGAAGAAGAAGACCAGAAGTCAAGATAAATGTCAGCTTATCAGGGGGCAAACCTGGCCATGAGCGTTGAGCAGAGGCAAAGCGCTCTCCGTTGAACACTCTGAGATTGAAAGTGTAAGTGGAGCCTATTCATACAGGTCCTTGAGGCTGGATGCTGAGTTCAGCTCAGTGTTGTCCCGCTCTTTGCCACCCAGTGGACTGTAGCCCACCAGGCTCCTCATGGGGTTTCCCAGGCACGAATCCTAGAGTAGGTTGCCGTTTCCTCCCAACCCAGGGATTGAGCCTGCATCTCCTACACTGGCAAGCGAATTCTTTACCCCTGAGCCATTCGGGAAGCCCCGAGGCTGGATGGAGGGTTTTAAATTTGTTCCAGATGTAAAAAGAAGCCAATATAGATGGTTAGCAAAGAGAATACATATTAATAGTAAACAGGACTGCATTGCGAACCTGGATACCAGCATGAGATAAAATGGTGTCATTCAGGAACCAGGTGGTCAAATGTCAAAAATAAGAAATGAAGTGGTGATGGTACAAAGTGTTTTTGCTTGTTGGTAGCAGCTTTATTTTCAACAGTGAAAACCCAGAAAGAACCTAAACACTCAGGAAAAAGCTGAACAAATAAACTAAAAGTGGCACATCCAAAGATAAGAAAAGAGATGAGTTACTTCTATGCATCACTGATGAATCTTAAATACTTACTAACAAAAGAGGTCAGAAGAAAAAACAGTGAACAGTTTATGGTTACAATTAGATAAATTCAAGAAAATGCAAAAGTAGAGTGGTGCTCATATGATGTGGGAACAGAGAAACCAACAGGACCTTTATGGAGAACACATATTAGGTCTTAGTAGCTAAACAGGTGTGGGGTGAGAAAGAGATGCAATAGAGGTGACTGCAAGTGATGCCACTCAGGGAAGCAGGGTAACATGGGAGCCATGAACAGAAATGAGAAGCTGACCAGGGACTCGTTTCTGATGATCGCATACTCTCAAGCTTGACTTCACAAACCTGACCACCTGATTGAACACATTCTGTGAATAACTGAAAATGAGTTAAGGGTAAAAGTTTGGGTAGAAACTGCAGGTTTTATTATGAGCACGTAAGTGACCACTGAAATGGCAAGAATAGCTGATCAATCTAACCTTTAGGAATTCTACAGTAGATACAGAATGGGAAAACAACAGGTCCTGCTGATGACACAGGGAACTATATTCAATATCCTGTGATAAATCATAATGTAAAAGAATATTTAAAAATAACATTATATATATAAAAAACTGAATCACCCTGTTGTACAGCAGTAATTAACACAGCGTTGTAAATCAACTATACTTCAAAAAAATAAGTCAGAAGGAAAAAAAAGAGAGAACTAGTAGAAAGACAAGCAAAACTGGAGATAAAGAAAGAGAAAAACAAGAAAGATATTTGAAGAGCTAAGGGGTGCCAAGGAAGAGATAGCTAAGAACAAGATGGTCATTTTGTCAGAAGTTGCAAGGATGGGGAATATAAAGAAATGCTGTCTGGATTTAAGGTTCCTTATTTGTCCTTGAGAGATTGTAAAAAAAAAAAAAAGCTTAAAAGGGTTGACTGGGGAAGGGATCATTTAGCACAAATGTTAATCTCTTAAGATAGCAAGGTTTCAATTTATATTTTCAATGCATTTTTCTCCTATTAGGGAAATGAGTAAACCAACTCACTTCTCAGTTTGTTTCTTACAGGAATTTAGCAGTACGGCTGAACTAATTTAAGTTTTTGAGCTTATGAACAGCTGCAACCTTGTATTTAAATTTCATCTGCTCTCTGTCCTACTTAATGTTCCAGTAACAATCCATCTTACTTTCAAGTCTGACAATTTCATAAGGGTATTGACCACCCACAGAGAGTATGCCTTCAAAAGGGAAAGCCCTTTAAGAGCTGTGTTGAGTGAAGCAAAAATGCTTAGATTGTAGTCAATACTATTAGAACTGAACTGGGATAAGGGTGCAGTGATTCAGAAGAATTAGTTCCAATATTTTACTGATGCTTCAGGAAAGCAATAGCATCCAGGGAAACAATAGAATTGAGAGTTTTGTGATGGTCATTGGGATACTGAGCTCTGTAGTCCTCACTATAGAATTTCACTGAAAATGCAGTTAAACACATAGAACTGAAAACTGCACCAACTCTTTAGACACTGAAGATTTTCCAGATAAATGGTTCAGGTTTCTTTAAGTAAGAATAATGGGCAGGACTATATTCTACTTGGTTTATATAGAGACTTTTGAAAAGAATTGTTTGTTGTTTGATTTTTTTCCTAATAATAGACTAGAGCATAGGTTAGTTTTACACATTAGAATATGTGGCTGGAGTTTAACAAACTTAAATGCAAAACTGCAAAAGCAAAACACCCTGCATTGAATATGACATTTAGAAACCTCTCAATATCAACATATACCCTATATATAAGAAACTGAGATTGTATCTGATTTTTTTTCTTATTCCCATTGAACAGTTTTGTATTTAACTGGTCTTTCTATTTTCTTTGGCAATCTGATTCCCATCCATAAGGATTTCTAAAATCAAGGGAGAGTGCACCTTTAAATTAAGTCTGTTCCTGAAGTGACTCATATCTGGCCATCGGGTAACCTGTATCAGGTAGTACCACATGTTCATAATCAACCCCAGCATGCACCCTTTGGGCTGATCACTAAAATGTGACAATTCTGATAATTAAACCACCTAAAGCCAGCGGCTGATGTCTTGCATTAATTCAAAACAGCATAAGGTGAATCTCAGCACACTATCCAACTACAAGTGACATGGCTGTAGACACTCTCAACCATGTGTTGTGACTTTCCTCAGATACGCTAAACCTGATGCCTGACAAAAACTGTAATTTAAACAAATAAAAGGGGGTAGCAAATGGATCCTAGTCTGTTTAATCTAATGAAGAGTCCCTCTGAGGTCTTCCCTTGATTAGCAAGGCTGAGAAGGTCAGAGGATGACATTTTACAATCAACCTAACATTTGAGTAGAAATTATATTTTCCTGTATCATTCATTAAGAGCCACTGGAGTTCAGATTTCTGGTTTATATGGAAAATCCCAATTAATTAAAATAATTAAGAAGAAAAATAAAAGCAAATTACTATCATTACCAGAGTGTAATTTTAACATTTGTATACATAGATTCCATTGGAGTAAAAGAAGTGAAGGATTTTAGCGTCCTTCCAAAGTGCAGCCAGAAAATATGACAATGGGGATCACAGCCTCAAAAGGGATAGCTTTATGTGTTTTTGTTGTTCAATAGCTGGCAGAGTCAAAGGCAACATCACTAATTTTAGGATAAATTTCCAACTATTACCTATTTAAGTCAATTGTTCATACCTGTTCTCTACCATCACTACCACCATGATTAAATAGCACTGATTGGATGCTAGCAAATGCCCCAAATACATACCATGTAAAGGCAGTGAATTTGATTTGATTTGAACTGGTTCCTTTTATGGGTTATCTATTGAAATATCTGACAAGCCTGAGCTCTGTCAGAGAGCAAGACTGAAAAATGACAAACTAAAGTTCAACCTTGGCTGTTTAGGATTATTGTGTGATTTTGATAGCTTGCCTTTTCCTTGCTTGTACCGGTGCAGTGTATATATCACAGGCATGAAATAGCTTAAAGTCAGAGCCCTGAGGGCCTCCAATCGATGGATGGTGCTCGATAGTTAAAAAGAGAAAGAATGACTTGAATTCAGGACTTCTGCACTACGTGGTAGCCTATTTCAGGTTGTTCCCAACTTTGAAGTGGCATCTGATCTTCAGAAAGTCAAGGAGTATAAAACCGAGTGCACCCTGGATTCTGAGAGGATGATCGGAGAGTGGGCAAAGTGGACACATCATTCTGGGTGTTAAGCACTGGACTTGGAATTTGGGAGTGAAGTATACTGGAGGAAAGCAAATATTTTTAGAAATATTTTAAGCCATTTCAGGAATGATTTAAAGTAGGATTCAAAGAAATTTCCTTTTCAGTGCAGATTTGATAGAAGGGCATAGAATGAGAAGAGGAAAGAGGAAAAGTAAAATAAAAAAAGAGAGAGCCTGTACAGAAGTAGGGTAGATATGTATCTATCTACATTAAAGGGTATATTAAGGGTAATGATGAGAAACTGAAAATACTCATTAGAAACATACTGTGTTTTATTGAGTGTATCACTATACTTAGGTTAACAACCTTGTGAACCAGACTTAGGTATTAATCCATCTTGTATATTTTAAGTTCTTTTTCTGGCTGTAAAATGTTCTGTGCTTATTTAAGTCACTTAGATACATGTAAAGATAGTTATTTAAATTGGGTAGACCCGACCGTAACTGAGGCTTAGAGTCTAGTGTCCAGAACAGACATTATAACTGAGTCTATTAGACTGGCATTAGGGTAAATAAGGTGAGCAGAAAGAAAAACTTTTAAAGTACTGTATAAGGACTGATGAAATGAAACAGGGAAGTATTTCAAGTATTTTCTGGGATCTTACATGCCAAATTTCTTTAAGGTAGCTATTTTCTCTAGCTACCAGATTTTATTTATGTTGGCTCAATGGAAAACTTTCCTCATGGTAAAGGACATTCAAGCAGGTGTCAGGCACTAAGAATAATGTCAGATATTAATTACCCAATTTAGAAATATCACTGAATTAAAATTGAATTAAACTGAATTAAAACTGATCACCAACCAAAAGTTTATTAGCAAGGTGTAATATCAAAATTAAGCCAGTAATAATGTAAGATTTTTAAGCCAGATTTTTTGATTATGCTAAAGATTTAATTTGAATATGAAATTAAGGCATGTGAAATCAGATAATACATCTAAGAGATTCCTTAACAATGGTAATGGATAGCTAAATATTATGTTAAGTACATGTTCAGAATGTACTTTATTTGTATCATATATATTAGTCATATATATAGATCACATAGAAACTAAAGTATTACTCCTGTAAATGAAAAAACCCAGGAAAAATCCAAGAATCCAGAGATAAATCCAATAATTTAAATAACTGTATTCAATTAATGCATTTTCATGTATATTGGACTAATAATTCTTTCAAAAGTTTGCTTCAAAGTTAGAATACATTTTATTTACTATCTAATTACTTCCCAAATTATTGGCAAACCATAATGAAGCCAAAGTTATAGGAGGAAGATACAGCAAGAGATTTCCCCAGCAGATTTCTCTATCCACTGAATAATTCAGGTTAAAGAAGACTTGGCTCAAAAATATATATAAAGAATTTCAAATCCATATTTAGAACAATAAGCTAGTCTTCAATAAGTCTGTCCTTCAAATATTTTATCTCTAAAAAGGGTTCAGTGAAAATATATATCATATAAGTATTAGCATGCTATAAAATATACCTAAGAAGAAAAAATATTTCACAGGCAGTATTTGATTTTTTAATTTGGATTCAATGTGTTTTTTTCTCTTTCTTTTCTATTTTTTTAAATTATGGAAGTATGATAATACATTTACAGAATACTTGGAAAATGTAGAACAAAGTTACATATAGTTCCTCAGCGTGCATTTTATACTTGCAACTTGGTTAAACATTGCTATTTGATACGTCTTGGTCCCTATGCATTAGTTTTACAAGATGCAAATAAAATAGGGGCATAGCTGTAGGACTGAATTTTTTTTCATGCCCATGTTGAGGTTGTATTGCTTAAATTTTAATCGATGGTTTAAAAATCTTGAACTTCCAGGTTCTTTGTACTTTGTAGACTTTCTTCTTAGACTGTAGGAATGAGACAGAAGCATTCAATGTCCAAAACAAGTAGACATTCTTGGGGAGAAAGTAGTTATCCAGTTCACTGCTACTGCTGCTAAGTCACTTCAGTCGTGTCCAACTCTGTGCGACCCCATCTCTGGGATTCTCCAGGCAAGAACATTGGAGTGGGTTGCCATTTCCTTCTCCAATGCATAAAAGTGAAAACTGAAAGTGAAGTCATTCAGTCATGTCCGACTCTTTGTGACCCCATGGACTGCAGCCTACCAGGCTCCTCCGCCCATGGGATTTTCCAGGCAAGAGTACTGGAGTGGGGTGCCATTGCCTTCTCCATATCCAGTGCAAGGGGGAAAGAAATACAACCTATAATACACTGCCTATAAATTATACAGGACCCTCCTGATGGATCAGCAGTTAAAGAATACTCCTGCAATGCCAGAGTCCAGAGCTTGATCCCTGGGTCAGGAAGACCCCTGGAGAAGGAAATGGCAACCCATCCGGTATTCTTGGCTGAAAAATCCCAGGATAGAGGAGCCTGATGGGCTACAGTCCAAAGGGTCGCAAAGAGTGGAACATGACTGAGTAGCTGAGCATGCATGCATGCATGGGTATAAATTATACAAAGGGCAACATAAAAATTTTGATAATACTGACTGAAGAAGAGTACCAAGAAAAATGTCACATAGAACACCTTTGATACAAAGATCTAGAAATTTTGAAATTTTTAAAAATAAGCAAATGAAACTAGGATTTAAAATTTTGTCCATGAAAAACTATAGAGAGATTTCCTTGCAATAGAATATCTGAGTCTGTGATATGGTGATATAACAAGAAATATGGATTCGGTTTTGGTCCCTAGTTCTGGGCACAGAGCTTTTAAAACCTTTGTAATTCCCTGAGTGAGGAGCGTGAGGGGAACATCTTTTGTGATTTATAAGTCCACTCAACTCTCTGTAAGTTTATGTTAATGAGGTGACTGGTTGCTAAAGTCGCTGGAGAGCTTCAGGATGGGGGCTGGTGGCCCGAGGAACCAAACACGAGAATAGAGACTTGGAATTTTGAGGTCCAACCCTTGACCTCTAGGGAGAGGATTGGGGGGCAGGAGATTGAGTTAGTCACCAACAGTCAATGGTTTTATCAATCACACCTCTGTAATGGAACCTCCATAAAACCCCAAAACAGTGGGGTTCAGAGCTCCCAGGTTGGTGAGGTATACATGTGCCGGAAGGGCAGCATACCCTTAATGCTCCAGGGATGGAGGCTTCTGCACTGAGGATTCTCCTGGATCTCACCTGATCAACATCTTCATCTTGTTGTTCACTTGTGTCCTTTATGATACCCTTTATAAGAAACTGATAATAGTAAGTAAAGACTTACCCTGAGTTCTGTGAGTCTTGGTAGCAAATTATCAAATCTGGAAAAGGGTCATGGGAAACCCTGATTTGTAGACGTGTGGGTAACCTGGGTACCCACTGGCATCTGAAATGGAGGGATGTTTATGGAACTGAACTCTTAACTTGTGGGGTCTGTACTATAATTCTAGGTAGGTAGTATCAGAGCTGAATTAAATTGTAGGACACCCTGTTGGTGTCTGCAGAGATATAGAGAACTGCTTGGCATGGAAAACCCACACATGTGGTGCCAAAAATGTTATAAAGAGAAAAACAATATTTTCTTTTAAAGCCAAAATATAATAGATAGAGAATTAATGTCAATTAAAGCTGTAACCAAGCAGGACCCTATGGGGCCTTCCTGGGACAGGCCTCCCCCCATATCCTCTGCTTTAGCTCCTCTCAGAAGTACCTAGATAACAGTATTTGATACATACTTCCTAAGTTGTTTTGCAGATGGGAAACCACCACCCCCAAATGGAGGATGTTAGCTACTTGAGGACTCTGAGCATACACCCCCAGGCCTCCTGGAGCCTAAGGACTGATAACATTAACCCCTGTGACACCACCTTGTCCCAAAAGATTAATTGATATTTTAGAATTTGCTAGTATTTTGAGAACTCAGAGAATGGTCAAAAAACTCTTAAGTGAAAATGTAAAATTATATTTTAAAAAGGAAAAGATACAATGAAATATTCAGCTGAAAAGAAATGAAATTCTATTATGATATGCCCTACAACGTGGTTGAATTTTGAAAAATTATAAGTTAAATAAGCTTGATGCATATGAACAAATATCACATGATTCCATTTATATGAGGTACACAGAATAGGGGATTCATAGAGAAGGAAAGTAGAATACAGGTTAGTGGAGTAGTGGGGAGGGAGGGAAGTGTGAATTACAGTTTAATGGGTACAGAGTTTCTTTAGGGATGATGAAAAAATTCTGGCAATAGTAAAGATGGTTACAATGCTGTAAAAGTGCTTAATGCCATTTATTGCACACTTTAAAATGGTTAACATGGTATGTTTTGCATTATGTAAAGAGTAATATTGCATAGGAACCTGGAATGTTAGGTTCATGAATCAAGGCAAATAGGAAGTGGTCAAACAGGAGATGGCAAGAGTGAATGTCGACATTCTAGGAATCAGCGAACTAAGAAGGACTGGAATGGGTGAATTTAACTCAGATGACCATTATATCTACTACTGTGGGCAGGAATCCCTTAGAAGAAATGGAGTAGCCATCATAGTCAACAAAAGAGTCTGAAATTCAGTTCTTGGATGCAATCTCAAAAATGACAGAATGATCTCTGTCCATTTCCAAGGCAAACCACTCAAATCACAGTAATCCAAGTCTATGTTCCGACCAGTAATGCTGAAGAAGCTGAAGTTGAACAGTTTTATGAAGACCTTTTAGAACTAAAATCCAAAAAAGAGGTCCTTTTCATTATAGGGGGCTGGAATGCAAAAGTAGGAAGTCAAGAAACACCTGGAGTAACAGGCAAACTTGGCCTTGGAGTACAGAATGAAGCAGGGCAAAGGCTAATAGAGTTTTGCCAAGAGAACGCACTGGTCATAGCAAACACCGTCTTCCAACAACACAAGAGAAGACTCTACACGTGGACATCACAGATGGCCAACACCAAAATCAGATTGATTATATTCTTTGCAGCCAAAGATGGAGAAGTTCTATACAGTCAGCAAAAAGAAGACCAGGAGCTGACTGTGGCTCAGATCATGATCTCCTTATTGCCAAATTCAGACTTAAATTGAAGAAAGTGGGGAAAACCACTAGACCACTCAGGTATGACCTAAATCAAATCCCTTATTATATAGTGGAAGTGAGAAACAGATTTAAGGGACTAGATCTGATAGACAGAGTGCTTGATGAACGATGGATGGAAGCTCATGACACTGTACAGGAGACAGGGATCAAGACGATCCCCAAGAAAAAGAAATGCAAAAAAGCAAAATGGCTGTCTGAGGAGGCCTTACAAATAGCTGTGACCCAGATAATCACGATGGTGTGAACACTCACCTAGAGTCAGACATCCTGGAATGTGAAGTCAAGCGGGTCTTAGAAAGCATCACTATGAACAAAGCTTGTGGAGGTGATGGAATTCCAGTTGAGCTATTTCAAATCCTGAAAGATGATGTTGTGAAAGTGCTGCACTCAATATGCCAGCAAATTTGGAAAACTCAGCAGTGGCCACAACTGGAAAAGGTCAGTTTTCATTCTAATCCCAAAGAAAGGCAATGCCAAAGAATGCTCAAATACCACACAATCGCACACATCTCACACGCTAGTAAAGTGATGCTCAAAATTCTCCAAGTCAGGCTTCAGCAATACATGAACTGTGAACTTCCAGATGTTCAAGCTGGATTTAGAAAAGGCAGAGGAACCAGAGATCAAATTGCCAATGTCTTCTGGATCATCGAAAAAGCAAGAGAGTTCCAGAAAAAACATCTATCTCTGCTTTATCGACTATGCCAAAGCCTTCGACTGTGTGGATCACAATAGACTGTGGAAAATTCTGAAAGAGATGGGAATACCAGACCACCTGACCTGCCTCTTGAGAAACCTGTATGCAGGCCAGGAAGCAATAGTTAGAACTGGACATGGAACAACAGGCTGATTCCAAATAGGAAAAGGAGTACGTCAAGGCTGTATATTGTCACCCTGCTTATTTAAATTATATGCAGAGTACATCATGAGAAATGCTGGGCTGGCTGAAGCACAAGCTGGAATTTAATTGCCCGGAGAAATATCAATAACCTCAGATATGGGGATGACACCACCCTTATGGCAGAAAGCAAAGAATTAAAGAGCCTCTTGATGAAAGTGAAAGAAGAGAGTGAAAAAGCTGGCTTGAAAGATCATGGCATTTGGTCCCATCACTTCATGGAAATTAGATGGGGAAACAGTGGCTGACTATTTTTGCGGGCTCCAAAATCACTGCAGATGGTGACTGCAGCCATGAAATTAAAAGACGCTTACTCCTTGGAAGGAAAGTTATGACCAACCTAGACAGTGTATTAAAAAGCAGAGACATTACTTTGCCAACAAATGTCCATCTAGTCAAGGCTATGGTTTTTTCAGTAGTCATGTATGGATGTGAGAGTTGGACTATAAAGAAAGCTGAGCACCAAAGAATTGATGCTTTTGAACTGTGGTGTTGGAGAAGACTCTTGCGAGTCCCTTGGACTGCAAGGAGATTCAACCAGTCCATCCTAAAGGAGATCAGTCCTGGGTGTTCATTGGAAGGATTGATGCTGAAGCTGAAACTCCAGTACTCTGGCCACCTCATGCAAAGAGTTGACTCATTGGATAAGACCCTGATGCTGGGAAAGATTGAGGGCAGGAGGAGAAGGGGATGCCAGAGGATGAGATTGTTGGATGGCATTGCAACTCAATGGAAATGAGTTTGGGTGGACTCCGGGAGTTGGTGATGGACAGGGAGGCCTGGTGTGGTGCAGTTCATGGGGTTGCAAAGAGTCGGACACAACTGAGCGACTGAACTAAACTGAACCATAATAAAAAATACATTTTTAAATAAAAGAAAGGGAAAACTGAAGACTTGTAGCCAGTAAGTTTAACCTTGTTCTTCCTATATTCAAGTTAAAAGAGACTTTGAAATAACCATGGTAGCCTAGTAACTAGTTGGTTATCTGGGAAGCAAAGTTTCTTATGAAGTCCAATTGGTAGATCAACCTATCTGCGTGCCATGAAAAATAAATTCATTTGGAATTCAGTATATATAATGAGAAGAGCTCCACAGGATTTTGTCTGAAGAATACAATTGTTTAATGTGTTTATCAAAATGTGTTATTTCCCCCGAGGGAGCTGCATGCTTCCTCCTAACCATTAATGAGAACCTGATAACTGAACATGTTTCTATTTGTTTCCTCCGGCTACCAGAAATCTCAAACAAAATACCATGCTCAGCGACTAGACTCATGTGACTGGCATATTTATGTCCTTGTCCCTGGTCCTAATCTATCTCTATTTATAGTTTTATTATTTCTCTATAGGTTTTAGGAAAAATTGAATAGTGTCTCAAATTCTTTATAAAAAATCACAATGTAAAAATATTTTGATCAATGGCATGGAATCCAATATTGGAGATGTGCTCATTAAATTTTCAGAACATGCTAAACATGAATGATTACTGTGAACTGATGCACCTTGCTTCCACTCAACGAAACAGACACACGTGTTCTTAGCACAATGTTCTACCTCTGGGGAACTTACAATCTGATTAGAGAAACAGGCTTTGTGCCCACCATTTGAAATTCTAGATGAACTAGAAGTGCGATAAACAAAAAATTAGTTGCAAAAAAAAAGAATACAACAAGCACAATAGCTTACAAATACAAATGAAACACCACATGAGCCATAAACCTTGAACAGGGTCCAAATCTCCAGGAACGTGTGTGTGTATATATATTAATACATATTAATAAATATATACATATTTTATATATATTAATAAATATATATATTTAAAGATCCAAGATCAAAGTTTAAAATTTGTTAACACTTTACAAGGTGGTTGATTTGACATGGGTGATTGTTTTGAAATCATTTTGTACCCTTTCTCTGTTTCCCTTAATCATATTGTTTGAGAGCTCATTCATTTTGATATTTTAAGTAATCAGCTCTTATGTTTACCACATCTGCCATTTTCAGCTTTCACCTACCTATCAGACCAATTTGGAAGAAAGTGTTGGATGAGGTGAGTGAATTTCTAAATTATCTCTAAGTCTTTTCCAACAACAGAAATCTCTAATAACCTATAATAAAATTTTCAGAGTGGAGGAGAATTTAGAAATAATTGGCTCTAAACCTCCAGTTTTGCAAATGAGGTCTCTGACGTTACTTGCCCAAAGTGATAATAATTATCTAGAGCCAATGTCAGGATTAAAACCCGGGTGTTTCCCCCCAGCTTTATTTTCTCACCTGGACAATGATATTCTTGAGAATGGACACCATAGTTAATCAGTCTTCAAACTCCAATTCCAAGAGAAAGCCATATGTGACAGACTATGTACTGGTCCCAGTGTTAGGAATAGCTCTCTGTTCTGGAATACTTACATTGAAATTCCAACTCTGACTAAAAAAAAAAAAAAGCTCCCTCCTTTCATTTCTCATTTAACATTTCTTTTTTGCAGAAGCCCAAGAGCACACAATGTGACGAGGAACAAACGTAATGAATGAATTCCCAGGTCCCACGTAGAGGAATAATTAATCCATTTGCTTCTCATTTTGATTCTGTCCCTCCCTTAAAATGTATTATTAGCATTGAGCAGATGCCCTTTACAAAGGGTTTTCCTCCTAATGAAGTTGGAGCCTGGAGAGCCAGGGTGTTGCAGCCTCAACTCTGCGGGTGAATGGGGGGGACTGTGGAAGTCCTTGAAACATATGTTCTTCCAATGAAAACCTTGAACTTCCAGAATTAACTCAAAATTACACGAGGGTATTTTTACCCTGCAATTTTTGACTTTCTGTCCTGTGTGCCTATTTTCCTCTCAAGCAAAAGTCTACAGAATCATAGAAGTTACACGAATGTGAGGAGTCATTTGAAAGATAGTCATTCTAATTGGGAAGAATATCATCAAGAGTCTGAAGCTTAAAAATGAGGCTAATTTTATGGTCCAGATGCCCATCAAGGAGAAAAATATATTGGTTATTTGGTTTATATGTTACAGTTCCTGCAAGCACTTCACTTGGCTGCCAAATTTAGAAAACCTAGGCAGCCCAAAGGTGGACATCTAATAGTAAGTTTTTGGCATTGTATGGACTGTAACTCTAAGAGTTTCCAGGATACACAGTTTTGTTCTGTTTCATTGACTTGGGGCCATCTTAGTATATGCTACTAATGCTAATAAGAGAAGTAAAAATTTAAGACCAAGTGGATATATTTCAGGACTTAGAATGATGCTTCATACATAGTATGTGATCTATAATATCACCTTCTTTTTCTGGTTTCCAATCTTACTTTCCCCTAGAATGATATATTTATTTGTGTCCCTCTTAACTGCCTTTTGAACTAACGTGTTTAAACTTAGTCTGTTAAAATACTCCTTTCCTCTAACTTGCCTCTGTTAATTACTTCCACTAAGTCTCCTTGATCTTACTGGTGTCTAATTTAGAAAACTACTGAGAAATAACATAACCAGTTGAATCATTACACCTGCTTCTATGAATGAATTTTTAGCTTTCATTTCCCAAAACAGTATTCTAAATTGTGCTACCCTTTTAAAGCAGTGGTCAGGAAATAGCTCCTTCTGGGAATATGGAGCAATAGTCAGATTGTCCCTAAACTGGAAGAGTATGGATGAGAACTTACACACATAGGATTTCCCCTAGAATCCTAGCTTCTAGTTCAAGGTGATTTTTATCATATACTAGGTCCCCGGTAGCTCAACTGGTAAAGAATCCACCTGCAATGTAGGAGATGCCAGTTGGATTCCTGAGTTGGGAATATCCTCTGGAAAAGGGATAGGCTATCCACTCCCGTATTCTTGGGCTTCCCTGGTGGCTCAGATGGTAAAGAATCTGCCGGCAATGCAGGAAATCTGGGTTCGATTCCTGGTTTGGGAAGATCCCCTGGATAAGGGAACGGCTACCCGCTCTAGTGTTCTGGTCTGGAGAATTCCATGGACAGAGGAACCTGACAGGCTACAGTCCATGGGTTCCCAAAGAGTTGGACTCAATTGAGTGGCTTTCACTTTTCACTACAGCTCAATGAGTTATTCTCATTACAACCCAACTTAGCCTGAATAAAACAACAGAACAATAAGATGAAATAAAACATGTCTCATATTTTAGGGACAGAAGTATTGACCTGACTCTAGTCTTTATAATCTTATTTAGGCTGGCACTGGAATTTGTCCATTGTAGGAGATGTGGGCAACGCTTTACAGATTTTACTGATTTTGTCCAAAAATACAGAGCTTATCATTTTACCAGGCAAACTAGAACTCTTTTCTGAGTTTATATGAAACTTTACTAAAGCAAGAGAAATTTATTTTTCATAATCTGCTTTCAAAGTCTAGAAGTAGATCTCACTAAATACATTTTTACTTAGCACCTACTAAGTACCAGGCACTGCTCTAGTTGCTGACGATGTCCCTGATATTCAATGACCTTGTATCATTCATTTTTCTTCTTCCTTTTTCACTCCTTATTAAAAATTGGATATTAAACTTGAATACGTGAAGTTGTCATTGTTTATTTTTAAATAATCTTTCATGCCAATCAGAATGATAACTTTTACTGATAAGATCACATTTTAATTATCCAGTATCTTTTGTTGTTTATACACACATTTTCAGTAACAATTTTTAATATTTGTGTAAAATTTGAAATTTCAAATCATTTCAATCGATCTACCACCTGTTTCTAAGAAGCCAGGAATTTCACCTCCATTTTATAAACAAATGAGTCCAGAATCATCAGTGTAGGTTACACTTGGATATCAAACCTGCTAACTTCCTTTGTCGGAAAGGAGAGCAGGAGAGGAAGGTGCCTTTGGCTGGTATAGGTCAGGAATCAACAGGAGGCAGCGTTTAACGTTTCAATTATGAAGTGAATGAATAATATTATCAAGTCTCATGAAAATTATAATAAATTATTTCAGAGAAGAGGAAGGGCAATGCAAATGAAAATCCCATCCTATTTATCCCCTCCCCATTGACTATGCAAGACTTGAATTTGAAAAATTAACTTAGACACACTAAAAAGCAGTTCACCTATTTTATTTTTAAAATCCAATCTGAACATGAAAAAAAATACATATTTTTTTCCCCTTAACTTTAGAATGTGCATGAAGGCACGCTGCAGGTGCCAGTAATTGACAGATTACTTTGGAATGTGCAATCAACCAAGTGCCACAAGTGAGTCTACTAATTTTTTAAGAGGGATTAAAACTAAAAGGCCTCTGCTAAATAGCACCAGAATCACATCTGAGTTTCCACACAGTGATCTCTGATGCCAAATGAATTAGATGAACATGTTGTTGTCGTTTACTTGGTAAGTCAAGTCTGACTCTCTTCGAGTCCATGGACTGTGGCCCACAAGGCTCCTCTGTCCATGGGATTTCCAGGTAAGAATACTGGAGTGGGTTGCCATTTCCTCCCCCAGGGGATCTTCCTGACCCAGGGATCAAATCCGCATCTTCTGCATTGGCAGGCAGGTTCTCTACCACCCAGCCACCTGGGAAGCCCTTAGATGAGCATAGGTATTTTAAAGAAAAACCAAAGTGTGTCTTCTTAACTATTGTTATTGCTATACACTGAAATTTCAAAATAATGTCTTCACAAGTGTAAATGGTACTGCAGGTATTATTATAGATGTGCTCCCATGAGAATAGATTACAAGCCGTTTTGGTCACTCAGTATCTTGTTTTCTAACTTGGCAGCAGATTTTCTTTACTACTGCTCTACCTTCTTTTGATTCTACCTAATTTCTAGGAGACTGTCATATTGCTGGGGGAAATGGGGAATTTACATTCCTCTAACTCAGTGAAGAGAATCATTGTAAGCAATTTTAATGTGGTTGGAGGGAACCTCTTTCACCTGAAAATTCCTTGGGGATTTTTTTTTCTTTCATTTTTGCCTGCAATGTATCAAGACAGGGGCTCATTGTTCAAATTGTACTGATTGCTGTTTTTTTGAATTTAGGTCACTAAGCAGTGTTGATTTCTCTAGCTTGGCCCACATGTTTCTGAATGCGTCATAGTGAAACAATGTCTTGAGTGCAGAGAGATGTTTAATGGGATAGCATACACAGTATCACAAAGCTTCCCAATACACCTGTCCTGTTTTCATCTAAGATCATGAGAGGAGCTGTTAACTGTGTTAAGGCAGTAAACTTCCACCTGATGGGAAAGATAGCCTGCAGATGACAGAGGCAACACTGGAGGTGACTTAGAAGGCAGACCCAGAGGAGGAAGCACTTAGAAGAGATACGTGGATAGAGCTACTCCCTCCTTAAAAAACACATCAGGATATCAACATAGAAGAAAAAAGCTTCCTCAGGACTATAACTGAAGTACACTCCTCACATTTATAAGTGTGGAAATAAAGAATATCTGCAAATAATAACAAGGATCTTAAAACAGTACCCCAGAGCAGAAAGTCCTGAAGCACAAAGAAGATGACCCACAGAATGGGTCAACATAGACAGATGTAAATTTTGGTTAGACTAGACTATCCTTGTTGCTATTTAATCTCTAAGTTGTGTCCAACTCTTTGCAACCCTATAGACTATAGTCTGCTAAGCTCCTCTGTCCATGGAATTCTCTAGGCAAGAATATGAGAGTGGGTAGCCATTTCCTTCTCTAGGGGACCTTCCCGATCCACTGATTGAACCCACATCTCCTGCATTGGCAGGTGGATTCTTTACCACAGAGCCACCAGGAAAGCCCAGACTATCTTTAGAATATGGTTAAGAATGCTCTTCAATTCATTAGTTTAGTTTTGTTCCTCTCCTCTTCTCCCCATGTCTCTCCAGCCCCATCAGTTTCTTTCCTCTTTATAGTTTTCTGTCCACCTAACAACACAACCTGTTACCTGTATACATCCCCATCTATCCATCCATCCATCCAATATGACACATACACACATACTTGCAAATATTAACCACACAGCCGGAGATTCATCACTCTCATTCAAGGTTTAGACATTTTTGATGAAGTTTTTCATGATCTTCATATAACTGGCAACCAGCACGGGGGCTGCCTAGACTATCAACCCAGTAAACAATATCCCTTATGTAAGGATGTGATGTTAGTCAGGCTCATTTCAACTTAGTAATATCACAATTTTGCACCATGGACTTGAAAAAATGTTTAATAGGAATGATAGAAACTGGTATTTGCCTATCCTAGTCTTTGATGTCTCTTTCCTCTCTGTAACAATCACATAACAACAACAACAAAAACCCCTAACTTTAGTCTAGGTAGTCATGTTAACTACATTTCCTAAATTCTTTACAGTAGATTTGCTTATTTGACTACATTTTGGCCACTGATATAGAAGCAAAGTGAAGTGTGATGCTTCCTTGAAGCCTCTTTAAAGGAAGGGTTGGCATCTTTTTTTAATCCATTCTACTCTCTGTAGGCCTGGAAGAGGGAAGTGATGATTGGAACTCTAGCTGCTCTATTGGACCTGATCGAACACCACAGGGGTGGAATAGTGAATGATAAGGAAAATCCCTAATGACTATTATGGAGTTATCATAATCTTTGGATTGTTTTAAGTGAGAAAATGCATTTCTGTGCGTGTGTGTGTGTGTGTGTGTGTGTGTGTATCACATTTTGGGGCAATTTCTTACTTCTGGGTGAACATAAACACTGACTCATGTGCGTGCTAAGGTGTTCCAGTTGTGGCCAACTCTTTGCCGACCCATGGACTAGCCCGCCAGGCTCCTCCGTCCATGGGATTCTCCAGGCAAGTATACTGGAGAGGGTTGCCATGCTCTTCTCCAGGGGATCTTTCCAACCCAGGGATCAAACCCACGTCTTCCTGTGGCTCCTGCAGTGCAGGCAGATTCTTTACCTCTGAGCCACCAGGGAAGCCCAGGTAAAACCAAAAATGAAAAACTAAATAAAATACAAATTAACACAAAGTTTCAGAACTTCTGTTCTTATTAATTAGTTTGAAACCAAAGAAAGTTATTAAAAAGAAAATCATCTGTTCTAACTATCTGATTTTTCATATTCAATATAGGTTGCTGAGGTTTAATAAAAACATGTTGCATTTAAATTTGTTAGTATTCAATAGTATTTTCATCATGAATTACTATTAGACATTACTTCCATTCCTTAACTTAAATCCCACTTCAGCCATGATGTCTTAGAGGAAGGAAAAAGAATTTATGCTCTTCTAAATCCCTATACCACTTAAGTCTACTACTTCTCTGGCATGCTCTATTTTTATTTATTTAACTAGATTACAAACTCATGGAAGACAAGATCTTTGTATTTCACTCAGCTTACAGGCAAGTGATTTATACACAATGGGTTTTGAGTATTTATTGTTATTTATGGTCATTTATACATCCTATGTAAAATATGTTTTTCCATTAAATCGTAGAAAGGATAGTAGTTTTTCTAATAATGCAATTCTTTTTCTTTCTTTTACCATTTTCCTTCATAGTTCTAATGATTTCCAAAAGGAGAAATAGAAAGGTCACAATACATGTCCTTGTAAATAAAGGAGAATCAAATCTATGAATATCTGAAATCCTAAAACTTTTAAATGCTATTAATAAAGACATCAAAATTCTGTTTAAGATACTTTGCATCTCTAATGTTGTTAACAAAACATGCATTTCAAGCAGAAGTTTTAAGGGTTTTAAATCACAGATTTTCACAGCATTTCCTTCCGGCAGCTGATGAAAATTGGATAATATACAATCAGAACACTTTTTTTCCTACACATTTTAAATTGATTGAAAAATAGAAGCAGATTTAACATTCAAAAAAAACCCACATTTGCAACCGTTATATAAAAATGGTCTGATCTGATTTAGAAGATACTAGGTATAGAAACTTAGAGCTGACAGCATTCTTTGGGATGTTTTAAAACTGAAGAAACATATTATAGCCCCCAAGCTGCTATTCTCTCAAAATAAGTACCTCTGACTAACAATTTGAATCTTCTATAAGGACTATCATAAAAGAAAAGCTTCTACTTAATGAAAGGTGTTCTCTGTATTTCATTGTAGGTACAAATCTGACATTAAGTAGGTTATGAATAATTTTCAGTATGAAAACCTAAAAATAATAAATTGTTGAACAGGAGATAGACAGAAATACAACATATTTGCATAAGACTTGAAAGTTCAATACATTACTGTCTTCAACATGATATACCACTGGGTGATTGAAAAATAACTAACTATTCAAGTTGTCAGTTTGCATTAACTAGGTATACATTCAAAGGAAATAAATAATAAACAAGTGGATCTGCCTTACATTATGTTTACTAAGTGACCAAGGCATTGAGTACCTGGCCTGAAATAATATTCAGAGAATACAATGCCCTTAAACTAGCAGAGTCATACTGATGGCCAGAGATACAACATATACTCTCAAATACTGTTTTCCTTAAAGAACTCATGCTTTTCCAAATGTGAGGAAATATAGGATATTTTTCTCTGCATAAATAGTTTTTTCTAAAGGGTGTTTTTTGGAAGGTCATGATAGTTAAAATGTGCATGACTGTCAGAGGAACTAAGAGAGCTTCAAAACCTAAGAACATGTCTTAATTCCTCCTCCCAGTCATACATCAATGCCTCTGTCCATCACCATACTTGTAGCGAGCCAGGAGTCCAGTCGCAGACTCCATAGAGTTAATTCAATCAACCATGAGAGCAATTTGCTGTCTCTTGACAATTAAAAAAAAAATCTTTTAAGCAAAGAGCAATCTGTGAGCAAATAGGGTATATTTTTTTCCTATATGAGAAATATCCTAATAAAAGTCTATTCTGTGTTATGCAGCTTATTTCTTAAATCACATTTTGACCACATTTAAACTTATTTCAAAGCACTAGCAAATGTAGAGCTTGGTTGTATGCAGACTTACATACTGGTAAAATAAAATGTTATTAATGAAAAGAAATAAAGATATTAAGTTTGGAAAGTACAAAATTAATGCTAAAGATTATCACATAATGATTACATTGGATTATATAGAATTCTCCCACCAAAAATCATTGTTATTGATATGTATAAATAGGGCAAGCAGGGAGATTATGTCCAAAACTAGAATGTTTTATTTTTTTTAATTGACATGTAGTTGATGCATGATGTTGTGTAAAAACTAGAAGGTTTTTGAAAGTGAAATGAGAAGCTCTCAATAATAGGTATTAACTGGTACTATGCTAGAGAATCCAGGAGATGTGTTTACTTCATAAGAGACTGGGGTGTATTTTCTTTATCTGGTTTTCATTTTTGGTATTAATAGAATTGAAGATGATGGCATGTCCTTCAATTCTATTAATACCAAAAATGAAAACATAGACTCATTGTAATTATTTTGTCTGTCATTAAACATTATGGCAAATTAGAAAATCTTCCACACGTGACCAAGGGAATAACTGGAAATATCCAGGCTCTCCCACCATTAGCAATGGTAAACCTGAACAGAGTATCAGACAACTGGAGACACTTTTGATTCTCACAATGGAGGTAGGTGTGGGGTGCCAAAGGCAACTAGTTGGTAGAAGCCAAAGTTGCTGCCAAACATGCTATGATGCACAGGAAAGTCACTCACAGCAAAGAATTACATGGCTTGAGATATAAAAAAGTGTTAAGCTGACATCTTGATATGAAAGAATAACAATACGAATGATGGCTTACTTCCCATCAGAAACAATGGAGGCCAGGAGACAATTAAGTGGCATTTTCAAAGTGATAGGGGAAAAAAATTTGTCAAGTCAGACTTCTGTGTCCAGTATAAAATATCCTTTAAATAGACCTAAAGTAAAGATTTTCAGATAAATGAAAGCTAAGAAAATTTGTCACTAGCAGACCTGCACTGCCAGAAATGCTACAAAAATATCTTCAGGCTGAAGGGAAATGATACCAGATGGAAACTTGATCTATGGGAAGGAATAAAGAACATGGGAAATTGTAAATATACAGGGATATATATAAACTCCTCCCCTCCTTTTCTTAGTATTATGGGTTGAATTGTGTCTCCCAAAATTCATATGTTCATTCAGTCACTCAGTCGTGTCCGAATCTTTGTGACCCCATAAACTGTAGCCCGCCAGGCTCCTCTGTCCATGGGGATTCTCCAAGCAAGAATACTGAAGTGGGTTGCCATTTGCTTCTCCAAAATTCATCCGGTCAAGTCCTTATCCTCAGGACCTGTGGATGTGACCTTATTTGAAAACAGTTTCTGTGCAGATGCTGTCCTGTTAAGATGAGATCATCTGGTGGATCCCAGTTGAATACGCTCAATGTCCTTATAAAAAAGGGGCTATTTGAACACAGAGACATATATACAGGGAGAGTGCTATACGAAAACTGGAGTTATGTTGTCAGAAGCCAAGGAAACATGAGAAGTTAGGAGACAGGCCCAGATCAGAGCTTTCTTTAGCATTTACTACAGAGGGGGCATAACACGCTGACATCTTGATCTGGGACTTCAGATCTCTAGAACTGTGAGAAAATAAATTTCCATTTATTAAACCACTCAGGAGGCTTCTTAGGTGGTGCTAGTGGTAAAGAACCCACCTTAAAGACCCTGTGTGCCAATGGAGGAGACATAAGAGATGCAGGTTTAATCCCTGGGTTGGGAAGATCTCCTGGAGGAGGGCATGGCAACCCACTCCAGTATTCTTGTCTGGAGAACTCCATGGACAGAGGAGACTGGTGGGCTTCAGTTCGTAGGGTTGCAGAGAGTCACACACACAATATACTCAGCAAGTACTTTCTTACAGCAATAGTGGCTAACTAATATATCCAGTTTTTTTTTTAATGACTGTTTAAAGAAACATAATACTATAATATTTCTATAGTAATAATCTATAATGTGTATAGAATTAAAATGTATGATAAAATTAGCACAGGAGAGAGGAAACAAATATAATTTATACTCATATATGGTTTTAAAATATTATGGGACACATAATAAATTGTGATAAGAATTCATACTATAACCATTATATTAGGTACAACTAAAGAGACTGAATGGAAGAATTAGCATGTATATTGAAACCAAATTTGATGAACCTCAAAACAAAGCCTGAAAGGGAAAATAGAGGAATCAAATCAAATCCAATAAATAGCAAACTTACAGACTTCAACTGCAATATTAATTCTATTAAATGCAATGAGCTAAAAATTCTGATTGTAAGGAAGACCGGAAAAAATTGAAGAATTAAATACACACTGTCTCAAGAAATTCAACTTCATCATGAAATACAGGCATACTGAAAGCAAAAGACTAGCAAATGATATACCATGAAAACAATAGGTGAAAGTTAGGTCATGTGCTGCTGTTAATATCAGACAAAGCAGATGTGAAGACAAGGATTCTTGCTAGATTAAAAGAGGAATATTTCACAATGATAAAGCGGTTATTTCATTAGGAATTTATATTAACTCTAACACAGGTATATGTGTATGTACCTACCTAATAACAGAAATTGAAAAATGTGTAAAGCAAATATTGACAGAACAAATGAACATGATACACCCACATATAGCTTGAGACTTTTAACACCTCTCTTTCAGTGTTTTGTAAAATACGTAAATAAAAATTGTTAGGATAAAGTTTCAATGACATGGTTAAATAAACTGAATAAATTAATACTTGTATAATACCACATCCAATAATTTCACAGTATGCATTTCTTTTCAAAGCATTTGGAACATTTACCAAGATAGATTTGCTGATGCTGGACTAAAAAATAAAATGTCTCAATAAATTTCAAGAAACAGAAATCTCACAAAATATGTCTCTAATGACAGAATTAAATTAGAAATCATAAGAATAAGAGTTCTAGAAAAATTCTCAAGTATTTGGAATTAAAACAGTATATGCCTACACCTCTAAATGATTCAATGTAAAAGAATAAATCATAATCTATTTTCAAGTAAACTAGAAAATATTTTCAAGTTAATTACAATGAAAATGTGAATGAAAATTTGAGAAATATAGCTAAAGCAGTGATTCAAGGGAAATTTGTAGTATTAAAAATACTTGGGAAAGAAGAACATTTTAAAGCTAATAATCTATGTTACTGCCTTAAGTATCTTAAAAAAGAAGATCAAATTAAAACTGAAGAAAGAAAAAAGAAATAGTGAAAAATAAGAGCAAAATTCAAATTAGAAACAGATAAAAGATACAGGAAAAAAAAGACAATTCAAAAGTTAGTACTATGAAAAGACTAATAAATGTAGTGAACCTCAGCAAAAATGATCAAGAAAAAAAATTAAAAAAACAAATTGCCAATATAAGGATTGACAGAGGGGATATGACCTTAGTTCATATAGAAATTTAAAGGATAATAAAGGAACATTATGAACATCTGTGTGAAAATGCTTGCCAACTCAGATGAAGTAAATATGTTGAAGAATTCAATTTACCAGAACTGACATAAGAAAAAATGAAAAAAAATTGTGAATAACTCTCTTAAAAAATTGAATTTGTAATTAAAAACTTCCAACCAAGAAAAGTCCAAGCCAAGATGGAGTCTCTAGTGGATTCCATCAAAAGTTTATAGATACATAAATCTACATAGTTATTTAAGAAAAGAAAGGAGGAAGAAATACTTAGACACTTTCCAGCTCATTTAAAGATGCCAGCAATATCCTGATAATAAAAACCTGACAGAAAATTTTTAAGAAAAGAAAGTCAGAGACCAGTGTTACTCCAGAATATAGACTTAAGTAAGTTTCATTAAGAAAATATTACCAAGTCAAATCCAGGATTATATAAAATGGTCATACATCACAGCCAAATGGGGATTTATCCCAGGAATGAAAGATAGGTTTAGCACTTAAAAGATCAACTTAATCCATCAAATTATCAGAAAAGGAAGAAAGACCATATAATCATTTCAATATGGGCAGGAAAGAAAGCTTTTGACAAAATTCAACACCTATTCATTATTAAAGAAGAAAACAAAAACTTACTTAAACCAGGAATAGACAGAACTTCCTTAGTTTGAAAAGACATCTACAAAACACCTAGAGTTTAACATCAATTTAATGATAAAACAGTGAACACTTTCTTCTGAGATTAGGAACAAAGCAAAATATCTGTTCCCACCCCAGATATTTTGTAGAAATTCCACATTGATCAGGTAGTCCAAGTTTGTACAACAGGAAAGAGAAATACAGAAAAGGCATGAAAATGGGAGAAGATGAAGTGAAATTCTATACTCATAGCAAAATTACCATTTGCATAAAATTCAAGGGAACCTATGGAAAGAAAAAAAGTCCTAGAAATAGTAAGTATATCTGAATGATTGCAGGATACAAGGTCAATGTTTTAAAAATCCATTGTATTTCTACTACTGGCAGCAAACTATGAAATGGGAAATGGATAAATTTTCATTCATTTTATAAAGGCATAAAAAGGTAAAATATTTCAGAATAAGCTTAATTGATGTACAAAAACTCTACACTGAAAAGGACAAAATATGGGGGAAAAAATCTAAATGAAAGGAGAAAGCTCCCATGTTCATGGGCTGGAAGACTCAAAATTGTTAAAACAGTCATTTTCCTTCGAAATTCAACTATAGGCTCAGTGCCATATCAGTCAAAATCCCAACAGAATTTTTTTTTTTTCTGGTATAAATTGACTAGTGAATTCTAAAATATGTATGGAAATGTAAAGGATCTGAACTAGCTAAAACGATAATGAAAAAGAACACAAATCAAGGATTTACATTATCTAGATCTCAAGACTACCATAGCCAGGCTAGACTGGTACTGGTACAGGGATAATCGAATAGATGAATGAAAAAGAAAAAAGCAATTCAGGAATAGCTCTACAAGAGCAATTATTTTCACTAATATGCCAAAGCAACTCAACTTGGAAAGAAATCATTTTTCAATAAACTATGGTAGAATAATTGCATAAAATGTAAAGGAAATGCATCTCAACCTAACATCAAACTATGTACAAAAATTCACTCCAGATCACAATAGAGCCAAATGCAAAAATCAAAACTATAGAAGTTTTCATACTTGTTGTTGGCAAATATTTCTTAGAGAGGATACTGAAAACGCTAACCATAAAAGAAAAATCAACCAATTAGAGTTCATCAAAATAAAAGCACTGGTTTAACAAAAGACATAGTTAAAATAAACAGGCCACAGACTAAACTAAAATATTATAAGCCATAAAATCTGACAAAGATCTTAAAGCCAAAATATATTTTGAAAGCTCCCACAAATCAGGCAAACACACTTAAAGGGCAAACAGCTTAAATAGACACCTTCCAAAAAAGGAGATATGTGAATGGCACAAGAAAATATGCTTGAATCATTAATCATAAGGGTAATGCCAGTTAAAGTCACAGAGAGGTCCATAAGAAAAGCTAAACCCCAGGAGAGTAGTAACATCAAATGCTGGTGAAGATTTGGGACAAATGGAACATTCATACATTTCTGGTTTGAGTTAAAGTGGAGCACAGACTCTGAAGCAATGTCGATTTGTTACAAGGTTAATTTCTGTTGTAGTCAAGAATAGGATGAGACTCAAAACATTATACTGAATGAATAAAGCCAGAAGCAAAAATGGGACACACTGCATTTAAGGAGCTCTATTTAAATGAAGTGCAAGGATAAGTAAAACAAATCACTGTAGTAGAAATTAGAACAGTGGCTGTCTCTTGGGTAAGGGGCAGGGGTCATTAGGGGTTGATACAATTTGTTATAGAAAAAACTCCTTGTTTTTCACACTGACACATATTAATAGAGGAATGGAATATATTCCAAGTAGCTATTTTGTAATTCCCAACATTTGAAAGAAGTGGAATATTGTTGAATTATATGTTTTAATACGAATTTTAATCTTCCAATGCAGTAAATGCTTTAAAAGATCATATTCTTTACGATAAACAGAATCCCACTGAGTAGTTTTAAATATAACTTGATTAGGAAATATTACTCTGTTTTCCTTGTATATAAAATTCACATAATTAAAGACGATTGACTACAAGTTCAGGAATGTATTGGAGTGATGCAATATATAGAGAGGGCTATGGGTCTCTAAAGTGGATTGTATCCTAAAATTTAGGAGCTAAGTCAAGAAGTTTCTCTGGGTAATAGATGAATAATAATGGCCAAGATCAGATAAAATATTACCCTGTGATTTGCAGATCATTAACTACACTAGATGTAAAGAGATGATTTGGATAAAAGAAATTATTTTTAAGAAAGGCACCAATTGTCTCAAAATGAAAATTAATAAAGTAGGGTAAGAAGTCATAACACTTAATAATAGTATAAAAGGAGTTGGGCAGCAACAATTATTTTGGAAATTGAGAATAAATAGAAACTCTAATATCTTTCTCCCCAGGATCTCGATCAATAAGATACTATCTGAATCATTAAGTTAGCATTTGAAGTGTAAGGGCTTAATTGCTATTTCTTGGGAAGATGCCTAAAAAATTAACAGAAATTAAGAAGCTCTTAGTAAGGCTTTCTCTGGAATAGATAACTGGAAAGACAGTTTCATCTTGAAATAAAGATTGTGATCTCTTTACTCATTTACTAAGCTAAATACAATAAAGCCTCTAACAAATGTGTTATTAAGCCTTACCTGATCTATGGGTACCCGTATCTATTTTCTTGGTTTGTTTGAGAAACCATGCAAAATTTTCATCTTATGTTAATTACCAATTTAATCAGTCAATGCTAAAAGAAAATCTTTTGCTCTAATTATAAAAGACAGTTGCTATAAACATTTGACATGATGAATACCTTTCCTGATCTTGGGCAGGCTATAATTTATTAAGCACAAAAAATGAGGGGAAAAAATCCAAGTCTAGTGCTTAATCAGCAGTGACCTCCAATTAAAACAGGTGATATTTTCTGGGTTTAAGAATACAAGCAATACGACTCCAATTAGCTGTCAAATTATCGGGCAAAACAGCTGTTACATAAATAGAACATCACTTGGTTTTCCTGTTCACTTTTCCAAATTTGTCTTTAGTTTAAAGCCATTTAAAAAGATAGTCCTTCCATTCACATAAAACTTGAAAGTAGGGGAAACTAATTTGTACTTTTGAAGGTCATTGCTGTAACTGATACTGATGGTGTGGAAAAGGGTGATGGGGAGGGAGTGAACTAGATGGGTCACAGCGGTTGGAGGAATGAGTGGGGGGCTGGTAATACTTTTGTTTCTTAACTGGGTCCTAGTTACAGAAGTGTGCTCACTCAGTGAAAACACATTGAGCTTTGTGCAATTAAAACTTACACATTTTCCTGAATGTTATATTCAATAAAACGTACACAAGATATAAATTCATTTCAGAAACATATACAACTACCTCAGCATTGTGTCAAAAATTGAAAGGTTTCATGATAATGTCTATAAGAAATAATCATTTTCTTGAAAACTTCTTTCCATCTACTCCCTCTAATCTCTAAGAAAACATAGTAGGACATCAAAAAACATTATGAAATAGGGCTTGAAACAAAATGGAGACTTTTTGATTATAATCAGAGTTTAAAATGTACATACAACTTACCAAAAAGCTGTCTTCTCCCTCAATTTTGTGGCATTCTGTGCTTTAGCGTAGTCAAATGAAGCTATTGGTTGTGGTCCAAGCCTGAAGAAACAGTACAAAATAGAAAAATTGTTTTACAGTGAAATTTGTTTTATTGTATTTATTTTACTATAACTGTCTATATTCACTGTACTATGATACATTTATCTACATAATTATAAAATGGTAACATTCACTTAATCCTTCATATAACAAACGATTGCTAAGTATCCTTGCATCTACGAGGTGGTACAGGAGATAAGTAATGTATAATGCACTACATTTTCCCTAAGGAAATTAGGTAAGTAAAAAAGTGTAGTAAACATCCCAAATTGCTGAGTGCCATGGAAGAGGTGTAGATCAAATATGGGAACTGGGAGGTGGGTTACTTTGAACAAGAAGACTGGGTGAAGCTTTATGGATGGGCAAGGTTGGACTTCAGGTGAGAATGAAGAGTACGATTTCTTAAAAATGGTGGGTGGGATGCAGAGGGTGATCCAAGTAAATGCGACAAGTAACCAAAGTACAAACACTGAATACAGTGGAAAAGGGGAGGGGGCGATGAATACATTTCAGTTTCATTATAGAACAGTTTCAGAGGATTTGGAATTCTGGTGCAACCTGCGGGCTAGAAGTTGAGTCACTTGCAAATTTTCCCAGCTCTATGCTAGACCCAGGGACTCAGCACAGAATACAGAAAACAGGAGCTCAGTCCTCATGAAGTTTCCAGTTTATCAGGACAAACCAATACAAAAGGTCATATTAATCCATGATAAGGAGCAGACTTTACTTTGGGGATCTGTAGCAGAAGAACCCATCTGGTCCAAGGATCAAAGGCAAAAGAAGCTAGAGGCTGTGAGACATGATCATTTTAAAGCAACGGAGTCAGATGCAATGCACAGACCAGCAGCTGGATATTTTGGAAGTCACCATGGATGAGGGGAATGGGAGCCCCATTTGGTTGACTCTTGAGAAACATGCTTTCTGTACCAGACCACCATGCTGCCTCTTCATAGACAAGAATTTTTGTCTGCAGCTCTGCACAAAACGTTTTGCAACCTTGAGTAGTATTCTGTTACCTCTGCCAGTTTCCTTTCTCATCAAGATTCTTTCATTATTCCCAATGAGTATCACTGGGTCTTTATAATTAATGGCCAGCACCATCATATGGCCAAAGATGTCATTGGCTAATCATGTTTGAAGAAGATTTTACTGTTTGTAGTTGCTATAACCTCTGGGGGATATGAACACGTATATTTTAATATTAATTATGATTGCCATTAAAGTTTTCAATTTGTTATTTTAATTAACCAAACACCATAATAAAGAATTATCAGTTCAGAGGCCTGCCAATATCAAAGTAAACACAATAGCTTTTGATTGTAATTGTTTAGCCCTGATATAATGATAACAACTGTCCTTCATTGCTTATAATTATATGCTTTTAGAGAATACACTAAATATTTGCTTAAAAATTCATAGCACTTAATGTCCCTGGTGAACTATATTTCTCTTTCCTAAAAAGCAGCCCTCTATCTAAGAGATCTTTAATATTAAGCAATGATTCAGGACTCAACCTTCCTGGGTGTCAAACATTAGAGTAAATTATTAGAACAATAATCCTTCCTAAAGTTATCAGTTGTAAATATGCACTGTCAGTGACTTCTCAATCTTTCAAAATTGTAGGACTTTTATTAAAGTGTAATTCTATGCCAACAAAACAACCCAAGGCAGCATCTAGAGAAGATAAACACCCCAAAAGTAAAGAGGTTTGTTTGTTCAGTCCATCCTAATTATGAATTAGACTGGCACACAGCTGATCACATTATAGTTAAACATAAGCATGTTAGAAACTTCTAGAATGACTGTGACTTGGGTGATCTAGCTATAGTTCAAAGCTTGATTTCTCAAAAATTACAGAAGAGAGAAATAGCATGTTAATTTATAGAAAGTGATTACTTGAGGGGGCTACTGAGTTTAGCCATGCAATCAACATTATGTTTTCCAAATACTAAGTGAATTAAAATAATCATTTACTATTAACTCCACTCTTGCAAAAACTATTTTCAGCTTGTGGTAATATGCTACTTCTTGGAAATATTTAGAAAATAACTAAGATTTACAGAAAATGGATACAGTGTATAACAGCAATTTATATTCTTTTCAGGTTTACGAACAGTGGTAACTGATCATCTAAAATGCTCTTACACTGAGGAATTTCTATGTTTATAGATAAATATATCTCTACAATTTTGAGGTTTCTCCAATCAAGTCTCCTTAAAGATGTATTTGGGAGGATTCTGATAAGAATCATAATACAAATGAAAGAAGAGTGAAGTGACTAGATTTCTAAAGCTCAACAAACCCAGGGACACATATCGTATCTGAAGATCAGAGGAAAAAAGCGTTTGATGGAAATAGAGTGGAAAAAAAGGAGTTATTTCTGTCAGTGCTAAAAAGCTTAGAGAGTCACTGATTAAGGTCACTGCCAATTTTATCAATGAGGAAAGTGCTTCAGCAAGGCTTCACCCCCTCATATTTACCATCCTCTGTGTAGGCATGTGGATGACCCTACTGTCAGGGTGTCTATGATCAAACACAAAGAGCATGGAAGGTCAACCAGACTAGAATTTTTATCAGAAAACCTTGTGTCTAAAACTTACGGTGAAAAATGCATTTTATGTCTTCCTGCCTGCTTGTCTCCTTCAAGATGAACACGTCATCAAAGAGAGCCACAAAAGGAAATAGGAAAGAAGCAAAGAGAAAAGAACCAGTAAACACATTCCCACCTGTCCTTGGCTTCCCTGGAAAGACCATCTAAATGGTTCAGGGCAAAACTTTTCCTTGAAGTATTTATCAACGGAATAATGGTTAACTCCCCACAATAGCTAGTAAGATTTAAGTCCCGTGGTCCAAGCAGATACCTAAACAGCTCATCACTAGTCAACAGCCAGAAGAGTCCATCTCATTGCTCAGGTGAAGTTGACGTAATCATTCTTATCTATAAGCACCACTTATAGCACCACCATTCAAAGTCTTGGAAAAATGGTGGATGTCCTTTGGAAAATACTGACTGAGGTGGGTGAGAGCCATTTAATCACAGAAAGCTCCACTTAAGGAATTTCTGAGCATTGAGGATTCCCCAGTATTCCTCCTTTTCCCCATGACTTTGAATTATCAGTGTCACATTAGTGGGCAGCATCTTCCATTTATTTCTGTCACTTGCTCTGTAGCGAGTCAATTTTATGACTCAGTTAGGGCTCTGATGGCATCTACTTGTCTGGACATGTCAAACCATCTGTGCAAAGTAATTGGAATTCCCTGGTGGCTCAGCCAGTAACGAACCCGCCTGCCATGCGGGAGACCTGGGTTCGATCCCTGGGTTGGGAAGATCCCCTGGAGGAGGGCATGGCAACCCACTCCAGTATTCTTGCCTGGAGAATCCCATGGACAGAGGAGCCTGGTGGGCTTTACAGTCAAAAAGGTTGCAAAGAATCGCACAAGACTGAAGTGACTTAGCACGCACAAATGCTCACACAAGGGCCTGATTAAAAGGTGCTTTTTTGCAAGGTCAGACAGATCTCTGCAACTTACTGAGATATAACTCTCTCTTTTTCTTTTTTTCCTGCTAGCCTGGGGTTTTCAACTTTATAGTCATTAGCACCCAAAAGAACAAGGGTGAAAATGTAATTTCGATCTGGGAACAGCCTCAGACCCTATCAGCTCATTATCAGTGAGTTGTGCTGGGTCCCTACAGCTCAAAGCGTGCCCTATGGACTTCTGTGGAACTTCAAAGTTCAGCCTGATGGACAGAAAACTCATCTTTGACTCTTGCAGTTGAATAATATGCAATTTCTAGAGGTTAATGGATACTCACTGGTTTTGCTGAGTTGCTGGAAGGTGCTATTCATAAACTAATATTAGCATGTTACCAGAATTAACTGAAAACTCTAAATCCGTATTCTACAAAGACAGCTGACAGCTACTCAACACTTGGGAGCATTGCAATGCTCCTGCTATTCAGAGTTAGAATTCCTGAAATCTGGGGAAGGGCACATGGTTATTATTGCTGCTTTGAATTGATCATGCTTGCAGACAAATGTATATGAATGAATGTATCTGTAACATTACTATTAGATTTTATAATTGTTCACTACTTGACTTGGTGTATAATTGCTGTGTTAGTAATACTTTAATTAGTATTTTGTTCTTCCTCAAGCACTTTTTATTAAATACCATGGGGTCTTTTTCAACTGGAAAGTAAAAATAGAATGGGATATATAAATCCTTAAGAGAAGCACGATAAAGTGGTTTGAGAACCTTTGCCATTAAAGAATGGAAGTCAGGAAAGAAAAGGTTTCATGAATAGGAACCTAAAATAACAATTCTTGTCTGTGGCCAGGTACTCAGAGATGCCTGGATCCAGGAGAAAGGCTCTGGGGGGCTAGGTACCTAGGGCACAAAGTCAAGAATAGACAGTCACTTCACAGTCAGGGTCAGCCTTGTTTGTATATCACGGAGAATCCAAATTTGTTTCAATTTTGCCTTTTTATCCAGGTGTCACGAGAACCATTCACTTTTTTTGCCCTTAATTTGCTTTTTGCCTAACATTACTAGAAATTCATTTTCTACTCAGACTGTAAATTACATTTCCTATTTGTCCTCAAACCAATGTAGCATTTCTTTATGCTTTTTATGCATGATATTTACTGTCTTTGACATTTTTATCTAGTAGTCAGTATTAATAAATCTTCATGAAAGTAACAAAGTCATTCTGATTTTGTTAAAAATGCATTGCTTAGAGTTCTTTGAAGAAGTATGAATGCTCAGCTAAAAAGAATCAAATAAAGGAACACTGTCATAGAAGCACTCTCATCTTTGTATTGCTTAAATTAACATATTTAGCTGAACTGTTAATTTTTTTCTGACCTCCATTCTTTTCAGGTTCCTAAATTATGAAACTAGGCTCACAGTAGTATATTTTAAAAAGTCATGTAGGTGAGAATATATACAAATCAGCCCATAGATACACTTTTACAATTTTCTATAAAGATTTCAGAAACTTGCCAACATTTTTCATATTTCTGAAACACATTGTTCACATGAAATTCTTCCTAATGTCTCAGCTTAAATGTGTATTGATTCTACCTCTACTTAGTCCCAATGATAACTGTAGTGGGACCTGAGATCATCTTTACTTCTAATGGGATATACTATTTTACAGACAAAATAAATCTATTTGATGTTTTCATATATTTTATTCCTCTGGACACAGAGATCTACTGATCTAAACTGGATATGACTGTTCAGTCATCAAAATCATCAAGTAACAAAAAGAATGGAAACAGTACAGTTTTACATATAATATAATGAAGCAACAATTAATAAAAAACACATTTTTTATTCCATTTAAACTCAGAAAACATGTAAAAAGGAAACTATCTGCTACTGTGCCTGGAACATAATAAGTCCTGAAAAACTCATGTTGCCATCATTTTTACTGTGACAGGAGGCTTGGCATATATATATGGCACATAACATCTTCTGTAGGATGTTATGGAAAAGCCTGAATGAATATTTTGGCCAATCCAATATACACTTGTATGTATAGTATTTTTTCTTGAAGGAAGGCATTTATAATAAAAAGAAAACAGTGATATTGGTAAAAGGTGATGGAAAAGGGAAATTGAAAATATGTTTTAGTACATCATCTGATAAATGGAAATGATACACTGTAAATTTAAATGTTTTCAGTTCAGTTCAGTTCAGCTCAGTCTCTCAGTCATGTCTGACTCTTTGCAACCCCACAAACCGCAGCACGCCAGGCCTCCCTGTCCACCACTGAGTCCCAGAGTCTACCCAAACCCATGTCCATCGAGTCGGTGATGCCATCCAGTCACCTCATCCTCTCTCGTCCCCTTCTCCTCCTGCTCCCAATTCTTCCCAGCATTAGGGTCTTTTCAATGAGTCAGCTCGTTGCATGAGGTGACCAAGTATTGGAGTTTCAGCTTTAACATCAGTCCTTCCAATGAGGACTTCATAAGAAATATAGTAAGTAAGTGTTAGTTACTCAGCTGTGCCTGACTCTCTGCGACCCCATGGACCGCAGCCCACGAGGCTCCTCTGTCCATGAGATTTTCCAGGCAAGGATACTGGAGTGGGTTGCCATTTCCTTCTCCAGGGGATCTTCCCCACCCAGGGATCAAACCCGGGTCTCCGGCACTGCAGGCAGATTCTTTACTGACTGAGCTACAAGGGAAGGCAGTATAGGGCAAAATGGTATGCTTGTGGTCTTCTAGGATTCTAAGCTCTTTTATTGTAGTAACATATATAGAAATTCCACTGAGAAAACTGTACAAATTTGTCATCTTACTGATGATGAAATTCATCTCTACTAATCAGATGTTAACAAAGAAACTCATAGAAAGGTTGATTTCTCAATAAAGCCTCTGCTTTATTAAACTGATGGGGGAGGCAGGCAAAAAGGAAAAGAGAAATAGAAGTAAAAGGAAATGATTCATGGCACAAATATATTCTTCAATTAAACTGTTGTTAAGCTAGCCAAACGAAACTGTTTGTGATGTTAAATGCTATCAATAAATTCAGTCATGTAAGTACACTATAAAAGAAAGACATTTTGACAAGCCATAGACTTAGGAAGTATTAGCAATATGCGGGAAAAAGACAGAAAAACCTGAATAAATAAACAGTGACTGAAACACTCAGCAAGTTCCAGCTCTGCTTGGAATATTGTCCACATAATGAATATTTCAGGTGCATCTTGAGATCCTTATATTTTTCAAAGACAAGAAAGCAAGATGCATTTTACATCTGTTAAAGACTTCTGATTGGCATCTATGTTGAAAGCCTGCTTCAGGATTGAAAGGCAGAATGTTCCTCAAAAGCTGCAGGTATGAAATATTTATTCCACTTTCTCTCATAGACAAGAATGAGTTGACTCTGTGATATAAATCTTTACTAATAATACCAACAAAATAACACTACTTCTGGTAAGTGATTATTCTTAGAAGGTGACCCAGACCTTGTTTGTTGTAGTTGATCAGAGCAGAATAATGCAAGCATTGCTTACAGTATTCTTGGAAAACCTAATAATGTATTTTCAAGCATTATAGTACAGGAGACCTAAGGCTTGCTAAAATTTCCTTAAGAAAGATGATACCAGACGAATTTTTTCTGGGACTGTTTTGTTTATTTTTAATTTCAAAATTACATTTTTGTCAATATTAACCTCTGTTTGCAAGGACATTTTGTATATAAAAATGTGGTACCTATACCATTGAGTATTCTTTTTATTAAGCAAGGCAAAGACTTGTGTGTCTCCAAATATTGCTTAAATCTCCAAAGCCAGCTGAATAAATAAACATTATGCGATCTGTAGTCCAAAAGTCTGCAAATGACTCCATAGGATGTTAAAAAAAAAAAAAGAAAACAAAAACTATAATTCCTTCTAAGTATTTCTTGGAGCCAATGATCAGCAGTTTTGTTTAAGTTCTGAGACCCCTGAGTCTCCATAAAAATAACTTTGAAATATTATATTATGTGTGAAAATTTTACACACAGGCACATTTATAATGAGCAGACAAGCCCTCTGCCCTTCCTCAACCTGATAATCAACCATAGTGCCTACTCAAACATGGAAAAAATAAAAGATTCAGAACTCTAAAGCACATAATCTCAGTGCCATTTAGAACCATGTGCATTTCTAAAATCCTCTATTACTGCAAATCTCTCAGTTGTTATTTTCTACTGAATTGTCTGTTTCTCATTATCAAAGTCTAAAAGAAATTTGATACAGTCATGTAACACTTGGAGAAGGAGCATTAGAAAAATGCATTCCAAAGTGTTCAGCTTATCTTTTCTTTCCCAAGCAGTAACTACTGTCTGACTTTCCTCCTCTAGAGCAGCCAGTTGGGAGGGTGAAGGAAAAAAATCAAACCAAAGTAAATTAAACAATGGCCCTGTGCCTGAATCAATCACAGACATCAGCTTTTCAACAGTGAATTGTAGTTAACAGGCTAGGGCAACATTAACATGGAGAATTCTTACTCTGTAAAGCCGCGTTTTCCTTGTAGAATGGAGACCACACCATGCTTCAAACCAGGTTTGCCAGAATAAGATGATGTGAGCAAAGCTGGAGATTGGCAATACTTGTAACTGTGATAGTCAGGTCGCTAGGGATAAATCAGGATATGAACTCCTAGAGATGGACTATGGTACATTTTGTTCTTAGCATGGCCAGAATTCAGGTATGACATGCCATCCTTCCTCAAGAGTGAAAATGTTAGAGAAAAGAAAATCTGGAGGAAAAATTGTAAAATATGAACCTTGAAGAAAGCATGTGTTATTCCAACAGGTGTTTCTGTCTGCTCCTATAAGTCAGCTGGGTTATTCAGATATTATACAGATAGTGTTCAGAGAACTCTCGATGCACATCTGATCAATTAAGATAGAATTTTGTTTTTGCAATTCAAGCTTTTAAGAAGCATTATAGTTAAATTATATAGCACAGGCATGCTGGGATAATTGGTTGTCAAAGTACACTGGTACCACTGAGTAGTCTTAAAATAGCAGGAAATACAACTGAATACTGGAAAGGAAAACACTATTTCACTTTTTCAAATAAAACATATTGCACCTCTGAGTTCACAATGGGATATTTGCTGAGAGCCTGTAGTTAACTCATAATGATGAGAACCACAGTAATAAACATTTCCTTAGCAAAACATTCACTTGTTTTCATTATTTCCTACTTTTTCTCTATTTCCCTGTCACTTTTTAAGTTAGCTTGTCACTATTAATCTGGAAGGGAATGGAGAAAAGTGCAAATAATTTTTCAAGAAGTGGAATATTCATTTTAATGACCCAGAAAGCATACTTCCAGGTAAAACCAGCACATCATCAGAGAGTGCAGACATCTAAGCCAAAATGAGGGGGCTTTATGACCTATTAGTAAAGTTATTTTAGTTTGAAAACTCAGAACCAAGGAAACCAAAATGTGGCTCAATAGCAGATCACCTATATCAGCTGCTTCTAGACTGACCTCCCTCCCCACTCACAGCTGTCAAATTAATCTTCCCAAATACCTTTTTATCATGTCTCTCCTTTGCTCAAAATCCTTCAATAGCTGCTCAATACCAACAGCACAGAGTCCACATTCCTTGGCCCAGGCATTAAGCCCTCTCTACAATCTGGTTGCAATTTTCTTCTCTTGATTCATTTCCCACTCTTCTCTTACAACACAGTGGTCCCTGTGAATTCTCTACTCCAGCCTACACAACGCCTTTGAAAAGACTCCCTGCGTTCTTCTTTTCTTGTTCTTTTCTCAAACTGTTCACTGGCCTGGGTGCTCCGCCATTCCTTTGCTCTACTCAGCCACATCCTGAAGCACTTCTTTGGATCACAGCATACACAGCCAGGTAGGGCTACCTGTTCAGCAAATGCGACTCAGCTTTGTGTGAGAATGCAAGCTCCATGCAAGCAGTGCATGCATGTTCATTTGCCTCAGTCGTGTCTGACTCTTTGTGACCCCATGAACTGCAGCCCACCGGCTCCTCTGTCCATGGGGCTCTCTTGCAAGAACACTGGAGTGGGTTGCCATGCCCTCCTCCAGGGGATCTTCTCAACCCAGGGATCAAACCTGTGTCTCCTGCATTAGCAGATGGGTTCTTTACCACTAACGCCAGCTGGGAAGGCCAGGCAGGTGTATATTACACTACTGTGTCTCTCCTTTGCATCTGCCACTATTGTTAGCACAGGATGGAGACACGGGATAAAGAGGTACTGATTGATAGAACAATTGTTACTACAATACATAGGGCAATAGCCTAGTATGTCTCACCAGTGTCATTTAGAAGTGTTATTTAGAAATAGTGTTATTTAGAAATAGCTGGTCCATTACCAAAAAACAAGATGCCCCTCCCACTCCAAATTTCTCTGTAACTATCCCCGAGGTGAGAGTAAGGCAGAGTAAAACACATACGTTTTTCAAAGTATTTGGGTTGACTTTGTAAAAAATTCAAATCTATAATCTAACTTATATTTTCAACTGTGTGGCAAAATTAAATAATTCTCATATATTTAAATAATAATAACTGCTTTAGATATGCAAACACAGCTGAATGTAGGATGCAGTCTTTGTGGCTCTTGGTGTGATGGCTTGGCTGAAGGAAAGGACTCTAGTTACCCCTACCTGACTGGGTTCATTGCTTCCTCTTCTGTTCTGACAACAATTCTTCTCCCAGCAGACTGAGCCATAGTTCTCTAATGAAAATCAGATCAGGTCCCTACCCTGCTTCAACCTTGCCTATGGCTTCCCCATCACATCTGAATAAAGTGCACTATCTTTTCATGAGTTATAAGGTCTATTGCTTAAGTTCATCCTCCATAGTCTCCCCTCACTCACCACCCTCCAGCTGCCCTGGTCTTCCTCCTGGTCCTCTGTCTTTGCATTCACTTTCTCCAGCCCAAATACTCCACCTTTGATCTGTGCCTGTCAGGCTTCTTACAACCATTCTCAAATACCGGTCCTCAGTTAGATCTTTCTTGTGACCACATCTAAACTCAGTAGTTCCCCCTCCCTCACCATAATCTCTATTACATCACCTTATTAAAAAACAAAACAAAACAGCCCCTACTAGCATCTGAAATAATCTTCTTTATTTAGTTGTTTACTTGCCTTATGTCTATCTCTTTTCCCTAGAAGTAAATACCATTCAGCTGAGGATCTTGTCTGTTTTGATCACTGTTGTATTATTGTCATCAGAAAACTGCTTGGTATAGAGCATGTGATCAATAAATATTTGTCAGATTAATAAACTTGCCTAGAGTTACATAGCTAGGAAGGGACAGAACTAGCCCTGAGACTGAAGTACATCCATCTCTGTGACCAGTTGGTGCCGCCACCCACCCTGTCCAGGGCTGATGGTGCCACAAGCTTCCGCATTCACCATCCTGGGGCTGAGCGCTAGCTGATCCAGCAGTTACACACACGGAATCTTAGATCCAAGATGAAGACACCACAGAAAGTCAATAGACCTGTCTATCCAGGGAGTGTAGCCTGTCACTCAGACCTCATCCTACATGGGGAAATGTATTGCCGAAGAATCAGCTGGAGGGACAATCACATCTTATTGATGGGGACACTTATACATTTGTTAGATGCAACTCAGCATTTATGCCCAATGTGTAAGGCATAGAAAATGAAGGGAATGTCTGGAAAGGGAAACAGCTACATGTGGTTCACTATAAAAACGTATTAACAATATACATTCATTTGTTAGATATTGAGGAAAGCAAGAAAGGAAACAGTAAAGTCATAAAGCAGGTTGATTTGGGAATGGCGGACTAGGTCTTTGGGATTAGTAGATACAAACTATTATATATAGAACAGATAACAAGATTCTACTGTATAGCACAGGGAACTATATTCAATACCCTATGACAAACCATAATGGAAATGAATATAAGAAAAAAAGAATGCTTACATACATATAACTGAATCACTTTGCAGTACAATAGAAGTTAACACATTGTAAAGCAACTATACTTCAAATGAAAAATAAATTTAAAATATCCAGTCTTGTCTATGAAGGTGAAAGTGAGAGTCAGTAGTGTCCGACTCTTTGAGACCCCAACGACTATATAGCCCATGGAATTTTCCAGGCCAAAATACTGGAGTGGGTAGCCTTTCCCTTCTCCAGGGGATCTTCCCAACCCAGGGATCAAAGCTAGGTCTCCTGTATTACTCACAGATTCCTCACCAGCTGAGCCACCAGGGAAACCCAAGAATACCAGAAAGGGCAGCCCATCCCTTCTCCAGCAGATCTTCCCAACCCAGGAATCGAACCAGGGTTTCCTACACTGCAGGCGGATTCTTTACTGACCGAACTATCAGTGAAGTCCTGTCTATATTCAAATCAAACCTCCATTCTAGTAAAAGTATAGTCTATAGCCTATGTCTATCTGAGAAAGCAGTCTTTTGGGGACAAAGTTTTCCTTGTATAAGTTCATCATCAACTAGCATTGACATTTAACCATCTTGTAATCCTTGATGAATGATGACTAACCTAAAAATTAGAGAAATATTATATAATAAGACAACAGGAATTGATTCCTTGGGTCCCACTGACATAAAATTACTTGAAATGCTAAATGTATTGGAAAAATAACAGAAAAATACTGACTCAGACAAAGGCATGCAAATGATGTTTCCTGTTACAAAGATTGTTTTAAAAGATGCAAATGCCTATTGTGTCATGATTTTGCAACAATTTATTTGCAATTTAACAGCATAGTAAAGTCAAACATTACCATTTATTGCCGACTGGAAAGAAGGAAAAAAATGGAAAACTCTGTGTCTGGGGAGGGATTCTGTAGTTTGGCACATTTGCTGGGTCTTAAATTAAACTGCTTTTCTGAACAAGTTTGTCTCTGAGTATGTGGTGGCCCAATGTTCTCCTGACTAATCTGGATTGCTTGTGGCCATGGAACCAGTGAGGGGGCTCCATTCATGAACAGCCCACGATGCATGACAAAGCTGTAAGGCTCATAGGAGGAAGTTAGCTGAGAAGAACTGTAGTATACCAGAGGGGGTTTGGAGAAAATTTCCATCCAGACTACAAATTGTAGACATTGATTTGAAATAAATTGTGACTGATGATCAGTCGATGATGATTTCCATAATCATTACGCTGTCTGTAATTTATCAAGGTAATGATATTTGTGTCCCCGATGTCACATTCATCCTATACTGAGGGACTGAAAAGCATGCTGTGATTTTTAAAAGCCCTTATTAAGAACCGACTGGTTTGTTATACTTCCAGCCGTAATCAGTGGGATGGCTGAAAGTGAATAAAACATTGAAACAATCCTGCTAGGTTTGTAATAAAATTCTTTTGACAAAATCTTCTATAGCACGAAGGCAAAGATTTTATGCTTACAGCATTTTAATTAAATCCTTCTTATCAAGATTGTTCAGTGTAGTTTGCCAATATGCTTTGGAAAGAGATACTACAGCACACTGGGCAGAGAAATCTGCCAAAGAACCTCCCCTTAACCCTTCTGGACCATTTTCCCCTGGATTACTTGTTTTCCCTTTTAGATCACAGTTACTTATTTGTGACCATGATTTTCAGCTCATGTATGGTCAACAGGTACATTCACATCCTGCCCTTACTCCTATTAGACACAAAATTGATGAACAATATTCTCATCCTAAGTCAGAAAAAAAGCTAATGACATTAAACACTAAATGTCATAAGTATCTCTTCACCAAAAGTGAAAGTGAGCTGAGAAAGTCAACAACAGTGATATACTTAACAAAATTAACAAATGTGTTTTGAGATTGCCATTATAAAATGAATTACGATTAGATTGCAAATGCTATAGCATCACCTATATTTTCTTAGAATAAGGTTTAAATACATACAACCAAATACAGTTGAAAGAATTTCACAAATAATTCTAGCTTGGCATCTTGAGAGTTTAACAAAGTTAACATAAAGCAAAGTACTTTTATTAGAATCAGAAATAGAATATTTCAGATATTTGTTTCATGTAGCTAAAACTATAATTGTTATTTACAAACTTCCATTTCTTTTTGAAGTAATACTATCATACTAGTCTATACTACCATTCAATTATCTCAACTTGTGCTGTATTTGTACTGTTTAATCTGGGTTCCTGGCTTCATTACCTTATTATTGATTTCTTTTTACTGTGAACATAAAATACACTGTGTTGACCATTTTTAAGCGTATAATAGCATTCAGTGAATTCATAATGTTCTTCAACTCTCACCATTATGCCCAGTTTCATTACTTTTAAGCTGTTTCTTATTTACTATCTGTCACCTATAAAGGAAAAAAGGTGATAATTACAGTAGCAACTTCATATGGTTTTTGTTAGAAATAAATTAGATTCTATGATATTTGTAAAGTCTGCCTGGTGTATTTGAAATGCTAAGCTACATACTCCAAGCTTGGACTGTTTTATTCTAATGTTGACATTAACTCTTTTGAGGGCAAAAATCCTTACCAGAACCTCACAATAGAATAACTTAAATTGATTTTCTAATAAATTCTAGTGTTACAAATGCTTCCACAAATATCACCCTAGAACCTCACCATAAAATCTCAGGTAACAAATAAAACACGGTTCCGTTTTCTGATTGTACAGATGAGAAAAGTGAATCTCTGAAAGCTTGTTAAGTCACTTATCCCAGGTCCCACATTCAAAAAGCAGAGTTAGAAACTGAACATAGCACTTAGCACTCAGGAGGTATGAAATTATAAATGTCTGTAAATAAATGGATGAATTAAAATACTAGAATTTTGACCTCAAGTTCTCCACTACTCCAAACACAGAACAGGGACTGCTTTGTCACCTGACTTGCTTATCTGAAGCCTTTATTCAGCATTCCGGTTTGCTAAGATCCTCCAGGACTGGCTTTGGGCTCTTGCTTCTTTTAATTCTTTGAGATTCACTCTTTCTCTTTGGAAAAGGGAAACGCCCCATCCCATGCTCTCAAGGCACATTTCCAGATGGGATAACTTGGGCTTTGGGACATGACCACTATGGTTGATGGTGTGCTGTGGGTTGCGCTGCTGGGTATTGGGAGGGTGTAGAGCATGAATGTTAAAATAAATTAGACTCACTGGATAGTAGGGGGCATTAGAATGTCACATTACGGTAGTTTGTAAAAAGAAGTACTTTTAAAAAAAAAGTTAATCTATTTATTTTAATTGGAGGCTAATTACAATACTGTGGTGGTTTTTGCCATACATCGAGAGGAGAGCTGATCTAAGGGAACCCTTGAAGTGGGGAAGGAGGCTGACACTTGGGTCTCACCTGTGTCTCTTTAAGGGGTCCAGGAACATCTCAGTGGTCCATGGATCACTGGCACCAGCATGAGGCAAGATTGGAAATACAGTTTGCCTTACTCCTAGCAGTGGTTCTGACTTTGGGTTCAGTCTGTCTCTTCTCTCTAGCTAACCAGGCCATTTGAAATGAAACTCTTTCACTGCCAGTGGCAATATAATTTGGAGACTAAATAATTTTGGCTGTGTGGAATGGAGTGAAGGAGAAAATTGAAAATAACAGGCAATGAATTTAATATACTCAAAAATTGTATCAAAAGAAAGGTAACCTGGGCCATTCTTACACACATTAAAAAACAAAGGATTGTTTTAGGGTAATAGGGAAAATGTTCCAAGAAAAATATTTCACCTGTTGTATTTTTGAATATTTTGATACTAACATTTAAGATGTAGAATATATAATACATTTCACAAAAGCAGCAATAACTTACCTATTGAAAATTAGGTAGAGTATATGCATTCATGCAAATAATATATAAAAAATAACAGTAATATGATTTACAGATTGGTAAGCATTAGAATTTTTAAAAATCTTTTAATATAACAAGTATTACTAAACTGGTGAAATATGGATTTTTGTTAAACTTTGAAAACAAATTTTGAGAAATGTAAGCTTCCTATGTAGCTTTTCAAACAAATGCCATTTAAAAATATTTTAAATGTCACTTGAAAAAAGTAAATATCAAAATTTATTTCTAGACACATTTGATGCAAAAATGTATCAAGTTTCTATCAAAAGCATGTAAGATGATTTAGTCTGTGCTATTAAAAAAATTCTCTTTTTAATCAAGCCATACTGACTAACATAATACAGTTAAAGCTGTTAGAAACATTTGTAATTTCTACTTAGATGAGGAAAGGATTACTGAGGAGAAAGACACAATGAGAATCAGGACTAAGAGGGGAATGCAAAAGAGTAAGCTAAAAATAAAGATGAGAAGAGGTCATAAAGGCAGGGGGGAAAAGCCAAAAAAGGGAAATATGGAAAGGAGAAGGCAGGGGAGGGGAAAGGAAGGGAGAGGGAGAGAAAAAGGCATGAAAGGAGAAATGGGAGTGAAATTTGAGAGCACACACTTCATTAATGAAAAAATAAGGGAGGGAGAAGGACAGGTACTTTTAATTTCAAAATGCAAGCAAACCAAAACCAGCAGCTATGTCTTGCTAATATACCTTCTTCTTAAATAGGTGTAACATTATTTCAGTTTCCTGCAAGTCAAGGCAAAATTTAGAGGGATTATCTTTGTGTCTGTCAACAGATCATAATGGGTATTTCAGAATTTTCAAAGATAGTTCAGAAAAATTCCAATAATGTCTGCATAATGTCACACAAAAGGACCTGGGTAAACTCAACAGATGTCAACTTGAAGGATGACACCATATTCCATTAGCTTGCTTTTGCTTTGACTTTTTAAGTGGCTTTTAAAAACATTTTTGAATTTTTAAACACATTAAAGAAACACTATAATGCTTTTTAGTGTGTTGAGTATGTAAAGTACAGTTTTCTCCTGCAGCATAATTGAAATCTAATTAATCATTTTCTCTAGAGATTTATTTTTTTTAAAGACAACTATTGTGACAACAATAGAGACATGACTTTGCTTGTCACCAATGAAAATATTTCAGTTGAGGCAACAGTATAATTTTGTGAAAATGTGTACACACTTTAATTAGTTCTGTTCTCAAAATTTACAAAAGAAATTAACAGCCTAACTGATATGGTTGTGAACTCTCACATCTTTAAGATAGCCATTGTGGTTTCATCTTTTAAAATAAGATTTTGATTTATCAGGAATTTTGATTACATTCATTTCTTTTCCATTCATGGATTAGGGGAATAATGTGTCCCCTTTAGTTATGGACTCAGATATTAACCTATTTTTCCCCCTCATGATAGTTTTAGTGCTGATTTATTAATAATTAGCTCGGAGGCCTCCCCTTGCTGTAGCTGAAATGTGAATGCCTTGTTGCACAGTTTAGGAGTGAAATGTAAATTTTAGTGCCAAAGGGTTATTTTCCGCTTTTCCATCTGGAGCTCACACAACTAGATGTGTGCGTTGTTCTATATGCTCCAATCTGTTGGCTATAGGGAATCTGCAGGCATACTCTTGGAATTGTCTCATTAGCTCACAGTATCCCTAATGACAGCCCTACTCTCTACTGACATTCTTGTATCCAAGATGGTCAGGATCCCTTGTACTATTTAAGGTCCTAGAAGTCATTGTTTTGCATATGTAAATATCATCTCTCTCTCTCTCTATATATATATATATATGTACATATATATATATATATGACCAACCTAGACAGCATATTTAAATAGCAGAGACATTACTTTGCCAACAAAGGTTCATCTAGTCAAAGCTATAGCTTTTCCAGTAGTCATGTATGGATGTGAGAGTTGGACGATAAAGAAAGCTGAGTGCCGAAGAATTGATGCTTTTGAACTGCGGTGTTGGAGAAGACTCTTGATAGTCCCTTGGACTGCAAGGAGATCCAACCAGTCCATCCTAAAGGAAATCAGTCCTGAATATTCATTGGAAGGACTGATGCTGAAGCTGAAGCTCCAATGCTTTGACACCTGATGCAAAGAGTTGACTCACTAGAAAAAACCTTGATGCTGGGAAAGATTGAGGGCAGAAAGAGAAGGGGATGGCAGAGGATGAGATGGTTGGATGGCATCACTGACTCAATAGATATGAATTTGAGCAAGCTCTGGGAGTTGGTGATGAACAGGGAAGCCTGGCGTACTGCAGTCCATGGGGTTGCAAAGAGTCAGACATGACTGAGTGACGGAACTAAACCGATATATATATGTGTGAAAGTGAGAGTGATAGTTGCTCAGTCATGTCCAACTCTTTATGACCCCATGGACTGTGGCCCACTACGCTCCTCTGTCCATGAGATTCTCCAGGCAAGAATACTGGAGTGGTTTGCCATGCCCTCCTCATATATATGTATGTAAAATATATCTATAGTATAATATCAGTATATCTATCAAAAATGCTTACCTTATTAGTATATGTTATACAGTCAGCATATAACCATATATACAACTTGTTTACATGTTTATCTTCCATATATGCATAGGCATACCATATTTTATTGTAATTTTCTTTATTACACTTCACAGATACTATGTTTTTTACAGACTGGAGGCTTGTGGAAACTCTGCATCAAGCCAGTCTATTGGTGCCATTTTTCCAATAGAGTATGTTGACTTTGTGTCTGTGATCTTTGAGGTTACTACTGCAAAAAGATTAAGACTTGCTGAAGGCTCAAATGATGATTATCATTTTTTCACCAATAAAGTAATTAAATAAAATTTTAAATTAAGGCATATACTTTTTTCAGACATAATGCTATTGCACACTCAACAGACTGTAGTGTAGCGTAAGCATAACTTCTATATGCACTGGGAAAGCAAAAAAACCATGTGATTTGCTTTTTTGTGATATTTGCTTTATTAATATGGTCTTTAAGAATTGAACCCGTGATATCTCTAAGGTCTGCCTATAATACATTAATGTATATGCCATAATCAATACTAATGAATTAATTCAACCAAAAAAGAGGGGAAAAGATAAGAAACAAATACAAAGATGTTGGTTACTAAGGATATTTAGCTTTCTCTTTAAAAAAAAAAGTATGGGTCACATAATGCCGTGTGAAGGTTAGGGTTGGGGACAGATTGAAGAGAAACTGGTGCAAATAATACTCAGATTATCCCTTAACCTTTCATTTGATTATGGCACAAGCCCTATTTTTGCTTAAAAGGAGATATTGAACCTCCATAACAAGGCAGTTTACTTTTTTCTAAATGTAACCAGTGAAAATCACCTTAAGGCTAAAGGTTTAGGTCTGTAAAGCTGTGAAATTACTAATTCACTTGTAGTCTCTGTTATAATGCCTTCCATATGGATAGGATTTTCATATCTAAAAGAGATCCATATGGAGATTCTGGAGCCATGACTTTCCTCCCAATGTAGCCACTAAGCGTCCAGCTGCTGGTGGTCTGAAAGCAGCCTTGTCTCACCGCAGGATAGCAAGGACCCTGCAAACCCCACCTGGGCTGCACCCCAGGACACGGGACGTGCAGGTGGGGAGAGCAGCGGTCATTTATACTGCTGTGAACAGAACAGTTTTCATCTTAGCTGTCATTTTGGTTCATATAGTGACTGTTCTTTAAAGGATTTATTCATTCATTGCACAACTGACCAGTTCCATACATAACTGGGATTGTACACTATCATATTGTTTGCTAATATGTGGTCCATGTTCCATAAGCATCACTGTCACCTGTGGTGGTGGCTGTAAAGAGATTCCTGGGCTCCAAGCCTATGCTGAAAGCAGAGACCTTGTGTGAGGTTTTCCCTCGTCATGTCCATAGCATCTGGTCTGAGTCTTAAACACAGTGGTCAGTCAATAAATATTTGTTCAGGGGAAAAATTAATGGATACTAGAAAATAAGATCCATTACTCTGGAATAAAAGGGAAACACTACTGAAAAAATGAAAGCCCAGGTAAAATGGTCCTGCTATTATTAGTCATCTTCAATAAATTGGACTAAAATAATTCAAAGGAAATTCCTAATAAATCTTTAAGCTGAGTCAATGGGAAAATTAAATTTATTTGATAGTAATGTGTCCTGGAGACAGTCTTACAAAGATATATTCTATTAAACAATCTAGAAGTTTTTTCTGCAATGTTCCCACAGAGAAGTTTAAATTTTTAGGTATATTCTATAACTTTCCAAAGCTAGATTAAAAAAAAAGTTGAAAGCATTTAAATTTTTAAAATATTTTTGGATATATGGTTATTTTTTAATTGTTTATAGACGAACTCCAAGTGACTCAGGAATTTTGTACAATAAGTAGTTTACTCACTGGAAAAGACCCTGATGCTGGAAGGGTTTGGGGGCAGGAGGAGAAGGGGATGACAGAGGATGAGATGGCTGGATGGCATCACTGACTTGATGGACATGAGTTTGAGTAAACTCCGGGAGTTGGTGATGGACAGGGAGGCCTGGCGTGCTGCAATTCATGGGGTTGCAAAGAGTCAGACATGACTGGGTGACTGAACTGAACTGAAGTAGTTATAACATGTTAAAATTATCCATAGAAAATCACATAGGGAAACAGTAAAAACAGGAAAGAAAAACTGAAATGTAGCAAAAATAATATAGAAAACTGATGTTAAATGCCCAAAAATAAAAAGCACAGTGGTGAAAGAGAGTGTGCATATAAGGTAGAGAGTTTATGAGGATTTTTCAGAAATGATAAGAAGGCTTACTACGAATAGTAATCAGCAGACTCTGAAAGTTTGTAAGCAAGGAAAGGAAGAAAGCAACAGTATGCCAGGAGGATAAACCAAGCGACTCCGGCCACTAAATAATTCTTCCCTGAGTGAAGATTTGTCCTTTTCTAGTGATTAAGGATGGAGAAGGCAATGGCACCCCACTCCAGTACTCTTGCCTGGAAAATCCCATGGACGGAGGAGCCTGGTAGGCTGCAGTCCATGGGATCGCTAAGAGTCGGACACAACTGAGTGACTTCACTTTCACGTTTCACTTTCATGCATTGGAGAAGGAAATGGCAACCCACTCCAGTGCTCTTGCCTGGAGAATCCCAGGGACGGGGGAGTCTGGTGGGCTGCTGTCTAGCGGGTCGCACAGAGTCGGACACGACTGAAGCGACTTAGCAGCAGCAGCAGCAGTGATTAGGGATCAAGAACACAAAAGGAAACCTGTAGTAGTGATTAATGTTCTTTGCAGTAAACTCAGGGGATGGTATATCATTAATGTGGTACTAACACAATTTCTTGCTGAAACAAGTCCTATTTTTAGGGATAGAGTATTAATAAATGCATAAATCTTGGTCCTAAGACCAAGTTACAGATTCTATAACTAGATTTATGTACCCTTCCACATACTTGATACAGAAGAAAGGCAAGTTAAGTTTGCTAGACAGGAATGTTTCTCAAACACTTGGTTTTATGTTAAAACATTGTGTTTATTTCTATATTAATATATATGTGTGTATATAAATATATATATGTATATATAACAGGTAGTAATATATGATCGATATTCCCTTCTCTAGCCACTGCATTGTAGTCTAAAAAATACAGAGGTCTATCTAGCCAATTTTACATTCCAACATTTAAGACAAGCACTAGAATGACAAGGAAATATAAAGTACATGTGTTCTATAGATTTCCTGATTAATACAAAATTTGGACCAAATTAGCCCACTCTCATCACTAGCATTTCATAATTCAAAAGCAAATTATATTTTATTACTAAGAGCTTAAATGCAGCCATCCAAATACTTGTGTTAATATATTTAAAAATTCTGCTACTCAAAAAAAAGGTCATAAGTTTTGAAAAGGATAGGCTACATTTCTTAGAAAACAACTCTCCAAACAGATTCAATGCAGTAATACATTTAATTGATTTACTCCTTAATCATACAAATTTATAAACTGTGTAAAAGACTCATTGATCCCCAATACTTAAGTATCACATTGCATGAATAACAAATGATATAAAATATGCAAAATAATAGCACATTAGCCTAAATAACACTAATAAATTGCAAAGCTTAGCATGAAATGGAAAATCACTAATGGAGCACAATGCAGTTTGTGCAACAAGCAAAGACTCATACATAATGTAAGAGTACAAATATGAGCAGCAGGCTCAGAGAGGGCATTTAAATGTGTTTTTATGGACAGGACGGATTGATCTGGAAAGTGGTTCCTGAGAAGATTCCACTTACTCTGAAGAGCATCTTGGGAGATGGTCATGATTTTTCATCTGCTTCTGAAACTTACATTGTTTAGATAACCTGTATTCTTTACACCAGTTTTACGAGTTGAAAAAAATAAAATTATTTTGAGGAGTTTCCATGAAATCACCAGAACAATGGTCATTTGATCTGGAATTTTCCTTTGTGGCATACTTCTATTTGGTATTCAAGCTCTAAGTGCTATAATTAAAAATCCCTTCCTTCACTCTATAGATAGCACCTGTAATGTAATGAAAGCTGAAAATATTCTAAAAGATGAGACTTAAGTTCTTAGTATACTGGAGCTCCATCCTGACAAGATTCAATATCATCAAGAAGCTAGTATATGGAAGGGGCATCTTGGATTCCAATCAAGGGAAATAAGTTATGAACACATGAGAAGGAACTTGTTAGGACTATGTTCCAACCAAAAGTTGGTCCCCAGGCATAGAGATTGATGATAACATTATTAAGTAAAGCTCAGGTGTTTTCTACTTTCATTTTTACCTTAATATCACCTCTAGATTTAATTGGTATTTCAAAAGAGAAAATAGTTTGAATTTGAACATTTTGTATCTAAAGGTGAGTGTAAGGATGAGAGTTTGAAGGTGATATGACGTTGTCAAAAGTCATAAAGCTGCTACTAATTTTGAGATAAAAATAAATTTTGCTACTGAAGGAGAAGCTTAGCTAATACAATAGGGAATAGAATAACGAGTTCATCTAATATAGTCCCTAAAAGTGAAGAGAAGATTTTAGTCAAAGGAACTTAGAGAAGATGGAATCTGTTTGTAACAGAACACTCTGGGGATGTAGAGTGAGTAAAAATAGAGCTTTGTCCTTCACTCATTTCTATCCTCATTGGTTCATCTATGAGCTTCCTTTTGAATTCTGATCCCATCGGCTCACTCAGGAAAAATACAACCGGTATTCCATGTCCATCCATCATATTGTTCATGATACATTAGTGATCAATACCATCAATATAAACAATTTTAATGTTAACATTTCCTCAAAAAAGAGAATTTGAAGAATACTTAATACTATATACCATGTGATTCACCTTGGAGATGTCTGGACATGGTGTGTCATAAAACAATTGTGATAATGCTCAGGTGACCTCTTAATACCTTAGACTAATTGAACAAACTACGGGATGCTCAGTCAGAGCACACCTGCTTCATGCATATGATTTGCTACTGAGCATTAAACGGTAAATGGATTAGCCAAGAGGGAGTTGCAGAGAAATATTTATGATGTGGTACAAATATTTTGTTTCAGAGATTATTATAAAATTCATATATGAGGAATTGATTAATTATGCACTTAAGTCCTATTGATCAGAAAACTTATTATAAAAATAAAACAAGAGAATGGGTTAAACAGATTGATGGAGAATTAGATGCTTAAAATAGAATTGAGGCTTAGGATAAAATAGAAATTAATGAAATAAAAGTATAATATGACCACTGATAAACAGGTAAAAGTAGCTTGTTTCTGACTTGATTTTTATAGGTAATAAACAGAAAAATGATACTTAAAATTCATTTCCGTTGTCTTTCTATTGTAGTAGATAACAGATTTTACCAAGCTTATTATCTACTATCTGATTACTTTTGTAATTTTTAAATTATTACAAGGTTTATTGTTGACAGGGTTTTTTATTTATTTAGTAACAAATTTTTATAAATGTTATCAGCAGAACATATTCTCTTAATGTCGCTTGTGATCAATAGTCTCCAACTCAGAAAAAAATAAAGTTACAGAGATCAGTAAACATATATTTAGATATGAAAAATGAAGAAAAATTCACACATATCACTAAATTTGTATTTAATGCATTGAAAGTCAACATTACTTTATAGCAATTCTCTTAAAGTTGATTTTGAACCTTAGATTCCAATAGTTAATAAACTCTGATTGTCTGCTGCTAATATTCAAGAGCCCTTATTTTTATAGATGTCAACTTTTTTATTTTTTTCTTTGGTGAGTGGTGTATAAACTTAACTTATATATTAAGAGAGTTTTTTTGCTCTCTAAAGAAGGAAGTCTCCAAATTAGCTTTATGCTACATTTTCTGTATATACAAAACAAATGGACAGAGGAAATGTCAGGAGTATATTATTATTGCTTTAAATAACACTTAAGAACTCAATTTCAGATGAAATAGTATTAAAGAATACTTAAAAAACAAAAAATATAAAAGAATTGAAACAGCAGAGAAATGTTCTACAGTGTGGGATGAATGTAAGTGCTAGAAAAACAAATATATAAAACCAAATCTGTCTTTCTAAAACAAACTTTAGCATGTGATTTTCAAACTCTTTGATATATGAGAATTATGAGCACTCTTTATTTGAAAATGGAGATTATTGGTATTACTAAAGGGATTCTGATTCAACAGGTCTGAGGAGATGCCTAAAAATACCTATTTTCAATTACCTTTCTTAGATGCCCTGTTGCAGCTGACCCTTGAACGCGCTTTGAGAAATGCAATTTCAGAATGTGAATTTATACAGTTTTTTAAAAGTTATTGCACGCTCCTGTCTCTTGAATTTTGACTTGTTTTTAAGGTGCACAATATTCTTGCTCACTAGTAGCAAAAAGAGTCTCCCTTTTTAAGACATACAGTGTCAAATAGCTGAAAGTAATTATAGAAACAAAGACACTAAACTGAAAATACATAGACTTCAGCTGCTAAGTAAACATGTCTACATAACATAAAAATAATCTACTCTAATCCTAGTCTTGTTTAAAGGTTCTCCACATTTATATAAAAATAGTTTGCAATCCAGAAAGTAAAAACAATAAACAGATACAAAACATACAAGGAAAATAAGACATCACAAGCAAGAGTCCGTAGAAGCAACAGCAGTAAGTCTATCAAACGTTCAGATATTAGAATTATCAGCCTCAGAATATAAAATATGTATGCCTAAAATGTCTCAAGAAATAAAAAAGAAAACCATGAAGAAAGAACTCAATATCAAACATATAATAACTGAAATGAAAAATTCAGTTGATGAGTTTAACAATTGTAAATGAAGATTTCCAAATGTATGTACATTTTAAAACTTCATCTCTGAAGCACATCAGTGAAAATATGAAAAAAAAGTATAATATCATAACAGTTTCACTAGTGAACATAGCTGCAAAAGAAATCCTGTAATGCAGAGAAATATAACTCTTAGGACAGAGTTATGTTGCTTTTGAAATGCAAGTGTAGCAGAGGTTCCTAATGTACCCCCATTTCAGAATCTCCACTTCTGTTGGCCACATGGCAGAGTTTCATCTCTCCACATCCATATAAGTAGTTCAGGCAAAAGGGCTGTGGACAGAGGAGACATGAGCCACTTCTGGGTTAGAGCATTTCACTGCCAAAGAAAGGCCTTTTGATGCTCTGCTCCTGTGTTACAGTGATCATGAAAGCATGCATTTAGATGGTTCATCCATTAGCTCAGGACCTGGAGTGACTAAAATAAGCATAAGTCTCTTGCTGGACATGTAACAATTATTGGTTTTCACTGAGATTTGAGAGCATGCTTATTAATTCAGCGCAGCTTAACCTACACTGACTAATAACATGGTTTTAAAATTAGAAAAATCTTTAAATGAAGTTTGCCGCGTTCACAGATTAAGGAGAAAAATAAACTAAATAGATGTGAAAATAGATGTGATAAAATATACATTCATGATAAAAACTCTTAAAAATTTGAAATATTAATTGAAGTACATTTTAAAAAGGATATTATCATACAAAATAGTGAAACATTGAATATACTCTTTTTAAGATCACTCTTTAAGGGTGGCTGCTAATATGACCTCTATTCAACATTATTTTAGAAGCTGTAGAGAGTCCAATAAGACAAGAGAAAAACTAGTTTAAAAATTGGAAAGCAACAAACAAAACTGTTCCTATTAGTAAATACTATGCCAGTCTACATATTTTCCAAGATAAAGATAAACTGTTAGAATGAGCAAGAGATTTTGGTAGGGTTCTCAGAAAGTTAATTATTATAAGATAATTTGCTTTTTTATGTTACAGTAAACAGAAGATAAATCTAAAATATGCCAGTCACAGCAACATCCAAAGCCTCCTGTTATAAACAAAATGTGTGCAAGATTGTTATGAAAAAATTATAAAACTTTGTTGACATTGAAATTGTCCTCAATGAAGGTACAGATAGACCATATTTAAAGATTAGTAAAATCGGTGACTTAAAGATGTCAATTTTCCTTCAAGTTGGACTATGGATTTAGTTTAAATTCCCTTTGCCCAAAGAAAGACATTTTTTAAAAAAATGTTATAACTTGATGGACCAAATCCAAACGTACATGGAATAACAAATTCCAAGAATAGCTAAGAAATCTTACAAAAAAACAGGCGGGGCACTGACTTTACCAGATATTAGATATCATGAGCTGGAGTATTGATATATTTTGAAATTTGCACACCTTGGACAATGGAACACAATTATATCCAAGAATCAGAGCCACGTAGAGATGAACAACTGATAAATGTCAAGGTGATATTGGAAATGAATGAGACAAGGATGGACTTTCAATAAGTGATGCCATGATGAAGCATTCATATGATTCTTATGGAAAAAAGAATTGAACTCATCCCTTAGACACAGCAGACACCCATCCCAGATTGTTGAAAGACCTAAATGCATAAATGACATATATTATTTTAAAAATTTAAATTCCTGTGGTGCATAATAACAGACCTTGAACTATAGAAGAAGTGAGGAGTGGTATATATGTTTAAAATATAAATGGCTATTTCACTTTATAAATAGATAAATATTTCAAGTTAACAACAACATATCAAGCCAGCCAATAAGAATATGAGTACTGTAGACTAGAATTAACATTAAAGGAATTTATAAATTTTATTTAAGTTTATTTATTTTTAACTGGAGAATAATTGCATTACAATATTCTGTTGGTTTCTGCCACAAACAAGATGAATCAGCCATTAGCATACATGTGTCCCCTCCCTCTTACTCAGATAATTTTTAAAGAGGAGTTAGGGTATGTGTGTATGAAAACAGTGTAACAAACATTACTTGGAAAAGACTCTGGGAAGAAAAAGATGAATGAGAATCAATTTTGTCCTCAAGGAGTTCACCGTCCATCAGATAATATTCATGGGACTTAATTGCTTATTTTTGCCATCACTGCTTTCCCACAGTCGAAAGCTATATAGAAAGGACTCAAGAGAAAGTCAACTACAGATACAAAGGTCAAAAAGACAAAAGATTTGGAATCACCTAGAATGTATCCCTGAAGATATAACTTCACATGGCACCATTTTTGAAGCAAATAATAGTCTCCATTGTTCTGAATTCTTAATCAGACAATTAACCAAGTCTGGCTACTTAATAAGATAACTTGTGGCATTTATATTAATTACATACACATCCTTTTAATTCTTTTAATTATGTACCTTAATGGTTTTACTACTGATAACTAGAAAATAACAAGGTTTAGTAAATATGCAAGCCTCATCACATTCTTCATTAAATAAGTGGAGTATTAGATCTGTCAAATTTTAGGTGAACAAACATTATCTTTCCTGAATTATAGGAAAACATCTATAAACTCATGCTAAGCAACCTGGAGTTGATTACACTGGTCGCCAATGGTGGTTGACTTTGTCCATCACATAACAGTAAGTCATCTCTCTCTGATCACTTGAGCTTCATTATTCACATAATTACTGTAATCATTATGACACTAATGACTGTTGAAGTCTAAATATGTGAAATTAATTCACTAACAAGTGTAAATATGCATCCATGAAAGGACAGTATAGAAAATGGAAAATGAAACTCGTTCTCTGTTAAAAGTAGGAAATTAGTACCTAGATTAGAATATCAGTATAGTACACACATGAGCAGTGACTGCAACCATACTGTGACCATGGTTAGATAAATTTAGTTATAATTAACCATATAGAAGTGAATATGTAGACTACATGTGAATTTTCTCTTATGAACTAAATTGGAAAATCTAGTTCAGTTTCTTGAGTCCAAAATAAATTAATTCATAAAGGTGACCTAATGGTTGACACATTTTAGAATTTGAGGGTGACCCTGGTGGTGACAAGCCACCCCACTGATCACCAGTGTTTTTTTTTAACTGATCTTACTGGCTTGCTGGGTGTCCCCTTTCTCCCTTGCAGTTCTGTATCTGTCCTTCCCAAAGCAGAGTGCTCGGTCAAAAAGGACGCTTTTTTTTTTTTTTTTAAGTTAAAGAACTTTCTACATTGATTTCTATATAGGTACATGCCAAATTTTTAGTTTATCTGAACATCCTAGAATTGAAAAGTGACACTGGAAAAGTAATAAAAGGAATAAGAAATCCTTTGTTTTAGAGATCTTATTTTGAAAAACAATCCAGTTGAAACTAACCTCCCAAATCTGTCCCCAAAGGCTATCTGAGGGAGGGCATGCGCCTTTTTTCTCTGATGGAAAGATAACCACCTGCCTGATACTTAGTCCACCTCACAAAGACTGGTTGGTACCTGAATGCCTGACAAGATCACTCACAAGTTGGCTATGAGGCCAGCTATTCCCCAACCCATGTCAAGGCCAAGGGCAGGAACTTGAGCTTGTCTTGGGGAGCCTGCATCCCAGGTGCAGGTGCATGCCAGCTGGAGGCTGCTCGAAAGCCAGTTGGTGCCTCCGAGTCCAGATCCACACTTGCTGAGATTCTGAACCTTCCTGCATCCCAACTCCCTGTTGTGGCAAGCCCCCTGGAATACCGGTGATGAGGCCCACATTTAAAACGGTCTGTGACTGACAGGACAGGAAACAATATGTTTGAAATAGCAGCAGATTTAGTTGAATGAGTTGGGCATCTCTTTTTATTCTACAACAAATAAACATGACACAGGGATATGTTATTGAAAATGCCATATGTCTGAGTCGGAGAATAAAAGGTTTGATTCAATAAGAATTTGTCGAGCAGTGACCAGGAATGAGGCAGTAGGGGCAGATGCTATGGGCAATCAAAATCCCCTTCCCTTCTTCCTCCGTTTGTTTTAGCAAATCTATTTTTTCTTACAAGTTTAGTTTTGTTCCTCCAGCCTGCATGACTCTAAGTGCAATTGGCTTGCAGACTTTCAAAGCAGACTTTCAAAAAAGTTCCTGTACTTGAATACTCTCCAAGTTGGAGTTGCCTTAATTAATGAGTTAACTTTAAAACCAAGATTTAATAAGTTCTCAACCAGGTGCCAAGTGTTGTGTTTGGAGTCAGATAGAGAGGGATGCCCCTTGCCCTTGAGAAGCAACAGCCTAGACATGAAGGAGGCATCTAACCAAGTGATTCCAATCTAATTTAATCCGCAGGTCACTGCTAGTTGTTAAGAATGTCACTGAATGTGTCATGGTGAAGAAGAAAGTTTCCAGAAGCAGTAGAGGGGCAAGGAAGAACAGCAAGGAGAGAAAAATGAAATGCGTGGAGGTGTAAAAGCAAAGATTTCCCCTCCCTGTTCAAAGTGTGGATGCATCACACTTGAATGTGAAAGGGACGAGAGAGCAGGGGAAGCTGGGGCCATCCTTGAAGGACCTGGCAAGCGTGCCAATGAGCGGATTTGATCCTGAAGAACAGTGAGAAATGGATCCAAGGTTCAGATCTGGTTTTTCTTCCAATTAGATAACTCCACATTTTAGGGTGATGTGGGGAGCTTGGAGGCAGAGTCCAGTTGGAAGTCAAAACAGCAGCCCCAGCTGAACAAGAATACATGGAAACCTGAGTGAAAGCAGCAGCCGTGGAGATGAAGAACCACCAGGGGAGGGAGAGGAAAGGCATTTGAATGGACAGAGCTAGTGATGCAGGGCTCAGAGCATGAGGGGCAAGGGGAGTTGGGAGAAAACGGCAGTCAACGGATCACTTCCCTGTTGCCATTTTGGTGAACCAACTCATCTTCTCATGCTTCAGACTTGTTAGACTTACACTTTCTGTCACGAAGGAACCACATCCTTGCATACTGTATTCTCATGAACACAATGATGTCAGGCTTCTTTTTTTATTTTCTTTAAAGCAAAGACCATATTTTAAGTCTCCTATTTCATTACTTCAGGTTCTTTACAGATACATTTTAATCTGCAATACAGTCAGCACTCTGACACCCACTCCTGAGAACATAAATGAAGGAGAAATGCATTGGTCTACTCTGAATTCACAGTGTAGTTTGGAAGACAAGAAGCACACACAATATACCCTCTAGACTTTGCAAACAACGTAGGAGAGTTCATGGCTGTTCAGAGAGGGACAGGGTTAGCAAAGTTGGACTGACCTTGGGATGCTGGGTGCGACTGACCTTGGAGTGGGACTGACCTTGGAGACACTGGTCAGCAAAGTGGGACTGAACTTGGAGATACTGGATAACATTTCCAGTGGAGGAAATGTTACTGACGCTAATCAGTACTGAGGAATGTTACTGAGGCTAATCAGAATGTTACTGAGGAAGTGTTACTAAGAAATGTTACTGAGGCTAATCAGTCCCACTGGTTAGCGAAGTGGGACTGACCTTGGAGACACTGGAAAACATTTATAGTGGAGGGAGGGAGAGAAACAAGAGGCATATTATGCTTTTGAGGCAGCTAGAAGGTGGGCTTATCTGAAGCAGTGTCTACCACCTGGGGGTGGGAGGATGCATCAGAAATAAGATTGAGGGTCCTGAAAGCCAGGCAGAGAGGTTCAGGCATTGTGTATCCAGAGAGTATAGGAAAGGTACACAATGTCTTCTGCAAAATTGTCAATTATTTCCTATTATTTCACCAAAGTCCTCCATACCATGAATGACACAAGAGCAGGTATGTGTCGGTCACCTTTATTTATATCTGAACATTAATATATATCACTCATACTTCATACAGAGTCAGCACAGAACATGCTGAATCCACCCTGGAAATCCTTTGAACTCTTAGTTTCTTCCTTCCAGTCAGTAACTTCTCACTCACTGCAGTATCCTCTGAGTAGCCCCTGTTGTGGGTATCCCAGGTGGTGCAGTGGTAAAGGCCTGCCTGCCAAAGCAGGAGCTGCAGGACATATGGGCTTGAGACCTGGGTCAGGAAGCCTAAGCCTGGAGAAGGAAAGGGCAACCCGCTCCCATATTCTTGACTGGAGAATTCCACGGACACAGGAGCCTGGCAGGATACAGTCCATGGGGTCACAGAGAGTCAGACTGGACTGAGCTCACACACACAACCTCTATTTTATCCCTTGTGTAACTGATTAAATATTGGCTGGTTTCAAGACAAACAAACTTCCTTGATAAATTTAACCAGCATCATAGATTCTGTTCTCTACAAGCTTTGTTCTTTCTTCCCCAATATTCTGTGATTGATATACTTGAAAGCAGATTTTATGACATTTCCACATATTTTGAAAAAATATGGAAATTAAGTTCAGTGATCTTTGAAAATGGGCTATCTTATTTTAGTTTTTTTTTTTTTTTAATTTTACAGTAGAGACAATATTCCTTTATATCTGGTCTTTTTCAAATCTCAAAAATCAGCTTTACTGCACATTAAATATATGTAATTAAAATTATGGGTTAATGCTTTAAGGGTCAAATAACTGATGGAACAATATTAAATAATACACCATTTGGCTTTCTCACTTGCATAGCAGAAAATCAAATGGCAGAAATAACTATCAAAGATGGACTTACTAGAGTTACACCTACAGATTACAAAATGACCTTTCAATTTTTGCCACCCTTTAGTTAAGTTGGGAAAAAAGTAGAGACTTTTAATCATAAGTATTTTAAATTTGTGGAGAGCAAAGGATAAGAAAGAGAGTTATCTTTAGGCCACAGTCTATTTTTAAATATGAAAAAGGAAAATGTTTATTGCTTATCTTTATGGCATATATATTGGGTTGATCAAAAATTTTGTTCGGATTTTTCTGTAACATGGAAAAAGTGAGTGAACTTTGTGGCCAACGTAATATTTAATCAGAAAAACAAATGTTTTCATAGATTATGAAAAATGAGTTTGGGGGAGGAAGAGGAATTAAAAAATTTTTTTTAAGTCTTTATTGACTGTGTTACAATATTACTTCTGTTGTTTATGTTCTGTTTTTTGGCCATGAAGCATGTGTGATCCCTGACCAGGGGTTGAACCCACACCCTCAGCACTGGAAGGCAATCTTAACCCCTGGGCCACCAGGGAAGTCCAGAGGAACATTTTTAAGATGATTTTTAAGAATAGTTTTCATTCCCAAGAGGCTGATGTCTAATTGAGATTATATGTATATGAGAAGTTAAACAAAATAGTCCCCCAGAATTTAGGTAATTAGGGAACTGTCATTCTGAAACTGAAAATAGTAACAATTCCAATTAGTGAACTATCCAAGGTTAACATCTGCAGGAGTGGCCTTGCCTGGGGCAAGGTTATAGGGTCACATTTCCCAGGAATCTTTCCAGGACAATAAAATATTTAGAGATTTGAGTCTATTTGGGAAGGGTATAGTTATTAAACATTTGTTACGTGTTTACTATATGCCAGGTACTATGCAAGGCAATTTATACAACATGATCTAATCCCATCCTCAGTCTTCCCAGGGGGCTCAGTGGTAAAGAATCTACCTGTAATGCATGAGATGTGGGTTCAATTCATGGGGTGGGAAGATCCCCTGCAGAGGAAATGACAACCCACTCCAATATTCTTGCCTGGGAAATCCCATGGACAGAGGAGCCTGGCAGGCAACAGTCTATGGGGTCACAAAGAGTTGGACACGATTTAGTGACTTAACAACAATCCCATCCTTATCTCTTTTCTCTAAGGTAATGTTATTTTCCATAATTTATAGGTGAAAGAACTGAGGTTAGAGAGAATGAGAGAACAGGATGTAAGCTAGATGCCTCTATTCCTATAGAAAATATCTATAATGAAGAAACCCACTATGTAAGCGTAGATTCTTGGAAAGTTCATATAAACAGCATTCTCTGAAGACCAAGATGCTATTTAACATCAAATAGGACCCTCTGCTCACATGTGTGAGATCTTGTCCCTGGCATCTAAATTATCTTGGTGCTTTTCTCTTTCCCACTAGGTCCCTGAAGGAAATAACTCTGTCTTGGCCCCCTTAAAGCACACCTTAAGACAATAATTAAAGTTTAAGTGCTTTACATGGGAGATGAAAGAATCATCAGAAAGAAAGGAAGAGAATACAAACATTACAGGCATGTTAACAAACCAGCTATCACCACAAATGCCCAGAGCTTACCAACGCTGGGGAAACTCTGGGAGCCAAAGTCTTAATTGGGATCTGTTGAGGATTCACACAACATTCAAAAAACTAAGATCATGGCATCTGATCTGATCACTTCATGCCTAAAAGATGGGGAAAAAGTGGAAACAGTGGCAGACTTGATTTTCTTGGGCTCCAAAATCACTGCAAATGGTGACTGCAGCCATGAAATTAAAAAACACTTGCTCCTTGGAAGAAAAGCTATGACAAACCTAGACAGCATGTTAACAAACAGAAATATAACTTTTCTGACAAAGGTCTGTCCAGTCAAAGCTATAGTTTCTTCAGTAAGTCCATATAGTCAAAGTTATGGTTTCTCCAGTAGTCATGTTTGAAAGTGAAAATTAGACCATAAAGAAAGCTGAGTGCCACAGAAATGATGCTTTCAAATTGTGGTGTTGGAGAAGACTGTTGAGAGTTCCTTGGACAGCAAGGAGATCAAACCAGTCAATCCTAAAGAAACCGACCCTGAATATTCATTGGAAGGACTGATGCTGAAGCTGAAACTCCAATTGTTTGGCCACCTGATGCGAAGAGCTGACTCATAGGAAAAGACCCTAATGCTGGGAAAGATTGAAGGCAGAGGACGAGAGAGGATGAGATGGTTGAATGGCATCATTGACTCAATGGACATGAGTTTGAGCAAACTCTGGGAGTTGGTGATAGACAAGGAAGTCTGCTGTGCTGCAGTCCATGGGGTCACAAAGAATCATACATGACTTAGTGACTGAACAACAACAACACAAAAGTGCTATTCAAATACCATTAGTACTGGAAGATATAGTATGGATGTCATTGAATATCCTCAGGATACCAAAACCAAATGGGCTTCCCTGGTGCAGGAGCCTCTGGCCTGGACCATCCAGGAAGTCCCTTCATCACGATGGGTGGACAGGACTGCAAATCAGGGATTTATTAAAAGAGCACATCAAAGGCATGTGACGCCAGGAGCAGCTTACCTTTCACTTTCTCTCTGGAAATCAAGGAGACTGTAAACATTCAGTTCAGTGAGACAAATGGCCCTGTCCCTTTTCCTTCATTGAAAGGTTTAAGGCAGAGACCTACGTTCCTAAAAGCAAGTAGTACTCTCCTTCTGGAGCCCTAATTGAAGGCATCAAGACCACAGCAAATATCTTTTCCAGGGAAGTCAGAGGAAGAGGTCTCATCATTATTTCAGAACAAGTAGGTTCTAATTACTGTTCCAGACATCAGCTCCATCTTTCTGTTTTCCCTGTGTTTGTGCCTGAGAAAAAGCAACGTGAAAACAGCTGGTCTTCTTGGTGACCACTCTCACATTTCCTCTCTCTGCAGAAGACTTTATTGCCTTGGTAGGCCTTGTCCTGCTCTTGAATTGTTTTATTGGGGTTGCTCTCATTTCCTGGATGGGATTTCCCCACCCCTGGGGTGATGCACTGGACCTCAGCGGTCCCTCCTTCAGCCGCAGAGCCCAGCCTGGTATGGGTCACCCTGGAAGTCCTCTCTAAACAGCTGAGAATGGAAGTGACCTTCTGTGTGTGGTAGTGACTGTTACAGACACAAGAGCTTTGGGAAGCATTGCTTGATCTGCTGGAGTATTCTCTGTGGAGGAGGGAGCATCAGCAGAGCTTTGGTTGTGCTAAGTGAACATCTTACAGGGAAAAAGCACTATTCCAGGGCTAGAGACGTCTCTGGGCGGGATACTTTTTGACACCTCTAGATGTTCAGGAGCAGTGCTTGCTTCTGTCTCTGCTGAGACCTCCCAGCTGTTTGCAGAGAAGGCTAGAGCTGAACTTGAACTCAACACACTTTCTTTCTCTTTTGCAAACAAGTGTGCCCTAAATTAATAGGCAGAGGGTGAGAAGATGTGACAAAATACTGTATTTCAAGAGTCACTAACTACTGACTTTCCAAGGTTATCCTGGTCTCCCCGGGTCTCCCCGGGTCCTAATACATACACCTGCCAATTAGAGCCAGTGATGGCTGAAGTGATATTCTATTTGCAAGGACCGACTAGGCATGGCCAGCCTGGTACGCTAATCACAGCTGTGCCATTTCCTTGGGCTTTCTTCGACATGACCTTGCTTGTCTTGTTTAATTCTGCCCCAAATCCTGGAAGGTAGGGCAGAGAGGCATCACTATGATTCCTCTCTTTACAGGACTCGTCTGTCCAATGTTAATTACTCAGCCAGGAAATGACAGACGCGAGATCAGAGCCAGGTCTCCTGATTCCAAATTTTATACCATTTTGACACCACACTTCCGTCCTGGGAGAGACGAAGACTGTCTGAGCGGCTGGAGTCCTCCCTTTCCCGTTGGGGTGAACACGGGAATTTGTGAATTTTATCTTCCTGCAGGGCAGTGGTTCTTAACCCTGGTTGCACATTAAAATCATCTGGGGAGCTTTTAAACAATATCTTTTCTGGGACTTTACCCCAAGCCAATTAAATCTAAGTTTCTTGGAGTGGACCTAGGCATCTGTATTTTTCAAAAGCTCCCTGGATGATTCTAATGTGTAGCTAGGGTTAAAATTCACTGCCTTAGAGTAATAATCCACAGAACACTGATTGCATTTTTCCACTTTTAAACCACTTTGGGAGTGTAACAATGAAAAATCCTAATAGCAACTTGGCTGGCAGCTTTGGAAGAGAGGCCCTGGCCTTGGTCCTTAGTGGAAATTCGTGTTTATGTAGAGATAGACTGGCAGATGAGATGGTAAAGAAACACCTCTACTGCCTGCGGAGAACGCTTCTACCAACAGCAGAGCTATCAATCCAGACATTGTGTAAGGTAAATAAATTGCAATCTGATCCCTTCACACCTTTTAATTATGTTACCTTAATCATTTTACTATTGATGACCAGCAAATTAACATGTATCTTTGCTACCAACACGTAATCACTGATTTCCTTTGTTAAGTAGCTGGTGGTTGGTTTTCCCCTGCTTATATTTTTCTTCAAATAATTATGGATAGCTTTCTTCATTTCAAGGTTAACTTAGTAATTAGCTTTTGCATATATCCCATTCATTGGAGGAATTATTTAGTTACACTTTGATAGGAATAAGTATACATAAGTGGAATGCTTTTATATTTCTTTAAAAATTAACCTACTATTGACAAATCTGTGCTTAGTATTTAGATTAAAAATTATCTTACAATACCTTGTTTTTCTTGTATGAAACTCTTTAAAATATGTGTTAATTGGCAATTTTACCTCTGTGCCAATCTTTGTGCTTGGTTTTGGAATCACAGATAGGCATATGCTGTGGACCCTTCTTTATGAGAAAAACTATGGTACAGATATAAAAAAGTAGGAGCGAAGAAGACAGACTTCAAGGAGGAAATTGATTTTTTTTTAATTGAGTCTGTGTAAAACATTTCTTAGTAAAAAATACATTGGTCGTGAGTTTTCAAATCACCATATTCACTGAGTTCTAAGGCATATGTTTTCCACATTTCATGCAAAAAAATAAAATGGAATTTCATGAATCATTTTGGATTTTTTTGAAAACACTTATTATGTTAACTGTATGTTTTGTAATTGGGGATATTTTACTATCAATAAAATATGATATTACATTTGCTGAATTAGATTTCTTTTCTGAAGTTTACCAAATATCTCAACTCTAATAATCCCTCTTCCAGTTTTTCCACTTGATTATTACTACAACTTCAAATGCCTTTTCACAACACTGTATATCCATTTGTGTACCAATGAAACGGTGGACAGATAGCTGATAGAGTTTTCCCCACTATATTCTGAAGGAAAAAAGTAAGTATTAACTACCCTGAATCTGTTTTTTTTTTTTTTTTTTTTGGATAGTATCTTCCTATTGCTAGTAGGAACCACAGGTTCTTATGCTGCTAACACACAGGAACATATACTATTCAGGTCTTTAGAGTCATTTATGAGAATTGAATTAAAAATGTGACAGGTAACCCATAACTTTACATAATTATCAATCAAATGGACTCTATATGCTCAGTGACTCAAATGTCAATTAACGCCCAGTGGTCTTAGCGTGTTGTAACCTCGTAGCCTGAAATAACTAATGTACCTCTCTTATCCATCTACTTCCTGTCAGAGCATGGTTAGGGCACGGAGCATAAGAAAGTTCAGTGAGTTAGAGGATCGCTTTTCAGTAGTTTTGATTCATTTCCACTTGTTACAAGTGCCTTGAATATTAAGACTTGCCCTGATTAGCAACTCATGCTATTATGATATAACTACTTTTCACTTTTCCCCTCATGACATAAAAATGGAAAGCCGGTATGCAGAAGTATACATCCTTTTCTAGTTTGAGAAACAGACTGTTAGGGTTGTTATTTTACATTGTGTTTTATGGTACCCCGAAAATGTTGGCTGAGAGTACTCTCAGCAGTGTGTATATTGGGCTAATAAATTTGCAGGACTATTAATAGATTATGTTATCAGAAAAAAAAAAAAGGAGAAAAAGTCCCAGACAGAAGTCCCTTTGTAAGAAAGGCTAAGCAGCACACTCAGCAGGAACTCTGTTTAAATGTCCTCATACATCTGTATCTTTAAATGTCCTCATACATCTGCATCCTTTTAAGACGCAACTGTCTTCACAGTGAGGTGGCTTCCCCCTTAGCAGAAGCCGTCTCTTCAAAAGCCTTTGATTAATTTGAACACAATGAAGGGCAGACAAGATCCCTGCCATTTAGTGAGCCAAAACAATCCAAAGCCAACTGCAATAAACTCTGAAGCTGTCATCGAGTCAAGCTGTGAGGGAGACAACTGCGATTACAAGCAATAGTTTCCTTCAGTGGTTTCATAATTTCAATTTTTTTGTTATATTTCCAGATTTCCAATAGTTACAGTAAGAATGCTTTCATAGAGAAATCTTTTCCCCAGGGGTTACTCTCAACAACTTAGTGTATTGGTTTTTTTCCCCATCATTGATTCAAAGATAGAAGCTCATCAGGCAAGAAATATTGTGATTACAAGTCATATATAAATTATTTAGAGGGGTTCAGCCAATCAAAACAGAGATCTAAGTGACTATTTTCCTCTTGATGCCTTTGTAACTCCTACTTAAAAAGCAAATTTCTGATTGATAGAATATTTTTGAAGTTACTTTAAAAAGGCCATGCTTTTGGATGGGAGGAGGATCTCAATATGAATGGTTCACATACTTGAACAATAACTCTCTTATGACAACTTTACAGAGGAGAGGCAGAGAAAAACACCAAAATAGCAACAAACAGAGGAGTAAGGAAGCTGACGAGAGAGAAGGCAGGACAGGTAATTAAGGTCTGTCCTGGAAAGAAGATTCATAAATTTGATGCTTCCTACTTATTCCAGCCCTGGCTAAAGAGAATGATCACTGTTGAATAATTCGTTACCCAAACACTCTCATTTCATAGACAGTTTGCTCATGTCTTCCAATGGGAACATTTAGCTCCCTGTCAAGGAGATAGAGTCGCCATCTCGCTTGGATTCAGACTTTGAATATCACATGTAAGAAACAAAATGTGAATCCCTTCTCATTTGCTTCAGAGAATCCTTACACTGCATATTGAAAATTTTATTTTTTTTTCTATTTTCTTAGATGGTACGCCTTTTAATTACTCTTTACATATATATCATCTCCTTAATGAAAGCTAATAATCATAGACTAACTCATTTTAGATAGAATACTGGAAAATATATTTTCTTGAATTATGTAGGACTGCTATAACTCAGTTGCTCAGCTGTGTTTGACTCTTTGCGACCCCATGGACTGTAGACTGCCAGGCTCCTCTGGCCCTGGAAGTTTCCATGCAAGAATACTGGAGTGGGTTGCCAGGACAGCTAGTTCAGTTCAGTTTAGTCACTCAGTTGTGTCTGACTCTTTGTGATACCATAGGCTGCAGCACACCAGGCTTCCCTGTCCATAACCAACTCCCGGAACTTGCTCATACTCATGTCTATCGAGTTGGTGAGGCCATCCAACCACCTCATCCTCTGTCATCCCCTTCTCCTCTTGCCTTCAATCTTTCCCAGCATCAGGGTCTTTTCCAATGAGTTGGTTCTTTGCATCAAGTGGCCAAAGTATGGGAGTTTCAGCTTCAGCATCAGTCCTTCCAATGAATATTCAGGATTGATTTCCTTCAGGATTGACTGGTTAGATCTCCTTGCAGTCCAAGGGACTCTCAAGAATATTCTCCAACACCACAGGTCAAAAGCATCAGTTCTTTGGTACTCAGCTTTCTTTGTGGTTCAGCTCTCACACCCATACATGACTATTGGAAAAACCATAGCCTTGACCAGACAGACCTTTGTTGGCAAAGTAATGTCTCTGCCTTTTAATACGCTGTCTAGGTTGATCATAACTTTCCTTCCAAGGAGCAAGCGTCTTCTAATTTCATGGCTGCAGTCACCATCTGCAGTGATTTGGGAGTCCCCCAAAATACAGGCTCTCATTGTTTCCATTGTTTCCCCATCTACTTCCATGAAGTGATGAGACTGGATGCCATGATCTTAGTTTTCTGAATGTTGAATTTTAAGCCAGCTTTTTCACTCTCCTCTTTCACTTTCATCAAGAGGCGCTTTAGTTCCTCTTTGCTTTCTACCATAAGGGTGGTGTCATCTGCATAGCTGAGGTTATTGATATTTCTCCCAGCAATCTTGATTCCAGCTTGTGCTTCATCCCAGCCTGGCATTTCACATGATGTACTCTGCATATAAGTTAAATAAGCAGGGTGACAATATACAGTCTTGATATACTCCTTTTCCAATTTGGAACCAGTCCATTATTCCATGTCTAGTTCTAACTGCTGCTTCTTGAACTGCATACAGATTTTTGCATGTTAGGTGATCTGGTATTCCCATTTCTTTAAGAATTTTCCATAGTTTGTTGTGATCCATACAATCAAAGACTTTGACATAGTCAATAAATGATAAATAGAACTCCCCTTTTATTTCCTGAAATCAGACTTGGATAACCTAGAACTTTCTTAACTTTTAAAATTGCCAAAAGTAGATGCAATAAATTCAAAAGTGCATTGAAAAAAAAAATTACTCCCTTCTCCTCAAAGAGCATTCTGCAAGTGTTACACATGCTTCTTATACATTAAGCTGTGTGGTCAAGACTGGAAGCTGGATTTCTTGATTTACATAGCATCAGTGGAAAACTGAAAACATATATTAAACTACCATTCTGAACAATATGGACAATGAATAGACTAATTGGATACAAAAAGCTTTTACTTATGTCTTAGATTAGTTTTTGGAGGAGTCAAATTCAAGAAATGTACTGTGCTTTGAAATTACAAAAATATAAAGATTACAAATATTAGTGATGGTCTCTTCTGTTAATAAATCTCTTCCCTTTAAAATTTAAGAGTGCAAAATCCTCCATTTTTTGTCTCTAAATTAAAATACTTTTTCAAAAAAAAGAAAAAGAAGTCCAATCAATTATTCAGTCTCTATTGTAAAGTTTGAGGATTTTTAAGGTATTAAAGAAAACCAAGAGGTAATAAACTCACTATTAAGGCATTTAGCTTGGCAAGTGATTTATCTCTTTTTCTTTATCTGCTTAGGGTTTTTATTTCACTGTGTGAGCAAATTTTCACTGACAAGTCATTTTTGGAGAACAGCCAGAAGTAAGGGCTGTGGGGAAGGGAGAAAGATCTCCTAAGATATCAAAGACCTGGAAAAAAAACCTAATGGAGTGACATTTGTGGTTTCAAAAATAATACACCTTCTCTAGTTTCCTGTTCATTTACCAAAGTAAAGTTCTCTTGGTTTTCAGCTCTCATTATATAAGGAGATGTATAGAAGAATTCTAACCAAAATAATTTTCATTAAAATGTATAAAAAGAATTCTGAACAAACATTTCACTTCAATGGTAAAAACATTATCTATTGTTACCCTCTGCTTTCAAAAATACTCCTGATCATACCACTGCTGTGTAACTGAGTATGCAGAGAATCGGAAAAGATCTGCAGGTCTGAGTAACCTCTGTAGAAACTGGGAAGGGCTATCAACGTGAGTTACTATCATTATCTGTTGGTGCTTGGACCAAATCTTCTGAGTAATCTACACCTAGTAGGCTCTCAAGAGATTCATTTCATTAAGTTGATTGCTTCCTGCAGTCTCTATGAGTTATTTTTATGGCAACATACATCTGCTACTCCATTTAAGCTCTTCGTGCAGCAGCTGTATAAACATCTCTCATGCCTAACCAGTTCTTGGCAAATTTAGCAAGACTGCTGCAAACAGGTAAGCGGAGCTTACAAATGTATTTATTCATTCGATTTGTAAATATTTACTCCGTGTTCCTTGGTACTGAGCACCGGGCTAGGTGCTATGGCATTTTAAGGACTAATTAAGACAGAGCTGTGTCTTCAAGGAATCTAATTACAGACAGAGGGTTCTAAGGTAGAATATAAAATGAGAACTGGGCCAAGATGCCAGAGTGTATTCAAAGGGAGGGGAGATGATATCTTCCTTGGGGAACTTGAAGAGTTCTGAGGAGTGAGTGGCATTTCAGCCAGGCTGGAAGGATGGAAGAGGAAGGGGAATCCTCAAATATCAGCTAGTTGAGATGTGCTGAGTAAATGCACTGAAGGGAGAAAGCACAGAACTTGCTCAAAGAATAGAAGGATGCCCAGTGAGGCCCATCTGTGAAACGAGAAAAAGGAAGTTGTCAGACGAGGCTCTCTCCAGCACCCTGAACACTTCCACCTATAAGTGGCTGGAGTGGGTCTATCCTAGCGTCCTCCAGGAATTTCTACATATTCTGAGCAGAGAACAGTTTATTACAAAGCCAGGCAAGATGGGTAGTTTGCATCCTAAAAAGCCCTGAGCTCCCCAAAGGGTTTCAGCAAAGCATTTTAAAAAGCCAGGTGAGGGAGGGAGGGTCACAGGGTAGATGATCAGATCATGAACAATTCTCTGATTGCCCAATAATGAAGGAACAAGGTGGTGAACTAGAAGTTAACTTATCAACCCTTGGGTTCCGGGACTACAAGGAGATCAAATCAGTCAATCCTAAAGGAAACCAACCCTGAATATTCATTGGAAGAACTGATGCTGAAGCGCCAATACTTTGACCACCCGATGTGAAGAGCCAACTCACTGGAAAAGACTCTGAGGCTGGGAAAGATTGAAGGCAACAGGAGAAAGGGGTGGCAGAGGATGAGATGATTAGATAGTATCACCAGCTCAAAGGCCATGAACTTGAGCAAACTCCTGGAGATAGTGAAGGACAGGGAGTCTGGCATGCTGCAGTCCATAGGGTCACAAAGAGTGGACACACCTTAGCAACTGGACAACAAGGTTCCAGGAAGCCTGGGGTTATGTGCTCATGGTAATCAAATAGTTAACATCTTCCACTGGTGGAGGTTTTCAGGTCTGCAAAACAACTCAGCAAATTTGCATCAAATACTTTTATCCAGGTACTTCAGAGAGAATATGGGGGAAGGCCTGCCTATTCTATATGATTGACAGTACTGCCCAAGCAGAAAACCTGAAACAAGATGACAGTGCAATGGCTATTTATATTTCATTTTTCTTGAAAGTCTTAACATACGCACTTATATCTGACCACCTTTGAAATTTAGGTTGTGTTGAATAGGTATAAAATTCGACAGGAGGGGAGAGTCAAAAAAAAAAAGCAATGATATAAAATACTTAAGGGAAAAACATGATCCACTGAAACACATGTGCTGACACTGGCATTCAAGAAAAAGCTAAACCAATAAAAAAGGTCCAAACCCCCTGTTTTCTATCTCTGGTACATAAGAAAGGGATATTGTTTTGTTGAACAAGACCCCAAGGTCCCCATTAGACATGAAAATATTTATAGCAGCAGTGTTTTCACTATGGGATTGCTAGATTTTTCTTGCAAATATTTAACTTATGCTTTTGTGAGCAATGGTACCTGGTTTAAAGAAAACAGTATGATTAAGGCTGATATTGAGGGGTACATTGTCCCAAACTACTGTTTTTAGAACATTTACAGTTAAATGTGCCTATTACCCCTAGTTATGGTGACAAAGGAGAATTTTCTTTTTTTAATACTTAGTCTAGTGTGAAAGTGTATCATAAAATAAAAATATCCCAAATTATTGGAGCTTTTTTGCTTCTTAAGAAGAGTAAAATTTGTTTTTCCTGTTAGTAAACAAAAAAAAAAAAAGAAAGAAAGAAAATGTTGAATTGTTCTAGGACATAAATTACTTGACCAGTGTGGGAGACTCTGCCCTAACTATTCTATCAAGAAAGCATAGTCAACGGTAGTGATCTCAGACTTAGAAGCTGTCTCAGCCTTCTTTACTAGATGGCTCTCATTCATACAACTCAGCAACAAACCCAAACAACCCAATCAAAAAATGGGCAAAAGACCTAAACAGACATTTCTCCAAAGAAGAAATACAAAAGGTCAATAGGAATATGAAAAGATGCTCAATACTGCTCATTATTAGTGATATGTAAATCAAAACTACAATGAGATTACACCTCACAGTGGTCAGAATGGCATCATTAAAAGCTCTTCAGTCATCTCTTTGCGACCACATGGACTGTAGCCCCCTAGGCTCCTCTGTCTATGGGATTCTCCAGGCAAGAAGAGTGAAGTGGCTTGCTGTTTCCTCCTCCAGGGGATCTCCCCACGCAGGGATCAAACCCACATCTCTTGAGTCTCCTGCATTGGCGGGCGGGTGCTTTACCACTGGCACCACCTGGGAAACCCTTTAAAATGCTACAAATAACACATGCTGGAGAGGACATGGAGAAAAGGGAACTCTCCTACACTGTTGGTGGGCATGTAAGTTGGTGCAGCCACTATGGAAAAGAGGATGAAAGTTCCTCAGAAAACTAAAAGTAGAATTTTAGTAATCTACTCTTGGGCATATATCCAAACAAAACTTAACCTAAAAAGACACATACACCTCTATGTTCATAGCAGTACTAGTCACAATAGCCAAGATATGAAAAAAATCTAAATGTTCATCAACAGATGAATGGATAAAGAAGATGTGGTACATACACACAATAGAATAGTACTCAGACATAAGAAGGATGAAATAATGCCATCTACAGCAATATGGATGGACCTAGAGATTACCATACTAAGTGAAGTCAGAGAAAGACAAATACACATGGTATCACTTATATGTGAAATCTAAAATAAGACACAAATGAACCTATCTATGAAACAAGAAACAGTCACAGACACAGAGAATAGGCTTGTGGTGCCAAGGGGAAGGGGGTTGGGGGAGGGAAGGAGTGGGAGGTTGGGGTTAGCAGATGCAAGCTTTTATACAAAGCATGAATAAATAAGATTCTACTTCATAGCACAGGAAACTATATTCAGTATCCTACAATAAACCACAATGGAAAAGAATATAAAAGAGAATATATACAACTGAATCACTTTGCTGTATAGCAGAAATTAACATAGCATTGTAAATCAACTATATTTCAATAAAAATATTTCTGATAAAATGTTATCTCATTTTATCTGGTGAGGGACAGGCTTCATAACCCTTATTTCTTAGATGAGGAAACTGAGACTCAGAGAGGCTAAGTGGATTATTCAAGAGCACAAAGACATACACAGCGGAGGTTTGCTTTGACTCCAAATCTAAATAAAAGAGGATTTAAAAAAAGAAAATGCCAGTGTGGCAAGTGGCAAATGAGTGGAGGAATAAGGTGATTTTGGTGATTTATCTGTGTAGGGTTTGACCCGCTGTTGGGAAGGGTAGAGCTTCCAGCAGAGCTCTGAGGATGGGACCAACCAACAGCTCTGAAAAGTCAGGGCATACAATAGATCAGCAAGTCTCCTGCCAGTGGAAATGTTTTATAGATTGTTACCCACACGAACAAAGGGGCTGAGAGAAACTTGAAACAAAAATATTAACAGGCCTTGCCAATTAAAAAAAAAATTTGCAATGAAAATAAGTCATCTGTGAAAATGCAAATCAATGGAAAGATATGAATGAACAAATTTTGATTTACCCATAACTCTTCAGGAACACATTTACTGAGACACATTTTATCTCGGAACATTGATGTTATTTCCTTCCAATAGCAACGTAAAGCATGCTGTTCTGAGGAAGAGCTCTGAAAAGGCTGGGTTTTCACAGGTTTGTTTTTCACAGTTGTAATGTTTCTCAAGACTTAATTTTGGCCGTGAGACACATATTCAAAAGTGCTCTCAAGAGACAAATTTGGTTTTCAATGTAGATGTTCTAAATCTGAATTTCTGAAATTTTCATTTAAGCATCCCCTACTGTATCTGCAGTTTCTGGGAGAAAAACAGCCTTTGGTATCTCAGGCGTGGGGTCAGAGAAGCTCTCTGTCCTGGAGAGAGCTGGAGTTTTAACACTTCAAGTCCATCTTCAAAGAAGAGGTGGATTATATTTCTAATAATCTTCTGTATTCTTCTAATATCTTCACTTTTCAAGTGGACTGCATTTTGGGGAGGTCATAGAAGTAACTTTCATTTTGCTAGTATATTATTCATTTCCCCTAAGCTTTCATATTAACTGCCATAGTAGAATTTACATTCTTTTAATATTATTTGAGGGGTTCCTGGTGGCTCAGTGGTAAAGAATCTGCCTGCCAATGTAGGAGATGCAGGTTTGATCTCTGGATACGGACGATCCCCTGGAGAAGGAAATGGCAACCCGCTCCAGTATTCCTGCCTGGGAAATCCTGTGGACAGAGGAGCCTCGTGGGCTACAGTCCATGGGATCGCCAAATAGTCACACACAACTTAGTGACTAAACAACAACAACAAAACAATGATGCTATTTTAATCCCATCCCTTCTGCATCCCTGGTTGTGCCTCAATAATATTTAACCTTCAACAGGTATGTTTCTCTTTCTTTCCTTATTTTTCTTTAATCAGATTCTTGAGGAATGTCTCTATTTTATGCATATTCTTCAGATGCTTTTTATTCCTTTTTTTCAGATTTCTAGAATCAGTTTTTAACTTTGCCAAATTTTCTTAGATTTTTTTTCTTTGTACTTTGGTCCTTTCTAAATTTTTGTATTCTGTCTATTTTTAAATTCCTCCTCTCTACCTTCTTTCTTTTCTGTCCCTTCCTTTCTGCATTTATTCCCCCCCCCCTTTCTTTCCTTTTTTCTTTCTTTCCTTTCCTTTCTTTCTCTCTGATTATCAATGCTACTGAATCTCAAACGTTTCATATGGGAAAAGGGCCAATTTTTTTTTTGGGTGAGTGTCATCTTTTATAAATCATCTTATAATTCTATTTATGACCAAAGAAAATATCCTGCAAAATTCTCAACTCTAAAATAAGTATTAAGGTATTTTTTGCTATTTGTATTTTTTCTCAAATAAAGTATGCATGTTTGGAATTGTTTTATGTATACACATATACCCACTTAAAATGTATATGTAAAAATCTGTGTATATATATTTCATAGTTCTCTCTCACACCAATTTCCTTTTCCTTTTCTGGAACACTGGCATTTGATACTCTGGATCTCACATTCTACTCTTTTAACTTTTCCCTCATGTTTCCATGTATGTATGTTGGATTTGCACTCATTTCACACGTTAGCAAAGTAATGCTCAAAATTCTCCAAGCCAGGCTTCAACAGTCTGTGAACCGTGAACTTCCAGATGTTCAAGCTGGATTTAGAAAAGTCAGAGGAACCATAGATCAAATTGCCAACATCCCTTGGATCATAAAAAAAACAAGAGAGTTCTAGAAAAACATCTATTTCTGCTTTATGGACTATGCCAAAACCTTTGACTGTGTGGATCACAATAAACTGTGGAAAATTCTTAAAGAGATGGGAATACCAGACCACCTTACCTTCCTCCTGAGAAATCTGTATGCAGGTCAAGAAGCAGCAGTTAGAACTGGCCATGGAACAACAGACCAGTTCCAAATCAGGAAAGAAGTACGTCAAGGCTATATATTGTCACTCTGCTTATTGACCTTATATGCAGAGTACATCAAGCAAAATGCCAGGCTGGATGAAGCACAAGCTGGAATCAAGATTGCTGCGAGAAATATCAATAACCTCAGATACGCAGATGATACCACCCTTATGGCAGAAAGTGAAGAAGAACTAAAGAGCTTCTTGATGAAAGTGAAAGAGGAGAGTGAAAAAGCTGGCTTAAAACAACATTCAGAAAACTAAGATCATGGCATCCAGCCCCGTACTTCATGGAAATTGATGGGGAAACAATGAGAGATTTTATTTTGGGGGGCCCCAAAATCATTGCAGATGGTGACTGCAGCCATGAAATTAAAAGACGCTTGCTCCTTGCAAGAAAAGTATGAACAACCTAGACAGTATATTAAAAGGCAGAGACATTACTTTGCCAACAAAGGTCTGGTTAGTCAAAGCTATGGTTTTACCAGTAGTCATGTATGGATGTGAGAGCTGGACTATAAAGAAAACTGAGTAACAAAGAATTGATGCTTTTGAACTGTGGTGTCGGAGAAGACTCTTGAGAGTCCCTTGGACTGCAAGGAGATCCAACCAGTCAATCCTGAAGGAAATCAGTCCTGAATATTCATTGGAAGGACTGATGCTGAAGTTGAAATTCCAATACTTTGGCCACTTGATGCAAAGAACTGACTCATTGGAAAAGACCCTGATGCTGGGAAGGATTGAATGCAGGAGGAGAAGGGACAACAGAGGATGGGATGGTTGGATGGCATCACCGACTCGATGGACATGAATTTGAGCAAGCTCCAGGAGTTGGTGATGAACAAGGAAGCCTGGGGTGCTGCAGTCTATGGGGTCACAAAGAGTCAGGCACTACTGAGAGACTGAACTGAACTGATGTTGGATTTGGGTTTAAAATAAAAAAAAACTTGAGATCTAGTTTAGACCTCAAAGTTGCCTATCTTCAATCAATCTACTAGATTTGTAAGGCACAAAATTCATGTGTGTTTACTGTTTAGTTTTGTCGTCAGTTTGTCTGGTGTTTGGGTACTGTGCTTGATTTTGTGATTATTCATATTTTACTCAAGTTCTTAAGTTGTGGTCTGTCTCCTCCAAGAGCTTTGTTTTCCCAGACAGTTGTGGAGGCTTGTTGCTTTCTTTGGCTGCATGTGCCCCACTGTCTCCAATAGACAGAGTACATGACTGATATTTTGTCAGTTTGATGTGACTCGGTAGTGCCTGTCTTGCAAGAGATGGAAGTTGGAACATTCTCTATCATGGTGGGCTTGGAGCAGTCACTATTCCCACACTAGCGTTTTATTTCCTTGCCTTGGGAGGGTGCAATGGTCACTTCCTTGTTTTGTTGGGATCAGGAAGACTATTTAATGTGGCTGGTCTATGTTAAGGCTCATCATGGTGAGTCAAGCTCCTCTGCTTGCCCCTGTTCTGATCTGTGCTAAAGGCACACCGACAGTGGTCTCCAACCTCTGACCTGACCTTTTTGGACGAAGACCCCAGCTGCACCCTCATCTGGAGAAACAAGCCTTAATGAGATCCATGTGTCTACAAGCCCAGAATCTGCTGGACACAGCAAAGACAGATAAGTTGGCATTCAGAGTGGAAAGAAAGTGAAAAGCCACTACCTCCAAGAGTCCGTTCTATTTCATGCTTTTTAAGACATGCCCAAAAGTTTCATCTTTCCAAAGGAACTTATGTTTAGGTTCATCTCTCTGCTATGCTTTAGCATGTATGTCCTGAAGCAGTCTTAGGCAGCTATAAATTACGACAATTTTTTTCCTAGAGTTAAAAGCAGCAATTATTAAAAAAAAAAAAAAAAAAAACCTCATAATATTGTATTCACGTTAGTTTTCTCATTCCTAGAACAATGACCTGAAATTCTCTATAAATATTGAAAAGATGTTGGTAAAAAAAGGTTAGCGTTTCTAGTTTTTATATCGCAAAACTTTAAAAAAAGCTAACAGTTCTATGAAGAAATTTTTAGGACACTTATTTAGCCAAACTGGCTGGTCTGTTTTGTGTCATTTTGACGTAGGTCTCTTAGTTCCTCGGGGCTAGAATGAATAGGAAAAAAGAAACAAACAAATAATATGTTCACTCAGTAGAATATAAATAAATATTTTTAAGGGTAGAGGAATCAACCATCATTTAAAGATAATGTTTGCCTTCAACATTAAACATTCGTATGCAACCACTCTCAATCTAATTTTCTGAGGATCAGGAAATCCACAGTTCAGATGTTCAGGACAATAAAATCCATACTATTTTGCAGGTCTACTTAACTCATAACTCATTTTCTTGATGTGGAAAGTACTTTCATAATTCTTGCATAAGTTCATTCCAAAAGAGCTTTTTGGCCAAAATGTTGGAACCAGTGTATCTAGAAAGAGCCTTAATTATCACTTCTGTGGGGCATAATTGAGAACTATATGATGAATTTTTCAATGCTGAAACAGGTATGTACACCAAATGTAATAGTAAAAGCTTGTGAAATATTCACGAGAGACATAAATAAGAATAGTTACAGAAGAAGGTATTCAACTCTTTAGGTAGAAAAATAGCCTGTCAAGTGATTCTTTCAATTTTGAAGGCTGTTATCTTAAAATATTCTGTAGTGCATATTCATATGGTTATAGGAAGGACATTTGGTTTGGCAGACAAATAGCTTGAGTCAAAATAATTCAACCTACTCCAGATTCTTCACTGCTTGCTGCATATCCCCATATGGTGTTTCTGCCAGCCTCCCAAAATCCAGTCATCCAAATTTGGACACATTTTCTTCTATCCTCTCTTTCCTCATAACTCATCCCTTCTCTAGCAGTCTCTCTGGTGATATTTCTACCTGGTCATTCTAGCTGAGAAAACTGGAGCTGTACCTTGACTTCCTAAAAATCTTAATTCCTAACACACGGGACTATTTGCCTGCTCCTGAATATCCTAGGTTCCTAGATTTGCATATCCTCTTCCTTTAATCTAAGACCTTTCCAAATACATTTTACTTGAGGAAATACTGCTCCTTCTTCAAAGCATAGTTCCAATGCCACTGCTCCTGGGTTGGTATCCTTGAGTTCCCTAATCAGAATCGATAATTTTGCCCTCTGTGCTTTCATGGATTCTCAGTTACATGTTATATTACTTTATTACTATGTCTTGTTCATTTACATGTACATATTTGTCTTATGGGTTCATAAGCTTGGAGTTTTCCTCTCAATGATCTCATTATTGTCAAGGTCCAAGTGCAGGGTCTTCTATGACTAATATAATAATCAACAAAAATATGTATTGATAATAAATCTATTATAATAGCATAGTTTTTTTCCTCCTGAAATCCAGAATCTTTGAGTGAGAAGGCTGATAGTTCTGGATTTTTAAAACAGAGTGGTGGTCCTGTTGCTAAGACTCCACATTCCCAATGCAGGGGGCTTGGGTTTGATCCCTAGTCAAGGACTTAGATTCCACATACCACAACTAAAGATCCCTGTGTGCCACAACTAAGACCCAGAAAAGCCAAAAAAAAAATATAGAGTGGGAAGATGACTTAGATTTGCTAATGTTTACGAAGTGCCAGATGTGCCAGAAATCTTGTTGTTTTGCAATACTCTTGCACAGCTTCCATTGTTGTTGCTACTTCATAGTTGCAGATCCTGAGTTTTGGAGGTTAACTCTGCAAAGGTCAAATAACTAGTAACCAAGGAAAGTGATTTTTGAACTTGCTTCTGTTTGATTTTAAAGCACTTTGCTTTTCTCCCATGGATCCTGTGTTTCCTTGTATATGAATTATCCTATTATTTCTCTCCTTAGAGGGGGTTAGGAATCCCTGTGACTCACTTGTTAACATTTTTCTCATTCCCCTTTGTATTAGTTTTCTATTTCTGCTGTAACCAATTACCACTACTTTAGTGGCTGAAAATAACACACATTTGCCCTCTTATAGCACTAAAGGTCAGAAGCCCTAATGGAGTTCTAAGGGGCTAAAATCAAGGCGTCAGCAAGGCTGGCTCCTTCTGGAGGTTCCAGGGGCTCTTCTGTTCCTTCAGCCTCCAGGTCCTGGAGGCTCATGGCCACATCACTGTAGTCACTCCTCTGTCATCATAAGGCCTCCCTGTCCTCGACTTTCTTGTCTCCCTCTTGTAAGAATCCTTGTGATTACATTATGCCCACCCAGATAATCCAGGAAAGTCTTCTCATCTCTATATTCTTAGTTGAACCATGTCTGCAAAGGTCCTTTTTCCATATAAGATAACAGTTATAGATCCCAGGGAATGAAAGAATCGACACCTCTGGGGGTCATTTTTCATTCTGCCGGATCTTTATAACTGAAATAGGTATTAGTAAAATAAGATCTTTCTTCAGTGTAGCAGCGCAGGAAGCTAACTGGTCAACGATGGGGTTGAACCAGGAATTTCTAACTCTGTAAGGAGCAGAGTGCGGCACAATTGAGCCAACTGGCCACAAATACAGACACAAGCAGGTTCCTGAACACTAACAGACACTGAACCCTGGATAACTGTGAAACATGTCTAAGTATTATGGACTGTACAAAATCAAAACCAACCTGAGGTTACATGTGGCACATAATTGCTAAAAAAAAAAAGAAAAGAGAAAGTTGTTCTGCTTTAGAAAGTAAAATGTATGTTATTTAATCCACTTTGGGGCTTCCCTGGTGGCTCAGTAGTAAAGAATCCACTGGCCAGTGCACAGTACATGGGTTTGATCCCTGGATTGGGAGGATTCCACATGCGGCAGAGCAACTAAGCCCATGCGTCCCAACCACTGAAGCCTGTGTGCTCTAGAGCCTGTGCTCTGCAACGAGAGAGGCCACTGCAGTGGGAAACCAATGCACAGAAACTAGAGAGTAGCCCCCGCTTACCGCAACTAGAGAAAAGCCTGTGTAGCAGTGAAGACCCAGCAAAGCCAAAAGAAAAAAAAAATAATCCACTTTGCTGTGTAGTGGTGTTTTTGAATTTAAATAAATGTTCTATGGTCAAAATTCCCCACTTAAAAGCTCACCTTTCTTCTAAGTACATGTATTGTGTTTCTAACTTTGTCTCTGAGCCATGTGAATAGGAAAATGGCTCTTTAACTTTACTTCCTAGCTTCTTCAAGTGAACTAATCACTAGAGCCATCCTGTGATAGACGGGCAGTTAAAAGATTCAGATGTCAAGATGTTTTTGTCAGTCACATCAACAGTAGCTTTCAGATTGAACAGTTCTCCGCTGTGTGTCAAACCTTTGGCGTGGATTCCTTTTCCCCCTCCATAACGCAGAAATTGCTTACATGCTCGTACAAACTCCCTGGTCTGTGTTCACACATCTCATCTAGAATATCCTTCCCCTGTTAGTGAAGAAAGATGATGGGACATGTTACCCTGTTGCTGATGAACAATCGTCAGCCTTGAGAAGCAAATACACCCACTTGTGCATATCCGGTAGGTGACTATAATAGAATTCCATTTTGCGGTTTGCGGAAAAAGAAGTGCTCTTGAGCCCATCTACGTGTGTTTTCAAATTTCATACCAATATACATTCAGCTTCCTAGTTGCTCACTTGCTTGCTGGTATGTATCCCATTTCCACATGCAATTTCTGTATGAATTAAAGGGAAGATGTAGGCAGGCATCTAGCTGTTTAAGAAAATAAATTTATATATTTTGAGCACATACCTTGCTGTGGACACACGGCAAAATGTATAGGTAGACATTTCAGACTACCAGTGAAGCATTATTGCTAAAGATAGATTATAGGAAGCAATATTCTGCACTATGCCTCCCAATCTGAATACTTCTATTATTTATTTATTTATTTTTTACTATTTATATACAGCTCTGCTCCATAATTGGCAATATAATGACCTATCTAAAATGTCATATATCATCAAACTATTGGGCAGTGCAAACTTATTTGAGACCCATTATTTAGTGGCAGCCGTTTATACCTGAATGAATACACTTCATTATCTACATGCTCAGACCCATGTGAATGAAGAGATGGAAGTTATTGATTTTTGCTCTGGTTCTTTGCTGCCATGTAGGTGGCATTATACCAGCTTAAAATTTCAATGGCCTGCTGCAGTTTAGAAATTAAAAAATTGTTATCTAGAAACCTCTCAAACCAACAAAAATGTAATCAATTTTTTATCTGTGGTTAGGCCCTGGAAGTCAGTGTTGGATTTTCTGTCCTCAGTGTTCCAGTTCTCTTGTTAAAATAGTTAGGGAGCTCCCACGGGAAATAACTATACCTGGATTGCAGCTGTTTACATTCGGAAGTGAAAAATCGGCTCTTTGCATCCTGCTAGCCACTGCGCATCCTGTCTCATAGAGTCACTGCGCTTGGGGGATTACAGTATATAGCTCCCCTCTCTTTCCCGGACATCCTTCTCCCACATGACTCAATTCATAGGGACCTATGACTTCAAACTTGAATAGTACTTGAATTCTAATTTGATATCAATCAGTAATCCCAACAATGTTCTTTGGATGATTAAGAACAGAAACATTTCTTTACTGGAACATATGATAGGAGTGTTCCCAGGATTGATGACATGTCTTAGGTAAGGAACTGTTACATTTGACAAGTTATTTATTTTTCATTTTGCTTATTCAATGATCCACATTTATTGAGAATATGCTATTGTTTAAACATAGTTGAAGCAGTGTGAAGACAAAGGAGTGATATTCTGTCCTGATGGGGACTTCATGGTTTATCAAGTAAGAGGGAGGAACACGCCACAGATAACTATAATGCTAATGCAGAGCAGAAAATAGCAAATCGTTAATAAAGAACTATCAGTTATCTGAGATGGGACAACATGAGTGAAAGACAGGTAATCAGAGAAGGTGTCATAAAGGAGGGGTGTTTGTGGTGAAATAAGTAAGCACTCAATAATTGTTGACTAAGTCCCTATACTATGTGTTTGGCAGTAGTAGACAAAAGAGTCCAGCAGGGTAGAAAGGATGTTATACTAAAATCAGTGAATTATAGGTATGAGGGCCCCCCTGGTGACTCGGTGGTAAAGAACCTGCCTGGCAATGCAGGAGATTTGAGTCTGATCAGGAAGATGCCCTGGAGGAGGAAATGGCAACCCACTCCAGTATTCTTGGCTGGGAAATCTCATGGACAGAGGAGCCTGGCAGGCTACAGTCCACGGGGCCTCAAAAGAGTTGGACACGACTTAGCAACTAAACAACAACAACAAATGGTGTCTATGAGGAAGCACAGGGTTGATGAACCCTAATAGAAGGATTCTCTAAGTATGTATTAGTATTGGGTGCCAAGATAGCCATAGGAAAAAGAGGTTGGTGGTGAAGGAGGGGAGGAAAAGATGGGCAGATTAGGGTACAGTTTGTCCCAAGACACATGGACAGATATGACTGCCATGATCACCGTACACCCAGCTCTCTGGAGCTTTGCTGAATCATGGGATTCATGACTAGCCACAGGAGTGCACGCATCTGGAAGGTTAGGTGGAAAAGGGGAAAGTGAACTGGTTACCAGCTACAGGCCAAGTCTTATATCAGGTTCTTGACACACATTACCTCATTTAATCTGCAATGGTCTTACTTTACAGATGAGAGAAGTAAGAATTTAAAAAGTTGAATGATGTCCTTAAAATTATACTGTAGGTATGCAATGGTTCCACTGGAAACATTAGAGGTGCATTGTGGGAGGAATCTAAATCTGGGTGGAGTCTGAAAAAAGAGCTGTAAAGAGATTAGGCTATTTTTTTCCCCCCAAAGATGAAGAGCTGGATAGGTACAGAGTCAGGATTAGAAACTTTATTCATATAATTTTACCTCATTGCAAATGTCATCAGTGAAAACTGGAGAAGGGAAACCAGATGTGAGAGGATTTAAAAATGGAAAGTTCTGACTCCATATTGCTTGAGAATTAAGCCCCGATTCCATCAACCTCCGTAGCAGGGCTTCCCCAAGGGTCTGCTTTGATGGATTACATCTGCACAATGAGATATTTATCCTTGCAGCCCTCAGAGTGGGAAGTTCTCACACTCACACACACACACACACACGCACACGGAAAGTGTTTCTTTGTTTGCAAGGATCAATTAAACCCTCAGAGTACAGAACCTCTGAAGGGAACCATACCCCCAGAGCCAGTCTGGGGATCAGAGAAATCTTCCATGTGGACGTGACCTTTCAGTTGACATTTGAATGAAAGCAGAGGAATGGAGGTTGGGAGGAAGGGCTACAGAGGAGACTTCCAGGCTGGGGACTATAAGTAGGGTAAAATCTGTGGCAAGAGGCTTCCATTTCAGGGAAGTAAAGCAGCCAGTGTGGTCTGCCCTTTAAGAGTAGAACACAGCATGTTGAGTCGAGGGTGGTAGTGGTAAGGTGGGGAGAAGAAGATTTATGTGGAGGATGAATGGATTTAGGTCTTTATCTTAAGAGCAAGGGAAAACCATTGAGTCAATGATGGTTTTTATGGGGTGGGAGAACAGGAGTTGATATGATCAGTAGTCTGTTTGCAGATAACTGTGGAGAAGGGGTCCTCCCAGGTGACTCAGTGGTAAAGAATCCACCTGCCAAGGCAGGAGACATGGATTTGATCCCTGGGTTGGGAAGATCCCCTGGAGGTAGAAATGGCAACCTACTCCAGAATTCTTGCCTGGAGAATTCCAAGGATAGAGGAGCCTGGTGGGCTGCAATCCATGGGGTCGCAAAGTCTGACACAACTCAGCACACACACACACATATGAACATGGAGAAAGTAGGGACACAGGAAGAACCTGTAGGAGGCTCCTGCAGGTCCAGGTTTAGGCTGAATGAAGGCAGCAGAATTAGAAGCATCCTTTGGATGTTACATAAGAGACTGGGTGGAAGAGTCTAAGCTCATAAGTAAAGGACAAAACAAACAAACAAAAAGACAAAAACAAACCACACACAAAAAAAAGACAAAAAAAACCAACAACAACAACAACAAAATAAGTAAAGGACAAAATTCTAGCCAACGGTAACAGTGATTGGGGAGGGGTGAGAAAAATCTTTCCAGAAACATTGTCAACAGCTCGCCAATACAACCTGGAATTCATTTTTTACTTCTCTTTACCCCAAAGAGCAGTTAACCTGGTCTTAATTTGTTGCAACTACACCCAACATTCTCCATGTCTCCACCTTTCCTGTATTTGTTTTAACTCCGCTGGAATTGCCTTTCCCTTGATATCTGCATTTAAAATTTTATTAAGTCCCAGATCAAGTGTCACTTCCACCACGATATCTCATGCAATTTGAAGTAATTTCTCCCTTCCTCTGTTCATTACACCTACTTCAATTTTCATTAGTTTGGGACACTGGCCTATGAAATCTCTTCTGAATTTAACGAAGTCTAATCAACAACATTGTGCTAAATTACTTAACCCAGGACTGATTGGTTATGTGTCTGAAGTAAAGTTTGTCAAATATTCACTTTAAGATCATTATGTGAATGGTGGTGTGTTTTAGGAAAGAGAGGGAGGCACAAGGGCAGAAATCTTATAGGACATCTTTGTCCTTAGTCTAAATGCCAATTTCCAATGTAAAGAAATATGTGAGGAAGAACAGAGGCTGAAGACGTCTTTGATTCAGTTAGCGCAGGTTGCTTTGTAACTTTTTGGATATCTGCAGTAAGCGTGGAGGAGACAGTTGGATTCTGACTGGCGGAGTCTGTCTTACAGACAATTTGGTTGAGTAGAGTTAGCATGGATCGCACACCTGGTGTTGTTTAGCAGTTGGAGTCTGGTGCCAGAGCATACATTCACTGGTTTTAGTGATGGGAGCTTGACGGTTTGGAGTTTTTCCTAACACATATCTGTAACGAGGAAATAAGAACAGACACTCTTAATTTCTTGTGTGCCAGTGTTATAGAAGCACCTCACTGTCAATGATATGCTCATCCAAATGGCTGGAATGTAACACCAACCATTGTTGGATGAGAAAAGTAAAAATGAAACTCCCCAAAATGAAGTAAACTACCAGAAAGTATTCAAGTCATTTATTTGACATTGCTATGTATTAAGCACATTTGCTTCTGTTAAAAGATAAACTGAAGCATCAAAATTTTATGAGTTAACTTGGGCAAAAATAGATTCAGATCAGGCGGGGCCAAATTGGAAGTGGTTAGGAGGGCTCTGTCCACAGGACATGGCGGGGGGAGGGGGGGGGTGTGTGTGGAATCTTTTAAAGAGCAGATTTGAAAGTAAAGCAAGGAAATTACTTGACTGGCTGTGGATGAAGCGTTTGTCTTATTTGGAAAAGCTCTTTGTGGCTCTAAGTTGGCTCTTTGTGATGAGTTATCCTTAGGTTTTGATTTCTTAACCTTGAGGCATCTCAGCCTGAGGTTTAGATTTGATTACTAGGCTGCTAAAGTATTTGAACCACCTCCATCCAATGACCTCCTTGCTTAATTAACTTAATACCATATGATCCTGTAATGCCATTCACTTCTGGGCATACACCTGGAGAAAAGTCTAATTCGAAAAGATACATGTACGCCAATGTTCATTGCAGCACTAGCAGCCAAGACATGGAAGCAACATAAGTGTCCATCAACAGATGAATGGATAAGAAGGTGTGATATATACATACATACACACATATATATACAAGGGAACATTATTCAGTCTTAGAAACAATGAAATAATGTGATTCGCAGCAACATGGGTAAACCCAGGGATTATCATCCTAAGTGACGTAAGCCATACAGAGAAAGACAAATTTCCTATGATATCATTTATATGTGGAATCTAAAAAAAAGATACAAATGAACATACTTAGAAAACAGAAATAGACTCACAGACAAAACAAATTTGTGTTTACGAAAGGGGAAGAGGAGAGGGACAAATTAAGAATTTGGGGTTAAAATACACATACTACTATTCTCTGGTGGCTCAGATGGTAAAGAATCTGCCTGCCATGCAGGAGACCTGGGTTTGATCCCTGGATTGGGAAGATGCCCTGGAGGAGGGCATGGAAACACAGTCCAGTTTTCTTGCTGGAGAATTGCCACAGACAGAGGAACCTGGCGGGCTACAGTCCATGGGATTGCAAAGAGTCAGACATGACTGAGTGACTAAGCCCACATATATGAATAGATAACCTGCATGCAACTACTATATAGCACAGAGAAATATGTTCAATATATTGTAATAGCCTGCAATGGAAGAAAATGCAAAAAGGAGAATACATACACATATGTTTTTATATATGTAAAACTGTACACCTGAAGCAAATACATTATAAATCAATCATATTTCAATAAAAATTAAAAAAAGTAATACCTCAATGCTCCCTGCATATGGAATGTGTTTATATATTATATTTTTGAATCCTCAGGGAACTTGGTGTTTTCTCCCAACAGAACTGTTGAGAGTTCAAATGATAAAAACAGATAACTAAATCACTTGACTACTCACAAAGGTAGAAACGGACGGTTAAATCTGAAAGACGAAAAGGATCAACAACGTGTCAGGGCTTAACTGACAATACAGACTCCTGGGGGAAAAATACATCAAGATGGGGTCTCAAAAAATGTCCAGAGTTAGTTTCATGGTTTTAATCATGGAAAAGTTGAAATGCACTTTCGAACTCAAACCTAGTTATTCAAAAATAAACCATTCCAACTTCTAATCTCACGACCTCATTTTCTCCCTCTTCTCAGACTTTATTTCTTGGCTCTGAAAACTAGGATCATGATAAGAAGTATTTTGTTACAAAGAGTCTTCTGTGGGTACAACAGGTTTTATGGGCTGGAGGGGATTCCAGGCAGTGCAAAGTTATGGAAAATCTTTATATCCTGTGAGGTTATATAATTCTTTCCGTAACGTCCTAGCTGCAGACGTTTATATAACTTGTCCAGCTTCAGCTTCGTCCCAGAGTTCATCTGGAAGAAACACAATGGCCATAATGGTACCCATTATAGTCGCTATTCTTCTCAATTGTAAAGGCACAGTGAAATCATGGGGATAAAGCTGGGCCTTGATTGGCTGTTAAATTGCGATCAATGAAAAGTATTTGTGCTATAATTTTACAGCCAAGCAAGAACTGGCCATCCTGGTGGCAAGTCAGCATGTACATGCCATCAAAACTGAAGTGTCTCACTTGGATAACTGAACTGAATTTTCTTTAAGACAACAGGGTACAATAGAAGTTATGTTAAAAAAAAAAAACTGGGCATTTTTCTGCCACCTGGTTAAAGAGAAATAACATATGAACAAGGACAAAGTCCAGATAAGAAGGGTGACTTGTTTGTAAATTACAGCTTTCGTAATTCAAATTATAAAGGAAAACCAACACTCCTCTTCCCTTTTTCATCTAATAGTAGGTGGAAATGACTAAGAGCCAGATAGTAAATATTTTAGGTTTTATGGGCCTTCTATGGTTACTGTTGCATATTTCTTTTCTCTTTTACAACGTTTAAAAATGGAAAAACCAGTCCCACAGAAACAGGCCATGGGCTGGCCTCCTGGCTTCAGGCTGCAGGCCCCTGGTTTATATGAATGCTTACGATTGTGAATTTTAATAAAAGTCTCTCTGAGCTCCTGTACACCAGCTTCCCCATCCACCTGGAGCAGCGATCTGAAGGGGATCACTAGTTTGTAGACCCATGCTTGAGAACAGTAGCCAGAGCTCTATGTGTAAAGCATGGCTGGAAAGTGAATAGAAGCAAGAGAACTTTTCCTTTTGTACACAACCGCAGACTTCATTGGCTTAGCAGCATCTGTCTCTGTTTATCTCTGTCTCTGTCTCATAAAGGGTCTTAGAGAAAACAAACAGAAAAAAAAGATATTTTCCCAAAAGCTCAGAGAAAAACTGAAGTCACTTCCAGACACACACACACACACATACACAACTTGATCATTTCCCATGATTGCAAGCCAAGTCAGCCTACTATGATAATTACCTTCGTGTCCAAAAAAAAGATTATTAGAAGCTGTGCTTCATTGTAACCTTGAAATAGTTCTTCTACCCTCTGAACTGCTTCCCAACTCTCCATAACACAATGACTAGGATATCTTGTTATTATTTTCCCTTTGGGAACACTTACATTGCAAGAGGCTTTTCAGTGAATCCACATTCTGGAAACGCCATCTTGCATTTAGCATTCCAGAACACACCTCCATTCTATGCATAATGGTAAGAGCATTCACAGGTAGCATGTATTGAGAACCTACTATATGTCAGGCATTATTCTAAGCGTTTGATAGAAATAACTCACTTAATCCTCACAATGGCCTGAGGTAGGTGCTACAAGTATTTCCTTTTGACAGGAAAAAAAAAAAGAACGATCACAGTAGTTACCTGAATTGTTCCCTGTATGCCATATTATAGTTAACCAACTCTAAGTTCAAAGAAATATCTTATTTCATCCAAGTCCAAACCCAACTATGGTTGGGCTGGTGTTTTTGTCTGATTGCTTCCAAAATAGTTTTGGCCATAAATTGTTCAACGGTGATCATGGTACAGGCTACATGGAATATATAGATACCCTGTGTCTATCACTGTGGGGTTCTGCAAACGGGTGGTTCTGCACAGGTATTGCTGTTTTGTGGTTTTTAATAACTTAGTTGCCAGCAATGAAAAATATGTGTATCTCACAGGGAAATCTTAATCTCTAGCTCTTCTGGGGACATTAGCTCTGGCATTCCTGCACTTGCGTTCTAGCACAACAATAATGGACTCCATCAGCTGACCCCCGCTTTTTCTCTTTTGCTGCACTGCTCAGCATATGGGATCTTAGTTCCGCCACCAGGGATAGAACCCCCGGCACCCCTTGCGTTGGAAGCGCAGAGTCTTAACCACTGGACCACTAGGGAAGCCCTACATCAGCAGTCTTTAAAATCCTGGGCAAGTGCTTTCCAGTTTGCCTATCCGTACAGCCCACTCCACTCAGTGGCCTTATCTGCCAGCTCCTGAGGGCTTGCAAATTTTCAAACTCCTGATAGACATGCTGCTTCTGATTCATGCACCCAAATAGAGTGCATTCAGTTTTCCTCTGGAAAACCTGTAGACCTAGTCAAAGCATGCCATGTTAGAGACTTATATCCTAGTAGTAAAATTTAATAACCTCCCAAGCTTTTCTTTGCACTCATCTGTGATTATCCCAGGCATTTACCAGCTAAGGAACCATTTGACAGTGTCTTAATGTGCTAAACTCTATCCGTTCCTTTGCTGCTCTGAATAGCTGTGTCAGCTTTTCTTTACTGCTTATATGACTTAAGTAATATGTGTCTGCAGATATTTCCTGGTATATTTCATGAAAGTTTATAAAAGTAATTGTCAGAAATGATCATGCTTTGATTAAATAAATATGCTATTGAGGAGTTAGGTACACAATTTAAATACTGCATGAATAATTTGTGAGCCTATCTGTCAACCTATTTCAATCGTTTTAAATTGTAGATACATTTGTGGAAGCACCATCCTATTTTGCAAACTTGACAGCAATAGCTGTTTCCTGAATGCATTCGACATTAGTTTCTACATTGTTTTATGCCAATCACATTTACTGCAAACTGCTTATTACTTTATTGGTGAAAATGGCAACATATATTTATTTAGCTTTTTATTTGAGAATCAGCAGGCTATCACTCGCTTTATTAATCAGATCCAACCTTGAGGATTATAGCCACTGGTTTCAAGTTTATTTAATTGCTGCTGCTCTAAAACTGAGAAATAAGTAATGCAGTTATACAGTCTCTCTTGAGGAATTATTGTTCCTAAGGATGTTACACTTGCTACTGTGAAGAGAGTCTTCCAACATATATATTTCTATTGAAAACAGTGCCTAAGTGGCTTTCTAAATTGGTTTAGGGGGTTGGAAAAAGTGAAAGTGAAAGTGTTAGTCACTCAGTCGTGTCTGACTCTTTGCAACCCCAGGGATTGTAGACCGCCAGGTTCCTCAGTCCATGGGATCTTCTAGGCAAGAACACTAGAGTGAGGAGCCATTCGCTCCTCCAGGGGATCTTCCCAAACCAGGGATTGAACCAGGTCTCATGCATTGCAGGTAGACTCTTTACTGTCTAAGACATCAAGGGAGACCTTTTAGGGGTTTACCCCTGTGCAAAGAAACAAGCTGATCTTTCTGCATCCTATCTTTTCTTGATTCTTACAATTTAGAAAGGTTTTCTTTTCTTATATTTCCAGGGATCTTCCCAGCATGCACTGCTACATTTGTTATAAAATTAAAATTACATGTATTAACTCACACACCATAGTTTTTATTAGCCCAACAGAAAAGTCAATATTTCTAATCTGTTGCTTCTGGATTTATGCCAGTTTTGATGTATAGTAACAGTCCAACAAAGCAACATAATACACACTAACCCAAATCTATAAGAAGGGAAATAAAAGTCAAAATAATAATAATAATAATAAAAAGCGTCTTGGGATCCAGAATGTGAAGCAATCAAACAACAGAGCTGCATCAGCCTGAATTGATTCTTGACCTTCAGAAAGGATTGCACCTCAAAACGTTCAGAATTCAGAAGAGAAGGTGGGTGTTTGAGTCTGCTTTCCCCGTGCAACTCACAAGGGTCTTTTCCCAAACCCCATGGCACTATTCAGTCCTGGGGGAAGCCCAATACACAGCCACCACGGGCTTCCAACTCAGTCTCAGCTCTGATCAGACGCAAGTTCCTTCTCTTTGCTGTGTCTCAGTTTCCTCTTTTGTAAAATGAGGGATTGGTTAAATCTTTGCTCTTGTACTATCCCCATCTAACTTCTAGAATTCTGATTCCTAAGATAAAACAAAACTCTATACAGACTCCTAGCTGGATACATGCTTTAACATATTCATTTCAAGTGGGGAAGGAAAATGAAAAAGAAAGAGAATAAATAGCAGTAAAAGATGAAACAATGAGAATTGCTGAAAAAAGGAGATATTATCATTTATTTCCCCTATTTTCTCTGTGAACCATAAAAGTCTCCCAGAGAAAATACAGAGAGAATGCTGGTTCCAAATTTATCCTCACGGTCACAAAACATAGATAGGGTTATTGCCTCATAGTTTTGCTTCTTATCAAAATATTATCAAGGCTACCCTATGGTTACGCCAGAGAGAAGCTCTGACATTAGCAAACAATGTATGGCAATAGCAGAACATTCACTTGCATTTTCACTTGTACTAGTGCTACTTCATTAAAAATAAATGGTCACTGCAAAGCCTACGGCTATGAGTTGAAAACAGATATTCAGACACTTCAGATACAGCATGTCTTCTTTCTTTCTTATTCCCAGTTTCTTTTGCAGAGTTTACTTGTGAATGCCTAGGAACTAAATTCAAGGCCACAACTTGCTGTATATACTATGATGGGAGAAACTCATGTAGTGAGTGTCAGGGTTAAACACATACATATATATGTGTATATACACATACACTCACACACACACACACACACACACACATGTATATGCCACATCTTTATCCATTCATACCTCATTGGACTTCTAGGTCGTTTCCATGACCTGGCTATTGTAAAGAGTGCTGTGATGAACTGAGTCATTTGAAGATATGTGGATGAAGCTAGAGTCTGTCATACAGAGTGAAGTCAGTCAGAAAGAGAAAAACAAACATCATCTATTAACACAAGTATGTGGAATCTAAAAAAGTGGTCCAGATGAGCCTATTTCCAGGGCAGGAATAGAGACCCATTTGCAGAGAACAGACTTGTGGACAAAAGCAGGGAAGAGGAAGGTGAAACAAATCGGGAGATTGGGATGAACACATATAAACTCTCATGTGTAAAATAGCTAGCTAGTGGGACCTGCTCTAAGACACAGGAGTCTCAGCTTGAGGCTCTGTGGTGAGTAGATGAGTGGGATGGAGATGGAAGGCTCAAGAGGAAGGGGACATATGTATACATATAGCTGATTCACATTGTTGTATGGCACAAACAAACACAATATTGTGAAGCAATTATACACCAGTAAAAAATTAAAAGAAAAACATATATCCTTATATGTATATATTTTACTGAAGGGCTGAATTGGTCAGGTCAATTCCGAGTCTAACACGCTGAGTCAGAAATCACAAACAATGGGAGGAGAGGATAGGAAGGACAGGTGGGCTGGCTCGGATGAGAGGGCAGGAGACAGTGGCTTTCAGAGCTGGGTCTGGAGTCTGGACGCCTGTTCCCCTGGGGCGTCCTTGTCTCCCCAGGTGTTCAGCCCTTTCGTCTTTCCTGCAGTTCTGCATGGTGAAAGGAACATTTACCATGGAGAGCATGGGGTCAGCCCCGCAGCCAGCAAGCTCCATAGAATTCTTTTAGGATTAGGAGGAAGGGAGTAGCAAAAAAAAAAAAAAAAAGATAAAAACGGAATCTTACAAAGAACAGGGGAGGGGACGGAATTTGAGATCATGAAAGCCTGTTGTCCTGGGCGCTCTGTGGGGCCTGGGAGGGCGGGGCTCACACAGGCAGACAGCCTGGAGGTGGCAGGGCCCCAGCGATGCCCAGGATGGAGCAGTGGCCCCGCGGGACTCCTTCTTCCAACATCTCACCAAAATAAACCAACCCCCCAAGTACGACAGCGTCACTTCCAAAATGATTCAGCAAGAATACAAAGGGCAGTATGTGTATTGCATTATATCCATTCTTGCCCTTATATGATGTGAAAGTGTCTTAAGATTTAAAAGTGATCCCTCTCTCTAGCTAAGACTTGATGGAAAGGTTCTGCAATAATGAAGGGTAAACATTGCAAGCCCCCTACATGCAAGCCTTCAAGTTGCAAACTTTCAAAGATGTAAACAACTTCAGGTGTGTGTGAAACTGCAGCTCCTCTGTCCCCTATTGCTGTCAGCTCTACCATCTCCCACCACCTCTGCCTCCTCTGGTCACTAACTTTTCTTGCATGTTCACTTGATGCCAGCCCCAGTACGCCAGCTGTTGTGTGTAGTACTCTACTTTTCAGGATACCGCATTGAAAGATTAAAAATGTCTTTTTTGTTGTTGCTGTATTTTTCATGTCCCAGGTAGCTCAGATGGTAAAAAAGTCTGCCTCCCAATACAGGATAGAAGCACAGGTTTGATCCCTGGGTCAGGAAGTTTCTCTGGAGAAGGAAATGGCAACCCACTCCAGCATTCTTGCTTGGAAAATTCCAGGGATCTTGGAGGGCTACACAGTCTATGAGGTTGCAAAGAGTTGGACATGACTTAGTGACTAAACAACAATTATTTTGTCTGAAAAGTATTATAAACGTCTTAGAGTACTTTACTATATAGCTAGTTATTAGCCTAGGCTAACTTTGTTGGATTTATGAACAAATTGGATCCACAAACACTCTCTCAGATGGAACTTGTTTGTATGTATGGGACTTACTGCATCTGCATCGCAGCTGTGGTTGTCAATTTACACCCAACATCACTGGTCTAGAAAGATCCCTAACTGCTCATAGTCTTGTTTTCAAACGTGCTCCCACTGTGCATCGAGGTTGCATCCTACTGGGACCTGTTTCTTGCCCCTCCTGGGCAAGTATAAGAATTAGGTAATCCTGTTGATTTACTGCTACTCATGTCACCCCACACTTCTAATGTGTGAGCCCATTTCCTTCCTCCTGGCTCATTACAATAGCCATCTGCACCGTCCTCTCTGCCCAGAAGTCCCTCAGGCTCATCTTCACTTGTCAAAGTTCTGTATAAGCTCTGAGGACCTCCTCAAATACCATCTTATCCATTATTCCTGCTGAACCCGCAGTGGGATGTAAGCAGGCTTCCTCTGACCCTCCGCATCTTCCTTTGTGTCGTCCCTGCAGTGTTTATTTCTTTCTACCTCGCACTGTGGTATGCATGAAAGTGCCCTCTAGTGAGGAGAAGAAATTTGTCAATTTCAGGTGTTGTATCTCCTTTGCTTGAGTCCTGGACCTTGTGACTGTCTAACCCATTTTTGATGCATTCAGAAAGGTATAAATTGCTATGAGGCATAATTATAGAAATGACTGACTATAAGGAGCATATGTGACAATAAGAACTTGGAACTAACTCCTGTTTTTAATAGTAACACATTCGTACTTCTTGATTCTTTCTCTGTTGCTGGCATCTGCATCTCTCTGTCACCCATGATGACAGTAAACCATTTCTGACGACTCTGACTCTTTCACAGACTGAGCTGCTGCTAAGTCACTTCAGTCGTGTCCGACTCTGTGTGACCCCATAGATGCCAGTTCATCAGGCTCCCCTGTCCCTGGGATTCTCCAGGCAAGAATACTGGAGTGGGTTGCCATTTCCTTCTCCAATGCATGAAAGTGAAATATGAAAGTGAAGTCATTCAGTTGTGTCCGACTCTTGGCAACCCCATGGACTGCAGCCTACCAGGCTCCTCTGTTCATGGGATTTTCCAGGCAAGAGTACTGGAGTGGGCTGCCATGGCCTTCTCCGCTTTCACAGACTATATCTAGCCAGATGCCTAATAGTCCCAGTTACACTTTACTCCCTCTTCTCCCCACATTTAGACCTCTATTGTCTCTCGTCTCAGTACTATCATGGCCTCCTGCTGGGTCTTCTAGCTTCTATGCTTTCTTCATTGGAACCACCCTCAGCACAGGTACCAAAGTGATCTATCTTCTGAAACAGACACTTAACCCGTGTCATATCCAGGTTATGTTTTTCTGTGATTTCTTATCATCTAAAGTTATTTTTTTACATGGCATTTAATACCTCTTCAACAGGTATCTTATCTGTCTCTCCAGGTTCACTTCCAATTTCTATTCTTTTTCTGTGTGCTATGTAGTTTATTTCCTTGACACTTTCTCACATGTTCCTCTCTGTTTTGAATACCTGAAACGACACATGTGCTACTTGTGGCTGACTTCTATCCACTCCTTAAGAATCTTCCCTTCTATAAGGCTATTCCTGCATATTTTCTCTTCTCTACCATTTCAGATTCTAAATTCTCATAAGGTCCCCTAGAAGGACCTCCCTATACCTGTCTCCATTTGGCCCATTTGTTGTAATCACCTGCCTAGAAGTCTGTCTCTGGGATCTTTGAGGATACACTCATGCCTTCAAGACTTTGTGCAGTGCCTATTACATGACAAGTGCTCAGTAAAACTTTGCTGCATGATTGTTAACACAACAGTAGATGAATATAAGCTATCTAAATGGAAGAAGGAAATAACAATCCACTCTAGCCTGGAAAATCCCATGGGCAGAGGAACCTGGCGGGCTATAGTCTATGGGGTCACAAAGAGTTGGTCCATGACTTAGCGACTTAAACAAACAAAGTACAGTGGCGACAAAACCTGATTTTCACTGCTAGGAGCCAGCAAAAGTGAATAAGCCTAATCTACTTACTTTGGGTCATATCAGACTCCTTGAGGTTGCTCGAGTTTAAAGTATGTGTAGAGCGGCAGGTGGAAAGGGAGAGTGAAGACAGAAAAGGTAGATGGGGAATAGGTTGTGGTCACCAAAGGAGTTAAACAGGAAATAACATGGTAGGTTGGCATTATATTCAGATTCTTCTGGTGCCAATTTGGAAGATGAATCTAAAGGGGAAAGAGAACGTCCCTGGTGGTACACTGGTTATGATGCTGTCCTTCCACTGCAGGGGGCAGGGGTTCAAACCCTGGTCGTAGAACTAAGATACTGAAAGCTGCACAGCCAAATAAATTAAAAAAGAAAGAAAGAAAGGGGAAAGACTAGGCATATAAAGATGGGAGATGGAAGCAGCATCAAGCAGTGACGAATGCCTTGATGAGAGTAGTGATGGTCAGGATAGGTTTGAGAAATATTCAGGAGTAAACGTGAAAGGAATTTGATGATTGGAAAAATGTTGTATTTATTTAGTTGTCTGTCTCTTCATTTATTATTTGTCTTCTGACTTATCAGTTGATGCAACATTGGTTTTCAACATTGACATGACCAAGATGCATCAACAACTTGGGGATGACTCAATAACACAGTCCCTTGCATCAGCTGCCACCCTCCCACCCCAACCCCCCTGAGAGTCTGGACCCAACACATCACACATATTCTCATTTGGGCCGAAGTGAACAGTGAAAGATAAGAAACCAACAGAGAAAATTCAAGTGATGATTCTCTGCCTACAGAAACTACCGGAGTAACCAATTATACAAGGACTTACAGGTTACTGTTTGTTTAGGTATTAACTTTAGAACAGTTTGCCAACCCCCATTCTTTTGCAAACTGGTGATTGAGTTTCTTCTGTGAATCCCTGTGTGATGAACTTGAGATTGGGGGAGGGGATAAGAATCACAGCTTGTGAAGAGATGTTCTGAAAAACCTTGAATTGCCACTTGCAAACCACTGGGCACGATTTTAGGTTTCAGTTCCTAAATGGAACTTTCTTATATCAACTAAGCTTTCTTTATTTTTCCACTATCCTAAATAGAACAAGAACATTCTTCAAAATAACACACCAATAAGGAAGGAAAGTCCCACTTTGGCATTTATTTGGAGGACAGCTAAACACATTGACTTACAATGTGTCATATACAGAGGTAAGAGGGTGTGGAATGCTAAAGATGTTGCTAAATTTATTTCTGATGCTGTTTTTGCACTTCCACAAAAATAAAATCAAAACATTTTGGATGTTGCCAGATGCTGTTAGTGTAGAATACTAAAACAATAGGAGGTACATAAAGTAATGAAAAAAGGACTATGGGACCAGTCCTAATCATAATCTAAATAATGGGAAATACAATAAAACAAATGAATTGAAAACGTGGAAGATATTCGACAGCATTTCAATTGAAAGAGGCAAGTATTACATTTTCTGAAATGATGTGCGCTTTCTCTGATTCAGATCCTAATGCAAGCACAGCATTTTCTTCTTTGTATGTATGGGAAAGCCAGCCCTTTTGAGAGTTAGAATAGCTTTCAAGACTCCTGATTTAAATTTCAAACTCTTGATCATAGCTGGGGAGCAAAGGTTTTTATACTGGAATTGGAGATTGAGTTCTTTAGCTCTATACCAAGTGATAATATTAAGCATTTTGTTGTATCCACCATGCAGGCCAAGTTCCCCACTGTGCCTTCAAAGCCACAGTGAATGAACCATATTTGGATTTGCTTATCAGGAAGAGACATTTAGAAAGACAATGCACTTGTCCTGCAAGGCTGAGATTCCTGATGCTTTTAGATAGGCCTGTGGAGAGCTGCAAAATGGGCCCTAAAATCAGGCTGACATGGTTGCTTAACAAGCTTCAGCAGGCTCTGTGGGCTCAGCGAGTTTGTGGTGTCCCCCACAGGGCTGCTGATGGCAGCCATCATAATTAGGACACATGAATCAAAAACACCAGGTGAAGATTTCGCCTCAGAAGAAAGAAAAGGCAGATGGAGGGAATTACCATGCCCTTTGACTGTTAATCTCTTTCATGCAGCTGGATGGCTGGCCAGCCCTGGCGATGAATGGGTCTGTAGGGCAGTTGACAGAAGACTAGCCCTTCCTACAGTCAAGCATCAAAAAATCTCTCTTGTCCTTTCACTGTGAAACCTTCATCTTTTTCTCAATATTTGGTAAAACAGGTAACAGTGTTGTCTTCCTTCTTTTTTTTTTAAGTGGGAAAAAGGAACTTGGCGATCTTTTCAACAGGAAGAAAACCTCCATAACCTTAAGGGACATGACCTTGAAAGAGATTTGCTGAACTTTAATATGACTGGATTTTTTCCAACCTTGATGGGCTCTTGATTTTAAAATCTGCCTAACAAAAGCTCTGCCAGGAAAGCTGTTATTATAGAGATGCTTCTCAATAGAGAGAAGTGGGTTAATTGCAAGCTCTCCAGTCAAATAAAGGAGGGTTTTGAAAACAAGTGCAAAATTAACAAAATGTAGCACATTGCTCTTATGGAAAAAAACGATGAGGGAGAAACATTTGAAATGGCAAAATGTCTCACAAAAATTGATGTTATAAAACTTGTTGGAAGAGACTATAAGAGATTTCAGATTACTCATAAACAATTGCCCATATGACCTTGATATGAATATAGAAATCCATTAGCGATCAAATTTTCAAACATAATTGTACACACACAAAAAAATATGTATTTTCCCCCATCAATTTATGTTGACAGGATCTAGTTTAATAACACAATCCAGCCTTATTTATGTTTTTATCTTCTTTTTCACTGTATTGCTTCTGAGATTTAGTGAACATAATTTACAATGAAAAGCTGAGCACTAAACTGTGAATTTGTTGGGAGGATTTCATTTTGGCATTACATGTTTTCAGTGGAAATTTAAGTTCCATTTGGGGTCCAAAATAAAAGCCCCCCAATACACAAGAATTTTTGTTTCCCTATTTATAAGCAGTGGCAATATTTTTCTTCTAACAAAAGGTCAATCTAAAGGGCAGTCCCCTGACCTTCACAATTTTAAGAGAAAACTCACATTATAGTGTTATATCTATGACTTATGTGATAACATCATTTAATGTAAAATTGTGTGAATGATTTCAGATTATTTTGAAAGCATGATTTTACCTGTGAATGTGTTTAATATTTGTAAATCACAGTGCAATAGGCAACACTGCCCAGAAACACGGTTGTCATGTAGACTAATAAAGATCTTTACTAGATCCATCTAAGAAATTACAGAGAAAATTGCATTTCTGTTCACATGCCCTAAGATTGGCAGTCCCTGAAGGACACGTGCCTTAATTTGGCCTATTAGGTAAATGAATATTCTTGAGAATCGAAGAAGTCAAGCAAAAACACAATGCTGCCCATTGCCCACTTTTATTTTAGTACTAGTCGGACTAGACATTTCTCTGTCTGATTTGAGCTTCATTTGGAAGCAATTAGCTATTTTGTATTAGATATAATAAGGGTCTCTAGTGCATGGATCACATTTGCCTGCATCAGTTGTTTAAGGCTTAATTGAGTAAAATTGCATTTGCACTCAACGTAGCTCCAAAAGATAACTAATTCCTTACCTCTTCTTTCATTTCTTAAAGTGCACTGGGCAGGACAAAGAGTGTTGGGGGTAAAAGATAGGCCAAAGTTCTTAATTACTCTTATTTTTATTTTATTTTCCTGATATTTATATTTGAGCACCAAAATAGCCAAGAGTCATGTAAGTAAAATACTCAACACATCATTTAAAATACCAGCTCAGATGCCCAAATTTATCTTCATGGTTTTAATTTAAAAAAAAAAGAAATCATGTTTCTAACTTACTGTTTGTAATTTAATTTTTGTTATTATGAACACATTTTTTTTTTCCACTTGCAGCTTGTTTATGATTAAAATCTGGTCATTTTAGGTTGACTCTCTTCCTGGGCAAACTGACTCACTCCCTTATCAGGGGTTCCAGATATTCTGTACGTAGGCCTCTTAAAGCAGTTATCATGTGGCTATGCAAGCATCTTTTACATAGATATGCCCACAATTAGTCTTTTAGTTGCTGGAGGATAGGAACTTGTTTTTAGTTTTCTTTTTAGTCACTTATTTATTTTAGGAGGCTATAACTGACATATAATATTGTGTACATATAAGGGGTCTAACATAATGATTTAATACATTTATGTATTACAACATGATTAACATTTGCTAACACTTCTATCACAAAGGAGTCTGGTTTTATTCATAGCTGAACCTCAGGACTGACTAAAGAATTTGATACAAGGAAGCAGGAAAAGGTAACTTGCCTCTAAATATCACTAGAAACTTCCATTGAGGAATATTCTCAATGAGGGCTGAAGATGGCTTCCTTTTTCCCACTCCTTGAGCATAGATTAAGAAGGGTACAGTCTGGTCTAGGACCCTGTCTTGATTCTGGAAGCCTCTGAATGTTTAACTGTCTTTGCCTAAAAATGTTAAGGATGAATTAAGAAATTAGAATGGTCTCCTGAATCTATTCTGAAATTTCTGTGATGGGATGATGAGATTACTTTCATTGACTTTGCTTCACTGTTAAGAGATTTCTTGTTTGTTCCTACTCATAAGCTGTGGATTTTTCCTTTATATTTTCTTACTTATCCTTGAAGACAGAAGTCATACTTTATAACTTCCACTGTCTTGACTCTAACCATGGAAGAAACTAATATATAACAGTAATTGATAAAACATATGGTGCAATTAATTATTGTAAGAATTTGCTTCCAAAAAGCACCATATTAAAGATACAATCTTGAGAGGCTTCCTTGGTGGTCCAGTGGTTATGACTTTGCCTCCCAGTGTATGGGGTACAGGTTCGATCCCTGGTCAGGGAGCTAAAATCCCACATGTCTTGTGGACAAAAAATCAAGACATAAAACAGAAGCAATGTTGCAACCAATTCAATAGAGTCTTAAAAAAATGGTTCATATTAAAAAAAAATATATTAAAAGAAAAAAAGATGCACTCTTGAAAACATTCTTAGGAAAAACTTTTCATTTAATGCTTAGCAAATCAGACTGTTTTCTGAGTGGAGAAGAGTGAGCCATATTATAGATCACACTGGCCACATCCCAACAGTGTTCAGGCCTTGCCTAAACACTGACATTAATAACAACTGGAATTTGCCAGAGGTGGAGCTAATAGTTTTCATTTTGCTGTGTGGCAAGCCGATATGTGTGTGTGCTCAGTTGTGTCTGACTCTTTGTGACCCCACGGACTGTAGCCCACCAGACTCCTCTGTCCACGGGATTTTCCAGGTAGGAATCCTGGAGTGAGTTGCCATTTCCTCCTCCAAGGATTGAACGTGTGTCTCCTGTGTTGCAGGTAGATTGGTTACTGCTGAGCCACCAGAGAAGCCCAGCAAGCAGACATGACATGGTCAAATGAAAGGCTCAGAGACATGTTCTACATGGTACCAAGAGATACTGATGTAGCCAGAAAGTATCCTTTTGGGTCCTGGCTCTTCCTCTTCCTCAGTGTGTTTCCTTGGGGAAATTTCCTATTCATAAAATTGGTATATTACATAAGGAGACATGTAAAGTGCTTGGACTGGTCCTTGGCATCTAGCAAGTGCTCCTTAAGTGGTTGCTTTAATGATACTAAAGAAAACAAAAGATCTACCATTCAATATGAATGTACCTGCCAACACCATGCTAACTACTTAACATGTTAACAAAAATAATTGCCCAAGATCAAAGGAGACTAAGGTAACAGTGAAGATTCAGATTCAGATCTATACAAACCCTTCATCAGGTCTTTCTTTAAAGGTGATGCAAGAACTTCCCACATGGTAAAGGTAATTCTTATTTGTCATATGTTCCTCAATACCTAGGAAACTCTTCTTGGTCAATGGGCAGCTGAAAGCAGGTTTATCTGTATGCACTACTGTGTTAGTTTATGGTTCTCACAAAGTACAGTGGCTATTGGTATCACACGGCTGTGCAAAGCAGGCAATTCTGTAGATAATTGCTTAAAGTCTGTTCAGTTGAGTTGCTCATTCATGTCTGACTCTTTGTGACCCCATGGACTGCAGCACACCAGGACTCCCTGTCCATCACCAACTCCCGGAGTTTACTTGAGCTCATGTTCATTGAGTTGGTGGTGCCATACAGCCATCTCATCCTCTGACATCCCCTTCTCCTCTTGCCTTCAATCTTTCCCAGCATCAAGGTCTTTTCCAATGAGTCAGCTCTTCATATGAGGTGGCCAAAGTATTGGAGTTTCAGCTTCAGCATCAGTCCTTCCAATGAACACCCAGGACTGATCTCCTTCAGGATGGACTGGTTGGATCTCCTTGCAGTCCAAGGGATTCTCAAGAGTCTTCTCCAACACCACAGTTCAAAAGCATCAATTCTTCTGTGCTCAGCTTTATTTATAATCTGACTCTCACATCCATACATGACTACTGGAAAAACCATAGCCTTGACTAGATGGACCTTTGTTGGCAAAGTAATGTAGGTATCAACGTTAATAATTATTACCAGATTTTTTTTTCTTTCAGAATGGAGATTTCTCTGAGAATTCAATGGGTGTATGAGTTTTACTCTCATGCTTCTCATGATTTGTTCTAAGTATAGAATCACAAAAATGATTTGATAATATCAGGTCAAGTTTTTCTTTTCCCTTGTCTTCCTCTTTAATGACCATTTCTTAAGGTTTGACTTCAGCATGATCTCACAGAGGGGATACAATGATCTCAGACATAGTATTTTCCCTGATACTGAGGAGGGCTTCATAACGCCCATGGCAGGAGTCTGTATTCCTGCATCGTTCTATTTCTACATGATGACTCTTAAGTGAAGCTTGTTAATGCAGATTGCTCCCCCTACCACCACAGTAAGAGACTGTGAGACTTCTTCCACTTGCCTCAAACACAGAACATGTGTGCATGTGTGTTACACGTGCACATGTTTGTACATATTCATTATGATAATATATGCAAATTGAAGACCACATTTGAGCCAAGCTGCGTAGGTATGCCACAGTTGGCTTACCTCTTTCTGGATCCTGAACAAAGCCCAGGGAACATCGGGAGACTGAAAATAGCTGTGACACGTGGGGATCTCAACGATGGCCACTGTCATAGGATTGCTGTACCATGCTTCTGGTTTCATTAATTGAGTTTTTAAAAATGCCTCCTTCAGCTTCAGATGTACTAATTTATATATTATCGTCCACCCATGGATCTGTTTATTGTTTACCTGCCTATTCACACACCGTTCTAAATACTATCTCACTTTGTGTGTATCTCCTAATTCAATATTCAGCTCAGAGCTCCTCTACTCTTAGGCATTTTCTGACTAATTCCTTTTAACTTTTGTCACTCAGCACTTGGGCACATCCTCTGTGCATTTCCATACTCATTTTATGCTTAATCATGAAGTGTTCTGAATGCATTTATTTGTGCTTTCATTAGATTATTTCAGGAGTACATGCTGTTACTCCAAATTTTAAGTTTCTAAAGGCCAGATGATGTCTTCCACGTCTATCTTAAAACAATTTATTTCCTGCACCTTCGATCCCATTATGATACTCCTTGCATACTCAGCAGTAAGTGCTAGCTGAATCAACTTAAAAATGGCTAAGAGGCAATGAAATAGCATATATATGTTTTCTAATCATGGTTTATCACATTGGGATGGCTGTCTCTTGGCCTGATGATAAGATCCCACATGAGAAATCAGCAGAAATATTACCTATAATTTAAAAAAAAAAGGAAAAATCCTTCTCTTAAAAAAAATTATTTTGAGAGACTGAAAATTCAAAAACAACTAATTTGATGCCGTGGAATTCACAGGAGAAAACATTGGGAAGGGACAAAACATAAATAATTGGAAAGCTTTCCAATTCACTTGACAAGGCTAGAATAACTGTAAAACAAAAACATGACAGAAAAATAAACCTAAAAACATTCACCAGTGTCACTTGTGAACGTAAGATTGAGAAACTATAAACAAAATATTAGCAAATCGAATCTAACAATATAAGGAAAAAAAGGTTATGGTAGAATACGTGTTACTGTAAGAATGCAGAAAAATGTGAATTAAGGTCTTTGATTAATTTAACTTATTTAGGAGTTAATAAGGATGAAATTTTGCCATTGGCAAGAACTTGGAGGACCTGGAGGGTAATATGTGAAGTCAGACAGAGAAAGACAAAAGCTATGATATATCATACACATAAATCATACAAAAGTATGATATCATTTATATGTAGAATCTAAAAAATACAGCAAATCAGTGCATATGACAAAAGAGAAACATACACACAGATATAAAGAACAGCGTAGCGGTTACCAGTGGATATGCCTGGCTTCAGGACTGGCTATTCCTCAAGTACCCCTCCCTCTCTCAACTAGTAAGCACAGAAGTCCTATAGTAATCTGTTTTACCGTCACACTTGTAGTTGTTCATCCTCCCTGACTGAACCCTGTCTCATGCACCTAGTAAAAACATCCACCAACCTAAGGGTGGGAAGCCTGTGAAGAACTCTTGAATGAAAACAGAAAAAGCTACAGAAACAGAGGTAATTTTATTCAGCGAATTGGATGTCGCTTACAGGAATGGGCTTTCTTCTTACATTTCTTTTTGAAAGGAGAAGAGTGAGCTAAAACCTCAAGATCCAACTCAGAGCAAAGATTCTGAGGATGCTTTCTTGCATTTTGCCAAGGATGTCTGAGCAGAGGATGAAAAGACTTATTCCTGGATCAAATTCTGACTTTCAAGTCAAAGCTGACTAATGAAGTGGAAGCAATGAAAGTCTGACCAACCCATCATAAGGCCCCTGAGCCATGCCAAAGGAAACAGGGCAGGATCAGATATGGAGCCTAAATTGCAGGAACACACTTTATTTTTAATCAGGTAAAAGGTCGGTAAGCTTTTTTGTTCTAAGTTTGAAAGGGAAGACAGATCAAAGAAGAGGAAATTTTCCAAAAAGGGAAATTCTATAATAAAATCACCCAATACTATACATTTCTTATCATAAAATTACTAATGCAAATATGTGTGTCTATACATTAGTGAATATTGATTTAAACTAAGAATAAGAAAAATGCATTAGGGGTGATATGATTTTCGAAGAAATCACTAAATTTGAGGTCATTCTTTTTTTTTTTTCCCCCTGCCTTTGAGGTATCATGGAATTTTTAGAAGATTTTTACTTAATTACAAGGAACCTTAGCGTCTACATCTATGAATAAGGAGATGTCTGTGTAGTCAAAATTTTATCAGCATTGAGTTAGGTAATTTATGTGAAAACACTTTAAAATTGTGTGGTAAGCTCTATAAACAGGTACTATTAAAGGAGATACTATGCTAAACAGGGGATATGAGTTGTAACAAGAGATATTTTTGTGGGTTTTTATCAGTTTCTATGAAAAAAAAAATGAAATGCAGTTCCCAAAATAGTACCTGATATGTAATAAAAATTTAATATATATTATGAGCAAATGTTTTTTCTCTTTTGGTTTGGCTTCTGTGGCAGAAAAGCATTGCTTTAGAGTGAACTTAGTTCCAGCTTAAGTGAAGATAAAGTAAAAGGAAGTTTAAATGTGTTATATGATAAGCAAAGTCTTCTGTCCCAAGTAAGCTGTGTTTTAGAGTATAAAAATTAATTGCCATAAAAAAATGAAATCCTGCCGTTTGCAACAATGTAGTGTGGAGAAGGCAATGGCACCCCACTCCAGTACTCATACCTGGAAAAATCCCATGGACGGAGGAGCCTGGTGGGCTGCAGTCCATGGGGTCGCGAAGAGTCGGACACGACTGAGCGACTTCACTTTTACATTTCACTTTCATGCACTGGAGAAGGAAATGGCAACCCACTCCAGTGTTCTTGCCTGGAGAATCCCAGGGACGGGGGAGCCTGGTGGGCTGCCGTCTATGGGGTCGCAGAGAGTCGGACACGACTGAAGCGACTTAGCAACAGCTGCAGCAGCAGATGGAACTAGAGAGTATTATGCTTAGTGAAATAAGTCAGACAGAGAAACAGAAACACTGTTATCACTTATATGTGGAATCTAAAAAAATAAATGAGTGTATACAACAATAGAAAGACTCACAGATACAGAGAGCAAGCTAGTGGTTACCAGTGGGGAGAGGAGAGAGGGGACGGGCAAGAGACAAAGATATACTGTACAGCACAGAGATATATTGTCATTATCTTACAATAACTTTAAATAGAGTATAAGCTATAAAACTGTTGAAACACTATGGTATACACCTGAAACTAATGTGATATTGTAAATCAACTCTACTTCAAAAATAAATGCATAGCTAGGGAAACTAGGTGTTCAGGTCCTGAGAATCTCTGAGGAGCGATGGGGGATAAGACAGATGCTGGATGAGGTAGAATGGAGCAACTGTTATGATTTTCAAAAATGAGAAGAAGGATAGGCTTCCCTGGTGGATCAGTGGTAAAGGATCCACCTGCCAGTGCAAGAGACAGGGGTTCGATCCCTGGTCCAGGAAAATCCCTCATGCCATATGGCAATTAAGCCCGGATGCCACAATTACTGAGCATGTGCTCTAGAGCGCCAGAGCTGCAACTACTGAAGTCCACATGCTCCAGGGCCTGAGCTCTGCAACGAGAGAAGCCACCATCACAATTTGAAGCCCGTGCATAACAGAGAGCATTATTCCCTTATTGCTGCAGCTAGAGAGAGCCTGCACTGCATAGGGAAATGAAGACCCAGCACAGCCAAAAATAAACACATAAATTTACTCTTTTAAATGGGAAGGAGGAAGCTATCATAATTTACAGACATCATTTTGACAGGTATTCAGCACTTTCTATATGGTGTTATTAAAATGTATTCAGTGATTTCTAAAGAATGAAAGCAATTGATAATAGGAATCAGCATAGGTTCACCAACATAATCATGGAGTTACTAAGGGAAGAAACTTGTCAATTAAAAAAAAATCAAGGTATCTGGCAAAGCCTAGAAAAATTATGTTGGTGACTATATGGAGGAAATGAAGATTGGACAAAGATACGGTGAAGGTGAACTCAAAATCGTGCAAATGACCAAACTCCAAACCAGAGTTTAGTGATGGATCAGTATCCACCTATGGGGAGGGATCCACAGCCAGTTGATGGCTTTTGTCTTCAGCCCTTCCTGTTTGATGGTTTATCAAGAACTTAGTTCACACGCTTATTCAATTTCCTTCAACCACAAAAACAGCTGTCTATGGGATGCAGGAGAAAACCATTCCTGAAAAGAATTTAATAAGCGTTTTTGTGGAGGAAAAACTAGAGGTTTAAGTAAACAGTACGGTTAACGTAATTAGGGTGATGTGCCTGCCACAGATGCTCCTGCGACCTTCACTGTTCTGACTGAAGCTCAGAGTCAAGAGTGAGGAAAGTCATGATCCTACGTGGTGAAACTAATGCTCCTCCCACAGTTGACAGGACTTAGTCTAGAGGAGGGAGGGACATATGGGGATTATGACCTCAGCTGATGGACTTGTGGATTTTCAGCACATAGTAGGTGCCTATAAGGGCTCCCAGGTGGGTTAAGCATCTGCCTGTAATACAGGAGATGAAGCAGATGTGGGTTCGGTCCCCAGGTTGGGAAATACCCTGGAGGAGGAAATGCAATCGACTTCCGTATTTTTGCCTGGAGAATCCCATGGAAAGAGGAACCTGGTGGGCTACAGTCCATAAGGTTGCAAAGAGAAGGATGCGACTATAACAACGTAGCACGCATGCAGGTGCTTATAAACAAAGTCACAGGAAGCCTCTGAGACTAAAATGAACAAGTTATAATTGAGAGGAGGCAGATTTGGATTTAAATTAGATAATTTTATTAAGAATTAGATCTGTCCTAAATCCTCATGAACCACTGAGCTTCACACCAAGGAAAGAGAGGTTCAATGACAGTTAATTTGTTGATACAGCAGAGGAGGTTTAAGTTGGACTTTGAGTAGGATACGCTCCAAAAGCCCCTTCAAAATGAACATTTTAGTTGTCATCCAGGGTCGTGATTCTTCAAAGTACTTTGGAAAGTTAAAGATGTAGCAGTTATAATCAAGATCTAAAATGAGAGCAATACAATCTACTAGTAACCATACACTAATATTAATACAAGACTTCACTTTACCAACGTATAGACATCTTTTTTTCAGGGTCACAGCTAACTATAAATCACACATTCAGTATTGGTAGGTTAGAGAAATGAGCAATTTCAAGTTAATACATCTAATCTCAACATTCTAAACTCTTCTGACCTAGAATAGGAAGTAGTTTCAATTTGTGAGGCTTCTCACACAGCATTTATATATGAGAAGGGTGGATCAGATGGCCTTTAAGGTTGATTTCAACTCTCAGTTCTATAAATTTATAAATAGGCATGTCCTAAATGATAGTTGAATTCCTTGATAACCATGGTAGCAAATACTAATAGGATTCTGGAATGTAAACGGAGCATATTCCACAAAGCAATGACTTGCACTATGCTGTTATTGGCTGTCTTTAAGAGTTTCATGATGGATTCTGGACTGCATTACGTAAAGTGAAATACATAATTTTGAGACTATCTGATGTTAAAGCAAAAAAAAAAGAAGAAATACTCCTTGGGCTCAGGAGTTTTTGAGGAAAGGTTGAGGAGCTGAGATTTAAGCTGAGGAAGCAAAGTCTGGGTGAGTGCTTTACACCAATAAACAGGCACTCACAGAAGATCATGTTGGTGCTGGTGAGCAGATGTTTTCTGTGTTGGATGAGAGCAGAGCAAAAGAAAAGGATTTAGAGTAAAGTGGAAGCAATTTTTTTTTTTTTTTGGATGCCCTGTGTCCCTAAGTATCTTTGAGATAATGAAATACGTTACCAGGGAATGTTGACTAATCTACTTATTGGAGGGTTTTAAGAAAAACTGCAGGGCATCCTGTGCCAGATGTAAGTATAGTGCTAGATGACCTCATGATATTTTCTACTGTAGTAACATATAACACGGTGAAAATTCAAATACTATCTGGAATCCAAAGTAGGTTCATCGTGAAAAACAACCAAGGTTCGTGGGACACTGGCTAATGTTGCTGTCATTTCATTTGGTTTTTCAGATATATATTCTTCAGGACATTCATTATCTAATTCTAGCACTGAGAAATGATTTGCCGCCCTTAACGTTAGAACTGAGTATATTTTCACTGAGGTCGAAAGCCCAGGAATTACAGTGATGTGATAAAATTCCTCAGTGAATTTACACTGCATAAAGTTGCTTCTGCATGAATTTACACACTAAGAACTTTTTAAAAATCAAAGTATTATGTCATTCTCCTTGTATATTTAGGAAAGGACTCACAGTGATATCAATTCCTTTGTTTCCTATTAGTTCATATGCTTTAAAACAAGTTTTCCTATTTTTAAAATTATTTGGCACAGTCATATCATAAATTACCTTCTTTGCATAATAGCTGTTGACCAGTAGGCATTATACCATTTACTTAATTAATGTGATCCTAAACGAAACTTAGTGCCTATGTAAAAATGTCTACTACATTTGAATGTTAGGTATACTTTCTTGCCTTAAAGAACACAAAGAAACTGTTTCAGAACAATGTTTTGGGCAGAACAGATGTTTTGAGCAGGAACAGGTTTTGACTAAGGCACATAAAGCATCTTTCCAGTTGGAGAGAACAGTTAGGTAAGCATTTCTTCCTGCTGTGTACCAAAGCTTTCTGTTGCAAAATGGGGTCCTTGAGATAGGCAGCTTGGGTGGGGCCAGGAGCTTGTTACAAATGCAGAATCTCAGACCCAGTGAAACAAAATCAGCATGTAAACAGGACACCCAGTTGCTTGGTATGCACATTTAAGTTTTAGAAGCATCATGATCAAAGGTTCTTGGGAGCAGAAGAGCGTTGTCTCCCAAAGAAGGGCTGAGATTGAGTGTGTCTGCTGGGCATTTCTGCTGAGGAGAAGGCTCTATTTATACACCTGAGGGATTGATATCTTCCCATCACTGACATTGGTTTCCTCTGATAGTGAATCTCAAGAAAGTGAAGTCACTTAGTTGTGTCCAATTCTTTGCGACCCCAAGGACTGTAGCCCGCCAGTGTCCTCCGTCCATCAGATTTTCCAGGCAAGAATACTGGAGTGGGTTGCCATTTCCTTCTCCAGGGGATGTTCCTGATCCAGGGATTGAACTCGTGTGTCCCACATTGCAGGTAGACTCTACTGTTTGAGCTACCAGGAATCTCAGGAGGTAGCCTCTATTGTACTTAGGATACACCTTGATCAAACTGTCTTCACTTCTTGGGAATCACTGGCCTCCCTCAAGAATATCATTCAAATTACATATAAAATAAAATAGGATGCTCATGCTAGCTCAGTTGTGTCCAACCCTTTGTGACCCCATGGACTGTCACCCAGACAGAATACTGGAATGGGTTGCCATTTCCTTCTCCAGGGCATCTTTCACAGCCTTTACCACTGCACCACCTGAGAAGCTCATATTAATATTTAATGATTAAATTTCCAGTTGCATCACCTATTACATATTTACTATCTTCCTCTCATCCATATACCCTCATTCCTACTAGATCACTCAACATTTTCTGCATTTCTCATCTGTGTACCTTGCTCATGTATTTTCTCATCATGGGATTCCTTTCTTTTTCTTTGTTTCTGTAGAGATTCTTCACATCTTTAAAGTCACATGTTAAAGTGGATTGCCACTACAGAACCCTTCCTAACCAGAATTGGTTGCACCCTATCAGGCATTCCCTGGGTAGGCATAATGTACTGTTCTCTGTCTGTGCAGTGTTTACGAGCTGAGCTGTGAAGTTCCATGCTCCTGGATTGAACCCTTACTCTTTCCCTACTGGTTCACTGATGTTGGCCAAGATTCTCAATCAGATCTTTAATTTCATCATCTATTAGATAGGAATAACAATACTATCTTCTTCATAGGATTACCATGAGGATTAAAAGAGATAATGCTTTTAAAAAGGTAATACAATGCTTTAGTTCAGTTCAGTCACTTGGTGGTGTCCAACTCCTTGCAACCCCACGGACTGCACCACACCAGGCCTCCCTGTCCATAACCACCTCCTGGAGTTTGCTCAAATTCATATCCATTGTGTCAGTGATGCCACCCAACCATCTCATCCTCTGTCGTCCCCTTCTCCTCCCGCCTTCAATCTTTCCCAGCATCAGGGTCTTTTCCAAAGAGTCAGTTCTTCGCATCAGGTGGCCAAAGTATTGGAGCTTCAGCTTCAACGTCAGTCCTTCCAATGAATAGTCAGGGCTGATTTGTTTTAGGATTGACTAGTTTGATTTCCTTCCAGTCCAATGGACTATCAAGAGTCTTCTCCAACACCACAGTTCAAAAGCATCAATTCTTCGGCACTCAGCCTTCTTTAGGGTCACATCCATACATGACTCTCACATCCATACATGACTACTAGAAGCACCATAACTTTGACTAGACGGACCTTTGTTGGCAAACTAATGTCTCTGCTTTTTAATATGTCTAGGTTGGCCACAGCTTTTCTTCCAAGGAGCTAGCGTCTTTTAATTTCATGGCTGCAGTCACTGTCTGCAGTGATACTGGAGTTCAAGAAAATAAAGTCTGTTTGTTTCCATTGTTTACTCATCTATTTGCCATGAAGTGATGGGACTGGAAGCCATGATCTTAGTTTTCTGAATGTCGAGTTTTAAGCCAACGTTTTCACTCTCCTCTTTGACTTTCATCAAGAGGTTCTTTAGTTCCTCTTCACTTTCTGCCATAAGGGTGGTGTCTTCTGCATATCTAAGGTTATTGATACTCCTCCCTGCAATTTTGATTCCAGCTTGTGCTTCATCCAGTCCAGCATTTTGCATGTGCTTGGCAAATAGTAAGCTCTTAAGATAGCTGCTATTAATTGTAATAAGAATAGTCTCAAAAGCTAATGCACTGACAAACAGAGAGTGTTTCTGGGGATACGTGTATATATTTTCCATCATACTAGAGTATATAGTTCTTGAATGTGATGGTGAGAACATATCTATCTTTGTACTTCCTCATTCTTTAGATAGTTCTGAAAAGTGTTAGTCTTATCACAGTTAATTGCATCAAATCAAAGTTTTTTTTCCCCAATCAAAATGCAAGCAAATTTATTTTTTCTTTGAAAACATGAATAGTCACCATTCTATGTAAGTTATATTTTAATTTATATAACCTCTGAATCTTCTCTTCTACATAGTATTTTTTAGGCCTTTTTTCTGAAACATCTTTTCTGTAAATAGAATGATCAGGTTTCTGGATCTTCCCTCCAAGATCTCCTCAGGCCCCTAAGCTGCATATCCAAGAATTAGAGTTTATCTAATCCCATTCTCTTTGGACACTACCACTAAGGGGTCCAATGTGTTTTATGAATGCCTAATGTGATTAAATTTTTATTTCCCTAAATTGTACTATGTTGCTGACTCATAAGTAGATGGAATGTTTTCCATTAATTTTAGGTTCTATAAATTTAATCGATATTGGCTAACTCAAGAATTATGAATAAACTCTTCAAGAAATAGATATGGTAGACAATGAAACAAGAAACAGAAACACAGACCTTGTTCCCTAAATCCTGTCTGTGAATAATAGCACACATTGACTATATTTCTTGGACCCAAACAATTGACAATTTTTAAAAAATGTCTAATGAATTAGATATTAGAGGCCACACAAAAATGATATGAGCCAACTCAATTAAACTTGGATATGAATATATCTGGAAGGTAATTATGTAAATATTTAAGATCTTAATCTGTTGAAGAATTATTAGATTTTAGACTCAGAAAATGCTTTAAAAATAATTAAAAATAATTTTCATGAAACACTAAAAAAGTCAAATGATTAGCCCTGTGAGGGAGAAGATATTGCTATAATTTCCATTTTTCAATTGGTAACACAGAAATTTTGGCATAGTAAATAAAGCAGAGGTAGATGATTTTCTGATCTATTTCTACTTTACTGACTATGCCAAAGCCTTTGATTGTGTGGATCACAACAAACTGTGGAAAATTCTTAAAGAGATGGTAATGCCAGACCACCTGACCTGCCTCTTGAGAAACCTATATGCAGGTCAGGAAGCAACAGTTTGAACTGGACATGGAACAACAGACTGGTTCCAAATATGAAAAGGAGTATGTCAAGGCTGTATATTGTCACCTTGCTTATTTAACTTATATGCAGAGTACATCATGAGAAACACTGGGCTGGAGGAAGCACAAGCTGGAATCAAGATTGCCGGGAGAAATATCAATAACCTCAGATATGCAGATGACACCACCCTTATGGCAGAAAGCGAAGAAGAACTAAAGACCCTCTTGATGAAAGTGAAAGAGGAGAGTGAAAAAGTTGGCTTAAAACTCAACATTCAGAAAACTAAGATCATGGCATCTGGTCCCATCACTTCACGGGAAATAGATGGGGAAGCAATGGAAGCAGTGACAGACTTTATTTCTGGGGGCTCTAAAATCACTGCAGATGGGGACCGCAGCCATGAAATTAAAAGATGCTTGCTCCTTGGAAGAAAAGTTATGACCAATCTAGACAGCATATTAAAAAATAGAGACATTACTTTGCCTGCAAAAGTTCATCTAGTCAAAGCTATGTTTTTTCCAGTAGCCATGTATGGATGTGAGAGTTGGACCATAAAGAAAGTTGAGTGCCGAAGAACTGATGCTTTTGCACTGTGGTGTTAGAGAAGACTCTTGAGAGTCCCTTGGACTGCAAGGAGATTCAACCAGTCCATCCTGAAGGAAATCATTCCTGAATATTCACTGGAAGTACTGATGTTGAAGCTGAAGCTCCAATACTTTGGCCACCTGATGCAAAGATGTGACTCATTGCAAAAGACCTGATGCTGGGAAAGATTGAAGGCAGGAAGAGAAGGGGATGACAGAGGATGAAATGGTTGGATGGCATCACTGACTCTATGGACATGAATTTGGGTAAACTCCAGAAGTTTAAGTAAACTCCAGGAGTTTAAGTATAGAAAGCACCCACAGTCCTAAGTGGTTTAGCCAGGATAAAACCTGGAAGATGTAAGTCTAAAGTTTACATTTAAAATTTTAAATACAGCAATTTTTCCTTTGTATGTGAAAACTGAAACCCAAAGTATTTAATACCCAAGTTTATATAATTTCTTAGTAATAGACTAAGGGCTTCCCTGATGGCTCAGATGGTAAAGAATCTTCGATGCAGGAGATACAAGTTTGATCCCTGTGTCAGGAAGACCCCCCTGGAGAAGGTGATGGCTATCCACTCCAGTATTCTTGTCTGGAGAATTTTATGGACAGAGAAGCTAGGTCCATGGGGTTACAGAGAGTTGGGCAAAATTGAGTTACTAGCACTTTTTTTTTTTTCACTTTTTAAGGCTTAATTTAAGTCTCATGACTGCCAGCTATATGCTTTTTCCAGGAAATTCTTCATAAAAATTGAGTTAGATTGTTTGCATTAATATCTTTTAAAGGTAATGAGCAAACTGACTTAAATGAACTCCTTAAAATGGTGGCTACTCTATAAGATACAAACTTCTATCAATTTCATAATGAAATTCATATATCAAAATGCTTAGTTAAACACCCCATGTTAAAAGAGGAAAAAGCACTTGAAAAACAAGAACTAAGTTATAATGAAGGTCATTTCTTGAAAGCTTTCAAACACTCACAACAAAACAAAACTTCTAAGCCACAATTTTTTTAAAAAAGGAAAGGAAATGGAAATAAAGTAAATGAGAGAAATGGCAAGGTGGGTCCTGTTTTCTTTAGACATTTTATGTTTTCATGTTATTCTTCTATTTTAATTGCCCATAAGATTGTGAATACATCTATGTTCATAAATATTTTATGTCTAATGCTATGCTATCACATCATAATAAATCATTTGATATTTGTGTCTTTGATAGGAATGCTGCCTATATGATAAAAGCATACTTATGAATATCTTTTGGTTTGATGGAAAAAAGGCATGCCATTTTGTAATATAAATTGCTAGTGTTATTGTAACATAGCATAATGATAATGAAGTAAAAAATCTAAAAACTCTGAGAAATATGACCTTTAATTTATCTAGAGTTTTGATTCATTCAGAAAGTTCATCTTATTGCTAAATAATACAATTTTGCCTTTAAAGCATTAGAAATAGTTTTCTATCAAAACTTATGAGTAAAGAGTCTGAATGTTTCAGACAGGATTATTTTAACAAATAATTATTCAAATAAAACTGTGAAGCAAAAAAAAAAAAAAACAACTGTGAAGCACTGTTTCTCATCCTTAGCACTATTGACATTTTGGGCTGGATAATTCATTGTTGAGGAGCTATTTGGGAATCCTAGGACATGTAGCCCTTTGTGAATTCTGGACATTGAGTATACCCTTGGGGTACATAATTACCTCTTTGAGGGAATTACTGCTTTAAAGAAATATCCTAAAATAATTGCACTTTATGTTCTTTATCCAAACTTGGTTAAATTATCCTAAAATTGAGTAGTTTTTGATATTCAAGAGTGTATGTTAATAGAACAAAGTTTCAATTACCTTTTTTAGAGTTTTCAATTGAATAAACATTTGTCACCTGTATTGAGGCTGAAATTGTTACTTGTCAACATGCATTAATTTACATTTATATTCTGTACACACATAGATTTTTCTTAAGTCTAAGGATGTGTAATCATTTTCATGGATGTTCTTCATATGCAATTATTTTTATCAATCTCCCTAACCAAATCAATATGATCTTTTCATGTAAGTCAATAGAATACATAGAAATAAGTCTTGAAGGTAGGCATTTCTGGAATTATTCAAAAATTATAGTTCTCTTGAAAAATGAATGCCTAATCTAGTGTATCTCGAAAGTATAGTCCAAGAATCTGATCTCATCTGGCCTCGGCCTGCAGTGACTTGAAGCAGGGCTTCAGTTGCTAGCCAGAGACTGAGGTCAGGCCGTGGCAATGAGAGAGTGGAATCCTAGCCACTGGATCACCAGAGACAGAAAACAATTTCCACAAAAATAGAAAGTAGTGAAACTAGTAAAGTGTTTACTGGAAGGAAAAGAGTACAGAAAGTGTGGATAAACACAGGGGTGGACTTAAACAGAGTCATGCTCTTGCAGTAGTTTAAATCACTTATAGGGGGCATAATTTAACATTTTACAAATCCCCAACCCAGGTACATATGTAAAATGTCATTAGCACCTCTTCCACAGTGGGCCACCTCTTTATTTTTTAAATTAATTTATTTTAATTGGAGGATAATTATTTTACAATATTGTGATGGTTTTTTGCTGTACATCAACCTGAATTGGCCACAGGTATACACGTAGAAATCATTTGGGGAAAAAGAAGTTTGCTTCTTCTTGAATCAACATTTGTTAAGTCACCTTAAACAATGCTATTCTATAGGTAGCAACCTATTGAATTTTTCTCACTTATCTTTCATTTAGAGTTGGAGATTCATGAAAGTTTCTCTAGTAATAATTAACCTCAATTAATTTTCTGAATGGTTTTCTTTCTAGTGAGTAAGAAATAAATGATTTTTATGAAGAAAATATTGTATCTTTTCATCATCACATTTAAAGGATCTTACATCACAGATCCTGCTTGTTATGTTTAAACATGTGTCTACTTTATACATAACGCATACTAAACATTTGCCAAGAGATGAGCCCTCACAATCAAATTTTATAAGATCTGTATAAATTAGAATGTTACACAACAAAATAAACATTTATTGGAAAAAAACATAGCACTCAGGAACATTTTTCTGAATCAAATAAATTTTAAAAATTGCTAATCCCATTTTTCCTTAAAAGGGAATGACCTATGTGAGTTTAAATTGGCAAATTGTTTTTAAGAGGCATGAAGTTTCTGGATAATGTCCAAAGGCACATGTTTGTAGTCATTTTCTAATAATTCTTAAAGATTTTTGATAAACCTATAAAATAACCATCCGTTCATGGAATAGTTGCTGAAAAATAATTCTTATAATTATATGGAGATGGTAACTAAATTACAGTGGATTTACCAACCACATAATCCATCAGATGACCAAAATATCAACTTTAAAATAATTACTCTAAGCTTACACCTTCTAAAATTAGTTTTGTTTTGTTTTTTTTAGTTGCTGATAAATGAAACTATTGAAAATTGCTATTGCTTACATAGTGCAGTTGATAAAGAATCTGCCTGCAGTGCAGGAGATCCGGGTTCTATCCCTGGGTTGGGAAGATCCCCTGGCGAAGGAAATGACAACCCACTCCAGTATCCTTGCCTGGAAATTCTCATGGACAGAGGAGCCTGGTGGGCTGCAGTCCACGGGGTCACAGAATTGGGCATGACTGAGTGACTAACACTTACTTACTTAGAATTCCATAGTATGCTATTTTATGTCACAAAATTAAATATTTTTAAAAGGAAGTAACACGCAAATAAGTAGAAGCACATAAATCAAGGAGGAGTATAAAAAGGCCTTCAGAGATTATTCATTTTACAATGTTTGTCAACCATTAAGGAACAAATCCTTTTTATCATGTAGATCCTTCTTAGTGTATATTTTATAATTATTAGAACATTTTAAATTTGTTAATATAAAATTTTATCTTCTGCAAAAAAAAGACATGACAAATGAAACCTTCATTTGAATTTTCCACTTGAAAAATCTTTCTTTCAGAAGAGCAGAATGTTATAACGTAGCCCTGAGTCAAATCAGAATTGTTCGACTACATGTATACTATTCTATAAGCAAGCAAATCAAATAAGAGCAATTATTCGTTTGTATTTTTCAGCAGGACAAATCAGCTCTAGGCAACAAATGCTGGTTTTGTAGAAAGTCATAATCAAAATGATCTATAACAGTTCTGCCAATGTGTATGTCAACGTACTCTCTGAGTTCATACATGCTTCCACAATTTAATAAGAACCCAAATTAAAGTTCCCAAATTAAAGATTCCTAGAAGAGATGGTAATATGATTTTGCCAAAAATTTTGACTCTTGTTTCAAATTGAGTCACTGCTAAATGGGAGATTAATCATCTAGGAAGGGGTTGTCAAGCCTGATCTGAATGGGCCAGACTGTAAATATTTTAGGTTTTACAGAGCACACACTTTCTGTTCTAACCACTCAACTCTGAAGGTGTAGTCAACAGAGCTGCTGCAGACCGTGTAAGCGGTAAATATGACTGCATTCCTGTCAAACTTTATTTAGGGACAATGAAATTTGAATTTGTGTAATTTTCACATGTCACCATTTTACTTTTTTGAGTTTTATCAATCATATAAAAGTGTAAAAAAAACCCTCTTAGCTCATGAGCTCCATAAAAACAGGAAATGGGCAGGTTTGACCTGGGGCTTGTAGTTTGCTGACTCTCTATCTAGGAAATTATGCTAATTATTTTATGAGTATTTGATAAATATAATGTTTATTATGGCAATGAAGAGAAAGAGGATTAAAATGATGATCATGATAATGACTGAGAAAGTAACTGGAGAGAACATTATAATCAATCCAATGCATTTATAATTTACCATAACAAGTTCAAATTACTTGACTTCATGCTAGAATTTCCTGATTTTTTTTTGTGATGGTACTTTAATTCTCCATAGAACTCCACCTTTTCCTTAGATAAAAGAGGACATTACTATTTCTGCATCAAATAGAAACAAACACCATCACTCACAATCATCATCTATCCACTTACCAAGATATTGCAGCAGAAATTATTTTATATGTCATATTTGTTCCACAAGTTTCAATCATATTTTTTCTATTCAGTGAATTCTTTTCCACTGAAAGTCGAATACGAATTGCCAATAAATATAATTAATTACATTTTCTAAGCTGCCACTGTTTCTAATATATATGCTGTTGTGTTCAGTTGCTCATTGTGTCTGGCTCTTTGCGAACTTATGGACCATAGCCAGCCAAGCTCCTCTGTCCATAGGATTTTCCAGGCAAGAATACTGGAATGGGTGGTCATTTTCTTCTCCAGGGAATCTTCCCAAACCAGGGAACAAAGCCATGTGTCCTGGGTCTTCTGCATTGGCAGGCGGATTCTTTACCACTGAACCACCTGGGAAGCCCTCTATATATTGTGATAATCACAGCTATCTGTGATTATGCCATAAATTCCAACAAGTAACAATATCTTCCCTGTTGTTATTCAGTTGCTAAGTCGTGTCCGACTCTTTGCAACCCCATGAACTGAAGCACACCAGGCTTCCATGACCTTTACTCTCACCCAGGGTTTGCTCAAAATCATATCTATTGAGTCACTGATGCCATCTCATCCTCTGTTGTCCCCTTCTCCTCTTGCCCATCCCTGCTTTGATTCAAACACCATGGGAAAATTAAAAGCTACCCAAGAATTTTGCACCATTTCCAGTCATGTCTGTTCTCCATCTTCTGTCCTTGATTAATAATTGATTCAATTTGCAAAACCCACTAGTAAAGAAAAAGCTTTAATGATGGGGTGAAAATGCAGATAATTTTGCCATAGTAACCTGATGAGTTTTGATGCTGTGGAAAAAGACACAAGGGTCTTTGTTCCCCCCTTGCTTCTCACTTCAGAATTAAGGAAGCTGGATTTCAGCTCAAGTTAAACTCTTAGCTCTGTCATTAGCTGGACCTAAAGTAAAGCTGACCTGCTTGCCTAAGGCAAAACAGTCCTCCCAAATCAACTGCCACTAGGATGGAGTCTGCAAAGCATGGCAGATTTGACTCAAGCTGACCCTTCCTAATGGAGAATGATGCATTAAACATCAATGCCCCAAGAAACAATCTGGAATGTGGAGAGAAGGAGCGAAGGAAATCCAGGTGATGCTGAAATGAATACATGTCTACTCAAGACACTTTGAATCACTCATAATACATTCAAATAATTATCCTGCGCTGTACTATGCTTGGTAGTGAAGGAGAGAGCGTTTAGGATCAGAGTCTAATTCTGCTACTAACTACCCACTAGACCAGAGGATATTTCACTTTCACATCACTTCAGAATGACCTTGGAGGAATTTTCAAACTGTGTGCTCTTACAGGATGGTGAAAAAACCTCACAGCGACCTCTGATACTAACTGGCAGGGCCTGTATGTCTCATGTGTGGTAGGAAATAATAATTTCTTATGAGAATTCAAGATTATCCAATGATCCCAAGTAGATCACTTGGGATCCCAAGGCCACCATCAAAGTGGTCACTAGAACTTATCTGCTAACAATGAAATTAAGATATTATTAGGAAGAATCATAATACCCTAGAAGTATTTCTTGAATTGATATTTAAGGTGATGGATGACATATTCTAAATGTCACCAATATATTGGACAGTTAGACTCAGGTTTTAAATACAAACCCTACGCACTAGAGAACGTATTATGCACTTTAAAACAGACAACATCCAACCATCTCCCCAAACCTAGAAACACAGCATATATACCAAATACTTAGGAATACTTGACAGGAGGCAGCATGCAATTGAAAATATTTTGAGAAATAATTTATAGACTGTGAAGATTCTCTCAAGCATAATTGGGAGTGAAGAGTATTGTAAAATTGCCATAATATGGTTTGGGTATTAAAACAGTTTTTTAGGTGTTATCTTAGAATGATGTATGTATTTTCAGATATATAAAGGTAGCAGAATATGGATGTGGGAAGAAGAAGACTACTTTAAAATCAGGCTTCCAAATGATCATTTTTTCTGGTAATCCATTATTAATGATGGATAAAATAAATTTCTGTTTTGTTTCCACAGGGAATTGTGGCATGCAAATGACCAGTGCTCGCCCCATCGTGCAGGAAACTAGTAACCTAACGGCCCACGCGCGACTGCAAATGACCAGTGCTTGCCCCATCGTGCAGGAAACCAGTGACCTAACGGCCCACACGCGACTGCACATTTGTTTACGTTGGACCTCATTCCTAAATGTCATGACTCCAGCCTGCCATTTACTTTACATGGCAGTTAGGAGAGGTGATTCATCTCCCTGCATGAACACATTTTTTATTTTAGCCATCAATAACCATGACAATGATAATATACTGTGAGACCAATAACGATGACGTTTGCTTCCAACTAGCTTAGTATAATTGAGAGTAAAAATGTAAAGATCAATACAACTGTGAACTCTTGCCTTGACTAAGCAACTGATAATATAGAAATGTTTAGAGTTATTTGGTTAAATTAGGGACAACTAAATTAATTATGAATGATACAGAGAAGAATTATTAATACCCAAATGGTTATTCAGTGTGTGTATATATTTATACATAATGCATATCTTTCTATAGGTATACACACATATATATTTACATACAGACATATAATGGAAGAAGAAAATCAAAGAATGTATAATAATCTACATGGGTCGAAACTTCCGGTAAAGAAGGCAGTAAAATGTCAGACGAGATAATCATCAACCACATGGTGCATCATCACACACTGGTGAATCATAAGAAATAACAGCTCATTGGTCAAACTTGCCATATCCTACTTATCATCAAACTTCTTGGTAGTGACCAGGAAGCCTCACTTCCTTCCATGAAGCTATAAAATGACTTCTGAAATTGAACTGATTAAAAATTTTAGGGCACACATCCTACTATCATAACCATAATGGATCCAACTTAGGAGAAAGTGAACTACAAATAATATATACTTCCAAAGGTATAAAATTAATTCTCTGTTAACAGTGGGAAATTATCCAGTTGCAGTCTATTAAATTCAACATAGATATACCTAAGTGACTAGATTAGTAGAAATAAAGGGAATTAGGGAGAATATTTAGAAATTTTATTAGCAATTTAAAAACAATAACATGGTGAGTGAAAAGTGTCATGTATTAAGATGAATAATTATGGCATATTTAATTGGCAAATTATTTTTAATCTTAGTTTTGGGATCCTTTTGTTTCCATCCAGTAATTAATTATAATAGGTTTCTAAGTGTACAGGTAGAGATTTTTGAGGGGCGGAAAGGGAGATCTTTTGTTGGTGGCTTTTGACTTTTGGTTTTACTGAATTATGCTCAGAAAATATTGATTATAGGTCTCTATGTTTTGGAATTTGTTAGTTTGTCTTGATTAGTTCATGAGTAGTTTGACTTTTTTTCATGGAATAAGAAAAAGACATATTCTCTGTAGGCATGATGATGTCTAAGAGTTTTAAGACCACAGACCCTAGAGCCAGACCAGCTGGGTTAGGTCTGGTTCTATGATTCTCTGTTTGGTAGCCCTGAACAAGCTACCTGTCCAATCAATGCCTCAGTTTCCTCATTGTTAGAAGACTATTATGAAGGACTGTATGAATTAATATGTCAAACTCTGGAATAACACCTAGCATATAGGAATCATGATATGATAGTTTATTGAATATCTATAATTTTTCTCATCTACTATATATCTATACACACATAAATCTGCTGACTATACTGTCTTATACAAATCCTTGCTTTATTGCACTCAACTTAATGACAGTGCTCAAAATTTTACACACCAAGTCGCCATTATCATTTGGTTTTATCCAACTGTACTTCTGGGACAGTTTGCATTACGCGTGCCACAGCTATGTTGCTTGGTACAGACATGTTTACAATTCTTCACCTTCTTGTGAATACAAAGTTTTCTACGTCCATAAATACCCCATTTGTTCTGTTTAATGATTATAACACTGAATTTCACTTCAGATGGTACTGATAAAGCACTCCCACTTCCTCTTTGTTTTACATTTACTAGGCTCATCTTATGATAATATTTTCAAACATCACAAAATCATTTTAGATATGCTCTTTACAAGCAGTTGGACTTGTCTTTCATTCCAACCCAGAAGTTTCTGGCTCTCCGTTGGAACATTAACACTACCATTTATTATCACATGACTGATTTGATCCCATTCCTTTCTTGAGTCAACTATTAGCTAATATTATACATTACTTGGTTTTCTCATTTGCCTCATTCTTTATTTTTCCAGGTTCATCAGCTTTCTTTTAATTCATTTTTTATTCTCTATCTACCTACCCCAAGAAATGAAAATTCTACAAGGCACCTTAATATGCAGTGGACTCTAGATAGAGTCCACTAAAAAGTCTAAGTAAACTGTATTGTGAATATTTAAAAGTTGCTGATAGAGTGAAAGTGAAGTCGCTCAGTCGTGTTCAACTCTTTGTGACCCCATGGACTGTAGCCCACCAGGCTCCTCCGTCCATGGGATTTTCCAGGCAAGAATACTGGAGGGGGGTGCCATTTCCTTCTCCAGGGGATCTTCCCGGCTCAGGGATCGAACCCAGGTCTCCCACATTGCAGGCAGATGCTTTAACCTCTGAGCCACCAGGGAGCTTTATATCAAAGAAAGAAAGTTAAACAATTGTTGCAAGCTTTGAGCTTTTTCTTTTCTTTAATGTGTTTCCTAAAATAGATATTTGGTAGAAAACATGTTTTTCTTTTCTTTTTTTTTTTTTTTCTTCTTCTTCTCCTCTAAGAGGTGGCTCAACTGTGTCTGACTCTTTGAGACCCCATGGACTATAGCACGCCAGGCCTCCCTGTCCATCACCAACTCCTGAAGTTTACTCAAACTCATGTCCATCGAGTCAGTGATGCTCTCCAACCATCTCATCCTTTGTCGTCCCCTTCTCCTCCCACCTTCAATCTTTCCCAGGATCAGAGTCTTTTCCAATGAGTCATTTCTACGCATCAGGTGGCCAAAGTATTGGAGCTTCAGCTTCAACATCAGTCCTTTCAATGAACAGTCAGGACTCATCTCCTTTAGGATGGACTGGCTGGATCTCCTGGCAGCCCAGGGGACTCTCAACACCACAGTTTGAAAGCATCAATTCTTCGGCTCTCAGCTTTCTTTATAGTCCAACTCTCACATCCATACATGACCACTGGAAAAACCATAGCCTTGACTAGACGGACCTTTGCTGGTAAAGTAATGTCTCTGCTTTTTAATATGTTGTCTAGGTTGGTCATAACTTTCCTTCCAAGGAGTAAGCGTCTTTGAATTGATAAAGAATCTGCCTGCCAGTTCAGGAGACACAGGAGATGTGCCAACTCAGGAGACGCAGGGAAGATCCCCTGCAGCAGGAAATGGCAGCTCAGTCCAGTGTTCTTGCCTGGAGCATTTCATGGAGAGGAGCCTGGAGGGCTACAGCCCACGGGGTCGCCAAGAGTTGGACACAGCCTAGCAACTGAGCTGAGCTGCGATTCGTCAGGCTCAGCCGTGTCCAACTCTTGGCGACCCTGTGGAGTCTAGCCTGCCAGGCTCCTCTGTCCACAGGGATTCTCCAGGCAAGAATAAAGGGGTGGGTAGCTGTTTCCTTCTCCAAGGGATCTTCCTGACCCAGGAATAGAACCAGGGTCTCCTGCATTGCAGGCAGATTCTTTACCAGCTGAGCTACCAGGGAAGAGCATAGCGACTGAGCACACATTCACAAAACAGGTATTTGCTGTCGTTGTCACTGTTTAAATTTACTTCTTTAAGAGCGAAATTCCAGAGAGGGGCGTTTTTTCACAAACCACTAACAGGAAGAAACAGAACTTTACATCCCTAAATGCAATCTTGCTGAGACCAGAGCTAGGTACTGGCTTTTAGTAACTTTTCTGACTAATGATAACATGAGGCAGGCTGGCTGTAATATATTTACAAGGCTGCACTTAGCTCAAAGTTGGGCATACAAACTTGTAGTGACTCTTATTTATTCATCTATTCTGTTCCTTTAGGTGCAATTATCCAGTAAACACACCATCTTAACAGAGCTTAAGAAGCTAATTAGTACAGGCCCTTTGGAAAAACTCACACATTTTGGTCCTTCCGGTGATTTTAGGAGGTTGCTACTCTACTAGAAGTTCCCAGGCTGAGGAATTGGAAATCTTTCCAAAAATTCATAAATGGCTCTGATTTGCGTTTTCTCTTCACATTATCTATGAACTGTGTGACCCCGTGGACTGGTCCATGAAATTCTCTAGGCCAGAATACTGGAGTGGGTAGCCATTCCCTTCTCCAGGGGATCTTCCTAACCCAGTGATTGAACCCAGGTCTGCATTGCAGGCGGATTCTTTACCACCTGAGCCACCAGGGAAGCCCAGATACATTTAAGAAGTTAAGTACTTCAGTGGATAGAGATTCTTGTTAAGCTGGGAAGGCTCCTGCCCCTGCCCAAAAGAGATACAAAAATACTTTAAAGTGTCCTCACACTTCTGGGTCTTCTGTTTTTTAATCCAATATAATGCCCCCAAGGAGCTCATTGGGAGGTAAATGAATGCAACAGATTCTCACTAGGCGTTTTTATTTAAGTCCATCTACTGTCAGTGCTGAAGAACACTCAAGAAGTGAGCTGGGGAGCAGCAGTGAAAGCAGTAGAGAGCTGTCAGCGGCGCAGTTTGTCACTGTTTCACCAAGAAAAGGCAGACTGTCACAATAAACAGCATTCATTCCTTTCCTATCTGTGGCTAAGGGCTGGCAAAGGGGAGGTGTCACTGGTCGTAATTGTAGAACACATAAATAATAATAGTAGCTTGCAAATCATAGATCAAAGCAAATAGAGGGAGTTGGCAGTGATGAAGGCAAGAAAATAGATGCTTCCAGCACCAGCTAATTTACTACTCTTTTAAAAAACTGTTTCTCCTTCCTCACAGTTAAAGTGGAATGATTTTGTTTGCCTCTTCAGCTTCAGGTTAAGAAAGATGGAACTTCTAAGTCATAGATCTTATGAATTAATTTAGGTATATAAGTATGTGGTGACTTTTTTTATTTCCTTCAAGAGGTAAATATTTTATACCAAGGGGGAAAGGAGGGATAAACTGGGAGATTGGGACTGACATATACATACTACTACATATAAGAGAGATAACTGTATAGCACAGAGAACTCTACCCAATATTCTGTAATGACCTGGGAGTGAAGTGTTAGCTGCTCAGTCGTGTCTGACTCTTCACTACCCCATGGTCTGTCCATGGGATTCTCCAGGCAAGAATACTGGAGTGGTTTCTGTTCCCTTCTCCAGGGATCTTCCCAACCCAGGGATTGAACCCCAGTATTCTGCATTGCAGGCAGATTATTTATCATCTGAGCTACCAGGGAAGCCCACTGGGTAAAGAATCTAAAAAACAGTGGAGATATATATATATATGTATAACTGATTCACTTTTCTACTCATCTGAAATGAACATGGCATTGTAAATCAACTAGATTCCCATAAAAAGTAATTTAAAATTCATAAATCTTAACTTTTACTAACTGGATGTACAAGGTAAACCTTCTGCTTAACTCTAAGCTTTCTTGTTCTGAGATCACTAGCTAGTAAAGTACACATGGAGTCTACTGAGGTTTCTCCGAGAGGAAAATTGATGTTAGAAACTAAGAATTCCTAGGTTATATCACACCTGGACCATCTGATCTCAGCAGAGGTAAGATGCCCAACACCTTGCAAATTGCAGACTCGGATGACACCTTTTCTATTGGACTCCCCCAAACATGAGAAATATGACAGGATGCAATGTTAAAATTGAGCTTGTGTGTTACAGACCCTATGGGCCACCTTCTCAGCCCTCCAACCTATGGAAACACAATGGGAGAATTCCCGGAGGATGATAGAGGCTGAGAACCTCTCCCCATGTTATTACAATGTGGAAAGGTTTCTCATTTACTGCTGGTGAAAAGTGTCTACTGTGGCTTCTAATAAAAACCTGTGAAGCCACATGGGTGTAAAGTAAAAATTTTTTTTTTCTTTCAGCTTTTCAAGAAACTGGTGACAATGCTAAGTTCACTGTTTCTGCTTCGGGTGTGAAGTATTTCACCCTATTTGTGATGGCGGGTTTATATCTGTGCTGTAACCTATTCTTCCAGTCATGTAATTGGAACTTGATTTCACACGTGGACGGGCCTTCCTCTTTTTGGATGGCGGACGACTGCACCAAACAGGAAACATGATGAACTCCATATGTGTAGCTAGTGTGTGAGTACGAGCGTTTCCACGTGGGTCAGCAAGGATGAGTGGTGCTTCCCCAAGGAGGGTAGGCTTTGTTATAATGCGGAGACTGACCATACCCAGAGCAGAGGAGCATAGCAGAGTCGGCAGTCCTGAGCATGAGAGGGGAAAGCCCCAGGCGGGAACTATAACCTGGAGTTTGCTGTGAAGACATCGTGGCCATCAGCATTTGAGTCGTCAGGTTGCAAACTTTGCTGGTTGTTATCCCCGACATTTGCTTCTGGACAGCAGTTTTGACAGTTGCACTGCTCACAGCAAACTGCCACCGTCGTTTGTTCTGCTTCAGTGCCACTCGACTGTCACAGCCTGTCATGAGGCAAGAAAGCTCCAGACCTAACCCCACCCGACAGGGTTTAATCATTCCTATTACTCCTGTTGCCTGCACAGGCCACCCTGAAACACCCAGCAGGCAATTTTACCCTTCCTACAGCACTTGCTTCTTAGGCTTTCATTATTATTTTTTTTTAAAAGAGTGATGAACTATATATATATATATATATATATATATATATATATATATATATATATATTCTTTTTTTTTTTTTTAATAAAATCAGAGAATTTTATCTATTTGCTAAAGAAGTAATCTTGAAATATATCATTTAGGAACCAAATCCAAATGAAACTGTCTTTCCCTCTCCCTCTTCAAACTGTAGCTGCTTTCCTCCTTATTTATGCTGCTGGAAAGAAGACAGGGAGGATGTCTTTTGTTTCACCAGGAGAACTAGGCAGAAGAAAACCAGTTATTTCTTTTTTTAAAAAAAAATGTTATTGTTGTATAGTTGCTTTCCAGTACTGTGTTAGTCTCTGCTGCAGCATGAGCAAAATGAATCAGCTGTATGTTTGTATGCATCCCTCCTTTTTGTGGATTTCCTTCTCACTTAAGTCACCACAGAGCGCTGAGCAGCGTTCCCTGTGCTGTTCTGTAGGTTCTCATTAGGCATCTATTTTATACACAGAAGAGTGTATATATTTCAATCCCCGTTTCCCGATTCAGCCCACCTTCCATCCTCCCCTTAGTGTCCACACTTTGTTCTCTTACATCTATCTCTATTTCTGCTTTGCAGATAGGTTCATCTGTACCATTTTTCTACATTCCACATATATGCATTAATATATGATGCCTGTTTTCCTCTTTCTGACTTATTTCACTCTTGACTAGAGAAAGCATATGGGGAAAGCTATTAGTTACTCCTTCCCCAACCTCTCCTTCGTTTGGGAGACCCTTACGCCCATCGACCCTTTTTTCCTGATCTAAGCTCCTCGCCTTGATCGGGGCCAACTCCTCTGGTATAGAAGTACTCGCTGAGGAGTAGCTAGATTTGGTGTATCATCATGTATTTCCCAAGAAAGGTCTCAACTGCAGCTGATGGGCTGATAAACACCAGAGATGACAACTGATCTGCTTTTCACTCAGTCAAGTAAGAGCTTGCACAATATTTCTCCACCACAAAGGAGAGAAATTCAGGCAGTCTTGCCAACACTACTAGCATCAGAGTCATCCATCAGACCTGGATTGACCACGTGCATTCAGATTCTGTAGTCTATCCTCACAACAGTCCTCATGGGACCAGTGGGGCAGGGGAGAACCTCACAAAGTTTAGGGTGACAGAGTTTTGGGTGTTGATGTCACTGGGCCGCAGATGCTGGAGTATCTCTTTTGGAATGCACGTTTGGGTTAAAAGTTGTTGGATTTTGGCCACATATGCTGATAATGATTGTAAATATTTGGTCTGATTTCTGAATGGCCACTTCAACTTTTTATGTTTAGATTCAAGCCATCTGGCATTGTCTATGTTCTCAATTTTTTTTTTTTTTAATTGGTTGACTCAGACTTCTTACTATTCAACAACATGATTGATGACCAGAACAATCTGAGTTCCTTTCCTAGAATCATATTATACTGGGAAAATTACTTCTTCATTTATATTTTATTGACTTTTTTACAGAACATGATAAAAAAGGAAAGAATCTCCATGAAACTAATATTTTCAAAAAATAAGAAAGGTCACAATAAAGCAAACTAATGAGCTGAATGCAAATAACTGCAAAGAACTGGGCATAAGATTAGGATGAACTGTTTTTTTCTCCCTTTTAATTAACATCAGAATAAAAAGCAAGGAACATAACCTGGTGTCTGGGATGTGGGGAAATGCCAAGGACATCGTCACCCTAATTTACTGGCACCTGAACAGTAGAATTTTCCAAACAACTGTCAGGGAGCTGCACCTGGAATCTGAGGCAGGAGAAACCAGGAAGCACACACTGGCAACCAGAGTATACTGAGGTTTCACCTGAGATTGCACTCGCTAAAATCTAACAAAATACACAACCTTGACAGTCCCTTTGGAGAAGTAACAAACACCAAGAGTACAGTAATCCTTTGGGCCATATACATGAACAAGTCAGTTTTCTGGGACTGTAAGTAAGATTAATGAAAAGCCTTACCTAATAATGGGAGAAACGTGTCAGCCCTGGATTGCTATGGGACAAGTAGAAATTCTTTACAATGATCCAATTATGAAACGCAATCTTGACTGTAATCATGTTTGCCTGCCATCCGTGGTCCTGAAGAATCTGGTCCTGCTTACCTTCCCATCTTTTACTTTACTTTAACCATCTCTCAATCACAAGCCTCATGTTCTACCCAGATTGAAGACGGGCTTAGTAATTATTAAACTCATTTGATAAATTCCCATGGTGATTCCTTTGTTAACCACTTCCTTTCAGAATGTCCTTCCTTTCTTTACTACTTGAAATATTATTCATCATCTTTTTTTTATTCATCATCTTTTGACAGTAGATTTCACAATCTTTCTTATCCATGAAATGTTCTTTCCTTTCTCTACCCAAATACATTCTCTCCTTACTGAAGCTTGTTATTTGTACTTTTCTTACAAAATTGGCTTACTTTGCATAAATCTTCTCTCTAGTGTATTATAAGCAAATTGAGAGCAAGACTACAATTTTTACATGTGTGTGCATGCTTATCTCAATACACATATATGCAAATTACTGAATCAACAGAACACATTACTTGCAAATGGTAGGCATTCAATAAAATAATAAAATGCTATCGCTTGTATTTTGTTAAAGTTAGCACAGAAAATTCAAGTTTGCTCTTGTCTAATATACTATTGTGATTGTTGGTCATTGGATTGAAGATTTGTGATCAGTAAACTGATTTACGGCTTTAAGGATAGCTTCAACATCTGCCACCATAACTACGTCTATAAAAGTGTTTTACAAGGAATATACTTGTCAATTTTATACGGCTGCTTCCTTTTCTCACATCGTTTCACTACATAAATGAATCAAGCCTCATTAAACCCCCAAATTCCATTAGCTGAAGAGCATTCCTGGGTGTTGCCTGCTGGCCAAGGAGCCCCAGGCCATTATTTTGATGAACACATAAGTAACACAAGCCACAGCAAGACAGTAGATGCTGGAGTGGCAACTGCTATGCCCAAAACAGATGTCCTTTTCATTACAGGGGAACAGAATGCAAAAGCAAGAAGTCAAGAGATACCTGGAGTAACAGGCAAATTTGACCTTGGAGTACAGAATGAAGCAGGGTAAAGGCTAATAGAGTTTTGCCAAGAGAATGCACTGGTCATGGCAAACACCCTGTTCCAAAAACACAAGAGAAGATCTACACATGGAAATCACAAGATGGTCAATACTGAAATCAGATTGATTATATTCCTTGCAGCCAAAGATAGACAAGCTCTATATAGTCAGCAAAAACAAGACCGGGAGCTGACTGTGGCTCAGATCATGAACTCCTCAATGCCAAACGCAGACTTAAATTGAACAATGTAGGGAAAACCACTAGACCATTCAGGTATGACCTAAATCAAATCCCTTACGGTGGATACAGAGGAAGTGAGAAATAGATTCAATGGATTAGATCTGATAGACAGTGCCTGAAGAACTATGGATAGAGGTTTGTAATATTGTACAGGAAGCAGGGATCAAGACCATCCCCAAGAAAAGGCAATGCAAAAAGGCAAAATGGTTGTCTGATGAGGCCTTAAAAATAGCTGTGAAAAGAAGAGAAGCAAAAGGCAAAGGAGAAAAGGAAAGATATACCCATTTGAATGCAGAGTTCCAATTGAATGCAGAGTTCCAAAGAATAGCCAGGAGAGATAAGAAAGCCTCCCCCAGTGATCAATGCAAAGAAATAGAGGAAAACAATAGAATAGGAAAGACTAGCGATCACAAGAAAATTAGAGATACCTAGGCAATATTTCATGCAAAGATGGGCATGATAAAGGACAGAAATGGTATGGACCTAACAAAAGCGGAAGACATTAAGAAGAGGTGGCAAGAATACACAAAAGAACTATACAAAAAAGATCTTCAGGACTCAGATAATCACAATGGTGTGATCACTCACCTAGAGCCAGACATCCTGGAATGCGAAGTCAAGTGGACCTTAGGAAGCATCACTATGAACAAAGCTAGTGGAGGTGATGGAATTCCAGTTGAGCTATTTCAAATCCTGAACGATGATGCTGTGAAAGTGCTGCACTCAATATGCCAGCAAATTTGGAAAACTCAGCAGTGGCCACAGGACTGGAAAAGGTCAGTTTTCATTCCAATCCCAATGAAAGGCAATGCCAAAGAACGCTCAAACTACTGCACAATTGCACTCATTTCACATGCTAGCAAAGTAATGCTCAAAACTCTCTCAGACAGGCTTCAACATGAACCATGAATTTCCAGATGTTCAAGCTGGATTTAGAAAAGGCAGAGGAGCCAGAGATCAAATTGCCAACACCTGATGGATCATCGAAAAAGAAAGAGAATTCCAGAAAAACATCTACTTCTGCTTTATTGACTATACCAAAGCTGCTGACTATGTGGATCACAATAAACTCTGGAAAATTCTGAAAGAGATGAGAATACCAGACCACCTGACACACCTCCTGAGAAATTGGTATGCAGGTCAGGAAGCAACGGTTAGAACTGAACATGAACAACACACTGGTTTCAAATCGGAAAAGGAGTACGTCAAGGCTGTATATTATCACCCTGCTTATTTAACTTATATGCAGAGTACATCATGAGAAACGCCAGACTGATAGAAGCACAAGCTAGAATGAAGATTGCTGGGAGAAATATCAACAACCTTAGATATGCAGATGACACCCCCATTATGTCAGAAAGCGAAGAACTAAAGAGCCTCTTGATGAAAATCAAAGAGGACAGTGAAAATGTTGGTTTAAAACTCAACATTCAGAAAACTAAGATCATGGCATCTGGTCACATCACTTCACGGGAAATAGATGGGGAAGCAATGGAAACAGTGACAGACTTTATTTCTGGGGGCTCTAAAATCACTGCAGATGGTGACTGCAGCCATGAAATTAAAAGATGCTTGCTCCTTGGAAGAAAAGTTATAACCAATCTAGACAGCATATTAAAAAACAGAGACATAACTTTGCCAACACAGAGCTGTCTAGACAAGGCTATTGTTTTTCTAGTAGTCATGTATGGATGTGAGAGTTGGACTATAAAGAAAGCTGAGTGACAAAGAATTGATGCTTTTGAACTGTGGTGTTGGAGAAGACTCTTGAGAGTCCCTTGGACTGCAAGGAGATCAAACCAGTCCATCCTAAAGGAAATCAGTCCTGAATATTCATTGGAAGGACTGATGCTGAAGCTGAAACTCCAATACTTTGGCCACCTGATGCAAAGATGTGACTCACTGGAAAAGACCCTGATGCTCGGAAAGATTGAAGGCTGGAGGAGAAGGGGATGACAGAGGATGAAATGGTTGGATGGCCTCACCGACTCAATGGACATGAGTTTGAGTAAGTTCCCGGAGTTGGCGATGGACAGGGAGGCCTGGTGTGCTGCAGTCCATGGGGTCACAGAGTCTGACAGGATTGAGCAACTGATCTGGACAAACAGATAGGTAACACCGCACCCCCTTGGTACCTCGTGATGGTATGACAGGCAAGTGTATTTCTAAATCTCTCAGCCCTCTGCCTGTTCAAGGTCAAAACCAAAACTCCATGAAAATAATAACTAGTGCCTAAAATGTTGCTTTCTGGGACATACCATTGTGGAATATGCTACTTATAGCATGACCCACAGCATCATTTCAACAGAGTCTGTTTGCTGCCGATTGCAAAGGAAGTCAGCCTGAGTCATCTACAAGTGTTCTGCAGGTAAGAAAGTGGCTTCCACCCAAGCCCCAACCTGTACAAATACTTTTGTATATGAACTCAGGATAAATCCATCTTTTTTCTCATTTTTGTAAAACAACTGTGGTATTATCCAAAAATGGCTGACTGTTAACTAGACAACTAGCCAGATCTATAACGCTCCATGTGGGCTCTGTCTGTTGCCTCTCCATCTGTCCAGGCTGCTGCCTGCTTGTTTTGAATGATGGAGAGTTGGGAGGGGGATCCAAGAGAGAAGGAGTCAATGGCAGAGGTTGCCTCTGCTCTCACTTTCATGGGGGAGATATTATTCTCTTTTATGCTTTGACAGTGGCCTCTTATATAGGATTCCAATCACTCCTCGCTTTTTTTTTTTATAAATTTATTCATTTTAATCGGAGGATAATTACTTTACAATATTGTAGTGGTTTTGCCATACATTGCCATGAATCAGCCACGTGTGTACATGTGTTCCCCATCCTGAACCCCCCTCCCTCCTCCGTCCCCATCCCATCCCTCAGGGTCATCCCAGTGCACCAGCCCTGAGCACCCTGGCTCATGCATCGAACCTGGACTGGCGATCTATTTCACATGTGCTAATATACATGTTTCAATGCCATTTCCCAAATCATCCCACCCTCGCCCTCTCCCACAGAGTCCAAAAGGCTGTTCTATATGTCTGTGTCTCTTTTGCTGTCTCACATATACACTCCTCACTTTCAAAGGATCCCTGTGTGAAGAACACCCAACCTAGGAGTTTGCAGAGGGCCAGGTGCACATGCTTACCTTCAAGTGTCCCAACGCTAGTTGTACACAGATATATTTTAGTTTTTTTCTGTCCTTTGTGTCTTATTTTTTTACACTTCAAAACTTGGGATTCTTATTTCCTTTCAACAGATAGTGTAACATTATTAAGCAGAAAAATGCACTTACACATGAATTGGATCACATACTTCCGCATCAGATGTTAGCTTTCGGCTCTGAACTCTCAATCTCCATCATGTGAGTGGCAGCAGGTAAAGGTTTTAAACTCTTTCCAGCAGATGGAATGAGTCTTGACAGTTATTAAATTACCACTGAGCTATTTTTAGTTTCTTATTTTTTTAGTATTCTTTTTTTTAACTTGGTTATATATTGCATGTGATGATTTTTAAAAGATGCGATTTTTTTTTTTCCTATTTTGGAAGCAAAAACAGAAATTTCTAGCAACTGTTGACTTTATTTTTTCATAATTTTACTCTCTGTTCTAGGCTGTCTATACAGCAGGGGTTTGAGAAGATAAAACTGGGGTGTGTTGCTCATAATTCACACTCGAAAAAAATTAAACGATGTCATTGTAGTGTGAGATAATAAGTATTATTTTCTGTACTTTGGTCTTGATTGGTACCTACATTCTACTTTAAATCCAAATGTAGTAACAAGGAATTCAACAACTTGTATGATGAATGACCTTGTCAGAAATGAGGACTTGTGTCTGCTGAGCTGCTACAATGGAGTGAATTATAGTTGGGTACAGCCTGAGATTGGAAATATCCAAACAAATTGCCTAAATAGGAAAGAAATTAGGAATATGTGTCCAGGCTGCTGCTTTTAAGCCAAAGACTTTAAAAACAGCAACTTTGGTGAAACAAATTGAAACAAAAGGCAGGAAAATCATGTTTGGAATGATACAGGAGTCCAGTTGATGGATTAAAAAAAACACATAGACACACCTAAGCAGATACACTAACACTTGAACATGAATGTTATGGTGCTGACTTTGGGTCTTCTTTTCTATCTGACCTTTATTCACAGGTCAACATTTTGTATTTTTTTATCCCAAATGATCATGACAGTAGTACTGAATCAAAACTCTCAACCCCACTGCAGCATACAGTGTGTGACTCTAATTAAGCTAATGGAAGGAAACCAATCTTGGGTGAAGGAAAAAGTAGGATCATGCTTCACGGCTATGATCACAGGGTCCTTTCTGTAGACTTGACTGTCAGTCTTTGGTGTGACGAGGCTGGGGCTCATGGTTGTTACTTAGCCAGGGCTTATTTCTGCTGCTTTGCTTTTGAATATGTGAAATGGATTCTGGAGCAGAATGGAAGGTCATAACAATATATAAGGAGAGAGTTCTAAGAATGGAAAGTGGAAGAAACTTAACAGTCCTGGATCACAGACTGGGAAAATGTCAGATTTTTTAAGAAGAGCTTTGTGATGACTGAATTCCATATTTAAAAAAATTTTCTGACTCTTAAGTTCTGCAGAAGACACTATGATTCACTGAAAATAACTTTTTTTCAAATCATGGTCTTGTGTTAGAAGATTGGACCTGCCTCTTAATTACTGAAGATCTCTATAAACCTGTATTTCTTAATCCAGAAATTAGTACCAATCCTTCAGAGTTATTGTTAATATTGATAGAATTATGCTGAATACTTAGTATCAATCTTTCCATAAAATTCATGCTAATAATTTATCCTAATAAACATAAGCCTATAAAAAGTGATTTTTATCTCTCTATTGAGTGATATGACCAATTAACAATTAGGCATGGTTGGGCTTCCCAGGTGACACTAGTGGTAAGGAGCCTGCCTGCGAATGTTGGAGACGTAAGAGATGCTGATTCAACCCCTGGATCAGGATGATCCCTTGAAAGAGAAAATGGCAGCCCACTCCAGTATTCTTGCCTGGAGAATCCCAGAGACAGAGGAGCCTGCTGGACAGGCCATAGGGTTGCAAAGAGTCAGTCACAACTGAAGTGACTTAGCATGTGTGCACATAGACCCAACCAACAACCAACCTGTGAAAAGATTTCTTTTACAACTTTCTACATTCTAAAATATCTTAAAGTAATTATGTCTCTGTAGAAGTTAATAGGACCTAAATCAAGGACACACTAGTATAAAAATTAAAACAAAATAACTGGTAATGCTTTTATAAAAATGCATGGGTGTTTTTTATTTAGCCTTGTTACATACTGACCTTGTTCCAGGCCAACAGCATAATTTTATATCATGGTTTTCTAAGGATAATTCTACAAGTTTCTGTTAAACTTTCTAAAAAGTACCTGTTATGTGAGTTGTTCAAAACTGACACAATAAATCATGGAGAAGTCAAAGAGAGTTATAGTCTCCCACTCCCTGAGAATTTTGGAGTAAAATCCTACTGAACTATAAGTTTGGAAAAGGATCTACTGGGAGCCACTGAGTAGAAAAGTCAACCATGCCTAATTCAGTGAAACAGAAACAAGTAAAAAGTGCTAAAAATGGTTTTATTTAGTTGTTGTGGTAGACCCATGGATCTAATACAACTTATAGAATGGGTAAATCCATTAAGTATTAAAAATAAATTTTCTTTGGTTTTCCCACCTTTTTCATCATTTAAGACACATATTAGCCACCAAATAAGACATGATTCATTCTTGCATAAAGAACTCATCATTCTCCCTTTTCTCTGAGTTCTTCTAACCTCTGACCATGACATTTGTGTGTTTGCAAATGACCTTTCAGTAGCTAAGGACTGTCATAGCAACACCTAGCTCAAGTTTCAGGGCTGGAAACTTTCTCATATGCATAAAACCATTTTTTTTTCTTTTATCTCATTTCATCCCTGTTTTCTGTTATGAATGAGAGCAAATCTACAGCCTAAATCTATCACTTCAGCAAAGAGACCAACTGATGGATTAATACCTGATAACTGGGTTCTGTGTCACTGACTTGCTGCTGCTAAGTCACTTCAGTCGTGTCTGACCCTGTGCGACCCCATAGATGGCAGCCCACCAGGCTCCCCCGTCCCTGAGATTCTCCAGGCAAGAACACTGGAGTGGGTTGCCATTTCCTTCTCCAATGCATGAAAGGGACAAGGGAAAGTGAAATCGCTCAGTCGTGTCCAACTCTTCACGACCCCATGGACTGCAGCCTACCAGGCTCCTCTGTCCATGGGATTTTCCAGGCAAGAGTACTGGAGTGGGCTGCCATTGCCTTCTCCACACTGACTCGGGAGAGGTTTAATTTTAATAAGGGAATATTCAAGACTAAGCACTAATCCAGAATTGTAAATAATTAATGGTCTTATCATAAGACATTGAGACACATTTTGGGCAGGTGGGTGTTTCTATAAATCCTTTAAATATATTTTATACTTGATCTGTTGTGTTAAGTTTTCTTTGGTTCCCCCACTTCTAGAAAGAGGTCAACTTTGGTGACAAAATGTATTACTTTAAAGGAGACCCTGAGACAAAACTAATGGTCCCAGGTTGTAATGTATAACTTTTATCTTATGATATTCACAAAAAAAGTCAAACTTGTTAATACATTGCTATCTTAAAAGTATACAATCTTGGCAATGAAAGCAAAAAACTATAATAACTTTAAAAAGAAATCATCTTTTGAAACACTGCTAGTCAGAGTGCTCTGCAGATAAAAAGCAAGTAGACTTTCTCTTTATTACAATCACATACTCACCCTCAAACATTTTTCTCTTGAATGGACAAAAATGAATTTTCCTTTTTTTTTAAAAGCAGTATTTCAAACAATGTGTTTTATTGTGATAAGAGATCTGTTTTAATGTCTTTACAAAAGGACTTTCAAAATGGTATGTTATGGGGGGAAAGTTTTAGGATTACAAATCCCACTGATTTGAAAAGGACCCAAAATTCTGTAAAATTGTTCCACTCTTTGCCAAGTTCTTTCAGGAAGATACATGTTTTTCTGGAGGGTTTCTGTTAAGAGTTATTTGTTAGCTAGCATTGCTTTGTGAAGGAAAAATAAAGCCTAAAAGGACTCCTCTTAAAATTTCTCAAAATTTAGCTCTGACCACTTTTCCCTAATCATAGGGAGAAAAGTCAATGTATCATCTTCCCAGGAATCTCCTATATAAAAATACTGGTTAGACAGTAATCAACTATGAAGCTAACTTTGCTGTCTTTTCCTGCTATATTTTTACCCCCAAATAAATGCTTTCCTTTAGGCTTTTGATCTTTCAGCATTGTAGTTGAGGTCCTCTAACATAGAATTTAAGAAATATATCCAACCTACACTTCTCATTTTGCCAAGTCATTTGAAAAATATTTTAGAATATATTCTACAATGTTCTAGGTTTAAATTACTGTGTAATAATTTATGCACGGTGTATGCAGTGACACCTGGCCCTCAGCCTTTTGTCTAACAATACAGTAGACAAGAATTATTACTCCATAATTCACACCCTGTCATGTCTTATTGCTTAATTAAAGCACAACCTTCCTCTACATGACAAGCAATTGGACTGTTAACATTATAGATGATTATCCAACCTAGCATATTTTATTTTTACAACTTACTCATTTTATGAAATGAGGATGCTCACTTTAGGTACACCTACCTCTGAAAATATGAAAAATCTGTTTCTTTACTTACCTTTTGGCTCTTGTACAAATTGCCACTCACAAAAACATAGGCAAAATATCAGATGTTTTGAATTAGCAATTTAAATACTGAAATAGTCCAATATCTATCAAGCAAATTAATGAGTGAATTTGATGGCTTCTGAGTATAATAGTTTCTTTTCTCTGTTCTATTTTTTTGTTTGTCCCCTTTTTGGCCACCCCTCACAGCATGAGAAATCTTAGTTCCCTGACCAGGGATCAAACTTGTACCACAGAACCCTAAACATTGGACTGCCAGAGAATTCCCTGTTATTCTATTATTGATCAAGAAAACAAAAGGTATGATGCATATGTGCATGTACTTATAAAAGAAATAATGTGTCGGGCCTATATAAGAAAATGTAAAACTCTACTGAAGACCTCAGAAGAGAGTAAGCAAATGATAAAGCCTAGTAAGCATGTGAATAAAAATATTGCACAGTATAAAGGAATGAATTTTCCTGAAATCTATGAAACTGACAGTAACTCAGCAAAAACTTAAAAGTCAACTGGAATTTTTTTAACATGATAAAGTGATAATAAAGCTTTTAGGTTGATGACTAAATATTCACAAATTGCTAGAAGAATCCTCAGGAAGGAGCAATGAACATCACCTGGTGGTATCATATATCATATTGCAATATATATCCCAAGTGCTACTATAATTAAAAGAGCTTGGTACTGGAGAAGATATGATAAGCAAGATCAATGCAAATCTGTAAACAAACATAAATGCATGAACTCATCCGGCCTCCTGAGTTTCTTCATATTCCCCTGGCAAAATTCTAACCACAGTTACACCAACACTGCCTACTCTATACAGGTACTTGTACAACTGAATATGGTAAACAAAAACATGCAACCCTTCACACTGGTCTTACCCTAAATTCCTGACCACTAACCTCCTGGCAGCATTCACGCTTTGTGGTTCTTGTGTTATTTTCACACTCTATTCACACTCTAGTCCGTCACAATTTCACACACTCTCCTGTATCTTCAGACCTTCACTATACTCAGTGTCAGCTGATGACCTTGCTTCTGCATTAAAATGAAATAGAGCAGCTAGAAGAAATCTTCCACAGCTCTCACCTCATCTTCCCAGTTTTCTGCATTTGCACTTGTTGATGTCAGCTTCTCTCCTGGCTCCTCCCTTCCCGTTTGCATGAAGCCTGATATTTTCTCACCTATGTATAGAGGACTCCAGCATGTCTTTCTTGCATCAGTTTCCCCCATCGATTGAGTCATTCTTAATAACTATAAACTGTTAGTGCTTTTATCTCAAATGAAACAAGACCTTCTTCCTCCTTATAACTAAATGCATTCACGCTCAGTTGCTCAGTTGTGTCTGACTCTTTGCGACTACATGGGCTATAGCTGGCCAGGCTCCTCTGTCCACGAGATTCTCCAGACAAGAATACTAGAATCGGTTGCTATTTCCTCTTCCAGGGGATCTTCCTGACCCAGGAACTGAACCTGTGGCTCCTGCACTGGCAGGCAGATTCTGTATCTCTAAGCCACCTGGGAAGCCCCCTTGGACAGCAAAACCTCTAATTATGGCTACCATCTAATTTTTTGTTGTTGTTGTTTCTATTTTACAGCAAGATTCCTTCAAAGATGGTCTGTGTAGATTACTTCCACCTTTTCTCTTCTCATCCCTCTTGAGCCAACATGAATTAGATTTTATTTTTCCCCCATACCACCAAAGACCTAACATTGCTAAGCCCATCCAATCTTCAGGTTCCTATATATAAGGACAGCGTTTTACAAAAGGCTCCCATGTGTTTTCCAGGAAACCACTCTTTTCCAGTCTCCCCCCTCTTCAGAATCCCGACTACTTGACGTTGGGGTGATTATGCTTGTACCCTGGGTCCTCTTTTTTTCTCTCTACCCACAATTGCTCCTGGGTGATTTCACCCAGTTACATGACTTCAAATATCATTTATATGCTGAGAATTTCTATCTTGAAGCAAGACCTAAACTACAGACCTAAACTACATGTATTATGCCAGGTAGCTGACATTTCCAATTGGACATTTAAGAGGTATATCCAATTTGATGTGTCCAAAACAGAACCTTACCAACTTCCCCAATCTTAATAAATGGCAAGTCCATCCTTCTGGTTTGGAGTCATCTATGGCTGACTCTTGTTGACACCACATCACAGACCCTATCCATCTCAGACCTCAGGAAAATTCTGTCAAGTGCCACCTCCAGAATATAGATGGAATGTAAAACCACACGTTGCCCCTGCGTCCTCCACCATCCTGGTCCAAACTGCCAGCATCTCTCATCTGGATTACTATAGTTGTCTCATAACCACTGTCCCTGCTTCTGCCCTTTCTTTTATTGAGTCTCTTTTCAACAGAGCAACCAGGGATGTCCTTTCAAAACATACATCAGGATCACCTTATTTCTCTGCTCAAAATCATCCAATATTCCACTTCCAGAAAAACAAAATCACTTAGAAGCTTCCCATGTTACGTGGATTAAAGGTAAAATCTATTAGTGATCTCCAGCTCCGTGATTCTCTGGCGCTCTTCCACTCTAGCCTACGCTCCTGCCCACTCCACTCTTTTAGTTCCTTTTGCTACTTTACTCCACCAGGTGAATCTTTCATCAGGGCCTTGGCCTGTGCTATTCTTTCTACTTGGAGCTTTATACAGGCTACTCATATGGATACTTCTCTGCTCCTTCAAGTCTTTACTTAAATATCACTTTCTCAATAACACTTTCAAATAATCCTTCCTGGTATTTTTTCATAGCATTTACTTCCCTTTCTTTCTCCTCTCTCTCCCTCACATACACAGTCACTTACACTTTTATTCTGTTTTTTATCGTCTGTTTCTCCCCACAAGAATATAAGCCCCATGAGACCTAGAATTTTTAAAAAATCTGTTTCACTTACTGTTACAACCCTAGCACCAAAAACAGTGCTTGATATATAAGCAACACTGAATAACTGCTTGAGTGACTGAATAAATGATAGGTAGATATTTAAATGAATATTAATTTCTATAGAAGAAAAATTATAACTAGTAATTATTTCAGAGAGTACTTTTTTAAATGTCTTTTTTCCTAACCATGTACATTGTTAGTTTTTGCTATTTAAAATTATAACAAAATGATATTAGCATGAATATTACAGGATGTTATATGGCATTTCTTTTTTTTTTTTCAACATTTCTGTTTTATTAAAAAAAAAAAAAGGTAAGAAATGTTATCAACAAATCTTCAAGATCAATCATTAAAATTGTTCCTAGAGTTCTAAGCAAGAAGTTAACCCAGATATAAAACAGTAGGAGAATAATGCACAGTTAAGTGAACAATCCCGCATCTAAAGAGTTATATAAACTCTAAATGAAGAAATAGTATAGGAAGTCTATTAAGTGACTGAAGCAATAATTGTATGTTTCAAAGACTGGAGAAGAGTTTTCTGAGGTTCTTTGTACATTGTGATGGTAGAGGATGACCAGCATGTCTTTTGCCATGTTCATTCATGTATTGGCTAATAACAGGACTGTGATGAAATGTAGTAATTGGAAACTTGGAACTGATGGTCCATGTTCAGAAACAGAATAGAGTAAGAGCTGATTTTATTAGCTGCAGTGATGGGCTATTATATTAATGGTTCCATTCCAGGCAGGGTGGCCCTGGACACCTCAGTGCTGACTGTGCTCCCTCTCATAATGACTTATGATTTTCTGTCAGGCATCAGCACTTTGATTACCCAACACAGATGAAGACAAAAGCTGATACTAATTCAGAGACCTCTGCACAACTTAAATCCAAAGGCAGGGTCCATGTAGTGCAATGAAAGGATGTTCAGTTGTCTGTTAACTGCATTAAAAAAGTATGTGAATTCAAGTAGAATTTTCTGCCAACTGATAAGCATACTGGTTACTTTTTCTACTAATAAATATTTCTACAGATATAAGACTAATGAAGCACATAGTAATACCACCTTTTCATATTTATTAAAGATATAAATTCTCAAGAGAGATGAAGAGATTTAGGTCATTCCATGTATAATTTCACACAAAGTCACTTCAAGTACCAGACGTTGCTCAGTACATAATAGGTAATGAAGGAATGTGGTCTGATCACATAACAACAGAAAATCAACATAAACACTTAGGTTATCTGAAGGCATGCTTTCTGATCCTTCCACCTACATAATTTTTTGTCAAATAGAAAATGCTTTCTTTTGTAGATTTCCATGGCCTTGATACATTGTAGTCTGGTCCTGCTAGCCATCCAATCATAAAAGGATCTAAGTAAAGAAGTTGTTCCATTTTTATTCCATTTCAGTCCTAGCGAGATAGTCTTGATGTTAAAAGCATTTTATATTTTTTTACAAGATTATCAGCTCAGGATTTTGTGATCTCTCTCAATTTTTCTCCACTTCAGGTTTTCTCACAGGTAATAATAAAGCCATTTTGATAGAAATGTAGCCATCTTATGATTTTCTTTTTAAGTGGGGTGCCACATTTTTCACAATTTGAAACAGTAGGCACAGCAAAAGTGCACTGGAGTGGAAAGAGAGAAAGTGTGGGAGCAACATGTTCACCTAAAGTTTCAGGAATCCAAAGTCTTAAAAATATTTTTGATTTTTGCTGCTAGGACAGAGTAGTTCCCCAAATTCTACTGAACCTAGCCCTGTTTCTACCATTTTCGTCTCTACTTTGGCCAGTACTGAGTTTTTGGACTGTTTGGGTTCAGTATTCTACTCACTGTTTCTAAAACTTAACTGCAGTGCTCCTATCGTGTGGTACTTTTTTCCTTTTGTTCTCACTATTTCCTTTTCCACCTCTATTCATTTTGATGTAACACCATTAAGCTTAATCACTTCTTAGTCTAGTTTTCTTTGTGGTCTCCATTCCTTTACTTTTGCCTTGTAAAATTTTACATAGTAAAACTCAAACCCTATTTGTATCTTATCTGAATAATACATATATTTTAGTGATACATTGTAAATAATTTAATATCCTGTATTATTCATATTTCCTCCACAATAGTTGAAAGTGTATTTTTCCCCCATAATTTTTAAGACAGTAAAAAACTTGTTAATAAAACTATCAGATATAATTGAAGACATCTAATATGGTACAACTGTCTTCAATTTTAGCAAATAGCCCTGTCCCTGAATTTTATTTTAGAACATTAAACTATCTAGATTATACTGAATAGTTTATTAGAGTCTGTGAAAGTTAGAGGTTCAGAATACTTCTACCTTTCTTTCTGAGTGAAATAAGCATAAAATAAATATTTCAGTATGGGTCTTTGGTGAGGCTGGGGGTTAGGTGTGTTTTCAATTAGGCATATTTCTGAAAATCAAACTCAAGGACTACAATTGGATTTGATTTCAAACAATCCCTCCATAGCATATGTGCTCGTTGCTATGCAACACAATTTAATATCAACAAATGATGCCAAATGATTTTTGCATACTATAATGGGCTTGTAAGTTTTGCTGCTTGAAAATTGCGAAGAGAAGGTGGTTGTTTAAATTTCAATGGCTATGTTAAAATGCTTATTTTTATAATTAAAAAAAAAAAAAAACTTCAACACAAAATCTGCATCTTAAAGCTGAAGAAAAGATCTGCCTTCTGCAATAGTAAATGTGCAACAGTCTGGAAAGTTTCTCTTTCACCCTTTGGGAAAACAAAGAACATATTTCAATAACTTTCTTTGCTGGTCTACTCACCTAGCTTCTCTGATGAGTTGGCTGTAGGAAGCCTGGGTAGAGGCAGGGCTCAATTACTGTAATTTATGTATCCTTGGACGTCAATCATTCCTGTTGAGAGGTGGGACTCGTAAGCTCTCAGTGCATTAATTAAGAGCTTATCTCAGCAGAGCCATCTTTCTACCTAAGGACCAAAAAGGAAGTTTTAATTAGATTTTTAAAAGCAAGTATGTCATCGATGAAAGCAAGTATAGTTCTTTAGTAAGTCTGTGAGGCCACAACTGGAAGAGAAGATTGCAAACAATACAAAGGGCACCGTTTTCAATCATCTTTGATGTTATAAGTAAACGGGGAGTGTCAATCTCCAGCATTGGTTTCAGCCCTTGGACAGTCACCTCATGGAAATAACTGAAGTTTTGACTATGTTGTTTCATTGCCAACATAATTATTGGACCCTTGTCTAATTATTGATGCAGAGCTAATGCTGATCAAGTGCAATTACAACGTTGAGGACAGACAGTATTATTCTCTGATGGCTGACTTTTTGTTCCAGGCTAGTTTCTGACTGAATATGCAATGGGCAATGCAATGCAAGCTCAGCAAAAGGGAGTGGGGGAACTTGCACAACACATCAATTTCATTGGTTCAGTGATGGAGTGAGTGTACCATTGCTGGCTAGCCTGAGAATACGGGGACTCGAGAGAGGTAAGAACTTAGCGAGGCTCACTGGTGTCAGCTGCTTGAGAGGCAGTTCTCTTGGAATGGCTGGTGTGAGGCCATCAAACACACTTCTCAGGGCTCACTTGGGAAATAACAGATACATTATTGATTAAAATATTTATAAATTAAGGGAGGGAAACAAATTTTAAAAGCCCATTCAGATTCTAGAAGGGAAATATATCTACAATAGCTATTAGCTCCTCCCCCTCCATAATTAAAGGTGGGAGGGGTTGGATGCATGGTTAGGAGAACAAACACAAATGTGTCTGCCTACATTAAGGGAAAAGCAAATTGTGAAAGCAAAAAAATAAAAGAAAAAATAGTGAACAATAGAAACATTGCAGTAAACCAAGAAATAATGAATAAAGGACCAAACTTAAACTTTATGAAAAATCAGCATCAGAAACAGTAGAGATTGTTTTCAGAAAAGTTATAGACAAGGGAGACACATAAACCCAAGCATAATGAGCACAAAATGAATGATATCATGATTACAGGGGTGATTCTAACAGGCAGGACGTGTACCATGGACAGATGCTTTAGACAACCAGGAGAGCCAAGCTCAACAGCTCAATATAAAACTTGTGTTCCAGTGTTCCTCATTGCTATGATGTTTCATTTTGTTTTTCAAAGGGAAGCTGTTTAGGAAATTCAGTTACTGTACAGGCTGTACATTTACCCCCTAACTAGCATACTTGACATGCACTAAATAACAGCCACAAACATGACAAAAGAAACTATAGTTTTTACAGGTATATGGTTTGTGCAGTATGTTTCTAAATGATAGTGTACGATGAGAACATTACTATGCAGACAATTTGTCAGAAGAATAAAGTTGGAAGATTGTAACCCATCATTTATGTTAATGTTCATAAAGATATTTTATAATCCTTTCTCCACTCTTTCCTCTCACATATTTTCCCAGCTATTTGGCCTCATTTATTGTGCTGTATAATGTTTATAGCACAATGCATACAGTACTACTCCCCAGATACAAACTGGCAGTAGCGCTGGTTACACCAATCTTGTGTATCTGATAAATTTATGTAATACAGACATCTTGCATTTGAATACACTTTTTGTCCTTCAATGCATCTTTTTATATGAATTAAAGTCAGGATGGGACTTCCCAGGTTGGCTCAGTGATAAAGAGTCTGCCTGTTAATGCAGGAGACTCTGGTTCGGTCCCTGGGTTGTGAGGATTCCCTGAAAAAGGAAATGGCACCCCACTCTAGTATTCTTGCCTGGGAAATCCCATGGACAGAAGAGCCTGGCAGATTACAGTCCATGGGGTCATAAAGAGTCAGACGTGACTTAGCAACTGAGCACATATGCACAAGCCAGGGTATATTATAAAATCAAATGACCTCTTGGGCATCCTGCACTTAAGGATAGCTAAATGGTGATATTCATACATACGATTTTCTGTTCTGTGATTGTGTGAGATCTGTTTACCCCAGGAATCTCTGTTTTCCAAACAATGTTTAAAATTTGTTTATGATAGACTGAGGGCAGAGCATGGTAAAAAAACAACCCTGAATATTTAGTGCAGTTGTTTTCCAAGGAGGAAAACATTGTGGTGTGCTTTTCCATGGGTTGTCAGCTATTTTTTTTTTTCCCTGAAGAAGTTTGAGGATCTGAAGCCTGTCAAAGGCTACTGTTAAACATTTCCTGTCAATTCCTTTTGGCCATGTTTTTAAATTAAGAACATGAAAGAAGGTATAGCTTTCAAACCAGGCAGTAAACTTGGGGGCTGTTAGCCAAAGGTATGATTTTTTTTTTTTTTTTTTTCACTGCTTAATTCATAGAGAACCCAGTTTTAGGATTCAGGGGGTAAAAGTAAGTCTTTTCCTGAATGAACATTTCTTTGTTATTTTTATACAACATCTTCTCCACTTAATAGGACCTTTTGAATTTGCTAAAGCAGAAGGCCAGTTCTAATTACAACTGGAGCAATGTATCCATACATTGGGATTTCCTCTGTTGTGAGATCCATGGAATCCCAAGGGAGAAACCTTTGTATCTGGAGAATGGCAACTCGTGGGAGACCAGGGTTCATTTTCTGCCCTGCCCCTACTATAGGAAATACCATCATTTCTAAAAGATTCTCAGTGTATGATGCTACCAAACCCCTACCTTAACCTACAACTCTCACCCCTCAGAAAATGATTCTCTGTTACCAGGTACGTGCTTCTACTCTTTTCCCTTTCAGCAGCCATGATAACGGCTGTGGGGTAAGAAAGTCCATGACCTTGTTCCTTCTCCTAAGGTTTTGGTGAGCCTCCCCTAGTTCCTGGCAACCTGGCAGGGGTCACCGATATGTGTCAATTGATGAACTGGGGACTGAAAAAAAAGGGAGTATTGGAAGTGACATCATGAAGTCTCGATCTGTTTTAAGTTTTCATTTATTCACTATTTAAGGGTAGCATAGTTGTGGTTGTTAGTATTGTTTTTTAAATGTTATTTAAGTGTCTATACTCACATGAAGATATGTGGCTGGGGAAACAAAGACTTAGAATGCATTTACTCAGAGCAGTTTTTACCAAGTGGACCAGTAAATTCTTTTGAACGTTTAGCTAATTCTTTCAGTGAAATCAGTCAAACTAGCATATATTAATTCACCACATTTTCTATACTCATGGGACTTGTATCCAAAGGCAAACTATAATGAAGCTGTAGATAAAATGACCCAGTTCTGTGTTGTCTTATTACTGGTGATTAAGTGTGAAAGAGCAGGATTATTGTCTGACCTCCTCTACTCTTTTTGAGAAACTATATTAGAAGGAATAAAAATTCCTTTTTAAATATCTGTGAGAAAAAATAGAGACATTAAAATAGATTCAAATACACATGTATCATTAGCATTATAAACTGGAACTTCCAGCAGTCTTGAAATGACAAAAATACCAACTTTGATTCTATTTTTTTAACTGAGATTCACCATTGTGAGATGATTAGAGATTTCATATTTCTGTTAATGAGATTTAATACAGAAAACTTTACAGATATTAATTCAATTTAGTAATGCCAAGAAAGACAAACCAAGTCTAGTATCCTAGAATGTGTAGTTTTGGGAAACAGGACTGAAAGTATCTGCAAAGTCTACTTAGATATATTTTTTTTTTTTCTAAGACACAGAAAAGAGATTTCTGGGTGGGTTATCAGTCTTTTATCTTTGACATTTTATTATTTAGTTTAACGCTGAAATATTTTATTGTACATGAGCCTAGAGGTGTTCCACTTTATTATGTTCATAAGACAGAATAATAAATAAATGATGATTTAGCCCAGTACTGATGTCAGGATTGTAGTAAATTTCATATTTTTTAAACCTTTTCCCAATTCTGACTGAGGAAAAATGATTAGTTTGTAGCTACTTTCTTGACATCTGAATTGTCGTCAAGTTTTATGGGCATTAGGTTATACTAGGGATGTCAACTATTATCTACTTGTACTTGAATATCTCAGTGACCAATTTTTTTTTTTTCATGTAATTCTTCTTCAAGTTTAACAACAATGGTGGGGAGCAATAATGTACTTCATTGCAAACATGTTCTAATGTAATTTCTGAATTAAAGATCAATTCTTCATAATAAAAACTTTGCAGTTAATGAAACTATTCAAACTTACTGGAAACTTACTGGAAACAGTAAGGGAAATTCATATTTCTTTATTTGTCTTAAATGTTTTCTCATTTACTCTGCTTTTTGTATTTTCATGTAGAGTCTATGTGTGGGCCTATTAGAATATATTATCCAAATCTGTTAATTTCATCTTTATTAATGCAGCAGATTTTCTTTTAAGGAAGATTGAGAGTGAGGAACTTTTCAATATTTAAAAAATATTCAACATTTTCAAATAATCTTGTAAATGTCATGATATTTGGAAAGCTTCACTTTTATCAGATCATTTCCTTAAAATTCCTATAGAAACTATACACAGGATATTTTAAAGAGATTTTTTTTGTCATTCTATAATCCATTCTACTCTTTAAGACTTTTAGCCCTATTCTTATATTGTTAATAACTCAAAGCAAGGAGAAAAATAATACTTTTTTCAGTGATCTAAAAACTCCTGAGACTTAGGGTCATATTTCACCAGTTATACTTTCATATAAAATATGAATCATTTTGAAAATGGATCTCCTGCTGTTGACAAAAGACAAAACAACATCTGTAATTGAATATAAATGCATACTCATGTCTGTATATTTGCATGGATATGTTTAATGCCAAGTAAATATCTTCCAGTTCTACCATTGTCAGTACTAAGACATGTATGTATATAGTTATGTGGGATGTAAATAAGACGTGATTGGTTCTTTCACATTTGTTTTTATTCAGTACATTTTTATTGAATTCCCAAATAAGTGCCAAATGCTGGGGCACTGTGTCCTGGGGACAGAATAACGAGCAAAACAGTTGAGGATGCTGCCTTCGTTAAGCTTTCATATATATATATGTGTGTGTGTGTGTGTGTATAATGTATTAGGTAACCATTTTTGTATAAAATGGTTACCTAACACTGCAATACACTTATCCATCAGTGTCTACATTTATCTATTTTATGTGCCATACATACTAATACTATTATCAATTCAGTGATTTCTCACTTTCCAAAAACATTTGAAAAAAAAAAAAACAAAACTCTGTTGAAGTCTGATTCACCACATAAGATGATTGAAAAAAGCAATTCTACATTACTTCTAGGCATTCAGTATAAAGGGGAATTTTCAAAGATACGTTTATGGCTTAATAATTAAATCTGGGTGAATATGCCTGCTGGGAACTTCTGCAATAATAAAATAGAATGGCAGGTTCCAAGCCGCAAACAAAGAACTTTTTCTTTCAGAGATCTGAGTCACAGCATATTAGTATTTAATAGATTTTGCATTTTTTAAATGCATAATGCCAGAATTTCATGGTAGGGAGTCTTGAATAATTACTCAAGTACAATCCAAAAGGTTCAGAAAAACAAAGAATGGGAAACGAATGCTCAACAATATAACTATCTCAGGGACTGTAAGTGGCAGAAACAGTAAGATACGGTTGCTTTGATCTCATTTCTGGAGCCTCTCCTTCCCCACCCATAAGATTCTCAGAGACTTAAGTCTTATCCTGCCTTCTACACACTAGTACAGAGCTGGTAACATTGCGATAATTCCTAGAGAAGCCCACAAGAGCAAATGGCCATCTGGGGATAGTAGTGATGTTTAACCCACAGACCTCAAAGTGCTCAAGTTTTATCAAAAGCCAAAACATGAAAGCATGAGTATGCATGAATTAGCCCCTTTCCTTGAGACTCTGTGAATTCAGTCATCCTCTTATTGACAAAATGATACTAGTCAACAGAGATAAGCAACAACTGGGATGATAAAGATATGGAAATTTTCCAGGTGTTTCAAAGATACAGCCTAAATTGATTATAGAGGTTTTGGAAAATAACTTCATTTTAAGGTCCCATTTTAATACACATAGACTTCAGAACTTGGGGCTTAATTATTCATTTCTATCTATTTTCATTTACCAATATTCATCTATCTCCAAAAGTCAAAGAAAAATAAATCTCCATCTTCACTCTGTGGTAGTAATTGGAAGAAATTGCTGAGACACTGATTTTAATTGCAAGAGTCCAAGGATGAAAACATAACTCCCAATTTTCTTCTGCGTTTTCAGGCTGTATAAAATCACAAAACTTCAGAAAACTCTCAGAACAGTTAGGCAGTTGTAATCTGTGTTCATTCTCCTCCTTCATTTCCTTCTCAATAAATAATGGATAAAGCAACAACGGGTCTTAGATGACTTTTTAATTCCACTAATATACAAAAATTATCTCCTGGAAATAAATTAGCGTCTATACAATTGTCTGCAAATGGTTGGAAAGTAATTTGGTGGTTCTTAAGATGCTCTATGCATTCTGTTTTACTTTTGAGCCAATTAATCACTCCACTCATCTCCTCACTCCACCCCCACCTCATCCGCACCTCAAAAGAAGCTTCTGTCTCACTGAAGCAGAAATTCATTCCATTATTTTTGCCCCTCTTTTCTTGATTTGCTATCCAATTTTCTAATAATTGAAACTGACATATCAACAGTGCAAATGCAAATGTTACATCATTCTCAAATGGAAAGCTCTTTTTACTGGAAATACAATTGATAACAGTGTAAATATAACAGATGTACTACTTAGAGCCTACCTGATTTATGAAAAAGTATTCTGGGCACATGAATTTTCAAATTAATGCTATTTAGCCCTTTAAGAATCACCATGCTTTTATCTTTTTTGTTAAGAATCTTAGGGAAAAATGAAGGCATTCCCACACCTCCAGAAATTAAGAAACTGTCACAGGAAATAAAATAAAAATAATCTGAATTACATGAAGAGAGAGCTGTCTTTAGATGTACGGAAGTGGGTGAGAGGGTCGTTTCATGAAATGGCTTCAGAATTCTCTTCTGCTGCGCTTTTCTTGCTGTGCTTCTTGCATTGCTAAGTTTCACAGTCATTTCTTTCCAATGTTGGTTGGTGGACTTCTCTCTTGACAAACATCTCAACTGTTTTTTGGGCCTCACTCCTACAAACTACTCAGTCAACTCTCAGTTGTCACTGCTGTTGGGTTTCCAGCCTCAGATTATAATTACAGCAAATTGGAGGACCCATCAAGGGAAGCCTGATAACTAATTCTGTGCCTAATAAGCAAAATATATGCAGAGAGGTTTTTTTTTTTTTCCTTGAACTCACATTCTTTTTCCTTTCCCATGTAATTTTAGACCCCTTCTGCCTTGAGGTTTTTATGTAAGTTACAGATTGATATATAAATAAAATACAACCTGGCCATATGCCATTAATCTTACATGCTCCCTGAAGTTACAGAACACACTCTGGTGCCCAGGGAGTTAAAAACATTGGAACAATCATTTTCTGTGTAAAGTTTATTCATAATAATGTTCATTTGTCTCTTTACTTTGTTGATATATAATACAGTGGACTGCAGGAGTATTACTTTATTGTATTTTATATACATAGGCTCAGTAAGGAAGATTGAGCAAATAGTTCCTTTTAATGAGCTACCCTTAGAAAATCAAGCCCAATGATTTAATGGAAAATATTAAATTAGAACATGTTAAATTAAAACCACCCAATATCTTGCATCATGTAGGCATACAATGAATATTTATCATATTCAACTTCATAAAACATACTCATTTATTAAAAATGCTTACTCCTGCATGAAAAGAAACCTCCATTGATACTAAAATTTAGCAGGGAACCCTTAAAATAGCATTATTTATCTGTTTCTTAATACAGACCTTTAAACATATTTCTCTGTCCTTTTTTTTTTAAAATTTTCTTTAAATATGTCTCAAAGGGGTTCGTTTTTGCCACTATCACAAAATGGATATAATTTGAGTAAAGAAGCAGCAGACTCCTAAGTTGTGATTCTGACATAGATTATTTGTTCAAAAGTAATTTAAATAATCATAATATACAGAGAATTCATACTTTTATCTGGGTGGTCTACAACTCATAATCCAGGACAAGGCTTTTATAATCTTTATACTCTTCTCAGGCCCATTTTGTATCCTGAAAACTGTTGCTTAGGAACAGTCAATAAATACTATGAGGATCACAGATTTTATCTTGTTAAACACATAAACAGAGTGTGAGTCACATTTTTACTTTGGTGCCTGCATAGCTTCAGTCTTACAACTTAATTTTGGGAATTGAATTAGCCACATGTACAAGTTATACTAGAAGTCTCTTAAAAATGCCCCATGTGTATTCTAAAGCTTATAAGATTTAGAGCATATTAAAATATAAAGGTATAAAAACTATTCAATAGTCAAATATATAAAAACAAAGCAAAAAAATCTATTGTGGCAGATTCCTTGTTTCCCACCCCCTCAAATTCTTCCAAATCTACTTTCTCTTCTTCCTGGGGACTTGGCAATCTAGCTAAAAGTTAATGTTCCAGCCTCTCCTGGAGACAGTGTGGCCACGTATTTACATTTGGGCCAATGGAATGTGAGCAGTCATCTCCGGAACCTTGGCTTTTCCACTCTTGCCAATTGTGAGAGGTGGACACGGCAGTGACCGCTCAGACCACACGGATGAAAACTAACCCCCTCTTGGGCTTGCTTCTTTCTCTCACTTTTCTTCACAGGAGAGACCAGAGCAGGGCGGGGTAGCCATCGTGCCGTTTGCTAAACGAGGAAGCACAGTTTGGTTTGCGGTTTGTCACTCTCCTCTCATTGCTCAGCCAGCGTCCATAGCTCCTGACTATCTTCTGTGGTCCAGACCAAACGCCATAAATAATATTTTGAATTTTTCAACTAGAACGAATTTACCCTTTTTCTAAACACCTACAAAATTGCATCAGGATGGGGGGCTCTCCAGGATGCATCATCATTGTATGTATGCCTTGTGCTCTACTAAAATGTGTGGTTCCTCAGCGAAGGATTTCTGATTTATTTTATAAAATCACAGTGTTTTGCACGTACTTAGAGCAACATAAATATACGTTGATTGTAACAGTGAATAAGTAAATTCTCATTTATTAAATTATAAAACAGTGATTATTATGCTCAGGAAAATAATATATTACATTATAGTAATATATCTTATTTGTAAAAAATATTTCTTACTAATCTAGAAGCCATGCAACCTAATAATAACAGTAATAACAATTCTAATCTTTTCCTTTTGCCATTCAATTTAGATACAACTAAATGACATACGTATCAGATGGGAATAGTAATTTTCTTTTGAATTGAACAACACTTTTTTTCAACTGTTTCTATTGATAAAATTTTTAAAAGGCTAGGACATGACTACTACAAACTTGAGCTACATTATATAGTTAATCATATAAATATCAGACTGATCTGATTTTGGTTGGAAAATCTATAAGCAATTTTAAAAAACATGTCTGACATTTACTCAGTGGCTATCTTATTTTCTAGGTTTTATAAGACCAAACCATGTGTCACCTACCAAATTAAGACATGGCAGATTTTTTTATTGATTCTCAAGTTAAAATTAGGGCTAACTATCAAATCATTGTTTTTAGTTGATACTTATTAGCTGAGTCCCAGTGTAATTAGCACATGGACAAATATGATTTTTAAATTGCTCTTAATACTTTAAAGTTTGGGAAACAGAAAAGGAAGCCTCAAATAGACTTAGAAATGCACTAATAGATTTAATGTTCTCAGTTCTCAAATACTCTTATTTGAACATAATCTATTAAATCTGACTTAATTAATGAAATATGCTAAGTATTTTCTCTCTCTGGTATTCTAAATGCCACTTTCCACCCAGGCTAAAGAAACTCATGGTCTCAAATAGATTATGTGAATTAGACAGCATTATATATTATAAAAACATCAAATCATTTTTCCTCAACATTTTTTCTTATACTTGGGAGATTACAATAACATGGACTTGATATTCAGTGGCAATATTTCTTGCCCATGTGAATTTATGCAAGTTACTTAACTTCTCTGAGCCACAGTTTCTATATCCCTGAAAATTTGCATAATATATACCTTCAATGTTAGTATAAAGAACAGATGTAAAAATTGCATGTAAAACACCCATTATAGGACCTGGAACAGCAGACATTCATTATATATAAAAGTCTGTTACACCTATACAGTGAAAAAGAAAAATGGTATTTTTCTACTCTTTTCACTTACCTAGCAAACTTTTTTAGCTTAGACAGTTAAAAAACATGTATCTTAAAGTTTTGAATGAGTAAGTGCATTCTATAACTTTAAAATAATGATTGATAGTTTTGCAAAATACATTTATTTTCATATGATAAATAATTTGAATGAATTAACAATTTTATTTGGAAATGAATAAATCTTAAAAAGTTTAATTATTCTTCTCATTCTCTCATCATTATCAGGTCTTTCTTTCTTGGTCCTCTCTTGTTAACATTTAAACACTATTGAGTATCTTTTTTTTTAAATTTGTTTATTTTAATTGAAGGATAATTGCTTTATAGTATTCTGTTGGTTTCTGCCATACATCAACATGAGTCAGTCATAGGTATACATACATCCCCTTCCTTTTGAACCTCCCTCTCACCTCACACTCCTCTATGTTGGTACAGAAATCCAGTTTGAATTCCCTTATTCATACACCAAAGTCCCATTGTCTAAGTATTTTACATATGGTAGTGTATGTTTCCAAGCTACTCTCTCCATTCATCCTATGCTCTCCTTCCTCTCCCGCCCATATCTAAAAATCTGTTTTCTATGTCTGTCTCCATTGCTGTCCTGCAAATATGTTTCATCAGTACCATCTTTCTCAATTCCACATATATACATTAATAAGGAATAATTGTTTTTCTCTTTCTGACTTACTTCACTCTGTATAGTAGGCTCTCGGTATTAACTCTCTGCGTTTTTGAGAGGTAAATAAAAACAACTGCAGCACTTCCTTTTAGACTTGACTTTCAAGATATTAAGCTTTTCCCTAGAAGTATTATCTTTAAAATAATATTGTACTTGTATTAAAATTGGATGATTTGATGAATGAAACACAAGAAACAGTCTTGAACTAGACTTTATCCTTTAATAATTACAAGCCATCATAAGCCAAAGGACTTAAACACTTAAAAATGGTTTTAAAAATCTGGCTATTTGAGGGAAAACAAAACAAAACAAAACTAACGCTAGATTCCTATTTTGTAATTTCAAATGGGTTAAAAAGTTAAATGTAAAAAATCCAAGTAAAGAAATAAGGCTTTTTTTCAGAGAAAGATGGCAATTTACATGCATGCATATAATAATTTTCCTCTTGATACTCCTTAAAATATCATTAAAAACATATTTACATCATAAAGCTGCAAAAATAGGAAGCTTGAGAGGGGAGAGAATAGCAAAATAATTTTGGAGCCTAAAAAGCAAAGGATGAGTGGTAACATTTAATAGCCCAAGGGATGCTAAAACCTAAGCTGACAGTTGGGAAAACTGTGAAGCAGTCCTAGTTTGTCCCGCATTAGGGCCCCAGTCTGGAGATTTGTTCTCTGGAGAGGAAAACGCAGACTCTCCAGGGGTCTGACCTGACACAGGAGACAGACAGAGTTACCACTCACCAAACAGGAATTAAGGAAATAAGTATCAATATATATAGAGCACTCAGACTACAGTTTTCTCTGTGCTTTCCTCCACTCCCTGAAAACTGGCAATCTGACCTTAACCCTCCAGCCAGAATAATAGAGGAATTTTCTAGGGATTCTCACTTGCCCAAGAAGAAACACCAAAATTACTTAACATCAAATAGCTAAAAAAAAAAAAAAAAAAAGCAGCCATGTCTCCCAAGAGTCTAGTTCAAAGTCAACACAGCCTACCTAAATGAGTAGAATTTCCATTGAGCATTTTTGTCTCCAACTTTTAAATAAGAAAAATCAGCCAAAGATGACTAGAAATCTAAAGAGGCTTTTAGCATAAAAGATGGAGACCAAAACAAATAACCCCAAACACAAAATCAAACAGTCACTGTGCAGGAAGAAGAAAGCTGTAAAATATTTTAATTTTCTCATAGATAGACTATATTTCATCTATGGAAACAAAAATGGGATGTTTACTAAAAAATAAGGTACATTTAGAAAACAAAGGGCTTTTGGAAATTAAGAACATGACTGGAAATTAAAAACTCAATAGAATATTGAAAAATAACTTTGAGATGATCTGATATGGGAATTACACAATGAAATATTAGAGAACTGGCCAAGGAGGTATAATCCATAGAAAGAAAAAAAAAAAAAGGAAAATGGACTAAAAGGAACTGCTATTAAGTCAAGAATTGTGAAGGGCTTGAGATTTGTCTACCATAAGCTAATGTTAGCTTACCAGAGATTTATAAATACAGAAGACACAGTACCCCTGCTTCAGAGATACAAACCATTTATTACTCATAGCAAAATGGCGGCTGGAACAGTATCCTCTGTTGGCTCCCAATGCCCGTCTCCACCGGGTAACACAGTGAGGACAGGAGTTTACCTGTGTGCATTATGGTGTACCACTGAAAAGGGATCCTAAATTTTACAACTCTGACCCATCTGCTCTTACTCCCCTCCAGAAAGACAGAGATAATGCATTATCCTGGAACAGAAGCGAATACCTCCAGGAAGAAGTAGAAGTCTTTATCTTTACTACCCTGGTACATATTTGGGGAAGCATGTCTCTAAATTTCTCTAGAAAGATACACAGTTACTACTTTCTAAGACTGTTTACTGATCAGAAATGCCCTTGGGCAGGTCTAGGTGCTGAGAAATCATGGATAATTGCCTTTCAACCATCATCAATAAAATAATTCAATAAAATTTCTAAGCACCCTTATTGAATAAGGCTGAATAGCGCACTGAATGAATATAAACCCTTAGCAGGGTGCATTACAATGAAACTTCAGAACTTGTGGACAAGCCAAAATTTCAACAAGCTTTCATTTCAGAGAGAGAAAAAGGTCTAAACTTCATGCCATGGCATTCACAAATTCTTTTTCATATTGACCCTTCTTCTTTCTTCAATATAATCTCCTGCTAACCTTCTATTCCTGAATATTCATGGAAGGACTGATATTGAAGCTCCAATACTTTGGCCACCTGATGCGAAGAACTGACTCATGGAAAAGACCCTGATGATGGGAAAGATTGAAGGCGGGAGAAGAGGATGATAGAGGATGAGATGGTTGGAAGGCATCACTGACCTGATGGGCATGAGTTTGAGCAAGCTCTGGGAGTTGGTGATGTACAGGGAGGCCTGGCATGCTGCAGTCCATGGGGTTGCAGAGTCGGATACAACTGAGCAACTGAGCGACTGAACTGAATTGAACCTTATATTACAACCTTAAAGAACTATATTTTACATATTCTCTTGCCTCTTTACCCTTCTGTATGTTTCTAATGGCTGCTCACCATGATGAATTCAAGAGTTACTTTATCAGAGAAATGTTCCCTGACTCCCCCAATCCCAAGTCTGGATATGCTGCCTCTCCTCTGTGCTTCCTTAAGGCCTGCTTCACCATTCCTCTCTTAGATCCTCATCGAATTCACTTCAAAGTCATCCCACCAGAAACTTGGTTTCAGTGATGTATTTCTCCTTAGAACTCCTCTGGATGGGTTTCCTTAGAATGAGTTTATGAGCTACACAAGTATACTTATCTTTAGGGTTCAGTTTTGTTTTTTTCTAGAATAACACTGCCCAGCGTCATTGCCAAAATTATTGAACAGATTTGACATTGAATAATTTCTGGTTATTTAAAAAAATTCAAATATACTTTCAAAGGACAAAGACTTCTTCCCACTGAGAGTATTCAAAAGACTTTTCAGATGTAAGAATTCTTGAATGTTTGTTAAAAAAGTCAGTCAAAGTACAATAGAGTAGTAGCTTTAAATATATATAGGTTGCCCAATACATACTTTAACTAAAAAAAGCATCAAATATGTAAAAGTACAGATTTAAGTGAAGAAAAGTTAAAGAAAATTTCAATTTTAGAACACAAATACCAGTATAAATACCAGCAGCTTCATAGACAATTAGAATACCATACTGTTACATATCAGAAATAACCACATTAAGGAATGCATGAAGTTAAAAATGATATTGAACAGGAATATTTTGGGAGGATGTAATGATACAGGCTCAGATTACTAATGGGAAAAATATAAAAATACTAACATGGAGGTCTATTGACCTTCACAATTTTGTATGTTCATTCTCATTCTAATGTCAGAACTATTATGCCATGAATCTATTATTTGTCATTAATATTTCCTCTCAGTGAATACCAATCTATTTTATAAGAGGAGAAAAACACTAATGAGATGCTGACAGATGTATATGTTGCTCAATACTTGAATATTTTAATCTAAAGTTATGTGACAAAAAATTTAAGTAGATACACTACACCTAACTTGATAAGAAGCTTTTTGTTTTTTTTACAAAGTGTTCATCCAGCACGATAAAGTATCATGGTTTTTAGAGAATGAGACACAGTTAAGGCATTACATGAATATAAAACAAATGCATGCAGTAAGCACTTAATATATATTTGTGAAGCTTAATACTAGGAGGTGGCTGTCAATCAACAAAATGAACCAGAATTACTTATATAGACATTGCTTTCATGATTTCAGATTTTGTTTTAATAAGCATTAAGGACTCATTTAAATTATGAGTAAATTGAATTTGTTTATTGCTTAAAATAGTGGGCTATTTTCTAACATTTGGAAATACTTAGCATCCAAGATTGGAGAAGGCAATGGCACCCCACTCCAGTACTCTTGCCTGGAAAATCCCATGGACGGTGGAGCCTGGTAGGCTGCAGTCCATGGGGTCACTAAGAGTCGGACATGACCGAGAGACCTCACTTTCACTTTTCACTTTCATGCATTGGAGAAGGAAATGGCAATCCACTCCAGTGTTCTTGCCTGCAGAATCCCAGGGATGGCGGAGCCTGGTGGGCTGTCGTCTATGGGGTTGCACAGAGTCGGACATGACTGAAGCGATTTAGCAGCAGCAGCAGCATCCAAGATTTTCAATGTGACCTGGTGATTTTTATTTGTGTTTGGTTTGGGCATATTTTTTTCTTCCCAAGGTGAATTCTGATGCCCAATACATGTATATCAGTTATATGAAAAAAAAAAGAAACTGTGGTTATAAGTAGTGTATTTTTCACCAAAGCTTTATTGAACACTTAGCTAAGGGCTGCAGTTTTCTACTGCTAATTATACAAAGATGAAAAAGAAAGACCCAGCCCTTGTCTTCAGGCATGTCCACTGGGGCTGCTGGGAACATTCTATTATGATTTAATGTAACAAAATAAACAATAAGGGACTTACAGATGAGAAGTTGGCCCAATTAAACCTGGAAATTCTGCAATAGCTGACCACAATCTTACATGCGGACTTCTACATGCAATTTCCATTGAGGACAAGTCCCGGGTAAGCTTGGGGTTTGAAATAAAGTCCTGGCTTTATCTCTCATTTACTGTGTGATCTTGGGCATACAGTAGATACCCATTAAAGTAGTCTAAACAATACTATAGGAAGCAAACCAAGGGCAATGGGAGTTTGGAATGACTTGATGGTTGAGATGAGACTCAAACAGACTTTGGGGATGGATGTGCTTAAGAATTAGGTAGACTGTGATAGGAAGAGACTATTTTGGGTGTGAGGAATGAGAAAGGGTCAGAGGAGGAAATATGCAGGATGTGTGACCTAAAAGAAGACAGGTGCAGGGATTTCAGGCCAGGAAGAACAAGATATCAAATTCTAAAATCACAGAAAAGTCTTTGAATGAGTTTCACAAAAATTGATATAGTATCTTTAAAAGCTTTTATTCTTCTCTTATATTCCTCACTAATTTCTTTCAAACACAGACTTAGAAATACTTAATTGAATGTAATATTTTGCCAGCATTTATGGTAATTGCTTCCTTTTTGTTCTTTTATTAAGGAACAACACAATTTTATGTAGAATGCACAGCCCCAATTTTCTCAGTTAGCAGTAAGTTATCTGACATATTTTGCAATAAACCAGCATCTGTGACAACTATTCTTCTTGTAGAACAAGAGAATTTGCCTTAGATTTTTAAATGTACAATCTTGCACTATTCACATCTTGTATGGTGAAGGTATAGCAAAGAGTTAGTTCATCTTATTCAAATCTATTATCTCTACTCCCTTCCTGCCTAGTTTTTTTTTTTTTTTTTTTTTTTTTTTTTGCACAGAACTGAATTGGCTTTATGCCACATAGTTTAGTGAGAAGGAAGATGCACATCGCCACATTCTAGACAGAGATATACCAGATGCAAACAATACTGCTCTGCAAAGTTCACAAGAGATTTATCACAATAAAAGGGGCCAGAAGAAACTGGACATTTCTGGGTTACTGTGCTATTCCCTCCCGCTATTCCCTAACCATCTCAGACAGGCTGACAGAAACTATTGTTATAACTTCTGCTGGTGTATTTATACACCATACTGGTGAGGCTGCCAGACCTCTGGAAAGGCAGAAGATATAATGCGCTTTCAATTTGCACACAGAAACTTTAAGAGTCTATTATCTAGTTTACTTACAGTTCCTATCACCATTGCTGAAAAAATAGAAAAATGGCACCGTCAGATTGAAAATAGAAGAATGTCTGTTCTGTTGTATGGAGAATAAAAGGAAAATTTAAAAAATCTCTACAGGGACATCTCACACCCCATGGCCATCTCCTGTAATTTTTCTCTTTGACATGAAAAACTTTGTCATGGGCAGGGTAATAGACCCAGATCACCTGCTACAGATGACCTGTCAGTAATTGTGCATCCACATTCAACTGCTAGATTATTCACATGCTTCTAATGTGTGATTTGGCGAGGAGGCCAACAATAAGATATGTGAACCATCTCACCTGCATACATTTCTGTTTACTCGGAAGTCAGCAGGTCAAATCTATACCTCCCTTAACACACAATACATGGTGAGGGATCAAAATCAAATCAAAGCTCTAAGACTCAGTAAAGGAGTGGCTAAAAGACTAGCATATTTTATGCTTCTGTTCATCCACCAAAGTTGGCAAGAGTACATGCTAATAATCCCAATGGAAAGGAATATTATGAGAAACTTTTTCTTTCTGAGGTGCATGTATGTATGGGGGTGAGGTGGAGAAAGGTATTATATTTCATATGTGTTATGATACATACTGATGAAAATTTTTTGTTTCTATCCTAACTGTGTGGATCACAATAAACTGTGGAAAATTCTGAAAGAGATGGGAATACCAGACCACCTGACCTGCCTCTTGAGAAACCTGTATGCCAGTCAGCAAGCAACAGTTAGAACTGGACATGGAATAAGAACTATCAATAACCTCAGATATGCAGATGACACCACCCTTATGGCAGAAAGTGAGGAAGAACTAAAGAGCCTCTTGATGAAAGTGAAAGAGGAGAGCGAAAAAGTTGGCTTAAATCTCAACATTCAGAAAACTAAGATCATGGCATCCGGTCCCATCACTTCATGGCAAACAGATGGGGAAACAGGCTCCTCTGTCCATGGGATCCTCCAGGCAAGAATACTGAAGTGGGTTGCCATTCCCTCCTCGAGGGGATCTTCCCAACCTAGGTAGGAATTGAATTCAGGTCTTCCACATTGCAGGCAGATTCTTTACTGTCTGAGCCAAGAGTGAAGCCCCTAGTAAGAGGCAGACCAGGGATTTAAACCCAAGAAGTGTGGCTGAAGTGTGACTGGACTGTGCCTACCATTGTTGTCGCCACTGTCACTCAGGGCTGCTGAGGAATTAAATAGGACTGATTGGAATTGAGATTTGTTACATTTATAAAATACACACAGAACTACACCTAGGGAGAGAAGGAACGTGGTAATATCTTGAGTGTTTAACATCTCATTAAACATTTATATATTGATTATACCCTGAAATAATGTTTTAGATATAGTGGATTAAATAAAATTTAAATGAATTTCACGTTTCATTTTACTTCATTAATGCAGCTACTAGAAAATTCTAAAATTACGTATGTGAATAACCTGAGGAATAAATACAATCCAATTACTATCTCCTGGGGTATTAATAAAAATCATCATCATATGGACAATATCTCTATCAAATACTTATAAACCAGGCATTGGGATAAACCAGTGTCATCAATAGTGTAGGTACTGCCTACTAGGGGGCATTTTAGAAATTTATGAGTCCATTTTTCAGTTGTCCTAATGATTGATGGGTGCCTTTGGTATCTAGCCAAAGGACTCAGGTAAATAAATCTTGGATCAATCTTACCCAATAAAGGACCACTGAATAGTCTTGGAGATGAAATATCATTTCATAATTATCTCAGTCTAACTTAGCCTAAAATATTACATGAAAACATACAATATTTGTTGTACAGTTTTACTGTTTAATGCTCTGAGTTTTCCAGAAATTCAGCTACCATGTTAATCAAGGAAAGATTATTTTGGTCGGGACTTTACACAAGTTGTTTACCATTTTAACCAATTATGTGGCTGATATCAATGCTGCTCTTCACATTAGAGTTGCAGATCCAGCACACCTGTGTTTATGCTATCTGCCATATGCAACATGATGTAACAGCAAGCATCTGATTGCTTACTATGTCATTTGGCATCATCATTCATGGTCATTTACATTTCAAATACATATTACTTTATTATAAATTGCATTCCCTTTATCTTTTCCCTTAGAGTTAAGGAATTATATTCACTTAAACCTTATTTAACTTATATGCAGAGTACATCATGAGAAACACTGGGCTGGATGAAGCACAAGCTGGAATCAAGATTGCTGGGAGAAATATCAATAACCTCAGATATGCAGATGACATCACCCTTATGGGCAGAAAGTGAAGAGGAACTAAAAAGCCTCTTGATGAAAGTGAAAGAGGAGAGTGAAAAAGTTGGCTTAAAGCTTAACATTCAGAAAACTTGGCATCTGGTCCCATCACCTCATGGGAAATAGATGGGTAGACAGTGGGAACAGTGTCAGACTTCATTTTTTGGGGCTCCAAAATCACAGCAGATGGTGACTGCAGCCATGAAATTAAAAGACACTTACTCCTTGGAAGGAAAGTTATGACCAACCTAGACAGCATATTAAAAAGCAGAGACATTACTTTGCCAACAAAGGTCCATCTAGTCAAGGCTATGGTTTTTCCAGTGGTCACGTATGGATATGAGTGTTGGACTATAAAGAAAACTGAGAACAGAGGAATTGATGCTTTTGAACTGTGGTGCTGGAGAAGACTCTTGAGAGTCCCTTGGATAGCAAGGAGATCCAACCAGTCCATCCTAAAGTAGATCAGTCCTGGTGTTCATTGGAAGGACTAATGCTGAAGCTGAAACTCCAATACTTGGGCCACCTCATGCAGAGAGTTGACTCATTGGAAAAGACCCTGATGCTGGGAGGGATTGGGGGCAGGAGAAGGGGATGACAGATGATGAGACGGCTGGATGGCATCACCGACTCGATGGGCATGGGTTTGGGTAGGCTCCGGGAGTTGGTGATGGACAGGGAGGCCTGGCGTGCTGATTCATGGGGTCGCAAAGAGTCGTACATGACTGAGTGACTGAACTGAACTGAAACATTATGTATGTAGTTAGGTTACATTATGCACAAGTTATTTGTCAGAGAATAAGTAGGGCATAATAATATATTAAGAAAGGTGATGTTCTCAGGAAAGACTGAGAACTGACAGGCTAAGTTCTTTATATGATTAACTAATTTTATCCCTCAAAATGACAAACTCCAGGAAGTAGGCACTATTTTTTTCATGTCTATTTCATAGATAGAGAAGCTGAGGCTTGAATAAATTATTTTAATTGCTCAATGTCAACATCTGGGATTCAAGAAATAAAATCTGACATCCTCATCTATGTTCTAATCAGTATATTGTCTTTAATTTTAAATATAAATTAATTCTAAATTTTAAAAATTCATTTAAAAATATCCAGTTGGAAGATATTTGAAAATGTTACCTGTTGATAACATTTGTTGTTTTAAATTTATTTTATTGAAGCAAAATTGATTTGCAATGCTGTATTAATTTTTGCTATACAGCATAGTGACTCAAATACATATATGTATATATATATATATTTCTCATATTCTTTTCCATTATGGTCTAACACAGGATATTAAATACAGTTCTCTGTGCTATACATTAGGACCTTGTTGTTTATCCATGGTTTTTGTTTTTAAAGAATTTTTAAATTCCAAATTGGTGTCTTCAGTTTTTTCCACACAAAGTATAGGAAAAGTTACTTTGTCACTTGGTATAGAATTTCATTGTCTTAAATTTTTGAATGTACATCATAAAGGAAAAATAAAATGAAGAATAATAGGCTTTTAAAAATGTGTATCACAGGTGCAATATTTTGAATCTCCAGCTAATAGGAAGTTACAAAATGTACATATGCATTTACCATATGTCCCAGAATTTCAATTTCTAGGAATCTATCTCAATAGAGCTATACTGGAAAGACTGTGAAAAGAAGTGCAAACATGACAATTCATTGCAGCACCATGTGTTGTACCAGAGGACTGGAAAGAGCTAAGATGTGCACATTAGGAACTTGTGGAATAAATGGTGGGGAATATTACACAGCTATGAGAAGAAACAGTGTCATTTTTGTATTGCTGCAGTCATTTTCAGAATACCATCTTAAGTGGGAAACCAAGGTAAAAAATACCCTACACAGCACTGGTGCTCAAAGTGTCTCCAGAGCAGAAGTGGCTGCATCACCAAGAAACTTGTTAGAAATGAGATAACATTTGGGTGTTCTCCTAAACCTACTGAATCAGAAACTCTGGGGACAGGACCCTACAATCTGTGTTTTAACCAGCCCCCAGGTGATGAGAGAGCTTCCCTGATGGCTCAGTGGTAAAGAATTTGCCTGCCAAAGGAGGAGATGCGGGTTCGATCCCTGGGTCAGAAAGATCCCCTGGGGAAGGAAATGGCTATCTACTCCAGTATTCTTGTCTGGAGAATCCCATGGGCAGAGATGTCTACTGCCCATGGCATTATAAAGAGTTGGAGGCAACTAAGTGACTGAGTACTCACACACACATAGATGATGGGTTTGCAGGTGAATTTGAATGTGATTGCTATGCACATGCTACTGTTTATCATAGAAGGAAGGGAATATAATGCAGACACATGTACATGTAATTGTACTATACATATATGTTTGTATGTTTCTAAAAGATAGAAAACTGAAACATTAAATAAACAAGGAATGATATAACTATATAAAATGTTTACCTGTAAATGAGGGACATGCATAGGAGCCAGACTTCTCTGAATATAAGTCATAGGTTTGAATTTAGAATCATGTAACATACACAAATTTTTTTCAAATGAAACAAATGAACTTATGTATAGGTTTGATCGCTTAATAAAACAGGGTATTTCTAGTGATTTTAAAGCACAGTAATCTGATTGTACCTTATTAAAATTTAACTAAGTAGAATGAAAAGAACAGAAAAGATATGTCAAATGATTTATAGTAATCATTTTGTTATCCATAATATTGACATTACTCATCTTCTCAAACTGCTGCATTATCAACATTACCATAGGTTCAAGGAAATAAATATGTTAACACCATTAGGAATTTAGAATTTCATGAAAAGAGACAAACAAGTATAAAAATCAAACCGCTTAGGCTAAAAGAGTATAATTCTAAATTTAAACTGGCATTATTGCTATGAACTACAATATATGTCCTCTTGAGAAATTTTCTTAGTTCTGTCCACTAAAAGGCCAGGAAACAAATGGCCATCCCCCATTAACAATATATGTCCCTGGAACACAACTGTGATTGCAAAATATCATTTCTCCCTAAAAGAAGCCCGAGTTCCCTGATAAATAATTGAATTCGGGTCTGGGGTAGAAATATACTAGAGAAGCTTAGCCATCCTATAATACCAGAAGTTGAGGAAGCTATTAAAGATTATGGCAATGTCGAAGGACTCTGACAAACTGAAGCAGTTTCCACTGATCAAGGATGGGACAGTTTGAACATTAATAAATAAAACAATAACAAATTAAGGTATGTTAAATATGTGAAAATCCATTCATTCACAATGATATCAAACTAAAAATACATATAAAAACTTCACTGGTCATCTTTGAAATTGTGAGAAATTCATCTAAAATTGTTACCAAAACGCGAGTCCAACCCCCAATGAGGCCAAAAAACACTAAAACAGTGGAGTTTGGAATAATGGTTTATTACAGGGCTGTGCGAGGAGATGGCTGATTCGTGCCTTAAGAACCCCAAAGTTACTAAAAGCTCTCACAAAGCCCTTTTCTAGGAAAGGTGAGGGAGGGGCATGGTGAGCTGTTGCAAATCTCTTTGTGTCAGTTTTTGTTCTGGAAGTCAGGTCACGGTCAGGCAACAATATTCCTGTAATCTCTACCTATGAATGTTATTCTCTATCCTGACAAGAAAGAGCTGGGTTCCAAGAGAAAGTATCACCCTCCGAGGTCCCCATCCTGGCTAACAGAAAGCAGAGCTTGGCTGGCGTCTTCCTCAGGACTGGGTCCCCAGACCCTGCCCAGCCGTCATCTCTGAAGGAGCCAGGCATCCAGGACCCAACTGGCCCTCAGGCCGCCAGGTCCCACAGAAGGCGACCCAGGCACTGCTGCTGCTATTAGGTCGCAGAGACAGGGATGGGGGAGGGGCTCACGGCCACCTCAAGGCCTGGGCCGAGGCTAGTGGGCGACCTTGGTGAGGGCTCTGGAGCCCTGCAGGACACAGCCCTCAGCCTGTTCTCTAGGCCCCCAGCTCACCCGTTGGCCCAAGGGTGGATGAACTGGAGGGCCTGAGGGAGGCCGAGAACTACATCTTACCTCACTCTTCACCTCACAACCACCGCTCCACTGCTGTCTGAATCTCCTCTCTAACCGTCGTTTCTTGACGAGCAGGGCCCACTACCGCACTGACCAATGACTGAGCAGGACCACTAACGGTTGCTCACCGACAGTTGCCTGTGGGCGGGGCCCACTGAGGCACCAACCAATGGCTGAGCAGGACCTAGTAACAGGCCTAGTAACAGGGGGGCCAGAGTGAAGACCACACAGCAATGGCTACAGTGCTAAGGGCTATGCTCGCTACACTCTGTTACAAAATATTTTACAAACTGTAAAGGGAAAGAGACGAATAGCTGACTTTCTGTTCCTGAACTAATTGTTTCTCAGGGTAACCAAATAAATGATGAGAGAAATTTCTCTACAGCGTATTTAAGCTTATCAAGGAAGAAAGAATCATAAAACTGGACTATCATCATTTGGCAAAACTTTCATGAAATGATGAATTCAGGCATTAATCATCATGGTAGCTACCTTAAGAGAAGGAGAGCTAACCTGATAGAATGACATACTTCCTATGAATTATCCTGGAAAAAAAAAGCAAATAAAAAATTTTCAAAGCAAATTAAACCATCAGCTTATATATTTTAGAGGAACGTACACAACTCTACAGAGTCCACCTGAATACTTTCACTACATATATGGAATTCATCATAATAAAATGGCTGATTCAAGTCAATGTATGGCAAAACAAATACAATGTTGTAAAGTAAAATAATTAATTAAAAATATTTTTAACAAGGCTAAAATAGATGCTCATGAAAGCTCTGAAAAACAATTTGTATATAAATTATGATGAATTAATTGAAACAGGTACAAATTCATATGAACAAAGACCATTAACCTTGCTACCCTAGTCTTGGTATTCTTTCTAGGTCCTATCATTGTGCTTAAGCACATAGTAGGTTCTTGATAAATTTTTACATAACAATTGCTTTGATATTTTTCTCAAATTATTAGATAGAATATTTACAGAACAACCATGATAAAAATTATTGTTGACAATTAGCTTACAATAACTTTCATTAGCACATAATTTTTAAAAAATATATATAACAATATTGTTCTATAAAAAGACAATGACTAATAATTTTGGTTTAGACTAGGAATCATGTTTTCCAATGGAGAAGGCAATGGCACCCTACTCCAGTACTCTTGCCTGGAAAATCCCATGGACAGAGGAGCCTGGTAGGCTGCAGTCCATGGGGTCACAAAGAGTAGGACACGACTGAGCCACTTCACTTTCATTTTTCACTTTCATGCATTGGAGAAGAAAATGGCAACCCACTCTAGTGTTCTTGCCTGGAGAATCCCAGGGACTGTGGAGCCTGGTGGGCTGCCGTCTGTGGGGTCACAGAGTCGGACACGACTGAAGTGACTTAGCAGCAGCAGCAGCACATTTTCCAAAAAATGTAATAAGGACTATTAAAACATTATGATGCACAAAACATTTAGTAAAATATTTTACAATATGTTAAAAATCCATTAATTCCCAATGATATCAAACAAGCTTTTTAAAATTGTGTACTGAATGTCCTAAATAAGTATATCTTTAGTAAAATTTAGGAAAATATATATTATACTTATGACATTTTCATATGGCATTTCAAAAATAAATAGCAAAAATCTATGAGAAAGAAATGATATTTTAAGGCTTTTATCAAAGATAATTTTCAATAATTTCCTTGGTCATATAAACCATTTTCTTTATTATAAATAATCATCTTAAGTTTTAACAAGAATAATGTGGTTAACACTCATAAAAAGTAGATTTAAACAGATAGATATAAACTAGATAGATAAAAAAGATATAAATATTTTTATATTGCATTTTACAAAAATCAATGTTAACTAAACTTCATTCTGTAGAATATAGAATGAGTGCTCTTAGAAGAAAACTATTTCATGGTCAAATGCATTTTACCATATATTACATTATCTGTGTGATTTCAAAGTACAAAATCATATAGTAGAGGCTCTGAGAAATCTTTGAGTAGAAATATTCCCCACAAACTTTATAACAACACATCTCCAAAATGCACTTGATGATGGAACTCTCTTGTATAACCTTTCCATGTTTTATTGAACAAATGTTGGAAATGATGGAATAAGTACAATTGCCATTTTCTAAGCCATTTTTAATCACAGCACACAGACCATATAGAGATCTTTCTTTGGTATCATTTTATACACAGAAACGCACACACACACACACAAGAAATCAGTGAGCTATTGAAAATCAGAAGCAAATTATTGTTGGGTTTCAGGAAAAGAAATAATACTCCCTGATTCACAAACAGCTATGAATCATTTTCCAGTTTTAAAAAGTAAAATATATTTTTACTGCTTCAAAATGTCATAATGAAAGTGACTATAAAAGTTGACATAGTTAATTTTTACTAAGATAGGAACTGTGTACCTTATAACTTGGAATAATCCATTTGTTAAGTCATTCAGTCCTGTCTGACTCTTTGTGACCCATGGACTGTAGTCCACCACGCTCCTCCGTCCATTGGATTTCCCAGGGAAGAATACTGGAGTGGGTTGCCATTTCCTTCTCCAGGGGATCCTCCTCTCCCAGTGATCAAACCCGCATCTCTGCACTGACTGGTGGGTTCTTTACTACTGAACCACCAAGGAAGACCCTTAGAAAAATTACTTCTACTATAATATAATTAGTTCTCTAAAAAGTAGAATAAAAATGCAGTGAAAGTGTCTAATTTTGTCATATGCCATTGCTTGACTCATTTAAAAAAATCAATAAAGTATTTCTCTATGAAAACATTAGATGGAACTCAATCAAAAACTTAAAATATCACACATACCAGTCATCCCTGGGTTTTATGCTTTGATAAGGCTATATTATGTGAAAGCTGCTGTTCTCTTTTATTATGGAGGCTATTAATAGGCCAAGGCCCTCAGTCAGAACCCAGGAAGGTACAGGCGGCTTCTCCTTGTGGTTGGCGTTTCAACCTCTACCTGCAAGATAAGCTACAGTACTTCACCCAGCCATCTCTGAGGTTAAAACAGAGAATGCCCTACGGCACTGAAAACATACACATGTAAGGTTAGTGAACCACCTTGAAGGATATCTGGAGACAAGAACATAATGAAAGGAACCAAAGAAAATCATATTATGTAAAGACAGAAAACCTTTCATTTCAGGCTGCAGCATCTGAACAGGCAATACTAAATATTTTTGAAAAACTCTAGAGTCCCTCTAGAGCCAAAAAGGAATAGACCAAAAAGGACTAAAAAAAAAAAAAAGAAAAGCTGGACAGAAACACTATCTTTTTTCTTCCTGCTTAACTGCCCTGTCAATTTATCTGCCTTGTCTATATTGTTTTCCAGAAAGTAGCTCAATATTACAAAATTACTATCAAAGAATGTGTGGAAAGACTTGTTCTGAGAAAATTAACATGGGATGTGAATTTAAAGATCGGGTTCTAGATCCTGCCTCCCTTGTGTGATCAAAGAATTTAGGCAAATCTCAGTAAGCCTAGGCTTTTATTTTTTCTCAGCTAGAATATCATAGTAATACTTTATAGAATATGAATGCATTTTTTAAAGTACTATAGAATAGTTGCTGTTCATATAGAGTTCATCACCTCTAAGAACTATAAGTTAACATTCATCTTTTTATAGATTTTTTAAAACACTTTATAAAGTTTCTCAGAGTGCATTTATCACTCTTCACAGGTGATAAATATATTTTATCTGTCTTGTTCTACCTTTTTAAAGCATAGATGGTTCTCAGTAGATATAAATTGAAAATGAAAGATAAATAAAACCAGTGTTAACGGATAGCAGGTGATGTCATTAAGATGGGGACACTGTTGTTTCCGGGAAGCCCTCACAAGATCACTGAGCATCTTTCCATAGACAAGGCAATGATGGGGAAATCCCAGAACCCAGGGTTGAGGCTGAGGCACCCCTTTGGATGAGAGAGACAGAGAAGGATGCATGAGAAAGGTAAGACTGGAGCTCGACTAACTGCATGGCTTCTCCCCTGGGCCGTGGGCTGAGGGCAGAGGGCCTCCTTGGGCCCTCCCAGGGCTTAAGGTTCCTCCAGGGTAAAACAAGAGTCCCGGGTTGACACCTAGCTCCTCCAGTGTTGCAGGATGCTTCCTGGAAGGCCCACTTGGGTCTGGTCTCATGGGAGTCCCTGGGAGAATCTAGAACTCAGCCACAGGGGATCAGGGAGAGATGGATTAAAGAGCAGAGCTTAGAGCCAGCTCTCAGATCCTGGTGGACCGCATTCTTGCTCACAGCAGAGGTCTAGCAGGGGCTCTGCCCAACTGCAGAGCTGAGTAGGCAGCCCTGTCTGGCCAGGGAGCTCAGGGGTGGTGTTGAGAAGAGGAGGGTAGCCCTGTTTGATCTTGGTCCCCAAGTCAATGGGCTATAGTGATGGTGGAGCCTGATCTAGCACCCTGCCTAGACAGGGAAGACAATCTGCAGCCTCTGCGGTTCTGTGCACTCAGAAAGCCTCGTCAGAGAACTTGGGAACCCATGGAGCCGAGTCTACAATCCTGCCCAGGCAAGGAGCCAAGCCAACAGCCCCTTCCACCCATCCATATAGCCTGTGGCCCCATATGACCAGGGAGCTTGAGCAATGACAGCTCCCTGGGCTCCAGGCAGCCTCAGAGCCTGGCCAACAATCCTGCCCAACTGCTTTTTTTTTTTGCATTAGGCCATCCTTATCATTATAACAAAGGTAAACCATGATCTTTGTTTAGTGTACTTAAGTATAATACACTGCAGTCCCCATGTAATTATCATATTTGTTTCCTGAGAGAGGGAAACATAAAACAATTAAATATGGGATTAGAGTTACAGGGAGCTTAAAAATCTAGAAAAGGAATTAGAATTAAGGGTCTCAGACTGTTTCTTTCTTTGATCTTTCTTTTGGTTGTGAAATGATGGGAAGTATGGGGGTAAGGATGCATGCATGCTAAGTCGCTTCAGTCACGTCTGATTCTGTGCGACCCTATGGACTATGACAGGCTCCTCTGTCCATGGGATTGTCCAGGTAAGAATGGGTTGCCATGCCCTCCTCCAGGGGGTCTTCCCGACCCAGAGTCTCATGTCTCCTGCATTGGCAGGCAGGTTCTTTACCACTAGCATCACCTGGGAAGCCTGGGGGTAAGGGGTAGGAGTGAATTATTTTCTCCTTTGCCTTGTTAATAAAAACAAAGATGGATAATTTATCTTGTGATTATTTGTTCTGTGATTATACTTTAATCACTGCACCAAAACCAAAATACTTGTGATTTTTATAAACATCTACGTATGGCTTCTCACCTGCCAGGATCTGTTTTAACTAAGCCCTGGACTTTATGCCTTCATTCATGTAATCCTTACACAGTGTAGTGAGATAGGTGTGACTACCATCTGCCCCGTATAGCTAGTCAACAAAGGAGGAGAGGGAGTCGGTGATGGACAGGGAGGCCTGGCGTGCTGCGATTCATAGGGTCACAAAGAGTTGGACACGACTGAGCGACTGAACTGAACTGACTGAAGATCCTTTGGAGCAGGAAGTGGCCACCCACCCCAGTATTCATGCCTAGAGAGTCCTATGGACAGAGGAGCCTGGCAGGCTACAGTCCATGGGGTTGCAAAGAGGCGGATATGACTGAGCAACTAACACATACACACACCATCCAATAGGAAGCCAAAGTGGGATCTGAACCTGTGCAAAATGGCTCCAGAGTATGTGCCTGCAACCCAGCTAGTGCAATGCCTTTCGATGAGTCCCTGAAATTATGAGAACAGGAAAGCGGGGGTGGGGGGCGGTCAAGTTAGGTTTCCTTTAACTTTGATATTTTTAAAAATTTAATTGACGTATTTCATCCATGCTATTGGAGTTCCATTGCCTTATAAAGAAGATTGTGCTAGTCTCTGCTGTACAACAAACTCAATCAACTATGTGTACATATATTCCCTCTTTTATGGATTTCCTTCCCACCTAGGTCACCACAGAGCACTGAGGAGCAACTTTGACAAGTTTTAAATTGCCAGGTGGGGCGGGGTGGGGTGTGTGTTTGTGTGTCTTAAATTAATTACTTTATTGCTGATATTGAATTTTCATTTAGGGATTGCAAACTCTGTGTATTAATTTTTAGAAAAATGTCACACAGAATTGTTTCTACTGGATTCTGATTCAGACCATTTGAGAACTGAGGCAGATAGATATCAGTTCTCAAACAGCTGAGGCTACTGGCTCATGTTGATTTTGACTGAAACATAATTGTTGAGGCAGATTTTCTATGTTCTTATATGCCATAGCTATCACAAAGGTACTCAGTGGATTTAAATTAATATATGATTTATTGCCCTAATGATGGCATTTTTAATATTTCTCCCCTTGTAAGAGATTCTGTTGAGTACTTATTTGTAATCTTTTCAATCACATTTATATTAGTTCTTGTGCACATGCGGCATGCCGGACAGCCCCAACCCACTAGCCCATAGCAGCGCCTGCCTTGCTCAGATAGGATACCTAAGCCATAGGATGTGAGCTTGGAATTGTCTCAACCTTAATTAATTTTTCTAACATTGATAAAGTAGCTTGTACTGTTCTGTACCACCCTGGTTTTACACAATTCTCAGTATATGGAATCTTCAGACACCAAATAGCACTGGAGCAGTTTTGATGTTCAAATGTTTAACAATTTATAAAATGAAAAAAAAAAACAAAACAAAATACTTTTTTGTGCCAATGATCTTATTATTCTGAACCATTTTATAAGCTTAGTTGTCCATTTCTCTTTAGCTGGGGTTGAGGTAGCTATATCTTGACATTAATTTATTTTGTTATATACAAAGTGATCCTCACGATTTATGGATTTCATATTGCTGATCACTCCCTTGCTAAAATGTATTTGCAAGCCTAATGATGAAATACTCTGTGGTGTTCCTAAGCACAAGAAGGATCTAATATTCCTTACAGAAAAAATACATTAGACAATCTCTATTCAGGCATGAGTTAAGCGTTCTTACTGTGAATTCAATGTGAATGAACCAACAGCACACATTAAGAAGAACATTTAACACACACACACAAAACAATGTTATATATTGATAACTTGAAAATGCTGTGACCAGAGGCTCACAGGAATCTAACCCTATTTTTACCCTAGGAACAATGGTTCAGTATTCATTAATTCAGTATGCTTGAAGATTTTATAGAACAGAGCTATTGTGAATAGTGAGAATTGACTATTAAAATTTAGCAAACAATATACATTTTATTTAAAAGTACTTGCTCTGATTGTCAATTTAGATGTTGTCTCTTCCCTGACATTTCATATCGCCCTTCAGTTAGAACCCCATTTGTTGATGATCCTGTTAGAGGAAAACATTTATGTGGCCAAACCCAACTTTAAAGTTTCAGTCTATATCTTAACTGACCCTCAGGGGCATTGGTGAAATTCATTACTCTCCCCTTAGAAAAGCAATTTGACTTCCTGCAAAGTTCATAGCTGATTTTCTTTACATGTATTGGCTCCTCTGTCTCATGAATTGTTGTTTGTTTCCTCTAACATCTCTTGACCTCTAGGTATTAGTTCCCCAGAACTCAGTTCTCAAACCTCTTACTCATATTATCAATTTTGGAAGTTTCTTTAAGTTGGGTTCTTTCTACATGTTGGCCTATCTCAGATCGTTTGCAAAGTTTTCTTGTTTTTTTTTTTTTTTTTGACAACAACAACAAAAAATGTTCTAGGTTGCTGTTTGCAAATGTGGAAACAGCTATTCTCCAAGAACCCAGACTTCTTTCCAAGAACTCTGATTTCTTTAAGGTAGTGGTTCTCAAACATGCATGCACATAAATAATCATCTGGGAGGTTTTTAAAAATCTCAGTACTCAGGCTGCATCTCAGACCAAGCAAATTAGAGTTTTGGTGAGAATCCTTGCATTAGTACTTTTTATAGGTGTAGCCAAAACTAAAACCACATTGGAGACCCAATTCAGGAGACTAATTAGGACACACGAGATTTTCATAAGAACATTATTTAAGGACAGATGATACAAGGAACTCTAGAAACAGAAAAAAATAAAGCACACAAAAAACAAGACAATTATTCAGCAGAAAGCAAATCAATTTTTACCCTGAAGGTTGAATTCATGTTCATGTTTTCAACATAACTTATTCAACTAAGTTCTTTCTTATCTTATTCTAATAGAAAACTTAAAATCTATGTGCACTTCCAGAGGTACCAGCTTTTCTTACCTTATACATGCAATATCATTATATATATTGTCATAGCAAATTATGCCTATAAATTACAATATTATTTTAAAAATGGAAAATACTCCATTTTGTTTAACACAATTGAATCTTATCTGGGTATGTTAGAATCATATCCACAAGTCACTATTCATTTTACCATTCCATTTAGGGCTTAAGGATAAATAACATATGGTATAATTAGATGAGAATATTTAGGCAAACTATCCATGAGGATCACTACATGATATATAATGAATGCCTGATTCGATTCTTGACCTACTGTCTTAGAAACAGTTTAACAGTGGATAGGTCCTAATATCACTTTTTCACTCACTCTAATATACTTTCAGGAATGAGAAGAAAAGTAAAATCACAGATAATGTGTTGAGAATTTTAAATAGCTCTGAAGATAGCAATGGGAGCATGTCTTTCTAATGAATCATTTGTCACAGACAAAAAAGACTAAGAGCTATTATGTATTTGCCCACTTCTGCCCTATCTCGTAAATTTTTCCATAATTTATCTTTTCATTATTTTTATAAACCAACTATTAGATCTATCAAAATCCACAAGACACTAGACCAAATTATATATGCTTGCTTTGAGTTTGTACTTAATATTTAGACTGATAAATCGCTAGCAACAATGGCCAAGAAAAGGGTTCAAAACAGTCAAATGCTAGAGAACCTATAATTATTGAATGACGGAGTCATCTGGTCCAGATATTTTTCAGACATTTTTGGTTTTTGGACACCTTTGATAATCATGGGGAATTTCTGGACTTTCTCTCTAGGAAACTGAATGATATGTGGATGACCACACATGAAATTTTCATACCACTCTTGTGCTAAGGGTCGGACATGATTGAGTGGCTTCACTTTCACTTTTCACTTTCATGCACTGGAGGAGGGAATGGCAACCCACTCCAGTGTTCTTGCCTGGAGAATCCCAGGGACGGTGGATTCTGGTGGGCTGCCGTCTATGGGGTCGCACAGAGTCGGACACAACTGAAGTGACTTAGCAGTAGCAGTAGCTCAATTCATTATACTAGTGTTTCACTTACTATGCCTTTGAGTTTCAGTCTAGTATCCAAAGATAGTGTATTAAAATGACTTGTTAACATGTTGAACTCCTCTGTCTTTGAAATGCCAGGTTCCTTTCAATATAGGAAGAAAAAAATGCGTCCAGCAGAAAATAACAATTCAAACATAATAAAACAGAAACTTCAGTCTAGAAAGAAAAATAGGTCCAGCAGAAAATAGCCATTTAAACATAATAAAACAGATACGACACAGTGCTTCCAGATTTATTAGAATGCATCTATTGGGTTTGCCAAAAAGTTTGTTTGGGTTGTTCCATCAGATGTTGTGGAAAATCTAAACAAACTTTTTTGCCAACCCAATATTTTGTTTTTAAATTTCGTACCATGTCAAGACTTCTCTTAGTAACTTGACTTGGGGTCAAGCAAAGATGTCAGCCAGAAAGGTAGAAAATGCAGTCCTCTTTTCCTGTACGCTGTGCACCACCCATTGGCTATAAAGCATCTCATCCTATCATTTCAATCAAATTCTCACTCGTGTAAGATCACAAAGTAAAACCCATTTAATGTCCTTATCTGGAAACTTCCAGGACAAAGGAGATGCAACTTAACTGATAGCTCAGTCTGTTGGTATTTAGACTCTGGAGATCAGTAGATAGATGAAATAGCTACAATGAAAGAATAGCCTAGTAGATATCAGGATACCTCAGACAGCCTCAAGATGGAGAAAGTCAAGTCAGAAACCTGAGCTAACTCGTTTCTCCCTCTATTGCTTCTTACAGTTCAGATCTTATTTGTGATGTTGCTACACTTTGTGTCTCAGATAGTAAAAAAGTCCACCTGCAAGGCAGGAGACCTGGGTTTGATCCCTGGGTTGGGAAAATCCCCTGGAGAAGGGAACAGCTACCCACTCCAGTATTCTTGCATGGAGAATCGCATGGACAGAGGAGCCTGCAGGCTACAGTACAGTGGAGTTGCAAAGAGTTGGAAATTCCTGAGTGACTTTCACTTCCCTAGACCTTAGACACTAAAATGGAGATTCTTCCCTGTTTCTCAGCGGGTAATGAGGTTGATCAATGCAGGGTCATGGCTAGTTTATCACATTGAATACAGATAATCTTATTAAAATATTTATTTTAATATTCATCTATATCGATATGTGCATGCCTAGTTGCTCTGTTGTTTCCAACTCTTTGCAATTCAATGGACTGTAGCACACCAGTCTCCTCGGTCCATGGGATTTTTCAGGTGAGAACACTAGAGTGGGTTTCCATTTCTTCCTTCAGAGTATCTTCCCAACGTCAAATCTGCATCTCCTGTGTCTCCTGAAATACAGGCTGATTCTTCACCCACTCAGCCACAGGAGAATATTTATCTAAGGAATTTGAATCTCATGATTGGGCTTTTCATACCTCTATCTAATTGATAACTGTGCAGAGTCTGACTTTAATTTTTCTGAAAAGAGGAAGAGTTCCGTGTCACTTTAATCACACCTAGTCCACAGAACCCTTCAGGAAGATGTCTATTGTGAGCTGAATTGTGGCTCATCTCAATTCATAACTGAAATCCTAACCCCTAGTACTTCAGACTGTGGCCATATTTGAAGACGGCATCATTATAGACATAATGAAGATAAAATGAGGTCATTGGGGTGGGTGGTAATACAATATTACTAGTGTTCTTTATACAAAGAGGAAGTCAGGACAGCGACAGGGACAGAGGGAAGACGATGTGAAGACAAGGGGAAGATGTGCATCTATAAGCCAAGGAAAGAGGCCTGGAAGAGAAAGTTGATGCACAGCCCTACGAGGACACCAACCTTGTCTACCGCCTGGTCTCGGACCTTCAGTCTCTGGAACCGTGAGAAAGTACATTTTTCAATCTGTGGTTCTTTGTCACGGCAGCCCTAGCAAACTAACATGATGACTTAACTTTATGTTAAACAAAACTATTAATTGGATTCCCAGGTGGCGCTAGTGGTAAAGAATCCACTTACCAATGCAGGAGACACAGGAAAAGTGGGTTTGATCCCTGGGTTGGGAAGATCCCCTGGAGGAGGAAATGGCGATCCACTCCGGTATTCTTGCCTGGAGAATTTCACAGAGGATTCTGCAGGGCTAAAGTCCATAGGCTCACAAGGAGTCAGACACAACCATGTGCTTTTGTAAACAAAACAAGTAAGGGACAGTGTGGGGTGAGGCTCCGAGGGGGGCTCTCCTCTGTGAACGGGGTTCATGCTCATAATCCCACCTTGTTTCCACATGAATGAGATGGGGTAATATGCCTGTTAAATAGCAGGTATACACTAAAAGTCTTAACTGTCTTACTATTTAATGTCACTGTTTTTTCTTATCAATCAAAGTGAAAGTCAGTGGTGAAAAAACAATAAACCATTTCTCATCAGTGAAAATGATGGTTCAGTCAGCAGTGAGTGGGGATTTCAATAAGATTGCTCTCCTCTCTCTTTGGAGAGTTCTACAATGTAAGCCATGTATCACAGAGACAGAGAAGATGATGCAGCTTTTTCAATAAATTGGAATTCTCCAGAGACTTGTATGTAATATTTGAATGTGTTGATTCATTTATTCAGTAAACTTTTATTAAATGCTAATCCCCTCCCCAGTTTTAGGTGAAATTTTACTCTTTTAGCTTTCTTGTGGACTGTACTTTTATTGTAGTTCTTTTAATAACTGGAATACAGTTATTATGTCTATGTCAACTTATGACAGTTCTTCTATCCACCCATCCCACATCCCAACAGGACAGAGGTGAGGGCCTCTCTTTTATCAATAAAATCCCTTCACCTAGTACAGCACACTGTAGAATCATAGAGGAAGAAATCAGATCTATTCCCGAATAAATATTACAGGGTGAGAAACTTTCAAAAAACATGGTCAAAGGGGACGAATTCTTATATGGCTCTATCAATTATAATTTCAGTTCCAGTTTGTAAATTCACATGTCTGTCAGAAAGAAAAAAAAATTATCTCAACATTGTATGCCAACAAGATTGGCTGGAGGTTACATTGAGGATTAAAAAAAGAAAAAGAAAAAAATGGATGACCTACTTGTGAGGAATAAAATGTAATAACATGAGAATTAGCAACTTTTCCCTTTTCCCCAACTGGCTAAAGAGAATTCCTATTTTTTTTTTTTTTTTTCCTTAATCTCTTACCCATCCCCATTGACTGACAGTATTCCTCCAGGGCCAAATAGTTTTCTTGACTTTGCAAGACAGGATCAGGTGGGAGAGCGAGAGAAATGTAGACTGCAGCCTGGGGCTGAGGAAGTTTTTTTTCATGCACCAGGAGTCAGTAAGGGGAGTGAGTGGGAGGTAATGAAACAGTGAATGGGAGAATATAAAAGGATTTACTTAAAGGGATGGCCTTTGTGACAGCTCAACAGTTTCAGGCAATAAGGGAAAGGATCTGAATTACTTTGATGCTATTTTGGTTGTTGAATTAAATTCTTTATAGTGTTGAATGACCACATCCATTGATCTCACTGCAGATGCTGGTACTGCCAGAGACCAAAGACTGTCTTGCTGTCTTTTTTTATCAAGTTCCCTGAACAGGGATTGAACCCATGCCCTCAGCAGTGAAAGCATGGAGTTCTAACCACTGGACCACCAGGGAATTCCCCTGTCTTGCCATCTTTATGCATCATGCCAACACTGGACAGTATGCCTGAGCTAAGGCTTCATACTCCACTGGGTATTCTGACATATTTCACATCCAAGCCATCACCAAACCACGGGCTCACTTTTCAAGGGTGAAATGCAATTTAATAAGGTTGAAGAAAACATTATGATGCTTTTCTTTACACTTACTCAAGGAAGGAAAAAAAAAAAAATAAACTCCCCAAAGAAACTCTATCCATTAAAGAGGAAGGAAGATAAGTTCTGGATGCCAAGAGGAAAAGAAAATTAGCTTAGCTAGGCAGACAGACACTGCACCCACCTGCTCCTCACAGGAAACGTGAAGTCAGCCAACTCAGCTGTTATAAAGAGGAAACGGCTCCACAACAGCCTTTACACCGTGCTGTAGAGAGCAGGAAACAGACAGGGCAACCCTGATAGGGTTTCCGTCTGAAGGAGAACAGTCATAGTGGGGAAGAGGCGAAGAGCTTCAATGCATCAGCATCACACCTTGTTAAGGACCAAATCTATCATCCAGTTACCAGGTCGCATCTGTTTCCCCTCTTAGATCTGCATGCATCCATTTATGTTAAAACTGTGCAATCTTACTCGATGTATATTAGGAATAATATTTTACACTGTAAGAAAGCAAGCCTGAGGGTAAGTAATTCAAATCCCCAAGCACTTAACAGAGAACAGAAGGTGCTCTATCAGCAGACATGTACCATCTATGAGACCGCATCTCAGATCAGCGGAGACCTGGCTGGTCTACCCGCATCAGCTTGGATGGCGTGAAAGTGCCTGGGGCCAGGGTCTTCAGGGACTAAGTGCCCAGACTCTGGCTGGTGGGTTGCAGCTTGAATGCAGTTCCTTGTTCATCATAAAATCCTAGTCAAGACTAAGAAGTCCCCTCTGCATTTTCATTTCCAATCTGTAAATAATGATGACAGTACCTCCTATCTCATATACTGTCACAAAGATTAAGTAATCTAACATGTACAGAGTATTTAGAATATAGTCAGCACTGAAGAAACAGCTAGGAATTTTTATTTTTTTCCGATTAGATGGGATGGTTCACACTTACAATAATGCAGTGTTAGTTTCATTAGCTGCTGAACACTCTACAGCAACCAATGTCTAAAAACTAAATATGATAAAGATTAATGACCACAGAAGTTACCATAATAAAAAATGTGATTACATGATGAAACAGAGACCCATAAAAATGGAAGATTACCTCTGCGTGTGCAACGGGGAATCCAATTCATTTTAGCAGTGAGTATATTGTGATTTTATAAGTTCATATTATACATTATTTTGGTTGAATTTTTTTACTTTAATATGCTTTGTGAAAGTACTTCCTCAAAATCAACAATCTGCAAATAAGTTTCATATAAGTAAATAGCTCAACTTTTTTATAAATAAGAAATCTGTATATAGCTGATCAAATTACTTTTTCTATTCTGCTAAAATATGATTATTTTCCCTCTACTGAATATTATAGCTTTGTCTGACAAGGATATTATCTCTGAGAAAACTTAGAAACGTTGGGTTTGATAATCAGGCTTCCTTTATGTTTTTTTTTTTTTTTAAAGAAAAAAAAATCTTTTCAAATTTACTACATCATCTAGAAGTCCCCTTTGTTATTAGTATATACTGTCAATTGAGTTTGTCAATTTTGCATATTAATATCAGATAAAGCCATCCTGCATGTTAGAACTGATGTGAAATTTCAAAGACTAAGGGAGAGAAAAGAGAATGAATGAATGACAGCAAGAAAGATCCTGAAAAGATTGACTGCAGTTTGGCATCTCAGCGCTTGTTATGTCCATCTTCAGAGCTGACTCTGTCTTCTCTTTCCCATCATAGTGTATTGACAGGGTTGAGCTAATAAAATCATAGTGTGGCGAGAGGAATGCTTCACTATTCGCTTGCTTCAAGTGTCGGCACCATTTCCATGGCATCAGTTTGGGATATACCATACACACGTCCATTCTCAGGACCACTGATCTGAGCTGACTGCGCAGAGCTTGGGTGCTTCCTGTAATGAACCCAGTGGTAGAACCACAGCTCATCCAGTGCCAGACCCACCAGCACCTTCAAAAGTTCTATCAATCACTTTGGAGGGGTTTAAATATTGGGAATCCCTGATAAGCAAGAAAACAAAGTTTCACTTGTTGTACACAAATGTAACCCATTTCTTAAAGCAAGCTGGAAAGTATACATTGATTTAAATAAATCCTTTGCTTCCAAATTATGTGCAGCCACTCAGACTTAATGAAATACTTATTCAAAAATCAAACTCACCCCCAGGAGTCTTTTGCCATAAAGACAAATATTTTATTTAGTGCACTTGACTCTCACCTATGGTGATCGCGGAGCCCTCTAACATTAGGGAAACTTATTTATTTCAGATCAGGCAATTCAAATAGAATGTAACCTTGCCATCCAGGTAAAAGTGCTTGCCCTTGGCTATTACTTAGCCTAACCACAGGGTTTTCTGGAAACAGCAAAAGCTTTATAAGTGTCAGCTCAGGGCTAAATCAATGTTTATGCATGATGTACCTCTGAATAGCAAACACTTGCTTGCCTGCAAGCTAAACAATGTTTTTATCTGTTTGCCTATTTCTGGTTCTTCAACCACTGCATGGAGTGTTGCAAATCGCATTTAATAACAATTATCTGCTGGTAGTTCATGAAAAGGAAAGTGGTGTGATTAATGAAAAGTGACATACAACGATTACTTTGTCATGCCCGTCTCCTTGGCGAGAGAGTGCGTCTGCTGAACCCAAGTCTGACCTCCTTTACCTTTAACAAGGTCAAGGGGGATGCTAAGCTCTGGGAAGATTAGTTCTTACGAATGTTCCAGAATGGCTTAACCATGCAGCCTCCTCTAATGAACGGCAAGTAGCCAATTAAATAGAATGCTGTCGCTTTCACGTCAGTCGGAAAGGTGGAATTGAAAACAAGAGATGACATGTTTTTTACTGAAATGTGGAAAGTAGAAAAAAATCGGAACTTTGACACAGCGTTACTCCCTATGCCAAAACTAAAAATACACAGATTCAGAATCAAAGTTTGTCCAGAGCGATCAGGGCATTTGCTCACTGTTCTTTTCTGATTCACTCGGAACTGTGATTCTATCCCGTTCTACTGAGAGAAGCACTGATTCTTCTCTCCGCTGCTCCTGTGTGGCCCTCAGAGTGACAGGCTGACAAAATGACACTGGCTGTCACTGTTAAGGGAATCTTACTTTTTAAAATGTATTTCTGTGACCCAAAATAGTTCCTTTTTTTTTTTTTAATAGCAAAGTAGTATAAATAGGTCACAAAGAATAAGGTAGAGGGAAAGATGATAATCTTTGACAAGATTAAATATTTCATCAAGAATTTCTATGCTTCTCAGACGCTCAGCTTCAACTAGCAAATATACAAGGGCAAGTCAGTAGCAACGGAATGAGACACAAAGCTGAATGGATCGTATTAACTAAGGGAAAAAAAATGCCATTAGCTTAAAAAAAATGCCAAAGTCATGCATAATGAGATCACATAGAAAATATATATTTTTCCTCTTCTCCTATCCTACCAATTTTAGCAGCCCAATTGTCTTTTTTTGCATCAGTGATATTTACAACTTCATTTAGAAGCAATTGATTCTTTTTAACTTGATTAAAATGAAGAAATAAATGTATGCCCAAGATGCAAAAAATGACACATCTTCTTATCACTAACTTCTATTAGGAAGGCTTTTTGCACAGAAAAGAAAAAAATTGACTCTGAAATAAAATAAAAATCAAACTTAGAAATGCTGACATTCACTTCAAGGAGGCAATTTTCATGAGCATTTTATTTTCCCACACGCAATCTGCACAATCTAGCAACATTGTTCTCTGCGGTCAATGCCTACTTTATAGGAAATTCTCACTGATTCTGAATGTGAATGATGAAATAGTCACATTGGAGGGGCACTTTTAAACTTTGCAGGATAATTTCTCTCTTTTTTTTTTTTTTGGTAGAGAAGTTTATAGGAAGAGTAAAACAAAGCAAAGCAAATGGACATACCTCATTAAGATACTATGTTCATTTGTCAATGATTTTTTTGTTAAAAGAAAAATCTCCTCTTCAGACAACTTGATGGTTAATCCTCCTCTACATTTCAGGGCGAGTTAGTTAAACAGTCATTCATTAACTGTGGAGGTTAAACTAGTAGGTGCTAATTGTCTCATAAGGCACATCCAATTTGCTTTCTGCAATTATTAGATTTCAAATGGTTTCTATAAAGATTTGCTTTCTTTCAAAATGAAACAAAAATTTGTGTGAGATAATGGCTAGGTATATCTCTAATTTGAAAACTTAAAATGAAAGTGCATAAATATAAATATATTCAGAGACCCTGGCCTAAATTCCCTTCTTAAAGAAAATTGTATTTTGCACATATCTCAACTGTGAAAAAGTCCTCAGCCAATGACCTTCCATACCTTGTATAATGATGACATGTACAGCTGTATACTACAGATGTGATATTTTCTTACACTATTGCCTACAGGCCTGAATCTTGATGGAAACTGAGGTGGACACACAAACTCAGTCCCTAAAACTAACCATAAATGGACACGTGAAATTTTATCTCAATAGTATTCTCTTTGTTCTACTTGAAGGCAAATGTGTTTTTCCATCACTAAATCTGCAGCAAAATAGTTTCACCTAAACTTTTTCTAAACAAAACTAGTTCAGTAAAAGTAAATTTTATTTAGATCCTTTAAATACATTAGTATGTGTTTCTATTTAAGTAATGTGTATTCTATTTAAGGAGGAACATCAAATAACAGATTTATATTCCTGAGGGCTTTTTAAAAAAAGGTACAACTATGCATGGAATGAATAATTGAAATATCTCTTTTCTTATGACAGACTGTTAAAATGTACAGATAGCTTCTATAACTAGAAGGTACCTTGAAGATCATCTTGATTATGTTGGAATGGAAATTGAGGTCCAAAGAAGTTAGTAATTTGCCAAGATCTTATTGCTAGTCTTTGGCAGATTTGAGATCAAAATCTCAATCTGCTAGTTTCCATAAGCATGCTATATTTTCTCTCCATTCCACATTGCCTTTCACTGTGTAACCCTAAAACCCCAAATACAACTTTATTAAGATCATGGGATCACTGAATAAGATGGCTACCATTCTGAAGGGCAGTTCCAGATTTGTAACATGCCAGAGTAATTTTTTTCCCTAAAATGATGCTTCTAAATGCAAGGGTTATGCATAGAATAGCTCCTCAGTGTCAAAATAAATAATTCAAAATATCTTTAAGTGCTGGAATAGACAATGGAGAAAAGTCAAGACCTCTGGAATCAGATGCCAAGGGTCTTTTGCTAGATTTTTACCTTAAGCGGGACTTCCCTGGTGGCTCAGATGGTAAAGAATCTGCCTGCAACGTGGGAGATCCAGGTTCAATTCCTCGGTTGGGAAAATCCCCTGGAGAAAGCCTTGGGCATCATATTTATGTCTTTGAGCCTTAGTGTCCTCATTTGCAAAGGAAGATATATTAAGTTCTATCTTCAGAGTGTTTTTGTTGTTTTTTCTTTTTTAAGATCAGGATGAGAGGTACCTGATGCAGTGCCTTAAAGAATAGCCATTCAATAGAGTTTAGCTTCTTCCTCTTTGCCCTCAGAAATTAATATTAAAGAGAAAATAACCCGCTGGGGAATCTGATTGTTCTGCACAAATCACTTAATTGTGTTTGAGTACATAAAGTGAGGGTTGCATTGTAATGTTACATCATAAAACAAGGAAGTAGAAAAAATGATTTCCGAGTAATGACTTTCATAGCTTCAGAGGAAAAGACCTTAAACTTGGCTTCAGTTGGCTAGGAAAGACAGGGAGACCTCCATCCTCTTTCGAGATGCTCCCTGGTCCCCGTGATGGCAGGCAGAACTCTTGCCACAGTTTGTCCACTGCAGAACAAAAGACCAAGCCTACCCTGGGTCTAGAGAGAGTTTTATTTGAACAGTCTCGAGCCTATGCTCCTGCTTTTGAAAATGCTCAGTGACAGTAATAGATAATAATTAGGAATCAAGGGCTCCTCACAATGCTGGAGAAGAGGCAGGGAGTGGTGTGCCACCAAGACAGAAGAGAGTTAATTCTGGAACATTTGTGATGGAGAGAAAAATTAAAAGATGAACTCTGGCTTCTGACACTGACCTTGGTCTTCCCTTGATTCAGGCCCTGGCCCCTGGCCCCTGGCATCCCAAGGAAACTGTGGTATGACCCATATCCCCCACTCTGTGCCTTGATGGAGCCAGAGGGCTGATGTGCAAAGAGCCTGAGTGCCAGCGTTGAAAGTTCTGAGTTCAGTCTCTGCGCCTCGGACTCAGTAGCTAGAGGTCACCCCAGCCGGATGCTTAAGCTCTTGAACCTCTACCCCTTCACCCATAGAATGAAACTCACATCTCAGTTTGGTTAACCATGGACTGAGCATGTACAGTACCACTTGCCGGGCCCCGAGCTAGGCAGTGAGAATACAGGAATGCATTACACTTGGCCTCTTACTGAAGAGTCTGCATAACTAGACTGTCTTAGAAACACACAGAGACAAGTGAACATACTCTCTCTGAGTTCTGGTGAAATATAATGATGTGTATGTAAATCCATGGTGTTACTAGAGATGAGTAAATGTTTCATGTTAGTATTATTATTGGAGACATTAGAAGACGTTCCTGATATATTTTTCCTGTGGGCAGCCTATTACTGTGGCCTTCGAGAGACAACTTCCCCTTTGTTTAAAACATTGTGCATAAATGTCAGATAATAAAGGAAGTATTGATGGGGGAGAGGGCGGGGGTTGCAGCAAGGCATTGGTGGAAAGACAAGTTGCCTTCTTTCTGCCGTGCGCTATAATCCAACAGTGACCCGCTTTATCATTAAGAGATTTCTATTATACATGCTATAAAACTCTGACTCTGTCAGCTAAAATGTCTCATTCTATTAGTTCCTAATGTACACTGATACCTGTAATGGAATTCTCCCAGTCTTATAACTCACCACGTGGCATTGTCATGCAATGCCAAAATAATAGTCTTTGAAAATGCAAACACATGTCCAGCTTTAGGGAGTTCATTTTCTTTCAATTATTATTCTCAATAAAATGTTCAGAATGGTAAAAGAATATATTCAGACTTGGTCTAAGTGCTGTTTTGACGCCCCTCTCCCCACATTAAAAAAAAAAAGACATTTCTTCTAGAAAGTGCTTAGCCTTTAAAAAGAACATGATCAGTATGGCTGTCTGTTAGCTGTCATAGACTGTCCTGTCGCTGGAGCAAGTTGGCAGTTGGCAGCGGCCAAGTCCCCATCACACGGTAGATTAGCAGTCTTCAAAAAAAATTTCTTTTTTTCCATTTTTAATCTACAAAGTCACATACTCTGCTTAATGAAGCACTTTGTTAACATAAAAGGGTTTTTGCCCATTCTGGCTCAGAAGCTAGAAGTCTTTCAAACCTAAATAATTATCTCCCTGCTCAAGAGAAGCTAGGAACAAGCAAATTCACGGGGAGTTCCACCTTTAGAAATAGTATGGGTGTGGTAGTGGAAGAGAAAGAAAGAGAAGCCGAACAATCTACCAAAATTTCAGGATTTCATTATACTGCCTGCTCTTTGGTGAAATCCCAAAATATTTGAAATGTTTTGTTTAAATATCCAGTAACTTTTGGGGGAGAATGGATACATGCGTATGACTGAATCCCTTTGATGTCCACCTGAAGCCATCACAATATTGTGAATCAGCTATCCTTCAATATAAAGTAAAAAGTTTAAAAAATCTATAGTAACTTGTAAAATCACATTTGAATGCTACATTTAATTGATTTGGAGATTCCCTCAAACTCTACTCATTTTGAAACTGAACTTCTAGAACTTAAAAATGACAGCTACTAGAAGATTATTTTTCTAATCCTCAGGGGGGGCGGAAATCATTCAGCTCTCTGCTTTTTTTTTTTCCCCAAAGTCAAAGTCAGGAGACCACTTCACTGTACCCTTCTTAGTGGCTACACGTTTCATTCATGCAGGATCAGAATGCATCAGGCCCCCTGGGCCATCCCCACCATGCATCTAAGGAATAGAGTGTCACTGGTAATTAACACACACAAGAAATAAAAATTACAGATGATGGATCTGATTAGAAACAAATAAATACCTGACAGGTCACCTCTGAAGCCTTGTGTGAAGTCTTTAAGACAAGTTATTGGAAAATGAACATTTTGGTTTTTAACCCAACAGACACAACAGTGTAAATTTCCCACAGGATATTTAGAATGACAAGTTCACTCTTAACTACAGTGTCCCTGTTTAACAGATCACATTCAATTGAAATAGCTGTAAAGGATGAATAGTGCATGATGTCAAAGGTAAGAATGTGTTGCTTGGGGTGGAAAAATTTGGTGCATTTGATTGGCTACTAGTTGTCCGGGAAGCAGCACTGCACAGGCTAGGATGATCGTACTCTTTGCCTACACTTCCTGTCTTCCTCTCCCTTGGCCCCTGGAGAACTCCATGACTGCCCAGAGCTCTCCTCTACAATGCCTCTTCTAGAATTAAACTCCTCCAATTGCTGTCATGTCCTCCCTCCCCAAGGTCTAAGCAAAGGTAGCATCTGTCGCCACAGCTGATCTCAGTGAGCTGTTGGGAGGCTGGTATCTTATTTTAGCCCATGGAAGGGCTGATTAATAATATTATTAAGAAGAAAGAGAGAGAGGAATTACTAATGGTAGAATTCCCATGTCAGGGAAGACCCTCTGAGGCCTCACACCATACCGTACATGCTTGACTCCTTCTAACCACAGATCCCGACCTGCCTAGCTTCTTTGGCGTTACTATAATAGTGTGATATTAATATTTTTCATTGAAATTAATGTGCTAATGGACCCACATTTCTCTGACTATTGTAATACCAAACTAAACGCATGAACTATATGCCATAAGGTCAATAATGTAAAATCCATATGCTCCCAGCCTCCATCAGGAAGGGACTAAGTGATGAACCTTTTGTTTTAAAATAAAATGCATCTTATTACAACTTTGATCTAGCAATTACCTTGAACATTAGACTACAACCTAAACCCTAAAAATGACACAGTGTGGTGTTTGACAGCGATTGCGAAGCCTCTGACACCTCATACATTAGCATCTTAGACTCACAAATGATAGAGTAGAAGACAACACAGTGAAAATTAATTGTGTATGCCCAACACTTATTCAACAGTGACTCTTTTGCAGAACACTTGAATATCTTTACTTGAGGAAAATTTGCCAAGTTGATTATAAATGTGATATCTTACCTCTTAATACATTTTACAATTTGCCCATAATGGTTCCAAGGGAACTTGTAAACCATAGTAAATCATAAAATTCATTTTGCTTTGCATCAATTCATTCATCCATGAGCCAACTAATCACCTCATTTCAAAATTCAATAAACCTAAATACCTGGATTTATGATGCTTTGTCAGAATTAACAGGGGAATATCAACAATGTGGAATTAGAAGTCGATTGCAACTTAAAGACAAGCACCTAGTTGAAAACAATTAAAAAGACTCGGCAGCAATAATTATATCCACAGTGTTAGCAAATAAAATAAATTAAAACTGATTTAATTTCTGCTCTGGGAGATGGTGGGGGGGAAGCACAGAAAAGCCTTAATTTAGTCAGTTAAAACACTGAAGTTGCTTGAAGCAAAACTTTAAAGTGACTGTCAATTGGGCTTGTGGTATTAACAGTTCCTTACTTGCAAAGAAAATGCACACACAGGTATATTGGTTAGTCACATTGTTCAATGGTCATAATAGTTCTTAAGACTTATTTTCCTTATGAGAATTCTGATGATGAATACTTTATTATAGGATATATTTGTATAAACCTACTTCCTGAACCATTACAATATATAGGATAAGCAAACAAAAGCAACATCTTCTAGAAAGTTAAAGTGCAGTCCATGTACAGGGGTCCCTTTGCTAAAACTGCAGTTTTACACACACTTTCAACAGATGACATTCATCTTCTATATGAAACACTAGCTTCTGCTGTGTTAAGGAAATAAATCTAAAATACTGGTAGGAAATGTATGGTTTTGATTGTGTATATACACACACGCACACAGAACTCATATTTATTACTTTGAGTTGGGGAGTCAGAGAGGAAAAGTACAAACTCAAAAATAAAATCTAGAGACATTGGTTAAGCAGCTGTTCATATTCATTGTTTCTCAGTGTATGTTTAAATAAAAATAATTTCTCTGCTAATAACAAAAATGAATGCCTTTGCATTTTATTTTTAATGTTTCCTTAATAAAATTTTCTTGCAAGACAAAAATGATACAAAGAAGAAAAATAACTTGTATGAAGATGCATAGCGCATTTAGTAAGGACAAAGCAAGAGATAGTCATATATTTTTCTTAAAAGACGTAAAAAGGTATCTGATTGTTAGTCACAAAAGGTCTATACGGTTCTGTTGCCCCTTTAATTAAATTCTTAAAAGTAATCAGATGCAAAATGACAAATGGCAAGAAAAGAACATACCACTGCTGAATAATTTTATCATTTATACCTATAACTGTCAATCCACGAAGGGCTATTTTTTATATGTCACCTAAATCATAAGAGCTGGTACCTTTTTTGTGATTCATGTTCGCCCTGCTCTATGATTTACTGCTAAATTATTTCCCTTCTCTTTCAGGACAATTTTTTTATCTCCTTTCTGTGATTAATCTCTCTGGTTTGAATGAGCAAAGCTTTTTAGATGAGTGAGTGTCACAATTTCGTTGAGTATAAATTTTTTCAGCATGATTTTTTATACATATGTTTTTTTTAATGTGCTCAGAAAAGACAATTATTTATTTAAAGGCTTATATTTCCATTAAAAAAAAAAAAAAAAAAAAAAAACTTGCCTATTTCAGCTATATGTTCCAGACTTTTCTCCCAGAAACAAATGGCCTTTGCTCTGACAAGACATGGTGACAGTGTTTGGGTTTCCTTGGTGGCTCAGCTGATGAAAGAATCCACCTGCAATGTGGGCGAACTGGGTTGGGAAGATCCTCTGGAGAAGGGAACAGCTATCCACTCCAGTATTTTGGCCTAGAGAATTCCATGAACCGTGTAGTTCATGGGGTCAATGGTTATTGGCACTGATACCACACACTCACAGAGCTTTTTCAGGAAGTAGGTGGGCCCTGGTTTGAGTGATTTAAGACCATAGAACATCTTCATATCTACTTCCCATGCATGTGTGTATGTGTATGTGTGCACACACGAACTTTTTGCTGGTTCTTAACTGCTAATAGGCCCACTCTCTCTGTGAATAACTAATATATTTGTCCTTTGAACAGATTTTTAAAACTGCCTTAATGAGCTCCTTCAACTTGACTCTGGCACCTCTATTGGATGCTGAGGAATCACATTCTATTTCAGATTGACACCTCCAACATGCACACAGCAATCTTTGTGAAGGTCATTGAAACTGCCCCCTCCCCACCCACCTTCCACATCCATATTCTCTCTTTATGACAAATTATACCTCAACCTTTCACATGTATATACCTAATCTTACATTTACTGAGTAGGCAGTCAACTTTCCTTCATGCTGTAGTGGAAATTATACCTCGCCTACTTCAAGAAAAGCACATTTTCACCAAATCTTTTTTCCTGTTTGTTTAGTCCACTAAACCTTTACCCTAAAAGCTGGTAAAGATTACTGCGTGACTTGATTACTCACCTTCTCTTCCTTTGCCCTCTCTCTACAGAAAGGTTGGAAGAGGGAGGACTTCAAGGAGCTCAATTCTTAAATATAGTAGAGGAAGATCATGCCTGAGTTTTGCCAAAATCTGGACTATCCACCACTGAGTAATCCGAATTTGACCAGTGTCTACCCACAACTCCTGGTCCTACTTCATCATAAATGTTTTCAAGAGAACCCTGGGCATAGGGAACCCTGGCGAGGCACTGGGAATGGGCTCAGTGGCTTTCTCTTTGGCTCAGTAGTGAGGAATCTGCCTGCCAGTGCAGGAGATGCAGGAAACACAAATTTGATCCCTGGGTCGGGAAGATCCCTTAGAGAAGGAAATGGCAACCCACTGTGGTATTCTGTGGATGGAAGAGCCTGGCAGACTACAACTGAACAACAACAAATGGACTCAATAAATATTAATTCTTTTTCCTTTCTCTTCGTGTGCCTTTAACCTGAAGACCTAGCCAGGGAAATAATTTTCCCATGTATGATTTCTCTAAGTTGGATAAAATTCTAGTTGTAACTGATACTTCTTCCATTTTTCAATCTACCCAACCATCAGTAAAGAATAATCAAATTTAATTAGGAAAAATCAAGGACTGTCAGAGATCAGATTTTGGGAAAAAGAGCCGTGTGTTCTAATTTTCAGATGACATTTGCTCTATCTAAAATAGCAGCATGTCGTCCTGAGAGTCTCTATGAAAAATTACTGGAAAGTGGAATTCTAAACATAGACGCTGGCCACCCAGGCAGAGGATAATACACGTGGGCAGCACAATGCCTGCATAGTTCATGTGTGTGCTCATTCATTCATTCCCGCTTCAACCAGACCTCCTGCTTTAGGCACTGGGCTATTATACATGTGGATTTAAAGATAAAGTTTGTGTGTGCCAAGTGGACAGGAAGAGAAGGCAGCAAAGTGAATGGGGAAGAGATAATTTGATATGTCTTCATTTTGAGGCAAAGTATTAAGCTAGAGACTATGGGTAACCTGGGTGAAGGCAGTCCTGTGTAAGGGAGAAATGAATTAGAAACGGCAATGATAATCTGGTATTTTTCAGCAACTCTGTTGTCTTCTGTCGTCTTGCTCACTAGTTGAAGATACACACTTTAACCCATTGTGTTTTCTTCTGTCTGTGCTACACTTGTTCACAGGCATGTCCACCTGATCTGTCACAAGCCCCCTTTTTAAGAAAATAAAAAAAAATGTTTCCTATTGTCCATTTTACAACAGGAAACATTGAAGTCAGATGCTCAGTGGACCACAGTGGCATTTATGGGTCAAGATGCACATTCAAATGCAAGTTGATTTTCACAGTAGGGGACATGAGACACGATGACACCTACTGACAAAACCCTAAGGGCCAAATCTGAATAAGATCAAAAAAACTTTTTAACAATAGCCTATAGCACATGGATTGTTTCTATATAGAGAAAAACTTAGTTTTGTTACATCTGAAAACATAACTTGTGCCCTAAGTATTGATTTTTCATTCTCCCCCAGGTAATTATTATCTATGCAGGAAAAAACACACATACTTCCTTTGTGAAATAAGTACAACTGAGATGGAAATTTTAGGAAAGGTTTAGAGTTAGTGAAGAAACTTGGTGAGCAGGTTTACAGTTATGTTTGACTTTGGGTTAATGAGCATATTTACTCTGGTTATAATAGGATGGCAATTATGCAAGATTCTCATGAAGGTGATTACAATAACCCCTCCATGCTCGTGAATTTATTTGTCAAGAACTTAGGGGGTGCATTCACAGTTTCTGAAGAACAGAGTATGCATAGAGGACAAGAGTACTGCTGGGTTTTCTGAGCGGGTGTTAAACTATGTAAATCACTTACCACAGCCCCGTTTACAACAGCACAGAGTAAGCATTCAGTGGCTGTTTGCCAGTTTTATTAATTATTTATAGAATATGTTCAATGTTGCTGTCACAGATTGAAAGACTTTATTATTCACAATATTACAAAAGTGCTTATTTAAATGGAATATGCCGGGTCTGCACTTAGGTGGGTTTTGTGCTATGCTGTGTGTGTTCAGCTATATCTCACTCTCTGCAACCCCATATGAGAGCAGGCTCTTCTGTCCATGGGATTTTTTAGGCAGAAATACTGGAGTGGGTTGCCATTTCCTACTCCAAGGGGTCTTCCCGACCAAGGGATCGAACTCTCATCTCCCGCATTTGCAGGCAGATTTTTTTTACCACTGAGTGAGCTGGGAAGCCCTAGGGGCATCTTGTTAGTCACTCAGTCATGTCTGACTCTTTGTGACCCCATGGACTGTAACCCGCCAGGCTCCTCTGTCCATGGAATTCTCCAGGCCAGAATACTGGAGTGGGTGGCCATTTCCTCCTCCAGGGCATCTTCCCCACCCAGAGATCAAATCCATGTCTCCTACATTGCAGGCCTTTATCTCTGAGCCACCTGGGAAGCCCTAGGGGCATCTTGGAGGAGCTTAACTGGAAGAATTTTCTGTGGAAGAGCCTCAGTTGCTAACTCAGGAATTAGAGTAGAAGAAAGCCCCACCTCCTACACAGGTGATGGCTTCATGGAACTTTCTGACAGAAAATCACTGAGGGTGGGTTATACCAGCTCTGCTCTGAGCAAGACAGGTACCCCAGACTTTGCCCAGAGTCGACATGGTCTCCATGAACAAGTGGCCAAACATAGCACTAATGTCCAGAGACCAGTGACTTTCTCATGGAATGGACAAACAGATGAAAATGAGCCTTCGGAGGCAATCTGCAATTGCTTATTGAAAAATGTTTGGGGGGATAATAGACAAGCCAGCTTTTGGTAAGAATATGCAGCTGTGAAGGGGAGAACAAAGGAAAACAACTACTTCTAGTTTCTAAAAAAGTTTGTGCTATGTTCACGACAAAGCTAATTTTGATGAAATGGAAATCACTATATACCCCATGGATTAGTCATTAGAGTGTGGGATTAAATAGTTTCATTACAATGCAAAAAAAAAAAGGGACAAAACCACTAAATAATAGTCATTTTCAGTAACAGCTGGCCTAATGTCTTTCCACTAACATGTAATGGTCAGCCTTATTTAAATTGGTATTCTTCTTCCATTATATGACTATTAAATGGTTTAATAAAATTTTATTTTGCAGGTCTATAAAATCACTAATTTGGTGTGGCAGGGCATATTTCTAAAACTCATTTCACAATGAAACTCTATGCTTCTCTCTTTTAATAAGACGATTCAGAGTGGCAGCATATAAGTGGGTAGATAGTAAAGCAGAGATTCACTTTTTAATAGAAAACAATTATTCATTCAATAATGAACAGTGTAAAAAGAAAAACAAAGTTTGAGAGGAAGGAAAAAGAAATCTCTAAATGTTCGAAATGCAAAAGCATTTTCAGAAAAGTATATAGTAGTCTATACTTGATCTAAGAAAATAGAAACCAACATCTGTAGTCTATCTTTTCTTAAAAATTTAAAACAATGATAGCCATTTTTCAAATAAAAAGAAGTCTTCTAAAATGATTCCTATAAAAATAACACATGAATTAAATGAACACAATTATTTAAATGTAGATGCATCGATTTTGCAAAATCATCTTTTTTTTTTCCTCTCTACATGTATACATCAGATCCCCTGTGAAATTTTACATTAAAAAAAAATTTATTGGGCTGTGTTGGGGTCCTTCTGGTGTCACATGGATCCTCTAGTTGTGGCATTCTGGCTTAGTTGCTCTGCAGCAGGTAGGTTTTTGGTTCCCTGATCAGGGATAGAACCCATGTCCCCTGCATTGCAAGGCAGATTCTTAACTACTGGACCACCAGGGAAGTCCCCAAATTGTACATTTTTAAGATAAGGAGCCATGTCTTATCTGTGCATTTCTACAGATCTAGTAGAGAGCTTTTTATATAGCTGTGATCAGTACATGTTTACTGAAGAAGAAGGCCATGGGAGAATTTTGTTCTTTATGTGAAAAACAGACAGCCTGAAATTAAAAACTTCTTTCCGAGTAAAAGCAATTTTAGTTTTTCTCACTAAGGGAACAGAAGAAGATACCTGATTCAAAAACAGGTAAGTCATACTGCTTAAACACAAATTAAAAAGATTTCTAAAAGTATCTTTCTGAAATGAGGAATTATCTCAAGAAAAAAGTTTTGGCTAAGAAGTTGAGAAGGATCCTACAAGATTTAATGGAAAAATCTTGTTCCCTGTTATTTATGCTGTCAGGAGGGTGGGAAACATGAGTCTGTCTCTGAATCATTTACTATCTGCAGCTGCTGACTCTAATCTGGAGCTAGTACAGTAGCTGTTTATTGTGTTTCGCCTACAGAGATGAGTAAAACTAGTTTGCCGCAACTCAGCAAAGGGCATGGTGACTCAGAGAAATATGCATAGTGATTCAACGGGGTTGATTTTCATTTGTCAGCCTGCATTTTGTTACTCATACAAAAACACCTTCTATCGCTAAAATGCCAGAACAATATAGACAAATAATGCTAACACCCTGAGAACGCTATTTTCAAAGTTACAGTGAAATTTGTTTCCTAGTAACAGTCACGTGTGGATGAGAAAATGTGTGCTGGAATCTGCTGAGTGACATCGACCATCTCTGAAAAGTGTCTACATATTTTAGGAAACAACTCGACTTCTTAATTGCATGCTGCCTTCCTGGCAAGAGAGGTCATGGGATCACACTTGCAATGTCAGAAACTCATTCCTGAGCTGGGTGGGGGCAGGGTGGGAGTTCATCCTTTGACATTATTCAGAACTGTTCAGTCTTTAAATATTATTTCGTCTGGATTAGTTTTGTATTTGGGGAGATAAACTTCTCACATAAGGCTCAACATGACTGTGAATGTGAAAACACCTCACCTCCCAGTGGAAGCTATCTCTTCTAAAATATGTCTGAGAAAAAAAAAAATTAAATGATGATTTGCCTGGAATAATTGGAAATGGATTTGTTCAAACATTAAAAAATGCAATGATGTTACTGAAATAATACCAAGAGTTGTTTCTAATTTATAGTAATACTGACTTAACATTCAATGGCATCTCACTAATTAGGAGGGTATATTGTGTCTTGTGGACATGATTTCTAGTAGTAAATATCTGAAATCCTTAGTGTCACTAAAGATTTTTGCCTCTAGAAATATAAAATTAATGAGATATAGTTGTGTAATGTTGGAAAGCCTTTTCTGGTGGTTCAGTGGTAAAGAATCCGCCTACTAAGGCAGGAGATGTGGGAGATCTGTGTTCAATCCCTGGGTCAGGAAAATCCCCTGGAGAAGGGAATGGCAATCCACTCCAGTATTCCTGCCTGGAGAATTCCATGGACAGAGGAGCCTGGTGGCCTACAGTCCATGGGGTCTCAAGGAGTCAGACATGACTTAGTGATGGAACAACAACCATGGCGAACCTAGTTGACCAAGCTATCCTATTTAATTTGGTTCACCAGAAGAGGAACAATGAATTTTATCAAACATAGACAACTGGAAGAAATACTTTTCATCACAATCCATACACTTAATTGTCTCCTGGGATCTTTATGATGACTACAAGTAGAAAAATAAGCATTCATGCACATCCTTAATTTCCAAAAAAGGAATGGGTATTGCACACACCACTTTTTCTCAGTCTTAACCTTAAAACATCTCTGAAATCCTGCCTTAAGAGAGTATCGTCTCCACATCACAGTGGGATTAGAACACAGTTCAACTCTTAAGCTCACTCTGTATGTTAACGCTTTGAGAGACTGCCTAAGAAATCTGATGTGTGCTGCTGACACTGTCACATTCACTTCCTTTAAAAACATGTTCCTTACATTGTCACAGAAATATATTCATGTAAATGAATCAAATGTGAAAACATTAAAAGTCATAGAACTCTTTATACATTTAGAAGGATGAAGGGTGGGAGAGAGGGTAGACAGAAAGAAGAGGTTTCTCTAACTCACTTTAAGAATAATGGGCTTTTACACTGAACTCCTTCTTCTACACAACGTTTTGGAAAGAGCTTGGGCTCTGGCTCCTGGCCTGTCTTCAACTCCTACCACCCCCTCCTCCCCTCTGATGTGCACCCTCGCATGGGAATTGGGGTGGGGGGTGAGATGAATGGAATATAGGACAGACATAAACAAAAACCTAGAAGTATAAATCTATGCAGATTATTCCAGGAACACCAAGCAAAGCAGTCTAGACTTTGAAGTCAGAAAGTGCCTGAAGTTCTCTCAGCTTCCTTCTCCTTGTTATAACAATAACTAACATTTGCTAAACGTTTCACTGTGCCAGGTATATACACGCTCATTTTATAATGGGTTTAACCCCTTTGGTTTTCACAAAAACCTCTTGAAGATGGCGTTCGTGTCAACTGCAGCTTCAACTGAAACAGGAGGGAAGAACCAGTCCGGGTGTGTGCGCTCAGACTACAAAGATGGCGGAGCGCTCACCTCAGTCAGGAGCCCCACATCACACCAGCAGGCACAGCCAGCACGGAGTCTGTCCTCACACACACTCTGTCTCCATGATGCTGCCACGGCTTGGGGTCCTAGCTGCATCTCCTTCCCCGACCACTGCCTCAGACGTCTCTCTGGATACTTCGACTCACCTCAGCTCATCTTTGGTTCAGCGGTTTCAGCTGTTGCCTGTTTTCTAGGGCAAAGGCTTTCCACGAGAGGCTTGAAGATTGGCCGTATGAGCATCACCTGGGCATTGGTATAAACATAAATTCTTGGGCCAAACCCCAGATCTACACAAGAATAAGAAAATTCGGGAGTGGACGCAGCAGTCTGCAGTTTAGAAAGCCTTCCAGGTGCTTCTGATGGAGGCTGAGGTTTGAGGGCCATGGAACCACTGGCCTAGAGTGAAATGAAGAGGTTAGGCAAGACAGCTGAGACTCCTTATAGCCAAGGAGCCCTTGGAATGGAGGTCAGATGTCCTTGATTTGGAACTCTGCCCCACCAACGCTCTGATCCTGACAAGTCACACCTGACTTTCAGTTTTCTTATCTGTAAAATGGGAATGAGTTATTTCATAGGTTTTATGGGAAGGTTAATAAGGCACATTCCTGTGCCAGCCATATATATATATATGTACATACAATCAGTGCTTAATATATATTAGGGATTATTATGGTTATTAATTCGCTAACCTTATTTCCTGTCACATCCAACTTTAAATTTATGCTAAATAAGTCCAAATTCACTATATTGCCTCTAATAAACTACATACTGTCCTTTCTATCTCTGAGCTGCTACTTCTTTATCTGGAATGTTCACCCTTCTTTCACCAACTTTGCCTCTGCCACCAGAAAAGTTTCTATTTGTCATTCCACATCAGGCCGAGAAATAAGCTCTTCTGTGGAAACTTCCAGACCCTCTTTTTTTCTATATAGATTTAAGCATTACTTGCTTCTTTGTGCTACTCTCCAATTCTTTTACTTTTATTGTTATGCTCCTAATATTGTAATTTATTTGTTCCATAACTACATCCTACCATAGACAGAGAGTTCTTTCTGGACTGTGTATCTTTTTCTCACCCATGTCTGTCCCATCTCAACTTACCTAGTAGATATTTGGTAAATTTTTAAAAAGTTGATTGCATTTGCCAAGACCTTGAGAATGGTTGGGCTTCCCTGGTGGCTCAGATGGTAAAGAATCTGACTGCCATGTGGGAGAGTTTACCGATGGATGGGAACCTGTTTGCAGGTTTTTTCTGAACTGCACTCTCCACACACATCATGTCCTATGCCAGCTCTAGCTTCCAGGGAGTCCCACTTAAGACAACCTTGTTTTCCTGCCTGGGAAGCTGACTCTCAGGAGAGTCCCACCAGGGGCTGCACAAGTGGAGAGGATTCCTGGACACAGGAGAGAAAGGATCTCAGCCCGGATTGGACAGGCTCAGAGCAGCCCCATCTGACCCTTTCGACCACATTTGATCCAACTGCAAAAAGAGATGAAAGAAAGTGAGAGCTGCTCAGTCATGTCTGATGCTTTGCAACCCCATGGACTGTAGCCCACCAGGCTCCTCTGTCCATGGGATTCTCCAGGCAAGAATACTGGTGTGGCCATTTTCTTCTCCAGGGGATTTTCCCGACCCAGGGATGGAACCCACATCTCCTGCATTGCAGGCAGATTCTTCACCAACTGAGCCACTAGGGAAGTCCTGTACAAAAAGGGAATAAATATCAACTACTCTACCTAAAGAGTACCATGAGGTCAGGTCAAGTAAAATAACAGTGGCAAAGGCATAACAATATATAAAGCCTTAAAAATATAAGAGGCCTATTCTGTTCTCTAAGAGGCAATCTTGTTTTTTGTTAAATTTATTTTTAATTGGGGTATAATTGCTTTACAATGTTGTATTAGTTTCTGCTGTATCACATGAATCAGATATATATATATACAAACATACCCTCCCTCCTAAACTCCTTCCCCTAACCACCACTTCCATCCTACCCCTGTAGGTCATCACAGAGCACTGAGGTAAGCTCCCTGTTCTATACAGATGCCTCCCACTAGCTATCTGCTTTACACGTGGTAGTGTATACACATCAGTGCTACTCTCTCAATTTGCCCCAACCTCTTTTTCCCCTGCTGTGTCCACAAATCCATTCAATGATCAGTTGTTTCAGTTCTGTCTGACTCTTTGCAACCCCATGGACTGTAACCTGCTAGGCTCCTCCGTCCAGGGGATTCTCCAGGCAAGAATACTGGAGTGGGTGGCTGTGCCCTCCTCCAGGGGATCTTCCTGATCCAGCGATGGAACCCACATCTCTTCCGTCTCCTGAATTGGTAGGCAGGTTCTTTACCACGAGCACCACCCGGGAAGCCCCACAAGTCCACTCTCTGTGTCTAATAAGAAACCTTGTTAGCCAAGCTTTCCTTCCAAGCTCTATTCTGAGAATCTCTGTGAGTCACCCTTGAGATCCCAGGACCCTCCCCTACCCTCCCATCTGGGAGTTGCCAGGAGCAGAGCACTGCTGGCCCCTCACCACCTCGGCCCCAGTTCAGCCAGTCCTTGCTATTGACCCAGCTTAGCTCAGGGTTCATCACATTTCTCAGACTCTGTGCTCATTCTGCCTCTTCCACACACTCCAAGAGAAGTGCTATACAGGTTTTTTCTGATTAATTTCATTCTATTTATTTCTCACCACTCTTTCAATCTACCAAGGTCATTTAAATGTCAAATTGTATTACATGTAGCTCAAGTCAACCTTAGGTAGGAGTGTATTCACATATGTTTATTTTATTTTTTCTCCTCTCACCTTGGCCATGTTGTGTTGGGTTAGACCCCAAAGCAAGTCCAATTGCTTGATTTTAAATAACAGAGGTCATGTCCAAGTTCACGTGCAACGTCAGTGTCTGTATGTAAAGAGGTCATGGGATCAACTGTTTTAACAATCAACCAGTCAATCTGATGAAACAACTGCTTTTTCTCATTTTTCACTGAATTGACTGGTAAGCCGCCCACAGATGCAAACTTAAAGGGAAAAACAAAGGGAAAATGTCTTAGAAAAAAACCCTGCTGTCACTGAACAGAAAAGCTCCACAAAAAGGGAAATTCAAAGTAAAGGCTCTAGCTGGTTTAATGAGGTTTCTAGCTCGATGATATAAACAGCCTCTGTGACTGTGACCGGATACACACAAGGACTTTTTGTTGGACTATTTATTGAATTCTCTTTTTGTTAATTGTCACTTCGGGTTTGAATTATATTATGTTCCATGTTAGGACTTTCAGTACTTGTCATATTTACATGGTTCATCAATCACATTTACTCACTTTCAAGACCCTGCAATATTATTACAATATATCGTTCTTAAATTCAGCTAAAATGATGGTTGATCCTTTATGAACAGTATGTGTAAACAGCATCAAGGTTTCACTTCAGATAAGATTATCTGAGCGAATACAATGCATTAGATTTCCTTTTGAGTCATATTTCACTTATGCAAATAATTTTGGAAACATGGGTTAATATAGGATAGTGTCTCATCACGATTGCCATATTTTAAATGAATTCTTTAAGACATTTACAAATATTTAGAAAATTTACCTGCTTTCCATTGTGGTTTATCTCTACTGGAAAAATGGCTATGTCTGCCTGAAACAAACCTGTTCATTTGTGTTTCTTTCTCACTGAAATGGAAAGTATTTACTTGATGTATAGTTATGAGTAGTAATTCCTTGAATCATTATCATTCTAAAGTTGAAGTAATATTTTTGGGAAAGTGAAGAAAAATTCTAGACTAGAGAGAGTAAGCATTGGCTAACTGTATTGTAGAGTTACTTATACAGAAAGGATATTGTGTCTAGGCAATAAAGAAAAATACCTTCTAGTTGTGGGTAGTGAAAACAGTACTCATACAATAATGGCCAACTGGAACCCTAAGGCTTTTCAGAATTGAGCAATTTTAGTGATAAATGCCTTTAGGAGAAGGGGGGAAAGTCTCTGCTGGTCCTTGCACCTGGCTTTTACCACTGAAGTGGTTTCTTTCAGACAGAAGAAAATATCAAGTTCCGGTTAAATGTTAGCAATTTCCTTTCCTTTTAAAACTGAAATGCAATAATCTGTTCATTTATTTCCAATTGGGCCACTTCTCAATCTTGGCAAATTATGAGATTTGATTTGCAAAGTATTTGTCACATGTATTTATCTCGCTTCTCAACTCTGTTCTGTCTGGCTTGCAGATCTTGCATATGGACTATTTCCATTCCCAGGAATATGCTTACTTGGGCATAGTCTATGTTAGTTCTCCTATAAGCAAAAAATAATATATTAATATACTTATAATAAGATCCACTTTAGTAGGGAATGGCTACCCACTCCAGTATTCTTACCTGGAGAGTCCCATGGACAGAGAAGCCTGGCAGGCTACAGTCTATGGGGTCACAAAGAGTTGAACACGACTGAGTGACTAATGCACACGTGTACACACACACACAGACGCACACACAAATAACATTCAGTATACCTTCTCCATACAATGTCCCATGATAAAAAAATAAAAAGTAACCAAAAAATAATAGCCAGAGTATCTTCTAGTTCCCATTTTAGCTTTCAAAATGCTCCAGTTTCCTTAGTCTTTTTACACTTGATTCAGTATATCTCTGCATGGACAACTGACATAACTCTTTGAATAATTAATGTAGAAATCCCCTTTTGGAAAATATAAAGTCAATGAAAAATTTTGAATGTTGGGATTAAGGATGCATCTGTGGAACTTAAAAATTTAGACTGGCTTGAGTAATAGCAGTAAGTTATATCTCTCTAGCATTTTACAGTTTACAGAGCACTTTGGTTCCTCATGACGATATAGCACTTTGTAGTAAGAAAAAACTAGAATAAATGATATTTTTCAAATCAAGAGTGACTCTATTTTTATGACTCTGCGACTGGTTATTTGAATTCTAAAGTAGAACAGATTGACGCTCTCAAAGATAAACACAAGACAGAGAAATGATGCAACAGGCTAAAAACACACATGCAAACAATATACAACAATTGTAAAGGGTTTTCCTGCCGCTGCTGCTGCTAAGACACTTCAGTCGTGTCCGACTCTGTGGGACCACATAGAGGGCAGCCCACCAGGCTCCGCCATCCCTGGGATTTTCCAGGCAAGAACACTGGAGTGGGTTGCCATTGCCTTCTCTGGTATAGGTTTTAGGTGGCACTAATACTCGATTCTACAGTATTATTATCGTCATTTCAAGAGCTTTGTCATTGTTCTTTATAAAAAATATTCTCATCAAAATAACCTTATGAATTGTCAATGGTCAAATTCACAAACCTGAATAGTAACTAATCATTTAAGTGCCATATGAATTACTTTTAATGCTCTTTCAAAAATAAAAAGTCACCACAAGCTTTTGAATACTTGAGGACCACATCACGTGTTTTATTTTGGAAAATGCTGTCATGAGCAAACCATCAAATATCACAGGTCTCTGGTAGCTAAGGGCTGTAACCAACTTGGGTCTACCAGGTTGGTTTGGCAACCACATCCTTAATCAAGTTTCCTCTTTCTATTCACTACAGTCTGACTGCTTTTTTGTAACATATTTACAGAAGCCAATTAAATTTCAGTTTAAAAACTGTTTGTGACATATTTATAGCGATTAAAAGTATTATTTTTAGAAATGAGTTAAATATTTGCTATTTCTTTGAGACGATTTTTATAAAAGCATAGCAGAAAATACCATTGGGGTTATTGTATTGAAAATATGTATTATTTATAGCCTACATACTTTAGAGAGTGTGTCAATGCATGTGTATGGCCAAGTAGTTAGTTTACAGATCTTAGAGTTCAGATATAATTCTGGAGGATATTAGCTCAGAAATAAGATTTTAGGAGGACATAGGCTTAATTTCACAGATACAAAGCATGTTTAAATTTATGATAGAGTGTGGCAGTAAGCTGTAGGTTTGGGTAGTACAGAGCTCCTCCTGGAACTTTATTATAAAGATAGGTGTTTACCACAATGAGATACAATTTTGGAAAGGAAAAGAAATTGATTAGACACAATCATGATATACGTGAGCAATTTGCCAGGTAAAACTCTGTTTTCTGAGTCAAGCCAGCTGGGAGATTCAGACAATGATTTGTGTATCAAGTCTCTTCCCGCCTGAACCCTACTTTGAACCAATTCCATAAATAATGCAGACGTGAATGTTTAAATTATATAGACAACCTCCCACTTTATTTTCAACATAGAGACTTAGTCTTATGCATTATTTATATTACTATAACATATACACTGTTTGCTATAATTCAATCCCAATAATATACTTGATCAAACATTTTAATTTGTCACACTCAATGAAGTTATACCAGTATTGAAGTGAATTAAATAAGTATACCTATTTCTTCGGGAGGAAGGTGAGTTGTTTTCAGAAGATTTAGCCTAGATAAAAATAGCTTGGAAAACTATCAGTTTAATTGAATCTCCATCTAGCACAGTGAATCAAATCATTAAAATATTTCAAATGCTGTAAAACATACATTGTGCTCTTTGTATTCATCTTATCTTGAAAACTTGCTTGTTTTAAGGAACTTTCAGTAAGTTCAGTTCGTCGCTCAGTCATGTCCGACTCTTTGCCACCCCATGAATCACAGGACGCCAGGCTTCCCTGTGCATCACCAACTCCTGGAGTTTACTCAAACTGATGCCCATTGAGTCGGTGATGCCATCCAGCCATTTCATCCTCTGTCGTCCCCTTCTCCTCCTGCCCCCAATCCCTCCCAGCATCAGGGTCTTTTCCAGTGAGTCAACTCTTCGCATTAGGTGGCCAAAGTATTGGAGTTTCAGCTTCAGCATCAGTCCTTCCAATGAACACCCAGGAATGATCTCCTTTAGGATGGACTGGCTGGATCTCCTTGCAGTCCAAGGGACTCTCAAGACTCTTCTCCAACACCACAGTTCAAAAGCATTGATTCTTCAGTGCTCAGCTTTCTTTATAGTCCAACTTTCACATCTATACATGATCACTGGAAAAACCATAGCCTTGACTAGATGGACCTTTGTTGGCAAAGCAATGTCTCTGCTTTTTAATATGCTATCTAGGTTGGTGATAACTTTCTTTCCAAGGAGTAAGTGTCTTAATTTCATGGCTGCAATCACCCTCTGCAGTGATTTTGGAGCCCCCCAAAATAAAGTCTGACACTGTTTCCACTGTCTCCCCATCTATTTCCCATGAGGTGATGGGACGATGCCATGATCTTAGTTTTCTGAATGTTGAGCTTTAAGCCAACTTTTTCACTCTCCTCTTTCACTTTCATCAAGAGGCTCTTTAGTTCTTCTTCACTTTCTGCCATAAGGGTGGTGTCATCTGCATATCTGAGGTTATTGATATTTCTCCCAGCAATCTTGATTTCAGCTTATGCTTCTTCCAGCCCAGTGTTTCTCATGATGTACTCTGCATATAAGTTAAATAAGCAGGGTGACAATATACAGCCTTGACGTACTCCTTTTCCTATTTGGAACCAGTCTGTTGTTCCATGTCCAGTTCTAACTGTTGCTTCCTGACCTGCATATAGGTTTCTCAAGAGGCAGGTCAGGTGGTCTGGTATTCCCATCTCTTTCAGAATTTTCCACAGATTATTGTGATCCACGCAGTCAAAGACTTTGGCATAGTCAATAAAGCAGAAATAGATGTTTCTCTGGAACTCTCTTGCTTTTTCAATGATCCAGCGGATGTTGGCAATTTGATCTCTGGTTCCTCTGCCTTTTCTAAAACCAACTTGAACATCTGGAAGTTCATGATTCACGTATTTCTGAAGCCTGGCTTGGAGAATTTTGAGCATTACTCTGATGCTGGGAGGGATTGGGGGCAGGAGGAAAAGGGGACATCAGAGGATGAGATGGCTGGATGGCATCACCGACTCGATGGACATGAGTTTGAGTAAACTCCGGGAGCTGGTGATGGACAGGGAGGCCTTGCGTGCTGAGTCCATGGTGTCGCAAAGAGTCAGACACCACTGAGCAACTGAACTGAACTGAACTGAACTGAAGGAACTTTATGTAAGAGTAAACATAAATTTTGTTTCAAACTGATTGTGTTAAGATTTATAATTTACTACTGAAAAGTATTCAGATACAAAGGAGACTATTTGCATTATCATTGGATTGCTTTTATTTACAGCTGTTATTGGTAGACAATATTCTTCCAAAATTGGGCTTTTTCTTTTTTGTTTTATTTAAACTCTTGCTGGGAAGATTTCCATTTAAACAACATAACAGAGAGGATACAGATACAGACATAGGTATTAGAAAGAAAAATTAAGCAGATAGATTCTTTAGTGTGTGTATAATAGTTTAACAAAGAATTTTGGTGAGTAAAATTTAACACATTATAAAATGATTATTAAATGATACCTTACTCTTCTTTAAAACTTGAATCATGTGTTTTATTTTAGGATCAAGTCATTTTGCAAAGTAAGTTCTGTGTGTGTTTCTATTTACTCTCAGTAACTATGTGCCTGTCCTTGAGTTTGGCCCTAGAGTTTCATTAGACAGCAAAGCAGACATGGCCTCTCCCTCTTGGAGCCATGGATCACAGTGGGCCAGACACAAAGAGGCCTCCTTTAGGGTCTTGATGTACAGCAAATTCTTTTCTGACTTGAGGAATACTCTTCTCTCTGCCACAAAGGCTTTTTCCCTTGAAAATGCATCTCCCTCCTTTGTCATTTGCATTTCCATCTCAGCACTAAAGCTACTTTCTCTGAAAAGTCTTGCCTGATTGCTTAAAGCAGACTTTCCCACAAATCCCTTCTTCCCTTTCATTGAACTCTATTTTCTTCAAAACAGTTATTGCAACTCAACTTTTTCTTACATATTTGTAGCATACTTGTCTATTTTCTCTTTCCTATTAGATTATAGGGGCTTCCCTGGTGGTTCAGACAGTAAAGAATCTGCCTGCAATGTAGGAGACCCAGGTTCAATCCCTGGGTCAGGAAGATCTCCTGGAAAAGGGAATGGTTACCCACTCTAGTACTCTTGTCTGAGAATTCCACAGTCAGTGGACCCTGACATTAGATGATAAGGGCATAGAACTGTAAGCGCATAGACTTTGTCTCTTTGGCCCACCCATGTTCACCATCACCTTCAGTTCTGTTCAGTCTCTCAATTCAGTTGAGTTCAGTTGCTCAGTAGTGTCCGACTCTATTGACCCCACAGACTGCAGCATGCCAGGTCTCCCTGTCCATCACCAACTCTCGGAGTTTACTCAAACTCATGTCCATTGAGTTGGTGATGCCATCCAACCATCTCATCCACTGTTGTCCCCTTTTCCTCCTGCCCCCAATCCCTCCCAGCATCAGGGTCTTTTCCAATGAGTCAGTTCTTTGCATCAGGTGGCCAAAGTATTGGTGTTTTAGCTTCAGCATCAGTCCTTCCAATGAATATTCAGGACTGATTTCCTTTAGGATGAACTGGTTGGATATCCTCGCAGTCCAAGGGACTCTCAAGAGTCTTCTCCAACACCACAGTTCAGAAGCATCAATTCTTCAGCACTCAGATTTCTTCACAGTCCAACTCTCACATCCATACATGACCACTGGAAAAACCATAGCTTTGACTAGATGGACCTTTGTTGGCAAGGTAATGTCTCTGTTTTTTAATATGTTGTCTAGGTTGGTCATAACTTTTCTTCCAAGGAACAAGTGTCTTTTAATGTCATGGCTGCAGTCAACATCTGCAGTGATTTTGGAGACCCAAAAAATAAAGTCTGTCACTCTTTCCACTCTTTCCCCATCTATTTGCCATGAAGTGATGGGACTGGATGCCATGATCTTAGTTTTCTGAATGTTGAGTTTTAAGCCAACTTTTTGACTCTCCTCTTTCACTTTCATTAAGAGGCTCTTTAGTTCTTCTTCACTTTCTGCCACAAAGGTGGTGTCATCTGCATCTGAGTAGATGCTCAATAAACATCTATCAAGTGCACAAAGTAATGCCTAAAAGAATATACCTATATGACTGAGATAAATTCTCTCAAAGAGATATAATGCTTTAAGACCATATGGAAGGGGAAAGTGACCTAGGAGATGAGATAGCATGGTCTAAGGAAAGGGGATTGGGAGAAGGAGGGACACAGAAGAAAGAGTACTTGAAATTTCTCATGTGAAAAGAAGTACAGCTTATTCCAGGAACTGAAGTAAGAACAATGAATCTGGAAACCAGAAAAGGGGAAAGTTAGGAATGTGAAATGAGGCTACAGGGTTAGGCAGGGGAGCCAGATCAGGAAAGGCCTCATTGATCATTTAAGGTTCTTCTTTATTCAAAGAAAAATGAAAAGGCCTTCAGTGATTTTAAACAGGGGAAAAACATAGCCCTATTTGACATCTAAAGAAGCATTCTAACTAAAGAATGAAAGTTGATAATTGGGGAAAGCATAAGTAGAAGAACACAGAACAACCTGAACCTTATGTTGTCATTTAGGCAAGGGAAAGGGGTACCTTTGACTATGGCAGAGAGACCAGAGCATGGTGACCAGAAGATTTAACATTTAATTTTAAGAGGACTTGTTCACAGACTGAGTCATGTGAAGTGAGGGAGGAAACCTTTGAAAGAAATGTCTCTCTTTTGCACTCCTGGGTGATGACAGTGCTATTCTCTGGAAGTTAATTCTGGAGGAGGATTAGATTTGAGAAGACCAGTTCCTGAGAGTCTGGTTGAAATATGGTAAGTTTTAGGTGGGTATGAAGATACCCAGAGAGAAACAGCAAGTAGATAGTTGCACATACAAGTCAGAAAGCTGGAGTCAGAATTGGAGAGGGAGTCTGTGCATCATGGACATGAGGTGGTAGGAGAAGCCAAGGACATAGTCACTGAATTGGAGAAGTCCAAACTGTATTTCTGCATCAACTCTATCTTTGCTTTACATTTTTGTTGTTGTTGTTGTTGTTATGCCACATGGCTTGGAGAATCTTAGTTCCCCAACCAGGGATCCAACCTATGCCCTGTGCAGTGGGAGTGCAGAATCCTAACCAGGGAACACCCTCTTTCTTTGTTTTGCATGCCAAAAATATGTATATTTTCAGATAAAAGTATTTACTCTTTATGCTGCAACTGTAAAGCAGTGACAACAATTTTCATGTGAAAACCAAACTTAGTACTCTACGGCCACAGATAAGAGAAATATTAGCCATCAGGTATATATCCAACATGTGTGGTGTGCATCATAGTCCGTCCTTAACACACATCTGTTAAAAAGATAAGAAAATGTATTGTCACACTTAAAACTCTATACATGAATTTCATCTTGCTTTATAGCTAATCAATGTTTACTTTCCAATCTGTGACAGATAGGGTTAATCATATTGTAAATCATGGGAGTGAGACAAATTTTAAGTATATTGCTAGGTTCTGAAACAATAGAAGAGGCCATATAAAACATTCATGTTTATTACTACCTAGAAGCCACAATCCTTCCAATATAACTCATTTTCCAAACTGCAAAGAAATGGTTCACATTATAAAATATGAATAGTTACTTTTAAAAAAGCTCCATCTTCTGCAAAAAGCACAAGACTCACATTTGATGTTTTCAAAAGGACATTCTAGCTGCTCTTTGATTTGATAATATTTCGGGGAAATTACTTTGATTCAAATTAACCTAGATTCAGGTGGCGAGTATATCAGGACAGACAGACCCAGTCTTGCTTTTTTAGCTGGTAGTTCATGTGAGAGTCTTCAAGGACCATAAGTCATCATCATCAAACAGATTTTACTTGAATACCTTTTGTGTCTGCCACACTGAACTAGGTGTTGGAGTGATTTATGGCTCAGTGCTAAAGATACAGAATCTGTTCTTAATTCAGTTTTTGAGTGAAAAAATATGTGGTGGTAATTTGGGGGAAATTTGATGACTATGCAACACATGTAAAGAGCCCCTATTGTAAATTTCAATATGATTTCTGGTAGTCATATATTAACAAAAGCAAGAAATTTGGAAAACACAGAATACTCTTCTAAACGTGGTCCAAAACACAAATAGAGTATGTAATATTGACCTGCTGATTATAGTGCTATGAACTCAGAGTCACTCTGGTCGAAGACATTCATCAGTGGGCTCAACTGTCCCCTTTTCCAAATCAGCATTTTCAAGATTATGTTCTGAGGAACACTTAAGACTCATGCAGAGAAAAAACAAGCTACATATTCAAGTAATTTTATAAAATGCTGTCTGCTGAATTAGTTTTTCTTGGAATTTCATCATGCCTTGTGGTTCAAGAAGAATTCTGAGAAATCCTACATGAAAGAAACTTGTTTGACTTTGTCTAATTCGGCATTTTCCAAACTTAATTAAACAGAGAACAGTTTTTCTTCTTCATAGACCATTTACTAATATTCCAATAAACTCTAGTTTTGAAAACCTGTGCTAGTTACTCTGATAGAGTGATAATTACAGTTGTGAAATCTCAATTTTGTGCTGGGTAGAAATTGTGCAGTTACCCCAGTTGAGGTTGTTGGTTTACAAGGATGTAAGCACAGCCATATGTAACTTGTGGCACCTGTGTTTGTGCATGCACACACACACACACACACACACACACAGAAACACAAACACTTCTGTTTTTCCAAATTTGCGATCATCTCTTTGGTCAAACTTTCCTGTGGAAAGGAGTGTCATTTGGGAGAGCTTGATTTAAGAATGAATTTAAGTTACAACAACTATACATGTTGAGAAACAAAAATATGAAGTAACAGAAGCAACAATACATTTATTTTATTATTATTATTCTTTTGCTAAGTCACTTCAGTTGTGTCCAACTCTTTGCGACCCTAAGGACTATAGCCCATCCAGCTCCTCTGTCCACGGGATTTCCCAGACAAGAATACCAGAGTGGGTTGCCACATGCTCCTCCAGGGGAGACTCTTCCCGACCCTGGGAATGAACCCATGTCTCTTAGGTCTCCTGCACTGGAAGTTGGGTTCTTTACCACTAGCGTCACCTGGGAAGCCCTGTTGTTATTCTTGGTTCTTCCATTTAAAGGAATAGAGGTAGTAAAGCACTTCTTTGAAACACTCTGTTCTGAAAGTCCTTATTTTAAAATGAGAGCTTCGCTAGGTCTCTGTGGGTTCTGGCATCATTGCAACTCTCTGTTCTCCTACCTCTGAGTCCTATGACATGTACATGGCAGACACTCAATATGTGATTACTACATTGATGAAACTATCAAATTTCCATCATGATTCTCATCAAGAACCATCAATACGTATTGAACTGCTTGTTTTTACATGGCATTTTGCTCCATATATAATAGACTTTATTTTCTAGAGCAGTTTTTAGCATCACAGCAACATTGAGCAGAAGGTACAATATTTCCCATATACCCCCTGCCCTACACTTGCACAGCCTCTTCCATTACCAACACCCCCCACTGAAGCGGTTCATTTGTTACAATGGATGAACCTGCAGTGACACGTTTTATTACCCGAAGTCCATAGTTTACACTAGGGTTCACTCTTCATGTGGTACATTCTATGGGTTTGGACAAATGGCATATAACCACCATTATAGAATCGTACAGAGTAGTTTAACGCTGTTGTAAAAATCATCTGTGCTCTGCCTATTCATCCTTTCGTCCCCTCTAGCCTCTGGCATCACTGATCATTTTATTGTCTCCATAGCTTTTGCTTTTTCAGAATGTCACATAGTTGAAAGCACACAGCACATAGCCTTTTTCAGATTGGCTTCCTGCACTTAGTAATATGCATTTAACTGTCCACCATGTCTTTTCATGGCTTGATAGCTCATTTCTTTTTAGCCTTGCATAATCCACAGTCTGGATGGACCACAGCTAATTTATCCATTCACCCACTGAAAGCCATCTCATTTGCTTCCAAGTGTTGGCAATTATGAATTAAGCTGCTATAAACATCTGTGTCCAGGTTTTTATGTAAACATAAATTTTCAACTTTGGGTAAATACTAAAGAGTGCCATTGCTAGAGTATATGGTAAGAGTATGTTTAGTTTTGTGAGAACCTGCCAAAATGTCCTCCAAAGTGGCTGGACCAATTTGCACTCCCACCAAAAGTGAATGAGAGTTCCCGTTGCTCTACATCCTGACCAGCAGTTGGTGTGGTGAGTGAATTGGATTTTGACCATTCTAATAGATGGGTGGTGGTATATCATTGTTTCAATTTGTATTTCTCTGCTGACATAAGATGTGGAAAAGATATGTCGGTTTTGAAATCAAAGGCAGCTTCCTGTAAGGTATCTGAGGCAGTCATTTTGCTTCAAATGAACTGAAACAGAAAAAAGTCAATTAACTGAGGAAGTATAGAAACATCTATGTGTGTGTGTGTGCATGTGTGCTCAATTCTGTGTGACCCATGAACTGCAGCCCTCCAGGCTCCCCTGTCCATGGGATTCTCCGGGCAAGAATACTGGAGTGGGTTGCCATTTCCTTCTCCAGGGAATCTTCCCAACCCAGGGATTGAACCTGCGTCTCTTGAGTCTCCTATATTGGCAGGTGGATTCTTTGCCACTAGCACCACCTGGGAAGCCCACAGAAACATCTATAGCACATGTAAAAATCTACATTCCTTATGGAAGCACATTTGTGGTATATGGAAAACAGATTTGGTCTTTTACAGTGAGGTAATAGGAATACAGCATAAGGAAGGACATTTCGCGAGCCTGCAGTATAGTTCAGGTTTCTGTAAGGTATGTTTTAGCCCTCACTATGTGCCAACTGACCTTTTCCAGTCTTGTGGCCACTGCTGAGTTTTCCAAATTTGCTGGCATATTGAGTGCAGCACTTTCACAGCATCATTATTCAGGATTTGAAATAGCTCAACTGGAATTCTATCACCTCCACTAGCTTTGTTCATAGTGATGCTTCCTAAGGCCCACTTGACTTCACATTCCAGGATGTCTGGCTCTAGGTGAGTGATCACACCATTGTGATTATCTGAGTCCTGAAGATCTTTTTTGTACAGTTCTTCTGTATATTCTTGCCACCTCTCCTTAATGTCTTCTGCTTCTGTTAGGTCCATACCATATCTGTCCTTTATTATGCCCATCTTTGCATGAAATGTTCCCTTGGTATCTCTAATTTTCTTGAAGAGATCTCTAGACTTTCCCATTCCATTGTTTTCCTCTATTTCTTTGCATTGATTGCTGAAGAAGGCTTTCTTATCTCTCCTGACTATTCTTTGAAACTCTGCATTCAAATGGGAATATCTTTCCTTTTCTCTGCTTTTGCTTCTCTTCATTTCACAGCTATTTGTAAGGCCTCCTCAGACAACCATTTTGCCTTTTTGCATTTCTTTTCCATGGGAATGGTCTTGAGCCCTGCCTCCTGTACAATGTCACAAACCTTTGTTCATAGTTCATCAGGCACTCTGTCTATCAGATCTAGTCCCTTAAATCTATTTCTCTCTTCCACTATATAGTCATAAGGGATTTGATTTAGGTCATACCTGAATGGTCTAGTGGTTATCCCTACTTTCTTCAGTTTAAGTCTGAATTTGGCAATAAGAGTTCATGACATGAGCCACAGTCAGCTCCTGGTCTTGTTTTTGCTGACTGTATAAAGTTTCTCCATCTTTGGGTGCAAACTTATTTAACTTATATGCAGAGTACATCATGAGAAACACTGGGCTGGCAGAAGCACAAGCTGGAATCAAGATTGCTGGGAGAAATATCAATAACCTCAGATATGCAGATGATACTACCCTTATGGCAGAAAGTGAAGAGGAACTAAAAAGCCTCTTGATGAAAGTGAAAGAGGAGAGTGAAAAAATTGGTTTAAAGCTTAACATTCAGAAAACTAAGATCATGGCATCTGGTCCCATTACCTCTTGGGAAATAGATGGGGAGACAGTGGAAACAGTGTCAGACTTTATTTTTTTGGGCTCCAAAATCACTGCAGATGGTGACTGCAGCCATGAAATTAAAAGACGCTTACTCCTTGGAAGGAAAGTTATGACCAACCTAGATAGCATATTAAAAAGCAGAGACACTACTTTGCCAACAAAGGTCCGTCTAGTCAAGGCTATGGTTTTTCCAGTGGTCATGTATGGATGTGAGTGTTGGACTGTGAAGAAAACTGAGCACCAAAAAATTAATGCTTTTGACCTATGGTTTTGGAGAAGACTCTTGAGAGTCCCTTGGACTGCAAGGAGATCCAACCAGTCCATCCTAAAGATCAGTCCTGGGTGTTCACTGGAAGGACAGATGCTAAACCTGAAACTCCGGTACTTTGGCCACCTCATGCGAAGAGTTGACTCATTGGAAAAGACCCTGATGCTGGGAGGAAGTGGGGGGAGGAGGAGAAGGGGACGACAGAGGATGAGATGGCTGGATGGCTCACCGACTTGATGGGCATGAGTTTGAGTAAAGTCCAGGAGTTTGCGATGGACAGAGAGGCCTGGCGTGCTGCAATTCATGGGGTCTCAAAGAGTCGGACACGACTGAGTGATTGAACTGAACTGATGTGCCAACTAAGACTCTGCCCTTATTCTAGTCCCCACCTTCCTACTTCAAGATATTTTTAAAAATGTTTTTTGATGTGGGCTATTTTTAAAGTCCTTTATTGAATTTGTTACAATATTGTTTTTATGCTTTGGATTTTGGGCCGCTAGGTGTGTGGGATCTTAGCTCTCTGACTAGGGTTCACCCCCCACCCCCCCGCAATGGAAGGTGAAGTCTTAACCACTGGACCACCAAAGAAGTCCCGCTACTTCAGAATATTTTCTTGAGTTTTGATGTCCTTCTCTGAGATATGGAAATCATATCAACTGCCTCTTTGTCTTATTGTATTGCTCAAAACACACTGTAACAACTACTTTAGAGAACAAAGGTGGTTCCAGAAAGGGCAGCCATCAGAACTGAGGGAAAGAACCATGCACCACTTATAAGCCCCATGGCAAAGCAAAGTATTCAACCCTTTGAGCCTCAGTTTGTAAACAGAATGAGGATCACACCTACCAAGTAATTTATTTGGATGATGGATTACACTATATGTAAAATATGTAGCATAATTCCTGGCACATAAAAGAGAACATTATTGCTAGGATCTATAATGCATATGAAAGCACCCTAATACATTGTTATGGAAATACAATATAATTATCTTTAATCTTGATGATAACACAGCATACTAACTGCTAGAATATTTTCCCTGCAGAATAGATTTTTCTTCAGTATGAGAGGAAAGAAGAAGTTGCATTTGGATCCAGTCTAGTTGCCTGTTTGTCATCTGACCTTAGTTAATTTCACTAAGTATGGTTTCCTTGGACAATAAGGGAAGTTAATATCATTTCACTCACAGAAGTACTTGAAGGTTTAAATGAGATAATATTTGAAAATCCCTTAGCTGACAGAAGGTACTCAATAAATGTTCATTTTCTTCATTTTGTGTAAGAAATGTGTGTTAGCACCATATATAAAAGTAACAAAGCAAGTCATGCATTTTAAGAGTATCTAACATATATTCAAACTCAATTAAAAGAATCACAGTGGATTTTGCATTACTCTCTACATCACAGGAAAAGAAAGAAAGGTTTGGAGAGACTAAGATACATGCTCAAGACAGGGGACCTGGAATCTTGTTTGGTGGTTTTATCATATTACAAGGTCCTCTAGACAGACTCTGACAGCATGATTATTATAGCAGAAGTGCATATAGCATTTGCTGTATATTCTGCATATGCAAACATGATGACTGACTCTCTAGAGAGGGTAAATATCCCAAGGTGCTATCAAAAGGATATATTTTGGGATTCTACAACTTGTTAAGAAGTTCCAAGGGATATCATTTTATTAAGAAAAACAAAAGAGGGGAAAATCCCTATTCCATGCTGCGTAGAATTCTTTACATGTGCCAGAGATACATCAGAATTGCTTCCTTGGTGGGAGGGGGGTTCAGGATGGGGAACACATGAAAACCCATGGCTGATTCATGTCAGTGTATGACAAAAACCACTACAATATTGTAAAGTAATTAGCCTCCAACTAATAAAAATAAATGGAAAAAAAATTAAAAGAACTGCTTCCTTGAGCCAGACCAGTGACGGTCCCAGCCCAGACACCAGAGCACAGCAAAGGGGATCCAATTAATGTATGATTAATGTATGGATCAGAACTACCAGGTACCAGGACTTTGATTCATTAGAGGGAAGGGGAAGATGGGAAAACTCTTTCTTCTCTCTGAATAATCTACTTGCTGGGGAAAATAGGCAACCACTAAACTGCTATGCAGTAAGTATGCTTCTTGGGTATAAAGGGCCATAGCAAGAAATAAAACAGTTGAGCACCAGGCAATAAAGAGTTTTGCATATTTTTTCTTATTTCATTTCTCTACTGATTTAGTGAGGCAGGTGTTATTGTTCAGATGTGGAAATGGAAAGTCATGAAGGTAAAAACTACTTGCCCCAAATCATAAATCTAATAAGCAGCTAAAACTGGAATCACAGAAGGCCTGGTTGCTTTCAAGATCACAGTCAGGGTGATCTGGATGATCCTAAACCCAGGCTGGTAATTCTATCTTGGGTATGGAAGCCCCTGGAGGAGTAAATAGAATGGAATTCTCATATTACTTGATACATATATTTAATAAATAGGATCTTCCCAGGTGCATCTTCCCAGGGATCTTCTCAGTTCCTTCAGTCATGTCTGACTCTTTAAGACTCGACGGACTGTATGTGACCTGCCAGGCTCTTCTGTCCATGGTATTTCCCAGGCAAGAACACTGGAGTGGGTTGCCATGCCTCCTCCAGGGAATCCTCCTGACCCAGGAATTGAACCCACATCTCTTACGTCTCCTGCATTGGAAGGCGTGTTCTTTACCACTTCTTCCCAAGTGGTTTAGTGGTAAAGAATTTGCTTGCCAACATAGGAGACACAAGAGACATGGGTTTGATCGCTGGGTAGGGAAGATTCCCTGAAGGAGGAAATAGCAACCTACTCCAGTATTCTTGCCTGGGAAAAGCCATGGACAGAGCAGTCTGGTGGGCTACAGCTCATGGGGTAGCAAAGAGTTGGACATGATAGCGACTGAGCACACACATATAGTAAACAGATCCATTTGCATATGAAACACTTTAGTAATGATCGCCCTCATATTTATAATGGAAGACAGGTTGATTACAGTGTTTGGAAAATATGAAATAACCTGTTAAGAAGCCACATTTACTCCACCTACAGCTAAGCAACTCTTAGAGGTCTTCATCCCCTTCTAATTTGAACCATTCGCTTTCATGGAGGACATTACCTACACATGTTGGTAGATCATTTTCTATAAATTATGTACAACACAAGTAGCAGTGTATAATACCTAAATAAATATGTATTATTTATAGTGTCACAGGTGAAGTATTGAAAGAAATGACATAATTTGCCAAGAATCCTATTTGGAAAATAACTTGTCCAGAATGCTGAACTTGTGCAATACTGCCTTTTTTCTGCTGTTTAGATTTTTTGGTAATAAATGTGTGTTATAATAAAATATTTCAAATAAACACTGCATTATTAATGTACCTGGTACTCGCCCTAGGGCAGCAGAGGCATAAATGATTCATTTAAATTCAGGGCTCTTCCTGCAATACACGCTCAGTGCTTATAAAAGTTTTGTACGTGAAGACTGTACCTTTATTGTTTCTGTTTTGACATGAATGCTACATGTTGATGTGGTACCTAGAGTATCTCCTGCTCTACAACCAACTATAACTGTTTCTCTCTTACTACCATGCAAGGGATCTGTGGCAAAACTAATATTATTATTTAGTACGGCTAGTATTTTCAAAAGAAAACATACAGGTGAATTTCTTCTCTAGTTCTATCAGAGCCCTTGCCTTTTCTTATTTTCTTGATCTTTGGCTGGGTTAAAACGATCCATTTTAAATGGCGACACAATGCATGGGTCTTAAATTGTGTTATAGATCATTTCAAGGCCAAGAGAACTAATATAGCAGTATCACTTTGTGCTTTGGGACATTAATAATCCAGAATTACCAGAGAAGAAAACATGATAACAAACTGGTCACTCCAGTAATTACTTTTTACCACAATGGGACCAAGGGGCAGAACCCTTTTACCTTCCCATTTTTCAAATTCATATATATTACATTATGTAGTTTCCATTACATATTACCTAGTGGTTAATTAAAAGTTATGAAATGGTGTTCACTCCAAAGTATTAATCAATACTTGCAATTCATTTACCTTGAGTGTAGAGATCAATTTCTAGAAGTGGTATTAATTCTATAAGCTGTTTATCTTTTAGTAATGCATTTTTTCCTGGCTAAGATACACTTTTGGATAATCTATGAAAAGTGAATTCCATATATAAAATGAGAAATTGTATACTGCCTTTTAATAGAATAATCATAAAATGATTTTTATTAACAGCTTTCTAATAAAGCCATCCTTGACATTCTTTCTCAGCAATTACAACTTACGGCTGCTGTGTTGAAATATCCCAGCAGGCAGATACAGACTTGAGCTCTCTCAAGAGGGCCTATCAAACAAGCCTCTCAACATGGTCATAACATTCTTGAACAGAGTGGGCTTTGTCTGTGGAGCCCAAACTCAAGGTTAGATTAATCCACTGAACAGGCATACAGGTGCACCAGGCATTGGACTGACAATTCCAGGTTTGCAAGTCAAAAAGGGAGCAGAAACACTCAGCTCCATTAGAGAACCCCACGTGCTAATATGCTGGGGACTTCCCAGCTATCTGAAGTGATTCCCTAGTCTGGATGGGAAAATATTGGGAAAATATGGAGGAGAGAAGGAATACATGGGGGAGAGAAGGAGTGAATGGGAAAGACTTGGGGAAAATGAATAAGTCTAATTGCTGAAAATCTTAACCTCTTTTCCCTAGGATTCCTGATACAACTTTATTCAAACATTACCCCTTAAATAGTGTAAGATTTGTGTTTCCTTATTATTTTTTGTTTTGATGATCTAAACAAACATTTCTCTAAAGAAGACTTACAGATGGCTAACAAACATATGAAGAGATGCTCAACATTGCTCATTATTAGAGAAATGCAAATCAAAACTACAATGAGATATCACCTTATACTGGTCAGAATGGCTATCAACAAAATGTCTACAAACAATAAATGCTGGAGAGGGTATGGAGAAAAGGGAACACTCTTGCACTGTTGGTGGGAATGTAAATTGATACAGTTACTATGAAGATGGTATGGAGATTTCTTAAAAAAATAACTAGGAATAGAACTACCACATGACCCAGCAATCCTACTCCTAGGCATATACCCTGAGGAAACCAAAGTTGAAAGAGACACATGTATCCTGTTGTTCATTGCAGCACTATTTACAATAGCTAGAACATGGAAGCAACCTAGATGTCCATCAACAGATGAATGGATAAAGAAGTTGTGGTACATATACACAATAGAATATTACTCATCCATACAAAGTAACCCATTTGAGTCAGTTCTGATGAGGTGGATGAACCTAGAACCTATTATACAGAGTAAAGTGAATCAGAAAGAGAAAGATAAAGATTGTATTCTAATGTATATATACAGAATTTAGAAAATGATACTGAAGAATTCATTTACAGGGCAGCAATGGAGAAACAGACATAGAGAACAGATTTATGGACATGGGGAGAGGGGAGGAGTAACATGGACACTTACATTAACATATGTAAAATAGATAGCCAACGGGAATTTGCTGTATGGCTCAGGAAACTCAAACAGGGTTTCTGTGTCAATCTAGAGGGGTGGGATGGCGGGGTAGATGGGAGGGAGGTTCAAAAGGGAAGGGACATATGTGTACCTATGGCTGACTCATGTTGAGGTTTGACAGAAAACAACAAAATTCTGTAAAGCAATTATCCTTCAATAAAAAATAAATTAATAAAAAATAGTGTACAATTTAGGGACATATTGTTTTTTATTTCCTTACAAAACAGGAAATTTAGAATAGTGCTATGGAGCATATGCTCTCTGGAGATAAAGAGCCTAGGTACAACTCCCAAGAAATCACTAATTCATGCAAGACCTTGAACAAGTTACTTAACCTTTCTGGGAATCCCTTCATCAAATAAATGTGGATGATAATTGCATTATCTTCAGGGTTGCAGTAAAGATGAAATGCATTAGTATATAAAGAGTTTAGAGCAGCATCCAGTGTTTGATGGATCTTTCATAAATTTTAGCTATTACCACTATCAAATACTCATGGCAATTTGAGGAATTTGAGAGCAGAGGGCTTCCCCAGACAATGGGAAATGCGTTCTTCCCACTCTCTTCCTTTCTTTCCTCCCTCTCACTCTTCTTCTTTCCATTTCTATCTATGTATCTGTCTCTATCTATCTATCTATCTATCTATCTATCTATCTATCTATCTATCTGTCATTATGTTCTCAAGGACCTCACTGTCATGGAGAGAGGCAAAATGAAAAAATAGCATTATTAAAGTGTGAATCAAGTTTAACCTTCTGATCTTCAGCAAGGGTCAAATATTTCAAGAGCAAACAGGGAATTCCAGGGAGAAGGGACGGTGCTGGGGGTTAGCAATTCAAAGAGTGGCAATCCTTAGGGGTTGAATTGTGTGCGCTTGCAAATCCACATGTTAAACTTCTAACCCCTAGTACCTCCGGATGTACCCTTGTATGTAAATAGGGTTGTTGCAGATATAATTAGTTAAGCTGAGGTCACACTGGTGTAGGGTGAGCCGCTAACCCCACATAGTGTAAGTGTTAGTCGCTCAGTCTTGTCCGACTCTTTGCACGCCAGGCTCCTCGGTCCATGGGATTCTTCAGGCAAGAATACTGGAGTGGGTTGGCATTCTCTTCTCCAGGGAACACAATGTAACTGGTATGTTCTTAGAAACAGGGGAAATCTGGACACAAACATACTGCCATGTGAAGACTGGAATTATGGCAGCACAAGTCAATGAATACCAGAGGCTGAAAGAGAGGACTGGAACAGATTCTTCCCATCTTTTCAGAGGGAGCGTGGCCCTGCTCAAACCTTCGTCTTGAAATGCTGCCTCCAGAACTGTGAAATGACAGATTTCTGTTGCTTAACCCACTCTATTTGTGACACTTAGCTCTGGCCGCCCTAGCAAACTGCTACAGCAATAAAGATGGAGTCTGTAGAGGACTGATCTGATTTCAGATTAGTGGAGTCAGTAGAAAGTAAGTCTTGGAAGCCCAGATAGGGTAGAAATAAATGCAGATGGATATGAAAGTCAGGCAGAGAAGTGTAGGGGTGGGTGTTAGGTGTATGTATACACACACACACACACACACACACACACACACACATATATATGAATAATTTAATGATTATTTAATTAATATTTTGATTATATCTAACACATTTCTGAGAATATGTCAGGGACTATGATAGACTGGTGGAATACAATGGGTCCAAAACAAAAGCATCATATTAATACATATAAAAATTCATTTTTTGTGGTGGTTATGTTCTAGTGGACACATACACATTTCTCAGTAGAAATGTTTCTTCATATGAAATACTGCAAATATATAAAAAATATAAGATCAACGAAAGTATCTTGCTGTGGTAGAAAAGGCAGGTGTGGACAGAGAAGGCGTGGTTGCTAGTCAACCTGCCCGTCTTGCATCCTGATACTACAGGACAGGTCCTCAGCTTCCTTCTGAATTTCTAGAGCCTTCTCTGAGGAGTGCAGTTTGTGAATCATTGCCATAAACCACTGGCAGATGCTGGAACAGAGGAGTAATGTGATGAAAAGAAGACTCATCTGGGGGTGATGCACAGGTTGAAACAGGATGAAAAGCAGTTAAGGAAAAAAACAAAATTGAGAGGTTCAAAGTAGGAATAAAAGAGCAGTGATGTCCAGAGGACACAGGGGTGTCCAATGAGGGGCAGAGTATGCTCAATGGAAAATATGAGATCTAGGAAGAAACATAATTCCAAGAATTTATTCTACAGATACAATCCTATGCAAAGATGCATGCATAAGAACTTACATTTCAGCACTGGTGGTACTAATTTTAAGCATTTATAAAAATATGTATGGCTACATCTATAGAGTGGGATATTATGCAGTCTTAAAAAGAATGAGATAGACCTTTATGCACTGATATGGAAAGGTCTCTAGATTATTTCATGAAATGAGATTAATGTAGAAGCAGTGGATGTGTCAGGGGCAGAGAGGGGGGAGCAGGTCCACTCTGGGTATGGGTAATGAGGGGACAGTTTTTATGTCCAGTATTTTAAAATGGTACAGAACTGACTCTATCTGATATGCTTTTTATCAACACTGTGCACCAGCATTTCCTAAACATCAGTGATAAAATGAACTTCTCCCTGAAAAATATTTTATTGGTCTGAGTTTGAAACACATTGGAAACATTCGTTGGATCATAGAAACAAGAAATACCTGAAAAGAAATACCGCAAGAAAATACCTGAAAAACATCTACTTTTGCTTCACTGACTGCACTGAAGTCTTTGATTGTGTGGATCACAACAAACTGTGGAAAATTTTTAAAGAGACAGGAATATCAGACTACCTGACCTGCCTCCTGAGAAATCTGTATGCAGGCAAAGAAGTTAACAGTTAGAACCGGACATGGAACAACAGACTGGTTCCAAATTGGGTAAGGAGTATGTCAAGGCTGTATATCGTCACCTTGCTTAATTAACTCATATGCAGAGTACATCATGTGAAATGCTGGACTGGATGAAGCACAATCTGGAATCAGGATTGCCAGGAGAAATATCAATAACCTCATATATGCAGATGACACCACTCTTATAGCAAAATGCAAAGAGGAACTAAAGATCCTCTTGATGAAAGTGAAAGAGGAGAGTGAAAAACCCGCCTTAAAACTCAACATTCAGAAAACGAAGATCATGGAATCATGTCCCATCACTTCATGGCAAATAGATGGGGAAACAATGGAAACAGTGACACTCTTGGGCTACAAAATCACTGCAGATGGTGACTGCAGCCATGAAATTAAAAGATGCTTGCTCCTTTGAAGAAAGGCTATGACCAATCTAAACAGCATATCAAAAAGCAGAGACATTACTTTGCCAACAGAGGTCCATCTAGTCAAAGCTTTGGTTTTTCCAGTAGTCATGTATGGATGTGAGAGTTGGACTATAAAGAAGGCTGAACACCAAAGAATTGATGCTTTTGAACTGTGGCATTGGAGAAGACTCTTTAAAGTCCCTTAGATGGCAAAGAGATCAAACCAGTCAATCCTAAAGGAAATCAGTCCTGAATATTATTGGAAGGACTGGTTCTGAAATTCTAGCTCCAATACTTTGACCACCTGATGCGAAGAACTGACTCATTTGAAAAGACCCTGATGCTGGGAAAGACTGAGAGGAGGAGAAGGGGATGACAGAGAATGAGATGGTTGGATGGCATCACCTACCAGATGGACATGAGTTTGAGCAAGTTGCTCGGGAGTTTGAGCAACTTGCTCCGGGAGTTGGTGATGGACAAGGAAGCCTGGCGTGCTGTAGTCCATGGGGTCACAAAGAGTCAGACACCACTGAGCAACTGAACTGAAGTTTTAAACAATTGTTGCAGCTATTATATATATATATATATATATATATATATATATATATATATATAAACTTCAAATTAGTACACTCTTATTATTTACCCCTTTATAAACCTTGTGTTCTATCTAGAAGTTAATTCAGAGAACTTCCATTTAGAGAGTTGGGCCCTGACTCAGGAACATGTATTCAATTTGAGAGTAAAACCTCAAGTTCTATTTTTTTTTTTTTAGTTTTTCCAATCATGGTGTTATCATTGCTTACTTTGTATCTAGTCTTTAAATGTTGGGGCATAAACTGCTTTCAAAAAAAAGCTTCAAAAATTCTGAACTAATATGAATATTAGAAATTCTTATAAAACATAATAGAAATTTACAATGAATTTTCTGATGAAGATATTTTAGTAAAAACTTTTGACTGCATACATATTTAAAAGCTGCTAAAATCTATCCCAAAGAGAAGAAAAAGACATGGAATACACTGTAATTTCTAGACAATTTTTATGAAGTGAGGTTTTATAAATACCTGTCAGACTTTTCCTTATGTTTAAGACTTTCCTTAATCTGAGTATGCATTGTCTTCTGTGAAGGAAACTTTCTAAGATTAAAACTAACAAAAAACTAATAAAAGTATGTATGAAGGTTAATAAACATTTTCACATGTTTCTTTTTTGAACATTATTTTAGTTTTTAAATTTCATGATTACCAAAAATAAAGGAGAAATTTTAAATAATATATCCAAGTGTCAAATGTGCTATGTTTTCATGTATCTGTGGGTAAAAGTGTATGTATACATACACATACATGCATAGACATAGATATAGATATATAGAGGGCTTCCCTGGTGGTTCAGTGGTAAAAAATTTGCCTACCAATTCAGGAGACACGAGTTTCATTCCTGGTCTGGGAAGATCCTCTGGAAAAGGAAATGGCAACCCGCTCCAGTATTCTTGCCTGGATAAGTTCATGGACAAAGGAGGCTGGTGGGCTACAATCCATGGAGTTGCAAAGAGTCAGACATGACTTAACGACTAAACAATAACAAAATAGATGCATTGATTATGAATATATAGATTCCACCATTAAGAATGTATATATATTTATGAAATATATACATTCATATTATATACATAAATACATACATACATAATATTTGTATTGATATCTGAATATATACAGAGCATTTTGGAAGCATGCACCAGCATATGTTTCTCTTAGGGAAAGGGATTAGGAGAAAGAGAAAAGGAAATTTTTAGTTTTCATTTTATATCTCTATTCTTTATATATTTAAAACAATATTTATATGTTATTTTGGTAATATGTTAAAAACTAGTTTAATTTTTTAAGAGAAAATGACTTACCATTTAACACTATGTTATTCCAGCTACTTACTCAGAAGTTTACAAAAGAGATGTTTTCGAACCTAAGAATGTAGGTGCTGGATTGTCTCCAGCTGAGTTTTTAGAACCTGACTCGGCCATTGGAATGTGAGGTGGGGACATGGTCTTACCCATCTGAACCCCACTTTCTACTTCAGTGAAACTGGAAAAGGAGTATCACCAACATAGGCAGGTAAATTGGTGTGGCCACTATGGAAAACACTATAAACGTTTCTCAAACAATTAAAAATAAAGTTGCCATATAATCCAGAAATCCCACTCCTGGGCATATATCAGGATAAAATTATAATTCAAAAGGATACACGCACCCCTAGATAGCAACACTATTCACAACGGCCAAGACATAGAAACAACATAATGCCCATCGACAGATGAATGGATAAATATAATACTTCTCAGTCATAAAACACAGTCTCTGTTGTTTTAAGGGAATCACAGAATCGAGGACACAGCCCAGCTGTAGGCCTACCACCCGATGACCCGTGAAGACAGTGAAACCAGAAATGATACCAAAAGACCCAAAGACACTTCAGAGGGTGGCGAGTGAAGCCTTCTTCTTCTTCTTTTTTTAAATTTTTTAATTGAAGGAAAGTTGCTTTATAGAATTTTTCTGGTTTTCTGTCATACATCAACAAGAATCAGCCATAGGTATTTAAGCCACAGGGATCTATATGTAAGCCTTCTTTACAGAATATTGTCCAATTCCTTGGAAAATGTCCATGAAGCATTATTGATCATCAATAACCAGCAATAATATTTTTTCAGATCCAATTGAAAAAAGTTTTTCATAATTTTACTAATTAGAAATTGGTCCTTTTGGTCCTTGTTGTTGTTCAGTCGCTAAGTCATGTCTGACTCTTTGTGACCCCAGGGACTGCAGCCCTTCAGGTTCCCCTGTCCACGGGGATTTTCCAGGCAAGAATACTGGAATAGGTTGCTGTTTTCTTCTCCAGTGGATCGTCCCCACCCAGGGATTGAACTCATGTCTTCTGCATTGGCAGGTGGATTTTTTTGTTTTTTTCACCAATGAGCCTCCAGGAAAGCCAGAGATTGGTCCATTATAACATAAAAAATAAAAAACAAGAAAACAAATTGTCCAGAAACCTTGCTGGCCAGTTGATCAGTAGTGTGTGGGTTCTAGTCTCAGGATAGAGTCCATCTTTATCTTTTATCTTGAATTCTATGGCCATTTACTATGACTGTTTGGCAGCCACTGGAGCATTTTATCCTCTTTCTCTACCCTGTCTGTGTTAATAGAAAATAGGAGAGGGTAAAAGAGTAATTCCAAAGGGGCAAAAAGTCCTCTTAGAATAAATTGGGCAGAATCCATGTGTAAAACCCTTCAAGGAGAAGAATATAAAGCACTTACTTGTTTATTGTTCTGTGACTTACTTCAGCCCTTTCATTATGTGGCTGACATGAGACACATATGGTTCAATCGTTCTGTGTCTCCATAATACTAAAATTATTCAGCAGAAAGCATACATTAAAATCATGACACGAAGCCCTAATGGGAGAATGGAGTCTTGGGTCTATGCCCAGGCCAAGGTCAGGAAGAAAGTCCCACGCTTAGATTCCTGGGATGTCAGCATCCAAGAGAGGAGAGACAAGAGATGCTGGTTCAAAAGCTATATGTAGAAGTAACAAAATAATGCAATGACTGCAGAACATCTATTGTATTAATTAAAATAATAACCACAATTCACAGAAATAAACTACCTACATTAAAATACGAAGGCCCATGGATATTTTCAGGTTTTCAAAAATCAAAGCAGAATAATTCAGTCATTTTAACTCATTTTCACTATATATCAAGCAAACTCAGCATTGCATGTAAATACTGGGAAAATAAATCATGACTTTATTTAGCTTTGCTTCTGTATCTAAAGTAAAATAATTCAGCACAGATAAGCCACTTCATTTGAATTTTGAAATAAATATATTCTATCAAGAGTAAACTTAAGCTAACAAACAGAGCCAAGGAAGAATTGCAATTTTGTGACATCCTTTGTTTTTCTGGCTGCAATCATAACATCTTAGAAAACTTGTGGGGAATGTCTCTTTAAAAAGAAGAGATGTTACTGTATAAACATTTGAAAACAATTAGTGTCTGTTATTTCAACCACTATCAGTTTGATACGGTCAAGTCCAAGAAGGGAAAAGCAGAATGAGTGTTTTTTACAAACTGCCACTCCTTATCTGACTGCCAAATGTATACCTTTTGGACTTTCAGAAAAGACTCCTTTGAGAGAAGAAAATGGCAGAAGAAAGAGGGAAAAATCTACTTAATGTTTTATGGACTTATTAAAAGAAAGTCCCTCCTTTTATTAACTGTGGAAAAAAAAATCCTCCATTAATATAGAAACTACGGCAACTGGAGGAGATCGCCATAACTGCGCCTCCCAAGACAACAATATCAGCATATCAGTAATCGGTTTTCTGAATTTTAATGATAGTTTTCAAACAGAGCTCACGATTCAGTAGGGGCCAGTAAAACTTTACACTATCTGTTTAAGGATTTCTGTCTCTTTTGGTGCACATTTTTGATTAGAGCTTTGCTCTAGACATTAGTCCAAAGACTCTGAATCATGCCAAACTTTTAGCTAAGCAGCCTTTAGGAACCACGGGTAAAAGGGAGTACTGTGATGAAATTAAAATGAGATCTTTGGTCAAGCTTTGTCATCTTAAATAATTTCTCAACTTAGTACAGAAAGACTATGTGAAAAGACAATTTTCCAAATACTGTCCTCCCGAAAGCTTGCTTTTCCAAGAGCCACTTGGATCATAAAATAAGAATAAGTTGTTGATTTTATTTTTACTCATTTAAAATAGCTAGCCCATGAGAATGTGCTGATTTTAAAGTATAAAGTAAGATCAAGGAAAAAATGCCCACCATGGATATTAAAATTAATTTCTAGGTCATTAAGTACTTTCATCACTACACAACTGATTGAGCATTTTGCTTGTAAAATTTAAAAATACTTTATCTTCAAATATGCTAAAATATTTACCATTGTCCCTTCCATTTATATATTTAATTTTGGGGGCCACACTGACTTTCTCATTTCTAATGAGTAAACTGTACATCTGTGGTGCTTTTAGGAGCTTGTTGCCCTCTGACTTGATGGAAAAAAGAAATTATTTGTGTCAGGAGTTGAATACAAAGTAAGATGAAGTAGGGATAAAATTTAATCCTTAGAAATACAGACTCTTAAAATATTTGACATAATAAAAATATGCTGAATATTAGTTTTTCTATTAGTTGCTTTAAATTAATCCATCCATAATGCCTCAACAGGTACAAACCATATTGAATGAGGGATTTTTCCAGTAATGTAAGAGGCATGGAGCAGATGCGCTTTGTACCAAACGATTTCATATTTCAATGTGACAAAATAGATGAGCCACATAAAGCCTAATTTCGGTTGCAAATTGCAAGCTGGAATAAATTCCAGAATAGTAAACAATTAGCTGCTTTATTTTCTTTTTAATAAGACTAAATTACCAGATAATATCTACTGGCATCAACTTGGCTAATAAAAATCTGTTTAATAGGATTTGCCATTTTTCCAATTGCTATCATGATCAGCTTTGCATTTTGATTATCTCTAAACTTTGCCTCAATTTTCTCATAGAAAAGCTCTCAGTGGTAATTGCTTTAACATTTATTCCAGGTCAAGTGGTTAAGTATGAATAATGATCTGTCAAAAATGTACAGTAATGCCGTCAATAGAGCAATTACCATTTAGCTGGAGATGATTATGGCAAAAGAACACTTAAACTGGGCACCATAAACAGAACAACAGGGGAGACGAGGGCAAGGGGATTGACTGTTTGCAAAACCTGTGTGTGTTGTATGTGTTCCTGACAGATATTAATTGTCTTTCAAGACCAATTAACCGTACCCTCACAATGGTCTTCCCCATACAGAATGAATTAGGAATTTTTCATTACTGGTAAAAGGAAAACAAATGTTTATACAGCTTACATTTAATATTCCCAAAAAGGCTGTCTCACTCTATTTTCTTGCCACGGTGCATATTTCTGCTGCTTCCTCTTTCTCCTAGGAAAGCCCAGCACACGGTGGTATTATTTGTCTACAGTAGTGAATCACCGATTAAATTAATGCTAATGGGAGGTGACAACACCTGCTTTTGTTGTCAATATTACTACAAAGGCCCAATTTTTCAAAGTGTCTTTCCATAGAAGCAGCAATGAATAAGGCTGTAACTCAACATGCACAGCGTTACTTGGGGAAAAATGGTGATAAAAAGGAAATACGATGTTTACCCAGTCGACACACAGTGTTGTTTAGTTGCAACTCCCTTAATATCTGGGGCTAAGGGGAAACCTTCCAAACAATATTCAAGAGCAGATGAAAAACAGCTCCTTGCTTAGAGGTAATTCTGGAGGTAGACACTTGGCAGCTAGTTGAACACGTCAGCACCCTCACTGAGAAACTTTGGTGGAATTGGGGAGCAGGCCGCTCTCAGATGTACCTTATACTTCACTGGGCTGATGTTTAGTTAGAAGAAATATGCTCAGATTTTATTTTTAATGGAAATGCACTTGAAGAAGTGACCCTACATCACCAGAAACTATTTAAGTCTACTCAGTCACTCAGAAAATGATTCTTTGAGCCTGCTCTGTATAAAATGATGCGTACGGGTACAGTGTTGGGAGTCACATATATCTGGAATTTAGTCTCTGTTTTCTCTTCTCCAAGTTTGGGCAATTCTACAGCCTACCTATTGTATAGCTACAATGACACATCAGATGTGATATGTTAGGTAGAGTGCCGGGTATCTGGTTCACATGTCATAAATGCCCTTTTCATTTAGCTCTGGATACTAGAGAGTCAATATAACAAAACTCTGCCTTTGGAGGCTGCAGGAGAACATTCCTTCACTGTGTTGTTATAAAGTAACACCTGCAAAGATCTTAGAACAATGCCCACACATGCTAAACTCTGAATACATTTTAGCTCTAGTCAGATTTACATCATCCTTCCTCCCTGAAACTCTCTCTTTCCTTAGCTTCTCTGAGATATTTCTTCTCTCTCGGCATCATTTTGTCAGTTTTCCCTGACATCCTCTTATCCCACCCCCCTTCAATATTCAGGTCATCATCCTAGTCTGTCACTTTTTATATTTTCCCTGGGTCAACAACACAGAAAATATCAATTATCAGCTATTCCTGGTGGTCTCCTAATAGCCACCCTTGCCTCTCCATCTATATTTAAAACTGCTTGATGGATTTTTTTCGAAACTGAACTCAGATCCTCCTCACTCCCTTGCTGGGCCCATCGACACCCTCGTCTTCTGCCTCCTGAATGTGTATGATGACACTGCTGTCTATTCAGCTTTCCACCCAGAAATAGAGGAACCAGCCCTGACCCCTCTCTTTCTTCAGCTGCTCTGCATAACTGATCAACAGCCAAGTTGTTCATCTGTCCATGCTTCGCACACTCCACACTTCCTTCACCTCAACTAGTCTCCTTGCCTCGAGTTTGTTATGACTGAATCCTTGATTTAGAGTATTTTATAGAAATCTCTTCATGCCATTCTCTGGCTTAAATCTATCCAGTTCCTTTAGGATATGATCTGAACTCCTCACTACTGCATCCACCATCTTTTGTTGGCCGGCTTCTGGGCAAGCTGCTGCATTATTCTCTGCATGCATGCTAAATCCTGCCTGGCTCTGCGGCCCCTTGGACTACAGCCCACCAGGTTCCTCGGTCCATGGGCTTTCCCAGGAAAGAATACTGGAGTGGGTTGCCATTTCCTCCTCCAGGGTATCTTCCTGACCCAGGGATTGAACCCATGTCTTTGGCATCTCTTGTATTGGCAGATGGATTCTTTACCACCATGCTACCTGGAAAGACCTGGATCATGCCTTTTCCATAGGCGTGTGGGGTTAGCTGGGCAGGGAACTACATTCCCTGGCTTCTTAGTGGCAAGGTTCTGGTCAATGGGCTGACAGAACTGATGTGTTCTGCTTCCAAAGTTTGTCAATAAATTGACTGGATCTGGGCTCAGTGGTTCCCCTCTTGCCTGTTTCCGGCAGGAGATGACAACAACTGAGTCATCCGCTTGAACTCAGAGATGGAAACTGACATGTCAAGGAGGACAGAGGCTCCTCATATGCATAATCACCCCTGATCAGTCATCCCTGGATCATTAATACAAAAAATGATCATCTTGAAATACGTTGTTGTGTTGTCTTATTATTATTGGAGAGTGGATATGAGTCTAATTAACCTGTGTCTAAGAGCTGCTACCTCATCCCTTCACTTCAGCTCTGATTACCTCCTTTCTGTTCCTCAAAGAAACCACACGTTTGGTTACTACTGGACTTCACACTTGCACTTATTCCTTCTGGGTATATATCCCCTCTCTTTTCTTTCACCTTTTAAATAAAACTCTAGAATATCTTTTAGGTCTTAATGGAATACTTCTTCCTCTGGAAAGTTGTCAAGGACTGTCCCGCTTCATCCCAAACTATGAGCAGTAGAGCTGCCATGGGCTCCTAGGGTGCCCAGAGCTTCACCAGGCATGGCGGGGACCCCCATGAGGTCAATCATCTGTTCAGTTATTTCTGGTGTTGGGTTCTGAGCCGCAGGAACAGGGGAACCCACTATCTTCCTCACTGTCTCCCCCTATTGCTTTGCATGATGTCTGGAAAGTAACAGATCTTTCATACATCTTTGTCGCATCCAACTCAGCATGATTAAAACCAGCTGAATTATCGTCTCTCCTAGGCCTCTGGCTGTTTTCTTGAGTGCAATGTATGTCTCAGTTAATGACAATTTCCTTTCTCTCAGTCCCTGAAATAGAAAATGCAATGCTTCACCCTTATTCCTTCCCTTTCCTCACTTCTCACTCTAATGGGAAACCAAGTTATTTTTACAATGCCTCAAATGCCCCCTAAAGAATCTTGGCATTTGATTTCTGCTGGCAACTTTCTTTCCTTGCCTGGATGAATCCAGTACTTGTATCCCAGTTTCTGTCCCCAAAACTGTTCTTCCTGTGTCTTGTACTTGTCTTAAACATCTTTAACTACCTTTTCTTGTCTATTTATTTCTCTTGGGCTCCAAAATCAATGCACTTGGTGACTGCAGCCATGAAATTAGAAGATGTTCACTCCTTGGAAGAAAAGGTATTACAAACCCAGACAGCATATTAAAAAGCAGAGACATTACTTTGTCAACAGAGGTCCATCTAGTCAAAGCTATGGTTTTTCCTGTAGTCATGTACAAATGTGAGAGCTGGACAATAAAAAAGGCTGAGCACCAAAGAACTGATGCATTTCAACTGGTGTTGGAGAAGACTCTTGAGAGTCCCTTGAACTGCAATGAGATCCAACCAGTCAATCCTAAAGGAAATCAGTCCTGAATATTCATTGGAAGGGCTGATGCTAAATCTGAAGCTCCAATACTTTGGCCACCTGATGGGAAGAACTGACTCATTGGAAAAGACCCTGATGCTGGGAAAGATTGAAGGCAGGAGGAGAAGGGGATGGCAGAAGATGAGATGGTTGAATGGCATCATTGATTCAGTGCACATGAGTTTGAGCAAACTCCAAGAGACAGTGAAGGACAGGGAAGCCTGGTGTGCTACTGTCCATGGGGTTACAAAAAGTTGGTCATGATTGAGTGACTAAACAATAACGTGTCTGTTATCTTTTAACCTGGTTTCACTTTATATGTCCATGTTCACCATTTCCCTGATCTATATCTAGGGCAGTGTTTATCTCACTTTGGGTTGAAGTTTAAAAATGAAAATCCCAGCCATTCAGAGTTGGGTGAACCAGGGTCAGACAAGGAATCTGCATTTGTAACAAACACCAGTGAGTGTTCTGAGGATCACTGAGAAACACTGGTTTGGCTAAAATGAACTTCTTCGTGTCGCTCAAATAAATACATCATGGTATTTCACACCCATGAGGCCATGCCATTTTCCTTTCCTGGAAATATTATTTTTTTTTTCCAATCAATCTCAGTTGTCTCAAAACCTTAAGGAGTTTTATTTATTCCATCAGAGTTGTTACTGAGGCCAGATCCCTGAAGCTTGAAATGTCTGAGTCACGAGTTTGGCTGCTTCTTCTGAAGGCAAGAGCAAATCAGAAGGGTTTGGGGCACAAAATGGAGATATTTTGAGCTTATTTAAAGAATATTGGATTAATCTCCAAAATATACAAGCAGGTCATATAGCTCAATCAACAACCCAATCAAAAATTGGACAGAAGACATAAACAGACATTTCTCCAAAGAAGACATACAGATGACTGATAAACACATGAAAAGATGCTCAACATCGCTCATTATTCGAGAAATGAAATCAAAACTACAATGAGGTATCATCACACACCAGTCAGAATGGCCATCACCAAAAAATGCACAAACGATAAATTCTGGCAAGGGTGTGGAGAAAAGGTGACCCTCTTGCACTGTTGATGGGAATGTAAATTAATAAAACCACAACAAGAACAGTATGGTGATTCGTTTAAAAAATTAGAAATAAAACTACCATAGAACCGACAATTCCACTACCAGGCATGTACCCTGAGGAAACCATAATTTCAAAAGACACTTATACCCTGATGTTCATTGTAGAACCTTTTATAGTAGTTTGGCCATGGAAGCAACCTAGATGACTTTCAACAGATAAATGGGTAAAGAAGCTGTTGCGCATATATACAATGGAATATTACTCAGCCATAAAAATAAACACAATTTAATCAGTTCTAAAGAGGTGGGTGAATTAGAGCCTATTATACAGAGTGAAGTAAGTAAAAAAAGAGAAAAACAAATATTCTTTATTAATATATATGTAATCTAGAAAGATAGTACTGATGAGTCTATTTGCAGGGCAGCAATGGAGATGCAGACATAGAGAGCAGACTTGTAGACACAGCGGGGGAAAGAGAGCATGGGATGAGTTAAGAGAATAGCACTGAAACATATACATTACCAGATGTAAAGGAGACAGCCAGTGGAAATGTGCTGTAGATGCAGGAAGCTCAAACCTGGTGTGCTGTGATAACCTGGGGGCGTAGATTGAGGTGGGAGGTGGGAGGGAGGTCGCGAGGGAGGGGGCTGATTCATGAGTAATGGCTGATTCATGCTGATTTATGTCAGAAACCAACACAGTGTTGTAAAGCAATTATCTTCTAATTAAAAATAAATTTTTTAAAAAAAACTTAAAAGATAAAGAATATTAATCTAGAAGTAGCAGGTAGGGAAAATTGCAGATGAGTGGTATTAGTAGAGTTTGTATTATTCTTGGAAAGAATGTAAAAAAAATTGAGGATGACAGGAAGAAAGTAAAAGAGACATAAATAAGCATAAAGGATGTCTTTTGGTTAACCAACCTGAGATTTTTGTGGCATCAACAAAAGACAGACAGGTATTAGGACTAAGAACAATGATGAAAATAACAGGCCAGGCCAGTGTGATTCTCAGAGAGTGATTTTTGGGCCAGTGTCATCAACAACACATCTAGAACTGCAAATTCTAACAAGTTAGAAAAAGTAGCTCTTCCTTAGAAAGAAAAACTCTCAATTCACTTAATAGATAACTTGTAATCAATGTAAAGAAATAGAGGAAAACAATAGAATGGGAAAGACTAGAGATCTCTTCAAGAAAATTAGAGATATCAAGTGAATATTTCATGCAAAGATGGGCTCAATAAAGAACAGAAATTGTATGGACCTAATAGAAGCAGAAGATATTAAGAAGAGGTGGCAAAAATACATAGAAGAACTATACAAAGAAGATCTTCATGACCCAGATAATCATGATGGTGTGATCACTCACCTAGAGCCAGACATCCTGGAATGTGAAGTCAAGTGGGCCTTAGGAAGCATCACTACAAACAAAGCTAGTGGAGGTGATGGAATTCCAGTTGAGCTATTTCAAATCCTGAACAATGATGCTATGAAAGTGTTGCACTCAATATGCCAGCAAATTTGGAAAACTCAGCAGTGGCCACAGGACTAGAAAAGGTCAGTTTTTATTCCAATCCCAAAGAAAGGCAATGCCAAAGAATGCTCAAACTACTGCACAATTGCACTCATCTCACACGCAGTAAAGTGATGCTTAAAATTCTCCAAGACAGGCTTCAGCAATACATGAACTATGAACTTCCAGATGTTCAAGCGGGTTTTAGAAAAGGCAGAGGAACCAGAAATCAAATTCCCAACACCTGACAGATCATCGAAAAAGCAAAAGAGTTCCAGAAAAATATCTATTTCTGCTTTATCAACTATGCCAAAGTCTTTGACTGTGTCGATCACAATAAATTGTGGAAATGATGAAAGAGATGGGAATACCAGACCACCTGACCTGCCTCTTGAGAAACCTGTATACAGGTCAGAAGCAACAGTTAGAACTGGACATGGACCAACAGACTGGTTCCAAATAGGAAAAGGAGTATGTCAAGGCTGTATATTGTCACCCTGCTTATTTAACTTATATGCAGAGTACATCATGAGAAACGCTGGGCTGGAAGAAGCACAAGCTGGAATCAAGACTGCCAGGAGAAAATATCAATAACCTCAGATATGCAGATGACACCACCCTTATGGCCGAAAGTGAAGAAGAACTAAAGAGCCTCTTGATGATAGTGAAAGAGGAGAGCGAAAAAGTTGGATTAAATCTCAGCATTCAGAAAACTAAGATCATGGCATCGTCCCATCACTTCATGGCAAATAAATGGGGAAACAGCGGAAACAGTGGCTGACTCTACTTTTTTGGGCTCCAAAATCACTGCAGATGGTGATTGCAGCCATGAAATTAAAAGACGCTTACTCCTTGGAAAGAAAGTTATGATCAACCTAGACAGCATATTAAAAAAGCAGAGACATTACTTTGTCAACATAGGTCTGTCTAGTCAAGGCTATGGTTTTTCCAGTGGTCATGTATGGATGTGAGAGTTGGACTGTGAAGAAGCTGAGCACTGAAGAATTGATGCTTTTGAACTGTGGTATTGGAGAAGACTCTTGAGAGTACTTTGAACTGCAAGGAGATTCAACCAGTCCATCCCAAAGGAGATCAGTCTTGGGTGTTCATTGGAAGGACTGATGCTGAAGCTGAAACTCCAATACTTTGGCCACCTGATGCGACGAAGTGACTCATTGGAAAAGACCCTGATGCTGGAAAGATTGAGGGCAGGAGGAGCAGGGGACATCAGAGGATGAGATGGTTGGATGGCATCACCGACTCAATGTACATGGGTTTGTGGACTCCAGGAGTTGGTGATGGACAGGGAGGCCTGGCGTGCTATGACTCATGGGGTTACAAAGAATCAGACATGGCTGAGTGACTGAACTGAACTGAACTGTGATTAAAAAAAAATCATTTGATTGCCTGTGTTATGTTGGGGAAAGTTAGGTCCATTTTATTCCCGCCTTAGTGAAAGGACATAAACATCCGTTAAGTTGCAACAAAAACCATGAAATGTCCGTGGGTCCTCACTGCCTATAGAAAAGTGATCCTTAATCCATCAGAGGTTACTCAACATCTTCCTCAATCTTCCTCTCTATTATTTTGATTCCTCAGAATGAGTTCTCTATTTTAACTTCCATTCCCATCATGCCACACTTATCCAAAACCTGCTGCTTGCTCAGATGTTTTAACTATCTGAAACTTACCAGCCTCTCCATCTATCCAATTTTTAAACCAAGGGCACAGAGCCAACACCACAAACATCAGTGGTCACGTGGACAATGTATGAGAAAGAAGACGTAACTCATCGAAGGATGCTGGATGGTGGTGGTCCAGCATGGGAGCCCTGCTGCTCGGTTAATACTGATTGTCTTCTACATGGTCAACCACTGTGCTAAATAATGGAGATGTTGCTGCTGCTGCTAAGTCACTTCAGTCGTGTGCGACTCTGTGTTACTCCATAGACGGCAGCCCACCAGGCTCCTCCGTCCCTGGGATTCTCCAGGAAAGAACACTGGAGTGTGTTGCCATTTCCTTCTCCCTTGCATGAAAGTGAAAAGTGAAAGTGAAATCGCTTAGTCGTGTCTGACTCTTAGCGACCCCATGGACTGCAGCCTGTGCGGCTCCTCCGTTCATGGGATTTTCCAGGCAAGAGTACTGGAGTGGGTTGCCATTGCCTTCTCTGAATGGAGATGCAAATATAAATAAAATACAGGGGAATTTTGAGGTGGGGATGAGGCAAGATGGCATCAGTCATATCACCTGGCCTTTGTCTTAATAAGTAGGAGACACGTTGTCATCCAGAGAGACAGTGTAGGTGATGAGGAAGAGTATATGGATGAAAGAAGTCAAAATGTCTAGAGCAGCCTGTATATCTTAGTGTGGTCCCACTGACTTCTGGAAAGTGCAACATGGTTATCGGTCCAATAATGATGACTTTGGAAACCTTTCCCTTTGAAGAAATGACAGAATGAAGTATGGGCTTCCCTCAACCATGTCTTATAGAAGACCACAGCAACCTGAGGCGTTGTTTGTTTTGTTTTATCCCCAGAGGTCTTGCAGTTTTCCAAAAGAGAAATAAAAATGGAGTCGAAAAAAGAGAAATTATTTTATTCTATGCAACAGGCCAACCATGTGCATGCTAAATAATGATTCTGTGTTACATGATGCAAACTACATGACAAACAAGGATTATACTCATTTTAACAAGGAAAATTCTTATATCATATAAAAGCTACCAAAATGTTTGAAATAAATATTTGCATCAAAATAACCTACATAAGTATTTTTTTTTATCAATTAGAGTGCAGTATAGGCAGATCAATCTGATTTGAATGGAAATTTTATTTGAAATAGATATTGGGATTATTCTGGAATCTGCTATAGCAGAATGAGCTCAGGTAACACATTAGAAACAAAACTAATCACATTACTTCTGAAAATTCTAAAAGTTCAAAGTTCCTTGGTGTCAGCTATAATGTCAGTTTATCCTTTCTACCTACTCAGGATATTAACAGAGTGTGAGTTATAAAAATGCTGACATCAGGTTAGAGCTAAACAGTAATGCTTTTATTACATTGGCTTATGATTTAAAAATGACATCCTTATTTAGGTTAGTTTTGGAAAATAATTCACATTATTTTTCACTGGAGTTCTGATAACTGTATTATTTTATAATCTTTAAATTAATACTATCAATGTGTATTAGTAGCTCAGTCATATCTGACTCTTTGTGACCCCATGGACTGTAGGCCACCAGCCTCCTCTGCCCAGGGAGTGGGTTGCTATTCCCTTCTCCAGGGCATTTTCCCCACTCAGGGAAGCACAATACTATCAATAGAAGTTTCAAATTTTATGCTGTACTTGGTAACCACAGGTCAATATTTTCTTTCCCTTTGATCTTTTTTATTCCTAAAATTTCAATAACGTCTTCAGCATTACAGGCAGGAAGACACACATCATCCCCATTGAAAGGCAGGAGAAATTTCCCAATTGCTAAGAAATTGCAAGTGGGAACAAAGAATTGAACAGTGGCGATTACTCAGTTATTTATGAAATTATTATATGCTTACAAAAATATGTTTTATTAAACTATAAATCAAAGTAAAGATAAGAATACCACCATTGCTTCTCTTTACAAATATGATATAACATCTTGATCTGAAAATAGGAATTTGGCATTTGCTCCTTGAACACCATTCAATATGCTAATCATTCCAAAATTCAGTTTACCTCTCCTTCTATTGATGTCGATTATAGAAAGCCCAAGAATACCAGAGTATGTAGCCTACTCCTTCTCCAGCAGATCTTCGCGACCCAGGAACCAAACCGGGGTCTCCTGCATGGCAGGCATATTCTTTACCAGCTGAACTACCAGGGAAGCCATAGAAAGTTATAGATTTCAGTTATTCAGTTAACACTATTAAATGGCATTACAGGGTTTGCCAACTTTTCTCAGCCACTATATAGTTTCCTATACACATTAAGCCAGAAAGACCTATCACAACTGCTACTAATGGGGAGCTATAGTATCCATACTATTGCTGATAAAGACACAGTGTGATCGTAGCCATGACAACCGAGATAGGAAGAAAGAAAAGGGATGCTGAACTCCCAGTTTTCACAGGATAAGGTGGAGAGTAAAGAGTGCTCCAAAGTAGAAATTTCTTGGCAAACCAAAAAGGTTTAATAAGCCCTGCTTTGCTCTTGTGTAATAGACGGCAATGTACACGGTGTGAGTCGTCCTCTGGTTTCCCAAACAGTTTTTTACGGTTTCTACTTTGAGTTCTGAACACCTCATCTGTAGCAGAGTCCTAAGAGGTCCTAAAGGGTGAAATTACAAAGAACTTCTTGACTCACGCAGGCTTCAGATTTCACTTTAGTAAAACTGTTTTAGGAAATGCAGTGTCCTGGAAATTTAAAAACATTCAGCGCAATATGCCAGTTTGAGGCTATCACGCATAATCTTTGAGTGACAGGCATTCCTTTCCTGCTATCAAACCTGCTCAGGTATTTTTATAATCAGAAGCCCACATGCTCTGAAAAAGTCTACCTGACTTGTTTAATGAGTGACTTTCCCCAAACAAAGTTTGTCTCTGCTGTCAAAATCCCTCACTCGATGATAATCACTCCCACCAGAACTTCATCAATTTCAGCTATTATTTCCTTCCAGGTACAACTTTTTAAGGACCTGAAATCCACTGCACATCCAAGTTGATTGAGATGACACATTAGCTCTGTACCACTAGAGCTCTACTTATCAGAGACTGTAGACAATGATATTATTATAAAATATCACCCATTTTCTGCGCTGTCAAACATTATTTATCTCCAGGGGATCAAAAATGAATGAAATTTACCAAGCAGTACTGAGATACAGCTTTCATGTTTAACTAAACTTGTACTAGTATAAACCAAACACTACTGTTAGATCTTTTTCCCTTCCCTTTTTATAAGCCAAATCATATCCATTTCTGCCACTGGCTCCCCAAAATGGTACCCAGCTTTGCTCTTTCTCAGCAGCTCCCCAAAGTTATGTTTGACTTCTTTGAGCCAAGGGTCCAGACAGTATGAATACTGATATAAATCTGTCATGAAAGTAAAGGTTGCATGTTATCTGACACAGCCAGTCTGGACAAACGTAGAAATAGCCATTTAGAAGGTAACTCACAGGAAAACAAAAAGAGGCCCCTATTGAATATGACTTACTGCCTTTCCCCACCGGATCCCATTTATATTCCTCATGCTGTTATTGATGGACATGTAGGAGAGAGTGGCTGTAGGCTTACCATTAGTCACTGTAATCACCAGCCTCAATAATTGACAGGAAAGAGGCTCAGCTCTGGCAATAGGGAGCCAGGGAGAATGGTCTTCACACAGCGGTTAACCATTTATTCAAATACTCAGCCTGATGCATTTTCAAAGATTGAAAAATTCCTTCTCTGCTAGAAATGGAGGTAGAGACGGGTAAAAATGATACTTAAATGCAAAGGCTGCGAATTGCTCACAGTAACCATCACAATCCCAGCCAAAAAAATAAAAAAATTTAAACACACCATATACAGAAGAAATGTTGACAGATGAATGATGAAGTGACTTGAGCGATGTCACTAGTTTCCCAGTTGTTTAGAAGCACCGTATCTCACTGGTGATGATGGTTATGCATGAACTCCTCCCAGGCATGCAAGGCTGCAGGGTCTGGATGTATATTGATGGGTGATCCTGGCTCAGGCATATTTACTGATAACACACCCAGGTGTTATTAGGAAGGGCCACCACTCCTTCTTATTACTGTTAGAATGACAGAGGTTTAGAAAGAGTTCCTTTAGGTGGACAGTACAGAATTTACCTTAATGACCCAAAGTACCCAGTTGGAGAGCTAGAGAACAAAGGAAAGAGGCGACAGTTAGGGAGTCTGACGTGGACATGTGCACACTGCTATATTTTAAAATGGATATCCAACAGGACCCACTGCATAGCACAAAGAACTCTGCTCAGTGTTATGTGGCAGCCTGGCTAGGAGGAGAGTTTGGGGGGAGAATGGATACATACATATATACGGATGACTGAGCTGCTTTGCTGTCAACCTATTCCAACATTGTTAATTGGCTATACTCTGATATAAAGTAAAATGTTTAAGATTAAAAAAAAAAAAGAAAAGCATATCTAGTTTCTTTAGCTCTGTCCCTGGTAAATCTAATCCTTTTATAAACTGGAATGAGTGCCCCAAATGCAAAATGAAAGGAGGGCATTTGCAGGAGGAAACCAACATGAGAATTTTTGTAGCAACTCTAAATTGTACAAAAACCAAGGGTGGGTTTTCGCTTTGTTTTGTTTGTTTTCTTTCTGGCAACCACTTGTGGTCAAAGGATGTGGTGAACTTCGTGGCCGTGGAGGGGAGCCGGCGGCCCAGAGGAGGAGCCTGTGGTCCAGCAGGAAGCTCTATCCCCAGGGCAGGAGAGACCCCATCTAGGCAATCTGACAACTTTCCTTTACAATTTGTGCAAACTCTGTAGCAGTGATGGGCTTAAAGCCATATCTCCAGTCTAGTTTAGCAGCCCTCTTGTGAATTGGGGACTTGTAAAACCTAAAAGAGCGGGCAGGCGGACATCATAATCACCATACCAGAACAGAGCAATGAGGCCAAGAGTCTGGTACCTTCTCTCCAACACAGCCAATGCCGCGGGATCCGGAAGATGCAACCCTCCCGCCCCACACCCCCAGAAGACACCTAATTGTGCAACACGGGACCACCGGGGGCCATTTCTCCCAGTCCCCAGATGGTGATCAGCAGAGTGTGTGCCCTGAAGCAGTGGAATTGAACATCCCTGTAATTTCGTCCTCAACAACATCCTGCCCGTGTTGTTCTTACTGGGAGCAATGCAGAATCCCTTTGGCAAACCTCCCTCCAATGTTTGAATCCAGTCGAAACCCAGCAAGTCCCCTGGTGGAAATGCAGACACTGTGTTGAGAATCTGTTTCTGTCTCTCTCTTTACACTTGCCGCCTCCTGGCTTCCCCGAGTGCCTGCCTGGTTTCTCTGCTTCCAAGTAAACAAAGGAAGAATGTCCACGGGTTTCCATAATACCACTCGTTCTGTATTCCCCACTGCATACCCACAGCCCTGGCCTCTTGCTTGCCCCTGTTCCTACATTCATCGCTCTGATTTTTCTTCTTGGAGGACTTACTCCTCACTCACAGCTCTTGCAAATCTCCTGACACATTTCTGTACTGTTCTGTTGTTGTTTTCTCTTGCTGATGTTTCGTTTATGAAACGAGGGATGCAAGTAAACATAGACGCAAAGTGTGAGCACACAACAGATTCAGAAGCCTGCACATGTGCCTATTAGGCATATTGTGCCATTTTGGTGTACTTCTTAATTAATATGGTCTAATATTAATTCACATATTGTGTATACACACTTTATTCTTCTACAGCTGCTGCGCATGAAATAGACATTCTTAGTTCTCAAAACGGATGCCTCTGCTTTTGTCTTGAGAGGTTTAGAGATCATTTGGAATTCATCATGGATAAAGGACCGTTAAATGTTCCATTGAACAAAATATACATATGTGCACACACATTTATTCATTATATATGTGGTCTGACACTTGCCTGGATCAAATTTAATTTACCTGCCAAGTTGATGCTAAGTCTTAGATTGTCATTTCATGTTCTTTGAAGATTTTCATCAGTTTTTCTCTTCCTAACATACCCTAAAAATGTATTCTCAGTGACTATCAATACTTCATGTTTGACTTGTCTTTTAAGTCATCAGTATAGAGAATATATATACTATACCAAGTCTACATTCTTGGAGCATCTCATACTTAATCTTTCCCTGGTGAAAGCCTGCCCTTTTGAAATGAGGTTGTTTTTTTTTTTTTTTTTCCTTGTCTATTTAATCCACAATAGGTATTTTTAAAAAAAAATATTTATTTTAATTGGAGGTTAATTACTTTACAATATTGTGGCGGTTTGGCCACACATTGGCATGAATCAGCCGTGGGTGTACATGTGTTCCCCATCCTGACCCCTCTTCCCACCTCCCTCCCCTTCCCTTCCCTCTGGGTTGTACCTTTGCACCGGCTTTGAGGGCCCTGTTTTATGCATCAAACTTGGACGGGCCATCTATTTCACATATGGTAATATACACGTTTCAATGCTGTTCTCTCAAATTATTCCACCCATACCTTCTCCCACACATTCCAAAAGTCTGTTCTTTACATCTGTGTCTCTTTTGCTGTCTTGCATATAGGGTCATTGTTACCATCTTTCTAAATTCCATATATATACACTGATATACTGTATTGGTGTTTTCCTTTCTGACTTACTTCTCTCTGTATAATAGACTCCAATTTCATCCACCTCATTAGAACTGATTCAAATGCATTCTTTTTTCATAGCTGAGTAATATTCCGTTGGGTATATGTACCACCACTTTCCTATCCATTTGTCTGCCAATGGACATCTAGGTTGCTTCCATGTCCTAGCTATTATAAACAGTGCTACAATGTACATTGGGGTTCATTCAAGGAACACATCTTATTTTCATTTCTGGTTTTCTCAGTACGTATGCCCAGCAGTGGGATTGTTGGGTTGTATGGTAGTTCTAGTTCCAGTTTTTTTTTAAGGAATCTCCACACTGTTCTCCATAGTGGCTGTACTAGTTTGCATTCGCATCAACAGTGTAAGAGGGTTCCCTTTTCTCTGCACCCTCTCCAGTATATATTGCTTGTAGACTTTTTGATGGCAGCCATTTAGACCAGCATGAGATGGTACCTCATTGTGGTTTTGATTTGCATTTCTCTGACAATGAGTGATGTTGAGCATCTTTTCATGTGTTTGTTAGCCATCTCACAATAGAACCTTTGATTGCTCTCTGTGACTCAGTTGTCTTGACAGATTCAACTAGAGAATGTATCAGTAAATTATGTTCAAAGAGCTATCTTTTTGCTGCTGGTGTAGTTCTCAGGAAGTTTTCAAAGTGTCACACAAACTGTCATTCTGCTCAGTAGGTACACAAGAGGGGCATTTTGATGGAGGGCCAAGGACAGGAGCCCCTCTAGGAAGAATCCCAGCTGCTGCCTACCATGAACTTAAACCAGCCCCTCTGAGGCCCCAAGTCCCTCATCTACAAAATAGAGAGGATGCCCTTCCTCCTAGGGCCTTTAGGAGAATGAATGGGCCAATAGCTTATGTTCAACAAGTATGAATCCTCTGCCCTTCTTAGATGTGGGCCTGTGTAAAAGTAATGGTACTTAGCTGCAGAAGAACATTCTTGTTTAATGATTCTAGAAGTCACTTTGACAGATTCCACTTTCCCCTTTTCACAAAACATAGTTAAATGGTCTTCCTTCCATTTCACTATCTGCCCCCTTGATCACCACATCCTGGGAGACAGCAACTGTTTCTTGATTGCTATAATACGTGGAACACATCATACCATATTTCAACCATAAGATAAAGTTTCCTTGTCCTCCATACGAGATACAAGAAGGAAGCACTAATAATGGCAGAAATGAGAAGTAAGGAAATGAAGAGGAGGGTGGGGCGGGGGCGTGGGGCGCGGACAGACTTACACAATGGCTCATGTTTCTTTTAATACTTGTGTGCACAATCCATAACAACGCAATGATGACAACCACACACCAGCAACACCAAATATCTTTAAAGGTCCCCTTTGTGCCAGGCCAAACCACACCATGCCCTGGACTTTACATGGACTGGCCCATTTAATTCACAAAAAAATGTGTGTCCCTAGGGTATCCACAACTGTGAGGATTGGACCTCTTTTGAACTTAGCACGGAAGTTGATGCTTTGAGAGGTGACATGGGTGACAAAGAGGCAAGTTTTCTAAACCTAATGACAATTTTGTAGCCCCAGTGAGTCTTACAAACTCTGTGCAAGGCTGTATGGGAGATTATTTTAATTGTAAAGACATTTTTCTTAGCATCAATATGAAACTCACAGATGTATAATTTCTGAGATCACCTCTAGTCCTATTAAGAAGATGGGTGTCACCTTGGCAGTCTTCCAGTCTTCTAGTGGAGCGGCTGTTTTAAATGATAAATCACATATTTTTGTTAGTCGCACAGCTACCTCATTTTGTAGTTCCTTCATACTACTTGGACGAGTTCCATCGAGCTGATGATTTATTACAATACAATTTTTTTTGAGCTGTTCCATCACTCCCCCACCCTTACAAGTTGAAAATTTTCACCTTCAAAAATAGTAAAGGATAACCCAAGCTCTGCAATAATTTTAAGAATAAATGAGAAATTGAACTATTGTTCTACCAAAAGGGTGGGATGACCCAAGACTGAATGTGCCCTGAACAGCAAATGGCTAAGAGGGTGGACAGTAAGGGCCCCAGACCAGCTCCCTCCACCTGAGACCACAGGAGCCCAAAGTGTCCAGGACCACATGCCTGGACTCTTGGGCAAAATTCTAAGAGCTGGTGATGAGGAGAGGCAGGGTAATGGTGTGAGACTCAAGACTAAAAGCATGATTGTGCAAAGAGCTTTTCCAAAAGCTTCTAAAGTTCTTTTCCTGAGGCACATTCTAGACCCAAGAAATATTTTTCATCCTAGAAAAATCTAATCATCTGTGAGTCTTCAAATAATTTGAGCAGATCCCTGGTAATCTTGATGTTATTAACCACTTATAGGAAAACAGTTCATTCTGCAAAATTGTCCTAGTCTAGGGAGGTGTGAAGATTTTAGTTATTTGAATGACTTTTTTCCCATTACATATATTGTCTGGGACAACATCTGTTAAAACTTATGAGTCTTCCCAGCCTTATCCTTCTCTTCCAATCTTTCTATGAAGGGGACACTTTATTTGTCTGTTCAAAGTCTCTTCTCAGTGATCCTCTAATTGGTATCTCCATTTCTCTTAGCCACATTCCAGGACTGGAAAAAAACAGACAGCAGTAGAGAGAGGCTAGACTAGACTAGAAGGAGGCTTTCTTGCTGAGACACAAGCCCATGGGTTGACAGTCCTCCACCAAAACCCATCCCTCTGTTCTCTTAACCTTTTCTCCCAATTCCATTTTTTGCTGGATTTTTTCTTTTTCACCAACTTTACTCTTGCCCCTTTGGATTATCTCCAGCCCCAGAAGGCTTCCTCATCCTTCACTGTGGTGGTTCTGCAACATAGGCATGCATCCAAATCACCCAGAGAGCTTTTTAACACACAGATGGTTGGGTTCCATCCCCACAGTTTCCGACTGAGCAGGTCGGGAGAAGGGACTGAGATTTGGCATTTCTAAGTTCCCAAGTGATGTTGATGCTGTTGGACCAAGGACTTCATGGCAGGCAAGCACACCTTTCTGGTGTCTCTTAACCCTGCCTACCTGTTCTCTCTTCTGTGGCTACTTTTGGTGTGCTCCATCTGTGTGCTACTAGGGCCTGATCGACACACTCAGATATCCTTCCCCAGTTACCATGGGGGAAAAAGCAAAACAAAATTACACAACCCACTGCACTCATACAACCCATGATACGCATTATGCTCAGTGGCCATGTGACCTTGAGCCTCACTGGCAGGAAATTTGTGCATCATGGTGGCTCTCATTGACTGACGGGCAAGACCAAAACCACCGGAGTAGTTGAGGAAGGAGCCACACCCTAAGAGGAGATAATACAGACAGGACGGTGTCATGTGTGGATGATGATGGCATCATGCTGCAGAGGATGCAGCTAACCTGGTCTGCCGCTCTGGCATGGTCACCATCAGACTGGCTGGTGGTGTAACTCACTTGGGTTCCACAAACCCAATTTATAAGAGAGTTCTTGATGAATAAACTGAATACCTCTAAATGCAGTATGGCCCGATGATGTTTCCCCGATTCTTTTGAATTATTATGCATGGCTCTCTCTTGCTGTGCCTAGGGTGTGTTTCTGTGCATCATTTTCCATGGTTCTTTGCTCCTAATACCTAAGTAACCAGTCCAAAAGAACTTCCACGTGTGTCAGATTCATGAACTACTACAAAGACACGTGATGCTAGGAAAATACCTAAAGCATTTTCAAGCAACCAGAAAAATAAATCCTAAACCGTTCTTTGACTAAACGATTTGGACAGTTAGATCATGTGTGAATCCAGAAAGTACAATGCAATTTGAGTAAGACCTGCAGTTTTATGCAAGAACAGAATCTTTCCCTATGACCTTTGGACAACTACAAAATGTCAGTGATTAATACCTGGATGTGTTAATTCAGAAGGCAATTGCCCTCTTTTAGGATATGAGACTGAAATATGCAGACGCATCTCTGCTGATTTCAAGGCACTCTAGAATCTACATCTTTGCATTTTTTAATATTTGGTGGTTTTTGTTAAAGCAACATTTAAAAATATACCTTATCAAACTACAATTAATTTATTATACTCTGCATATAAGTTTTCATTTTTAACCATAGGGAAGATGGAATATAATTGTGAAGATGAGCAAATGTTCTTATTGCCAGGCTGAATTTTTAAGGTTCTAAAACAGTGAAAAGATGCAAATAGACAAATGATCTTTGAACTTCAGGATACCAACCTCTGACTTGGATTTGCTCTGCAAATGGAATGTGGTAGAGAGGTGACAGTGGAAACATGGAAAAGATGATGTTAATGATTTTTATAATCCTAAAAGAAATCCTTACTGATCCCCAAGCACCAGGAGACATTATGTATTCTGCATAGCTGCAGCTTTGAAACACTAATAGCCTTATTTGTATGTAACTGCTGACGAATACACGAGAGTCCCAGCACTTATGCTGAAGGAAGTCTAGCTTGATGCCCCTTCATTCAGGTTTTCATGACTCATTCAACCACCACCATCTATTATGTGTCTCTCAATGGAGTTACTCTACCAGGCAGTGTGGGATGAGTGGTTTCTATGACCAACCATCAGCCCAACTAGAATGATACCCATGTCTTAGATTTGAGTCAGCCGGTTTTTTACAAGTTACATAATATTAACATTCAGTAACTAGATAAAGGGAAAGGGATAAAGTCAACAAGCAGACCTCTGCCCCTAAGACTGCCTTCTACCTAATTTCTACCTACGCTATTAAAAAGGTCTGCTTGTGCTCCACATCCTTCCTATAGATCCAACTACAGCTGGAAAAAGTGCAGGAAACTGAGAAGGAACAGCCCATGAGATGGCATGGAAACCACAGAAGCCGAGGGAGGAAGTCTTCTGAAGGAGAAGGGGGTGACCAGTGTGTTCCGTCATGCTGGGGGACAAGTAAGAACCGAGGACTGAGCATCCAAAACTGAATCCAGGCCCTTCATGTCTGACAAAAGCACTCATGGCTGGAATGATGGAGATAAAGACGAGCAAATCTATGATACAGGCCTAAAGGGGACGCCGGTGGAGCACTGCCTGTGGGTGGCAGGGTAGGCAAGGTGCGCACGTAGAGAGGAGACCCTGAACAGTGGTGCAGGGGTGGCCTTGTGATGGGAGGGGTGGGTACAGGTGAGTTCGGCACAGGTGCAGACAGGTGGTAGATGCCATGATGGGAGCTGGTGGAAATTCTTTTCTGGTTGCGTCAAAAACGGCTACACCTCACCCAACTGACTGTGCCTAGACCCTCTTCCTCCTCATCTCCCCTCTCTCCATTCTCTTTCCTCTCCTGTCCCCTCGACATACATTTTTTCCTGAGCATTTTACCTGCATCCATGGCTTCAACCATGGCTTCAACCATCCCTACAGAGTGGACTCCAAATTTCTGAATTCTTTGCTTCAAATCAGACAAGTCCTATTTCAAACTCACCTCTCAAAAAATAAATACCATGGTATCTACATCCTCAATGCTTTCTCTGCCCCCGATTTCTCTCTCTCTCTCCCTCTCTCTCTCTCTCTCTCTCTCTCTCTCTCTCTCTCTCTCTCACACACACACACACACAGGTTTCTCCTGCTTTCCATTTTCTGAAACTGACTTCAGTAACCTCAGAACCTCAGGACCCAGTGAAATCTGCCCCCCCACCCAAAGTAGGGGAATCAAAATAAACAAAACTGGGAAAAACAGTGATGATTTTTAAAGTTGTGATGCAAATGTACAAGTTCATTATAGCTGTCTCTCTACTTGAATAGAGAGGTGAAATTTGCCTTCTGAAGTTAGAACAAGCTCAGAACTATTCTGATTCTTTCTGAAGCTGTCCCCACCATCCAATGAGATCTGGAGTCCTGTAAATTCCTCCCACACAATTGTTTTTCCTATGTAGCTTATTGCCCAGGAAGTTCAGTTGAATTGGGTTTTCAGCTTTTATATCTTTTAAGTCAAAGATGGTTATTGAACTGAGGATCTGATACTTAATTTCTTGAATGTAGACTGTAGATGTATGTCCCAGGAATGATGGAAAGTGGTGGGAATACCTGGATGAGATCAGAGAGGAAGACTCTAGGTGTAACGCCCATTTACTGTGGTATTTCTGTGCCTGAGGAAAGTGCTTCATCTCTTTATACTTCACTTGCTTGTTGTAGAATCAGAAAGGGGGTGGTCAAATACAGTGATACTAACCTGAGTCCTGTAGTCTGAACCTAACTGAAGCTATTTCCCACAGTTATCTTTTTATTAGTCAGCAACATTAAAAACTGAAGAATTTTACAGGAACATCTGCGTTTCGAGCGCCTTTTAAATCCTAACATCCAACATCTAGCAACACTGTGTGGTATTTCCACGTGGTGAGGACCACCTGCACCCCAAGAATGGGTGTGCGCTCTCCATGGTTCTTCAGCTTCTACCTGCCCTGACACACGGTGAATTTTTGCTTGAGATCTCTGTCTGTCTCATGATCTCTAAGACAGTTTGTCAGATTGAAATTTGAACAACTGACTTTGGCCAGATATCAGGAAACTCAAAGATGTGTGTGTCCTTGCTGGTCTTATCCTAGCCCTCAGCAAACTCTTCCATGCATTTGTTCTGCAGCTGTTTAAAGGAAGATGTACATGTTCATAGTTTAGACCATGTTCAAAACAATACAGGCCACCCCAGGGTATGTCCCCAGGACCCCCACCATGGAAATCATCTCACCTGACAAATTTCTGTTGCCCACATGACACAAGACAGTTTATGACAGAACCCAAACTGGAACTGAGCACTCTGGTCCCAAGCCTGCTGAGTCCTTCAACAGGATACACTCCTGTATACCTCTCAGCATCTAACCAGTCTCTCTGTCAATGAGATGACCAATGAACCCTTCTGTTCATTTATATCAGCACTCAAGATCTGTAATCATTCGTGTGTTTATTGTTTACTTGCTTATTGTTTGTCTTCCTGGGAGGGCGAGGACCTTGTCTGTTTCTTTCAGGTAAATCTAATGTTTGACACAATCAATGAGACATAATATTAAGCAATGTGTGTTGTTATATTTTCTCTCTCTTTCAATGTGTGTGTGTGATTATATGCATATGAATGTATGATCTATATATATGTATATATTCTCTCCACACACATACACACATACACACACACACACACACACATATATATATATACACTCATATATATGCACATATACATATAGAAAATATATACACACACACACTGCTGCAGTCTGTGGGGTCACAACGAGTTAGATACGATTGCGTGACTGAACAACAATAACTATACATACATATCCATATATATATGTATATATGAAAGTCACTCAATCATGTACAACTCTTCAAGACCCCATGAACTGTAGTTCGCCAGGCTCCTCTGTCCATGGGGATTCTCCAGGCAAGAATAATGGAGTGCGTTGCCATGCCCTCCTATAGAGTATCTTCCCAAACCAGGGATCGAACACAGGTCTCCCACATTGCAGGTGGATTCTGTAATGTCTGATCCACCAAGAAAGCCTATATACACACGTGCACACACAAGCACACGTGTGCAGTTATTCTGCACACCTATTTGCATGTTGTCAGGAAGGAAACAGCACATAATGAGATTTAACCCCAAGTCCCACAGCTGTTCCTGTCTGTTTTTCCCTGACTATGACCTTTCTCAGAATTTCCTCTCAGAGGATGCCTTGACTCCATCCAGATGCTTGTGTTATTACAGCGCTTTGCAATAGCTTTTTTTTTTTTCTTGAGTCCTTTCTTCACAGTAAATTCAGCAAAGAAGACTAACAGATAAACAGCTAAGAGAGAATTGCTTCTCCAGCTTTAAGGCAGAAGGGGTTGGCCTGGGTCCTGTTGGCCTCCACCCCTCCATGCCTGCATCCTGGAACCTTCCAAAGCCATAGCTCACTTGGCTCCTTGAGCCCAGTTCAAAAATTACCACTTTATAGAAGGAAACCCCCAGTAGGCTTCATGGAGAATCACACTGAGGTTTGGCTGATGATGAAGAGACCCTTGGTCTAAGGCCATCTCAGCTGAACAGCGTGGAATCAATTATCTCCACCTCAATACCAGCATGTACCGGGCTATCCTCTTACAATCAGGTTGCTCATCTGAAGCAAATCGAGTCCTCCTGTCTCTCATGAAGACTGATTAATTTTTTAACCTCATGTTCAGAAGTAACTAGTAAATCAGTGTTTATTTTTATTATAGAGTAGGTAAAGAATCCTCCTGCCAATGCGAGTTCGACCCCCGGGTGGGGAAGATCCACTGGAGTAGGAAATAGCAACCCATTCCAGAATTCTTGGTCGGAGAATCCCATGGACAGAGGAGCCTGGAGGGTTATAGTCCATGGGGTTGCAAAGAGTTGGACACGACTGAGCACACACAGACATATACTAGATAGCTATATCCATAATTAGCTGAATTCATATTAAGGGGCAATATCAATTAAGTAACAATCACGATAAAACATTTCAGCAGAGACATTCATTTTCCAACTTTCTCCTTTGCTCTACCCACACACATCCTTTCTGCTGAGGCAGAGAAAACTTTGACTGCTAAACCCCGCCAGAATTAATGTGACTTACTCTTGTACCTCTCAATGGGCACAGACAAGAAATAAACAACGTTATTTTTTGAGATGACTCTCATAATATTTATATGTCTGTTAGTAGCTTACACATCTTTTTTTCTCTTTTCTTTCTTATGAAATCCAATAGAAGATGAAAACAGGGTGATGGATAATAGAGTATTTCTCACAAGAGTGCAAGGAATATATTGATTTTAAAGAAATACACGTCATTTATTAATTAAGTTCAAAAACCCAAATGGAAATGCTCTGGGGACTCTGGTTTTATGTGGAAAAAAGAAAAAGCTGGTAAACAGCCATGACTCTGGGTAGTTTGGTGAAAATCAGAGAAGATTCTAGTAGGAAGATTCATTAAAGAAATGGCTGTATTAATTTAAAGTGATTGAAATTTTGATGTAAATTATGGATCATCCATTAGAGATGAGGAAAAGCTTTTAGCACATTAATCTTAAGGAGTAATAGAGGGCTATGTTATTTCCTACAGGAGAGACTTAAAATATATGTATCTTGAGCTTCCTCAGAATGGCAAGATCAATCATTTGAGGCATATGGTACTAGTGACACAAAATACATAGGAAAACAGATAACATATGGGTTGCATCTGCAAGGTATGCTCTATGAAAAAAAAAAAATAACACCTTTCCCCTCAATTATGAATGGCTGTAAAGAAAATAAGGACTGTTTCAAAAAACTGAATTAAAAAAAAAAGAATCAAACAGATACATATATTGAAAACGGATTGTTTGGAGAAATCATGTTTTATTTAAGGAGACTGAAGAAAGAAGGCCACATTTGTTACTCCAGTATTTCTTATCCAGGGTGAACTTTCACAAAGCGAATGGCAAATGTTTACAGCCGCATAAGGCCAACAACGATAAACGGGAAATTTACAGTTGGCAAAGGCAAATATGTAAATAAAGTTTATTGCTCCTCCAAACACCAGGCATTCTAAATTGTGACAAGACAGAATTTCCATTCACGGAATGTGATCATTGCCAAATGCTACCTACCATCGACGTGTTACACTGAGGCTATCAGTGAGACTGAACTAGAAAAGGAAGTGCAAGTTTTTTCCCCTTAAGAGCAAATTATAAACATGGAAGAAAGTAAAAAAAAAAAATTAAAAGTCATCCCTCACTTTGCCTGGGAAAATGGCAGGAGGACCTTAAATATAAGCTTAAAGGAATTTAATCAAGAACATGGGTTCAGTGCTCTGCAGAGGCTGACATGAACCCACCTAGTACCCCAGAGCTTACAGCAGAATGCTCTGTGGAACCTGCTTGTGGGTGGGGACAGCTTACGGAACCAAATTTATGATCCATATGTTAACGCACCCGTGGTATAAATTTCTAAAACACATTCCTGAGCATCTGCAAGAAAATGGAGGCATTAGGAGTGCCTCAGACACTAGTTCTGAGTCTATAGGAAGGGTTCAGACCCTAGACCAAATCAGATGAAGAGACCTAGTTGATTTATTTCTGGTCTATGACAATTTCATAACCATTATCTAGAGTTTAGGCTCATTCAGGTTAACCCCCGGTTTTCCCCAGATAATTTGCCCTTGAGTTTTTTAATATCCATCAGTGCACTGACAAAATTTGCTGTGACTCCATGCTTGCAAGCTTGCTGATGAGGGGAACCATAGAGGGATGACCACCCAGTCTTTGTCCCTGATAACCACACAAACGACTACACGAAATTAATAACCATACAGCATAAACGGAATGAGCTGACTTTGAGGTCCCTCAGGGAAGAAGAGTTAGATTAGTTCTTGATGGGTGATGAAGTCTCAGAAAGGAATCTCAGAGCACTTTTTGCCATGGACAGAACCCTCATCTGAAGGTGTTTTCTAGCATCCTAGTTATCTTTCAAGCCAGGGAAAGAGAACAAACCAACTGTGATATTTATTCTCATCAGCTGTAGGAATATTACTGAAGACTTATTTTACTGAATGTGTTTGATTCGGCTTAAAATTTCCACCCTCAAAGAGAGCCCACTGTGCCATGATGCAGTCAGAGCCTGAACTGCCTCCTTTTAAAGGAAGAAACCTCAGGGAGGCACCAACCAGAGGATGAGGGAGTTCAAGCCCCAAGAGGCAGCAACCCAAGGATTTTATTTGACCCAAGAAAAATATTGGTTACAGAGGAGAGCATGCATGATTTATACAGGGGCACGATCCTAGATGTCACTGAGAAAGTCAATTAAAAATCATGATATGTGTGTGTGTGTTAATCACTCAGTTGTGTCTGGCCTTTGCAATCCCATGGACTGTAGCCCTCCAGGCTCCTCTGGCCATGGGATTCTCCAGGCAAGAATACTGGAGTGGGTCGCCATACCCTTCTCCAGGGGACCTTCCCAATGGGGGATCAAACCCAGGCCTCCTGAATTGTAGACAGATTCTTTACTGTCTGAGCCACTCAGGGAACAAAAATTATGATACCCATGTATAATTTTAAGAAAGATTCTGATTTTCCATTGTGATGTAAGTCTTATCCTATTCCCTTATATTTCTGTATACATAAATCAGAGTATTAAAAAATATTTCACTTAACATATTCAAAGGTCATTTGGATGCTTCAGGTAACTGGTGTAGAATGCAAGTCTATATTTATGATGTAAAATATACTGACCTTATATTAAGCAAGTGTGGCAACCTGAATTTGTGCAGTAGTGAGTGGTTTCATTTATTTTATGAAATTCTCTGTTTTTTGTATTCCATCATTATAGACTTCACTTTTCTCCCCAACTCCTATGTGATCACAGAGATTAGATGGTAGGCTCTAAAAAAGTTACAGCATTTATATGGGAGAACACTGAATGTTACACTTTTTTGATTACACGTGTAGAATTTGGAAATGGACACCAGGATTCCTGTTCCCTGGGGTCTTGATTCTGTGTAAATTCCATTCCCAGGACTGGGTCAGGACGTGAATATAACAATTAGATTAAATTATATATCTATGGTGAAAAGACATTGCAGATGTGATTAAGGATGCCAATTTAGTTGAATTTGAATAAATTAAAATGGAGACTGCACTGGGTGGCCCACGCCTAATCACGTGAGTCTTCAAAAAGAACTGGGCTCTTCCCGAAGGAAGAGATTGGATGTAGGAGAAAGCTTCAGTTAAGGTTGGAGCTCAGCCTCTGTGAGCTGAAAAATGGGCTCCAGACATCAGCTGGGTGGGCAAAGGCCTGAGGTCACAAGGGCATGGGCTCTGCCAACAGGCCGAGGACACTTGGGAGTGGACCTGTCCTGAGCTAACCCTCTGACTGAGGGCACAGCAGGTCCATTTCTTGATTTCAGTCCTTTGAGAACCTTATCAGAAAACCCACCTAATCTGGGCCTGGAGTTCTAACTTAGAGTAAGGGGAGCTTATAAACAGATGCTATTTTAAGCTGCTATGTTTGGGTAATTTTTTAAACAATAATAGAAAATTAACACAGCATCCCATCAGTAAAAACAAGCAAAAAAAAAAAAAAAACCTGTGAGCATACATTCCTGTTAGTATTTAGAGCATATTACTATCAACGTCCATATCAAATATTAGAAGACATTATTTTCTTTTATTTTGGTAAAATACTATGAATAATAGCTCTAATATTTTCTTTTGCATCCCAGTGTATTAAGCACCTCTTAACTGGGGTGAAGATACCCCAATTTACAAACCTTTTACTATCGTAGAAGATTAGGAAATTGTACTCTCTTTAGAACATTTCTTGCTTAGTTCTTCTAAGTTATCCAGTTAAGTCAGATATTTCCCCATTCTTTCTGTGCAGAGTCATCTTGACACCACCTCTGGCTCTCACCCCACACTTACTTTGTCATAAAGTTCTGTAGATTCTGTCATTTATCTGGGCCAGACATCACCATCCTCCTCTGGACTCTGGACAACAGCCTTCTTGTGCTGGTCTTATTCTTGCCCTGGTCCAGTCTGGCTTTTGCACAACACTTAAAGTGATCTTTAAATGCATATGTGACTATGTCTCTTTCTCATTTAAATGTTTTCTGGATAAAGCCTTATGGTAAAATCCAAAACCTGTCTGAAAGGCCCTCATCCACCTTGTTGTCCTCGGCTCCTATCATTGCCCCACCCCGGGCCCTCCATTCACATTGGCCTTATTCTGTTCTCCGCCTGTGCTGTGCGGCTTTGTAACCCAGAAGGTTCAGGCCCACTGTCCCCCCACCCCCGGCTACTGCCCTCTTCTTCCCTCTTTTTCCATGACTCCACCCTCCTCATCCATCTTCAGATCTCTGCTTTTCTGTTGTTTCCTCAGAAAAACACCCTCAGATGCCCATCTCATAAACTTACTGGGGTTTCCCTGTTGTTCAGAGAACATTTTATAATTCATCACCACACGCTTATTTTCACCGATTACTCATCCAATGGATGGGGAAGCTTGGTGGACAGAGGCTATTTGTTCAGTTCAACCACTGCAATACTAGTGCCCAGGAGGCCCCCAGCCACATAATGGATCTTCATCCAATACTTACCAAGTGAATAAGGAAAACTCTTAATTAATTGTGGTGGTGGTGGTTTAGTTGCTAAGTCGTGTCTGACTCTTGTGACCCCATGGACTGTCACCCACCAGGCTCCTCTGACCAAGGAATTTTCCAGGCAAGAATACTGGGGTGGGTTGCCATTTCCTTCTCCAGGGGACCTTCCCAACCCAGAGATCGAGTCTGGGTCTCCTGCATTGCAGGTGGATTCTCTACCAACTGAGCCACCAGGGAAGCCCCTTAATTAATTGATTGGTTGCTAATTCAACATGTGATAACTGAGGCTTCCACGTCTAAAAAGAAAGTCACATAAAATGGTTAAGTTTACCCAATGATAGGGGCTTCCCAGGTGTCTCAGTGGTAAAGAATCTGCTTGCCAACATAGGAGACACAGACCAGGGTTTGATTCCTGGGCTGGGAAGATCTCCTGGAGGAGGAAATGGCAACCCACTCCAGTATTCTTGCCTGGAAAATCCCAAGGATGGAGGAGCCTGGCAGGGAATAGTCTGAAGGGTAGCAAAGTGTCAGACACAAATGAGCAAAACATTAGCCAGTGATGGCTGAACCGGGTGTGATCAGATTGAATCAGTCCAGTTGGCAAAGATTTACAAAGACTGCTCTGCCTTCCTATTTCACTAGTATGTGAAATCAAAGAAAAACTGATGAGTTTGGCTTTCACATCGCTGTGGCTCAGGTAGACACTGGAAAATAAATGCCCATGATAAAAATGCCTGAAATAGATGACACAGATCACTTCATTGGTATGGAGAATCTTATTCACTCTCTGCTTTTACAAGATATTCAAGGTGGTTTAACAACAGGAAATAAATACAATCACATTATAGAAGGAAAACCAAAGCAGAAGTGGCCAATAGCAAGTTATGCAGATGCTGCCAAAGAAGGCAGACAGCATTTCTGGGATGGAGCAGTGCCCTGAATGGCAGGACGCATGAAAACAGTCAAGAGAAAAGGTCCTCACTCCCCACATTGTCATTGTTTAGTCACTCAGTCATGTCTGACTTTTTGGAACCCCATGGACTGTAGGCCATCAGGCTCCTCTGTCCTTGGAATTTTCCAGGCAAGAATACTGGAGTGGGTTGCCATTCTCTTCTCCAGGGGATCTTTCCAACCAGGGATTGAACCCGGGTCTCCTGCATTGCAGGCAGATTCTTTACCATCTGAACCACCATGGAATCTCAAGTTTTGGGGTAGTTTATTTTCCAATACTAAAGGCACTTGATTATTATCTGATATAACCCTGACTTGAAAACTTTGAACCATGAATGGGACATTCCTCTTCATTTCACAGAATCACTTTATATGGTGTGCCTTGCTTCCTTGCTAATGAAGATCTTGGTTGTATTAAATGTCTGAGAAATCAGAGAAAGTGAGTTCACAGACAAAGCATGCAGAATGAAAAAAGAGAAGAGGTCAGGTACTGTCACGGTCACAAAGCTGTTTTCCGGTTTTTCCAGTTCTCTCTCTTCTAGGACACGGTAAAACATCCCTCCCCTGCTTCTTCAAAGTTAGGTGCACCCAAGGGACTTACTTCAATGGTGTGGCCATTGAAATTTGAGTGAAAGCCTTAAGAGCCTGTGTGTGATTAGACAACATTGCCACACTCTTTTCATGCAGCACAGTGAGCGGTCATGTGCTAGACAGTGGCTATTCCATCAGCCTGAATTCTGCAGTGAAGATAAGCCAAGCACAGCCTCCATCTGATAAGAGGTGAAATGGAGCAGGGAGTTGGAGGCTATCCCTGTGGCGTAAAGTCACCCATCCTACCATAGGGATGCTTACATAGCAGGTTCTAGGCTAGTTACATGGGGGATATTTACCTTGCTAAAAGCGTTGCTCCTCCCCCCAGAAAGTTTGCTCAAAATATCTAAGGGGCAAATTCATTCCTCTTTGAATGCATATGCTCAAAAAGGAGCAAGCAAACCCTCTGTTGAAAAGAATAAAAGAACAACACTGAATTACAGGTATTTCATCAGAATGTCCTATAAAATATTGTATAAATATTGACTGTAGACATTTTTTCCACGCATCACATTTCATTTTCAGGTAACTTTATAGCTCAAACATAAAATTGCTTAACATCTAAATGAAGACTTTCTGTATCCTGGAGTCATCAAAATTGCTGCTTGTACGTGAAATCTTCTTGCTGGTAACTTCATATTTCAATCTCCAAGGAATACACCAAATAACTGTTTACAAAGCGTAAGCAAGCCCGTGGCGCTGAGTACTGTTTGTAATGGCTCCTAAACAGAAGAGATGGTGACTCTGAACTGTGTTTGTGCAGATTGGGAAGAATGATTTTCCCATCAGGTGTCTTAATGAAGAGGCTGAATTTCAGAAGTCATTACCCTGATGGGCCCTGTGAACTACTGCCTATTTTAGAAATTGATAATGGTTTCCTCAAACAGAAAAACGGATAAATACCTGGTCTTCACATAGACTGAAAGTTAGCCTAACCCTTGTCCTTGCTGCTTTAACTTCTGAACCTCCTGCCATCAGAGGTGTGCGTCCACTGTTTCATGAGAACTTTCCAAGGTATGAACACAACCTTTATGCTGCTGCTACAGACTTACCATGTGGCACTAGCGGTAAAGAACCCGCCTGCCGATGCCGGAGACATAAGAGACGTGGGTTCAATCCCTGGGCCAGAAAGATCCCCTGGAGGAGGAAATGGCAATCCACTCCAATATTCTTACCTGGAGAATCCCTTGGATAGAGGAGCCTGGTGGGCTACAGTCCATGGGGTCACACAGTCTGACATGACTGAAGTGGCTTAGCACGTATGCAAGAGCTTTATACGTCATAATAGAAAAAAACTCATAGTGAACCTGAAGAAGGTTTCCCCATCTTACCACTGCAGTATAGAGAAGTTAGGAAATTGATATAATGTCACAGCTTATAGGAGTAAAACTGATATTCATACCCAAATCTGGTAGAATCCAGAGTCTAGGTTTTTCTTTAACCTGGTTTGAGTGGCATCAAAACAGTTTTATTTTCATTCTAACATGCTCCCAATGACTTTTGTACCACAGTGCCTGTGTTTTACTATTAGAAACAAATTCATTAGGCTTTATCATTGTCTTTTCTATAAGTTCTTTTTAGGAAATGCAATGCTCTTGGAAGGGGTAACATGTTGAGATACTAATTTTCAGAAAATTATTTAACTTTTTAAGGTGTGATAAGTTATGGATTAGTTCTGGGTGAGTTAGAGGTAGAATGAGGTCACAAGTCACCTAAAAGGCAGGGACTCAACAAAAATGTGAAAGTTTTAGAGAATGGGAGTGAGGAAGGGGGAGCCCCAAAGGCCAATCTAACTTGTATGAGCATTTTTGCAGAGTTTGTTCTGTATTTAAAGGAAACACCTCCTCCCATATCACACAAAGGCCATATAATCTGTAGTATTTATTATAAATAGAAGGATTCAAGGAACACGTTTTGAGTCTTGATATTTTATTGACTGACTGATTGCTAATGCTTTATTTGACAAGTGGAACTGGAAAGAAGCAAGAGTGAGGGTGAGACAAATGAGGTGGAAAGTAAGAGAGTTGTTCACATGTAGGGATGCACTCCCTGCTGGCCACCACCTCACAGCGAGGCTCTTTGTAGCCACTTGACCACATGGGCATCTCTGGAAGGGCTACCATGAAGAAACTGTCATCTTGAAAAAGCCCATTGGAGGCAGAAATGCAGAGACAATTAATTTCAGGTCTGACACTGATCAAAGTTCACATCAGAGAGGACATTATTCCCAACATGTGATTCTTTTAATCTAGCTAATTGCAGTGTTGTTTAGATTTTTACTGTGAATTAACGTCTGTGCTTGCTGGCTAAATTAATTTAGAAGGTATCACATATTTGACCTGAAAAGTCACACAGCAAGGAGAACCCACTTGGTTTTCAGGGCAGCCTTACAGCTACCAAAGCTTTATAACCATGACCCATAGACACTTTTCCCACTGACTCTTTAGTTTATTGCAAATTTAGGAGTTGGTGGAGCATTTAAGTCCTTGCTCGGACAGTGAGACTTTATTTTACTGTTGTTGGATCAATTCTATTCTTGACTCTGTGAGTCTATTTTTAATATCTGGTTATAAATGATTTGATTCTGACTTTTGAGAATATTGGAGAAACAAGACAACACACAGAATATATTAAATGATTTTTTTTTTTAGTGAGACCCTGGACAGAAATTGTAGCATGAGTTATAGACCTTGAGAGGTTCTCACTGTCAGGAGGCTATTCATAAAAACACACTGCTTACAGTGGGAGGTATCTGAGGAGCGAGCCAGAGGGTAATTAAAGTTAATTGATATGTTATTGTTCTCTGTGTTGTAGCATTAAACTACAGAGGAAAAAAAATCAGTGTTAACTTGTCAAACTGCTCTTTGATGTAACAAAAAGACGTAGTCCTGAGGAATGTATTCATTAGTATTCTCCTGGACCTTGATCTTACTCTCCCACCTAAACAGTATGGTGAGGCATAAAAAAAAAATTGTCATTTATCTAATATGCATTTAAAGGGTGCACATTTACTTGAAATGGTGGTTTCTGATTATGGAAAAAGTCATTGAAGTAAAAGACATTTGAATCATTTCATCTACATTAAGTTTAGGCCACATATCCATAACTACGATAGCAATTTAACCTCTTTGATTATTGTAAACTGGGCTCACTTTTTCCCTTGTCTCTGGTTTCCTCCACAGCCTCAATATTCAGACACAGAAATAAAATCTAGTTGAAGGTTGCTGCTGTTGCTACTGCTAAGTCACTTCAGTCGTGTCTGACTCTGCGACCCCATAGACGGCAGCCCACCAGGCTCCCCGTCCCTGGGATTCTCCAGGCAAGAACACTGGAGTGGGTTGCCATTTCCTTCTCCAATGCATGAAAGTGAATAGTGAAAGTGAAGTCGCTCGGTCATGTCCAACTCATAGCAACCCCATGGTCTGCAGCCTTCCATGCTCCTCCATCCATGGGATTTTCCAGGCAAGAGTACTGGAGTGGGCTGTCATTGCCTTCTCCAAGTTGAAGACTAGTCAATGCCAAAAGAGTTAACTAACATCAGAAGTCAAGAGGATAGTTGAATTCTATTTACACCCATCCATAAGTTACTAAGGCATCCTCAAATATGTTCTGCCTTTCCACACATGGTATTATTAATATAAAATTTAAAAATAATATAAATATATAATATAAATATTTTCATTTGTGAAAATCAGTAAAATTATTAGGATGGCAATAGCAACAACTAACATTTTGTGAAATATGTGTGTCTTAGGCACACATTACTTGTTGTTAATCCTCACAATATTCTGAGTTATAATACATTATTATTCCTATTTAAATAATGAAATCAACCCCTAGATGCTATAAACTGTTGCTTTCCTCCTCATGTAGGCATTGTCTGTTTGATATCAGGGGTCTATTTCCGAAAAACAAATTTTCTGTATGAAAATATTAAGAGCCCCTTTCCACCTATTTTAAACAATAAAAATTATGATGCGTTATATGTCAAGCTAAAATCTTGATTCAGGTTCCTAAAAGGCGGTAGAAACTAGTAAAACACAAATAGATAAGAAACTATTGGGTTAGGATGTCAAAGTCCTAAGACTTTATTTCCTGAGAGACACAAGGAATGTGGCTGTCGACGGTGATTTCGAATGAGCAGCATGACCGATCGTGTCAGCAGCCTCCAAGGTGGGTGTGCCCTAGGCTGGCATACCTCTCCATTTCCAAAGGATGCTGGCAGTCTACCAACTGTATTTGGAATGCAATTTGAGGTTGATGTGCACAATGATTTGTTTAAAATGAGGCCCTGACTATAGTTTTGAGGCCCTGACTGTAACTGTTTTCTTTTGTAAAAATTACTCAAAGATTATTTTGGTCATAATTTCTTATAGAAATAAGAAATACAAACAGATGACACAGAGGAATAGAAGAGGTTGTAAAAGGACTATTTGTCAGTCTATGAGCTAGGCTAAGAGGAACCATCCTTGAGACTAAAACCTGGTGTCTAAGTTGACACCTAGAGGAAGTAAGTGACCACAGTATAGACCAGATCATCCAGAGGGCACGGTGGCCTTAGCAGATGGACAGGCCACCCCCTAGTCCACCTGGGAGGGCCTGGGGAAGAAATATACCAGCCCCACTCTCCCACTTCCCTCTGATCTTTTGTTGATTTCCTACTGGCCAAACCCAAGTAGAAGCCAGTCAATTCTATAGGAAATCAACCTTGAATAATCTTTGGAAGGACTGATGCTGAAGCTAAAGCTCTAACACTTTGGCCACTTAATGCGAAGAGCTGACCCATTGGAAAAGACTCTGATGCTGGGAAAGATTGAAGGCAAAAGGAGAAGAGGGCAGCAGACGATGAGCTGGTTGCATGGTATCACTGACTCAATGGACACGAACTTGGGCCAACTCCAGGAGATAGTGTAGAACAGGGAAGCCTGGTGTGCTATCATCCACAGGGTCACAATAGTAGTAGCACATGACTTAAGAGCAACACCTGGAAGCCAGAGGTCAAAGAAGACTACTGATGGAGTCCGTAAATGTCAGCCTTCCAGGACACCAAGTAGGGTATAGAAAAGTGGAAAGTGGATCCAAGGGGCAGATTGAAAATATCCATCATAATAAGTAGTTGTGTTTTGCTGTGAATTCTCTAGTTTGACTCTCTTTGTTGAGCTGCTATCCATAAATGGTATCGATCCTCCTGTCCTTTCCCAAATCTTTCAGAAACAAAACATTGAAGTGCGAACCTGATCCAACCCCAAACTCTTACCAATTTCTTATTGCAGAGATCCTCTATGTGAAAACTGTTTCTGCAAACACTAGTCAGACCAATGAATAACTTGTTCCATGCTCCACACAAGAAAACTCCAAGAGAAATAGGTTTTAGGTCTTCCCTTTGCAATAAAAATATTTGTAGGATGAGTTCTATCTATAGAACTTTATTCAATTCAAATCCCCTGAATTTCCCAAATTGGTTTAGTAGCCTCAGGCACTTCAAAACTACTATTGCCTCCAAAATCTTTAACCAAAAATAGATTCCTACCAGAACACAGCAGCTGCAGACATCAGCAACTTGTAGGAAGTTAAAAATGATACTGCCAGGGACTTAAATCACCCACTGGTCAGCAGCTGATGGGCTAACACCCCCTAACATCCTGCTGCAGCCAAACAATGGGTCGTTGTACCTACTGATAAGCTCCATCTCCACCAAGTTCTCTCGGTCTGGGCCAGTTTTTGCAGTTTAACCCAAATGAAGTGCTCTGAGCCAACACTGCTAATTGTTTGCTAGGTGTACGAGTGCCAAAGATCCATGACAGGAACGAAATAGGAGTAAGTCAAGTCATCGATGTCGAGAAACTGGCTCCCAACTCACCCTGCACCACCCGCGAGAACTCATAACAGCTGAGGGCTGTGACAAGCATAGACTCCTCAGAGCAGAAGCCTGGTGCACTCAGGGGAAGTAAACATCAAAACCCAAGCCAGTGGCTGCAAGCTTTATATGGTTGTACGTCATTTTCGAGGATGACACCATGGATGGTGATTATGCTGTGGATGGGTAGGGATGCTGGAAACTCTGATACAGGATTTCGGGTCAATCACACTGTGCACTTGTTAAGCCTGCCCTTCAGTATGTGGCCACTGCCACTGTTTCTAGAACCACAGAATCTTCACTTTCATAGTCCACCAAGTGAGTGATCATTGGTTGCTGTATATGTTTTTGCAGGAATCCTTTTCAATGGTGATACTGGGCTTACTAATGGAAGTTTGTACAGTATCTGTTTTACTCTTGATGACTCCACAGGCCCACAGATAAGCTTCAGAATATCCAGAGAGGTGCTTCTTTAGAGTCTTTGGTATAATTGTAACGTGTTCCATATTTTTAATCCTTATTCACTAGCTCATTGACAATCATGTCTCTCCCAGCTTAAACCCTCCAAAGCTTTCCTAGTGTAAAAGAATGACTGTTGGTAGGAATGTAAATTGATACAGCCACTATGGAAGATGGAATGCTGCTGCTAAGTCGCTTCAGTCATGTCTGACTCTGTGCGACCCCACAGATGGCAGCCAACCAGGCTTCCCCGTCCCTGGGATTCTCCAGGCAAGAACACTGGAGTGCGTTGCCATTTCCTTCTCCAATGCATGAAAGTGAAAAGTGAAAGTGAAGACCCTCAGTCGTGTCTGACTCTTAGCGACCCCATGGACTGTAGCCTACCAGGCTCCTCTGTCCATGGGATTGTCCAGGCAAGAGTGCTGGAGTGGGGTGCCATTGCCTTCTCCGGAAGATGGTATGGAGATTCCTTAAAGAAAACACTAGGAATAAAACCACCATATGACCCAGCAATCCCACTCCTAGGCATATATGCTGAGGAAACCAAGACTGCAAAAGACACATGCATCCCATTGTTCATTACAGCACTATTTACAATCGCTAGAACATGGAAGTAACCTAGATATCAATAGACAGATGGATGGATACAGAAGCTTTGGTGCATATACACAATGGACTATTACTCAGCCATAGAAAGGAAAACACTTGAGTCAGTTCTGATGAGGTGGATGAACTTAGAACCTATTATACAGAGTGAAGTAAGTCAGAAAGAGAAAGATAAACATTGTATTCTAACACGTAAATATGGAATCTAGAAAAACAGTACTGAAGAACTTATTCACAGGACAGCAATGGAGAAACAGACATAGAGGATAGACTGATGGACAGGGGGAGAGGGGAGGAGAGGGTGAGATGTATGGAAAGAGCAACATGGAAATTTACATTGCCATGTGTAAAATAGATAGCCAACGGGAATTTCCTGTGTGGCTCAGGAAACTCAAACAGGGACTCTGTATCAACCTAGAGGGGTGGGGTGGGGAGGGAGAAGGGAGGGAGGTTCCAAAGGTGGGGTATATATGTATACCTATGGCTGATTCATGTTGACGTTTGACAGAAAACAACAAGTCTGTAAAGCAATTATCCTTCAATTAAAAAAAAAAAAAAAAAAAGAATGGATAACCAACTCATATCCATGACTGACACTGTCTGTGTCCTGTGTCTTTGCCAGCTCTGACTGTGTCTGCCTTCCAGCCATAGATCTTTCTCACTTTGGTCCTTTATACCTGCTGTTCCTACTGCGGGAAAACCTCCCCAACTCATCCTCAATGATCCCGTCTCTGCTGAAGTGCTACCACTTCAGACGTAATCTAGAAAAATTTCCTGCCCCACCCTAGTCACTTCTATCACATTATCCTATATATTTGCTTCATGAAGTGAAGTCTTAGTCACTCAGTCCTGTCGATTCTTTGTGACCCCGTGGACTGTAGCCTGCCAGGCTCTCCTGTCCACGGAATCCTCCAGGCAAGAATACTGGAGTGGGTAGTCATTCCCTTCTCCAGGGTATCTTCCCAACTCAGGGATTGAACATAGGTCTCCTGCATTGTAAGCAGACATCTGAACTACCAGGGAAGCCTATTTGTTTCATAACACAGATTAAAATTAAAATAAACTTTAAAATATTTGTTACTTCCAGTTCCTTTCCCTATAGAACTCCCAGTTCCTAGAGGAATCCTCAATGTAAGTGCTGAATAAATATTTTTTTTTATGGATTTCTTAAACCTAAATTCCACCTGACCATCCATCATCTACCTGTCAATCAGTTTGCAATATTTATTTGCAAAATTGTGTGAAGGTGAGTGTGTTAGTGTGTGTGATGGTGGTGCATAGGTAGTGGGGTGATGGGAATATGGAAGAAATGAAAGACGTACATCTTTGTTTGCAGAACAGGAGAGTCATCACTTTGCCAGGTTTGAGAAATATTAGCATGTGGAAGAGATTGATTTCGTGTTAAGCACATATATGTATGCATTTTCATATAAATTCACATCAAAGTAGGATTTACCTAATGGGCTAAGCCAAGTTGGAAAATTATTATTACTGTGGGTATTTCTTATCCACATTGTTATTTACATTAATTTCCTAAAGGAAAAGGGAAAAATAAGTCCTCACAATCTCTCTTACTGTCCCTCAGCCAAAACAAGAAGATCTGCTCTAATCACCATGAAACTAACACAGAAAATAGGACTTTTACTTATCCTGTTTATTAAAAAAAACTACTTAAAATTTCTCTGCCTCAATTTTCTCAAACCTGCTTCTTTATGTGAGTAATAAAATGACTTTCTCAAAGTTAGACGCGTTAGTCCCTAGAAGATGGTAAAATATCTTCTCCGCAGGCAGATTTCTCAAAGGTTTCACATTATGCCTTTCTCATTGCCACAGTCATTAGGAACACAATCAACTAATGTATTTTGCCCATGAGTTACCCTCTGACCTCACGGAATTAATACTGTATTTTAAACTAGGAGGGAGAATTCTCTAAGCCTTAGTGGGAGCATGGCTGGTACATAAAGCCCTTATAATGTGTTTTGAGCTGCTTTCAGTTACTCATATTGGATGTTTGATGTACCCATTCTGTTTTGCTTTCCTTTGAAATAATTCATTTGCCTTCTAAATGGAATCATGGACATACTTAATAAAAATGGTAATACTTCCAAGGGTGCATGGTTATAACCCAAGGATTGACATAGAGGAAATTTCAGTGAGTGAAGGTGGGGGGTGGTATGTGGAGGCTGAAGAAGGGTTTAGGGAATTCATTAAGTGATTGTGAGCTTCATGACAGTTCTCTTTTGAAAGATATTGAGTTGCAGTTAGGATTCTTTTTAAAAATTTTATCTGTGGGTTAGTGTGCCTTTCTCTGGAGGATCTTTCATAAGCAGTCACAAATGAGAGAAGAGCAGAGAACTGCTATGTTGAAAATTAGACTGGAGAACAGATTTTTTTTTTTAACTTTTTAGTTTGTATTGGGGTAGAGCCAATTAACAATGCTGCGGTAGTTTCCGGTGAACAGTGAAGGGACTCACCCATTCATATACATGGATCCATTCTCCCCCAAATCCCCCTCCCATCCAAGCTGCCACATAACACTGAGCAGACTTCCCTGAGCCATCCAGGAGGTCCTTGCTGGTTATCCATTTTAAATACACCAGTGTGTATGTCCGTCCCAAACTCCCAAACAGATTTGAAGGCATCAACTCTCACATCCCAGCTCAAGTAAGTCTTGATCACAGGTGAACCTCTCTGATCACAGAGAAATGATTTAAAGAAGACAAAGAGAAATTTCCACAAATGATGGTAAACCCGGAGACCTAAAATTCAACACTGAGCTTTGGATTCTATGTCCTCTTCCTCTGGCCTTCCATCTCCAATGGGGGGAAGGGCAGGAAGTGATTCAGCTCTATCTTATCTGCAAGCTAGTGGCATCCATACTCATCTTTCCCTCATCCTTCATTCACACGCTGCCCTTTCCCCATAGCTTCTCCTTCACTTCCATCATCTCACAGTTTACCCCTAAAAACTGCAGCCAAAGGGACAACTTATGCCCCCAAAATTGACTGATGTGAAAGTGAAAAGTGTCAGTCATGTTCAACTCTTTGTGACCCCATGGGCTGTAGCCTGCCAGGCTCCTCTGTCCTTGAAATTTTACAGACAAAAATACAGGAGTGGGTTGCCATTTCCTCCTCCAGGGTATCTTCCTGGCCCAGGGATTGAACCTGGGTCTCGCACATTGCAGACAGATTCTTTACCATCTGAGCCACCGGGGAAGCCCTAAAGTTAATTACTGCTGAGCTATGCAGAGACCTGGAAAACCTTGAAGTTACAAACCACACACAGAGGTCCGTGACACCTGCTGATCATCTTAACTGCATCTTTCTGCCAAGAAGACCACAGGTCCTGCTGACCTTCATTGAGAAAGGAGAGACGTCCATACTGAGAGGGGAAAACCTGAACATAGAGATTGCTTTACATCTGAGGAGATGAAAAAGGAGTTCCTCAGGCAATATTGACCTTAAAAATGTGGTAACATCTCAGAACTACTTAGAGGTGAAACATCTAGATTCTTGGAAACCACCCAAACTTTTGGAATCAGAATTTCTGGAAGTGGAGTCCTGCAGACAGCACTGTAAATAAATGTGGTGGTTGTGTCTGTCTGCTGATTGAGAAAAATAATTTTTCATGTGCGTCTGCTGAAAAAAGGTTTTTTTTTTTCCCCCACTAGATGCATTTCACTAGATGCCCGCAGGTTTGCGTGATAAAACCCAATATATTGAGGATGGTAGAGGTCGATTAGCAGCAGCAGCAGCAGCAGAGGTCAATAGTGATATTAGTATTAGTTCATATCAGTGGTTTGTCAATTTTTTGGTTTAAAAACTATCTCATTTAAAAAAAACAATGAAAGACTGCCAAGAGCTTTTTGTTTAGGGGATTAGATTTATCAATATTTATGTTGGAGATATAAAATGAGAAGTTAAAAAATATATGTGTTTAGGAAATAATCTAGAACAACAAAAATTAAACCTATTATATGTTAACAAAAATAGCATGCATTTGTATGGCAGAAACCAACACAATATTGTAAAAATTAAGAGAAAAAAAGTTAATCCATATCACTCAAGTCCAGATTTGCCATCAGAGAGGCATATAGATACTGGATAGATGAGTTTACATTTATACTTGGGTTCTGGTTATATTTATTATGTTCTGGTTTGCTATTTCATAAGAAATATGTAGCCTTTTATAACAAAATGAATAATGGAAGAAATGAAAATAACCATAGCTATATTTTCCAAACGGAAGCTATTATGAGAAGAGTGCCATTATTCTACATTTTTGCAAATCTCCACGGTCCAGCAGAACACAGCTGGAATCTCCCACATGCTGCTTCGTTCAGTTGGTTGCAGAACCCCAGGGTGTGTGACTCCTGACATTGGCAGGAGAGTTCTTTACCACTAGAGCCAGCTGGGAAGCCCAGTGTAAAACAGGCAACTAGTGGGAAGCTGTTGTATAGAACAGAGAACTCAACTCTATGCTCCATGGTGACCCAGATGGGTGGGAGGGAGGTCCCCGACGGAGGGGGTTATAGGTATACAGAGTCACTTCATTGTACAGCAGAAACTAACACAAAATTGTAAAGCAATGATACTCCAGTAAAAAAAAAAAAGACTTTAGGTGTTTAGCAAGAGCTTGCCAGAAGGCCCCGGGACTGACTTGCCAGGCATCCCTCAGCCCTTCCAGATTGCCCCAGTCGATGACTCTGGGCTCCTCCCACGCCAGCTTTGCTAGTGTGGGTTCAGCTCCAGGTGAGGGAATCCTTCGGCAGAAGGCCCGGCACGGAAACTTACAAATCTGTGTGTGTGCGCAGTCATGTCCAACCGCGTGCCACCTTATGGACTGTAGCCCACCAGTCTCCTCTGTCCGTGGGATTTTCCAGGCAAGAATACTGGAGTGGGTTGCCATTTCCTTCTCCAAGGAATCTTCCTGACCCAGGGATCGAACCCACATCTTTTGCATCTCCTGCACTGGTAGGCAGATTCTTTACCATTGGCACCAGATGGGAAGCCTGAAAATTTAAAATGCTGAGAAGCAAATCTGGGAAAAAGAAGAGGAAGACGTCCCAACTCTGTGTCACCTGGGCTGGAGCCAAGAGTATTTTCCATATTTAATGCCTCTCTTCTCTCTATTGATACTTCTTAGGCAAACAAAAGACAACATAGACCTTCTGGCACACACACATGATTTCTTCCAGTATTATTCAAACTATCAAACAGCATGATGAAAACTGGAATAACTATACCTCTAGGAAAGTAAACCCCCACAAACTCTTGAAAGCTGTTGTGTGGCAAAACCTAAGATCTATTAAAATTTAAAAGAAATAGATTGGTGTCTGATTTTTAAATATAAATATTTTCTTGATCTTAGTGATAAGTGAAGTCACTCAGTTGTGTCTGACTCTTTGCGACCCCGTGGACTGTAGCCTACCAGGCTCCTCCATCCATGGGATTCTCCAGGCAAGAACACTGGAGTGGGTTGCCATTTGCTTTTCCAGGGGATCTTCCCAACCCAGGGATCAAACCTGTGTCTCCCGCATTGCAGGCAGACGCTTTAACCTCTGAGCCACCAGGGATCTTGACCAAGTATAATTACATGTCCTGCAAATGAGTGTTTTGCTGTGTTGTATCTCTTTTATTCAACCAAGTGATGTGTTTCTCATCACACACTATTTAAAAACAGTTCATCGAACTGTAGTGGTGGAGAAGACTCCTGAGTCCCCCACACTGAAAGGAAATCAAACCAGTCAATTCTAAAGGAAATCAACCTTGAATATCCACTGGAAGGGCTGATGCTGAAGTTGAAGCTCCAATACTTTGGCCATCTAATGCAAAGAGTCGACTCACTAGAAAAGACTCTATGATGTTGGGAAATACTGAGGGAAGGAGGAGAAGGGTGTGACAGAGGATGAGATGGCTGGATGGCATCATCAACACAATGGACATGAGTCTGAGCAAACTCAGGGAGATGGTGAAGGACGGGGAAGTTGGGTGTGCTGCAGTTCAGAGGTCACAAAGAGTCAGGCACAACTTAGCTACTGAACAAGACCTAAAATGAAGTGACACTATGTCTTTTTCTTAATGAAATCGATTAGCGTTTTAGGACTTCGAGCAAAGTCTTCCCTTTTTCGCTACCCAGTATGTCAACAGACTACCTACTCTATCAAAGAAAGAGTAAAAAAGAAAATGCATACACAAACATGCCTTCTTTAAGATTGGGAAAGAACATAACGAGGTGTAGGGATTTTCCTGGTAGTCCAGTGGTTAAGCTTCAAAGTGGTTGTCCAGTGGTTAAGTGCATCAAATGCAAGGGACATGGGTTCAATCCCTGATCAGGGAACTAGGATCCTACATGTCACATGGTGGCCAAAAAATAAACTAAAACAAATAATAGTAAAATTTAAAAACCCTGAAACATAATGAGGTACAGTCTGGCCATTGGTGACAAAGTCCACATTGGTGCAGAAGAAGTTAAATATTGTCTGATCTCTTTTCTCTCTCACATTTTAACCAAAGAATCATTTTGATCTCCGAGCTGTTTCTAATTAGGTGTTAATGACCTCAGAGTTGTGTGAGTTTACCATGTTCTGTTCCTCATTTGATTTTCCCCTTGGGCTAAAACAATACCAAGAGGACTGAAATGAAGATAAAATACACCTCTATGGCCCCAATGGCTATTGAATCAGAGATATATAAATACAGAGAAGTCCAGAGGGAACAATTATTATTAACACTAGTTCCATGACCTATGCCAACCAAGAAAAGAAAGTAATTATACTGCTTTCGTGTGCTGGGCCAAGAGGGGTCCTCAGACTCAGAAATCATGAATGAAACAAAGATACAGGGTACCACTGATGCTTTGAAGGCTGGAAGTTTAGGAATTGATGGCCACTCAGTACAGAAGGAATGTAAAATACCACACACCATCCCTGGGAAGTGTCAGAAAGAAGATGCTTTCCCCCCCCCCCCCCCAAAGTAAAACAGCCACATTTATCATTAACCTCCACAACAAGAACTAAGTAAATGAGAAAATAATAAAGGAAGGAAAAAATAGATGTAATGTATATGGTGCCTTTTAGCACAAGGCCACACTACCTAAGAGATTTCCAGGATGACGTACTATAGACTTTACAGGGAATTCAAAAGGACAAAAAATGTCTTCTAATCAGTGAATTTAATGATTATACACATATACGGTTGCACCCTCTATACCCCAGCTTCCTATTTGTGAATGAAAGAGCTTGAAGTAAATATTTAGTCTCTGGTAATCCTCGGTGCAGCATTTTATTTATTTTTAAAGTTGCACATTATAACTATAACTGGCAATGCCTCTTACTAAGGACTTATTCATTTGTTAAAAAATGTCAACAGATTTTAGCCAAGGATTAAGAAGAAAAAGAGTTACCAAACAAAACTTCAGATATTGTAAAACAAGATGAATCATCTTGAAGTACTGGTAAACCCATAAATCTTGAACAGTCTCAAAAATATGCCTGAAAATAAAATGACTTGAGTATCATTTAAAGAGGAGAATTGAAAAAAACAAAGAAAAGAGGAGGCAGAAATAAAAGCAATATCCCTTTACAGCATATTGACTGAGCTGGTAAAGTCACCACGATTAAAATGAAGTAATTCACTTTGAACTAACTCTAGTTGACTCAGCTAATGTGCCTGAGGATTGTCTGTGGCAAGCCCAGAGGAAATCTTTTGTGCTTCAGTTAGCAATAAAGCTTGGAAATCATTATTCTTTCAAAGATGAACATAGATAACAGAGGAAACCAGAAATGTCTGTTGTCTTGTGTTATATGTTCAGACTACAAGTCGTCTAGCCATTTTGCTTCCTCATGGGTCAGGATTTCAGACATGGACTCATTTAAATCTCATCAAATCTTCTGCACATAAAAATTCCATCAATCAACCCATCTAGACTATTAACATGACAACACACATTGTTTAGATCCAAAACAGAATAGAAAATTGAATTGATGGCATTAAAGGTTAACTCTGACTCATGAAACCAACAAAATTAGCTAAGATTTTTTGTCATTAACCAAAATGCAAGATCGGTGGTTCTGTGGTCTTTTCCGGTGGGCTATCCATACGGCTGTATATCCCATCTTATATTGTTTGTGGAAAACCCAACACTCTGTTAGGAAAAGATGTTTTGCCATCTTTGGGTGGAAGAGCAGTGGTGGGATTAAGAAGCCCCTCTGATTCTCGTACTTCTTGCTCTGCCCTGATAACATGTAACTTCCATTTCAGGAGTGCTCCTTGATGCCTGCATATCCGAGTCCCTACAGAATACTAACTCCCACCACCCCCCAAACAAAACAAAGTCTGCTGAATACCCAGCTTTCGCCTCTCCAGGAGTTATTTATGCGGTAAATTTACGACATATTTTTACAGGTTAGTCAGTGTCACATTGCTCACTTCCACGGTTTTAGATGCAGAAATGAATCGTCTCTCTGTTCTTTGGCAGGATAAATGCCTCCTTTTTGATGCTTTGATGCCAGTGTGTAAAAGACAGCGAAGTGAGGTACATGAAACTGGGTTAAAAAGCTTAATATAACTGTACTGGGTTGACAAAGCACAGGATTAAAATTCAGTCACGCATGCAAAAAAATGTAATAAATGAATGAAAATGTGTGTTATGGGTCATTTCTGCTTTAATAGCACCTTTGTGCTATGGAATCCAAATAGCAACAGTCATCTTATCCACGCCTCACAAATGAAATAACATTAGGTTTCTAGGCACCTAATGACACACAGCTAGCACAGAATGAGGCTCGTGCCCATGGATTTATTTGATGTAAACACCCAGGACACATAGAGACAACTTATCAGTTCCCGATAGGACTCCATTTAAAGCTGCTGCAACATTGATACTGTGGTTCATCTCCATTTTTCAGCTAAATGGAGGTTTTCTTTTTCACTTCATATAAAGTCTACAACCAGCTCAAGACTTCTAATAAATTGCAAACTCTGTAACAATATATCTTCTATTATGCCGCGTGTTACTTTACTAAGACAGGAAATTAAAGCAATAAAACACTTACAAAATGGGAGGGCACATTTAGACACTCATTTTTCTTATGTCCCCATATTATTCTTCAAAAGGCCTTTTATGATACTAATATTAAATTCTTTGAAGTCTGAAAAATCTGTTGAAAGTGTAGAATTTCTAAGATATAGAGCCCAAACACTGCCTCTCCTCATGCATTTATTAAAATGGAATGTGTGGTAGAAAATCTTAAAACACAAAATACAGTACAGTTAAATAATATATGACCAGATATATTTCAAGTCCCCATTAGAGAGTCCATTGTGTGGAAATTTGATTGAAGGCTCAGAAAATCTATTTTGCTTTTTCTCACCTGATGTGACCAAATGCACAACACATGCGGTCATTTGTACAAAATGCTGGTAACTGCAAAATGAAGCACTGAGAACCAGACAAATACGGTAACGGTCACTTACGCAGCCTGTTCATATAAAAGAAATTGAATCAAGCTTACGAGGCTGTGCATTCTTTATTAACCTCCTGGAAAAAAGGTCAGACAACTGTTCTTTTAATAGTAAGAGCACTATGTGAAAATGGCTAAAAGAGAAATGTAAAAAGCTGCCATATATTCTAGGCGGTATATTAGGCAATTGTATTGAACAGCTTAGAGATGTGGGGAGAAGCCCCCTTCATTGACTACTATGAAAAAAGATGAAAAACTACTATTCTGTTTCAGCAACAAGCATTTCCGTCCAACCTTACAGAAAAAGAAGTCGAAAGAATAGAAACGGATAGGAGGAAAACCTCTGAAAGTGAAAATTTAAGAGACAGGAAAGCTCATAAAAATGGTCTCCTCCCTCCTCTCACTCTTCACACCCACCTACCCTCCTTCCTCCTCTCTTTTTGCAAAGGTTTGCAAAAAAAAAAAAAAAAAAAAGCCAGCTGAAGGATGGTGAACATTCTTTCCCCTGAAGACTACACGAAACTCCAACTTCCCATTAGATGAAACTGCAACATTGCCTGAGCAGTGCAGGAATTTTTCTCTTCTTTGGAAACCCTCAAAACAGTTGATCTCTTTCTCAACATGTCACTTGAAACAACAGCTATTTAGCAGGTGCGAACGTTCCAATTAAATAGCAAGTGCTTTTTGGAGGCGATCCTAACAGCCTTTGCAGGGTCGGGCTCCATCCCAAACCACTACCTCTCCTCGCTCAGTTGATTAGGGTCAGCAGTTTAAAATTAGAAAATGAAGCCCTTGAACCTCTTGTCACCACTATAGACACACTTGCTAACATTAAAGGATCTTCCACACACCAAAGGGAAGTCAAACTCTCCTGCCTGCTGCTAATTTACTCCAGTCCTTTACCAATTTCTCTCGCTGTCTCAGAAATATCTTTTTTACTTTTTTTGAAACACTGTGCCGAATTCCCAGTGACAAAATTAGCAGGTCCAATCTGAGGCATTAGTCCTCAATAACTTATATTTCCCTTCTTTTCTGCCATGGTTCCTCTCTGCTGGAATTCCGAAGCAATCAACTACCTGGGGACACTTCTCCCCAGAGACCTTTCTTAGTACACTATATCAATTAACACAAAAGCAATTGTGGACCCCCTGCATTACCCAGCACCGCCATCTGGTCTCCCTGGTACTGCATGGAGGGGGGCATATTTCAATTTGTCAAAACAATGCAAATTTCCCAAATTATTTTCAAATTATGCATGTTTACTTTAATGTGGTGCCTATTCATCTCTTAAAAGGTGTTTTGCAAATTCTTCTAAATTGATTCTCCCTCCAGCTTGCGTGCTTGCTCTCTCTCTCTCTCTGTCTGTCTCTCTCAGGCAGGAAGAAATTGGGATTATAAAGACTGAAGTTTAACTCAAAAGAAATAAGAGTTTGTAAAATTTAAATAGCTTACCAACCAAAAGTGAAAGTGAAATTTGCTCAGTCATGTCCAACTCTTTGTGACCCCATGGATTATGCAGTCCATGGAATTCTCCAGGCCAGAATACTGGGGTGGGTATACTTTCCCTTCTCTAGGGGATCTTCCCAACCCAGGGATGGAACCAAGGTCTCCTGCATTGCAGGCAGATTCTTTATCAGCTGCATCACAAGGGCAACCCAGGGCAATGACAAATTATTAGATGTGTGTTCATACCATACAAGTTCCCTTGCCAGTGATTAATGGGGAGGGGATATCATTTTTATGCAGCAAAACTCAATATTATCTGAGAGATACCAAAAAGACTCTCCCATCAAAGAAAATTGTTCCAAAAATCACCATTTGCCACTCTTTCCCTTTAAGGCTTTGCAAATTCCTGCTAGAATATAAGCAATTAATTTGAAAGTATTAATAAATTAAGTCATTTTTCACGCATTTTAATGAATTGACTTGGCAGATGAGTTTGGCTGTTGCTTTGGAATGTTCTGATGTGACGACGAATGGCAGGCGAGCTCTAGATCAATGCTCACCACTATGGCCTCCACTGGCCACCTGTGGCTATAATTTTAAATGTAAACCAATTAAAATCAAATACACTTTTAGAAACCCAGCTCCTCAGTCAGAGGAGTCACATTTTATGTGCTCGGTAAACTACATGTGGCTGGTGACTGCCGTATTGGACGACACAGCATGTTGTCCAACACACCTCATCAGTCCTAATGGGCCCACTAACAACATAGGAAGCTCCAGATAAAGGCTAACTGGCAGTATGCGCACATCATTGTTCTTGATGTTAAAGATGGAAAAGTTGAAAGTGTTAGTTGATCAGTTGTGTCGATCTTTGCGACCCCATAGATTGTAGCCTGATGGGTCAGGCTCCTCTGTCCATGGGATTCTCCAGGCAACATTACTGGAGTGGATTGCCATCTCCTTCTCCAGGGGATCTTCCCAAACCAGGTAACGAACCCAGGTCTCCCTAATTGCAGGCAGATTCTTTACCGTCTGAGCCACCAAGAAAGAGGAAAATGGTCCCCAAAGCAGGCAGGACATGGGCCAAAGAACAAATTGCAACTTGCCAGGATTTGGCTGAGAGTGAAACAAAGGAGAATCCTACATTCCTCCCACATGTCCTCCATCTGACGCTTGTCTGTAGAAAAACTTTAGCCAAAGAACAAGTTTAACCAGAGAAGTGAAAAAAAAAAAAAAATGAAGAAACAAGGAGAAAGAAGTCTAAGAAGAATAGTAACACTAGTTTAGTCAAGTTTAGTTAAGTATCTTTTCGTTTCTTCTCAAGCAATACAGATAATATTCTGAGCCATATCCTATGAACTGTCTTGTAGATATGGAGACTCCTACCAGGTAGAAAAAGTTAACTACATGATGATCAGGCTGTAGTCATAAGTTACCACAATCCCGAGAACTGTCGTCAAAGAAATGGGTACAGACTGACCCTGGAACTGAAGATTAACTATCCTCAAATCATGGACAGAGCAGCCTGGAGGGTTACTCTCCCTAGGGTCGCAAAGAGTCGGACACGACTGAAGTGACTTAGCATGCACGCATGCAAACCACACAAGAAGACGCTGATCAGACCCCCTGATGACCAATTTCAAGACGACAGTCAGAGCTGATTGTGCTTTTTCTGCATGCCGCCCCCTCCCTCCGTCTGTAAAAGCTCTTAACCACTGACTGTCAGTAGGGCTAGTCTGTCTTTGAACAGGAGTCTGCCACCCTCCCCTGCAACCCCTCAGAAGCCAGCATTTAAAATAAAGCAAACTTTCCTCTTCCTCAATCTTACCTCTTACCTCTTTATTGGCTTTTGGACGGCAAGCCGTCAGACCCCCATGTTTGGTGACAAGTGTGGAATCTTTCCACTAGCATGAGATGTATTTGAAAGGTGAGGACATCTTGGTTTGCCAGGTTGTACTTAATTGAACAGATTTATCTCATTGCATGCATGCTTTTGGCCAAGGAGTGTCCACTGGCACCTCTGTTAATGTCATCACTCTTCACCCTGCTCAGCCAGGAGGCCTGAGTGGAGCTGATTCTGCCCCGGTTCCATGAAATGACCCCAGGCTGGCGGATTCGAGTCTTGCAACTCTTCAGCTAGAGAAAGGACTGAAAACTCTGCTGTCCCTGAAGCCGAGTTGGTCGGGTCCCACTAGCAGTGATCCTGGCCTCCTGCCTGAGTGACCAGGATGGACTGCTCCCTCCCCCATTCTTGGAGTTGCTCCAAAGAGGATGCGTCTGACCAGGAACCACTTTACTCCACCCAGGAGGCCAGCCCAGACTGATGGCCACAGAGAGAACAGAAGAGGCAGAGGAGGTAAGTGGCTGGGTCCTAGGGCCGCATGTCAGGCACTGGATCCATTCATGTTCAAAGCTGGTTCTTCCCAGCTCAGTAAGATTCTCTCCATCTCTATATGGAATACAGACTTCTCTCTTATCTATGGACACATGTCTACATGTATAGGCATGCACACAGCTTGTAAGAGACCTGCAAGTTGTGCGGAGTGGACAAAGAGCTTTTTTCCAGCAGAGAGGACTATCCAAGAAGACCCTGGGGCAGGAAAGAGCCTGGCAAATTGCAGCAACGAAAGAAGGGCAGCGTGGTGAAGAGTCGCAAGCTGGTGTGAGTGGCATTGCTAGAGACAGAGACGTGGGGTGGAGATGGGGGTTTATTTCACAAACAAGGAGGAAAACATGAGATGACTCTATTCGGGTGAGTGCCAACCCTTTGGCTGCTCCAATACCTTGGAGAGAAATCAGGCCAGAAACATAGTGTCCAGTTAGGAAAGTCAGATGGGGGGCTGGTGGATTGGACAGGATGCTGGCAGGAGGGTGCAGAAAAGCTGGTGGGGGTGGGATGTAGTTTGAGTCTAGAATCATCAAGATTTTTGGCTGGAGCATCTGGGTGGGTAGTGACAGGACTGACCAAGATGAAGGACCGGGGAAGGAAGAGAAGAGGCTGGAACTCACAGTGTACCCCATCCTTTGATGAAAAGGATAATGTGGACCATCCAAATTAAATCCACACTTACAAATGAATTCTCCATTCTTAGAGTTGGAAATTGCCCTGAGGAAACATTGAGTCAAAAATACAACTCAGGCTTAAATCCCACAGGCCCAATACTATCAAAAGATTTGAACTGCTAACTTGTTTTTGGACAATTAGGGTACCGCTTATTAGATTATAATAATGTTCCAAAAATACCATTTCTAAGATGAGAGTTTGATTCTATTCTAGTACTTTCCTAGTGCTCCTGCCTTTTATTCTTTCTCTTGTGCTTAAGATGAGTTGATTTTACTTTAATTGTCTTCTATCGTACTCATTTGCTTTCTTTTATGTATTCATTTATGTATTTCTTTTCTTACGATATGACCTAGTAGGTTCATATACCATTGGACACTACTCTGTATTCTTGATCTCAAGTGATTTAAGCCACCTGATGAGTCTAAGCTTCCATGACTATATTATATCATAGCAACAACAAGAACCATCACTTAATAAACACTTTATACAGGCTTCCCAGATGTCACTAGTGGTAAAGAACCCACTTGCCAATGTAACAGACATGAAAGACATGGGTTCAATCCCTGGGCCAGGAAGATCTCCTGGAGAAGAGCCTAGCAACCCACTCCAGTATTCTTATCCAGAGAATCTTATGGACAGAGAAGCCTGGCAGGTTATAATCCACAGGGTCACAAAGTTTGACACGACTGAAGTGACTTAGCATACAACATGCATACACAGTAACATGCATTAAATCAACCTCCACAACAACAATACAAGGTAGTCCCATTGTTTCATTTTACAGATGAAGAACTGAGAGCAGATTTAAGTAAGGCCCCAAGGTCACAGAGAGCTGAAATTTGCCCCAGGATGTTTGCATTCAGAAGCTACAGTCTAATTCTGTGCTACCTGCTAGGTCATGTGACTGGATTCAGTCCACACCGCCATAGCCAGTATCTTGATTCAGATGCAAGGAAATGAAATGTTATGCATAAATCGGTCTTAACATTCTATATGAAAAAAAATATTAAAGCAGAATTTCAAGCCTATGATAAAATCATATGCCATAGACTATGATACACTGATTAGAAAATTCTTAAAGAAAAATTTCCTTTTAACAACATTGGCCTGGGTCAGGGGAAGGGGTGGAAGCTGCCGCTGCTGCTGCTAAGTCACGTCAGTCATGTCCAACTCTGTGCGACTCCATAGACGGAAGCCCACCAGGCTCCTCTGTCCCTGGGATTCTCCAGGCAAGAACACTGGAGTGGGCTGCCATTCCCTTCTCCAAATGGGCGTGGAAGGCGTCCTGTCATTTCATGTCATGGGTAGCGTGGAGGTGGGGCAGCCGAGAAGGCGGTGGCCCTGGTCAGGTTGAGCATGCCCTGCTGGGACACTCAGGAGTGGAGGTACTGTTTGAACTTAGCAATGTATGTGGTCCCATGTAGGGCTCAAAGCAGAAAATGTATTCTCTGATCCAAGAGGGTGGGAAGTATTGAGATGTCCTCCTGAGCAGGAGAAAATTCATATTTTTAAGGATATCATAACGCTTCCTAAATTTTTTCTCTCTCTACAGTGACAATTCTCATGAAATGTCTTCCTGCATGCTTGTTTGTAAAAGGGCAATCAGTGTTTTTGAGGAAATGAGCTTTAAAATAGCCAAGCAGACCTTTTCCATCTTTTAATGAAGACTTTTATTTTCTCTCAATCCTCACAGGACAAGGCAACTTAAAGCGTTAACCACAATAAAAATTTCTTTAGGCAAGTTGAAGTCATCTCTATCTCTAGTCTTTTTTCATTGCAGTTTATTAGTGATGGCAGATGCTCTTCTGAAGCTAGTACTGAAAGCACATTTTCTCTATGATTTCGTTTCCAATGGCTTTTAAGATTTTTGAAGGCAAGGATTATAACTTCATGCCCCTTTATACTCATCAAAGCAGCTTCTAGAGTTTCTTGTGTACAGTAGGTGCTAGTTGTCTGGGAAAAAGCACTTTAATATTTCTGTGATACTCTGTGTCATTCTTATTGAAACTGTAGAGGAAACATTTAGGGATTAGTGTTCCCTACCTGGTGCATAGTTTGCTTTCCTTCTATTTTTTATCTTTTATTTTTTAGATTTTTTTAATTGGAGTATAATAGCTTAATAATTTGGTGTTGGCCTCTGGCATATAACACTGTGAATCAGTTATAATTACATATACACACACACACACATATCCCCTCTCTCTTGAGCCCCCCTCCCTATACCCATCCCACCCCTCTAGGTCATCAGAGAGTACCAGGCTGGGCTCCCTGTGCTAGCTTCTCACTAGTTACCTATTTCACATGTGATAGTGTATACATGTCAACGCTACTGTCTCAGTTCATCCCACCCTCTCCTTCCCCCACTGTGTCCACAAGTCTGTTGTCTATGTCTGCGTCTCCATTCCTTCCTGCAGGTAGGTTCACAGGCTTTTGAGGCCCCAGCATCTTCTGATGGTTTTTGTTGATTTTCTTCCTCTTACATGAGTGTTGATTTCTTTGGTACCAGGAAACCAGTCCTAACGAAAGTGGTTGATAATAACAACACAAAATATTTGAATAATGCTTTACGATCTGCAATTGTTTTTCCGATTCATCCCTTCATTTCCATGGCATCTCCCACAATCCAATTACCAATGCATTAGGATCTTTGATTGGAGTTTTCTGCTCTGTATCACATCATGATAGATGCCAGAACAGCTGATTGTCACTACTGAATTTCAGAGTTTTCCTGCTTCGTATGGAGTCAGTGAATTAGTGGGGCTATAATTTCAACCACCATGGCATTCTGTCATTAAGAGCCTCTTCATTTCCTACGAGTTTCGTGTTGAGTCATCCAGATAGCCTGATTCCATCCCTAATAAACACTGGGAGAGGAGCAGGAAATAGCCGTTTCAGCAGGTGGCACCCCACATATCTGCAATTTCTGTTCCTCCTTTAGGCAACACAGTTGAAGGCTGCATGATGAATGAGCAACCGTTGATTGGTCCTATTGTGCATTTGTGATTCTCCTCTTTTTACGTCTAATTTTAGGATGCAGAAAATGCTCTGGGGGATCAAAAGCAGATACGTGACACATGCACCAAGATAAAATATGACAATGACATGTGGTCAGAGGATTTTTTTTTTCCCTTCAGAATATCTTGGACTGACAGCAAGTTCCTATGGTGGTAGCTGTGTGCCCAAAGCTGCCTAGAGATGCTGAAATTTGTCCTTCAAAACAGAATCTCCTTACCTCCTCCATCTCTCTCTCTCTCTCTTTTTTTTTTTTTTTTTCTTTTTTAAACATTAGGCAGAACATTTCTCAAGAACGGATGACTTTCCTAGCCTCATGCAAGATGGATTTGGGCAGATATTAAGGATACTTCCATTACTGATGATGGAGAATTTCATGTCAGGTTTAGACTTCATATAAAGCTTGTCACTAATGGCCAAAAAATCTTGGCAGAAATCTCATACCAGTGATGATGTGTGGTACCTACTACTAACTACAGTGAAGGAAAAACTTTTCAAAAGCAATTACCTCAGTAGGTTCCAGAAAGATGCAAATCAAGGCAAAAATAAAATTTCATTTATCTTCATTCCTTTGGCAAAATTATTCAATGACGGGCACTCCTTGATGAGAAACAGGATGTTGTTCCATAGAATCTCTTTTCTATTGCTGTGGGAGTGTAAACTGGTAAATCCACTTTCAAAAATACTTGATCTTATAAAGTTGAGCATTGATATTTCTTTCTACTCACCAATTTCATTTTAAATATATTGCTTGATTTTAATTATTTTTCACCTTATAAAAGGGTATCATAGTGAATTGTAGGTCAGTTTTCATTCCAATCCTAAAGAAGGGCAATGCCAAAGAATGCTCAAACTATCATACATTGCACTCATTCCATATTTATGGAATTCCATAGTTATGGTTATGCTGAAAATTCTTCAAGCTAGGCTTCAGTGGTATATGAATCAAGAATTTCCAGATATACAAGTTGAGTTTAGAAAAGGTAGAGGAACAAGAGATCAAATTTTCAACATCCGTTGGATCATAGAGAGAGCAAAGGAATTCCAGGAAAACATCTACTTCTGTTTCATTGACTACATGAGAGCCTTTACCTATGTAAATGTATTAAGAAAATTCTTAAATAGATGAGAATACCAGACCACCTCACCTGCCTCCTTAGAAACCTGTATGTGGGTCAAGAAGCAACAGTTAGAACCAAACATGGAACAACTAACTAATTCAAAACTGGGAAAGTAGTATGTCAAGGCTGATTATTGTCGCTCTGCTTATTTTACTTCTATGCAGAGGGAAAGAAAGTGAAAGTGAAGTCGCTCAGTTGTGTCCAACTCTTTGTGACCCTATGGTCTGTAGCCCACCAGGCTCCTCCTCTGTCCATGGGATTTTCCATGCAAGAATACTGGAATGGGTTGACATTTTCTCCTCCAGGGGATCTGCCCAACTCAGGGATCGAACTCAGGTCTCCCACATTGCAGGCAGACTCTTTACCTTCTGAGCCATCAGGGAATCTATGCAGAGTGCATCATGTAAAATGACAGGCTGGATAAATCACAATCTGGAATCAGCCTTGCCAGAGAAATGTTAAAAAACCTCAGATATAGATGATACCACTTCACCACTCTGGAAAAAAGGAAAGAGGAACCTCTTGATGAGAGTGAAAGAGGAGAGTGAAAAAGTTGGCTTAAAACTCAGCATTCCAGAAACTAAGATCATGGCATCTGGTTCCATCAATTTATGGCAAATAGAAGGGGAAAATGTGGAAGCAGTGGCAGATTTTCTTTCCTTGGGCTCAAAAATCACTGAGGAGGGTAACTGCAGTCATGAAGTTATATGACACTGCTCCTTGGAATAAAAACTATGACAAACCTAGACAGTGTATTACAAAGCAGAGACATCACTTTACTGAGACCAAGACCCATCTAGTCAAAGCTAAGATTTTTCTAGTAGAGTTGTGATATATAGAAGTATATGATACATACATACAGATGTAAGAGTTGGACCATGAAGAAGGCTGGGTGCTGAAGAATTGATGCTTTTGAATTGTGGTTCTGGAGAAGATTCTTGAGAGTCCCTTGGACAGCAAGGAGATCAAAGCAGTCAATTCTAAAGGAAATTAACCCTGATTATGGGCCTTAGTCCAAACTAACTGGTGTCTTAGAAGAAGAAGAGATCAGAAGACAGACATCAGGAGTCACCTGTACACACAGAGGGATTGTGTGTGAAGGGGCAGCAGGCGCAAGCCCTTCTGCCAGGGAAGGGAGAGAAACCAGAAGAACCCAACCCCGTTGGCACCTTGATCTTGGATTTCCAGCCTCCAGGACTGTGAGAAAATACACTGTGGTCATTCATTCCAGCAGCCCCAGAAAACCGGTAGAGGCATCATACCCATGAGAAAGTCTTGCCTGGAGTACCAGCAGTCTTGCTCCTTGACCATGGCAAATGGAACCCCACCTGGGCACCACCCTTTGGAGTCTCCTACAAATCACAAACATGGAGCCACAAAACCTTTCCCTCCCTTTTTTGATAACAGAAGAAAATTTGCTTGAAAATTTAATAACCAACTTATCAGCCCATCGGGCTTCCCTGCCCATGTCAAGGATGCGTGTCTGAGGATGACAGTGCGGGTGTGTGTGTGTGTGTGTGTGTGTGTGTGTATAAGTGGTAGGAGATGACAGCCACAGCCCTGGGAGACTGGAGACAGAGGGCTTCCTCCGCAGATCTGCAGCACCAGGATCTAGGCAGACCAGGCTCCCCAGACCACGGCACACTCCCTCCCTTCTATTTGGGTGGTATGGCTTGGGAAGGTGCTTAGCATCACCAGGAAATCTCAGGTCAAAAGACCAGGAGCTGGGGAGAGGATTTGCCTGCTAGGGAAGCTTCACTCTGTCCCAGTGTGGGTTCAGGCAGGTCCTGTCACCTCTCAGGAATAGCTGTCATTTCCTTGTCTATCTTCTGCTTACTCTGCAAACTCAAGGGTTGAGGGCATGGTGATTTAAGGGACAGTGTAGCTCCTTTAGCCTCTGGATTAGAGGTCCCTTCCTAAGAAACAGACTCTGGGTCCTCAAGTTGGGAAGATGATTCAGGCTGTGGGTGCAGCTAGATTTATAACATTTACTGTTTTGTGATTGGGCTTCCCTGGTGGCTCAGGGGTAAAGAATCCGCCTGCCAATGGAGAGCCGCAGGAGACACGGATTCGATCCTCCAGTTGGGAAGATCCCCTGGAGGAGGAAATGGCAACCCACTCCAGTATTCTTGCCTGAAGAATCCCATGGACACAGGAGCCTGGCAGGCTATAGACCATGGGGTTACAAAGAGTCAGACATGACTTAGCAACTAAACAGCAACAACCATTTTGTGATACCACGTGTGAACTTTGATTTACAGTGAGACTCTGGAGTCCTCAAATTCTCCAGGTGAAGCTGTTTCAATAAGAATACTCATAAAAGCTTTATGTACAAGAGCAAAAACTTGGCCACAGTCCAAATTCCCATAGCAGAGAAGGGATGAATTCATTGAGAGCATATTCACATAACAGAACATTACATAGCAATCAAAATGATTGAATCATGGCACCAAGGAACACAGGGGGTTAATCTTAGCAATAAAATACTCACTGAAAAAAGTACAGGGGAGATTATGTACAACATGGCTATGGAATACATTTAGAAACAACCACAACTAAAAACACCTGATTTTTTATTTTCATACCTTATCTAGGTTAGAGGAAGGAGGATGTGGATATAAGATTTAGGGGGAGGGGTTCCTCTGGCCCAGGAACAGGGCACTCAACATGTGAAGATATATTACTCCAAATGATCTAGGTCTGAGGTAATGAGGTGTGTTCATGAGAATCAATATTGGTGTGGGTTTTCCCCAAAACACATTTTTGGCTAACCCAATATATTTTTTTGCAATAAATTAGTAAATAGTTAAAGGGATACATAATAAAAAAAATGTCATAGCTGGCAAAGTGACAGAGAGATATAATGAAGCAAGGATTGTCTACTTTTGTGTGCATCTGCTCAAAGAATTAAAAGAGCAACCACCTTTTCTCAGAGGTGTTATTCACTCATAAATATGACCAAGCTTTTATGCAGAAATGATTTATTGCACCTGATGAAACTTGCCCAAATGGATTGAATAGTGAGGTGAGAAAATAGGGAGATACACGAGTTTCCTAATGCAGGGCCAAGTTATACATCAAGCAAACCAATATTCTTGGTTATGAACACAAATCTAGTTGGGGAGAAAACAGGACTATTTCAATGGCAGGAGAATGTGTGCAAATTATTCTGCTTTGGATAAGTTAGGTCTCAGCAGCAGTCTTACTGCTTAATAATTTGCTTGGGACAAAGCATTGGATCTGCAATCTGTTGTGGCCTTTGAACAAATTTCTCTGTGTGTCCTCCTTAACCACTGAGGTTACCGTATCCTGCTGTTGCTTTGTCCCTTTCTTGAATGTGGGACTGATAATGATAGTGTGAGTCACTGGAACCTTCTCTGTGCTGTATCTTGGTCTTGTTTGTAACGAAGGGATAATGGTGTGCTCCTCCAATTGGGGCACCCAGAGATAATGAGGCCTTTGAATAAGACATCTCTGCTCAACGTGATTCCTCCATCCTCTTTCAACTTGGTTAGACATCTTCTACCTATGTGCTTATTAGCATCTGGGGTAACTAGATATGTTTGCCCTTGCCTGGATGTTTACACAACCTTTCACTTTGTCTGTTTCAACCAGGATCACTTAGAAAACAGAGCTGAATGGAAAAGCTTCAGCTACTTCAATTGTCCACTGGTTAACGTTTTTTAAAAAATGGCAATGTTTGTAGAAGAAGATAGAAAATTTGTCTTCATTTAAATTTGCACCCTGCATACAATGAGATTACTATATATATATTGCATACAATGAGATTACTATATATATATATGGTAGTAAAGCTGGCATAGTTAAAAACTGTCTTATACTCTTTTATTTTCATAATACTTGAAAAGTGGCAAATCATTTCTTGAATAAGCAAATGATCATTTTCTTCATAGTCATCTTTTCGTTCTGGTAGAATTTCATGGTTGTGTTATTATAAGATTGAAACCTTTACTTGGATGGCCTTCTTATTTTTCTTTTTTTTAAATATTTCTTTAGTAGTAAAATTAAGACATGTTAAAGATTGGTCTTTTGATGAAGAGATAAACATAAGTTGGACAATACTTAAAATTTTTACCTAAACTTCAGGTGCTCATTTTTGTCAAAATATCTTTTCATTGTGTCCTATAAAGTCATCAAATATTTATCTTTTAGAAAATAATTTTAAACCATCTTTGAAAGGAAGTAACATTAGCATTTCTTCGGCTTAATGCAATTAGAAGAGGGAACTGCACCAGCACCTTACCTAAACACTTGGGTGATTTCTGAAGGTTTAGGTTCCCACTGTATCCTATGTCTCCCAGAAGCCTGAAGAGAAGCATGCTTAACTGGAGGACAAAGGACAGGAAGATATCAAAATCACCCCTGGAGTCTGATCATTAGACATTATCAATATCATTCTTAAGGAATGTGCATTGGAAACAGGCTAGTCAAAATATAACCTTCCAGAAGAGCTATTTGGTATTGAAAAAGCAAAAAAATTTTTCCCCCAAACCTTCTATGGCAGCTCTGGGGCTCAATTATTGATTACTGGAAAGATTCAAAACTGAGAAACATTTTGGGTTTCTCTATGTTAATCAAAACTACAGCTTTCACTCTTCCCAGAGTGTTTCAACACAACAGGGGCACTGATTTATTGAGGGAGCCAATGGTAAGCTAGTTTACAATGCTCTTTCTCCAGGGAGGCTCAGTGGTATATCAATTAGGCAATATGTGTCATACTAAAATATTTTATCGACAACTGTTAAGGAATATTTAAACAGGATTAAAATATAGCCCTAGATATGCTAATGCTTTTTAAAAAAAGGGAAAAGAAAACTGTTCCCTCAACAGGCAGAAATTTAATAAAAAAAGATAATATATAGATATGTTAGCAGATAAATGATAACAAGGAACCTAATATGAAAAGAAGCAGTGATGTCTTCTCATCCTAAAGGAAGAAACTCTGAATTGTCAGATGTTCTTGAGATTAAAACTAGCATCATCCTTACACTCTGTTGCAAATACAGCTTAGGAAGGGTTTAATATGACTGAACTTGACTTATAATTAACTGACTTCAATCACTTGATAGTAAGAATGGAGCTAATATTTTTCCTAAGGAAATGAATACTGATTGTTTAAATGCTTGCCATTATTGAGCAGAAACATCAATGCGGGTTTATTCTTAGGCAAGCAGCCTATGTAATAATATTTAAACTAGAATTTCACAGGAGAATGTTTCTGTAACTGTTGTGTGTGTGTGGCTCTGATTTTGTTTTATGCTACAAATGAAAATGAAATGCAAAGGGTAATCATTGATTTGGAATCCAGGGTCATAGACAAAATAGGTCCCCAAATAGTGGAAGTCAGGTTAACTGTAAGCTGAAAACCTGATGTGAGTGGTAGGAACCTATGAGGCCCTACTCAATTCTTTCTTATTGTGGCTCCAAGGAAAGACATACCTATCCTGTTGCCAGATGTTCAAGAGATGTAAAGAGGCCAGCGACTTGAATTGTTATGTAAAACCTTCCTATGTTGGGTAATGGCTCATTAAAAACAAAAAAACAACCAACCAAACAAAAAAGGTGCAAGCTTATCAAAGCATAACTACAGACCAACAAAATATCAAATATCAGCTACTTATAAAGTGGATTTGGAAAATATTTATGCCATGATAGAGGTTCTGCAATAAAGAGATATTTGTATAGGACCTACTGTATGACACAAGGACAGTCAGGGATTGTTTCAGGAGGGAGACTATCATGGCTTGGACTTCAAGAAGAGATGCACGTATATCTATTATGAACACAGAGAAACAAGAGATTTTTGCTTAATAATTAAGGGAAGAAAGGGATCAAGTCTGGCACAAAAAGTTTTTGACCTAAGCCATGGGGAGGGTGGTAGAAGAAGTTTCTGTGATGGGGAAAACTTTGGGAGAAGCATAGTGGGGCCAGGTTAAATTTTGGATACCAAAATGATTATATTTAAATGAGGTTATCCAGAAGGCAGCTGCTTATGTGAACCCAGCTAGGAGATAGATCAACATTACAAAACAGATTTGGGTATCTTCAGCATACTGATGACACTTAAAGCCACGGACTGAATGAAGCTGGCTTTTTTTTTTTTTAAGATTTTAAGATGATGCTATTTATCCATTTTATTTGCTTATTTATTTGGTCATGCTGCTCAGCTTAGTTTTCCAATCAGGGATCAAACCCAGGTCCCTGTCAGTGAAAGCACAGAACTCTAACCACAGAACTGCAGGGAATTCTTGAATGAGGCTGTTTAGACAGGGATGTAGACACTGATGGGAAAATGAACAAGTAGAAAGTACAGGGGTTCCCTAACATTGAGAAATCTGGGAGAGAGAGGTGACCAAGAGTGATGCAAAGGACTTTGGGAAGGAGTACCTGGAGAGGCAGAAAGAAAACTCAGAAGTGTTTTGTATAGAACACCTAGAAAAGAAATTATTTCAAGAAGAAAAAGATGGACTAAATACTGATGAAAGGTTAAGTAACATGAAACTCAAGAACTAACCAGTGATTTGACCAGATCGGCTCATTTTGTAAACAGTTCAAGCACACATTTTAAAAGAACGCTAGCTATTTAATTCTTAAATATAAACTGCAGATTCATTTTGGAATGATAAAAACTAATTAGACCTTTTCAGCCGGGTAACCATGAAAAATTTAAATTACTGGGTCATGTAGGTAACTCATACCTTGTCTTATTCAACATGCACATACACAGTTTGTAAAAGGAATAATAAACTTTCCTGTTTTCAAATTGTTGCATTATTTCTCAGCCTAGAATGAATTAATGAAAGGATTCTTCTTATACTTGGAAATAGGTACCTTATTAGGTTGATTATCACTTCACTGATAAATGGAAGCATCAAAGGAGCTGCCACCAATTTCATTATTTAAAAACAAAAACTCCCTGCAGAGTTTATCCATAACCCTGAAATTTATTTTAATGGCCACTGTGTCAAGATTACCAGAAGATGCTATATCGTAATTAACCCTTCTTCAGCATTTAAGGATTTACTTTGACACCAATAGGAAAACTGGAAAGAAATTACTACTTATAGTTAATAATATTATCCATGGCTCAAACTATCATATTAATATGTACTGCCAGATCTTTATCCCCAATCACTCTCCCCATTGTCACATGATGTCTCAGTGACCCAGTAACAGAGCTTGGTTAAGAAAACTTTATGATCCCCTTTCCATTCAAAATGAAACATTAAACTATACAGTAGCAACACAGTTCTGTTTTTTTTTCTGACTTCTATATTTTTAGATTATATCAATATTCTTTTTAAAAAATCAAGTGTTAATGCTGAAAAATGTTTTTATACAGTGATGTGTTGCTTCCATTTTCTGATCTGGTCATCGCTTCAAGTGCAATTTATCTACAACGGTCCTCACCAAGTTTTCCTAACAACACAATGTTGCATTTAGACCAGCAGCTCCTGAACTATTTTGGATTCAGTGTTTCTTTGAAGATCTGATGAAGCCTATAGACCTCTAAAAAAATGCACATAAATACATACGCAAGAATTTTTGACAGCTTTATTCTCTTTGCCTCCATGTTCATTTCCACTCAACAGCTAGATGAGAAAATCCTGTGAAGGAGCAGATCACGTTCACTTCTCATTTTCATAACGATCACTTACTAATCATAAAATAGAAGTGGCTCCAAACTGTGCAACGAAAACAAAATAAGCTTTAATTCTGCTCAAAACAACTGTTAATGAAGAGGCTTATTGTTTGGTTTGTATGAGAAGTGATTGTGGCATAACTGGAAATGTGTAAATAATCTCTGAAAGCCAACTGATTGAGGATTTTGGCTTTGATAGAGGGAGTGAAGAAAATCTGTACTACAAAAAAAAATTACTTTTTCAAATTTTAAAAAGACAGTAGCAAATGAAATCCAGACTTCCATGACTGAATTTCTCCTGCAAAGAGTAGGTTTGTCAAGAAATGCAAGAATCCGATCTCATCATTTCCTTTGTAGCCGAGTCAAAGAAGACATTGTGGTCATGCCTGAGTCACTGAGACCATCTGTGTTAACAGCCAAAGGATTACAATTCTGCATTTCAGTTTTAAAGCCTTTTGGAGCAGAAGTAACCTTCAGAAAAGTTCTGCAGATTTCTGCCTGCTGAGAAACTGAAAGGCAAAGTTACTCTTGACACCAGGCTCCAGAAATGTTCCCTTCGCATTCAAAAGCTTACTTTCTTCTCCACTTTCAGTCTCTCCTTCCAGAGAACCAGCTGGGACAAAAGAAAGTAGATGTTTAGCAGGCTCCAAAATAGTAACTTGAGAGACTTGAATCCAAAGTTTCACTTGTTTCTTACGGCTGAAAATATCAGCCAAATACTCGAGTCAGGAACAAACTCCTTCCTGTCAGACTGTTCAAAGAAGGGCTTCTGTCTCTCTGAAAACAAACAGAATTTCTGCCTGTTGTTCAGTTCTGGGGCTTCAAGATTGGCCCCGTGAAATTCAGTCTTGTTCGGTAATTCAGGATTAGGCTTTTGTGATTATTCAAATTAAACTTTGAGTAAGTTCCAGACTCTTTAATATTAGCATGAAAAAAAGAAAGAGAAGGGAGGGAGGAAGAGTGAGAGAGGAAAGAAAGGAAGAAAAGAAGGGAGTCCCATGGTTGGGAGAGTTGGACCAGGAAGAAGGCTGAACTTCAAAGAACTGATGATTTTGATTGTGGTGCCGGGGAAGACTCTTGAGAGTCTCCTGGACTGTAAGGAGATCAAACCAGTCAATCCTAAAGGGAATCAACCCTGAATATTCATTGAAAGAACTGATGCTGAAGCTAAAGCTCCAGTACTTTGACCACCTGATGCGAAGAGATGACTCACTGGAAAAGACCCTGACGCTGGAAAAGATTGAGGGCAGGAGAAGGGGGCGACAGAGGATGAGATGGTTAGACAGCATCAGCGACTCCATGGACATGAATTTGAGCACACTCTGGGAGACAGTGGAAGACAAGAGGAGACAGGCATGCTGCAGGCCATGGGGTTGTGAGGAGCTGGACATGGCTTAGAAACTGAACAATGACAAATGGTCTCTGAAATTTGAGTATAGATATAAGGACCTTGTTGACCTTTGTTAGCTCTGCGTGTGTGTCTGTGTGTGTGTAAACAGTTTTATTGAGAAATAATTGACATACACTAATCTGCACATATGTAAATTGTGTGATCTAGCAAGTCCTGCCACACACGTGCACCCAGGCAAACATCACCACAAAGAAGCCAGTGAACACACCTAACACCTCTGAAAGTTTTCCCATTTCCTTTTTTACTTCTTCCATCCCATCCATCTCGGAGCCTTCTTTCCATGAACCCTCTTTCCGTGAACCCTCTTTCTGTCACTATAAAGAAGTTTGCATTTCCCAGCTCTTAATATAAATGAATCATAGAGTATGTACTTTTTGATAGCTCTTAAGGAAATCACTCAGTATAATTATTTTGAGATTAATCCATATTGTTCTATGTATCAATAGGTCATTTCTTCCTGTTGTAATATTCTACAGTACATATGTAGAGCACTATTTGTTTCCCATTCATTTATTAATGGATATTTGAGTTTCCAGGTTTTATAAGGGTAGATTATGTCTACCAAAATATTTTAGACAGTCTAGCAAGGTGACCAAGGTTCATAGTACATACATTCCTATCCTTATCTGGAGTGAAATAATTTCTTAGTAACAAAATTGAATGAGGTTAATTTTTATTGCTGATATTCTTTGTTCCCCTACCCACCCTAACTAATCTTCACAGTATGAGAAAGAAGAAAATTAAACACTTCCTTGAAAATTCAGTTCAATATCTGAAATGCTTCTGTGGATTTCCAGATTAAAAATCCCTGCTCTACATGTTTATGCATTTATCTGTTGGGACGAGAACTCCTCTACTTTTCTCCTAATTTTTACTGGGTCCTCCCAAAGGAGAAGGGGCTGTTAACTTGATTGGTCAGAGACATTATTGGATGGAATTTTCTAATGGGAGGTCTTATCGTGTGTTAAAGGACAGTGCCTGCCCACAGTGCACCCAGCTGTCCCTCCTTACTCCTTGTTTGAGATAAATTCTCAGAGCAGCAATGGCCTGGCCCCTAGACCCGACCTGCTGTGCATTTTCCCTTCCCAAAAGACCAGCTATGACTGGGTTGGCCAATCAGATGGCAGCTTTTTCTCCAGCTAGGATAGCTAAGAAGCTTAGATTACAGGGAGGGAGAGGGAAGCAGAGGGTCCTTCCCCAGTTGTTTGACTGAAGCTGTATTTTTCACCGATGTTTTCTCCAGGGCCCTGTTTAGGGGGATTTTTGTTGAGCTATTCATGAATGAGTAGTTCTATCCCATTCCACTTAGTACTACTTTATGTATATGGTTTCTTGGTCAACAGCCTTGGAGAGAAGAAGAGTTGAATGAAAGAATTTGAGAATGCAAATTCAAATGGTCTCTTTGAGGTATACATCAAGGTTAGAATTAAATTTGGTCAAATACTTATTCTTTGGTCATAACATTCTATTTATTCTTTCCTTTTAATTTTTACTTTCATCTCCCCAGTCCTGGCCCTTATCTTACTATACTTTGATGATCACAATTGCTTTAAAAGCCTGCTCATGTCCATAAAGTTTGTACACTACACATAACGTGCAATGTTCCCTAAAAAAAATCAGTTACAAGCAATAACGTTAAACATAAAACATAAGGGATGTGACAATATCTGCTATGACTAGCCCTAAAGTAGTTTATAAACCAAAGTTGTAAAAAATGGTATGGAGCTATGAGTCAGAACTGTTCACAATAAAAACATAAAGTCCATCTATATATGAGACCACTGAGTGAGGGAAATGTCCAGAAAATTATTTACTTAATATTCCTCTATCGAGTGTATTCTGTCCATTCTCCTTTTCCAAGACGGATTGCCACCCAGATCACTGAAGACAGATGGTTGCCTCTATTTTTAAAATGTTCTAGAGTAGATAATTTCACAAGCTCCTTTCGTAGTCTGTTTCAGTGTTTAATCACTCTTACACTCAAGACGTTCTTCCTTATGTCTAATATATGATGTCTAAATAATGAAATACACGGACTGGAATAAGGAGGGTAATTTTAACTCTCACAGCTGCTAGAACTAGAGACCTAAACAATTTTTCAAGGAGACATATGGCTCAATTATGTTCTCTATGGGGCTGACATCCCCTTCCCTGACCTTTCACCCTCTTTATAAGTCTATAATTCTTACTTTCCACAGGATATTGTCTACTGAATATCCTACAGAAGTTAAGCTCATCAAAGTGGACTCACTTTGCTTGTTAAAAATGCAGTTTTCTTGAATGTGTAGTTCTAGGGTCCGCTTTCACTTCTATATTTATTTTCCTCCCTCTATACTCTATTTGCAAAACAAAATTCAGCAAACTGTTGCAGGAAGGGGGACGCCTTCCAGGGCCCGAAACTGGGCTCTTGTCTAACACTCGGAAATGAATTGTCCGAGGAGACACATGCTGACAAAGCAAGAGATTTTATTGGGAAAGGGCACCCGGGTGGAGAGCAGGAGGGTAAGGGAACCCAGGAGAACTGCTCTGCCGCGTGGCTCGCAGTCTTGGGTTTTATGGTGATGGGATTCGTTTCCGGGTAGTCTTTGGCCAATCATTCTAATTCAGAGTCTTTCCTGGTGGCGCACGCAGCGCTCAGCCAAGGTGGATGCTAGCAAGAGGGATTCTGGGAAGTGGACGGACAGGTAGTGTCTCCTTTCGATCTTTCCCGAACTCTTCCGGCTGGTGGTGGCTTATTAGTTCCGTATTCCTTATCAGGATCTCCTGCCATAAAACAACTCATGCAAATGGTTACTATGGTGCCTGGCCAGGGTGGGCGGTTTCAGTCAGTGTGCTTCCCCTAACAAAACTGTTAAATCTACCTTTAAAGCAATTCTATAGTCATAGTTTTGGTAAAGAATGTTGGGATTTCATTCCTAAACAATTAACGGTATAGGTCTTGGCTGGAGTCTCTACATTTCCCAATACCAGAAGTGACCGACTGCCTTCCTCACTATAGGACTTGGGGTAACAGTGACAATACCCTTGACATTCTGAACAAGGCTCACTTAATTTTTTTTCCCCTGTCTTCCATCGTCACCTTTCCTCCAGCCAGGAATGTCTCCTGAGTAGCTCTGATTAAAGATAAGTTTTTATTCTTATGTTTCTTTCCGGCATCAGGAAACCCTAACAGGATTTAGAGATGATTAAATATGAGAGGAGATAGTTTAAGGAGTCTCCCTTCCTTGGGTCGTGGACTTTGCGTGCGTCTGATATGAGGGAAGGGACTGCCTTCCTGAAGGACTGAGTAACCGTGGTATCACATGCACTCAGGACGGCGAGCACAGACAGCCCCCTCCCCATTCCTGCTGGCTGTGAGTGAACCAGACTTGTCTCCTCCAGAAAGCATATGCCCCCCTGGACCCTCGCTGCTTCCCTATCTTCCCATCAGACCATCACTCACTTCCCCGCCTTGGTGCACCTCCCCTCCCCTCCTCATCACCAAGTCCAGTCCTTCCCCCCACCACATGGCCTGGAGGGGCCACTTAGCCCTGACATTCAAAGGCACAGCAGCGGGACCCTGAGTGACTCCTTCCAGCTTTGCCCAGAAAATTATAATGAACTTATGTATGAGACAGAAATAGAGTCACAGATGTAGAGAACAAACCTGTGATTTCAGAGGGTAAGGGTTGGGCATAATAAATTGGGAGACTGGGACTGACATATACACGCTACTCTGTATTGGGTTGGCCAAAAAGTTCATTCAAGTCTCTTTATAAAGATGTTATGGAAAAATCCAAATGAATATTTTGGCCAATCCAATATAAAACAGATAAATAACCAGGACTTACTGTATCGCATACTATACTCAATACGCTATAATGACCTATATGGGAAAATAATCTTAAAAAAAGAGTTGCTGTTTAGTTGCTAAGTCATGTCCAACTCTTTTGTGACCCCATGGACTTTAGTCCACTAGGCTCCTCTTGTCATGAGATTTCCCAGGAAAGAATACTGGAGTGGGTTGCCATTCCCTTCTCCAGGGGATCTTCCCAACCCAGGAATTCAACCTCTGTCTCCTATCTCCTATGTCCCCTGCATTGGCAACAGATTCTTCACTGTTGAGCCACCAAATATATGTGTATGTATAACTGATTCATTTTTCTGTACACCTAAACTAATACAATATTGTAAGTCAACTATACTCCTCCAGTTAAAAAAAAAAAAAAAACAGACCGACAAAGGTACATGTCTTAAGAATGCTATTTATGGTCATTCTACTCTCAGATTAAGAAACTGCACTGAAGTTATGGATGATACTGAAAGAAAAAGGGAACAAAGCCTGGAGCAAGAATTGAAGAAATTCTCAGCATTCAAGTTAGTAATTGAAGAGCAATAAGTACAGCTTGTGGTTGACAGAGGGGTCCTATCCTGAAGGTCTGTGTTTGAATATCTGTTGTTTCAAAGACTGACAGTCAGATGGGGCGTGTCACTCGGCCTTTCTGCCTGTTTCTTCATCTGTGAAATGCGGATAGTACTGACCTCAATTATGATTGTTAGGCTTCAGTGTAATGCACACAGTTGGCATATAAAGTTAGTTGTGCTCACTAATGAAGGATAAAAGACATTGAGGCTATATTTTTTAAGATTACTTTGGCAATGTGGAGAAAAAGAATAGAACAAGTCTTCTTCTGAGACAGGAGTGCCATCACCATGCACAGAGTCTGTGAGAGGGAGCCCTGGGCAAGGCGAGCAGAGAGAATGGAACCAGTGGGAGGAAAGGGCCCAGTGCTGAGCATGGAGCCCAGAACTTAATAAATGGTGGTTAAATTTGGTAAATAGACAAGGGTCCATTTTTCCTCAGTTGTGGGAATTAGGAGAGGGCAATCATGGCATCTGGTCCCGTAACTTCATGGGAAATGGAGAAACAGTGGAAGCAGTGTCAGACTTTATTTTGAGGGGCTCCAAAATCACTGCAGATGGTGACTGCATCCAGGAAATTAAAAGACGCTTGCTCCTTGGAAGGAAAGTTATGACCAATCTAGACAGCATATTAAAAAGCAGAGACACTACTTTGCCAACAAAGGTCCATCTAGTCAAGGCTATGGTTTTTCCAGTGGTCATGTATGTGTGTGAGAGTTGGACTGTGAAGAAAGCTGGGTGCTGAAGAATTGATGCTTTAGAACTGTGGTGTTGGAGAAGACTGTTGAGAGTCCCTTGGACTGCAAGGAAATCCAACCAGTCCATCCTGAAGGAGATCAGTCCTTGGGTGTTCATTTGAAGGACTGATGCTGAAGCTGAAACTCCAATACTTTGGCCACCTCATGTGAAGAGTTGACTCATTGGAAAAGATCCTGATGCTGGGAGGGATTGGGGGCAGGAGGAGAAGGGGATGACAGAGGATGAGATGGCTGGATGGCATCACCGACTCGATGGACATGAGTTTGAGTAAACTCTGGGAGTTTGTGATGGACAGGGAGGCCTGGCGTGCTGCGATTCATGGGGTCGCAAAGAGTCGGACACATGTGAGCGACTGAAATGACCGAGTGACTGATAGACATATAGAAAGACCTCAGGGAAAAAAGAAAAAAAGGTAATTTCTTTCCAATTCTGTAGGCTTTGAAATCTTTAAGTCCTAAGGTATGGTTTGCTGGCTGGACAGGATGGAGGTTGTTCAGAAAAGACTGATCAATATATCAGAAAGAGTAAGGGGAAGCTGATTTCTATGAAGTAAATAGAAATAAGATGAATACAGAAAAGTGTAGTACGGGTGAGTTCATTAATGTGTTACTGATCAAAAACAGCATAATAAACATTCTTGAAATGCTTAAGAAATTTCTTATAGAGCATAATGAATAGCTTTTGTTTGTTTCTGTTTATTTTACAAGGAGCCATGACTTAGCCTTGGATGTGAACGAGGCAGTTCAAGAAGGATCCCAGTACTTTTGGTTTACAGGAGCCACTTTCTTGCCCAGTATTTATGCCTTCATATAGCTCTCACTCTCCTTTGATTCATTAGCTTGGTTAGTCCTCATGACGGTGAGGTAGACACTATTATTTCTTTTTTAAGGTCGAGAGAAGTGCCACAGCAAGAATCAGAAGGCGTCTAGGGGCTTCTTCAGGTCTCAGAAGGCATCCTCCTTAAATGCTGAGGACCTGCTACCGTGTTTTGTAATCTTTGTGTGTGAATTGGGCACTTATCACAGGTATTTGCCAATGAAAGAAATCTTTTAGCAGATACTATTTTTGTTTCATTTTGTGTTGTTTGCTTGTTTTGGCCTCACTGCATGGCATGTGGAATCTTATTTCCCTGATCAAAGATCAAACCCATGCCCCATGCACTGGAAGCACAGTTTTAAACACTACCAGGGAAGTCCGAGGGAAATCTTCTAAAAATCCATTCTTCTTCACAGATGATAAAACTACTTGAAACCAGTGAGTTTAAGTTTTCCCCTTCCCTCCACCCAACACGGTTCAAAGCAAAGCAATGCTTCATGTTCTGGTTTTCTTTTTTTTTGGAGGGGGCAAGTTGTATATCTGTGCCTTGCATTCTCATGATTAAGGTAAAACTTGAAAGTCAATATTTTACTGAATACTATTTCTTGCTGAGCCCCCAGTTCCTTGGAATCCTGAAGCTAGTCACTTTGCTTTTCTGAGTTTCTGCCAATCCAGTAATAAAACTGCTAAAAAAAAAAAAAAAAGAACCTCCCCCCCAAATATGAACCCAGATTTTTCTCTTGTATAAATTAACAGAAAAAAAAAAAAAAAAAGTACACGGAAGAAGCAGGTTAGGTAAAATAAGTGAAATAAATGTTTCTAATGGACTGAGGGTGGTTTATAGAGGTCAAGGTCACTCACTGTCTTTCTGGCAATAAATACTTGATTAAAAGAATCATAGGCATTTGACTGAAATGGGCTCATTTGCTACTTTCTTTTCTAGAGTTAATGACATTTGTTTTGCAACTACATTATTTTGTCCTGCTTAACTAATAATCTAAAAATGAAAAGAAATGAAAACAAAGGACCCAATGTCCTTGTGCCTTGCTGGAGGGAAAGTACACTGTTAAATAGTCTCCTTTTTTCGGTATATCATCACATTTAAAATAGAGTTTTCTCTCTACATTAAATTAACCTACAAGTCTCAGTGGTTCAGTGAATTTTTTTATTGGTCTTTGTAATTCCTCTCCCTCATTTTTCCTAATAGAATAGCAAACAATGTCAAAGCTTTAGACTGTGATACACAAATAAGAACAATAATAAGAGACAATGCAAAATAGAATTAAATTCAGAGACTATAGTTGTTTTCTCAGAATGCTTAATGTCTCTGATTGCTGAAAACTAACGATGATTCAAAAAAATTGATCCAATCTTGATATGATTCAAATATGAGATGCTTTGTGTCTTTTAAAACAATACCTTTTTAAAATCTTAACTTTAGTTACTTCTATTCATACCCACAAAGGAAATTTTAGAGGTAGTGATCCAATCATATAAAATGGAGATCCTTGTTTGGGTAAATCATTGGATGACTGAAAAGAGGAGGCAATTTTAGCCACTGTGTTATCATTTTCTTAATTTAACTATGTAAGAATGGGTGCTCTTTAGTTCAGAAACATCCCTGTTGATTTGTCAAATCTAATAATAATACCAGAACCAACGTGCTTGATGCCCTTTCTGCTGCTAAATTTAAAACCAGATAATTCAAAAGAGAATTTTTCCTTAGGTACCAATGTTTGTGCCTACTGCTGTCATTGCAAATGAAAATGAGAGATGTAAAGATAATTTTTTAAATGTAAAATATTTTACCGCTTTAAGGTTTAAATTTTTTTAAATCATAAGTTTTGAAAGCCTTTTATTAAAAAATCATTATTCTAATATTATTAAAGGAAGAAAAACTTGGATGGAGTTTTGAGTTCTGGAAAGCACTCATCTGAACTTCCCTCATTTAGGGTCAAGAATAAAACACAAGTACTGTTTCCTGCATCATCTTAAGACATTTTGTTGAAGCAGTTGGATATTTCAAAAGAGTAGAATATTCTAACCACTGAGGGTATTTACTTTATGTCATTCCCTTTATTTCAATGTTAGATGATTTCTACAGCCATAAAATGGGAATAACAACAATAATATTTAAAATAACACTGGGGTTGACTTGGAAGAGGCAGTTGGCTTCTCCATGGTTACTCTCATTCACACCTACCCCTCCCCACTATTCACTGTGGGTATTTATTCTCCCAAAGTAGTTTTGACTGTTTTTTCTTTTTCCCAATTTGCCATTCCTAAACCACACAGTGATTTAAAAAAAAAAAAAAGTAACATTCTTAGGATATGACAAAAGACTAGGCAATGGCATTGGGACTAAGAAATGAAGACCACTCTTGAACAGCAAGGACAGACTAAACGAAGTGATCAAAGTCCATGGGGTTGCAAAAGAGACAGAAATGACTTAGTGGCTAATCAGCAACAGCAAGGACAAAATCAAACTGATGCGACGATTTATTCAGGAGTCGCACGTGCAGTTTACATCCAAAGCTGGCGTTTATACTTCAGAAATTCTGACCTATTCTGGCTTTGTTCCTGTAGGGTTTGAGCCTCTGAAGAAAAGGTCCTCCTCTCCCTTCTCCCATGCCTCCCTCATTTTTGCAGGATCCTTCAGTATCATTGTGAGATCCTAGAAAGTCCTCTTCTGACTTTTCTAGTAGGATGTGGCCAATCTTTCTTTCAACAACTATTTACTGAGCATGTATTAATGTCAGTGCTCTAAAGGTAATGTGCTCTTGGTACTGTGGAAATATGGAAAAGTAAAAGAAAGTGCTCCCTGCCTGAAAGGAGCTTAGAATCTTGGGGATATAGAGTTTTACCAGATAAATCTTCATAAACCGATTAATGCTTTGGAGGGAGCTATGAGAGTGTGTACCCAGAGAAGATGATCGAAGCACCAAAGACAGTGAAAGCTTCCTGCAGAGAAATAATTTTCAATTGAGAACACGACCAAAGTCTATTTATGAAATTGCATTAAAGCGGTATTAGACTTGGGAGAATGTTATTAGAAAAAGTTAGGAGTACATGGAAAGAATTACGTGACATCAGAGGTCTATGTGTGTGAGAATGTTTTGAAAGGACAGAGTCAATGACAGAGTACGAGTGAATTTCTCAATCAGCAGGTAAGACAGTCAAAGTTTAACACAAAATCATGTGCAAGTTACCAAGTTTCAATTTCTTCATCATGAATGTAATTTCATTTACCTCAAGGGACTTCCCTGGTGGTCCAGTGGTTAAGACTCTATGCTGCCTGCCTCCAGTGATTGAGACGCCTGCTGAAAGGGGTGCAGGTTCAATTCCTGGTCAGGGAACTAAGATCCTACATGCTGTGTCATAAGGCCAATAGAGTCTTTTTAAACTCATTTGTGTGTGAGTGTGTGTGTGATTGTGATTAAACTAAATGTTTATAAAGTACCTATCACCTATAAAGTGACCAGCAGCTGCTCATTTTTTAACCAAAATTATTTTCAAGGATGGATTAAATGTACGAGCAACAACTCATATGATGACCCATAACTAGACTCATCTTAAATTTTGTTGATCATATCAGGACAGTTTTGAGCATGAAAGTGACAGAACAAGAGCTGTCACCTGAAAAGTGTGTTCACCTTGTCTATACTGCCGGGTAGAAATAATGTTGAAAAGCAATCAATCAACAAAAAACTCAGCACATATAGTTCAGTTCAGTTCAGTTCAGTTCAGTTGTTCAGTCGTGTCCAACTCTTTATGACCCCATGAATCGCAGCACACCAGGCCTCCCTGTCCATCACAAACTCCCAGAGTTTACTCAAACTCATGTCCATCGAGTTGGTGATGCCATCCAGCCATCTTATCCTCTGTCGACCCCTTCTCCTCCTGCCCACAATCCCTCCCAGCATCAGGGTCTTTTCCAATGAGTCAACTCTTCACATGAGGTGGCCAAAGTATTGGAGTTTCAGCTTCAGCATCAGTCCTTCGAATGAACACCCAGGACTGATCTCCTTCAGGATGGACTGGTTAGATCTACTTGCACATACAAGGCACCGCCAGCTCCCTAAAACCATGCCTCATAATGTGCCCAGTCTCAGCCTACAGTACTTAGACATAATACAATTTTGAGAACATGGATTATTTTAAAGTATATGAATATTAGAAGGACCCTCCTTGTATTACAAAAATAATACCTGCAAAAAGTAAATAAATAAATAAACACTACAATAGGGTATAAAATGAAAGAGAAAAATCTCCTAATCTTCCAGGGTTCAGTTGACTATCCATCCTAGGATATGTGTGTGTGTGTGTAGGTCTATTTTTGTTAATGTCATTAATGCTGCATATAAAATAATGTGGTTTATCTCTCTGAGATATAAATGTATTTACAATGAATAGTTAATACTGTGGACATATAACTTTCCTCAAAGGCAAATTAACAAAAGCTCTCCTGCGTGAGGGCCAATGATCGCACCAGGAGACTGGCAGCTCTTCTTTTCGGAAGCTGAGGACCTTGGCCACAGTCGGGGGGCGTCCTTGCGCAGCCTGGTTCACTGACCCCAAGCAGCTCCTCTGGCTTCCTTTCTCACCACTGACAGCAGAGGAGCTTGCTTTCACCCTCCTGACCCTGGGGTACTGCTTTCTGCAGCTTAAAGTCACAGGAACTTTTTCTCGATTAACCCAGTTCCCCAGCACTGTGTGGACTCCCGCTCCTCTTAGCAAAGTGCATCCATAGCAGGCAATTCAGATTCATCCCAGAGACCCAGAGGGAGACTCCTAGCTTGCTTATGTTTGCTCACCAATCACCAATGGATTTTTCCCCTCTCCGCTCCCTTTCCTCCTTCTAAATGCAAAGCATGCACAGCAGCTGTGAATGTGAGAGAGAGGCCAGTGCCCCGTGCAAAGAAAAACAGTCACCAGTACTTGGAAAACATTATGGTGCCTGCCATCCTGAGCTTGTGAAACCAGGAACAGTGAATACATTTAGCCATTAACAACTTTATTTCAAAGGCAAACATATGTGCGTGCAATCTGAGCCTGTGCTCACTGAGAATTAATAGCTTGACAAGATAAATTTAAGGCAGAGCATCGCCTGCAAAGAGGAAACACCATGGAAATTCACGATGGTAGGTAACAGGTATTCTCCTGCAGATTCAAAAAAAAGAGCCAATGATCTGTTTCTTTACATTAAAATAATAATAAAAATAAATGCAGTGGTGTTTTGAGAGTTTAAGAAGGGGGAAATGTGGCCCTCTGTGTATTTCGTATGAAAAACTGCTCGATGGGAAACTGGGACATTTGAACAACCAATGGTGACTTTTCTTGCTGGTAGCTCCTCATTCTAGTTATTGGGTTGGCCAAAATGTTCATAAGAACATCTTACAGAGAAACCCAAATGAACTTTTTTGTCAAGCCAATATTTTCCTGGAGCTACACTTTTCTTTCTTTGCTATGTGTACTTGCTATTGTTGTTTAGTTACTTAGCCATGTCTGATTCTTTTGTGACCCCCATAGACTGTAGTCTTCCAGGCTCCTCTGTCCACGGAATTTCCCAGGCAAGGATTCTGGAGTGGGTAGCCATTTTCTTCTCCAGGGGATCTTCCAGACCCAAGGATCAAGCCCACATCTCCTGCTTGACTGGTGGATTCTTTGCCACTGAACCAGCAGGAAAGCCCAGATATATGTACTATTTCTCCTATTTTTCTTGGGCTGAGAAGCATGGGGAGAATGTGAGTATGTCAAGGAAAACAGATTATTAAGCAACTTGGCTACTTGAATGATAGTGGCTACTGTATGTGACCAAACACACTTTTTGACTCTCAATGGACAATATGGTGTAGCCTCTTCATTACTTGACTTAGAAATTCTGAATTGATGTGGACTACTGGATTCATTGAGAATCTAGAGTTTATTAAGAGGGGGTACTAAGTTAGGTCATTTCCACCAGACATTCTTTTCTCCATCACTGCATGAAGTACATATGAAAGTAAAATATCTCTTCCTCTCCCCTTTCTTTATTTTCTCTTTTTCTCTCTCCACCTCTCTCTCTCATAATCTTAACATTCTCTCCTCCCAAGGGGTTTTGGACCACCCATGTTTCCACCTTCTCTCTCTGGAAAAAAATAACCTGACCATTTTAACCCCAGCCAGGTGCTAGGAGCTCTCATCTTGATATCTGAGCTATCCATGAGGATTCCCTTATTTTCAAAGCATGATTTACTACTGAGACTCCTCTGTAAGAAGCTCACAGACTCTCTGCCCTCTCTCCCTCAAAGTTCATGAGGAGGAGAGTCATCTGGTCTTCCACCGAGAGATTTAGGGGTGATGAGAGGTGCAGTGGAGACTGTGTCACAAGCTTCCAAACAGGGAAGTGGCACCACCATATGTTCCCTCCAAGCTGATGGGTATTTCTCCTGGAAGCTCCCCACACATCTTCATCCCACTGGCAAAGCCCCCCAGTCATGGGCTTGTTTATGAGCCCCTTTCACTGCACCTAAGTGGGAAGGAGGTTGAATAAGAAACAAGAAAACTCTTGTTTAACTTATATGCAGAGTATATCATGCAAAATGCCAGATTGGATGAAGCACAAGCTGGAATCAAGATTACTGGGAAAAATATCAGTAACCTCAGATATTTAGATGACATCACTCTTACGGCAGAAAATGAAGAGGAACTAAAGAGCTTCTTGATGAAAGTGAAAGAGGAGAGTGAAAAAGCTGGCTTAAAACTCAACATTCAGAAAACAAAAATCATGGCATCAGGTCCCGTCACTTCATGGCTAACAGATGGGGAAACAATGGAAACATTTACAGATTTTATTTTCTTGGGTTCCAAAATCACTGCAGATGATGACTGCATCCATGAAATTAAAAGATGCTTGCTTCTTGGAAGAAAAGCTGTGACTAACCTAGACAGCATATTAAAAACAGAGACATTACTTTAGCAACAAAGGTCTGTAGAGTCAAAGTTATGGTTTTTCCAGTAGTCATGTATGGATGTGAGAGTTGGACCATAAAGAAGGCTGAGTGGCGAAGAATTGATGCTTTTGAACTGTGGTGTTGGAGAAGGAGATCAAACCAGTCAATCCTAAAGGCAAGCAGTCCTGAATGTTCGTTGGAAGGACTGATGCTGAAACTGAAGCTCTAATACTTTGGCCATCTGATGCGAAGAATTGACTCATTGGAAAAGACCCTGATGCTGGAAAAGATTGAAGGTGGGAAGAGAAGGGGATGGCAGAGGATAAGATGGTTGGATGGCATCATCAACTCAATGGATATGAGTTTGAGCAAGCTCGGGGAGTTGGTGGTGGATGTGGAAACCTGGAGTGTTGCAGTCCATAGGGTCACAAAGAGTCAGACATGACTGAGCGACTGCACTGCATTGACCTGAACTTCACTGCACCTAAGGAAACAAGAATTCTCTTCCACTCTTGAAAGACCTAGGCTCTACTTCAGGTGTTGAACTACAGGGAAGGGCTCCTAGGAATTCTAGTTTAGGGATTTCCTCTAGCCTCAAACATTCCTTAACCCTAGGTTCCTATTATTCTGGCTATCTGTGTGCTTCTGGGGTAAATAAATACATAAATGAAAAGATGCTGAGTTGAAAGTTACTGCAATTTCAAAAGTCAAAGTGACCAATTTGGTACAGTTACAAAGGCTCACTTAAAAACAAATATCTTACAATGGTTTTTCTGGAAGTTAAGAAGGAATATATTCAGCCTTTCCGGTTCACTGCCTACCTACTTAACTCCTGAAAGAATATTATCCATATATCAGAATGGAAAGCATTTGGGAAGAATCTAGGTCTTCCAGAATTTTCTTAGAAGTATGCCCAGTCACTCCATCATGTTCTACTGTGTCTTGACCCCTTCACTGTAGCCCACCAGGCTCCTCTGTCCATGGATTTTTCCAGGCAAGAATACTGGGGTGGGCTTCCATTTCTTCCTCCAGGGGATCTTCCTGACTCAGGTATCAAATGCATGTCTCCTGAGTCTCTTGCACTGGCAGGCAGGTTCCTTACCACTAAGGACACCTGGGAAGCCTTTCTCAGAAGTGATAGCATATCAAAGAATATTCTGGGAATTAAGATGCTATTCCCAGAATATTTGTAATACAGAAATTCAAGGTAAGTATTTTGACATTATTCCCTTGACTGTATAAATTAATATAAAGGGTCCTATTTCTTTAAGATAAAGTATTTTAAGAGTATGTGGCTTCTGTCAGAGTAGTAAGGCTGCCACATTTTCACAATATGTTTTATTTTTATTTTTTCCTAGTGGAGTAGAGACATATTCTTTCTATGTAAACTTTGGATTATTATATTTTATATACATTCTTATTTTTAATGTATTTCAAGAAAGAAAAGAGTAGCAGTGCAGTAAAAATAAAAATTATATTCTGTTGGGATTTTTTTTCCCTGAGCCACTAAAGGAAATACTGAAAATGTCGATAGGTTACTTCTCATGAGATTCTCAAAACATTTGTTTAGGACTTCTGTTTTTCGGAAAGTTTTACTCAAGTATTCAGTCTTTAGGAACTGCTAACAACAACAGCAATCTCTAAAACTGGCAGAACTTTCTAGGTAGAAAATACTTATAAATTTTTTACAATCTGTAGTTATTGGAATGATGGTTTATCTATGGTTTTCAAACTCTTGAGCACCTCTACAATAAACTTTGCTAAAGCTATGAATACGCTTGCTTCTTACATGAGCCAATATGTGCTATAAAGACATATCATGGTGGTCAGATATATACAAATATTCTCCTTTTCTTCTTTTTCCTTCAAAAGGAAAAGGAAGATAGTAATATACATAACAAGAAGCTGGAATTATTAGTTTTCTGTGATGTCATAAATCTAGTAAGTTTTGCATGATATAAAGGATAGAACAAAAGACTTTATAACTGAGGTCCAGTAAAAATAGAGATTGGTTTATAAACAGATAATATGCTTCATTTTGATATTTTAATTACCATTCAAGAGTATACAGTTTCACTCACTGAGGATCAATAAGAAAAAATTCCAAAACATAAAATAGCTTAAAAAGTTACAAATGAATGCCCACCATGCACTGATCACTGGCTCAACAATGGTTTATCCAGTAAATGCATAGTTCCCCTCCTTCCTGTCTGCTCTCCTACCACTAGCCTTCTTGAATCCTGAGGCCACAGTCAAAGTGCATCACTCAGATATCCTGCCGTGGTGAACATAACCGGCCATGCTGTCCGTCTCTACTCACTAGTTTCTTCTTGCATAAGCCCATACATGCCAAGCCAGCAAAACAAGGATCACGTAGTAACTCTTAAAAGACACGGGACTCCTTTTGGGACTTAATTTTGGCTCACAGTTCCCCATCAGTGAGGCCATTGGAAGTGCGCTAAAGAGTTAGGCAGTTCTTCCTAGGGCTCCTGCTTTCTCCTTGGCTTCTCGGGGACTGGAAACTCTTCCTCTTGACCTTTATTGGCTCTGCCTTCTCTTTTCTTTACAAGTGCCCTCCCCCCCAATAAATCTGTTGCACACCTTATCCTGTCTCCTGGGTCAGGTGTCTGCTCCAGAAAGGATGCCAATGCATACCAACCCATTTTGGCCTCTGCCTTTGACACCCGGCTACTCTTCTCTACACTTATCTCTGCCTACCAGATACTTCCTTCTGATGATTTCTTCCCCACTTTCTGTTTTCTAAGCCTTTCTCTCTGTATGTACCACCCAACTGTACCAGGTCCCTTGTTCTTATTTAGGTTTGTCACTGTCTGTTTTGTTTCCTGATATATCCTGGAGGCTTAAAACTGTGGCTGACACAGAGTGGGTCCTCAGTAAGTATTCATGGAACAAGTGAATGCTAGTTCTGAAAAAGAATTAACAAAACATAGTTCTGGAGGATGGTTCTTTGCTGATAACGTAGATGCAAGCTGACTCTTATGGTTCCTGACATCTAGTGGCAAGATGAAAAACTATCCTGAGACCAGGAGCAATTCCATTGACTGGCTCAAGTCCAAAACAGTAGAGAAATGTCAGAAAGCCAACTCTTCAGGGCATATAATATTTTATAGGGTTAGTACACTTTTTAGATACTTAACAGATTAAGTATTCATCGGTGAAAACTCCAGTCAATTCTAGCATGGATAGTGAATTCTCACTACATAGAAATCTTCTGAGTTTCAAAAGGGTAACCAACCTCAGCTAGGTAATGAGTTGGCAAGCTGAATCTATGCCATCACAAAGATTCTCCAGTCTTGACATCCTATTCCATCTAACTATGGCAGTAAAAATAGACACGCTAAATCATAAAACAGTTTCAGTCAGGGACAGTGTAGCAGCCACAGAACTTGGAATATGGACGAGTCAGGTGTTAATTCCCAGATTCACTGTGGCCAAATGATGCACTTGAACCCCACATGTTGTTCACACAAGGACCCCGTGAACCATATCCACTCCATGCTCTTACATTGAAGGACCAGACGGTGAAATGAGAAGAAAATAGGCAGCAGGGAAGACTCATTTTGATCATTTTTCTTCCTTCTGTTACTGCATTCAACAAATATATGTAAGTGGCACCAACACAGTCCAAACTCTTGGGACACGTCAAGGAACAGAAGAGACAACTATTGCCCTTGGTGGGTCAAATGTCCTTCTTCTCATCCTCCAGAAGGGCTACAACTCTCCAGATGCTTTAGCCTGACAAGGGCTTGCTGCTTAGAGAACAGGGGACAAAGCTTGCTGTTGACAATGGTAAGATCTGCGGTAGCTTGGAAAAGAGCAGGGGATTGGGATCTATTTTCCTCTAAAGGATGCTTTACTAAGCAAGCTACTCCCAAAGATTGAATAAAGCACCAGATTCTCATGAGGGCTCTATTGCCTGAGAAATAGGTCAGAAAATGAAAGTTCACTTTCTGGAGGAAATGTCCCAAAGTGCCAGATTTCCTAGAGGAATTGGATGGGAATGGGGATTGTCACTCTGGTCCTGAGATGATACAAAGTTGCCTGAGGATGTTCAGAGTCCAGGGATGAAAAAGATGGTGTGTGTGTGTGTGTGTGTGTGTGTGTGTGTGCGCGCGCGTGCGCGCGTGTGCATGCACTCATTCATGTCTGACTCTGTGGACTGTAGCCCGCCAGGCTCCTCTGTCCACGGGATTGCCCAGGCAAGAATACTGGAGTGGGTTGCCATTTCCTACTCCAGGGGATCTAGATTCTTATAATTTCTATACTTAAATTTTAAGACAGTCTATGAATTTCTCAGTTTCTGATATGAATTTCTTAGTTTCTGATATGAATTCTTAGTTTCACATACATGTCCACATAGGGAGGGTAAAGATGCCATGGGCTTTGTCGACAGACAGATGTAGATGTGAGTTCCACCACCTTATAATTTCATGCCCTGGACAATCGATTTTGCCTTTCTGATCCTGTCTCCTTATCTGTAAGTAATGATAGTATGTATCTAAAGTCAGTATTTTATATGTAAAGGTCTGGTATATAACAGAACGCCAAACTTGTTAGTTTCCTTTTATTCTATGGATTGCAATCATCCTCTAGCTCACAAAGATACATGTACATGTAGGATGTCTCATTGCCTTCTTGTTTGTTTTGTACTAAGATCAAAATTTTCTATTTCAAATCACTTGCAATGTTTGGGACAATATGTATGGCTTATTCACAAGGTGATCCATTCTACGGTGTCTGCCTAATGTGGTGACTAAATAACTTACATTGGTGTTAATCAGTCTCCTCCTTTTTGCCACAAATATCTAAGTTGAGATAAAGCTTCTACATTTTCAAGAGACAACTAATAGAACAAATTTTTGAAAGGTTGTTTTTATAAACTGTAAAATGAATCTTTAGAATGTACTAACAGCATAAAACTTGTAGTAAACTGATTTTTACCCCTGATTTTTAAAGGTGAGAAAATAAAGATGCCTTTTTAGGTACACTCCACCCTGGCCCGGGGCCTGGCAGTGCCTCATTTGAAAACCACCAGGTATGAAGCCTCCCTTACTGATCAAGTGTGGTATCTGAAGTGGGATCTTTTGCAATTACTCTTCACATCCCAATTTTCTGCACCCAGACCCAGAATTCCTTTAAGACATTTGGGGATATTAGAAAGAAGATGTCCCACTGAAAACCTTGGGAGATGGCATCTTTATAGGCAGTTTCTTGTGTCAATTGACATGGCGATAGTTTTAGAGCCAGAGATGGTCTCAGGTAACCTCACCAAATTCCCCTTGGACCTGGAATAGTATGATGGAGCAGCCTGATTTTTCCTTATTGTGAGGAAGGCCCAGAGATGGGCTAAGAGAGAAGAGGGAGCTGGCTGACATGAAGGTGTCTTTCATTCTAGAGGACACGACACTCTAGTGGTTGCTGGTGTGATGGTGTGGTTGGGGAGCCAGATTCAAAGGCAGACTTTGCAGAGAAGAATAACAACAACTGAGAACCAGATGGGACTGTGTAAACCACAGCTGGTAGCAGTGTAGACAGTTTCCAGATGAGAACCAGATGTCTGGTCTCAATGCTAATATCTGAAGTAAGCGCACCAGCTCTTTGATGCCACTTTGGTAAGGGAGAGGAGGAGGAAAGTCTCAAATGAATGGCATTATAACTTGAAATTGTATTTACCTGGAACTGACTAAATACAAGCCTCTTCATTCAAGTGGAATAGAAGTCCAGGATAGAGATTCAATTTAGTAGCAGAAAAAAAAAGAGTATATTTTTTTCTGTGTTTAGAGGACTTTGAGTTCATCGACAAATATCTATTTCACTTTCCTGAAATTTCTCCTGCATTCCTCACGTCAGTATTTCCCAAACAGTACATTACAAGACACCAGTTCTGTGGCATGTTAGATGCTCTCTAGAAGGAACAATTTCCATGATAAATAATTTCAGGGAAAATTGCATAATGTGTTAAAAGTTCTAAAAGATCTTGCAGAAAGAGAATCTTTCTACTTTTCTTTCAGATAACATTTTCCTTAATCATTTCAATACAACATAATTATTTATTTTTGTCACACATCAATAAACAACTTTGGAGAATCTATCATTCTGTAGAAAACTTTGGCAAAGCTGTTCTGCCAGTGAAAGTCAAGTCGCTCAGTCATGTCCAACTCTTTGCGACTCTGTGGACTATAGCCTACCAGGCTACTCTGTCCACGGGAATCTCCAGGCAAAAATACCGGAGTGGGTTGCCATTTCCTTCTCCAAGGAATCTTCCCGACCCAGGGATCGAACCCAGGTCTCCTGCATTGCAGGCAGATGCTTTAACCTCTGAGCCACCAGGGAAGCCCTTATTCTGCCAGTAGTAGCATGCAATTTCCATCCCTGTCTCTTCAGTTTAAAAGTACTGGAAATAGAACCGCCATATGACCCAGCAATACCACTTCTGGGCATACACACTGAGGAATCCAGATCTGAAAGAGACACGTGCACCCCAATGTTCATCGCAGCACTGTTTATAATAGCCAGGACATGGAAGCAACCTAGATGCCCATCAGCAGACGAACGGATAAGGAAGCTGTGGTACATAAACACAATGGAATATTACTCAGCCATTAAAAAGAATTCATTTGAATCAGTTCTAATGAGATGGATGAAACTGGAGCCCATTATACAGAGTGAAGTAAGCCAGAAAGATAAAGAACATTACAGCATACTAACACATATACATGGAATTTAGAAAGATGGTAATGATAACCCTATATGCAAAACAGAAAAAGAGACACAGAAGTACAGAACAGACTTTTGAACTCTGTGGGAGAAGGTGAGGGTGGGATGTTTCAAAAGAACAGCATGTATATTATCTATAGTGAAACAGATCACCAGCCCAGGTGGGATGCATGAGACAAGTGCTCGGGCCTGGTGCACTGGGAAGACCCAGAGGAATCGGGTGGAGAGGGAGGTGGGAGGGGGGATCGGGATGGGGAGTATGTGTAACTCTATGGCTGATTCATGTCAATGTATGACAGAACCCACTGAAATGTTGTGAAGTAATTAGCCTTCAACTAATAAAAAAAAAATTAAAAATAAATAAATAAATAAAATAAAATAAAATAAATATAAATAAAACAAAATAAAATATAAATAAATAAAATAAAATAAATATAAATATATAAATATTATATATATTTATATATAATATTTATATATTTATATTATGTATAATATATATAATTTATATATTATATTTATATATAAATATAAATAAAAAATAAAATAAAAAAAATATAAATATATATAAAATATATAAAATAAAAAAATATATATTTATATATAAATATAACATATATTATATAATTTATATATTATGTTTATATATAAAAATAAATAAAAAATAAAACAAAAATATATATAAATATAAATATATATAAAATATATAAAATAAAAAATATATATTTATATATAAATATATATATTATATATATAACTTGTATATTATATTTATATATAAAAATAAATTAAAAATAAAATAAAATAAAATAAATATAAATAAAATAAATAAAAATATAAATAAATAAATAAAATAAAATAAATAAAATAAAATAAATAAAATAAAAAAAAAAATAAAAGTGTGTAATTGATCTTTATCTTATTCTAAATTAACTGATTCAAGAAGCATTTTGTGGTCTGCTACTATGTGCTACGTCTTAACTAGAGGATTCTAGAGCTTCTCTAGGCTTTGTTTTCTAGCTCAGTCACTTCAGTCGTATCCAATTCTTGTGACCCCATGGACTGTAGCCCACCAGGCTCCACTGTCCATGGGATTCTCCAGGCGAGAATACTGCAGTGCGTTGCCTTACCCTCCTCCAGGGAATCTTCCTGACCCAGGGATCGAACCCATGTCTCTTCTATCTCCTGCATTGGCAGGCGGGTTTTTGTTTGTTTGTTTGTTTGTTTGTTTGTTTGTTTGTTTACCACTAGCACCACTGGGAAAGCCCCCAAGAGATGTAATTGACATACAGTATGTGATGATTCCATGCACCCGTTTTTCATGAGCTGATTACCACGTGTTTACTCTACCCTCTACCGAAGCTCACGCTTACTGTTCAGGCTGGGACTGTATGAGGGTGGGTCTGGTATGTCCCTGGGGTCCCAGGGGGCAGTAGGGGCCATCCGTGGGCCAGGTGTCTCAGTGGCTGCTGCGTGTGCATTCTGACGGGGCCCATGATTCAGTGAGTAGGATCTGTGCTCCTGTGCTAAGAGTCAGAGTCAGGGTGCTGTGCTCCCAGCCCCCGTCACAGGCAGCTCCCGACTCAGTTCAGGATGGAGTGAGGGCAATGGGCCTCCTTTACACTGGCCTGCAGGGCTGGGGAAGCTGGGCCACTCTTTCTGTCTCTCAGGCTCTCACTTTTCCGCCCCAGAGAAATCCTGGGACGAAAAGGCTCTCTTGGAGCTGAGCTGGGCTGCCTTGGGAGAGGGAAGATGTCAGAAAGTCAAACAGTTCCTCTTACCCGCTCCAAGAGTGCAAATTTGGATTTTTTTTTTTTTTTTGGCGCTAGTAATGTGTTGGAACTTCTCTGGTGGACTGCTGGACATGTACAAAATCTCTGTCATCTCAGAGTGATTGTCTATCAAGTGTCTTCAAAGGCTCCCGGACCAACCAAAATGCTGGACCAGTTCATCAGCCAGTCAGAGTCAGAGCAGAGACGGAGGTCTGCACACCCATTACCCTTCACAGGCCTGTGTGAGATGCCTCCCAGGATCTGTCGAATATGGTCTGGACCCCAGAACTCACAGAGGCCCGTGTGTCCATGATGGTCACCAAACTATTACTGATAACATAAAGAAGAGTCATATTTAGCCATCTTGCTCTTTCTAAGTATTTTAATGGTTTCAGTAATTCTTTCCTGAAAATGCATAATGTTCTCTTTTTGAATGCAAGCTCTCACCACAAACTATTTGCATGTAAAATCAATCCATTAACTGCAATCTACTTTTCAGTATAACTCTCCAGAATGACACTGTCCTAGGTGGAAAGAGGCCATCAAATATGATAATATTTAACCATAAATATAAAAATGATAATATTTAAAATTAAGAAAGTGAAGTGTATACACTGTAAGCATCTTCTTGAAGATTTAGTTCTGCCATTTCTCTCTATAGGGAATCACCCTGATGACCAACCTGCACACTGTGACTTTGCTATTTGCCTTTCCACATGCCTCTATAATACTGTGTATATACTTCTATCATTACATTTACTGTCTTGGGCTTATTGCTTTATATAACTGTTTACCACAGTCTAAGGCTTGTTTGTTGTTGGCTGGGATTGTCTCATTTGTTGATGTATTGCTAAGGCTTGGCATAACACCTGGCATATGGTAACCATGCAGTAAAATTTATTGCCTAAATATGTTTCTTTTTTGATGCCTAAGTTTAAATATGTACATGTAATTTTGATTGATCATAGTAGGTTGAAATTATTCACAGTCTCCCAGACTAATGGAGAAAAGAGTGAGTCCCAGTTACCCAGCCTCTCATTCTGCAGTTTGTCCTCCAGTGAAGATCACAGGCAGTTTTAGGGAGAAAGAGCTGTATGTAACTTAGGCGATCATTTGATAAATAACAAAAATCACTCCTTAGAAAAATGCTATAGTGTGGATACTAAAATCACTCTTTAGAAAAAACAGCATTTTTCTTTAGAAAAATGATATAGACAAGCTGTTAATTCTCTTGTTATAAAGTGACAGATTCACAAATAAACAAGGAAGTTGAACCATTAACTTGATATATACAGTTCTGGCAATGTCTGAGGATTTGGAGATCCTTGAATAAAAGGATATAGTAGTTGGCTAGATGCATACAGAGGAATTCTACTGACAGAGCTTTCAATGGGAGAATGGCTTGATCAAAAAGCCACAAAGTGCCCACTAAGATACTCAGAGGAAAAGTGGAGATTCATTAATACTTTAAAGGTGAACTTGCCGCACGCTGATGACTCACACAGCAGGAGACTCGGGCTTATGTAAATGATGCCTTCATTAAGGACACAAAAATATTTTGCAAATTATGGGAGGTCAGAGATGATGATTGACTGGGTTTACCTATGAACTTTTTCATTAAGATTCTATACCTTCATACCTGAGACTCAATCTGACTACTGAGAAGGACAGAATGATATTTTCATTAAGACTCCTATTCATGCAGGAAAAGTGATAGATCACCTGGTATCTTGCATGAATAATTAATTATATAATATTATATATTTATATATTATATACTTATAATAATAAGTATATACTTAATGTATACATGTTGTATATATATAGGTATGTGTGTACATATATACATACACATTGTTTAATAAAAAGCTTGTACATACATAGTGTCAATCTCTTTTTATACTTGAGTCCACTGTTGCTGCTACTGCTAAGTCACCTTGGTCGTGTCTGACTCTGTGGGACCCCATAGACGGCAGCCTACCAGGCTCCTCCGTCCCTGGGATTCTCCAGGCAAGAACACTGGAGTGGGTGCCATTTCCTTCTCCAATGCATGAAAGTTAAGGAGTGAAAGTGAAGCCACTCAGTCATGTCTGACTCTTAGCAACCCCATGGACTGCAGCCTACCAGGCTCCTCCATCCATGGGATTTTCCAGGCAAGAGCACTGGAGTGGGTTGCCATTGCCTTCTCCACTTGAGTCCAGTGGATGTGAGTAGATCACACTGCATTTAAAATCTCAGGCCCTGAGATTTCATGAACCTAGATTTCAATATGCTACATGTTCAATAGCTCTGTGACTTTAGGCAAGTCTCTCAACCTCTTTTTGTGTTTCATTATCTTCATCCTTTAAATAGGGAAAAAAATGTCCACTTTGCAAGTCAGCAGTGAGTTTAGCAGCTCCTAAATATTGTGTTAGCAATAATATAATGAATGGCCCAATTTATCCTAAACTATTTAAAATAGTTTCTCTATATTGTAAAGTTACAGTATACAAAAATTGTGTGGTTCCAAGGGCTATTAGAAAATATCTACAAGCTAGAGTAGAAACTACAGGAAGTAAGATATGGTTAGTCTCATTTTCCCCCAGTTTTATCAAGACATAATTGATAATATAACAAATGCATTACTGTTAGGTATACAACATAATGATTTAATATAGGTACATACTGCAAAATTATTACCACAATAGGGTGAGTTAAAAATCTCCATCACCTCAAATTTATTTGCCTATGATAAGAAATTTTAAGATCTACTCTCTTGGCAAGTTTCAAATATACAATAAAGTGTGGTGAGCTGTAGTCACCATGCTCTACAGTTGGTCTCATTTTACAGTTGAGCACGTGTATATGCATGCTCAATCACTTTAGTTGTGTCTGATTCTTGGCTACCCTGTGGACCCTAGCCCACCAGGCTCCTCTGTCCATGGTGATTCTCCAGGCAAGAATACTGATGTGGGTTGTCATGCCCTTTTCCAGGGGATCTTCCCGACCAAGGGATCAAACCCTTCCTGTCTCCAGTATTGGCATGTGGGTTCTTTACCACTAGCGCTATCTGGGAAGCCCATAGTTGAAATATTAGACATAAAGAGATCACATGGTGTTTAAGACCTTGGGTTTTACTTTGAATATAGCAAAGACGGTATAGTGAGAAAATTGGGGGTTATTAAATGATATTGGGAAATTGGTTTAAGCACTGAATAAAAAAGAATTTATAGTATTTCTCAGACACTAGGTTAAAATCAATTCAAGATGGTGAGGTCAACCATTGGTTCCTAGTTCTACATTCCCCTAACTTTGCCTTTGCCAAGGCAAAGGGAATATTACCAAGTGTTTTTGGTTGAATTATGAACCCTCAAATTTATACGTTGAAGCCCTCATCTTAATGTCTTGGAATGTGACCTTATTTGGAAATAGGATTACTGAAGATACATTCAATTAACATGAGGTGATTAGTGAAAACTGAAAATCGCTCAGTCATGTCCGACTCTTTGCGACCCCATGGACTACACAGTCCGTGGAATTCTCCAGACCAGAATACTGGAGTGGGTAGCCTTTCCCTTCTCCAGGGGATCTTCCCATCCCAGGGATCGAAACCAGGTCTCCCACATTGCAGGTGGATTCTTTACCAGCTGAGCCACAAGGGGTGATTAGGGTGGGTCCAAATCCAATATGATTGGTGTTCTTACAGGAGAGGGAAGTTAGGACTTGGAGACAGGCTCACAGGGAGAACAAGACGTAATGATGGAGGCTGAGATGAGGATGACGCTGCTTCTAAAAGTCAAGGAACAGGAATGCCTACAACTGCTGGCAAGCCGCCAAGAAGCTGGAGGAGGGACTGGGAACAGGTTCTCCCTCACAGCCTCGGATGGAATAGTCCCAGTCAACACCTCCATCTCAGACTTTAAGCATCTCAAACTGCGAGACAACACATTTCTGTTGTTGAAGTCACCCAGTTTGTGGTGCTTTGTGAGGGCAGCCCTAGCAGATTAGCACACCCAGGTTCCATTGCAGATGTGGAAGTGCAAAGAAGTACCAGCCCAATCGGCATGAGTGAAAAATACTCTGTGCAACTCCTGAATGGCTTTCTAGAAGAAGGAGAAGGAAGGGGAAGAGGAAAAGGAAGGAGAAGAAGAAGAAGAAACACGTTCTCTTCTCTCCCTGTCTCTTTTGCATGGATTAGAAAAGTAACTGATTTACTGGTGACCCAGTTTTGATTCTGTGGGTAAGGGAGAAAAAAGTTAAAATGGAGAAACAACTTGATGGACAAGGTCCCTGGGACTGCATCTACCAAATGGCCTATCTGTTTTAGATCACTGGTCTACATCTAGAATATTATGTCAGAAATAATTAGTTTCTACTACTTTTAAGCAACTCCGTTTTAGGAGCTTGTTGTATTCTACTCCCTTGCTAATACAGTGGATTAGAAAAGATAAAATGTGGAAAATGAAGTTAAGTTAGTGTTTATCTGACTATATCTGTTGTTATGGTGTCTGACTCTTTGTGACTCCATGGACTGTAGCCCACCAGACACCTCTGTCCACTGGATTTCTCAGGCAAGAATACTGGAGTGGGTTGCCATTTCCTTCTCCAAGGGATCTTCCCCGCCCAGGGATCAAACCCATGTCTCCTGCATCGGCAGGCAGATTCATTACCACTAAGCCACCAGGGAAGTCCTATATGTACATACAACTTCAAAGCTAAAAACTTCTGGGTAGGATGACATTTTAAACATAAAAAACAAAGTAAAAATCGTAAAAGGCAAGTTTTCTCTATTTGTCTGCAAAGAACATTCAAAATTCTTTATATCAAAACAAAGAAACTAATTAAGCAACATGAAACTGACAAAATATTTTAAATGTTTGATAGAGCAAATGTTAGTATAAACAGCATATAAATACTCTTAAAAAAGTGATCAGCATCACAAAAGTTAGAAACCACACACATATAGAGCAAATGTTAGTATAAACAGCATATAAATACTCTTAAAAAAGTGATCAGCATCACAAAAGTTAGAAACCACACATATATCAAGCAGGCAAAGTGAAAAGACAAAAGCAAATACCCACAATTAGAAGGAATTTAGGGAAACGTGTATCTTCTCTTACACTGGCAGTAGGCATTTAAAGAGCTGTCCTCTCCTTAGGTGGTTGTTTGACAATATGTATCAAAAAGTTGAACCCTGTTCACACTCTTGGAACCAGAAATTCCACTTTTAATTTTAAAGAATTTATCTGAGAGTAATAAAAGATACATATTCCTGCCACTGTTACTAATAATAGCAAAAATCAGAAACAAAAAGTCCAATGATTGGTTTTAAAGTTGGTTATGTTCAACATGCCCAAGGAAATTATAGCACATTTCTCGAATGCCAAATTGATGTTGTTAAATACATATATACATATATATATACACATACATATATATATAATGCCATAGAGATCATTTATAACATTATACTAGGTGAAGCAAGAATGTGTATTAAAAGGTTAATTTTGGTTTTCTCTGTTGCTGATATTATTAACTATACTTAACATATACATTTTTTGCTTTTGACTTTCATATGTTCAAATTATATAATCAGAAAAGAAAAATTTCACTGCTCACCCCAAAAAATGCTATAGCCACTCAATTTCAATTTGAATATCATACCCATGAAAGCTTTTGGATTACCCAGGATGTTCAAAATCCTCTTTGAACTATATGTTTACAAATTGCATAAAATACATAGTAAAATTTTTTATGAAGGAAAACAATTACTAAGTTATATGAAATAATTTCCTCCTCCCTCCCTTGTTACGATGCTGAGCCTGCAAGCCACCCCACTTCATCCTGACATCTCTGTGGATGCTACTGAGCAAAGCGGCCAGAGCGGAAAGACAGTGCCTTCCCCAGGGGCTCCTGTATCAGGGGACCCTCCCTCTGCGACACGGATCCTCACGGGATAGAATATCATGCAGCTGTTACCAAACTGATGTGGATCTACTATGCTGCTCATGTGAAAAAGTTCCAACTAGACACCCAAAAAATCAAGGTCAAACATAATATGTTCCCTAGTTTCCATCTGTATAAAATGTATAAAGTGTGTATGACAGACACACATGCACATATGAACTTGAATATGAAGAAGAAGTCTGGGAAGGGAGATTAGAGGGGGCACATGGATGAGGGAAACACTCTACTTTCACTGTACATCATTCCATATGTTTGAATTTCCTCCATGTGCATACATCATTTTAAAATTAACTAAAATAAAGCAAACAAGAATCCTATTCCCACTAAAACTGAAATACAACATATATCATTGTTACCTTTAAAAGTGAAGGTCAAGACACTAAAAAATATGTTCATGATTTTAAGATTCAAAATCTTCAGATCATTAAATGGGAGGTGATAATATTTGTCCATTTCTCTTTGCAGCAAACAAAGAAGCTCATGGTCAGTAAATGCCTTCTGTATGTGATACAGGCTCACTGTCTACAAGAAGCTCATGGTCCAGTTTGAGATATGGGTATGTAAATAAATATTTCATGTACAAAGTTACCTTTAAAATAGTAAAAGATTATATTAGGGAGAATTTAGACACAAAGGAAGCAGTGAATAACATTCTACTATCATGAGTATTAGAAATTAGCTCTGACCAGAGTGACAGATAGCTTAACCAAGATTTAATAAAGCTGCATCTTGAAAACGCAGTAGAAGAGGGTTGGAAAATTACTGAGAATGGGGCTCCCAGGTGGAGGAACAGGCATGAGGTACAGAACAGAATGAACCAGGCATGAAGCTGCCATTTAAGAATCAATTCCATGATAGTCCAATATGAAATACACTACTAATAGCTAGCATTTATGATATACTTACTAACAATATTGCCAGACACTTCTCTAAATGTTTTACATGGTGCTAACTGTTCCATCTTCAAATTATTAAGGATGCTTATTATCAAAACATAATTTTTTAAATGAAAAACCATAGGCTGGAAGAGTTTTAATTATATCACCCAGAGTCACAAAAATAGTATTTGGTAGAGTTGGTATTTGAATCAAGCTTTTCTGAGTTTAGAGACACTTTTAATCACTACTCCACGCTGTCACCTATGCTAAAATCTCGTAGAAAAATACATTTACCATTTTCTGTATATAAATATATATAAAAAAGTATATGTAATGTGTGGATGTGCGAGTTAGACCATAAAGAAGGCTGAGCACCGAAAAATGGATGCTTTTGAATTGTGGTGCTGGAGAAGACTCCTGAGAGTCTTTTGGACTGCAAGGAGATCAATCCAGTCAATCCCCAAAGAAATCAAACCTGATTTTCATTGGAAGGATTGGTGATGAAGCTGAAGGTCCAATAGTTTGGCAACTTGACGTGAAGAGCCAACTCATTGGACAAGACCCTGACGTTGCGAAAGATTGAAAGTAAAAGGAGAAAGGGGCCGCTGAGGATGAGATGGTTGGATGGCATCACCAACTCAGTGGACATGAATTTGAGCAAACTCTGGGAGACAGTGAAGGAGAGGTGCCCCTGGCATGCTGCAGTCCTTGGGGCCGCAAATAGTTGGACATGATTCAGTGACTGAACAGCAACTGAAATAGATTACTTCTTTAGTGTAAAAAGTAACCAAATGCTTAAAGTAAAGCCTTCACTTCCATCCTCTGAAATATCAACGACATAAGGGGAATAAAGGTTGGGTGGTTCACTGCGCCATCTACCAGACAGTTCTAGTAGCCCGCATAGTTTCAGTAAAATGATACTCAAGATTCAACATTACATCCCTAATGCTTTGTAAGTTCCCCAAGTGCTTTGAATGATCAACTCTTAAGTCATGGTTAGACTGTTTTTTTTTCATAAATTGTATTTTACTGTATTTTAATTCCTTAAAAATTGTCCATGAAGGCAAGTTATCGCTTAACCATAAAGTCTGATTAACCCAAATATTCTCTGCCTGACCCACAGCATAATACACTTGGCTGTCGAGATCCGCTCTCTTATGCATTTGGAGAGTTGCCAGGCATTTCCATGTTTTCTACAGAACACTGACTATTGATAAATGTTATTTCCTCATCACTCAGGCATCCATGCCACCACGAATGATCTAGAGGGGCCCTCCCAGGCATACCTATTATACCCTAAATGCATCCATTTAGGCTGACAGAGAACTGTCTGCTTGGATTATAGAACGGTTTATGAAAGAGAGTATTCATAAGTGCTTGGATAATAGTTTATAATCCTGCACTGAATCGTTCATATACTAATTTATTACCCATGTCACGCTCCAAATTCATATCTTGGCAGAGCTGTGGACGAACTGTTTATTCTTGTTCAGGGATCACATCCGTGGTGGGTTTTACAAGCCTCTTGGAATTTATTGTTGAACTCAATTGTGGGACGATCAGTCCTTTGACAGGACATCATATTTTGTAAGCTCAAATCTATATTTTTGTCCACAAGATCGAGTATGTTGAAAATTTTGAGCACAGAACTTCTATATTCTGTGTCAAGTGAGATTCTTGCCTGATGCTTTTACAAAGCACTTGTGAAATTGATCTCCCATATAGATTTTCTCATACACTCTTTCAATACCTGAACTTTCTCCATAGTACTCTGGCATGAAAAATCAAATCCCTTCAAAATCTCTGGAGAATCACATCTCCCAGGTGCTTTGGAAATCATTAAAGAGAACAAATTCACAGACTTGTTTGAAGAACAATACTGGTGGCCTTAGCAATCGCTGGAGGAATATACACACCACTAGCTTCAACAGAGTAAAAATTCCTTTGCCCCATTATAATACTGTTACTTCTGCAGATCCAGTGAGAATCTTTCCTTTAATTTTAGCTTCAAAAATTTAATTCTAATTTAAATATTTAAAGAAGTGTATATTTTGCACATCACATTCAATTTTTATAGAGTACCTTCAAAATTTTTAAATTGCTTTAAAATTTTTAATATCTTTTCAGCCTATGGTTCCTCTTATATTTAAGTACAATCTAATATATAAAAACCAAAAAAGAGGTCTATTTACTTTTGATCTGGTGGCATAACAAAACATCAGCTAGTTTGTAAGTCACTTCTAAATACTGAGTTTTTGGTTCACTGACCTTTTTTTTTGAATACAGGAAGAAAATAATAGAGTTGAAAAGAGCAACATTTCCTAATTCTTATTTATTCATTAAGCAAATAATAATATGTGTCTATCATGGTCTATGTCAGATATGACACTATTTTTTCCCAATATTATTATTTTGGCCACATACATATTTTAAATATCCACAAAAAGGGTTAATGGGGAAAGAGTCCAGAATGTGAAATTTTTAAAAATAGAGATACACCTATGACTAAATCATCATTAATAATGAGAATTTTTACATCAAGGCTATAGGGGAAACAGGTAATATTATATGAAATCAAAGAGTTTTGGAGAGCTTTCATAGGGTAAAGAAGGTTACATTTTCTCATTATACTGAATTTGGTATACTATGCACTTGAGATGTTGCAAGTTATAAAGTCTCAACTTAAAATTGAAGACGATGTACAATTTGAAAGATGAACAAATGAAAAATGCTATGAAGTCTCAAGGTAATGACCTATTGAGAAAAGAATAACATATTAATTTTATTAAAAAAGCATCTTCAAGACAAATAATCCATGAAAACAAAGTAAAGAATTGAGGTGGGAGGGGTAGAAGGATGACGCAAGGAACAGATGTATTCATGTCAGCTCTCCTTATACACAAATTAATAACTTTCACTAGGAAAACATATTAAAAATCAGTTGAGAGAAAAGTGTCCAGAGTATACAATCCAAAAGAATTATGTAAATCTTGAAACAGTAAAATAAAATCTGATTCTTAACATCTACTTTCTTAACTCACTGTTAGAATAATTATGTTTGTATGTGCTCTACGGCTGATTCGTGTCAATGTAGGACAAAACCCACTGAAATGTTGTGAAGTAATTGGCCTCCAACTAATAAAATAAAATTTAAAAAAAAATTATGTTTGTATGTGAATGGTAATCAAAGTGTATAAACTGTCAAATCTTCATAAAATTATGTTGTAAAATCGATATAATAAACATTATTCAATTTGGAAAATAATCACAAATTAGAATCTACAAAAATCCCCATTAGTAAGCCATCAAGCATGAAATTCTCTACTTCAGCCTCTTATAATATTAAGAAAAAAAATCTCAGGTAGTGAAAGGATAAAGTGCATGGAAAATTCTACAATTTTAAGGAAGAAAATAAAAATAAATGTATAAAGCACTATTCAATTATCATCAGCTGAACTATCGACAATATGGATCACAGACTTGGAGGCTGAAATCATCCGTAAGGTAACAGTAAACACGTGAAAATCTGAATACCTTCTGAATTTGTCAGTCAGTATACCTTAAGGTCCATAAAGGCATGCCTGGCACTGGTTGCTTAGTTATTAACTAATGTCCATGATCTTTCTGCCAGCCTCACTGCCAAACTACACTACCCATTATGTGCTTAGATCTGAATTCTGGCCAATAGTATGTGGATGAAAGTGATGTATGTCAAATTCCGGACCTCTTTCAACCTGACTCTCCACATTCTTTCTTTCATTTAATATCTAGCCAAATACCATAGGATGCAGGGGAGGATTCCAAGGGCTTATGAGATGGCAGACACAAGAACAGGGGGAGCAAGCATCTACTAACTCAAGGAACAGAGGATGCACTGATTTGCATTGGACCTGAACTAGAACTAAACTTTATGTTTCAGTTCAGTTCAGTCAGTCACTTGTGTCCAATTCTTTGCATCCCCATGGCCTGCATGTTTAGCCATTGGAATTTTTAGGGCTTAGGAATGACTGCCCTTAAATATACCACAATGGCATTTTGATGATTTTTAATTAAAGTTACTTAAGATATGGTCAAAGAAGAGGGACACTCTGAATCTTGTTTCTGTACTCTTGGAAGCAGGAAATAAGTCTCACACATGAAAATTACACTCCTACATGAAAGTAGAGGGAAGCCCTTGTCACCAAAGATGGTGAATTCAGGCTAAGAAGTCCATATAAACACACCTTGTGACTTTTCATTTATTCCCCCGACCCCAAACTCTATTTAGATCCTTTGCTAATCAAGCATCCAACATATAAGCTTCTTTGTCTTGTCAATTCCTTACAAATTTGCTGCTACTTTGTCTAAAGAAGATAAAAGCTCCCTACCTTGGTCACTCCTTAGGTCCCATTTCTATGAAAACTCCATGCATGCAAATTAAAATTTGTTTTTTTCTCTCCTGTTACTATATCTTGTGTCTATTTTATTGTTAGTCCAGCCACAGGAACTCAAGAGGGAGAGGAGGGAATTTTCCTCATGTAGAGAAGATGTTAGGGATGTCTGTGACAAAACTGGATTTAGCCAACTGATGCACAAGGAAAAGCTCAGATGAGAAATAGAGGTCACTTTCTGTATGAAACTAAATAAATTGACTCACAGTAAATAGTTTTGTTTTATTAATTAAATACGGTTGCTCATTATTTAAATTTGATTTCAAATTTCTCTATACTGATTATACCTTGAATAAACTGATCACAGGAATTAAAACAGTTGAAGCAGAAACTTAAGGAGAGCACTTGTCTGTCCACTTAGAATGAGAAGCAACTAATTTGGGGCGAAGATAATGTATTCTGGAATGAGACAGAATTTGATTGGTATCTGAGCTCAAGCAGTTACTAGCTAAATGACCTTCATCCAGTTTCCGAACCTCAACAACTCTTAATTTTCTCATCTGTAAAGTGAGCAAAATAATAGCACCTGCTTCATGGTTATGAGGATTAAATGTGGCAATGCATTTAAAGTACTTGCTCTGCCTGTCATGTTGAAATCATTCAATAAGTGTTAGTGCTTATTACTCTTATTACTAATAAAAGCTAATGTGCTAGAAAAGGCTCATACTTTAAGAAAACATTTTGCCATGTAAAGTGATAAAAAAATACTACTAGTTACATTGTGTTTTAGCAATTTCAAGTGATGACATTTAATCTGGCTAAGGTAAACAACAAATGTAGAGACAATTCAAATAAATAGATTTTATAACAGATAACAATACAAGGGTATGAAGTTCTTAGAGCTACACTACCTAGGTAGATCTTTTTTCCTAAAGACCACTTGTATTCATACAAACTAATACTTCAAAGCGACTATTCAACAGCTTGTTAACTTCTATAAGAACATTTTCCATTAAAAAAAACCCTGACATTCGTTATTGTACATCAACCATTCTCCTATTGAGATATTGCTTTCAAACAGTTCAGAAGATTAGATTAGTAGAAGAATGAAATAGTCACTGAGAGAAACAGAAACTAGAAACTGATGATGATATAATGTATAGTTTGGGTCTATAGTTATCAAGTAATATTTTTTTTTTAAGTTTAGGGAAAATATATCAGGTTCAGGATGAACTAGATTATCCTGTTTATGCTCTCTTCAGAAATAATACTATACTTATTCCCTGCTTAATCAAATTATTTTTTTTATTGAAGTATAGTTGATTTAAAATGCTGTGTTAGTTTCAAGCATACAGCACAGTGACTCACTTATAGGTATATTAATATATACATATACACACTATATATATATATATATATATATATATATATATAATTTCTCTGATTATTTCCCCTAACAAATTATGACAAAATATTGAGTATAGTTCCCTGCACTATAAAGCGGATCCTTGCAGTTTGTCTATTTTACATGTAGCATATATGCAAATCCCAAACAGACAATTTAACCCTTTCACCCCTTTCCTCTTTAGTGACCATAAGTTTGTTTTCTATATCCATGGATTTATTTCTGCTTTGTAAATGAGACCATTTGTACTTTTTTTTTCAGATTCCACATGCAAGCAATTTATGATGCTGGCCTTTCTCTGTCTGGCTTACTTCACTTAGTATGATAATCTCTGAGGTTCATGCATGTTCCTGCAAACATCCTCATTTCATTTGTCTTGGTTGAGTAGTATTCCAGTGTGTGTGTGTGTGTGTGTGTGTGTGTGTGCACGTGCCTGTGTGTGTGTATACATGTAGCACATCCTCCTTATCAGTTGATATGCAGACGGACGTTCAGCCTGATTTCAGGTCCTGGCTGTCGTGAACACCTGCCTATGAGTGCCCACTAGTCCTTTGGCCTCACACCTCCCTGTAGCCACGCCAAGCCTCCAGATTGTCCCAGATGACCTTTCCTGCGGCCACATCTTCCCACACACTTCATTCCTTCTGCTAGATATTCTTCCAGTCTGTAGTTCTTCAGAGTCACCCAAGTGTTACCCCCTTTTGAAAAGAGCTGTTTGGTCCTCTTTGGATGCCCTATGCTCCCAGAGCTCCCTGGGTAAACTTCTAGTCCAGCTCTGTCAACTGAATGCACTGTCATCTTCTCTGTCCCACTCTGCTCACTAGACTGCAAGTATTTTGGAAAAGACTCCTTTACTTGTCTTGCATCTTCAGTGTCTGGACAGAATAGATGTCCAGTTCATACTGGTTGAAACAATCAGTACACAGGGAGACCTTGGAGTTTTTGTGGATTTGACTCCAGACCAGCCAAAGAAAGCAATGTCTCAATAAATGTGAGTCATAGAAATCTTTAGGTTTCCTAGTGCATATGTTGATCACTGAGAAAGGCTTTCTTTTCTTTCCTTCCTATTCTTTGGAATTCTGCATTCAAATGGGTACATCTTTCCTTTTCTCCTTTGCCTTGCGCCTCTCTTCTTTTCTCAACTATTTGCAAGGCCTCCTCACACAACCATTTTGCCTTTTGCATTTCTTTTTCTTGGGGATGGCCTTGATCACTGCCTCCTGTGCAATGTTATAAACCTCTGTCCATAGTTCTTCAAGCACTCTGTCTGATAGATCTAATCCCTAGAACCTATTTGTCACTTCCACTTTTAATTGTAAGGGATTTTTTAAGGTCATACCTGAATAGTCTAGTGGTTTTCCCTACCTTCTTCAATTTAAGTCTGAGTTTGGCAATATGGAGTTCATGATTTGAGCCACAGTCAGCTCCTGGTCTTGTTTTTGCTGACTATATAGAGCTTCTTCATCTTTGGCTGCAAAAAATATAATCAATCTGATTTTGGTATTGACCATCTGGCAATGTCCTTGTGTAGAGTCTTCTCTTGTGTTGTGGGAAGAGGGTGTTTGCTATGACCAGTGCATTCTCTTGACAAAACTCCATTAGCCTTTGACCTGCTTCATTTTGTACTCCAAGGTCAAATTTGCCTGTTATTCCAGGTATCGCTTGACTTCCTACTTTTGCATTCCAATCTCCTGTGATGAAAAAGATAATCTCTTTTGGGTGTTAGTTCTTGAAGGTCTTGTAGGTCTTCATAGAACCGTTACATTGGACTGTAGTCTATTAAGTGTGCACTAGCATTAAGTCTAAAAAACAATGTATATGCCTGCATTAAAAACTAAAAATATGGTACATATATATAATACAATATTCCTCAGCCATAAAAGGAACAAAACTGGGTCATTTGTGGTGATGTGGATGGACCTAGAATCTGTCATGTAAAGTGAAGTCAGAAAGGCAAAAACAAATATTGTATATTAATACATATATGTGAAATCTAAAAAAAAATGATACAGATGAACCTTTCTGCAGGGCAAGGATAGAGAGAGAGAGAATGGACTTGCGGACACAGTGGGGGAAGGGGAGGGTAGGATGGGTTGGGACAGTAGCCCTGACATATATGTACCGCCGTGTGTAAGATAGATAGCTAGTGGGAAGCTCCTGTGTAGAAGGGAGCTCAGCTTGTGTCTGCGATGACCTCAGAGGGGTGGGATGGTGGGGAGGTGGGAGGCAGGCACATAAGGGAGGGGTCTATATATGTATGTATAGCTGATTCACTTCATTGTCCAGCAGAAATTAACAGCATTGTAAAGCAATTATACTCCAATGAAATATATATTCCATGCCCACTAAGCTTAGTGAAATGTCAGACAAAGATAAATACTGTATGATATCATTTACTTGTGAAGTCTAAAAAATATAACAAACTAGAGAATATAATAAAAAAATAAGCCAACTAACAGATATAGAGAACCAACTAGTGGCTATCAGTGGAGAGAGGAAAGGAGGGGACAAACCATTAGGTACAAAATCAGTTACAAGGATATAGTATAAAGCATGGGAAATACAGCCAATCTTGTATAATACCTATAAATGGAATATAATCTTGAAATTTGAATCACTGCATTGTGCACCAGTAACTTATATAATATTATATAAATTTAATAAAAACTACTTTATCACTGAAAAATGCTCACCAACATCTGAGTCTTTAGCAAGTAGCTATCTTTTGCGCAATAGTAACATTAAAGACCACTAATCACCATAACAAATATCATCATAATGAAAAACTTGAAAGTGTGAGAATTACCAAATGTGACACAGAGATGGAAAATGAGCAAATGCTGTTGGGAAAATGGTACCAACAAACTTGCTCAATGCAGCATTGCCACAAATGTTTAATTTGTTTGAAAATGCAGTAGCTGGGAAGTGCAATAAAGTGGAGCACAATAGAACCAGTTGTGATTGTAACTAACACCCCTGCATGTTTGGGAGGGGGGGTTCATATCTTAGACTTGTTTTTAAATTTAAAACAATTCTTTCTCAATATTTCTGTCAAACAGTTCCCATTAGACGCGGTGTTTTTCTCAAGTTTGATTTTCCCCTTGGAAAAGATCTCTTCCCAAGCACAGCACTTATTTGTGGTGAGTTTCTTAAAAATATATCCTCAGAGACACTGCAGGCACATGGTGTGAGCTGACCCGTCTTGGTTCTCATGATGTCGCTCATTATCAGCATCAAGTCGCTCTTGTTCTTCGTGTGGCTGGATGATTCCTCAACACTGATCAAATTCTATCATGGAGATCATTGCCCAGCATTCTTTTTCCTCCTTATTATTTTATATTATCTCTACTGTGTTTTCTTCTCCTTGTAAACAGTCTTTAGTCTTCACTAGCTCTTTATTAAAAAAGAAAAAATGTTGGGGCATATTTGATTTATGATGCTGTGTTAGTTTCAGATGTACAGCAAAGTGAATCAGTTATACATATATCCAATCTTTTTTAGTTTTTTCTTCCCCCATGTAAGTCTTTACAGAGTATTGAATAGAGTTCTCTGTGCTATACAATAGGTTGTTATTAGTTACCTATTTTATATATAGTAGTGTGAAGTGAAGTGAAAGAAAGTCACTCAATCTTGTCAAAATCTCTGCGAACCCATGGACTATACTGACCATGGGATTCTCCAGGCTAGAATACTGGAGTGGGTAGGGGATCTTCCTACCCAGGGATAGAACCCAGGTCTCCCTCATTGCAGGCGGATTCTTTAGCAGCTGAGCCATCAGGGAAGCCCTATTTAATAGTGTATATGTGTCAATTCCAATCTTTCAATTTATTCCTCCCCACCTTATCCCCTGATAACCATAAACTTGCTTTCCAGGTCTGTAACTCTATTTCAGGTTTGTAAATAAATGCATTTGTACAATTTTTACAATCCACGTATGAGGGATATCACAAGATATGTCTCTGTCTGACTTACTTCACTCAATTTGAAAATCTCTAGGTCCATCCATTAGTTCATCATCTATGGCTGAGTAATAGTCCATTGAACACATGTACCATATCTTTATCCATTCCTCTGTTGATGGACATTTAGGTTGCTCTCATGTCCTGGCTACAGTATACTGGGCAAAAAGTACATTTGAATTTTTCTGTGACATGTGATGGAAAAAACCCAAAGTTTTGGGCCAACTCAATAAATTGTGCTCCCATGAATGTTGGGGTGCATGCATTTTTTTCTAATTATGGTTCTCTCCAGATAGATGCTCAGCAGTAGGATCGCTGGGTCAAAGGGTAGTTCTATTTTTAATATTTTAAGGAAACTCTGAACATTTCTCCATAGTGGCTGTACTAGTTTTCATTCCCATAGATAGTGTAAGAGAGTTTCCCTTTTTCCATGCCCTCTCCAGCATTTATTGTTTGTAGGCTTTTTGATGATGGCCACTCTGACTGGTGTGAAGTGATACCTCTTTGTAGTATTGCTTTACATTTCTGTAATAAGGAGTGATATTGAGCACCTTTCTATGTGCTTTTTAGCCATCTGTATACATTCTTCGGGGAAATACCTCTTTAGATCTTCTGTCCATTTTTCTGATTCTGTTAGTTGCTTTTTGATATCAGCTGCATGAGCTGTTGGTATATTTTGGAGATTAATCCTTTGTCAGTTGCTTCATTTGCAAATATCTTCTCCCATTCTGAGGGCCATCTTTTTGTTTATGGTTTATCTTGCTGTGCAGAAGTCTGTAAGGTTAATTTGGCCCCTTTTGTTTAATTTTGGCTTTTACTTTTCTTAATCTAGGAGGTGGATTGAAAAAGATCTTGCTTTGATTTACATCAAGGAGCATATTGCCTATGTTTTCCTCTAAGAGCTTTACAGTAAAATCATTATCAAGGCCACATACACTGCATGTCCTTTGCATACCTGGCCTTGTTTCTCCACCATGCTTTTAAAAGACTCCACTGAAATCAAAACCACAATGAGGTACCATCTCATGCCAGTCAGGATGGCTGCTATCTAAAAGTCTACAAGGGATAAATGCTGGAGAGGATGTGGAGAAAAGGGAACCCTCTTACACTGTTGGTGGGGATGCAAACTAGTACAACCACTATGAAGAACAGTGTGGAGATTCCTTAAAAAACTGGAAATAGAACTGCCATATGACCCAGCAACCCACTCCTGGGCATACACACTGAGGAAACCAGATCTGAAAGAGACACGTGCACCCCAATGTTCACCACAGCACTGTTTATAATAGACAGGACATGGAAGCAACCTAGATGCCCATCAGCAGACAAATGGATAAGGAAGCTGTGGTACATATACACCATGGAATATTACTTAGCCGTTAAAAAGAATTCATTTGAATCAGTTCTAATGAGATGGATGAAACTGGAGCCTATCATACAAAGTGAAGTAAGCCAGAAAGAAAAACATCAATATACTAATGCATATATATGGAATTTAGAAAGATGGTAACGATAACCCTGTATGCGAGACAGCAAAAGAGACACAGATGTATAGAACAATCTTTTGGACTCTGTGGGAGGGGGCGAGGGTGGGATGATATAGGAGAATGGCATTAAAACATGTAAATTATCACATGTGAAACAAATCACCAGTTCATGTTCAGTGCATGATACAGGGTGCTCGGGGCTGGTGCACTGGGATGACCCAGAGGGATGGGATGGGGAGGGAGGCGAGAGGGGGTTCAGGATGGGGAACACATGTACACCCATGGAGGATTCATGTCAATGTATGGCAAAACCACTACAATATTGCAAAGAAAAAAAAATAAAGTAGCGATTCAGTTCAGTTCAGCCGCTCAGTCGTGTCCGACTCTTTGAGACCCCATGAACTGCAGCACGCCAGGGCTCCCTGTCCATCACCAATTCCCAGAGTCCACCCAAACCCACGTCCATTGAGTCGATGATGCCATCCAGCCATCTCATCCTCTGTCATCCCCTTCTCCTCCTGCCCTCAATCTTTCCCAGCATCAGGGTCTTTTCAAATGAGTCAGCTCTCCACATTAGGTGGCCAAAGTATCGGAGTGTCAGCTTCAACATCAGTCCTTCCAATGAACACCCAGGATGGATCTCCTTGCAGTCCAAGGGGCTCTCAAGAGTCTTCTCCAACACCACAGTTTAAAAGCATCAGCTTTAAACTTCAGCACTCAGCTTTCTTTATAGTCCAACTCTCACATCCATACATGACCACTGGAAAAACCATAGCCTTGACTAGATGGACTTTTGTCGGCAAAGTAATGTCTCTGCTTTTTAATATGCTGTCTAGGTTGGTCATAATAATAATGTTAAAAAAGAAAGAAAGAAATTGTTACCAGTCCCCCTCCCCAAAATATAAATAAAAAAATAAAAATAAATAAAAGGTTGCACTGAGCATGCATCAGAATCATAGGGAGGTCTCCTAGGACCACAGCCTGCAGGCCCCACTCCCACAGTTTCTGATTTGTAGGTTTGGAGTAGGGCTGAGAAATTTACATTTCCTAAGAGACTCTCACTAGGGTCTGGGCCCTGGGCTGGGGAGATCCTCCGGAGGAGGGTATGGCGAGCTACTCCAGGATTCTTGCCTGGAGATTCCCCCAGGCAGAGCAGCCTGACGGGCTCCAGTCCATAGAGTCGCACTGCGTTGCAGACAACAGAAACGACTCAGCACACGTGCACAAGAGACTCCCTGAGGATGCTGTAACTGCTGATCTGGGATCTCACCCTGAGATCTCACTAGGGCCGCAGCCTCATACTCCTTGCCAGTTTTCACAGTGAGAGCCACTTAACTCACACAGGTAGACAACACCCCCACACAGGTAGGAAGGAATACAGGCCTTTCACAGGTTCTGAGCAGCCTGATTTACGGCGGGCTTTACGAGGGTGACAGAAGTGAGCCCTTGCTCTTGGTTTCCAGCTCCCCCACTTCATCCCTTCCTGGAGTCCTTGCTGGACATGCTGGTTTCTCTGGAATTAGGACACTCCTATTCTCTTGCTCATTGCTTTCCGGAGGCTGATGATGAGCAGGTAAGTTCACTTCCCACAACTGGGAATCTGTCTGGTTGCCTTCTGGACATCTGCGACCCTGTGTTTACACTGGCATTTTTACACTGATTTACAATGATTTGGTTTTGTTATTTGTTGTTCAGACTTTGCAGCTTACCTCTTCTGTGCCAGTGGGTCTCGTGTCCTGGGTCTGGTACTCTTGGGACAGACTTCAGATATTCTAGACTGCCTTCTTCTCTGGTTTGCCCTAGGAGTTATTTATCCATTTGAACAAGGTTGTTGCTATTTCTATGACTGCTGCCCTTTCTTTAACTCTCTTACTTCCCAAACATGTTTTCAGAGTCCTCAACCCCAGGCTCCATCTCTCTCATGCTCTGACACTCACTTCTGGCTTGGTGCTTTTCATCTATGAAGGTCTACATTTTGAATGAGATGTGGAACAACTTGACTGGAAGGTTCTAATGCCACCTACATGCATGATGTAGATCCAAGTAAGTCAACTATATGTTTTCCTGTTTAAACCTGTGCCGGGAGGTCTAGGGGCTTGCTGTGAAAAATATCCTGAGGACCAGCGGCTTTCAGCATGTTGGGGGAGCTTGCTAGCAGTGCAGAGCCTGTGGGCCCACTTCAGATGGACTGAGTTAGCGGCCACATTGCAACATGAGCCATCTGACTGTACAGTCCACTGGACATTGTACACTGTTTAATGCACAACGCACATTGTAAAGAACTGATGCATGGAGTCACGACTCTGGGATGAACGGCTGCCACTTGAGGCTGTCCACCTTCTGAATCACTACTTTTTCCAACTCCTTTATTACCGATGATGTAAATGTTAGCTGAGTTGGGTGCATTTCCCTCTGACAGTGTTAACTCAGACCAACAACCCAGGATACTGCATACAAAGCGTCTCTCTGTGGACATCTCACATTGGTTATTTCTTGGGAAAACTCTTGCATGAGGCATTTTCAACTGTGTTAACACACCACAGGAACGTTTCATTTTGCTTTTGGTCATGATCTGAGTGGGCTTGGATGGTAGACAGCTTGAGGGTGCAGGGTGAATGAGGACCACTCAAGCTCAGACATCAATTTGAGATGCTCGGTGCACTGCTGGCTGACAGGAGGTGACTCCTAACAGCTCTCATCAGCATTTATGATGGAGAAGGAGCTGCAGGTGCTTCAGGCTGGGTGTTGACTCCACCCCAGAGCGTCTGAGGTGGGTGGGCCAGCAGTGCTCCTCTGGGCAGTGACCAGTGAGGAGTGGTCTTGCTGCCAGAAGCCGTCCCTGAAGGGGCAGGGCTGTGGCCAGTGACTGAGTCCACAGCTCAGGTCCAACCGCTGCAGAGAGGGGCCAGTAAGACACACGCAGAGTGTCGGAGCCTCAGACTGCCTACACCAAGGATATGTGTAGGCAAAGGTGGAGATGGCCCCATTGACCCGGCACCCAGCTGGGCAGGTCCTTATTAATGAAGAGTGCCATAGAAAGAACACAGGTTCTAGATTCCAAGATGGGTTTGCATGACGCTGAATAATTTTATCTTCAGAGGTTCTTCCTAGACAAACGAAAATGCATGTCCAGGGTCTAACAGAGGACTCAAATTGTAAGTGCTTAAGTCAATGACAGTCCCTATTGTGTTTATCACAGAGGGAATCCTATCCTCACATGAGCCTATGGGTCTCGGGTCTGTCATAGGTTCTATGATTTCTAACCTTGTGGTTGGAGGATAGTGTAGCTAAGTACTATGTTGTTAATGATCTGAGCAAAAAAAAGTATGCATGCTCAGAGCACAAGCACTTACCATAGTAAATTGAAGAGGGTTGTGATAGTGTTTAAAGTCAACTGGGCAGCATTTTAAAAAAACAAGTCACTGAGAGGAGTTTGGGTTCACTGATAGTCATGAAGGGTGGATTCTACATGGAGTCCGCTATTGAGGGCTATGGTTTTGGCAACTAGGACAAGTGTTTTGTACCTCAGATTCTTCATCTGCATTTAGAGAAATTTTATGACCCTGCAGTTAACAGGCAATGAAAGTTCTTGCAAAGTTTCCTCCTAATCTGAAATTTAGTGGGAATTTTGTGTGCTGCCAGATTCAACAGTGTACCTCTCATGACTGTATACTATTTCTGTAAGGGTGGCCATTTAGACTTACATAATATTCAAGTTCAACCCAGCCTGTTTCCCAAGGGCGCTATGCAGTCAGTGAGGTGAAACTGTGATGATGAGTGAGGGGGACTAAGGTCCAAGGTCAGAGTAGGTCTCATCTTAGCTCTTCCATCTCCTGAAATTGTGGAATGTTCCCTCAGATTTTAGTAGGAACTGGACTGATAGGGACTGTTGCTCTTTTCTTGTTTTTTTCAACTGAAATTGTATAGCTGAAGGTTAAATCTGAAAGTATTCTGAAGTGTTCAATCTTTTTTACCATCAATTATTGGATGTAATACATCCTTTTCCGTTGTAATATCACAGATTTTCAGTATTTCAGGTGTAAAGCAGTGACTCAGTTTTATATATATATATATGTTTTCAGATCCTTTTCCATTGTATTTTATTATAAAATATTTAATATAGTTCTTTATGCTATATAGTAAATCCTTATTTATCTATTTTAAAGTTATCTATTTTGTATATAGTAGTATATGTATCTGTAATCCTAAATTCCTAGTTTATCCCTCCCCTCTTCTCCCTTTGGTAACCATAAGCTTGTTTTCTATGTCTGTGGATTTGTTTCTGTTTTGTAAATAAGGTCATTTGCATCATTTTTTAAGATTCTACATATAAGTGATATCATATATTTGTCTTTCTTTGCCTTCATTTTGAATGATAATCTCTTAGTCCATCCATGGTGCTGCAAATGGCATTATTTCCTTCTCTTTTATGGCTGAGTAATATTCCATTGTGCGCATAGCTGTGATTATATATATATATATATATATATATATATATATATATATATGACATATTCATTCATGTGCCAAACAGACATTTAGGTTGCTTCCATGTCTTAGATATTATAAATGATGATGCTATATATATTGAGATGCATGTATCTTTGTGAACTAGAGTTTTCTTCTTTCTGGATATATTCCCAGGAATGGGATTGCTGGATCATATGGTAACTCTATATTTAGTTTTGTAAGGACCCTCCACACTGTTCTCCTTGGTGGCTGTACCAATTTATATTTCCACTAACAATATAGGAAGGTTCCCTTTTCTTCAAACCTTCTCAGCATTTATTTGTACACTTTTTGATGGTGGACATTCTGGCAAGTGTGAGGTCACTTAATTGAAGTTTTGATTTGTGTTTCTCTAATAATTAGTGTTACTGATCTGATATTGAACATCTTTTAACCTGCCTGTTGCTCATCTGTATGCCTTCTTGGGAGAAATGTCTGTTTAGGTCTTCTGCCTATTTTTAAATTTTATTTCTATTAAGCCATAGGAGCCATTTGTATATTTTGGAAATTGTTCCCTTGTACATATTGTTTGCAAATATTTTCTCCCATTCTGTAGATTGCTTTTTTTTTTTTTCCATTTTGATTATGGTTTCCTTTGCTGTAGAAAAGTGTTCAAGTTTTACTAGGTCCCATTTGTCTATTTTTGCTTTTGTTTCCATTACTTTAGGAGATAAATCCAAAAAAATATTGCTGCCATTTATGGCAAAGAGTGTGCTGCCTATATTTTCCTATACATGTTTTACAGTATCTCTTCTTACATTTAAGTCTTTAATCCATTTCAAGTTTATTTATTTATTTTTGTAAACAGTGTTAGAGAAAGCTCTAATTTCATTCTTTTACTTGTAGCTATCCAGTTTTCCCAGCAGTACATATTGAAGAGGCTGTCTTTTCTCCATTGTATATTTTTCCTTCCTTTATCATAGATTAACTGATTCTAAATATGTGAGTTTATTTCTGAGCTCTCTATTCTGTTCCATTGTTCTACAGTCTGTTTATGTGCCAGTATTATGCTCTTTTGATTACTGCAGCTTTGTAGTAATCTGCTTTACTTTAGAGCTTTGTACTGTAGCCTAAAGTCAAAGAACTGGCTTCTCTGGCTTCATTCTTCTCAAGATTGTTTTGGGTATTAAGCGTCTTTTGTGTTTCCACGGAAATTTTAAAATGTTTCATTTCAGCTCTGTGAAAAATGTCATTGGTAATTTCATAGGGATTACATTGACTCTGTAGATTATTTTGGGTAGTATGGTCATTTTTACAATATTGATTCTTCCAATCCATGACCACATTTTTTTGTGTCTTCAATTTCTTATATCCCATTTTATAATTTTTGGAGTACAGTTCTTCTGCCTCCTTACATAGTGATTTTATTTTTCTAATGTGATGGTAAATGAGATTGTTTCCTTAATTTCCTTCTGATTTTGTTAGTATATAGGAATGCAACAGATTTCTGTATATTTATGTCCTGCAACTTTACCAAATTCATCGATGAGCTCTAGTAGTCCTCCAGTAGCATCTTTAGGATTTAGTATCATGTCATCTTCAGTGATGTTTTACTTCTTTTCCAATTTGAATTCCTTTTATTTTTCTTTGAATGTTGTGGCTTCAAATTATTATTATGCATGGAATTTTTCATGGCAATATAGACCATTACAGAAGACACTCAACTGAGTTAGAAGCAGGAAACAAGTTTATTCTTTCTCAAACCTCTGCATGAAATTTACTCTGTCCCCGTTCTCTTCCCCCATTACACGATCAACACAGTAGGCAAATCCCCACATCTTTTCAGGTGACCCTTAGATAATAAAATTCCATATTAGAATGCTTTGGATTTTACATTACTCTGATTATTATGTTAAGTCCAAATATCTATCCAATTTTAAGCTTGTACTTTTCCTTATCCTGGGCTGGCTTCAGATTGTGCCTGTACTTCCTCTCCTCCCCAGTACAGACTGTCTTGGGTTTCTACATAGTTGGAGCATCAAGAACATTTGTTGTTGTTGAGTCATTCAGTCATGTCTGACTCTTTGAGACCCTATGGACTGCAGCATGCCAGGCTTCCCTGTCCTTCACTATATCCTGGAGTTTGCTCTAACTCATGTCCAATGAGTCAGTGATGCCATCCAACTATCTCATCCTCTGTTGCCCCCTTCTTCTCCTGCTCTCAATCTTTCACAGCATCAGAGTCATTTCCAGTGAGGTGTCTCTTTGCATCAAGGGCACAGAAAGATGAAAAGTGGATGTCAAGTCATTAGCTAAAGGTGAAGGGAGAAGGTAGAAGAAATGGAAGAAGATAACAAATAGTCATCTAAGAAGGGGAGATGTGGTAGGATTGCTGGGTGGCATATGAGTTTCACTTGAAGAGATAAGTCATGAATTTAACTTCAGTCAATTGGGTTATGATTTTTCCTCCAACTGCATTTATTTCTTCTTTCACTAATTACTTGACTAATCCCACTGAGCTATAAACCCCACTGAGACAAAATCCACATCTCTATCTCATTCACCAATGAATTGTCGCAGCCTAGTACCTCACCTGAACAGAGTATATCTATGTGTGTTTATATATATATACACACGCATATATTATACTGCCTGACACAGCATTCCCTGGTGGCTCAGGAAGTAAAGAATTTGCCTGCAATGCAGGAGACCCAGGTTTGATCCCTGGGTTGGGAAGATCCCCTGGAGGAGGGAAAGGCTGTCCACTCCAGTATTCTTGCCTGGAGAATTCCATGGACAGAAGAGCCTGGTGAACTACAGTCCATGGAGCTGGAAAGAATCAGACATGACTGAGCGACTAATACATACAACACAGCATTAAAACTTCCCAGAATGAAGAGCCTACATGTGCTCTTGAAGTCTGTAGATCTTCAGGACCTAGGATCTAGATGCCAGGCTAGCTGTCACAAGGCCAGTCATGGAAAACCTGTCTCTTCCAAGATGAAAGAAACCACATGACTCCAAACCAATGAATTCAAGTCCTAAATCAAGTAGTCTCAGTAATGCAAAAATCACACATGATTTACACAAGGATAGTTTCGCTCATCGGGAAGAGAGAAGAGAATTGGGATGAACATGATCATCATAGTTCATTCAGCCTTATCCTGGATCCCTAAAGTGGAAGAATATGACAGTGTGTGCATGTGTGTGTGCACGCACGTGCACATAGACACAGAAATCCCAAATTATGAAATCCAATGATCTAGCAAACTGGATGTAAACAAGCCCAAATATGAATATGGAAATACTTCCAGGACCTTTGAAGTTTGCTTTAAGGAAGTGATTTTGCTGCCATTTTCTCTCCTGCTCATATAATTTCTCTCCCTTAATCTCTTCCACAGTAAATCTTTCTATTCTCAACTATTGAGAAGAATATAATGAAATCTGTTTCTTCCCCCAGTGACTAAGAATACAGAAAACACACAAAGCAAGAGCTACAGCCTGTGATACAGCACATTCTCAAAATAATAACTCATAGAGGCTCTTGGTTTATAGAAAATCATTATAAGCTTCAACAGGACTTTGGTGAGTGCCTTTGAGGAAGCTCTTATGGGAGGAACTAATGATGCCTCAGAATCAGGGATTAGAGCCTGGCATCATGAGCAAATCAGCTTTCCATGACACATGTACTTTCAAAACAATCAAGAAAGGTATTGGAAAGAAACCGCTAGCAATAATGACACAGGAAATGCTTGCAACGTGATGCGCTTGTAATATAGTTTAATATGTTCTCTTCAACATACTTAATTATGTCACTCTAAACTAGGGGAAAATTAAGTGCAGTTTTCTGTTAAAGAACAACTTTACCCATTTGACTGTTTGAAAGATCTAGTATGACTCAGGTCATAAGCATGTTTGTATAAACAGAAAATCTTGCCTTACTTTCTCCCATATTTGCCAGAATATATTTGCTGTCTGGTGTTGGGCAAAAGGAATAAAAGTGCTCTTCTTGCACTTTAAGATATGTATTAAAGTTCATTCTATGTAATACATGCTCTTTCTCTTGCTCTCTTTATACACACACACTCATTCACACACATAAATAGACACATACAAATAATTGACAGCCGTAGCATTTAAACCAAGAGTCAGGAAAAGCATCTTGAATATTTTTAAAAGACTTCTTCTAGTGTTTGCTGGAAAGACTATAGAAAACATATATATTAACACCCTAATTTGTAAAAAAAAAAAAAAAAAAAAAAAAAAGGAAGAAGAAGGAAAAATCCAGCAACTCCAGCTCAAGGGAAGTTGATCCGTTTACCACTGCGTCTTTGTATTCACCATTTCCCCACACAGTGTATTGACTATTTAGGACATCTCTTTTCAAATACTATTTGTGACAGCAATTGCCCTATATCACTGACAGAGACTATTCTCCATGAAGTTTGCTGGAGTGATTGAGATAAAAATAAAAATGTTCTGATATTTTCCCCCAGGAAAGTGCCAGTGGGTTCCGAAGCTCAAATAAGCTTTAACTACATCCCACAGAGCAACGCCTCGTAGTGTATTATTAGTGTGATCAAAGAGGATCAAAACATGTTTCTGGGAAGGCCCCTGCACCAGCCCACGTTCCACACTGTTGTGTGAACGTGCCACATGGAGTCTTTGCTCCTGAGTGTGTACCCACTGTAAATTGTATCACATTCATTTCAAGTAAGACCTTTATTAATGACAGTGACAAAAACAAGCGCTCCTTCTCAAGAGGCATTTTTCCCTCCTTGGGAGTTCTTGTTAGGTTTTCCAGACAGAGCAGAAACAAAATTCAGGCTTACCCTGTCCAGGGATAATTGAGTTGAGATAACTCAGTATGTACTTTAAAGAATTCGTTTGTGCTTCTGTCGGGAAGGAACAGAAGCTATCATTTTGTGTTACTGGTGGGGGGAAGGGGGAGGAAAACCACTCATTTTTGTTCAGTAATCCTGTAAAATCAATCAAGACTCTTCATAGTAGCAAGGCATAGAGAGTTACTCTGCCGATAACCTTGTGATTCTGGGATGATTATTAGCACTAATCATGAGAACGCCCTTGGGGAGGGAGTCACAGTTTACAGGAGAAGGGACATTGTGTGCAAAGCACATTCATTATCAAAGTATAGGGAACTTTTGGCCGAGCCGGATGTTTGTCTAATAGACTTGAATTCAAATCCCACCACTGCTATGAACTTGGAGTTCATGCATCTTTTCCAGTTTGGGGTTTTCTCCATATATATGCCCAGAAGTGGGATTGCTAGATAATAGCCTAGTTTGGTACTTAGTTTTTCAAGGAATGTCTGTACTGATTGGGCTTCCCTCAGTTAGTAAAGAATCTGCCTGAATGCAGGAGACCCAGGTTCGATTCCTGGGTCGGGAAGATCCCCAGGAGAAGCAATGGCAAACCACTCTAGTATTGTTGCCTGGAGAATTCCATGGACTGCTGGGCTACAGTCCATGGAGTAGTAAGAGTTGGACAAGACTGAGTGGCTAACACACCATAGTGATCCCCACAGTGGTTGTATCAATTTACATTCCCACACCTTTTCCATCACTTATTGTTTGTAGATTTTTTGAAAATGGCCATTCAGACTGGTGTGACGTGATGCTTCAGATACACATGAACTTATTTACTAATGGAGGTATACATGTATCTCTGATTTACTTTGTTGTAAATGCTAATGCAACTTTATAAATCAGCTATACGTGGAAAAAAAAAAAAAAGTCTATGACTACTGGTCACTAACCATGAACGATATGCAAATCATCACTTACTCTCTCCAAGCCTCTCTGTATTTGTATTTGTCTACGAAACTGCTCACAGAAACACTGCAGACTGTTTAACGTAGGAAAAGCTTGGCCATGAGCCAGGTTGTCCTTAACTAGCCATTCTCTTCTTCCTTCTGTAGCCTTCGGGTACCATTAAGGTGTATTTTTAATATAAGTTTTGCAGGTTCTGCTGTGTGTGTATCCAGTATATATCCCTCCACACGTGTGAGCATGCCCTGCACACACTGATACAAGCCTTAGAGTCAACAACTCACCATTGTTCAATTTAATGAAAGATGAAGCTGCACTGTTTTCCCATTTAGTCCTTTCGGTAGAGAATTTTCAGTAACTCTCTGACATAGGACATAGGATTCCAATCCAGAGATGTTACTAGGTTAGCCAAAAGTTCGTTTGGGTTTATCTGTAACATCTTATGGAAAAACCTGAATGAATCTTTTAGCCAACCCGATAGAAGTTGATTTCCAATTCAATGTCACCTTTAATTGAGACATTATTATTTTGCTGCAGGTAGTTGCTGCTAGTTGTTTGCTGTGATCAAATTAGAAATTCTTCATAAACTAAAAGATTCTTCAAAAGGAGATTATTTAAATTCAGGGCATTAGTGTCCTTATAATCCAAGTCCCATAAGGAGGGGAAAAAAAAATCAAAACAAAACTGTTTTTGGCAAACATTACTGCAGCCCTTGTATGGACTTTATGATATTTTGTGACTTCAGTTAAAACATTCTGTCTCACATACACTGTACTCTTTGTTTAGGTTACCACATTTCTTAGTCAATTGCAAGTGTTACCTAACACTTTATTGGAAAACCAGAAGTGCAAAATGAACCCCAAGCACTCTTGTCACCATGGGAAATGCTGACGAGACACATTATAGGCATTATATCTTTAAGTTGTTAAAAGGAAAAAAAAAGTGTGATTTAAAAAAAAAAAACACATTTGGGTATTAGGTGCACCAGGATCAAAAAGGAATTCAGTGCTGAAAAGGTATTTGTGGATCATCTAATCCAGCTCCCATATTTTACAGACTGACAAAGCCAGGGCAAAATGATGTTGCCCAAGGTTACACCACTAAGTTTGTGAATCTGCCCACCCAGTGTAGGGAAAACTTTAAACTGGATTAATTAGTATATGGCAATTATTCTACAATTAAAATACATTTCAAAAAGTTTTACTGATTCATTGAATTCATTTTGTAATGAATTTTAAACTTTTAACTCTTTAAAACAAAATATGGCTCCTGAGAACCTAGAAGAGGAAAGGACAATTCCTAGAGCCTGCTATGTGCTTTCCTGAAATAAGTCACTATTTGAGAATTTAAAGTACAAAGTAAAGTGAAAGAATTCAAATGGTAAATATACCATATGATCTATGTTTCAGGAAAAAATAGTACCACAAAAACAAACATATCTATATCCATAGGCCTTGAAAGGGCTGAGCACACTCTGACACATGAAAAGTATTCAAAAAATCAGAGTCAGGAGGAGAGAAAGGGCTGTAGTCATGAGAAAGAACTGATGCGTCCTGCCCAGCCCCCAAATGCTTGTGTAGGCAATACAAAATGTTAATAATGATGCGAGCATGTTTGGTCATGTTGGACTCTTTGCAACCCCAGGGACTGTAGCCTGCCAGCCTCCTCTGTTCATGGAATTCTCCAGGCAAGAATACTGGAGTGGGTTGCCATTTCCTCCTCCAGGGGATCTTCCCAACATAAGGACTGAAGTTGTGTCTCCTGCATGTCTTATGTTATAGGCAGATTCTTAACCACTGAGCCACCAGGGAAGACCCATTAATAATGATCATCATTAAAAACATCACCTGGGACTTCTCTGGAGACCCAGTGGTTGGGACTTTGCTTTCCAATGCAGGAGTTGTGGGTTCAATCCCTGGTCTGGGAGCTAAGATTCTACAATATGACTTAAAAAAAAAATGGTCCATGTCTTAAAAAAAATCTTTAAAACAAAAACACATCACCATTCTCCATTGCTGTCTTTAAGCTGGAGAAGATAAAGAGGATGGGTCATTCCTCCCAGCAGGATTTCCATCTGTCCTTTGTCTCTTCAGGGGTTGATTCTGGGTCCTACAGGCCAGGTGATTTGTCACCAGCATCAGCTTTCACTGGCCGGACGCATTTGGCAACCTCCAGTAGAGTAACCTCGTGTAGGTGGGTGGGGGTGAGGGGAAATGAAGGGAGTGCATTGGGGAAGATGGAGGTTGAAGATCCATGATTCTCATCATCACTCTTGGGAAAGATGGAAGCTTGTGACCGCTCTTGCGTGACCTTCAGCCCATTAGTCACATGGAGGTCCACTGTTCCGGGATGACTTCCCCAGGTGGCATGGAGATCCACTCTCCGTGCGGTCCTGGTTCCATGCTGCTTTTACTTCAACCATAAGGCAAGGGCATTTAAAATAAATGTTATTGTCAACTTGCATGTGGGCCTCCTAACACTCTCAGCCAGTATTACATATTTCCTGAAGCAGAGTTTGTTTCTCAACTGTTGCGTTTTTTTTTTTGCAGCACCTATGATGGTGCCTTTTTAAAAAATTAAATGTTCTGCATATGTTTGCTCATACCACAATTATACTAGCAAGAGGTAAGAGTGAAAGGAATCAGACATAGTTAGACATTTGTAATTCTGGAGGGTTACTATCAGAACATATCTTTCTACAAAAGAATCTTTTTCAAAAACTTATTTTGTTGGCGTATAGTTGATTTATAACATATCAATTTCTGCTGTACAGCACAATGCTTCAGTTATATGTGTGTGTATATATATATATTCTTTTTCATATTTTTTCTATAATGACTTTTTGTAGGATATTGAATATAGTTCCCTGTGCTATACAGTAGGACCTTATTGTTTATCCATTCAATAAGATACAAAATAATTTGTATCTGCTAGTCTCAAACTCCCAACCCAAAGTTCCCCCCATCCCACTTGGCAACCACGAGTGTATTCTCTCTGTCTGTGAGTTTGTTTCTGTTTTGTACATAAGTTCATTTGTGTCATATTTTGGATGCTACCTATAAATGATACCATGTGGTATTTGCCTTTTTCTTTCAGACTTATTTCACTTATTATGGCAATCTCTGGGCCTATCCATAATGCTGCACATGGTGTTGTGTGCTGTGCGGGGCTTAGTCGTTCCATTGCGTTTGACTCTTTGTGACCCCATGGACTGTAACCCAATAACATTATTTTGTTCTTTTTTATGGCTGAGTAGTATTCCACCGTGTGTGTGTGTATGTGTGTGTGTGTGTGTGTGTGTACCACATCTTCTTTATTCATTCAACTGTTGATGGACACTTAGGTTGCTTCCCTGTCTTGGCTATTGTGAATAATGCTGCAATGAACATTGGCGTGCACATAATTTTTTAAAATTTACTTATTATTGTTGGTTCTCCTGTGTCTTTGTTGCTGCACATGGACTTTCTCTGGTTGCAGTGAGCAGGGACTGCTCTTCTTTGTGGTGTGTGTGTGTTTATTTGAACTAGAGTTTTTTTCTGGACATACACCCAGGAGTGGAAACTCTAGATCATATGGCAACTCTATTTTTAGTTTTCTGAGTGACTTCCATACTGTTTTCCATAGTAGCTGTACCAATTCACATTCCCACCAGCAGTGCAGGAGAATTCCCTTTTCTCTATTTTTTATTTTAGAGTTTTCAATCATGGCCATTCTGACCAATGTGAGGTGGTTTGCTACTGTACTTTTGATTTGTAGTTCTCTGATAATTAGCAATGTTGGCCATTTTTTCACATGCCCGTTGACTATCTGTATATGTTCCTTGGAGAAGTGTGTATTTACATCTTCTGCCCATTTTTTGTTTGGGTTGATTTTTTTTTTTTTTTTGGTTGTTGAGTTATATGAGCTGTTTCTACAAAATAATCTTAAAGTGATAAGATTTATCATTTATTAAGCAATATCTCTGAGTTGGGTGGTTGATAAGTGCTCAGTATAAAAAGAGCTTATTTAATAATCACAACTCAAAGAACCATCCTTTGAAAAACTTATTCAGCCTCTGTACAGATAAAAATGATTAGGTTTATGGAAATTGAGCTAAAGTATGCCGATAACAAAACAGAGAATCAGAATTAAGTCTCAGATAATTTCACCTTCAAGATTCTGCTCTTCTATTCTCCTACACTGCTGTCTTTGAAATAAAGCAAAAGAACAAACAAAAACAAAATCTCACGTGTTAGTCTGCTTAAAGTAAACAAAGGAGGAACACATGACTAAACATGCACTTGTTTTTATCTACTCAAATGAAGAATACAGATGTTGCACACTAGACAGTGTCTTCAACTGAAATGATCTGTTGGCCATGGAAAGAAAAGGATGATTTGGAAGAGGACGTTGAGGAAAGAACTGACAATAGAACATCAATAAGTGTGGCAAAGGGGAGGGAGGACTGACAGATGATTAAGGTCGAGAGTCCTGATGCTTCAAAGAGCATTGCTGCCACCGAGAGTGTTCAGGAGAAATGCAATGAGAGGTGGCGAGAGCAACAGAACCCACCGCACCTCACACCCCCCAAACCCCACTAAAAGGCAGGTTCATGTGCGCTCGGTCGTGCCCAACTCTTTGCCACCCCTCGGACTCCAGCCCTCCAGGCTCCCCTGTGCATGGAGTTTTTCAGGCAATGCTGAGCAGGCTAGCATTTCCTACTTCAGGGGATCTTCCCGACCGAGGGACTGAACCTGAGTCTCTTGCATCTCCTGCATTGGCAGATGGATTTATTACCACTGTGCCACCTGGGGAAGCCCAAAATGCAAGTTAGAGATGTTAGAAAGAAATAGCATAGAATCTAGCCTTTGTCCATACTGATGTAAACATGCTTTAGGTGCCATTTCAATAGAATTTTTTTTAATTTAATTTTTTAAAATTTGAAGTCTTCATTTAATTTGCTATAATATTTGTTCTGTGTTTTAACCCTTTATTTATATTGGAATGTTGTATTGCTGATTAACAATGTTGCAATAGCTTCAGGGGTAGAACAGAGCAACCCAGCCATACTTACACATGTATCCATATATCCATCCTCCCCCAAACTCCCCTCCCACCCAGGCTGCCACATAACATTGAGCAGAGTTCCCTGTGGTCTAGAGGAGGGACCTGCTGTAAAGAACAGCTTTAGGGAAACAATCAAAGCACTAAATGTTTTTGATAGTAAATGCAAGGGTGCTAAATTTCAATGCAGTTGTATTGTGTGCACAGATTTCTCACATATAATACATTTTGGATTAATCAAAGGGTGTGAGAAAGGAACCCGACAGTTTTATGAACAGGGGGGATAAGAATGCTTTGAAAGGGCCGATGTGAGTGGACCAGACCCCAGAGGCCATGCCCACCCACGCCCACCACCACGGCCTGAGAAGCCGGCCTGCACTCAGCGCATAAGAACAATGGGACCTCGCGGTGGCCGCTAGATAGGAAATGTCAGAGGCAAACCAGGGTAACACCAGGCCACACGTGAAGCCTTTGGGTGTGCACTCTGAAGATGAGACGATGAGAATTCTTCCATGGCCATATTTATACACTCTGCGTATGTGCAGTGTTTCTGAAGAATAACGCTGTTTCTCAATGCGTGGTCTTGATGTAAAAGAAAAACAACCTGAACCATACCAGGCACCCACGTAGTGCTACTCCTTTCTTCAAATCAGTGCAATAAAATAAATAAGTAGAGCAGGATTAAGGAACTATAAGCAGACAATGATTTATACACCTTGAAAGTCTTTTCATTGTAAATCAGCTGTGATATAATGTTTTTTAATTTAACCACAATGTGACATATGCAGCATTCAGCAGGTACTGAAAATAAAACATTGCCCAAAGAACTCTTTTTAAAAGCATTGAATTTAGACTTGGTCTGAAAACACTTTAGTATTTCCTTTCGATTTGACATTCACTGCCTCTGTGAAGCCCATCGGAACTCTACGTTTAAAAAAAATTCTTTTATCTTCAACTTAAATGAGAAATATTAGGAATCATAGATTCTGGGGTCAATGATGGTTTCATTGCCTAATTAAGGACAGTTCTTTGAATTTCCCCTACCAGTTTCTTCTTGATGGAATCCCAACTTGGGAAGCCTTGTTTAGTTTGTTGTTTCTTTCAAGACACGTGATGGCAACAAAACCACTGACTAGAGAAAGGGTTTCAAATGGGAGACCTTGTATGGGGGATGATGCATTGTTATAAAGGGGCTCCGGCAGCATTAAAGTTTTACGTATTTGTTTACTAGCAGAATAAGATGAGATAAACAGAACACACAACAAGGAATCTAGGATTAAACGAAATAAATCTCTCCTGACTCGAACCTAATAACGTGCTCCAAAAGCTCTCATAAATTATTAGCTTCAAAATCATTCAACGTGTCTGCAACCCAGAGTGTGTCACTGATGTGCTTGAAGTTCACCTAAGAAACTGTATCATCAAAATGTGCCAACAGAAATTGCCAGCAGCAATGCCACCTTGCAATCAATCACATCTCTGTTTCAGAATTATAAAGTGTCTGAGAGCTATAATTTCATCTGCTTCTAGCTGCATATCATTTAAAACTTCATATTCTCAGGGAGAAAGAAAAAGTAAAAACATTTGTCAGCTCTGGCTTCCTCTTTATGAAGACCCACTGTTTCCACAGCACCGTCTGGCTTCCTTATTTTAATTTGTGTTTCAGAGACCTTCCCCCCTACCATGGACTACGTGTGATGCATAGCTTGTGAACACAGTAGTACAGTCGATTCTCAATTATCTGTCCGAATGGAAACCTATGGTGGTCCCGATTATCCAAAATCATTTTATATTTGATTTTCAAATACATTATGTGCATTTTCCCTGGGAGGTTTACATTCCTGCTAATGCTTTGCTAGAACTAATATTGAAAGATGTTTGCATTCCTTGAGCTCATACCAATCAGGAGCAGTAGGGAGCTACCCAGTCGTGGGTGGCAGGGTGAGTTAGCCTGGGATTAAATGTTTCTATGAAGGACTGTCAACATGGGCTTTCAAATGTGGGTAATTGTGAGGTGGTTACATAAGATATTAGTTATTATTATTATTTTTTAATCCTGGAGGAAAAAAATCTCTTTGAAGTATTTTAATGGAAAGACCATATTTTAAAATACTAAGTAAAGTTAGGTTTTCGTTTTAGCTTAACTATTTAGCTATGAATTACAAATTCATTAAGAAAAAAAAAACAGGAAACATTCTTGAAAGTGGCTATTGATAGTTACAAATTTATTATTATAGAATAGATAGCTATATATCATTTTTATTTTGATAGTAAGGAATGACTCTGTGCAATTGGTTATTAACAGCTAATTTCTTAAGGGTTATTTTGTGTCCTGGTATATCAGAATTAGAACAAAAGGCAGTAATGAAATAATTATCTCTATTTTGAAAAATTAAATCACCTCATTGACTATTCTCTTTTCTCATTTCTGTTCTTACCACACTCACAAACTGTGTAAATATTCAGTTTAATGACTGGACTTACATTCTTTCCTGCCATCCTAAAACTTGAATTTCAGGAAGATAAGATCATATATATATATTTTTTATTATTGGGGAAGAATATATAATTATAGTAAGTACTTAAATATTATGCTATTCATTCATTGCTGATTTGCCTTTAGTTAAGAAAGAACATCTACTGTTAAAGTAATAACCTATGGCTAAAACTGGCACTTGTGCTTAATCAGCAAAAGATTAAAATTAGCTCAAGAAATCATTTTTCTCATTCTCCTGGGAACCATGGGATTCTCAGGCAAGGAAACTGGAGTGGAGAGCCATTCCCTTCTCCAGGGGATCTTCCTGACCCAGGGACTGAACCCAGGCCTCCCACATTGCAGGCAGATTGCTGACTGCCTGAGCCACTGGGGAAGCCCTGGGAACCAGGTCGAAAATTTGGGATGCTAATACCTGATTTGTAATCACTGCTCACCTATGAGTTGGATCTGTGAGACCTGGCAGTAGCTGAGGCCTGACAGACAGCAGGTGGCTGGCACCTGAGTTGAGCAGGAAAAGGCAAACTGTGGATTAGCCTCATGGATATCGGAAAAGCACAGAACAAGGCAAATGGAGTGAGGTGGTCATCACACAGGAAGAACGCTTTCAGAAATTCAGCCAGAAAGAGCTCTGAGCTGAGAGATCCACACCTCTGAGAGTTCCCTGAACAAAAAGCTGCTCAGACAATTCCTAAATCCCCATCATTTTTTAAAATATAATTGCTTTATAATGTTGTGTTAGTTTCTGCTGTAGAATGCAGTGAATCAGCTATATGCTTACATATGTCCCTCCCCCTGGAACCCTCCCACCTGCACCATCCCACCCTTTTAGGTCATCTCAGAACACTGAACTGAGCTCCCTGTGTTATAAAGCGGCTTCCCACTAGCCATCTATTTCACACACAGAAGTGTGTATATGTCAATACTACTCCACCTATTTGTCCCACTTTCCCCTTCCACCCATGTGTCCCCCACATCCGTGTTCTGTGTCTCCACCTCTATCCCTGCCTTGGAAATAGATTTGACTGTACCACTTTTCTAGATTATGCATATGTGCATTAATATGCAATATCTTTCTCTTTCTGATTTGCTTCACTCTGTATAACAGACTCTAGGTCCATCTCTATGAATGGCAGATGAATGATAAATGACATGGATGGATAAAGAAGATATGGTATACATATGCAATGGAATATTACTTGGCCGCAAAAGCAATGAAGTAAGGTCATTTGTAGAGACATGCGTGAACCTAAATCCCTGTCTTAAGTCATTTTCGCTTTTCTGTCTCCCACTTCTGTATCTTCTGGTTCTTCTCCTCCTCTCTCAGTTCCTTCCCACCTCACTTCTTTGTTGTTTTCTGAGAGCCCCAGTCATATCCAGAAAGCTCTGTGCTCCTGGTAATCCAATATATCTGATCTCAAGTAGAAGAGAACTAGACTTTGAGTGGATACTCCTGAAGAAATTTCTGGACCAAATGTGAAGAGACAGGAAGAAAAGAGATGACAGGCATATATTTTACAAGACAGAATCTAGGAAAAAATAGTGGAGGTTCTAGCTCTTTAGGTATAACAAATTTTGCAGTTGCTGTGTTCAAATTTGATTGTAAATAATCTTCTGGAGTTTGTACTCACAATTACTCAAATGGATTTGAGTGTAGTTGAGTGTTGGCTGGGATGGGGAGAGAGGGAGACGAGGAGGTATTTATATATAGTCTGTGGATGGTCCAGCTGGACAGGTAGGCGGATGTTGGGGATAGTGGCACCCTTGATGCCCTTCATGATGAAAGGCTTTGGGTAGTTTTGAATCATGGATTATACAAAATAACACACAGATCATTTCATTTCACCCCAACTCTCCCATGCAGAGACATTTGAAATATGCTCTGAAAGGAGAATATACTTTTGGTAGGAGATCAAAAGCTGAGGACCTTAGATGTGTTCTTCAATGAATCAATTCTTCTGCTCTTATTGGATTCAGTTCCTCTAAATCTAGGCCAGGTCAGGTAATCTAGATTTTTCCAGGTGAACTTAACAACATGGGAGTTCTTTATGCCATCACTCAGCACATCTAATCCATCTGCAGTCCTGTTAGCCTTAAACACACACACTTCTCTCCAGCAATACTTCTTTCCTATTGTGTATCTGCTAGGTTGCTTTAGCCATGTCTGACTCTATGGACTGTAGCCCGCCAGGCTCCTCTGTCCATGGGTCTACATTATACCACTCACTCTTTTCGGAGCTACTGCAGTAGCTTCACTGCCTGCCTTGCTTCCTTAGACCCACTTCTCATAGAGCCGCCAGGGTTCCTTCACCAGTAGAAATCAGATCTTGTACTCAAAACCTTCTCTAACCTACTAGATGCTCCCCTTTGGAATTTAGAGCTGCTTCTACAAGCTCACATGAGACAATTATCCCTCTACTCTCCAGGTCAAGGGAGGCCCTATCTCAGAGGGGTTTGCATTTGTTTTTCCTCTGTCTTGAAAGCTCTTCACTCAGATCTTTATTTGGATGTCTTCATTCTCATTCTCTAAATCGGGGCTCCACAACCTCTGGGATATAATGTCTAATGATCTGAGGTGGAGCTGATATGGTGATAATAGAAATAAAGTTCACAATAGATGTAATGCTCTTGATTCATACCCAAATAGTCCCCCACACCCTGGTCTTCCACAAAACCGGTCTCTGGTGCCAAAAAGGTGGGAGCCACTTCTCTAGGGCCCCAGAGTAACTGCTCTGAGTTCCTTTGCATTTTACTGGGTTGGCCATCAGGTTTTTCTGTAAGATGTTTTGGAAAAACCCAATATTCCCTTTGTTATATTTGGAAAAACCCAATATTCCCTTTGTTATATTTGGGGAACCCAATATTCCCTTTATCGTGTCTGTCATGGTGCAAGATAACTTTTTGCTTTACATTATTATTATTTGTATAACAGAGCTTATCACACTAAAATTTAAGAGAGGGAATAACAAGTCTTTTTCACTCAGCTCCTACTAAAATGGCCACTGTGGGAATTCCTTGAAATCCAGTGGTTAGACTGAGCTTTCACTGCAGAGGGCATGGGTTCAGTTCCTGATCAGGAAACTAATATCCCATGAGCTGCATGGTATGCCAAAAACAAAAAGCATACCATGAAGTTCATACCCAACAAATGATTGTTCAATAAATGCAGGGGAAGTGGCATCTTTCCACAAGGACCCACCTTTTACACTGAATTTCAGAGTTCTAATTTATGAATTCAAGCAGTCAGTCTGAGGCAATTAGGGAGCAGTTAGGAGGTCTAGATTTTGTCCTAGAACTAAAGGTTTAAAATTCTTTCTATTGGTAAAAGTATCATCAGCCAAAGTAATCCTTAAAGCAAGTACGTTGCATGGTGTAAGATGCCATGGACTCAGTCATGTCTGACTCTGTGCAACCCCATGAACTGTTGTAGCCCACCAGGCTCATCTGTCCACGGGATTTTCCAGGCAAGAATACTGGAGTGGGTTGCTGTTTCTTCCTCCAGGGAATCTTCCCTACCCAGGGATCGAACCCATGTCTCCTGTGTCTCTTGCATTGCAGATGGATTCTTTACCCACTGAGTCATTGGAGAAGCCCCTCTGACTGTTTGGAGTAAATTTTTCTCAATGATTTATCCCAGTAGTTACCAACTCAGGCACTTGGGTTCATGGAAAGAGAGTAGCCAAGAATAAGGGGAACAGGCCAGTTGCGGGAGGGTCAGCATCATTACCTGATGTTTTGCTCTTTGTCTCATGAGTTGCAGCAAGTTCTTTGTTGAAGAGTGCATTGGGGTTGATGATTACTATTCAACTCGCTTAACAGAGGGCTTGAAATTGCCAAATCATTCAGCAAAGCAGAGTTGACTGAGTCTTATGGACTAAATCAATGCACAATAAACAACCTAAGAACAATTTAGTTATTCTATTTGTATTTAAATAGTAAATTTGGAGTAGCTGCTCAGTTCTAGATTTTGAACTTTAAGGTTATATATTTTAAAATAGATCTCTCTTTTATAAGCATTATCAAAAAGTAATGTTAAAATAAACATATTAGAAAAATAAATAAAATAATGTTTTTATTTTAAATTAAAATAGTTATTTTATTTTAATAAAGAATTAAATAATTTAATAAAGAATTAATGAGTTATTGTAAAGACAGTAGAGCGATTTCTCATAAAGCCCATATCTACTTTCTTAGAGTTCCTATAAAGCCTGTATAGAGTTTCTTAAATTATATAGTTTTTCTGTCATGATTGATGAAAAAATATTGATACATCCCTACTAACTTGTTTATTTTATTTAGATTTTCCCAGTTTTCTTTCATATCCTTTTACTTTTCCAAGAGCCCATCCAGAACACCACATTACATTTAGTCATCATATCTCCTTAGACTTCTCTTGGTTATAACCATTTCTCAGACTTTCTTTATTTTGATAATTTTGACAATTTGAGGAATACCAATCTGAGGAATACTAGGTGTTTGGGGAATATCCTTCCATTGGGATTTGTCTGTTGTTTTTCTTGGCCGGGTCAGGAAGGTCCCCTGGAGAAGGAAATGGAAACCCACTCCAATATTCATTTCCAGGAAACCCATGGACAGAGGAGTCTGGTGGGTTACAGTCCGTGGGGTTGCAAAGAGTCGGACATGACTTCGTGACCAAACCACCACCACCTTTCTCATTACTAGACTGGGATGGTGGATTTTGGAGAGGGAGGCCACAGGGGCGAAGTGTCATTCTCATCCCATCATTTCAAGGGTGCCTACTATCAACATAACTTAACACCAATGATGTTGACCTTGATTTCCTGGCTTGAGTTAGGTTTGCTAGGCTTCTCCCCTGGTACGTCATTCTTCTTCTTCTGAAGCATGTCTCTATGAACAACTCCACTTAAGGAGTGGAGCACTATATTCCATCTCCTTAAAGGCAGTAACGGCATAAATTATATAGAATTTTTGTCTCTGTTCTTCATTTACTTATATAAGTATGACTCATGGATATTTATTTTATACTTAGGGTTATATAAGCCAATACTACTTTATTCTACTATTTTGTCACTCAAATTGTTTCAGCTTTGGCTACAGGGACTCTCTCAATTGGCTCCAATGGGTCTTTGACATCTGCTGATCATAGTGTTTTGTTTTTAACATCTCTTTACTTTCTGGAACAATAAGATGTTCCAGGCTTATCTTATATATATCTTGTCTTAGCCCCAGAAGTAGCCATTTAACCAAGGAGCCCTGGGCCCTTTTGTTGTAAAGTGGTATTAGAAACTAAGACCTGGGTCTTTGCATTTCAAACAGAAATCCTGATAATTTATAATATGTTGTACATATTATTTTGTACAAACAGCTGTATTTGTAAAATTTTTAAAAAAGATAAATAGATCCATATATATGTGTTAGTATACTGTAATGTTCTTTATCTTTCTGGCTTACTTCACTCTGTATAATGGGCTCCAGTTTCATCCATCTCATTAGAACTGATTCAAATGAATTCTTTTTAACGGCTGAGTAATATTCCATGGTGTATATGTACCACAGCTTCCTTATCCATTCATCTGCTGATGGGCATCTGGGTTGCTTCCATGTCCTGGCTATTATAAACAGTGCTGCAATGAACATTGGGGTGCACGTGTCTCTTTCAGATCTGGATTCCTCAGTGTGTATGCCCAGAAGTGGGATTGCTAGGTCATATGGCAGTTCTATTTCCAGTTTTTTAAGAAATCTCCACACTGTTTTCCATAGTGGCTGTACTAGTTTGCATTCCCACCAACAGTGTAAGAGGGTTCCCTTTTCTCCACACCCTCTCCAGCATTTATTGCTTGTAGACTTTTGGATAGCCGCCATCCTGACTGGCGTGTAATGGTACCTCATTGTGGTTTTGATTTGCATTTCTCTGATGATGAGTGATGTTGAGCATCTTTTCATGTGTTTGTTAGCCATCTGTATGTCTTCTTTGGAGAAATGTCTGTTTAGTTCTTTGGCCCATTTTTTGATTGGGTCGTTTATTTTTCTGGAATTGAGCTTCAGGAGTTGCTTGTATATTTTTGAGATTAATCCTTTGTCTGTTTCCTCATTTGTTATTATTTTCTCCCAATCTGAGGGCTGTCTTTTCACCTTACTTACAGTTTCCTTTGTTGTGCAAAAGCTTTTAATTTTCATTAGGTCCCATTTGTTTATTTTTGCTTTTATTTCCAATATTCTGGGAGGTGGGTCATAGAAGATCTTGCTGTGATTTATGTCGGAGAGTGTTTTGCCTATGTTCTCCTCTAGGAGTTTTATAGTTTCTGGTCTTACATTTAGATCTTTAATCCATTTAACATTACAGTATACTAACACATATATACGGAATTTAGATAGATGGTGGCGATAACCCTATACGCAAAACAGAAAAAGAGACACAGAAGTACAGAACAGACTTTTGAACTCTGGGGGAGAACGTGAGGGTGGGATGTTTTGAAAGAACAGCATGTATATTATCTATGGTGAAACGGACCACCAGCCCAGGTGGGATACATGAGTCAGGTGCTCGGGCCTGGTGCACTGGGAGGACCCTGAGGAGTCGGGTGGGGAGGGAGGTGGGAGGGGGGATCGGGATGGGGAATACGTGTAACTATATGGCTGATTCATGTCAATGTATGACAAAACCCACTGAAATGTTGTAAAGTGATTGGCCTCCAACTAATAAAATAATATTTAAAAAAAAAAAAAAAAAGATAAATAGATCCACTGTGAACTATCAAATAAATGTTACTAACTTATTTTTAGGTCAGCTATGTAAACAAGGATAATTTCATCACATATTATATAGCAACTGACCTATATCCATGTTTGAGATAGAAATTTAGGCTTGTGGAAAAAAATAGTGACATAAAAAAAGGGGTAAATTTATTTTTCTTGTCTATCTGTATTAACCAAACATAGCCATTATTTTTCTACTTCTGAGATCTGGAGATCTGGGATATGTCCTTTTTTATTCCTTATGTCAAATGAATGAGAAAAACAAAGAAAAAATGTTCAGTATCACTAACATGGATTTTTAATGATATAAACATTGCTTTACTGAATGGAGGTGCCCATATCAACAAGAAGAGACTATCTTATTTTCTTGCTTTGGTCCCTTCTTATTTACAAAATAAGATCTTCCTTTCCAAAATTAATTTTAAGAATGATAACTTATCTCCTACCATCAATCTTCCTTTAATTGATGCTAATTTAACAAATTTTAACCACATCAAAGAAATGTAATTTTACATTTTATATAAAATAATTTAAACCATTTAAATAGAGCTGAAGAACTTTGGGTAATTTAAACTTTATTTTATAGGAAACATCAGTTCCCTTCTATCTCATTTTCCCCAGTTGGTTGGTTCTTCCAGTTATGAAGAAGGCAGTTGACAACATGCTGCTGGGGATTTGGTGGTGAGCAAGTCACCTACCTAGGACATAGCCTGCCAGGATTATTTGCTGGGTATAAAAAGTGTGAAGGAGAGGATAGGTGTTTGATTTTAGCCTACTCATGGGACATTATAAAAGATTTAATATGCCCTAAATATGGTCATACATAAAACATTTTCGTTACTAATCACTTTCCCCCCCAATAGTCAAATAAAGAAGGCAGTTGGCTTTACATAATCTTAATAATTAAACAGCTGAGCCAAATAGATTACACCTGCTATTGTGTTCATTCAGGATTTATTTAGAACAAGGACAATTATTTGGGGTCAAGATTCAAAATGATGCTAATGGTAAGAAAAACTCCTTCAAATTCTCCTGTGAAAGGGAGAAAACAGTATGAATATCTGAATCAAGGAAGACAAATGGGAAATACAGGCTTCTGCCTTGGTGAGCACTGGGTACTAAACTAGCTGTAGTTCTTGGATACTGTGGTTTCTATACACATTGTACATGCATATTCAGTTTGCTAACTCAGTGTAGATGCCACTGCTTCCGGGAGGCCTTTAAGAAACCCAGTGTGATAGGTGTTTTGGACAAATGCTGCTTCGTCCTTGCTGTTCCCCCCAATGTCACCTGCTTACTCTACTTTTCTACTACACGTGGATTCCTTTCACTCTATTTACCACTGTGTCCTCCACCACCACTCCAAACCCTTGTACTCAACCCAAATACTTAACTCATGTGTCTTTGCACTCAAGTTTCTACCAGAGCTTTGATGAAATGGGTGTTTGCTTAAACATATGAATGACTGAAGGAAAGAATGAAGGACTAAAGCTTATTCCTATCAAGCTTGCTGTAAGCCAGGCAGCAGGGGTGTTGTGAGAGTAGGTCAATTTAACCCAGTAATGAAGAACAATTGGATGGACAACAGATTTAAAACACATCTTTAACATTTCACATATAATCTTGAATATTATTAGTATTTTCTCTTTTGTATTCTTGTCCATTTCTTAGAAGATCTAACAGTTATAAAATTGAGAATGATGCTCCATCATTTTTGACTCTTCTGATTATACCACAGCCTGGGCTAAAACAAACAAAGAAAAAGTCAACAGGTATATCAATGCCAAAGACTCCCCTGCAACACCTTACATATACAAAGAGTATATTTCACGTTCCTAAAGTAAGGCATATTTCAAGTAGAGCTCTTCCTTGAAATACAATGAGGTTTTGTCCCAATAAATGCACTGTGAAAAATCGCTAAAGTGAAAAATGCATTTAATACACCTAATCTACTGAATATCATCAGAGATCAAATTGCCAACATCCGCTGGATATCGAAAAAGCAAGAGAATTCCAGAAAAACATCTATTTCTGCCTTATTGGCTACGCCAAAGCCTTTGACTGTGTGGATCACAATAAACTGTGGAAAATTCTGAAAGACATGGGAATATCAGACCACCTGACCTGCCTCTTGAGAAACCTGTGTGCAGGTCAGGAAGCAACAGTTAGAACTGGACATGGACCAACAGACTGGTTCCAAATAGAAAAAGGAGTACATCAAGGCTGTATATTGTCACCATGCTTATTTAAATTATATGCAGAATACATCATGAGAAGTGCTGGGCTAGAGGAAGCACAAGCTGGAATCAAGATTGCCGGGAGAAATATCAATAACCTCAGATATGCAGATGACACCATCTTTTGGCAAAAAGTGAAGAGGAACTAAAGAGCCTCTTGATGAAAGTGAAAGAAGAAAGTGAAAAAGTTGGCTTAAAGCTCAACATTCAGAAAACTAAGATCATGGCATCTGGTCCTATCACTTCATGGCAAATAGATGGGGAAACAGTGGTTGACTATTTTTATGGGCTCCAAAATCACTGCAGATGGTGACTTAAGCCATGAAATTAAAAGACACTTGCTTCTTGGAAGGAAAGTTATGACCAACCTAGACAGCATATTAAAAAGCAGAGACATTACTTTGCCAACCAAGGTCCATCTACTGAAGGCTGCGGTTTTTCCAGTGGTCATGTTTGGATGTGAGAGTTGGACTGTGAAGAAAGCTGAGCACCGAAGAATTGATGCTTTTGAACTGTGGTGTTGGAGGAGACTCTTGAGAGTCCCTTGGACTGTAAGGAGATCCAACCAGTCCATCCTAAAGGAGATCAGTCCTGAGTGTTCATTGGAAGGACTGATGCTGAAGCTGAAACTCCAATACTGTGTCCACCTGATGCGAAGAGATGACTCATTAGAAAAGACCCTGATGCTGGGAGGGATTGAGGGCAGGAGGAGAAGGGGGCAACAGAGGATGAGATGGCTGAATGGCATCACCGACACAGTGGGCATGGGTTTGGGTAAACTCCATGAGTTTGTGATGGACAGGGAGGCCTGGCATGCTGCAGTTCATGCGGTCGCAAATAGTTGGACATGACTGAGTGACTGAACTGAACTGAATATCATCGACTTCCCTGGTGGTTCAGTGGTAAAGAATCCGCCTGCAATGCAGATACTGGTTCAATCCCTGGGTCAGGAAGGTCCCCTGGAGAAGGAAATGGCAACCCACTCCCATATTCTTGCCAACATCCTTATTCCTTAGGATGGAGGAGCCTGGCAGGCAACAGTCCATGGGGCCGCAAAAGAGCTGGACCTGACTTAGCAATGAAACGACAACTACAACTGAACATCAGAGTTTAGCATCACCTGCTCTAAATGTACTCAGAAGACTTCAGTGGTGGACACTAAAGTGTTAGTCTGAAGTTGGGCAAAATTTTCTAAACAAAGCCTACTTTATAGTAAAGCTGAATAGCTCATGTAATTTACTGAATATTGAATGGCTGTCTGGACACAGAATTCTTATAAGTGTATCTATCATTTATATTTGTGATCATGTAGCTGCTGCTCAGCAGCATCATTAGAGAAGATCCTCCCATGTATTTCTAGCTCAGGAAACAATCAAAATTCTAAGTGTAGTTTCTATTGAATATGTCTCACTTTCACACTATTATCAAGTCAAAAAATTATAAGTCAAATCATAAGTTGGTTGTATACTGTGCAGTGTGTATAAACATCTAATTATAATTGTGTTACTGCTGGTGAATTAATGTGTACAAAGATAGGGTTTTGTGTTGGCTGCATTAATTAACTTTAGTTTTTGTGTTACCATAAGTAGGAGAGCTACAGGATTGGGTGGTAGATGATAAGATTTTCCCAGTCACCATCTCTTTTAAGCTGTGTGACCTTGGGGGAATCTCTTAGCTTCTCTGAACTTTTGTTTCCTTAATTTTAAAATGAAGATGATGATGTCTATAACACATGGAGGTTGCAGATGACTAAATATTGAAGGCAAAGATGCTAACCTAGTGCTTGGAATATAAAATACACTTAGTGACTCTTAACCCTGTTTTACCTCCTATTCTCTTGGTGTATTTGGAAGCAATTACACAATTTCCTTCCTATTCCTTTTTATAATTCAGTCTTTTTTTTATTAATTCGGACAAGCCCTTTTTTTTCAGTGGGCTTGAACTGGGGAGATTTACTGACTTGTTCAAGTTTTTACAAGAACCCAGATGCTCAGCAATTTCTTCACCTTTAGCTTATTTGACATTTTAAAATTACAACACATGTGTAGTGGCAGAAGGTCTCAACATAGATGCTCTTCTCAGAAAATACTTGGCCATGTTCCTTGGGTAAACTGTAGTCATGAAGGCAATATAGAACTCTGACTTGACTTCTGAACTAGGAGTCAGGAAACCTGAAGGTGATTTCTGACTTTGCTGATGACTCCCTTTCTAATCAAAGCTCACCCTTGCTGTGCCTTTATATTTTTGGAAAAGGTCATCTTTCTCTGTACCTTTTGGAGTAGATTGAGGTTTATAAAGGGCTTTGAACTCACTTAAGAAAGACAAACATAAACATATAAAATTTTATTACCCTTAAAAACAATTCTCTGTACTTGTTAAAGGGAGGTCTTGCTTTATCAGTACCAGTTGACCTGTCTGGAGTTAGGAAGTTGATGAAGCTCTGATTAAGGTTTTATGAGGCAATCTGTAACCTCGAGCAGAGTTCACTAGGGTCCCTTCCTATTTCCTCATTCCATATTTCTTATTGCAAATTAATTCAGTACTCTCAGGAAACACTGCCCTTTTTAATCCAATGGAAAAAAATCCATGTGCCTACTCTGTGAAGACATCCATTTTTGAATAATTCTGCACACCAGAACTTACCAGTAGGACAGAATAATGAAAGCTATTTCAAAGATGTATTAACTACTAATGCTGTGGAATGTCCTAGAAGAATCAAATAATTCAGTGGCCCAATTGTCTAAAGAACTAATGACATGGCAGAAATAAAGAAATTGACCACTTCCTCATTGGAAAGATGAAGATTTATTTCTCATTTGCCAGTATTCTCATCTAACCTATCACCCAACGGGCAGTCAGTGGTGCCATAGGCTGGAATACCTTTGATATTTGATGTGATGATAATCTCTGACTCACATGTATATATTTTTGAAAAGGTAAATCTTTAGTGATGAAATTCTAGAATGCTCTTCCTTTGGAGGCACTGCAGAAATGTCATCTCTGAGAGCTTGGGCAAAATTTTCCACTTAAGATGAGGAGGGAGAAGCTTGTTCAGGATATGTAAATTATTTCTGACCTTCATAATGCTGAACATTGCAATTAACCCTAATGCTGGAATGAGAAAGGGAGAGGCCTTCCAAAAGGGAGCAGTGATTTTAAAAGGGGGAAAAGAGGACATCTAATTGAAGGATGCTGAAAGATATGGGTGTTTAGGAGGAAAGTTGAGAAGATTATATTTATAAAGCACTTATTTTATATCAGGACCTGTGCTAGGCACATGGGATTCAGTAGAAAACAAGTCTGGATATTATTTTTTTCACTCATATTTCATACATTCTAGCTAAGGGTGACAGACTGCCAGGAGTTACAAGTCTGTGATGAGATGCTGAATGGAAGAGTTTTTTCTTATTCGAGAAACCTGGCTAGTATCCAAGTTTGAGAACTGGAGGGGCAAATACCCCTCATTTTAACAATAGCTCCAGCAGGGATCAAGAGTTAGCATCAGACTTCTTTGTCTCCTAGGACGGCTGCAAAACCTGCCCCACCAACTCATCCCACTATATATAAGATGGCATCACCGACTCAACAGACAGGAGTTTGAGCAAACTCCGGGAGATAGTGAAAGGCAGGAAGCCTGGTGTGCTGCAACCCATGCGACTGCTAAGAGAGGGACATGACTTAACAACTGAACAGCAAATCAATAAGGACAGAACTGGGGAGGGAAGGAGAGGTGGGGATCCTTGGCCTGTGGTGAGTGTACTGCCCAGGTAAGAGGCTTTTCCTTCCCTCCCAGTGGAGGACGGTGAGGAATAAATCTTGTCTACAAAGCAGGTGGACACTAGTGTGACTTATGCATGAAGGCGTGGGAGGCATCCCACTTTCTGGCTCAGATATCTGTTTAGGTCATAGATTTGCTGATTCATTTTTATTAGTTGGCTTATTTATTCATTTATTCAAACTAAAAATGTATTTAAGACCTAATATGTACCTGCTAGGTATTGTTTTCAAGCCCTGAAAATACTGAGGTGAGCAAAGCAAAATCTCTAACCTCATGCATGAAGATTACTTTTTGTCTGTTTGTTTACTGGTTGGGTGTGTATATTTTCTGGAGATGGAAACGAAACACTTAGATACTATCTGAGACAGTGACCACTGCTGTAAAGAAAACCAGAGCAGAGTGAGAGAAGGGGATGATTGGCATCTAATGGGCATGGCTGGGGAAGACATCCTGATGAGGTGAGGTTGGCACAGAGTCTAAGGAAGTACGCCTAAGAGCTCTGCAGGTGCTGGAAGAGCATGGGGCAGATGCAGGAAGGGCCTGAGCTAAGCCCAGGCTGGGTGTGTTGAGGAGCTGACAGGACAATGAAAAGGCCAGTGTTGCTGGAGCAAAGTTGGGGTGGGGTGGGGTGGGGTATGGTGAGCTGGTTGTAGAACTGATGAAGCTGAATCACTTCATCCTGTAAGCCTCTGCAAAGAATCTGCCTTCTACTTGGAAGGAGAAGGGAAGCAGCCTCGTGAGGCTTTTGAGCACAGGGGTGATATATGTGATCGAACTCCCATTATCACAGGATTATCCCGCTTATTTTGAGAAGATGGTCTATAGTGGCCAATGGCTGCAGTTGGAAGCCTGTTAGAAGGAAAAGAGTCTAGGAGAGAGGGAACAGCTTGGCCATGATGTTGACCAGCTTCGGTGCCTATTTCTAGGTAGCTTTTTCTGGTTTTCGTACAGGGTGATGGTGGCTGCATAGAATGAGCTCAGGAGGGCTTGGTGGTTGTTTAAGTCCTCTCTTTCTCTCTCCACTCTCTGTCTTTTTTTTTATTGGTCAGTCTAGCTACATATCTGTCATTTTTGTTGGCAGTTGTTAACTTTGCAATTTAACCTTTAGATTACAAAATTCCAGACTGTGCCTGAACTAGAAGCTGAATTAATATCTGTTAGATGCAGATGTGGGAATGTATAGGATTTGCACCTTCTCTTTTGGGGAAGACAGAATATTTTCATGTTAACTGCAATAGTTACATGCTGACAGGGGGATGCATGATGTTGTGACTATTATTATTATATGGAAGTTTAATCATGATGAGAATGCTGCTAGCTAGACAAAGGAGTAGACTATCTGGTTATTTATGGGAAACTGATACTCTTCTCCTCCCTTTAGTCAATTTCTTTTCCTTTTTTTCTGCTTCTTTTGGAGCTTCTGAGGCAGGACAGGTCCAGCACACAGCGTGGCAGAGTGTGTCCTGACTCATGGCACTCTAAATGAAAGGTAACTTGGGGGTCAGAGGTCTCCTCCATCTTCTGGGTGAGTGTGGCTCCTGGCTTATTTCATTTAATCCTTCTCTAATGCTCTTCCTTTCTTTATAGAGACTTGAGTCTCTAACATATAATTTTCCAAGAATTGTGAGTTGAATTGTGTCCTCCCCAAAAATGTATTTAAGTCCTAATCTCCCAATACCTAACAGTGTGACCTTATTTGGAAATATGGTCTTTGCCATACAATTAAATGTAGATGAGGTCACACTGGATTCGGTGGGCATAACTCCAGTGGTGTCCTTATAAGGAGGAAGATTTAGAGACAAATACATACCAGAATGAAGGCGTACACGTGATGACAAAGTCAGAGACAGCAGTGATAGAGCTACAAGCCAAGTAAAGCTGAGGACTGCCAGTAGACAGCAGGAGCTGAACAAGATAAGAGCCTTCAAAGAGAGCATGATTCTGCCAACACCTTGATTTCACATTTCTAGCCTTTGAAAACTATGGAAAGATTACATTTCTGTCTGAAGAAAAAAAAATTGAATTTGCTTTATAATTTTTCTAAATCCTCTTCTTGTTTCCCAAGTGGTTTTGTGATAGAAGCAGGGTTGACTTGGATATTTAGGTCCCCTTACCTGGTTTAAGTTTGAGCCTGTTTTATAAGACCTGAATTATGCTTTTCAGCCTCTAACATGCTGTAACCTGGCTTGATATCAGTTCATTCTTCAAATATATGTTCAGTTTTCAAACTAATGCTTAGCCACTGTGATATATAGAAATTTAAATGAAAAGATTAAAATGGTTAAAAGTTTAAAAAAAAAGAGTCATCTACACCTTGTGAAAATGAAAGTGTTCATCATGCAGTCATGTCCAACTCTTTGCAACCCCATGGATTGTAACCCACCACACATTCTGTCCATGGAATTCTTCAGGCAAGAATACTGGAGTGGACAGACATCCCCTTCTTCAAGAGATCTTCCTGACTCTGGGATCAAACCCTTGTCTTTTGCATTGCAGGCAGATTCTTTACCATCTGAACAATCAGGGAAGCCCCATAGGGGCTTAACAAATGGCTGGTAAATATGTTTGACTTTAGACAAGAAGTTAAAATCTCCTTGTTTAAGATTTGCACCAGTTCAGAGAGTAGCTTCCTTATGACTCCAAATAGACTGAACACAACCCTTTAAAGGAATCTGTTGCATATATACAATATTATTTCTAAGTTAAAATTACCTATGCAGTTTTCTATATTTGCATGAATCTCTGAATGATCTGGCATATTCCCTAAATTCAATTTGATCCAGTTGGATTTTATATAGGTTAACACAGATTTTACTTCTTTCAACAGTAATGGTTAAAATTGTCCATTGTGATGGTGAATTTAAGATGGGAGTTTATACCAGTGTATCTACCATGATAGAGTGTGTACATGAAAAATGAGAAAGAATGGGTCTAAAAAAGTGTCTGCCTATCCTAGGGAAATTAAAGGAAGATTTTAAAGAGGATTAAATGCTGAAGGATTATTATTGATAGGTTTTGAAAATCTTTCAGAGATGACACTATGGATTTGCCAGTGGATTAAGATTCTCTTGTGCCTACTGTTGCGGAGCTACTTGGAGAAGAGAAAAAGGATATGGGGATGGAGGGGACCCCAAAGCAATTTGTACATCAGAGAATGAGTGTTGGGGGACCCTCCCTTTTTTCTGGGTGCCTATTGACTAGAATACCAGATAGTCTTTAGGGACCAAAAGAAGGTTGGAAACAAGTGTTGGTATTGAGAACATGTGGGAGAAGGTAAGTTTTCTGTACACCTGTCTTTCCCCAGGGGCTTCCCTGATGGAGAATGTAAGTTTTCTGTACACCTGTCTTTCCCCAGGGGCTTCCCTGATGGCTCAGATAGTAAAGAAGCTGCCTGCAACACAGGAGACCTGGGTTTGATCCCTGGGTTGGGAAGATCTCCTGGAGGAGGAAATAGCAACCCACTCCAGTATTCTTGCCTGGAGAATCGCCATGTACAGAGGAGCCTGGCAGGCTACAGTCCATGGGGTCACAAATAGTCAGACACCTGGGGGCTGATCACCCATTGTGCCCATGAGAAAGCATCTGTACATGAGTGAGTGAACTTTGTGTATTATAATTTGTGATTTGCATTTTTTCATAATCAGAGTCCTGTGTCCACAATATATTTGTGAGGTGGAGGGCTGTGGGGCACTGTTAAAAAATAAGCCAGAGGCATGAAAATTCTCCTGAGCAGGGTTCCTGGCCTTGAAATAATGGCATATGGACTATCTAAAAAGTTCATTTGCATTTTCTGTAACATCTTGCAGAATACCCCAAAACAACCTCTTTGGCCAACCCAATACTCTTTTCTGACCAAACCTCAAGGGACACATTTATTCTGTCCTTTTAGAGCCCAGAACAGGTTTTGAGTAGCCACATCTTAGCTTCTATTCCCTGGGGCCTACTCTGATCACTGTGAATTCTCAAGGAGCAAAGAAATTTACAAGCAGAGGGGACCTCTAGTCTAGAGACAGTAGTCACAGTTCCTCTCCTCTAAGATTCTGGGCTGTAAAGTCTTTGTGCATGTGTTTATAAAATGCTATTGGTACTTTCGGTTAGTAGTTACTGAGGGAACTTTAGAAATATATCCAAATTTAACAAGCACTTATAATATCTAAAAATAATTTAATGGAAACAGTCAAAGATGCAGAGATTTATATACATTGTTTTCAAAATGAAAACAAATTATATGCTATACATGAAATGATAGAATTTTAGATTTAAAAATTGTAGCACTCAAGAAACTATAAGATATTCATAGTTATTCTTTTGGAGTCAAAAAACAACTAAGATATACAACAAAAGTTTCCTCTTTAGGTAGCTTCACAAACACTGAATATTTTAATAGTATTATTGTCCAATCCCTTTACTTTTGCTAATGTGTAGATTTAAATACACTCAAATAGGGTATTTTATTCCAAAATTTATGTATCTGTCCAAAATCCTGTTTCTTCCTTCCAAAGCTGCATATCACATCTTATTTAATATTTCAATTTTTAATTTCCATCCACACCTAAAATCCTGGATAAGGAAATGGCAATTCATTCCAGGTTTCTTGCCTGGAGAATCCTATGGACAGAGGAGGCTGGAGAGCTATAGTCCATAGAGTTGCAAAGAGTCAGACATGACTGGAGCAACTTAGCATACATGCACACCTAAAATCAGTGTGTTAAAAATTTAGGACCATTATGCTTTATTTCAAGATATAGTACAATCATTCACTTTCAAGATAGGAATCTCAATATCTTTATTTATTTTCCCCTAATATGATTTATTACAGGATATCAAATATAGTTTCCTGTGCTATACTATAGGACCTTGTTTATCCATTCTATATATGATAGGTCACATGTACTAGTCCCAAATTCCCAATTCATCCTTCTCTGACCCTCTCTCAGCTTCAACAAGAAGGCTATTCTTTATGTAGGTGAGTTTGTTTCTGTGTTGTAGGTAAGTTCATTTGTGTCATATTTTAGATTCTACATATAAGTGATAGCATATGAAATTTGTCTATTTCTGACTTAATTCACTTAGTATGATAATCTCTAGGTCCATCCATATTGCTGCAAATGGCAGTATTTCATTCTTTTTTATGGCTGAGTAATATTCTACTGTCTGTGCATGTATACATCTTTATTCTTTAATTTGTTGATGGACACTTAGGTTCTTTCTAAGTCTTGGCTATTGTAAACTGTGCTGCTATGATCATAAGGGTGTAGAGGAGCATGTACCTTTTTGTTTTTGGTGGGGTTTTGTTTTGTTTTTTGCTTTTCTATATGCTAGATTACCAATTTATTATATATAAAGTGCTATTTAAGGATGAAAATAAATAATCAGATGAAGAGATACATAGGACAAAGTTTGAAATGATCAATCTGATGGCCTCATAGGTCTTTTCAAATTAGATTTTTCACCAGATATATGCCCACTGGTTGCTGTATCATATGGCAACTCTATTTTTAGCTTTTTGTGAAAACTCCATATTATTTTTCATGGTGGTGGCACCAATTTACATTCCCATCAAGGGTAGGAGGGTTTTCTTTTCTGCAGACCCTCTACAGCATTTGCTGTTTGTAGACTATTTAATGATGGCCATTCTGACCTGGGTGAGGTGGTACCTCATTTAGTTTTGACTTGCATTTCTCTAATAATTATTGATGTCAAGCTCCTTAACACTTGCCTATTGGCCATCTGTATATTGTCTTTGGAGAAATGTCTATTTAGGTATTCTGCCTAATTTTTGGTTGGTATGTTTGTATTTTGTTATTGATCTGTATTAGCTGTTTATATACTTGGATATAAGCCCTTGTTGGTCATATGGTTTGCAAATATTTTCCCTAATTCTATAGATTGTCTTCTCATTTTGTTTTTCATGTCCTTTGCTGTGCAAAAGATTTTTAGTCTGATTCAATCTCATTTATTTTTTCTTTTCTTTTTCCTTGGGAGACTGACCTTAGAAATATTGCTATGACTTATGTAAGAGAATATTTTGCCTATGTCCTCTTCTAGAACTTTCATGGTGTCATGTCTTATATTTAAGTCTTTAAGCCATTTTGAGTTTAAATGTGTGTGTAGTGTGAGGGTGAGTTTTAACTATTGATTTCCATGTGGCTGCCCAGCTTTCTCAACACCACTTGCTGAAGAAAATGTGTTTTCAATACTTTATATATTCTGACCTCCCTTGTTGAAGATTAATTGACCATAGGTTTTCAGTGTGATTCTTGACTTGTTGGTGTTTCTTACTTCCTGCACCCAAGTAGCGAACAGTCTACTTTGGCTAGAATTTAGCTATGGTCATAATCTTGGCCAACAATCATTTCTCACCACTGCCACTAGAAAAGTCTAAACCCTAGTTCCCACATCTGATTTTGTCCTTCTGAAATTAAATCTCAATACTAAGTAACATTTTCAATAAACTCATTTTAAAAGTCACCTATCTGCTTTCACCTTCTCTTATTGTGTATAAAGAATGTCACTGGTTATTGGAGTCATGTCTCTGTCTCTCTTGATTGTCCAGTCTTGCTACACATCTGTTGATGTTGTTGGCAATTGTTAACTTTACAGCTTAATCTTTAGATTACAAAATATACAGGTGGGATTGTGGCTTAATTAGGTGAGGGATTAATATCTCCTAGATATGGATTTGGTAGTTGATAAGATTTTTCACATTCTCTTTTTGGGAAGAAGGTGAGGTTATCTTCATCTTAATTGTGATAGTTGCATGCTGGAGTCTGGTGCATAATGTTGCTACTGTTCTAATCATATCAAAGTTTAATCATGGTGAGGATGGTGCTAAAGAGCAAAAGGGTAGATTATTTTGATTATTTATGGGAAACTGATAGGAAATTGACTAAAGAGAGGAGAAGACATTTTTTCCTGCTTCTGAGGGAGAGTTCCAGCAAACACTGGTAGAATGTGTCCTGCATTCATGGAGCTCTGATCGGTAGGTTTCTTTGGGCTCCTGGGCTCCTGCATCTTCTGTGTGAGTGTGGCTCCTGGCTGACTTCATTTATTTCTTCTCAGTGCTCCTTCTTTCTTTATATAGATCTGAGCTTCTGACCTATATAATTTTCCAAGTTTGTGAGTTGAATTGTGTCCCCTCAAAAGATGTATTTAAGTCTTAATCTCCCCAAACCTGTGAATGTGACCTTATTTTTAAAGATGGTCTATGAAGATGTAATCAAATTCAGATGAGGTCATACTGGGTTAGGTGGGCAGTAACTCCAATGACTGTTGTCCTTATACTGAGAGAGAGATTTGGATACACATAGACACACTAGTGTGAAGGAGGCCATGTGATGACAAAGGCAGAGACTGGAGTGACGCAGCTACAAGCAAAGAGAAGCTGAGGATTGCCAATAAGAAGCTGAACAAGACAAGTCTTCAAAGACAACATGGCCCTGCTACTACCTTGGAAATACTATGGGAAACTTATGGAAATACTATGCAAAAATTACATTTCTGTTTTAGGAGAAAAATAGAATTTGCTTCATAATTTTTTAAAACTGTCCCTTCTGATTCACAAGTGGTATTGCAGTAGAAGCCAGGATGTACTTGGACACCTGGATCCCCGTATCTGGTTTAGCTTAAGTTGGAGCCTGTCCACAAGAACTAACTTGTGCTTTTCACCCTCTAAAGTGATGGAACCTGGCTTGGTATCAGCTCACTCTTCAAATGTATGCTTAATATTCAAATAAATGCTTAATCACTGTGATGTTTAGAAATTTAAATGAAAAATATTAAAATGGTTTAAAATTTTTTTTAAAGTCTTTCATCATAGGGCTTAACAAATGGCTGGTAAATGTGTCTGATCTCCTGAGGCAAGATTCAAGTTTCCTTATTTAATATTTGCACCAATTCAGACAGTATCTTCCTTATGACTCCAAACACTCTGAACACAATCCTTTAAAAAAAAAAAAAAACTTGTGGCATGTATATAAGTTAACCATTTAATTTTCTCTATTTGGATGAATCTCAGAATGTACTTGGAATATTTGCTAAATCCACTTTGATACATTGCATTGTGTTCTAGGAGACTGGGTTATGTTTTAGACTTAACACATGTTTTACCTCTGTTGATGGTAACGGTGGTTAAGGCAATCCATGGTGATGGCAAAATTACAATGGGACTTTACAGCAGTGCATCCACCAAGATAGACTATGTAGGTGAAAAATGAGAAAGAATGGGTCTCAGAAAGGTCTACATCTCCCTGAAAAATTGAGAGATTTTAAAAAAGATTAAATGCAGAAGGATTACCACTAATATGTTTTGACCATGCTTCAGAGATAACACTGAGGGTTTGGCAGTAGTTTAAGGCTATCATGTGCCTACTGTTGAGGGGCTCTTTGGAGAAGAGAGAGAGGAAATGAGGAGGGAAGGAGATCCCAAAGGAATGTTTTATGACAGAGAATGAGGGTTGGCGGCAGCTCCCTGTCTTGTGGGAACTTATAAACTAGAAAACCAGACAGTCTTTAAGGGACCAAGGGAAGCCTGGTATTGAGAACTGACAGAGAATGAGAACCTTCTTTCCACCTGTCTTTTCCCAGAGGCTTCTGCTCACCCATTATGCCCAAGAGAAAGGATCTGTGCACAAGTGAGGGAACTGTTGGTATTACAGTTTATAGTTCGCATTTTTCAAAATCAAAGTCCTGTGTCCACATTATACTTTGGAGTTGGAGGAGTGAGCGGTGCTGTTATAAAATGAGCCAGTGGCATGAAAATTACTTAGCCCTGATCAGGGTTCCTGACCTTGAAATACTCTTATCTGACCCAAGTTCCAGACTAAATCCCAAAGGTCACATTGATCTTGTCCCTTTAGAAGCCAAACAGGTTTAGAGTAGCCACATTCTTCCTTCTTCTCCCTAGGTTCCTACTAGAATCAAAGTGAGTTCTCAAGGAAAAAGGAATTTTACAAGCAAAGGTGACCTCTACTCTAAAGACAGTGGTCACAGGTCCTCTCTTCAAATATCCTGGGCTTAAAAGTCTTTGCTCCATGTGTTTGTGAAAAACCATTGGTAGTTTCAGTTAGTAAAGTAGTTATGGAGAGAATCTTGTAATATCTATATCTTTAACAAATATTTATAACACTTAAAATAATTTAATGGAAATAAAATATGCAGAGACTTCTATACAGTATTTTCAAAATGAAAACAAAATATATGCTATAAATGAAATGATACCATATTAGATTTAAAATTGTAGTGCTTAGAAAACTAATTAGCTATTCATAGGCTTATGGGGGAAAAGCTACTAAAATATAAAAGAGAAGATTTCACTTAGGTGGTTTCTTAAATCACTGTAATACTTTAATAACATTGATTTCTAATCCCTTTACTTTCGCTAATATGTAGGTTTAAATATACTCAAAACTGATATTTTATTCCAAAATTTTTATCTCCAAACACAATCCCACTTCTTCCCTCCAAAACCACATATAACTTTCTATTTAATATTTCAGTTTGTATGTTCTCCCCACACCTAAAACTCATGTCTTAAAAAATGACCACCATTATGCTTTATTTTAAGATACAGTACAATCATTCACTTTTAAGACAGGAATCTCAAAGTCTTTATTTTTTATTTATTTATTTTTCTAGTATGATTCACACAGGATATTTAATATAGTCTGCTGCGGTATACATTAGGAATTTGCTGTTTATTCATTCTATATATAATAGTTCACATCTGCTAGTCTCAATTTCCCAATCCATCCTTCTCCCATCTTTCCTTCAGCCCTTTATAGCCACAAGGCTGTTTGTTATGTATGTGAATTTGTTTCTGTCTTGTAGACAAGTTTATTTGTGTCATATTTTCAATTCCACAAATAAGTGATATCATGTGCCATTTGCCTTTCCACTTCTGACGTACTTGGCTTAGTATGATAATCTCTAGGTCCATCCATATTGCTTCATATGGCACTATTTCATTCTTTTTATGGCTGAGTAATATTCTATTCTGTGTATGTGTTTATTTAATAGTACACCTAAATAATATATACACGTACATCTTTAACCATCTGTTGATATACACTTAGGTTACATCCTTGGCTATCATAAACAGTGCTGCTATGAACATAGGGTTGCGTGTATCTTTTTGAATTACAGTTTTCTGTGGATATATGCCCAGGAATGAGTTTGCTAGATCATACTGCAGGTCTATTTTTAGTTTTTTTGAGAAACTTCCGTGCTATTTTTCACAGTGGCTATACCAATTTATATTCCAACCCAGTGTAGGAGAATACCCTTTTCTCTGTACCCTCTCTATCTCTTGTTATTTGTGGACTTTTTAATGATAACTATTCTAACCAGTGCGAAGTGTAGATTTTAATTGCAATTCTCTAATAATTACTGATGTTGAGCATATTGTCATGTGCCTATTGGCCCTGTATGTCATCTTTAGAGAGAATTGGGCTTCCCAGGTGGCTCTGTGATAAAAAATCTGCCTGCCAAGCAGGAGATGAGGGTTCAATCCCTGGAGCAGGAAGATCCCCTGAAGAAGGAAATGGCAACCAATTCCAGTATTCCTGCCTGGAAAATTCTATAGACAGGGTAACCTGGCAGGCTAAAGTCCATGTGGTTGCAGAAGAGTTGGACTCAACTTAGCGACTAAACAACAACACGTATTATCTTTGGAGAAATATCTATTTAGGTGTTCTGTCTATTTTTCTGATTGGGTTGTTTGTTTGTTTTTTGTTGTTATTGTTATTGAGTTGTATGAGCTATTAGCATATTTTGATTATTAAGTCCTTCTTGGTTGTTGTTTGCAATTATTCTCTCTCATCATGTAGATTGTCTTTTCATTTTGCTTATGGTTTCCTTTACCATGTAAAGCTCATTAATTTGAACATGTTTTGGTTATTTTTGCTTTTATTTCTATTTCCTTGGAAGACTGACCTAAGAAAACACTGGCATGATTTACATCAGAGAATGTTTTGCCTATGTTCTCTTCTAATGGGTGGGTGCGTTCAATCACTCAGTCATGTCCTACTCTTTGCCACCCCATGGACTATAGCCTGCCAGGGTCCTCTGTTCATGGGATTCTGCAGGACAGAATACTGGAGTGGGTTGCCATTTCCTTCTCCAGGGGATCTTCTCGACCCAGGGATCAAATCCACACCTCTTGTGTCTCCTGCATTGGCAGTTAGATTCTTTACCGCTAGTGCCATCTGGGAGTTTTAGGGTGCCATATCTTATATTGAAGTCTTCAAGCCATCATGAGTTTATTTTTGTGTGTGGTGTGAGAGTATATTCTACCTTTACTGATTTTCATGTGGCTATTCAACTTTCCCAACATCACTTGATGAAGAGATTGTGTTTTCTCTGTTTTATATATTCTGGCCTCCCTTGTCAAAGACTAATTGACCACATGTGTTCATTGTCAACCTTGATTCCTTGCTGTTTCTTACTCCCCGCAGCCAAGTAACATTCATTCCAATTTTGGTGAGAATTTTGCTCTGGTCATAATTTTGGCCAACCCCCAGTTCTTGGGACTGCTGTTAGAAAAATTTAAATCCTAGTCCCCACATTTAATGTTGTCCATTTGAAATTAGATCTCAATTCTAAGAAACAGTTTCAATAATCTTTTAAAAGTCATCTTCCTGCTTTCTCCTTCTACTTTGTATAACGAATGTGGGTAGGTGGTTGAGTTGTCCCTTTCCCTCACCTTTTATTGGTCAGTCTAGCTACATGTCTGTCAGTTTTGTTGGTGATTGCTAAATTTACAATTTAATCTTTGATTACAAAATACCCAGGTGGGATTGTAGCTGAACTAGAAGCAGAATTAATATCTCTCTGATATGGATGTGAGGCTGGATAGGGTTTTGCATCTTCTACTTTGGAGATGAGGGTGATGATACCTTCATGTTAACTGTGATAATTGCATGCTGGAGGTGGATGCATTACGTTGTTGGTATTCTTACTGTATGGGAATTTAATGATGGTGAGCATGCTACTAAGTAGGCAAAGGAGAAGACTATTTTGGTTATTTACAGGAAAACCTGGTAAGAAATTGAGTAAAGAGAAGTGTTTTCTTCCCCTCTTCTGATGGAGCTTCCGAGGGAAGGTGGTTTCAGCAAATGCTGAGGCAGAGTGCGCCCTGTGTTCATGGATCTCTGATTGGCAGGTGACTGGGCCTGTGGCCTCCTGCTGCTTCTGTGTGAGTGTGACTCCTGACTGCATTCATTTTTTCCTCCTCTAATCTCTTCCTTTCTTTGTAGACAACTGAGTTTCTGGCTTATATAGTTTCCCAATGTTGTGATTTCAACCACATTCCTCCAAAGGTGTATTTAAGTCTTAATCTCTCCATACTTATGAATGTGACTTTATTTGGAAATGTCTTCTTCATGCATGTAACCTAATTTAGATGACGTCATACTGGCTTAGGCAGGCATGCCTCCAATGACTTATGTCCTTATAAGGAGATGAAGATGTGGAGACACGTAGGCACACCAGAGTGAAAGAGGCCATGTGATGACAAAGGCAGAGACAGGAGTGATGAAGCTACAAGCCAAGGAAAGCTGAGGACTGCCAGGAACCAGCAGAAGTTGGACAAGTTAAGAGCCTTCAAAGAGAGCATGGTCCTGCCAACACCTTGATTTCAGATTTATAGACTTCAAACACTATGAAAAGATTAAATATATGTCTTAGGAAAAAAAAAAGCTGAATTTTTCTTTATAATTTTTTAGAAGCTCTTAACTGACCCCTAGGTGGTTTGGTAGCAGAAAACAGGATGTAATTGGTCACCTGGATTTCCTTATCTGGTTTAGCTTATATTCAAGCCTGTTTTGCAAGAACTTAATTGTGCTTTTCACCTTTTAACTTACTGTAACCTGATGTGGAATCAGTTCACTCTTCAAATATGTTTATTTTTTAAATAAATTCTTATCCCCTGTGATGTTTAGAGATATAAATGAAAATATTAAGATGGTTTTAAGAATTTTTTAAAAAGTCATTTCTATCAAAGGGCTCAACTGGTTGACAAATGTTTGACCTCTTTAGACATGAAATTCAAGTCTCCTTGTTTAAGATCTGGAACAATTCAGAATATCTTTCTTATGACTCCAAAAATTCCAAACACAACCCTTAAAAAAAAAATCTGTGTCATGTATAGAATTGTTAACCATTTCAATTTTTGTATTTGCATGATTCTCAATGATTTAGAATATTCACTAAATCACTTTGATCTAACTGGATTGTGCTCTAGGATATTGGGTTATGTTTTAGACTCAACACAGGTTTTCCCTCTGTAGATGGTAGTGGTGGTTAAAGTTTCCTTGGTGATGGTGAACTTTAAGATGGGAGTCTACACCAGTGCATCCAACAAGAAAGAGTGTATAGGTGAAAAATGAGAAAGAATTGGTCTGAAGAAAGGTATGTTTATCCCAGGAAAATTATGGGAAGATTTTTAAAAAGATAAAATGCAGAAGGATTAACATTAAACTATTTTGACACTATTTCAGACAGAACATTGTGGATTAGGCAGTGGTTTAAGGCTGTCTTGTGCCTATTGTTGAGGGGCTACTTGGAGAAAAGAAAAAGAATCTGAGGAGAGAGGGAGACCCGAATGGAATTTTATGCCAGAGAATGAGGGCTTAGGGCAGCTCCCTCTCTTGTGGGGGCCTTAGTAACTTGAAAACAAGACAGTCTTTAAGGGACCAATAAAAGGTTGGAAAGAAGTGTTGGTACTTAGAACTACGGGAGAATGTGAATCTTCTGTCCACTCGTCTTCCCCAGAGGTGACTGATCTCCAGTTATGCCCATGAGAAAGCATCTGTAGAAGAGTGAATGTTGTGTGTTAGTTTATAATATGCATTTTTGCACAATTAGAGTTCTTTGTCTGCAACACATTTGGGAGGGGGAGGGGCAAATTGTACTATTTCAAAATAAGTCAGAGGCATGAAACTTCTTGAATCCTGAGCAGGGTTCTTGGTCTTGAAATAGTACCATAGGGGTTGGCCAAAATGTTCATTTGCATTTTCTGTCGCATCTTATGGAAAGCCCTGAGTGACCTTTTTGGCCAACCCAATATTCTTTGTTGACTAAACCTCAAGGGACACATTTAATTCACCCCTTTAGAAACCAGAACAGGTTTGAGTAGCCACATCCTCATTTCTTCCTCCTGGGGTCCTATCCTGATCACTGTTGAGTTTTCTAGGAACAAAGTACTTTACAAGCAGAGGTGTACTCTAGCCTAAAGAGAGTGGTCACAAGTCCTCTTCTCTAAAATCCTGGGCTGAAAAGTATTTTCTTCATTTGTTTGTTGAATGCCACTGGTAGTTTCAGTTAGTAAAGTAGTTATGGAGAGAACTTTGGAAATATATCCAGAAGGAGAGAAGAAAGCTTTAGTCACTCAGTTGTGTCTGACTCTTTGTGACTCCACGGACAGTAGCCCCCCAGGATGCTCTGTCTCTGGAATTCTCCAGGGAAGCCTGGAATGCGCAGTCCATGGGGTGGCAAAGGGTCAGACACAACTGAGTGACTGAACAAACATGGGAATTCCGTTTTAAGTGTTTTGAGGAAACCCCATATTATTTTTCATACTGGTTGCACCAACTTACCTTCCTACCAATAGTGTAGGAAGATTCTCTTGTTATTTGTAGACTTTCTAATGATGACCATTCTGACCAGTCTGAGTTGTTCTCTTATTGTAGTTTTGACTTGTATTTCTCTAGTATCTTGTGAGGTTGAACATGCTTTCATGTCTTAATGGCCATCTGTATGTATCATTGGAGAAATGTCTCTTCAGGTATTTTACATATTTTTGTTTGTCTTCATGTTATTGAGCTGCTTGTACATTTTAGATGGTAAGCCCTTGTTGCTTGCATTGTTTGCAAATATTTTCTTTTGTTCTGTATGTTCTCTTTTTGTTTTGTGTACAGTTTTCTTTGCAGTACAAAATCTTATTATTTTGATCAAGTTTCATTTGTTGGTATTTGCTTTTATTTCTATCGCCTTGGTAGACTGACCTTAGAGAATATCGGTATGGTTTATGTCAATGTTTTGCCTATGTTCTCTTCTTGGAGATTTATGCTGTCATGTCTTATGTATAAGTCTTTAAGTCATTTAGCATTTATTTTGTGAATGGTATATGGGTATGTTGTAACTGTATTGATTTATATGTGGCTGTCCAGCTTCCCCAACATCACTTGCTGAAGAAAATGTGTTTTCTTCATTTTATATATTCCAGTCTCCCATGTCAAATATTAATTACCTATAGGTGTTTAGTGTCATTCTTGATTCCTTGCTATTTCTTATTTCACATAGGCAAGTAGTGTACCTTCTACATTTGGCTAGAATTTTGCTACAGCCATTTTCTTGGCCAACATTCAGTGATTGTTATTCTGGCAGACGTTACTGCTAGAAAAGTCTAAACTCTAGTTCCTATACCCAATTTTGTCCTTATGAAATTATATTTGAATTCTATGTAACATTTTCAAACATCTTACTTTAAAAAGTCAACTTCCTGCTTTTTCCTTCTCTTGTTTTATATAAGACATGTTGGTGGTTGTTTGAGTTCTCCTTACCCCACTCTCTCTGTCTCTTTTTTCTCTGTTTTTCCCCGTTTTGGTCAATCTAGTTACATGTCTTGTCAGATTTTTTTGGCAACTGTTAAATTCACAATTTAATCTTTAGATTCTAAAATATCAAGGTCAGTTTGTAGCTGAAACTACAATGGAAATTAATATATCCAAGATATGGAAGTTGTAACGGAGATAATTTGGCATCTTCTCTTTTGGGGAAGAGAGTGAGGCTATCCTTATTGTAAGGGTAATGGGTGCACGCTGGAGGCAGCTGCATGATGTTGCTACTGCTCTTATTATATGGAGGTTTAGTCATGGCGAAAATGGTACTAAGTAGTCAAAGAGGTAGACTATTGGTTATGTATGGAAAACTGATTGACTAAAGATATGAAAAGTCTTCTTTTCCCCTGTTTCGGATGGGGCTTCTAAGGTAGGGCAAGTCCAGCAAATGCTGTGGCTGCACAACATACATTAATAAAACCTGCATTAATAAAGCTCTGATTGGCAGGTAACTTTGGGCTCATGGTCTTCTGCATCTTTTGGGCAAGTGTGGTTCCTGGCTTACTTCATTTATTCCTTCTCTAGTGCTCTTCCTTTCTTTACATACACCTGAGTTTCTGACCTATATAATTTCCTAAGTGTTGTGAGTTGAATTGTGTCCCCTCAAAGACACATGTAAATTATAAACTCCCAATATCTTTGAATACAACCTTATTTTGAAATACGGTCTTTGCACATATAACCAAATTTAGATGGTCATCCTGGATTAGGTTGGCATTAACTCCAATGACATGTGTCCTTATAAGGAGAGAGATTTGGAGACACATGGACACATCTGAGTGAAGGAGTCCATGAGATGATGAAGGAAGAGACAGGAGTGATGCAGCTACAAGCCAAGGAAAGCTGACGGTTGTCAGTAAACAGCAGAAGCTGAACTAGGTAAGAGTCTTCATGGAGAGCATGGCCCTGCCAACACCTTGATTTCAGATTTCTAGCCTTCAAAAGCTATGCAAAGATTAAATTTCTGTCTTAAAAAATAAGTAGAATTTGTTTATAATTTTTAACCACACCCCCCCTCTCTGATCCACAAGTGGTTTTGTAGTAGAAGCCAGAAAGTACTTTGATAACATGGATCCCCTTATCTAGTTTAACTTAAATTGGGGCCTGTCTTACAAGACCTGAATTGTGCTTTTCATCCTCTAATATGCTGCAACCTGGATGGGTATCAGTTCACTCTTCAAATAGATATTTAATTTTTAAGTAAATTGTTAGCCACAGTGATGTTTAGAAATTTAAATAAAATGATGAAAATCGTTAAAAGTGGAAAAAAAATTTGTCATCATAGGGCTTAACAAGTGACTGGGAAATATGTTTGAGTTCTTCAGATAAGAATTTAAAGTCTCCTTGTTTAAGATTTGCACCAGTTTATAGAATGTCTTCCTTATGACTCCAAACATTCTGGTTATAACTCTTTAAAAATCTGTTGCAGTATATAATGTGGCTTCTAAGTTATCCATTTATTTCTGTATATTTTCATGAATCAGTAAATACACTTTGATATAGTTGGATTGTGTTCCAGGTGTCTGGGTTATGTCTGAGATCTAACACAATATTTATCAATGATAATGGTGGTTAAAGTTGTTAGTGGTAGTCATGAACTTAAAATGAGAGTTCATACCACTGCATCCTACAAAAAAGATTGTGTAGATGAAAAATGAGAAAGAATGGGTCTGTAGAAGGGTCCCCTGTCCTAGGAATAATAAAAGATTTTTAAAAAGATGAAATGTGGAAGGATTAACATTAATATGTTTTGACAATATTTCAGAATTAACTCTGGATTTGACAGTAGTTAAGGATGAAGCACAAGCTGGAATCAAGACTGCTGAGAGAAATATCAATAACCTCAGATATGCAGATGACACCACCTTTATGGCAGAAAGTGCAGAGGAACTACTAAAGAGCCTCTTGATGAAAGTGAAAAGGGAGAGTGAAAAAGTTGGCTTACAACTCAACATTCAGAAAACTAAGATCATGGCAACTGATCCCATCACTTCATGGCAAATAGATGGGGAAACAGTGACAGACTTTATTTGGGGGGGCTCCAAAATCACTGCAGACGGTAACTGCAGCCATGAAATTAAAAGACACTTACCCCTTGGAAGAAAAGTTATGACCAACCGAGACAGCATATTAAAAAGCAGAGACATTTCTTTGCCAATAAAGGTCTGTCTAGTCAAAGGTATGGTTTTTCCAGTAGTCATGTATGGATGTGAGAGCTGGACTATAAAGAAAGCTGAGCACTGAAGAACTGATGCTTTTGAACTGTTGTGTTAGAAGACTCTTGAGAGTCCCTTGGACAGCAAAGAGATCCAACCAGTCCATCCTAAAGGAAATCAGTCCTGAATATAAATTGGAAGGACTGATGCTGAAGCTGAAACTCCAATACTTTGGCCACCTGATGCGAAGAACTGACTCATTGGAAAGGACCCTGATGCTGGGAAAGATTGAGCACAGGACAAATGCTTATAACACCTAAACATAATTTAATGGAAAAATCAAAGATGCAGAGATTTATATACACTATTTTCAAAATGCAAACATTACATATATATATATACTATATATATGCTATAAATATAATTATAGCATGTTAGATTTAAAAAATGTATAACTCACAAAATTCTGTAGCTATTTATAGTCATTGTTGTGGGAGAAAAAGTTTCTCAAATATAAAATAGAAGGTTTATGTTCATGTAGATTGCTTCATAAAGCATTATTTAAATAGTACTGATGCCTAATCCCTCTACTTGTACTAATATGTCACTATAAATATACTCATAGAGGGTATTGTATTCCAAAATTTATAGTCCTGCTTCTTTCCTCCAAAACTATATATCATTATTTCAATCTACATTCCACTCACACCTAAAACTCACTGTGTTAAAATCTGACCACCATTATGATTTATTTTAAGATATAGTAGAATCACTTACTTTCAAGACAGGAATCTCAATATAGTCATCATTTTTACTTATTTATAGTTATCATATTTACTTATTTTATATTACTTATATTACTTTATATTACTTATATCATATTTACTTATTTATGCATACTTATATACATATATATATTTTCTTAGTATGCTATATTACAGGATATTGAATATAGTTTCCTGCTCTATACATTAGGGCCTTGTTGTTTAACCACTCTATAAAGAACAGTTCACAGCTTCTAGTCCTGAATTTCCAATCTATCCCTCTCCCCGCCTCCCTCCCCCTTGACGACCACAAGTCTATTCTCTGTGCATGTGTGTTTGAATCTGTTTCATAGAAAAGTTCATTGCATCATATTTTAGATTCCATATATAAGTCACACCACATGATATTTGTCTTTCCACTTCAGATTTATTTTGCTTAGTGTGATAATCTCTCGGTTGACCCATGTGGCTGCAAATGGCATTATTTCATTCTTTTTTATGGCTGAGTAATATTCTAATATGTGTGTGTATACCTAAGAGATACACATTTATAGTATATACACACACATCTTCTTTATGCATTCATCTGTCAATGGACAGTTAGGCGGCTTCCATGCCTTGGCTTTTGTAAAACTGCTGCAATGAATATATGGGTACATGGATTTTTTTGAAGTAGGGTTTTCTTAAGATATTTTCCCAGGAGGGGAGTTGTTTCATCATATGGGAACTCTATTTTTAGCTTTTAGAGGAAACTCCATATTATTTTTCACAGTGGCTATGCAAATATATTCCCACAAACACTGTAGGAAGGTTTCATTTTTCCTTCACCCTCTCTATCACTTGCTATGTATAATTTTAAATGATGGCCATTCTGGACAGTGTGAGATGTTATCTCAATATAGTTCTTTCTTGCTCAACCTCACTAATTCTTGCAGAAATGCATCTTTTTATGTGCCTATTGGCCATCTGAATTGTCTTTGGAGAAATATCTATCTAGGTTGTTTGCTCTTCTGTTACTGAGTTGTATGAGCTGTTTATATATTTTGGATATTAAACCCTTGCTGGTCACATCATTTGCAAAAATTTTATTTTATTCTGTAGATTTTTTTCATTTTGTTTATGTCTTCCTTTGCTATGCAAGAGCTTTTAGTTTGATTTGGTCATTTGCTTATTCATATATTTTTTCTTTTATTTCTATTGCTTGGTAGACTGACTTTAGAAAACACTGGTAAGATATATGTCAGAGAATGTTTTACCTATGTTCTCTTCTAAGAGGTTTGTGGTATCATGTCTTATATTGAAGTTTTTAAGCCATTTTGAGTTTATTTTTGTTTATGGAGAGAGGGTGTTTTTTCCCTTTATTGATTTACATGTGGCTATCCAGCTTGCCCAACACCACTTGCTGAAGACAATGTGTCTTTGTTTTATATATTCTGGTCTCCCTTGTTGAAGATTAAGGTGTTGAGTGTCATTCTTGATTCATTACTATTTGTTACTTTCCACACCCAAGTAGTGTACATTTTATTTGGCTAGAATTTTGATGTGGTCGTGATTTTGATCATCAACCAGTTCTCAGCATCACTGCTATAAATGTCTAAAGCCTAGTCACCACATCCCATGCTGTCCTCCTGAAATTTGATCTTAAGTCTTAGTAATATTTCCAATAATCTTACTTAAAGAGTCATCTTCTAGCTTTCTCGCTCTCCTATTTTATATAAGGAATGTTGGTTGTTGGAGTCATCTCACTCTCTTTCTTGGTCAATCTCACTACACATATCTCTCTATTGTTTGCAACTATTAATTTTAAAATTTAATCTTTAGATTATAAAATGATCAGGTGGATCATGACTGACCTAGAAGGTGAACTAATATCTCCTAGATATGGAGGTGGGAATGGATAAAATTTTACACCTTCTCTTTTGGGGAAGAGTGTGGATTTATCTTCATGGTAACTGCAATAGTTGATCATTGGTAGGCTGATGCATGATGTCACTGCTATTCTTCTTAAACGGATGTTCAGTCATGGTGAGAATGGTGCTGAGTAGCTGAAGAGGTAGGCTATTTTGGTTATTTATGGGAGGCTGATAGGAAATTTACTGAAGAGTAGAGAGACTTTTTTTACCTTCTTGTGCAGACGGAGGGTCTGATGCAGAGCAGTTCCAGCAAATGCTGTGCCGAGTGAGTCCAGCATTCATGGAACTCTGATGAGCAGGTGATTTTAGGCTTGTGAGCTCTTGAATCTCCTTTGTGAGTTTTGCTCCTGGCTTACTATATTTATTCCTTCTCTAAGGCTTTTTGTTCTTTATATGTAGACCTGAGTTTCCAACCTATGCAATTTTCCAAGTGTTGTGAGTTCATTTGTGTACCCTCATATTTAAGTCCTAATCTCCCAATACCTATGAATGTGACCTTATTTGGAAATATGGTCTTTGCCATATAACTAAATTTAGAGGAGGTCATACTGGTTTAGGTGGGTATAACTCCAATGGTGTCCTTATAAGGAGAAAGATTTAGAGACACAAACACACCAGAGTGAAGGAGGCCTTGTGATGACAAAGTCAGAGACAGGAGTGATGAACCTACAAGCCAAGGAAAATTAGGATTGCCAGGAACCAGCAGTAGCTGAACAAAATATTGCCTTCAAGGAGAGCATGGCCCTACCAACACCTTGGCATCACCTTTCTAGCCTTCACTGTGGAAAGATTAAATTTCTGTCTTAAGAAGTAAAACGTTGAATTTGTTTATAATTTTTAAAATGCACCTCTCCTGATTCTCAGGTGGTTTTGTAGTAGAAGCCAGGGTGGACTGGGGCACCTGGACCTCCTTTGCTGGTTTAGCTTAAGTTGGAGACTGTTTTATAAGAACTGAATTGTTCTTTTCATCCTTCAATGTGCTGTAACCTGACTTGGTATCAGTTCACTCTTCAAATATGTGTTTAATTTTCAAGTAAATGGCCAGGCACTGTGATGCATACCAAGTTAGAAGATTAAGATGGTCAAGAGTAGAAAAAAAAAGCCATCTTCATTATAGTGCATGACAATTGGCTGGTAAATGTATCTGACTACTTCAGAAAAGAAGTTTAAGTTCCCTTGCTTAAGATTTGCACTAATTCAGAGAGAATCTTCCTTATAACTCCAAAAACTTTGAAGATATGCCTTAAAAACCTATTGCATGTGTATAATATTGTTTCTAAGTTAAAATTAACCATGTAGTTCTCTGTATTTACATGAATCTCAAGAATGACTAGAAGTATTCACTAAATCCATTTTGATCCAATTGGATTATATTCTAGGTGTCTGGATTAAGCTTTTGTTTTAACATAGGGTTTATCTCTGTCAACAGTAATGGTGGTTAATGTCAGTGTTGATGGTGAACTTAAGATGGGAATTTATACCAGTGGTTCCAACAATAAAGTATGTGCTGGTGAAAAATGAAAAAGAATGAATCTGAAAAAAGGCCTTCCCATACCAGGGAAATTAAGGGAAGATTTTAAAATTTGCATAAGATTAATATATTTTGACAATATTTCAGAGAGAACCCTGTAGATTTGGCAGTGGTTTAACTCTGTGAGGGGCTATGTTGAGGGGCTACTTGGAGAAGAGAGAAATTGAGTGAGGACAGAGAGGGAGTCTAAGGACTTTTTAGTGCCAGAAAATGAGTGTTGAGGGCAACTCCCTCTCTTCTGGTGGCCTAGTAACTAGAAAACGAGATAGTTTCTAAGGGACCAGGGCAAGGGTGGAATCAAGTGTCGGTATTGAGGACATGAGGGAGAATGTGAACTTTCTGTTCACCTGCCTTTCCCTAGAGGAGGCTGATCGCCCGTTATGCGCATAAGAAAGCATCTGCGCAGGAGTGAGTGGACTTTTGTATTACAATCTTTGATATGCATTTTTGCAAAATCAGACTCCTGCATCCACAATACAGCTGGGTGGTAGAGGAAGAAGGGCTACTGTTTCAAATAAGCCAGAGATATTGAGATATGGATTGACCAAAACGTTCTTTCAGGTTTGTAGCAACATCTCAAGCAAAACCCCAAAGGGCCTTTTTGGCAAATTCTGACCCAATGTTTTGGACTAAACCTCAAAAAACACATTTTATCCCTTAAAACCCAGAACAAATTTTGAGTAGTCACATCCTTATTGCTTCTCCTTGTGGTTTTACCCTTATCACTGTGAGTCCTCCAGAAACAAAGGAACTTTACAAGCAGAGTTGACTTTAGCCTAAAGACATTGGTCAGAGGTCCTCTCCTCTGAAATTCTGAGCTGGAAAGTCTTCACCTCATATAATTTTGAAACATTATTTTTGCTTTCAGTCAGTAAAATAGTTATGGAGAAAACTTTGGAATTATATACAAGTCATTACTAAATATTTACAATACTTCCAAAAAGAATTTAATGGAAACAGTCAAACATGTAGGGATTTATATATAGTATTTTCAAAATGAAAACTAATTATGTGCTCTAAATTAAATGATAGCATATTAGATGTCAAAATTGGATCACTCAGAAAACTCTATAGTTATCCACAGTCATTGTTGTGGGAAAAGCAGATACTAGAACATAAAATATAAATTTCTTCTCAACTTAGGTAGTTTCATGAAGTATTGAAGTATTTTAGTAGTATTTATGTCTAATCTAATTTTAGTAGTATTTATATCAAGCCAGAAATTTATATAGAGCCAGTATTTATATAGAGCCAGAAATCCTGGAATGCGAAGTCAAGTGGGCCTTAGAAAGCATCACTATGAACAAAGCTAGTGGAGGTGATGGAATTCCAGGTGAGCTATTTGAAATCCTAAAAGATGATGCTGTGAAAGTGCTGCATTCAATATGCCAGAAAATCTAGAAGACTCAGCAACAGCCACAGGACTGGAAAAGATCAGTTTTCATTCCAACCCCAAAGAAAGATAATGCCAAAGAATACTCAAACTACTGCACAACTGCACTCATCTCACATGCAAGCAAAGTAATGCTCAAAATTCTCCAAGCCAGGCTTCAACAGTACGTGAACCATGGGCTTCCAAATGCTCAAGCTGGATTGAGAAAAGGCAGAGAAATGAGAGATCAAATTGCCAACATCTGCTGGATCACTAAAAAAGCAAGAGAGTTCCAGAAAAACATCTATTTCTGCTTTACTGACTATGCCAAAGTCTTTGACTGTGTAGATCACAACAAACTGTAGAAAATTCTGAAAGAGATGGGAATACCAGACCACCTGATCTGCCTCCTGAGAAATCTGTATGCACGTCAAGAAGCAACAGTTAGAACTGTACATGGAACAACACTGGTTCCAAATTGGGAAAGGAGTACGTCAAGGCTGTATATTGGCACCCTGCTTGTTTAACTTATGATGCAGAGTACATCATGAGAAACGCTGGGCTGGATGAAGCACAAGCTGGAATAAAGATTGCCTAGAGAAATATCAATAATCTCAGATATGCAGATGACACGACACTTATGGCAGAAAGTGAAGAACTAAAGAGCCTCTTGATGAAAGTGAAAGAGTAGAATGGAAAGGTTGGCATAAAATTCAACATTCAGAAAACTAAGATCAAGACATCTGGTCCCATCACTTCATGGCAATCAGATAGGGAAACAGTGGAAACAGTGACAGACTTTATTTTGGGGGGCTCCAAAATCACTGCAGATGGTGAGTGCAGTCATGAAATTAAAAGACGTTTGCTCCATGGAAGAAAAGCTATGACCAACATAGACAGCATATTAAAACACAGAGACATTACTTTGCCAACAAGGTCCATCCAGTCAAGGCTATGGTTTTTCCAGTAGTCATGTATGGATGTGAGAGTTGAACTATAAAGAAAGCTAAGCACTGAAGAATTGATGCTTTCGAAAGTGGTGTTGGAGAAGACTCTTGAGAGTCCCTTGGGCTGCAAGGAGATCCAGCCAGTCCATCCGAAAGGAAATCAGTCCTGAATAGTCATTGGAAGTGATGCTGAAGCTGAAACTCCAATACTTTGGCCACCTGATGTGAAGAACTGACTCATTGGAAAAGACCCTTATGCTGGGAAAGATTGAAGCCAGGAGAAGGGGACAACAGAAGATGAGATGGTTGGATGACATCACCTACTCAATGGATCTGAGTTTGAGTAAACTCCGGGAGTTAATAATGGACAGGGAGGCCTGGCATGCTGCAACCCATGAGGTTCACAAAGAGTTGAACATGACTGTGCAACTGAACTCAACTGAACTGATGTTTAATCCCTTTAGTTTTGCTAATATGTAAACTTAAATATACTAGAATAGGATATTTTATTCAGAAATTTACATCTCCAACCATAGTCCCTCTTCTTCCCTCCAAAACCACATAACACTCCCTATTTAATATTTGAATTTGTATGTTGCATCCACACCTGAAACTTTATATGCTAAAAACAGAACAATATTACACTATATTTCAAGAAACAGTACAATCGTTCACTTTCAAGAGCAGAATCTCAATGCTTATTTATTCATTTATCCTAGTATGATTTGTTACAAGAAATGGAATATAGTTTCTTGTGCTATACAATAGAAAGTTGTAGTCTATCCATTCTTTCTTTTTTTAATCCATTCTTTATGTAACAGTTCACATCTGCTAATCCCAAATTTCCATTCCATTCCTCTTCTTCTCTTCATATTCCTTGTCAACTACAAGTCTGTCCTCTATGCATGTGAGTTTATTTCTGTTTTGTCAATAAGTTTGTTTGTTCCAAATTTTACATTCCACTTGTAAGTGATATCATATGATGTTTGTCTTTCTATTTCTGAGTTACTTTCCTTAGTATGATAATCTCTAGGTCTATCCATGTTGCTGCAAATGGCATTATTTCATTCTTTTTATGTCTGAGCACTATTCTTTTCTGTGTCAGTTTAGTTGCTCTGTCATGTCTGACTCTCTGAGCCACCATGGATAGAGCATGCCAGGCCTACCTGTCCATCACCAACTCCTGTAGCCTACTCAAACTCATGTCCATTGATTTGGCGATGCCATCCAACCATCTCAGCCTCTGTTGTCCCCTTCTCCTCCTACCTTCAATCTTTTCCAGCTCCAGGGTCTTTTCCAATGAGTCAGTTCTTTGCATCAGGTTGCCAAAGTATTGGAGCTTCCGCTTCACCATTAGCCCTTCCAAAGAATATTCAGGACTGATTTCCTTTAGGATGGACTGGTGGAATCTCCTTGCAGTCCAAGGGACTCTCAAGAGTCTTCTCCAGCACCACAGTTCAAAAGCATCAATTCTTTGGCACTCAGCTTTCTTTATGGTCCAAATTTCAAATTCATACATGATTACTGGAAAAACCATAGCTTTGACTAGTCAGACTTTGTAAGCAAAGAAATGTCTCTGCTTTTTAATATGCTGTCTAGGTTCATCATAGTTGTTCTTCCAAAGAGCATTTATTCCAAAGAGCATTTCATGGCTGCAGTTCCCATCTGCAGTGATTTTGGAGACCCCAAAAATAAAGTCTGCCACTGTTTCCATTGTTTCCCCATCTATTTGCCATGAAGTGATGGGACTGGATGCCATGAAATTAGTTTTTTTTGAATTTTGAGTTTTAAACCAACTTTTTCACTCTACTCTTTCACTTTCATCAAGAGACTCTTTAGTTTTTCTTTGCTTTCTGCCATAAGTGTGATGTTATTTGCATATCTGAGGTATATACATTAATAGTAAATGCATAATATATATAATAAATATACACGTACACCTTTACATTTTGATCTGTTTATGGACACTTACTTTGCTTGTCTTGTCTATTGTAAATAGGGTGCTTTGAACATAGGGCTGAATGTATCTTTTTGAATTACATTTTTCTCCAGATATATGCCCAGAAGTGAGATTGCTGGATCATATAATGACTCTATTTTTAGTTGTTTGAGGAACCTCCATACTATTTTTATAGTGATTGCACCAATTTATATTCCCATCAACAGTAGAGGAAGCTTTCCTTTTCTCTACACCTTCTACAGTATTTGTTATATGTAGGCTTTTTAACAATGGCTATTTGTGTGAAGTGATACCTTACTGTAGTTTTGACTTGCTCAACATCGCTAATTAGCTAATTACTAAAGAAATGCATCTTTTTATGTGCCTATAGGCCATACACATGTTGTCTTTGGAGAAATGTCTATTTAGGTATTCTGCCAATTTTTTTTGTTGCTGTTTTTCATTATTGAGTTCTATGCACCATACACACACACACATATATGATTTTGTGTGTGTACTCTTTTCTTTAAATTTTATATTGAATTTATTATAATAAGGTTTCTATTTTATGTTTTTGACTGCAAAGCATGTGGGATTTAAGCTCCCCAACCAGGGATCAAACATACACTTTCTGCATTGGAAGGTGAAGTCTTGACCACTAGACTGACCGAGAAGTCCCTGTTTGTCTATTTTACATATTAAACCTTAGTTGGTTGCATGGTTTGCAAATATTGTCTTTCATTCTGTACGCTGGCTTTTTGCTTTGTTTATGGTTTCCTTTGTTGTGCAAAAGCTTATTAATTTGATTAGATCCTTCTGCTTATTTTTGCTTTTATATCTATTGCCTTGGGAACTAACCTTAGAAAACACTGGCATGATTTATGTAGAGAATGTTTTGCCTATGTTCTCTTCTAGGAGTTTTATGGTGTTATGTCTTATGTTGAAGTCTTTAAGGCTTCATGATTTAATTTTTGTGTGTGGTGTGAGGGTGCGTTCTAACATTTTAAATTTGCAAGTGGCTGTCCAGCTTTCACAACAGCACTTGCTTAAGAGAGTGTGTTTTCCTCATTTTATATATTCTGGCCACTCCTGTCAAAGACTAATTGACCAGAGGTGTTCAGTGTCATTCTTGATTCCTTGCTATTTCTTACCTCCCACAGCCAAGACACGTTCATTCTAATTTTGGCGAGAATTTTGCCACGGTCATAATCTTGACCAACAACCAGTTCTTGGCACTATGGTTAGAAAAGTTTAAATCCTGCTCTCAACATTAAGTGTTGCCTGGTTGAAATTACATCTTAATTCTAAGAAGCATTTTCAACAATCTTTTAAAAGTCTCTTCCTGTTTTCTCCTTCTTCTATTTGTATAAGGAATGTGGGTGGGAGGTTGAGTTTTCGCTCTCCCTCTCTTTATTGGTCAGTCTAGCTACATGACTGAAATTGTTTTGGCCATTGTTAACTTTACAATTTAATCTTTAGATTACAAAATAGCCAGGTGGGATTGTAGTTGAATTGATGTGGGGATGGATAGGGTTGCATTTTTGGGGGGAATAGGATGCAGATATCTTCATGTGAATCACAATAGTCACATGTGGGAGATAGATGCATGATGTTGGTGGTATTCTTATTATTTGGAAATTTAATGATGATGAGAGTATTACTAAGTAGCCAAGGGGAAGACTATTTTGGTTACTAATAGGAAAACCTGGTAGAAAGTTGAATAAAGAAAAGTCTTTTTCCTTTTTTTTATTCTGATGGAGCTTCTGAGGGCAGGCAGTTTCAGCAATTGTTGTGGCAGAGTGTGTTCTGAGTTCATGGACCTCTGATGGGCAGGTGACTCGGACCCTGTGGTCTCCTGGGCTTCTGTGTGAGTGTGGCTCCTGGCTGACTTTGTTTATTCCTTCTCAATGTTCCTCCTTTATTTATAAAGACCTAAGGTTCTGGCTGACATAGTTTTCCAATATTGTGACTAAACTGTGTCCTTCTAAAAGATATATTTAAGTGCTAGTCTTCCAATACCTGTGAATGTCATGTTATTTGGAAATGTGGTCTTTGCACATATAACCAAGGCAGGCATACTGGACTAGGTGGCCAAAACTCCAATGACTGGTGTCATTATAAGGAGAGAGAGATGTGGAGACACAGAGAAACACTGGGCTGAAGGAGGCCGTGTGATGACAAAGGCAGAGACAGCAGTGATGAAGCTACAAGCCAAGGAGAGCTGAGGAATGCCAGGTAACCAGCAGAAACTGGAGAAGATAAAAGCCTTCAAAGAGAGCATCGCCCTGCAAACACAAGAACTGAATTGTGCTTTTCACAATTTCTGTAATATGCTGTAACCTGAATTGGTATCAGTTCACTCTTAAACTATGTTTATTGTTGAAATAAATGGCCATTGTGACATTTAAACATTTAAATGAAAAGATTAAAGTGGTTTTAAGAGCTTAAAAACCATCTTATCATAGGGCTTAACTGGTTGGCAAACGTTTGACCTCTTTAGACATGAAACTCAAGTCTCCTTGTTTAAGATTCGCACCAATACAAAGTGTATCTTTTTATGACTCTAAACACTCTGAACATAACCCTTTAAAAATGACTCTGTGGTATGTATACAATGTTGTTTCTAAGTTAACCATTTAGTTCTCTGTATTTGCATGAATCTCAGAATAATTTGGAATATTCACTAAATCCACTTTGACCCAATTAGATTTTGTATTGGTTAAGACAGGTTTTACCTTTGTCAAAGGTAATGGTGGTTAAAGTTGTCAGAGGTGATGGTGAACTTAAGATGGGAGTTTATACCAGTGCATCTGATAAGAATGAGTATTTAGGTGAAAAGGGAGAAAGGATGGGTCTGAAAAAAAGTCTTCCTATCCCAGGAAAAACTAAGGAAAGATTTTAAGAAGATTAAATGCAGAAGGATTTGCATTAATATGTTTTGATAGAATTTCAGAGAGAACAACTTGGATTTAGCAGTGGCTTAAGGCTGTCTTGCGCCTACAGTTGAAGGGCTACATGGAGAAGAGAGAAAGAATATGAAGAGGGAGGGAACCCCAAAATAATTTTTATGCCAGAGAATGAATGTTGGACAGCTTCTTCTCTTCTAGGGATCTACATAAACTAGAAATCCAGGCAGTCTTCAAGGGACAAAGAAAGGGTTGGAAACAAATGTTGGTATTGAGAATTGAGGGAAAATGCAAACCTTCTGTCTACTTGCCTTCTCCAGAGGTGAGTTATCACACATTAAGTCCATGAGAAAGCATCTGACATGATTGAGTGAACTTTGTGCATTAGTTTGTGATATATTTTTCCAAAATTAGAGTCCTGTGTCTACAACACATTTGGGAAATACAGAGGCAAGGGGGTACTGGTCCAAAATAAGTCAGAGGCATAAATATACTTTAATACAGATTAGGGTTCCTAGCCTTGAAATAATGGTTTATGGGCTGGATAAAAACTTCATTCACATTTCTATAGCATCTTATGGAAAACCTGAATCACCTCTCTGGCTAACCCAGTATTCTTTGTTAACTAAACCTCAGGGGACACATTTATTCCATCCCTTTAGAACCCAGAACAGGTTTTGAGTAGCCATATCCTCACTTCTCCCTGGGTTTGAACTCTGATTACTGAGTTTTCCAGGAACAAAGAATTTTACAAGCAGAGGTGACCTCCAGTCTAAAGACAATGGTCAGAAATCCTCTCCTCTAAAACACTGGGCTGAAAAGTCTTTGCTTTATTTGTTTGTAAAATGCCATTGGTACTTTCAGCTAGTAAAGTAGTTATGGAGAGAACCTTGGAATTATATCCAATGTCAACTTATCTGGTGTAGGAAATGGCAACCCACTTCAGTATTGTTGACTGTGAAAGCCCATGGACAGTGAAGCCTGGCATGCTAGAGTCCATGAGGTTGCAAAGTGTTGGAGTTGACTGAATACCTGAGGACTTTTTAGCAAATGCTTATAATACCTAAAAATAACTTAATGGCAATAATAAAAAATGCAGAGATTTATATGCTGTATTCTCAAAATTGCTGAGCATATACACCAAGGAAACCAGATTTGAAAGAGACACGTGTACCCCAATGTTCATCGCAGCACTGTTTATAATAGCCAGGACATGGAAGCAATCTAGATGCCCATCAGCAGACGAATGGATAAGGAAGCTGTGGTACATATACACAATGGAATATTACTCAGCCATTAAAAAGAATACATTTTAATCAGTTCTAGTGAGATGGATGAAACTGGAGCCCATTATACAGAGTGAAGTAAGCCAGAAAGATAAACACCAATACAGTATACTAATACATATATATGGAATTTAGAAAGATGGTAACGATAACCCTATATGCAAGACAGAAAAAGAGACATAGATGTATAGAACAGACTTTTGGACTCTATGGGAGAAGGCGAGGGTGGGATGATCTGAGAGAACAGCATCGAAACATGTATACTATCAAGTGTGAAATAGATTGCCAGCCCAGGTTGGATGCATGAGGCAAGTGCTCGGGCCTGGTGCACTGGGAAGACCCAGAGGGATGGGATGGGGAGGGAGGCGGGAGAGGGGATCAGGATGGGGAATACATGTAAATCCATGGCTGATTCATGTCAATGTATGGCATAAACCACTACAATATTGTAAAGTAATTAGCCTCCAACTAATAAAAGTAAATGAAAAAAAAAAAAAAAAAGAAATGGCAACTTACTAGATTTAAAAATTAAAGCACTCAGGGAACTCTACAGCTTTCACTGTCTTCTTGGGTGGGGAAGCTAATAGAATATACAACAGAGGTTTCTTCTTCACTTAGATGGCTTCATTGAGCACTAAAGTATTTTATTGTATTCATGTATAATCCTTTACTTTTGTTAATAGATTTAAATATATTCAAATCTGGTATTTTAGTCCAAAATTTATATCTCCATTCACAATCCTGTGTCTACCCTCCAAAACCATGTATCACTTCCTATTTAACATTTTAATTTTTATGTGCCCACCACACCTAGAATTCAGTGTGTTAAACACTGACCACCATTATGCTTTATTTGAAGATAAGTACTATCATTTATTTTCAAAACAGAAATCTCATCTTTATTAATTAACAGTTTTCTAGTGTGATTTATCACAGTATTGAATATAGTTTCCTGTACTATAGAGTAGGTCCTTGTTTTTTTATCTATTATATATAGAATAGTTCACATTTGCTAGCCCCATATTCCTGTTACATCCCTCCCCACCCTCCCTTTCCTTTGACAACCACAAATCTCTTTTCTATGTATGTGAATTTGTTTCTGTTTCATATGTAATTCCATGTGTGTCATATATTAGACTCCAAATATAAGCGATATCATATGATATTGGTCTTTCTATTTCATTTGATATTATAATCTCTAGATCTATCTATATTGCTGCAAATTGCATTATTTCATTTTTTATGGCTGAGTAATATTCTATCTGTGTGTGTGTGTGTGTGTGTGTGTGTAAATCTTTAAGCATTCATCTGTTCATTTACACTTAGGTTGTTCCCAAGTCTTGGCTATTGAAAATGTTCACATAGAGGTGCATGTATCTTTTTAGGTTAGTTGGTTGTTTTTTGATTTTGTTTTTGCTTTCTTTACATGCTAGCTTACCAATTTATTATCTAGAAAAGGTTATTAAAGGATACAAATCAACATCCAGATGAAGAGATATGTAGGACAAGTTCCCCAACAAGGGATTCAATGTCCTCATGGATCTTTTTGAATTAGAATTTTCTTTGAATATAAGTGCAAGATTGGGACTATTGGATTACATGGGAATTCCATTTTAAGTTTTTTGAGGAAATCCCATACCATTTTTGATTTTTCATGACTACAGCAATTTACCTTCCCATCAGCAGTGTAGTAGGGTTCTCTTTCCTTCACACCCTCTCCAGCATTTGTTACTTGTAGACTTTCTAATGACGGCCATTCTGAGTGTGAGGTGTTACCTCATTTTAGCTTTGACTTGCATGTCTCTAATAATGTGTGATGTTGAGCATCTTTTCATGTGCCTTATGGCCATCTGTATGTATCTTTGGATAATGTCTATTTAGGTATTCTACATTTTTTGATTGGGTTGTTTGTGTCTATATCATTGAGCTGTTTGTATATTTTAGATGAAAACCCCTTGTTGGTCACATTGTTTACAAATATTTTCTCTTGTTCTGAGGTTCTCTTTGTTTTGTGTATGTTTTCCTTTGCTGTGCAAAAACTTATTATTTTGATCAAGTCTCATTTGTTGATATTTGTTTTTAATTGTAATGCCTTGGTAGACTGGCATTAGAAAACACCATAGTTTAAGTCAAAGAATATTTTGCCCAAATTCTCTTCTAGGAAATTTATGGTGTCATGTCTTATATTGAAGTATTCAAGCAATTTTGAGTTTATTTTTGTGTATGTTGTGACAGTGTATTCTAACTTTATTGATTTATATGTGGCTGCCCAGTTTTCCCAACATCACTTGCAGAAAACAATGTGTTTTCTTAGTTTTATATTTTCTGTCCTCCCTTGTCAGTGATTTATTATCCAGAGGTGTCCAGTATCATTTTTGATTACTTACTATTACTTACTTCACACACACAAAAAGTGTATATTCTACTTTTGGCTGGAATTTTGCCATAGTCATAATCTTGGCCAACAATAATTTCTCAACATTACTTCTAGAAAAGTCTACACCCTAGTCACTATATACAGTTTTGTCCTTCTAAAATCAGATCTGAGTTCTCTGTAACATTTTCAATAATCTTACTTTAAAAGTCATCTTCCTGCTTTTTCCCTCTTCTGCTTTACAGAAGTAATGTTGGTGACTGTCTGAGCTCCCCCAATGCCCCCTCTCTCTTTTTCTGTTACTCCTTTTATGGTCAGTCTAGTCTTGCTAGTTTTTTGACCATTGTTAAATTTACAATTTGGTTTTTGTCTGAACCACAAGGGAAATTAATATCTCTCAGACATGGAAATAGTAATGCAGGGATTTTGGCACCTTCTCTTTTTGGGAAGTGTGTGAGGATATCTTCATCTTAAGTGCAATAGTTGTATGCTGGAGGCAGATGCTTGATGTTGATGCTGTTCTTATTATAGAGAAGTTTAATCATGTTGAGAATGGTGTAACGTAGCCGAAGGGGTAGACTGTTTCAGTGATTTATGGGAAACTGATAGGAAATTGACTAAAGAGATGAAAGGCATTTGTTTCCCCTGCTCCTGATGGAGCTTCTGAGGCAGGGCAGGTCCAGCAAATGTGTCCTGCTTTCATGGAGCTCTGATTGGCAGGTGACTTTGGCCTTGAGGTCTCCTGCATCTTCTGGGCGAGTTATGACTCTTGGCTGATGCCATTTATTCCTTCTCTAGTGTGCTTCCTTTCTTTATGTACACCTGAGTTTCTGACCTATGTAATTATCCAAGTGTTGTGAGTTGAATTATATCCCGTCAAAGATGTATGTAAATCATAAAGTGCCAATACCAGAGAATGTGATCTTATTTGGAAATATGGTCTTTTCACATATAACCAAATTTAAATGGCCATACTGGATTAGGAGGGCACTAACTCCAATTACTTGTGACTATAATGAGAGAGAGATTTGGAGACACGTGGACACACCAGAGTGAAGGAGGCCATGTGATGACAAAGGCAGAGACAGGAGTGATGCAGCTACAAGCCAAGGAAAGCTGAGGTTTGCTAGTAGCCAGCAGAAGCTGGACAAGACAAGGGCCTTCAATGAGGGCATGACCCTGCCAACATTCTAGCTTTTGAAAGCTATGGAAAGATTTAATTTCTGTTTTAAGAAAAATATTGAACTTGTTTATAATATTAAAAAGCTGCTCTCCTAAACCCCAGGTTGCTTTGTCATAGAAGTCAGGGTGTGCTCTGACATCTATATCCCCTTACCTGATTTAATTTAAGCTGGAGCCTGTCTTACAAGAACTGAATTGTGCTTTTCACCCTCTAATATGCTGTAACCTGAGTTGTTATCAGTTCACTCTTCCATGGGACTTCCCTGATGTTTCAGAGGATAAATAAAAGAAGAAACGAAGAAGCCCAGGATTAGTAGAAGGAAAGAAATCACAAAAATTAGGGCAGAAACAAATGAAAGAGAAACAAGGGAGACTATAGCAAAAATCGACAAAACTAAAAGTTAGTTCTTTGAGAAGATAAATAAAATAGACAAACCATTAGCCAGACTCATCAAGAAAAAAAGGGAGAAGAATCAAATCAACAAAATTAGAAATGAAAATAGAAATATCACAACAGACAACACAGAAATATAAAGGATCATAAGACACTACTATCAGCAACTATATGCCAATAAAATGGACAACTTGGAAGAAATGGACGAATTCTTAGAAAAGTATAACTTTCCAAAACTGAACCAGGAAGAAATAGAAAAATTTAACAGACCCATCACAAGCACGGAAATCAAAACTATAATCAAAAATCTTCCAACAAACCAAAGTCCAGGACCAGATGGCTTCACAAGTGAATTCTACCAAAAATTTTGAGAAGAGCTAACACCTATCCTACTCAAACTCTTCCAGAAATTTGCAGAGAAAGGTAAACTCCCAAATTCATTCTATGAGGCCACCATCACCCTAATACCAAAACCAGTCAAAGATGCTACAAAAAAAGAAAACCACAGGCCAACATCACTGATGAACATAGATGCAAAACTCCTCAATCCTAGCAAGCAGAATCCAATAACATATTAAAAAGATCATTCATCATGACTAATTGGGCTTTATTCCAGGGATGCAAGGATTCTCCAATATTTGCAAATCAACCAATGTGATACACCACATTAACAAATTGAAAGACAAAAGCCAAATGATTATCTCAATAGACGCAGAGAAAGCCTTTAACAAAATTCAATACTGATTTATGATTTAAAAAAACCCTCCAGAAAGTAGGAATAGAAGGAACATTCCTCAAGAAAATAAAAATCATATATGATAAACCCACAGCAAACCTTATCCTCAATGGTGAAAAATTGAAAACATTTCCCATAAGTCAGGAACAAGACAAGTGTGCCCACTCTCACCACTACTATTCAACATAGTGTTGGAAGTTTTAACCACAGCAATCAGAAAAGAAAAAGAAATAATAGGAATCCAGATTGGAAAAGAAGTAAAACTCTCACTGTTTGCAGATGACATGATCCTCTACATAGAAAACCTTAAAGACACCACCAGAAAATTACTAGAGCTAATCAATGAATATAGTATAGTTTCAGGATATAAAATTAACACAGAGAAATCCCTTGCATTCCTATACATTAACAATAAGAAAACAGAAAGAGAAATAAAAGAAACAATTCCATTCACCATTGCAATGAAAAAGATAAAATACTTAGGAATAAATCTACCTAAAGAAAGAAAAGACCTATATGTAGAAAACTACAAAACATTGATGAAAGCAATCAAAGATGACGCAGATAGATGGAGAAATATACCATGTTCATGGATCAGAAGAATCAATACAGTGAAAATTAGTATACTACCCAAAGTAACCTATAGATTCAATGCAATTCCTATCAAGTTATCAATAGTATTTTTCAGAGAAATAGAACAAATAATTTCACAATTTGTATGGAAATACAAAAAACCTCAAATAGCCAAAGTAATCTTGAGAAAGAAGAATGGAACTGGAAGAATCAACCTGCCTGACTTCAGACTATACTACAAAGCTACAGTCATCAAGACAGTATGGTACTGGCACAAAGACAGACATATAGATCAATGGAACAAAATAGAAAGCACAGAGATGAATCCACACACCTATGGACACCTTTGACAAAGGAGACAAGAGTATACAATGGAGAAAAGACAACTCTTCAACAGGTGATGCTGAGAGAACTGGTCAACTACTTGTAAAAGAATGAAACTAGAACACTTTCTAACACCATGCACAAAAATAAACTCAAAATGGATTAAAGATCTAAATGTAAGACCAGAAACTATAAAACTCCTAGAGGAGAACATAGGCAAAACACTCTGACATAAATCACAGCAGGATCCTCTATGACCCACATCCCAGAGTAATGGAAATAAAACCAAAAATAAACAAATGGGACCTAATCAAACTTAAAAACTTTTGCACAATGAAGGAAACTATAAGCAAGATGAAAAGATAGCCTTCAGAATGGGAGAAGACAATAGCAAATGAAGTAACTGACAAAGAATTGATCTCAAAAACATACAAGCAGCTCATGAAGTTCAATAACAGAAAAATAAATGACCCAGTCAAAAAATGGGCCGAAGAACTAAACAGACATTTCTCCAAAGAAGACACACAGATGGCTAACAAACACATGAAAAGACACTCAACATCACTCATTATCAGAAAAATGTAAATCAAAACCACAATGAGGTACCATCTCATGCTGGTCAGAATGGCTGCTATCAAAAAGTCTACAAAAAATAAATGCTGTAGAGGGTGTGGAGAAAAGGGAACCCTCTTACACTGTTGGTGGGGATGCAAACTAGTACAGCCACTATGGAGAACAGTATGGAGATTCCTTAAAAAACTGGAAATAAAACTGTCATACGACCCAGCAATCCCACTGCTGGGCATATACCCTGAGGAAACCAGAATTGAAAGAGACACATGTACCCCAGTGTTCATCGCAGCACTGTTTACAATAGCTAGGACATGGAAGCAACCTAGATGTCCATTAACAGATGAATGGATAAGAAAGTGGTGGTACATATACACAGTGGAATATTACTCAGCTACTAAAAATAATGCATTTGAATCAGCTCTAATGAGGTGGATGAAACTGGAACCTATTATACAGAGTGAAGTAAGTCAGAAAGAAAAACACCAATACAGTGTATTAATGCATATATATGGAATTTAGAAAGATGGTAATGATAACCCTATATGCAAGACAGAAAAAGAGACATAAAGAGAAAGAACAGAATTTTGGACTCTGTGGGAGAGGGTGAAGGTGGGATGATTTGAGAGAATAGCCCTAAAACATGTATATTACCATATGTGAAGGAGATCACTAGTACAGGTTTGATGCATGAGATAGGGCACTCAGGGTCGGTGCACTGGGATGCCCCTGAGGGATGGGATAGGGAGGTAGGTGGGAGGGGGTTTCAGGATGGGAGACACATGTAACCCCATAGTTGATTCATGTCAATGTATGGCGAAAGTCACTACAATACTGTAAAGTAATTAACCTCCAATTAAAATAAATTAATTTAAGGGGAAAAAAAAAGAATTTTTCTGGAATGCAGGAAACACAGGAGGCAGAGCTTTGATCCCTCAGTCGGGAAGATCCCCTGGAGGAAAAAAATGGCAACCCACTTCAGTACTCTTGCCTGAAAAAATCCCATGGACAGAGGAGTCTGGGAGGCTACAGTCCATGGGACTACAAAGATTTGGGCATGACTAAACTATCACACATGCAGGTACATGCTCTTCAAATAGATATCTAATGTTTAAGTAAATACTTAGCCACTGTGATGTTTAGAAATTTAAAAGAAAAGATTAACATTGATAAGAGTGAAAAAAGTTGCCTACAGCATAGGGCTTAAAAAAAGTGACTGGGAAATATGACCTCTTCAGATAAGAAATTCAAGTCTTATTGTTTAATATTTCTACCTATTAATAGAATATATTCCTTACATCTCCAAACACTCTGATTACAACCATTTAAAAATAAGTTGCTCTTAGATAATGTGACTTCTCACTTATCCATTTAGTTCTGTATATTTGCATGAATCACTAATTCCACTTTGATTCGATTGGATTGTGTTCCAGAGGTCTGGGTTATAATTTAGACTTAACACAGTGTTTACCTCTATGGATGGTAATGGTGGTTAAACTTGTCACTGGCAATGGTGAACTTAAGATGAGAGTTCATAACAGTCCATCTAACAAGAAAGTGTGTAGGTGAAAAATGAGAAAGAATGGGTCTGAAGAAAGGCCTGCTTATCTCAGGAAAATAAAGGGAAGATTTTTAAGGATATTAAATGTAAAATGTAACATTAATATGTTTTGACAATATTTAAGAATTAACTCTGGATTTAACAGTGGTTTAAGGCTGTCTTGTGCCTACTGTTGAGGGGCTACTTGGAAAAGAGAAAGGATATGAGGAGGACGGGACCCCAAAGGAATTTTATACCAGAGAATGAGTATTGGGGGCAGCACCCTCTCTTCTGTGGGCAAATTCACTAGAAAACCAGAGAATCTTTAAGGGACCAAGGAAGTGTTGGAAACAAGTACTGGTATTGAGTACATGAGGGAGAATGTGGACCTTCTGTCCACCTATCTTTCCTGGAGGGGACTGATCACCTGTTGTGCCCATGAGAAAGCATCTGTGCACGAGTGAGTGACCTTTGTGTATTACAATTTGTGATAAGTAATTTTGCAAATCAGAGTCCTGTTTCCACAAACAGTTGGGAGGTGGAAGGACGAGGTATACTGTTATGGAATGAATGGGAGGCGTGAAAATTCTTCAATCCTGATCAGGTTTCCTGGCCTTGAAATAGTGGGATATTGGTTGGCCAAAAAAGTTCATCCAGCGTTTTCTGTGATGAACATTTTGGCCAACTCAATATATTTTTCTGATCCAATGTTCTGGACTAAACCTCAGCAATCACCTTTATTCTATCCTTTTAGGACCCAGAACAGGTTTTGAGAAGCCACATTTTCACTTCATCTCCCTGGGGTCCTACTATGATCCTAGTGAGTTCTCCAAGAACAAAGTATCTTTACAAGCAGAGGTGAACTCTAGTAAGAGTGGTCACAAGTCCTCTCCTCTAAAATCCTGGGCTGGAAAGTCTTCGTTATATGTGCTTGCAAAATGCCATTATTATTTTCAGTTAGTAAGGCAGTTAGGGAGAGAACTTTGGAAATATACCCATGTCAATAACAAATGCCTATAGCACCTAAAAATAATTTAATGGAAAGAATCAAAGACACAAGAGATTTATATACAGTATTTACAAAATGAAAACATGTACTATAAATTAAACAATGGCATGTTAGATTTTAAAAATGTAGCACTCATAAAGTTTTAAAGCTATTCGTAATCATTGTTGTGAGAATAAAAGCTTCTAGAGTATAAAATAGAAGTATCCTGTTCACTTAGGTTGCTTTACAAGCACCTCATTATTTAAATAGTATTAATGTCTAATCCCTTTACTTGTACTAATATGTCAATATAAATATAATCAGAGAAGATATTTTCCCAAAACTTATTTCTCCATCATGGTCTGCTTCTTTCCTCCAAAATTATATATCACTATTTCAATACATGTTCCACTCACACCTAAAACTCATTGTGTTAAAATCTACCACCATTATGATTTAAGATACAGTTGAATCACTCACTTTGAAGATAGGAATATCAATATATTCATCATTTTTACTTATTTATAGTTTTATATATATATTTTTCTTAGTATGCTTTGATACAGGGTACTGAATATAGCTTCCTGTGCTATATAATAGGACCTTTTTGTTTATCCAGTCTATATATAATAGTTCACAACTTCTAGTACCAAATTCCCAATCCATTCCTTGTTTGTCTTCCCTCCCCTTTGATAACTATGGGTCTACTCTCTATGCATATTTGTTTCTGTCATAGATAACTTCATCTGTGTGATATTTTAGATTCCATACATAAGTGACATCACATGATATTTGTCATCCTATTTCAGATTTATTCTGCTTAACATGATAATCTATAGGTCTATCTATGCTGCTGCAAGCAGCATTACTTGATTCTTTTTTATGGCTAAATAATATTCTATTATGTGTGTGTGTGTATATAAGAGATACACATATATAGTATATACAGATACATCTTCTTTATGCATTCATCTATCAATGGGCAGTTAGGTAGTTTCTATATCTTGGCTATTGTAAATGGTACTGCAATGAATACGTGGCTATATGGATCTTTTTGAAATAGAGTTTTGTTAAGATATACGCCCAGAAATGGGATTGCTGCATCATATGGGAACTCCAGTTTTCAGAGGAATCTCCATGTTATTTTTCACAGTGGCTATGCTAATTTATATTCCTATGAACATCTATGAGGATTTCCTTTTCTTTTCACCCTCTCTAGCATTTGATATTGGTATAGTTTCTAATGATGGCCTTTCTGAGTGTGAGATGTTACCTTTCTGTAGTTCTGACTTGCTCAACATCACTAATTATTAGAGAAACACATCATTTTATTTGCTGTTGACCATCTCTATTATCTTTGGAGAAATGTCTATCTATCTAGGTATTCTGCCTAATTTTGATTGGGTTGTTTGATTTTTTGTTATTGAGTTGCATGAGCTATTTATGTATTTTCCATATCAAGCCTTGTTGGTTTCCTCATTTACAAATATTTTCTCTCATTCTGTAGATTGTCTTTTCATTTTGTTTATGGCATCCTTTGCTATGCAAAAGCTTTTAGTTTGTTTTAGTCTCATTTTTAAATTTTTAAAAAATTTCTATTACCTTGGTACACTGGCCTTAAAATACAACTGTATGAAGTATGTCAGAGAATGTATTATCTATGTTCCCATCTAGGAGTACCATGATGCCATGTTTTATGTCTAAGTCTTTAAGCCATTTTGAATTTAATTTTGTGTATGGTGAGAGGGTGTGTTCTATCTTTATTGATGTACACCTGGCGGTCTGGCTTTCCAAACACCACTTAGTGAAGAGAAACACCACTTGGGGTTTCCTCTTTTTGTATATTCTGGCCTCACTTATTGGAGATTAACTAACCATAGGCAATGAGTGTCATTCTTGATCCACTGCTATTTCTTACTTCCCACCACCAAGTAGAGTACATTCTACTTTGGATAGAATTTACTTATTGTCATAATCTTGGACAGCAGCCAGTTCTCAGCATTATTGCTAGAAAAGTCTAAAGCCTAGTGCCCACATCCCATGCTGTCCTCCTGAAATTAGATCCTATTTCTAAGTATCATTTTCAATAATCTTCCTTAAAAAGGTCATCTCCCTGATTTCTCCCTCTCTTATTCTATATAAGGAATGTTGGTGGCTGTTGGAGTCCCCCCTCTCTCTCTTTCTCTCTATCATTCAGTCTCTCTACACATCTGTCTGCATTGCTGACAGTTGTTAACAATTTAATATTGAGATTACAAAACTAGAAAGTGAATTAATGACTGAACCAGAAGTGAATTAACACCTTCTAGATGTGTACTTGGGAATGGATGGGATTTTACACCTTCTCTTTAGGGAAGAGGGTAAGGTTGTGTTTTAGTCACTAAGTCGTGTCTGACTCTTTGCAACCCCATGGAATGTAGCCCACCAGGCTCCTCTGTCTATTGGAGTCTCCAGGCATGAATACTGGAGTGGATAGCCAGATTTCCTTGCCCAGAGTTGATAGTTGGTGGCTAGTAGGCTGATGCACAATGTCACTACTATCTTACTATATGGATGTTCAATCACGGTGAGAATGGTGCTGTGTAACAGAAGAGGTAGGCTCTTTTAGTTATTAATGGGAGGTTGATAGGAAATTGACTAAAGAGAGGAGAACCTCTTCTTCCTTCTTGCTGCTGATGGAGCCTCTGAAGCAGGACAGTTCCAGCAAATGCTGTGCAGAGTGTGTCCTGCATTCATAGAGCTCAGATTAGCACGTGATTTTAGGCTTCTGGTCTCCTGCATCTTCTTTGTGAGTTTGCTCCTGACTTAGTACATTTATTCCTTCTTCAATTTCTTCCTTTTTACAATATACCTGAGTTTCTGACCCACGTAATATTCTAAGTGTTTTGCATTGAATTGTGTCCCCACAAAAGAAAGATACACTTAAGTCCTAATTTCCCAGTACCTATGACTGAGGCCATATTTGGAAATACTGTCTTTGATAAGTGGCTAAACTTAGATGAGGTCATACGGGATTAGGTATGCATTATTCCAACAACTTGTGTCCTTGTAAGGAGAGATATTTGGAGACACATAGACTGGCCGGAATGAAGGAGGCCATGTGATAACAAAGCAGAGATTGGTGTGATGCAGCTACAAAAGCCAAGAAAAGCTAGAATTGCAGGTAAACAGCAGATGCTGGACAAGACAGGAGCTTTCAAAGAGAGCATGGTCCTGCCAAAAACTTACTTTCAGGTTTCTGGGCTTTGAAACCCATGAAGAGATTTATTTTGTCTTAAGAAGTAAAAAGTTGAATTTGTTTATAATTTCTATAAAGCCCTCCTCCTGATATCCAGGTAGTTTTTCAGAGGAAACCAGGATTTACTTGGATACCTGGATTCCCTTATCTGGTTTAGCTTAAGTTGGAGTGTGTCTTACATAACTGAATTGTGGTCAAATATATTGAAGAGTGAACTGATACCAAGTCAGGTTACAGCATATATCACTCTTCAATATGTGGTTAATTTTCAAGTAAATGCTTAGCCACTGTAATGTTTAGAAATTTAAATGAAAATATTAAGATGGTCAGAATTATAATTTTAAAAAGCTATCTTCATTATCGGGCTTCACATCTGGCTGGTAAATATATTTGACCACTTCAGACAAGAAATTCAAGTTTCCTTGTTTAAGATGTACCACTTTTGAGAGTATCTTCCTTATAACTCCAAAACTTTGAAGATACCCCTTAAAAATCTGTTGCATGCATATAATGTTGTTACTAAGTTAAAATAAACCACCTAGTTCTATATATATTCATGAATCTCAGGATGATTTGGAGTACTTACTAAATCCATTTTGATCCAATTGGATTGTGTTCACAGAGACTGGGTTATGTTTTATACAAGCACCCTGCTTATTTAACTTATATGCAGAGTACATCATGAGAAACACTGGGCTGGAAGAAGCACAAGTTGGTATCAAGATTGCCAGAAAAAATATCAATAACCTCAGATATGCAGATGACACCACCCTTATGACAGAAAGTGAAGAAGAACTAAAGAGACTCTTGATGAAAGTGAAAAAGCAGAGTGAAAAAGTTGGCTCAAAGCTCAACATTCAGAAAACTAAGATCATGTCATCCGGTCCCATCACTTCACAGCAAATAGATGGGGAAACAGTGGAAACAGTGGCTGACTTTATTTTTCTGGGCTCCAAAATCACTGCAGATGGTGATTGCAGCCATGAAATTAAAAGACGCTTGCTCCTTGGAAGGAAAGTTATGAGCAACCTAGACAGCATATTAAAAAGCAGAGACATTACTTTGTCAACAGAGGTCCATCTAGTTAAGGCTATGGCTTTTCCAGTGGTCATGTATGGATGTGAGAGTTGGACTATAAAGAAAGCTGAGCACAGAAGAATTGATGCTTTTGAACTGTGGTGTTGGAGAAGACTCTGGAGAGTCCCTTGGACTGCAAGGAGATCCAACCAGTCCATCCTAAAGGAGATCAGTCCTGGGTGTACATTGTAAGGACTGATGCTGAAGCTGAAACTCCAATACTTTGGCCACCTGATGCGAAGAGCTGACTCATTTGAAAAGACCCTGATGCTGGGAAAGATTGAGGGCAGAAGGAGAAGGGGGTGACAGAGGATGAGATGGTTTGAGGGCATCACCGACTCAATGGACATGGGTTTGGGTGGACTCTGGGAGTTGGTGATGGACAGGGAGGCCTGGTGTGCTGCAGTTCATGGGGTCGCAAAGAGTCGGACACAACTGAGCGACTGAACTGAACTGATTTTACCTCTGTTGATGGTAATCATGGTTAAACTTGTCCATGGTGAACTTAAAATGGAAGTCTATACCAGTTTTTTCCAACAAGAAAGAGTGTGTAGGTGAAAAATGAGAAAGAATGGGTCTGTGGAAAGTTCTAATTGAGGAAAATTAAGGGGAGATTTTAAACATGATTAAATGCAGAGGATTAACATTCATATGTTTTGACAATATTTCACAGATAACACTGTGGGTTTGGAAGTAGTTTAAGGTTGTCTTGTGTCACTTTTGAGGGGCTACTTGGAAAAGAGAGAATGGATATAAGAACAGAGGGAGCCCCAAGGGAATTTTATACCAGAGAATGAGGACCTGGTAACTAGAAAACCAGTCTTTAAGGGACCAAGTGAAGGTTGGAAACAAGTGTTGGTATTGAGGATATGACGGAGAATGTTCTGTCTCCTGCTCTTTCCCATGTATTACAATTTGTGATATGCATTTTTGCAAAACCAGAATCCTGGGTCCACAATACATCTGGAAGGGGGAAGAAGGAGAGGTATTGTCACAAAATAAGCCAAAGGCATGAAGCTTCTTTAATCTTGAGCAAAGTTCCTGGCCTTGAAGTTCTGAGGTATGGGTTGGCCAAAAAGTTCATTCATGTTTGCTGTAGCGTCTTATGAAAAAACTCAAAGGAACTTTTTGGACAATTCTTTTCTGACCCAGTATTCTGGACTAAACCTCTAGGAACACATCCATTCTGTCCCTTGAGAAACCAAAATAAGTTTTGAGTGGCCACATCCTCACTGCTTCTTCCAGGGGCCCTACTCTGATCACTGTGAGTTCTCCAGGAACAAAGGAACTTTACAAGCAGAGAGGACCTCTAGTTGAAAGAGAGTGGTCACGGGTCCTCTCCTCTGTAACACTGGGCTGGAAAATCTTTGCTCCATATGTTTGTATTTCACAAATACAAAATTTGGATATATATCCATGTTTCTAGCAAACACTTATAACACTTAGTTTAATGGAAATAATCAAAGGTGTAGGGATTTATTTACAGCATTTTCAAAATGAAAACAAATTACATGTGCTAGATTAAATGACAGCATAATAGATGTCAAAATTGCAGCACTCAGGAAACTCTATTGCTATACATAGTCATTGTTGTGAGAAAAAAAAGCTACTAGAATATAAAATAGAGTTATCATCTTCACTTAAGTTGCTTCTTAAAGCACTAAAGTATTTTAATAGTATGATGTCTAATCTCTAATTTTGCTTATATGTACACTTAAATATACCCAAATAGGGTATTTTATTCCAAAACTTACATCACTCACAATGATCCCTCTTCTTCCCTCCACAACCACATAGCACTTTCCTATATAATATTTTAATTTGTATGTTAAATCCACACCTAAAACTCAGCATTCAAAAACTCTCCTCCATTATGCTTTTAGAGAGTATAATCATTCACTTTCAGACAGGAATCTCAATTTCTTTCTTTCTTTCTTTTTCCTACTATGATTTATTGCAGAATATTTAATATGGTTTCTTGTGCTATAATATAGGACCTTGTTGTTTATCCATTCCATATATAAAATATTTCACATTTACTTGTCCCAAATTCCCAGTTCATCCCGCCTCTGTCTTCCCCCGCTCTTGACAACCACTAGTCTGTTCTCTATGTATGTGAGTTTTTTTCTCTTTGTAGATAAGTTCATTTGTGTCCTATATTAGATTCCACATATCAATGATATCACATGATATTTGTCTATTTCTGACATACTTAGTATGATAAATCTCTAGGTCCATCCATATTGCTGCAAATGGCAGTATTATATTACCTTTTATTGCTAATAGTCTATTGTGCATGTGTATATACATTTTTATACATTCATCTGTCCATAGACACTTAGGTTGTTTCATGTCTTGGCTATTGAAATAGTGCTGTTATGAACATAGGGGTTCATGAATCATTTTGAGTTGTTTTTTTTTCATGGTACCTTACCAATTTATTTTATATAAAAGACTGTGAAAGGATACCAATTAACAACCAGATAAAGAGATATGTAGGATGAGGCCCTGAACAAGGGATCTGATGTCCTCATGGATCTTTGTGAATTAGTTTTCTCTGGCTATATACCCGGGTGAGGGATCATGTGGCATGTCTACTTTTAGATTTTTGAGGCACCTCCATACTATTTTTTATAGTGGCTACACTAATTTACATTTCTACCACCAGTGTAGGGAAGTTCTCTTTACTCCAGACCCCTTCCAGCATGTGTTATCTGTAGAGTTTTTAATGATGTCCATTCTGATCAATGTGAGGTGGTACCTCATTATAGTCTTAACTCACATTTCTCTAATAACTTGTGATGTTGAACATGTTTTCATGTGCCTAATGACCACCTGTATGTATCTTTGGAGAAATGTCTACTTAGATATTCTACCCTTTTTTGGTAGGGTCGATTGGGTTTTATTTTTGTTGTTGTTGTTGCTAGGAATCTGTATAAGCTGTTTGCCATATTTTGCATATTAGGTCCTTGGTCACATTGTTCACAAATGTTTTCTCTTACTGTGTAGGTTGTCTCTGGTTTATTTATGCTTTCCTTTGTTGTGCAAAGTTTATTAGTTTGATTAGGCCTCATTTGTATATTTTCCTTTTATTTCTATTGCCTTGGCAGACTGTCCTTAGAAAACATTGGTATGTTTATGTCAGAGAATATTTTGCCTATGTTCTTTTCTAGGAGCTTCATGGTGTCATGTCTTATATTGAAGACTTTAAGCCATATTGAGTTTATTTTTGTGTTTGGTGTGAGAGTGTGTTCTAACTTTATTGATGTACATGTGGCTGTCTAGCTTTCCCAACACCACTTGCTGAATGGACTGTGTTTCCTCGTTTTATATATCCTTGCTTTCATTGTCAAAAAATCAATTAGCCATACATGTTCAGGGTCTTTCTTGATTCACTGTTATGTTTCCTTCCCAAGCCCAAGTCATGTATATTCTAATGTTGGCTAGAATTTTGCTATGGTATAATTTTGGCCAAAAACCAGTTCTCAGCATTTCTGTCCGCACATCCAGTTTTGTCCTCTTGTTAATTAGATCTTAATTCTAAGTGACATTTTCAATAATCTTACTTTAAAAAGTCATCTTCCTGCTTTCTTATGCTCCTATTTGATATAAGGAATGTGGGTGGTTGTTAGAGTCATCTTTCTCTCTCCCTTTCCCCCATCTCTCCCCCCTCCCCTTTCTCTCTCTTTATTGGTCCCTCTAGCTATAGGTCTTTCAGTTTTGTTAGTATTATAATTGTTAGCTTTATAATTTAACCTGCAGATTACAAAATGTCCTGGTGGGATTGTGGCTGAACTAGAAGGAGAATTACTATCTCCCAGATATGGATGCAATGATGGATAGAATTTTACATCTTCTATTTTTGACTAGAATATCTTCATCTTAACTGCAATAGTTGCATGCAGGAAGCAGATGCATGCAATTGCTGTTCTTATTATATGGAAGTTTAATCATTGTGAAAATAGTACTAAGTAACCAAAGGGGTGGGCTAGTTTAGTTATGCATGGGCAGCTGAAAGGCTTCTCTCATTAGTCAATTCCACCCCCCCCCCCCTTTTTTTTTGCTTCTGATGGAGATTTTGAGGTGGAGCAGGTCCAGGAAACGCTGTGGCAGAGTGTGTTCTGCACTCACAGAGCTCTGATTTGCAGGTGACTTTTGTCTCATTGTCTCCTGCATTTTCTCTGTGAGTGTGGTTCCTGGCTTCATTTATTCCTTCAAATCTCTTCCTTTTTTATATAGACCTGAGTTTCTGTTATCTTTCCAATGTTGTGAGCTGAACTATGTCCCCAGAAAAATGCAAAGTCCTAATCTCTGAATATTTCTGCATGGAACCTTATTTGGAAATATGGTGTCTGCACATACAACCAAATTTAGGAGGTCATACTGGATTAAGTGGGCACTAGCTCCAATGACTATTTTCTGTGTAAGTAGCAAGAGATTTGGAGACATACAGACAAATATAGAGTGAGGGGGGCATGTGACAACAAAGGCAGCTACAAGTCAAGGAAAACTGAGGATTCTAGTAACCAGCAGAAGCTGGATGAGACAAGAGACTTCCAAGAGAGCATGGCCCTGCCAGCACCTTGGTTTCAGATTTCTAAGCTTCGAAACCGTGAAAAGATTTTATTTTTGCCTTAAGAAGTAAAAAGTTTACTTTGTTTATAGTTTTTAAAAATCCCCTACTTGATCACCAAATGATTCTGTAATAGAAGCCAGGATGTGCTTGGACATATAGATCCCCTTGTCTGGTTTAAGTTGGAACCTGTTTACAAGAACTGAACTGTGTTTTTTCACTCTAATGAGTTGTAACCTGACTTGGCATCAGTTCACTCTTCAAAGATATGTTTAATTTTGAAATAAACGCTTAACCACTGTGATGTATAGCAATTTAAATGAAAAGATTAAGATTATAAGTTATAAAAAAGTCATTACATCACAGGGCTTAACAAATGTCTAGTAAATATGTTTCACCTCTTTAGGCAAGAAGCTCAAGTCTCCTTGTTTAAGATTTGTACCAGTTCAGAGAGTATCTTCTTTATGACTCTAAACACTATGTACACAACTCTTTTAATAAATCTGTGGCATGTATATAATGTTGTTTCTAAATTCACCATTTAGTTCTCCAAGTTTGCATGAATCTCAGAATGATTTGGAATATTCACTAAATTCACTATGATCCAACTGGCTTTTTTATAGTCTAAGATGGGTTTTGCCTCTGTCAGTGGTAATTGTGGTTAAAGTTGTCAGTGGTGATGGTGAAATTAGGATGGGAGTTTTATACCACTGCATCTGACATGAAAGAGTGTGTAGATGAAAAATGGAAAAGAACGGGTCAGAATAAAGGTCTGACTATCCAAGTAAAATAAAGGGAAGGTTTTAAAAAGGATAAAGGCAGAAGGATTAACATTAATATGTTTGGACAATATTTCAGAGATAGCACTGTGGATTTGGCAGTGGTTTAAGGCTACTTGTGCCTACTGTTGAGGGGCTACTTGGAGAAGAGAGAAAGGATACGAGGTGGGAGGGGGACCTCAAAGTAATTTGTGAGCCAGAGGCTGAGTGTTGAGGATGGTTCCTTCTCTTGTGGCAGCCTAGTAACTAGACAACCAGTCTTTAAGGGACCAAAAAATGTTTGAAAAAAGTGTTGGTATTGAGAACTGAGAGAGAACATGAACTTCATCACCCATTATGCCCATAAGAAAGTGTCTGTACATGAGCGAGTGGACTTTGTATATTAGTTTGTGATGCACATTTTTGAAATATTAAGTCTTGCGTCTATAGTTCATTTGGGAGGTGGAGGGGCAAGGGGTACTCTTCCAAAACAAGTCAGAGGCATGGCAATTCTTTAATCCTGAGCATGGTTCATGGCCTTGAAATAATAGCATATGTGTTGGCCAAAATGTTCATTCACATTCTCTGTAACATCTTATGGAAAATGCCAAATGACCTCTTTGCCCCCATACTCTTCACTGATTAGACATTAAGGGACATATTATTCCATCCCATTAGAACCCATAACAGGTTTTGAGTAGCCAGCCACATGCTCGCTTGCTCTCCCTGAGTTCCTGATAACTGAGTTCTCTAGGAACAAAGAACTTTACAAGCAGAGGGGACTGCTGGTCTAAAGGCGATGGTCAGAGGTCCTCTCCTCTAAAACCCTAGACTGAAAAGTCTTTGCTTCATATATTTGTGAAAAGTCATTGGTAGTTTCAGTTAGTAAAGTAGTTACAGAGAGAATTTTGGAATTATATCGAAGTCATTAACAAATCTGGAATACGAAATGGCCACCTGATCCAGTATTCTTGCTTGGGAAACCCCAGGGACAGAGGAGCTTGATGGGCTAATTTCCATGTGGTCGTAAAGACGTTGGACAAGACTGAACTCATGGGCACTTTAGCTAATGCTTGTAACACCTAAAAATAACTTAATGGAAAAAATAAAAGATACAGACATTTATATGCTGTGTTTTCAAAAGGAAAACAAGCTATATGCTATAAATGAAGTGGCAGCATATTAGATATAAAACTTATAGCACCTAGGGAACTATATAGCTATCCACTATCATTCTTGTGGGGGAAGGAAAGTTACTGCAAAATAAAATAGAGGTTTCCTCTTCACTTAGGTAATTTCATAGAACACTGAAGTATTTTACTAATTTTGATGTATAATCCTTTACTTTTGCTAATATGTAGATTTAAGTATACTAAAATAGGTATTTTATTCCAAAATTCTTATCTCCAACCATGAGCCTGTCTTCCCTCCAAAACCATATATCACTTTCTATTTAACATTTCAATTTGGATGTTCAATCCACACCTAGAATTCAAAGTGTTAAACACTGACCACCATTGTGCTTTATCTGAAGATACAGTGCATTCACTCACTTTCAAATCAAGAATCTCAACATTTGTATTAATTAATTAATTTTTCCCTAGTATGATTTATCACAGGATTTGAATATGGTTTCCTGTACTATACAATAGGATCTTGTTGTTATCCAGTCTACATAATAGTTCACATTTGCTAGTACCATATTCCCGTTATATCCCCCCACCTCCTCCCACTTGACAACCACAAGTCTGTTCTCTATGTATGTGAGTTTGCTTCTGGTTCATACAAAGGTTCATATGTACTGTGTTTCAGATTCCACATATAAGTGATAACATGCAATATTTGTCTTTCTACTTTGCTTAAAATGATCATCTCTAGGACCATGCATCTGCAGATAACGTGGGAGACCTGGGTTCGATCCCTGGGTCAGGAAGATCCCCTGGAGAAGGAAATGGCAACCCACTCCAGTACTCTTGCCTGGAAAATCCGTGTACAGGGGAGCCTGGTAGGCTACAGTCCATAGGGTTGCAAAGAGTCAGACACAACTGAGCAACTTCACAATGTCAATGTCAAGGACGATCCATGTTGCTGCAAATTGCATTATTTAATTCTTTTTATGGCTGAGTAATATTTGTGTATGTGTATAGCTGTATGTTTATATCTTTAAGCATTCATCTGTCCATGGACACAGGTTGTTTCCATATCTTGGCTATTGTAAATAGAGCTACTATTCACATAGAGGTGCATGCATCTATGGGTTTTTTTGTTTGTTTGCTTTTTTTCCTTTTTACGTGCTTGCTTACCAACTTACTATATATACAAGGCTATTAAGGATACAAATCAACATCCAGATGAAGAGACATGTAGGACAAAGTCCCAAACAAGGGGTCAGATATCTTTGTGGATCTTTTTGAATTAGAAGTTTCTTTGGATATATGCCCAAGACTGGGATTACTGGATTATATGGTAACTCCATTTTACACTTTTGAAGAAATTCCCATATTATTTTTCATAGTGGCAGCACCAAATTACTTTCCCACCAACATTGTAGGAGGGTTCTTTTTCATTCACACCCTCTCCAGCATTCATTTGCAGACTTTTTAAAGATGGCCATTCTGACCAATGTGAAGTTACCTCATTGTAGTTTTGACCTGCATGTCTCTAATAATTTACAATGTTGAAAATCATTTTATGTACCTAATGTCCATCTGTGTGTATCTTTGGAGAAATGTCTATTTCGGTATTCTATCTTTTTTTAAAAATTGGGTTGTTTGTTTGTTTTTGTTAATGAGCTGATTATATATTTTAGATAGTAAGTCCTTATTGGTCATATCATTTGCAAATATTTTCTCCCATTCTGCAGATTTTCTCTCTTTTATTTATGCTTTCCTTTGTTTTGCAAAAGCTTATTAGTTTGATTAGGTCTCATTTGTATATTTTTGCTTTTATTTCTATTGCCTTGGTAAACTGATCTTAGAAAATGTTGGTACGTTATATGTCAAAGACCATTTTGCCTTTTAGGCAAAACATTTCTTTTCTAGGAGATTTATGCTATCTTATATTTAAGTCTTTAGGACATTTTGAATTTATTTTTTGTATATGGTATGAGGGTATGTCCCAACTTTATTGATTTACATGTGGCTATTCAGCTTTCACAATACCACTTGCTCAAGACAATATGTTTTCCTTATTTTATACATTTTGACCTCTCTAGTCAAATGTTAATTATCCATAGGTATTCACTATCATTCTTGACTCCTTGCTATTTTTACTTACCACATCCAAATAGTATACATTCTATTTTTGGCTAGAATTTTCCTACAGTCATAATCTTGGTCAATAACTATTTATCAACATTACTACTAGAAAAGTCTAAACCATAGTCCCCATATCCAGTTTTGCCCTTGTGAAATTAGATCTGAATTCTCTGTAACATTTTCAATAATCTCTCTCTTTTTCTGATACTCCTTTTATTGGTCAATCTAGTTACGTCTGTCAATTTCTTGGGCAATTGTTAAATTTACAATTTAATCTTTAGAATCCAAAATATTGAGATCAGTTTGTAACTGAAGTACAAAGGAAATGAATACTTTCCAGATATGGAAGTTGCAGTGGAGAGGATTTTATACCTTCTCTTTTGGGGAAGAAGGTAAGAATATCTTCATGTTAACTGCGGTAGTCACACATTGGAGGCAGATGCATGATGTTGCTACTGTTCTTAAATGGAAGTTTAACCATATGATTAATTGTGAGAATGGTGCTAAGTAGTCAAATGGTACACTGTTTTGATTATTTATGGGGAACAGATAGAAAATTGACTAAGAGATGAAAAGCCTTTCTTTTTTTCCCTTCTTCTGATAGAGTTTCTGATGCAGGGCAGGTCCAACAAGTACTGTGGCAGAGTGTGTCCTGCATTCATGGAACTCAAATTGGCAGGTGGCTTTGGGCTGATGGGTCTCCTGCATCTTCTGGGTGAGTGTGGTTCCTGGGTTACTTCATTTATTCCTTCTCTGATGCTCTCCCTTTCTTTAGATACACCTGAGTTTCTGACCTATATAATTCTCCAAATGTTGTGAGTTGAACTGTGTCCCCACAAAGATGTATGTAAATCATAAAATCCCATTACCATTGAATGTGACCATATTTGGAAATATGGTCTATGCAGATGTAACTAAATTTAGATGAGGTCATACTGGATTAGGTAGGCACTAACTCCAATGTCTGGTGTCCTTAGAAGGAGAGAGATTTGGACACACCAGACTGAAGGAACCCATGTGATGATAATGGAAGAGACAAGAGTGATGCGCCTACAAGCCAAGGAAAGCTGAGGATGGCAGGTAACCAAAAGTAACTGAATAAGACAATTGCCTTCAACGAAAGCTTGGCCCTCCCTGCCAACACTTTGATATCACATTTCTAGCCTTAAAACACTATGAAAAGATTAAATTTCTAAGAAAAAGTTGATTCTGTTTAAGAAGTAAAAAGTTGATTTTGTTTATAACGCACAAAAAGCCCCCCCATCCCTCTCCTAATCCCCAGATGATTTTGCAGTAGAAGCCAGGATGTACTTGGTCATCTGGATCCCACTACTTGGCTCAGCTAAAGTTGGAGTCTGTCTTATCAAGAACTGAATTGTGCTTTTTATCCTCAAATGTGCTTGGTATCACTTTACTCTTCAAATATGTGTTTAATTTCCAAGCCACTGTGATGTTTAGAAAGTTAAAAACAAAGATTAAGGTGGTCAAAATTTTTTTAAAAGGGATCTTCATTATAGGGCTCAGCAATTGGCTGATACATATATTTGACCTTTTCAGACAAGAAGTTCAAGTTTCCTTAAGATTTGCATCAATTCAGAGAGCATCTTCCTTATAAACTTTGAAGATACTCCTTAACAAATATACTGCATGTATATAATGTTGTTTTTAAGATAAAATTAACCATCTAGTTCTCTATATTTGCATGAATCTCAGAATTATTTGGAGTATTCACTAAATCTGCTTTGAGCCAGTTGGATTGTGTTCCAGAAGACTGGGTTAAGTTTTCAATTTAACACAGGTTTTATGTCTGTCAACGGTGCATGCGTGCTTGTTAAGTCAGTTCAGTCATGTCCAACTCTTTGAGACCCTGTGAGCTGTAGCTCATCAGGCTCCGCTTGTCCATGGGATTCTCCAGGCAAGAAGACTTAAGTGGGTTGCCTTGCCCACCTCCAAGGGATCTTAGCGACCTAGGGATCAAAGCCGCATCTCCTGCAGTTCCTATATTGCAGGCATATTCTTTAGCAATGAGCCACCAGGGAAGCCCCTTTCAATGGTAAAAGTGATTCAAGTTGTCAGTGGTAATGGTGACCTTAAGAAAGGAGTTTATACCAGTGCATTCAGCAAGAAAGAGTGTGTACATGGAAAATGGGAAAGAATGGGCCTGAAAAGGTCTGCCTCTTCTAGGAAAATTCAGGGAAGATTTTAGAAAGGATTAAATACAGAAGGATCAACATTAGTATGCTTGGACAATATTTCAGAGATAACACTGTGGAAGTGATAGTGGTTTAAGGCTGTCTTGTGCCTACTGGTGCGGGGCTACTTGGAGAAGAGAGAAACAATATGAGGATGGAGGGGATTCCAAAGGAATTTTTCTGCCAGAGAATGAATGTGGGGCAGCTTCCTCTCTTCTGGGGCCCTATTAACTAGAAAACCAGACAGTCTTTAGGGACCAAGACAAGGTTGGAAACAAGTGTTGTTATTGAGAACATGGGGGTGAATGTGAACTTTCTCTCCACCTGTCTTTCTCCAGAGGTGACTGATTTCCCATTGTGCCATGAGAAAGTGTCTGTGCACGAGTGAGGGAACTTTGTGTATTGCAGTTTGTGATGTGCAATTTTGTAAAATCAGAGTCCTGTGCCACAATATGACTGAGAAGTGGAGGAAGGAGGGGTACTGTTATAAAATAAGCCAGAGTCATGAAAATTATTTAATCCTGAACAGGACTCCTGGCCTAGAAATACTGAGACATGGATTAGCCAGCGAGTTCATTTGGGTTTGTTGCAGCATCTTACAGAAAATCTCCCAGGATGTTTTTGGCCACTTCTGTCTCACCCAGTGTTCTGGACTAAACTTCAAGTGCCACATTCATTCCACCCCTTCGAAGTCAGAACAGGTATTGAATAGCCACATGCTCATTTCTTCTCCCTGGGGTCCTACTCTGATCACTGTGAGTTCTCCAGGAACAAAGGATCTTTACAAGGAGAGGTGATCTCTAGACGAAAGACATTGGTGACAGGTCCTCTCCTCTGAAATTTTGGGCTGAAAAGTCTTTGCTTCATGCAATTGTGAAATGTCTTTGGTACATTCAGTCAGTGAATTAGTTATGGAGAGAAATTTGGAATATATCCAAGTATTTAACAAATGCACATAACACTTATAACCTAATGGAAATATTAAAATACATACTGCATTTTCAAATTATATGCTGTATATTAAATGGCAGCATGTTAGATGCTGTCAAAATTGCAGGACTCGTGACTCTTTATAGCTATACCTAGTCTTTGCTGTGGGAATAAAAAATGACTAGAATATAAAATAAATGTTTCCTCATCACTCAGGTGGCTTCATAAAGCATTGAAGTATTTTAATAGTATTGATTTTGGGTCTCTTTACTTTTGCTAATATATAGACTTAAACATACTCCAATAGGGTATTTTATTATGACATTTATATTTCCAACCATGGCCCCTCTTTGTCCCTTCAAAACCACATATCACTTCCTATTTAATATTTCAATTGGTATGTTATATCTACTCCTAAGACTCAATATTTAAAAACTGACCACCATTATGCTCTAAGACAACTGTAAAATCATTCTTTTTCAAGACAGGAATCTTAGTGTCTTTTTATTGATTGACTTTCTTATCTATATATTTTTCCTAGAATGATTTATTGCAGAATATTTAATATAGTTTCTTGTGCTATACAATAGGACCTCATTGTTTACCCATTCTACATATAATAATATAATAGTTCATACCTGCTAGTCCCAAATCCTTAATCAATATCTCCTCTACCATCCCTCCCCCTTGACAGCCACATGCTTGTTCTCTATGTATGTGACTTTTTTAATGCTTATGCTAAGTTCATCTGTGTCATATTTTAGATTCCACATGTAAATGATATCATATAATATTTGTCTATTTCTGATATACTTTGCTTACTGTGATAATCTCTAAGTCCACCCACAGTGCTGCAGTTGGCAGTATTACATTCTTTTCATGCTAAGTAGTATTCTATTGTGTGTGTGTGTACATATATTTTTATGTATTCACCTGTCAGTGGGCACTCAGATTGTTTCCACGTCTTGGCTATTGACATAGTGCTGCTATGAACATAGGGGTGCAAGAACCTTTTTGAGTTTTTTGGCTTGTTTTTTCATGCTGGCATACCTATTTATTACATATGAAATGTTATGAAAGGATACAAATCATCAACCAGATGAGGAGATGTGTAGGATGAATTCCAAACAAAGAATCTGATGCCCTCATGGATCTTTTTGAGTTAGTGTTTTCTTTATATATGACCAGGAATGTGATTGCTGGATCATATAGCAAGTCTATTTTTAGTTTTTTGAGGAACCTTCATATTAATTTTTATAGTGGTTATAACAATGAACATTTCCACCAAATATGTAGCAGAGTTATCTTTCTTCAGACTCTCCAGCATTTATTTGTAGAGTTTTTAATGACAGCCATTCTGCCCAGTGTGAGGTGATACCTCACTAGTTTTGACTTACATTTCTCTAATAATTAGTGATCTTTTCATATGCCATTTTGCCCTCTGTATGTCCTCTTTGAACAAAAGTCTACTTAGGTATTCTACCTATTTTTGATAGGCTTATTTGGGGTTTGTTGTTGTTGTTGCTATTGATTTGTATAAACTGGTTGCATATTTTGGATATTAAGCTCTTGTTGGTTCCATGGCTAGCAAATATTTTCTCTATTCTGCAGATTGTCTCTTTGTTTTACTTATGGTTTCCTTGTTGTGCAAAAACTTATTAGTTTGATTAGGTCTCATTTGCATATTTTGCTTTTATATGTACTGCCTTGGTACACTGACCTTAGAAAACATTGGTAGGTTATATGTCAGAGAATGTTTTGCTTCTGTACCCTTTTAGGAGTTTCATAGTATCATGTCCTCTACTGAAGCCTTAAGCCATCATGGGTTTATTTTTGTGTGTGGTATGAGGTTGTGTTCTAACTTTATTGACGTACATGTGTGTGTCCAACTTTCTGAACCATTTGCTGAAGGGATAGTGTATAACTCATTTTATATATGATGGCTTCAATTGTAAAAAAATCAGTTAACCATAGGTATTCAGGGTCTTTCTTGATTCACTGCTTTCTTCCTCCCCACACCCAAGTAGTGTACATTCTAATTTTGCTAGAATTTTGCTACAGTCATAATCTTGGCCAACAACCAGTTCTCAGCATTACTGCTAGAAAAGTATAAACCCAAGTCCCCACGTTCAATTTTGTCCTCCTGAAATTAAACCTTAATTCTAAGTAAAATTTTCAATAATCTTACTTTAAAAAGTCATTTTCTTCCTTTATTATTCTCCTATTTTATATAAGGGATATTGATGGTTGTTAGAGTCATTTCTCTCCCTCCCTCCCTCCTTTCTCTCTCTTTATTGGTTAGTCTAGCTACATGTCTATCAGTTTTGTGTTATAATTGTTAGATTTAGAATTTAATCTGTAATCTGTAGATTACAAAATATACTAATGGGATTGTGGCCGAACTAGAAAGGGAATTAATATCTCCAAGGTATGGATGTGGTAATTGATAGGATTTTATACCTTCGCTTTTGGAAAGAGGGTAGGATATCTTCATTTTAATTGGAATAATTTCACAATGGAAACAGATGCATGACATTGCTACTATTCCTATTATATGGAATAGAGAATTGTGCTAAGTAGCCAGAGGGGTAGACTAATTTAGTTAATTATGGGTAACTGAAAGCCTTCTCCTCTTTCATCAATTTCCTTTTTTTTTTTTCTGCTTCTGATGGAGATTTCGAGGCTGAGCGGGTCCAGGAAATGCTGTGGCAGAAAGTGCCCGGCACTCACGGAGCTCTGCATGGCGGGTGACTTTGGTTTCATTGTCTCCTGCATTTTCTCTGTGAGTGTGGCTCTTGGCTTCATTTATTCCTTCTCAGATCTCTTCCTTTTTTTACATAGACCTGCGTGTCTGATCCATATAAATTTCAAATGTTATGAGTTGAACTGTGTCCCCATAAAAGATATAGTTAGTCCTAATCTAAGAATATCTTCGAACGGAACCATATTTGGAAATATGGTCTTTGCATATGTCACCAAAACAGATGATCATACTGGATTAGCTGGGCGCTAACTCCAAGGACTGCTGTCTGTGTATGTAGAGAGAGACTTGAAGCATATAGACAATTCTAGAGTGAGGGGCCCATGTGACAAGAGGCAGATAGGAGTGATCCATCTATGAGCTAAGAAAGGCTGACGATTGTCAATAACCAGCAGAAGCTGGACAAGATAAGAGTCTCCAAAGGGACATGGCCCTACCAACACTTTGATTTCAGATTTCTAGGCTTTAAAAACCATGAAAAGATTTTATTTTTTCTTAAGAAGTAAAAAGTTGAATTTTTTTTTTATATTTAAAAACAAAAAATCCTCACCTGATTACCAAGTGGTTTTGTAGTAGAAACCGGGATGTACTTGGACACATGGACCCCCTATCTGGTTTAGCTTAAGTTGGAGCATGTTTTATAAGAACTGAATTGTTTTTTTCACCCTCTAATGAGCTGTAGCCTGACTTGATATCAGTTCACTCTTCAAAGATGTGTTTAATTTAAAGTAAATGCTTAACCACTGTGGTGTTTAGAAATTTAAATGAAAAGATGAAAAGGGTTAAGAGTTTAAAAAGTCGTCTTCTTCATGGGGCTTAAGGCGAGACTCGTGAATATGTTCCACCTCTTTAGGCAAGAAGTTCAAGTCTCACTGTATAAAATTCTATAACAATTCAGAGAGCACCTTCCTTATGACTCCAAACACTCTGAACACAACCCTTTAAAAAAAAATCTGTTGCATGTGTATTATGTTGGTTTTAAGTTAACCATTTAGTTCTCTACATTCGCATGAATCTCAGAATTACTTGGAATATTCACTAAGTCCACTTTGATCCAACTGGATTGTGTTCCAGATCTGGGTTATGGTTTAGACTTAACACAAGTTTTACCTCTATTGATGGTAATGGTTGTTAGAGTTGTCCATGGTAATGGTGAAGTTTAAATGGGAGGATATACCAGTGCATCTAATAAGAAAGAGTGTGTAGGTAAAAAATGAGAAAGAATGGGTCTTAAGAAAGATCTGTCTCTCCCTAGAAAATTAAGGGAAAATTTCAAAAAGGTTAATTGCAGAAGAATTACCATTGATATGTTATGACAACATTTCAGAGATAACACTGTAGATTTGACAGTGGTTTCAGGCTGCCTTGTGCTTGCTGTTGAGGGGCTACTTGAAGAAGAGTGCAAAGATGTGAGGAGGGAGGGGACCCCAGAGGAATTTTTATGCCCAAGAAATAGTACTGAGGCAGCTCCCTCTATTTGTGGGAATATGTAATCCAGAAAACCAGACAGTCTTTAAGGGATCAAGCTGCTGCTGCTGCTAAGTTGCTTCAGTCATGTCCGACTCTGTGTGACCCCATAGATGGCAGCCCACCAGGCTCCCCTGTCCCTGGGATTCTCCAGGCAAGAACACTGGAGTGGGTTGCCATTTCCATCTCCAATGCATGAAAGTGAAAAGTGAAAATGGAGTCACTCAGTCGTGTCTGACTCCTAGCGGCCCCATGGACCGCATCCTACAAGGCTCCTCCGTCCATGGGATTTTCCAGGCAAGAGTACTGGAGGGTGTTGCCATTGCCTTCTCCAAGGGATCAAGAGAAGGTTGGAAAGAAATGGTGGTATTGAGAACATGGGGGAGAAAGTGAAACTTCTGTCCACCTGTCTTTCCCCAGAGGTGACTGATCTCCATTTGGCCCATGAGAAAGTATCTGTGCGTGAGTGAGTGTATAGTTTTTGATAAACATTTTGTGTATAGTTTTTGATAAGTATTTTTCCAAAATCAGAGTCTTGTGTCCATGGTATTAGTTGGGAGGTGGAGGACTGTTACAGAGGAAGGCAATGGCATGAATATTCTTTAATCCTGAGCAGGTTTCTTGGCTTTGAAATACTGATGTATGGGTTGGCCAAAAAGTTTGCTCTTGTTTTTCTATAGCATCTTATAGAAAACACTGAATAAATAATTTTGCCAACCCAGTACTCTTTTTGATCTAGTATTCTGGACTAAACCTCAAGGGCCCTTCATTCTGTCCCTTTAGAATCCAGAGCAGATTTTGAGTGGCCACATCCTCGCTTTTGTCCCTGAGTTCCTAATCTGATCACTGTGAGTTCTCCAATAACAAAGGAACTTTAGAAGCAGAGGCAATCTCTAGTATAAAGACAGTGGTTGTAAGACCTCTCCTCTAATATTCTGGGTTGGAAATCTATCCTTCATCTGTAAATGCTAATAGTAGTTTCTTAGTAAAAGTCATTGAGAGAACTTTGTAACTATAAATCTTTAACAAATGCTTCAGTTCATTTCAGTCACTCAGCTGTGTCCAACTCTTTGCGACACCATGGACTGCAGCACGCCAGGCCTCCCTGTCCATCACTAACTCTCAGAGTTCACTCAAACTCATGTCCATTGAGTCAGTGATGCCATCCAACCATCTCATCCTCTATTGTCCCCTTCTCCTCACGCCTTCAGTCTTTCCCAGCATCAGGGTCTTTTCAAAAGAGTCAGTTCTCATCAGGTGGACAAAGTGTTGGAGTTTCAGCCTCCAATAAATGCTTATAACACTTAAAAATTGATGTAAAAAATCAAAGATGAAGGAACTAATATACTGAATATTCAAAATGAAAACAAAGTATATAATATAAATTAAATAATAACATGTTAGATTTAGAAATTATAGCACTCAGGAAACTACATAGCTATTCATAGTCATCTATGTGTGGGGGGAAAGCTACTAGAATATAAAATAAATGCTTCTTTTTCACTTTAGTGACAGTATTTTAATATCATTGATTTGTAATACCTTTACTTTTATAAATATGTTGATTTAAATATACTCAAATAGGGAATTTTATTCCAAAATTTATATCTCCAACCATAATTCTATTTCTTTCCTTCAAAACTGCATATCAACCCAATTTAATATTTCAATTTGTATGTTCCATCCACACCTGAAACTTTATGTGTTAAAAACAGACCAACATTTAAGCTTTAGTTCAAGATACAATACAATCACTCACTTTTAAGAGCGGAATCTCAATATTTATTTATTTGTCCTAGTATGATTTATTGTAGGATACAGAATATAGTTTCCTGTGCTATACAATAGGACCTTGAAGTTTGTCCATTCTACATGTAATAGTTCACATCTTCTAAAGCCAAATTCCCATTTCATCCCTTTCCTTCTCTTCCTCTCCCTTGTCAACTACAAGCCTGTTCTCTGTGCTTGTAAGTTTATTTCTGTTTTGTCGATAAGTTCATTTGTGATATAGTTTACATTTCACATATAAGTGATATCATATGATATTTGCCTTTCTATTTCTGATTTACTTACCTTAGTATGATAATCTCTATGTCTATCCATGTTGTTGCAAGTAACATTATTTCATTCTGTTTATGGCAGAGTAATAGTCTATTATGTGTGTATATATTAATAAATACACAAAATAATGTATATACAAACACCTTTATCTTTTCATTTGTTGATGGACAAATAGATGGTTGCTTCTATGCCTTGGCTATTGTAAATAGGGTGCTTTGGACATACGAGTGCATGTATCTTTTTGAATTAGAGTTTTATCCAGATATACGCCCAGAAGTGGGATTGCTGTATCATATGGCAACTCTAGTTTTAGTTTTTTAAGGAGTCTCCATACTGTATTTCTAAAGAAACTGTGTTTTCCTCATTTTATATATATTCTGGCCTCACTTGTCAAAGGCTAATTGACAATAGGTGTTCATATTAGTGACTGCATCAGTTTATATTCCCACCAACAGTATAGGAAGGTTTCCCTTCCTTTACAACTTACTCAGTATTTGTTATATGTAGACTTTTCAATGATGGCTATTCTGACCAGTCTGGTGGCTCAGATGGTAACCACTCAGTCCGCAATGTGCAGACCTGGGTTGGGAAGATCCCCTGGAGAAGGGAACGGCAACTACTCCAGTAATTTTGCTTGGAAAATCTCATGGACAGAGGGGCCTAGCAGGCTATAGTCCAAAGGGTCACAAAGAGATGGACATGATTGATAAACTAAGAACATTCTGACAATATGAAGTGGCACTCACTGTAGTTTTGACTTGCTAAATATCACTAATTAGCTAATTATTAGAGAAATGCATTTTTCATGTGCCTATTGGCTATATTCAAGTCATTTTTGGAGAAATGTCTATTTAGGTATTCTGCTTATTTTTTTATTTTTTTTCATTATAGAGTTATATGAGCCATATATAAGATTCTGTGTGTGTGCTTATTTTCCTTAAATTCTTTATTGAATTTGTTATAATATTGTTTCTGTTTTAGGTTTTTGGCTGCAAGGCATGTGGGATCTTAGCTCCCAACCAGGGATCAAACATACACCCTCTGTGTTGGAAGGTGAAGTCTTGACCACTGGACCAACAGGGAAGTCCCTGTCTGTATACTGTGCATATTAAACCTTAGCTGGTTGCATGATTTGCAAATATCGTCCCATTCTGTATGCTGGCCTTTTGCTTTGTTTATGGTTTCCTTTCTTGTGCAAATTCTTATTAATTTCATTATACCTCTTTCATTATTATTGCTTTTATTTCTTTTGCCTTGGAAGAGTGACCATAGAAAACACTGGCGTGATTTATGTCAGAGAATGTTTTGCCTGTGTTCTCGTCTAGGAGTTTTAATGGTATAATGTCTTATATTGACGTCTTTAAGCCTTCATGAGTTGATTTTTGTGTGTGGTGTGAGGGTGTGTTCTAATTTACTGATTTGCATGTGATTATTCAGCTTTCCCAACTGCACTTGCTGAAGAGGCTGTGTTCCTCACTTCATATTATGGCCTCCCTCCATAGGTGTCCAGTGTCATTCTTGATTTCTTACTTTCCACACCCAAGTAATGTTCATTCTAATTTTGGCTAATCCTGGCCAACAACCAGTTCTTGGCATTATGGTTAGAAAAGTTTAAATCCTGCTCCCAACATTCAGTGTTGCCTGTTTGAAATTAGATCTTAATTCTAAGAAACATTTTCAATAGTCTTTTAAAAGTCATCTTCCTGCTTTCTCCTTCTATTTTCTCTAAGGAATGTGGGTGGGTGGTTGAGTTACCCCCTCCCCCTGCCATCTTTATTGGTTCGTATAGCTACATGTCTGTCAGTTTTGTTGGCACCTGTTAACTTTACAATTTAATCTTTAGATTACAAAATAACCAGATGGGATTGTGGCTGAACTAGAAGCAGAATCAATATCTCTCAGATATGGATGTGGGGATGGATAGGGTTTTGCACCATCTTTTAGGGGGATGGAGGTGAGGATATCTTCCTGTTAACTGCAATAGTTGCATGCTAGAGGTGGTTGCATGATGTTGTTGGTATTTTTATTATATGGACATTTAATGATGCTGAAAATGCTATGAATTGGCCAAAGGGGGAGATTATTTTGGTTATTTATAGGAAAACCTGGTAGGAAATTGAGTAAAGAGAAGTATTCTTTTTTCCTCTTCTGATGGAGATACTGATGGAGATTCACACATTCTGCTGTGGCAGAGTGTGTCCTGTGTTTCTGGAGCTCTGATTGACAGGTGACTAGGCTTGTGGTCTTTGGCATATTCTGTGTGAGTGTGACTTCTGGCTGTATTCATTTATTCCTTCTTTAATCTCTTCCTTTCTTCTTAGAGATCTGAGTTCCTGGCTTCTATAGCTTTCCAATGTTGTGACTTGAACTGTTTCCCTCTAAAAGATGTACTTAAGTCCTAATCTCCCAATACTTAGGAACGTGACCTTATTTGGAAATGTCTTCTTTGCAGATGTAACCTAATTTAGATGAGGTCATACTGAATTAGGCAGGCATAACCCCAGTGATTTGTGTCCTTATAAGGAGAGAGAAATTTGGAGACACATAGACACGCCAGAATGAAGGAGCCCGTGTGATGTCAGAGGCAGAGACAGGATGATGATGCTACAAGCCAAGGAAAGCTGAGGACTGTCAGACAACCAGCAGAAGCTGTACAAGATAAGAGCCTTCAAAGAGACCATGATCCTACCAACACCTTGATTGCAAATTTCTAACCTTTATTATGGAAAGATTAAATATATATCTTATGAAAAAATAGTTGAATTTTTCTTTATAAATTTTAAAAAGCCCTTCCCCTGACCCCCAAGCAGTTTTGTAGTGGAAGCCAGGATATACTTAGATATTTGGATCCCATTACATGATTGAACTTAGTTGGAGCCTGTGTTACAAGAACTGAATTGTGCTTTTTACCCTCTAACCTAGTGTAACCTGACTTGGTATCAGTTCATTCTTTAAATATGTTTATTGTTCAAATAAATGCTTAGCCACTGTGATGTTTAGAAATTTAAATGAAAAAATTAAGATGGTTTTCAGAAAAAAAAAATTTCTTAAGGCATCTTTAACATAGGGCTTAACTATTTGGCAAATATATTGACCTCTTTAGGCTCAAAATGCAAGTTTCCTTGTTTAAGATATGAACCAATTCAGAGCATCTTCCTTATGACTCCAAACATTCTAAACACAACCCTTTCAAAAAAATCTGTGGCATATATATAATGTCGCTTCGAAGTTAATCTCTTAGTTGTCTGCATTTGCATGAATCTCAGAATGATTTTGCATACTCACTCAATTCACTTTGCTACAACTGGATTTTGTATAGGTTAAGATAGATTTTATCTTTGTCAATAGTTGTTGTTCAGTCACTCAGTCGTGTCCCACCCTTTGTGACCCCATGGACTGTGACATACCAGGCTTCCCTGTCCTTCACATCTCCCAAAGCTTGCTCAAACTCATGTCCATTGAGTCAGCGATGCCATCCAACCATCTCATCTTTTGTCGTTCCCTTCTCCTCCTGCCTTCAATCTTTCCCAGCATCAGCGTCTTTTCTTGTGAGTCAGCACTTGCCATCAGGTGGCCAAAGTATTGCAGCTTCAGCTTCAGCATCAGTCCAAGACCACAGTTCAAAAGCATCAATTCTTTGGTGGTCAGCCTTCTTTATGGTCCTACTCTCACATCCATATATCAGTTCAGTTCAGTCACTCAGTAGTGTCTGACTCTTTGCAACTCCATGGACTGCAGCACGCCAGGCCTCTCTGTCCATCAACAACTTCCAAAGATTACTCAAATTTATGTCCATTGAGTTGGTGATGCCATTCAATCATCTCATCCTCTGTTGTCCCCTTCTCCTCCTTCCTTCAATCTTTGCCAGCACCAGGGTTTTTTTTAAATGAGTCAGTTCTTCTCATCAGGTGGCCAAAGTATTGGAGTTTCAGCTTCAGCATCAGTCCTTCCAATGAATATTCAGGACTGATTTCCTTTAGGATGAACTGGTTGTATCTCCTTGCAGTCCAAGGGACTCTCAAGAGCCTTCTCCAATACCATAGTTCGAAAGAATCAATTCTTCGGCACTCAGCTTTCTTTATAGTCCAACTCTCACATCCATACATGACTACTGGAAAAACCATAGCTTTGACTAGATGGACCTTTGTCGGTAAAGTAATGTCTCTGCTTTTTAATATGCTGTCTAGGTTGCTCATAGCTTTTCTTCCAAGGGGCAAGCGTCTTTTAATGCCATGGCTGCAGTTACCAACTTCAGTGATTTTGTAGGCCAAGAAAATAAAGTCTGTCACTGTTTCCATGGTTGCACATCAATTTGCCATGAAGTGGCAAATGGGACCAGATGCCATGATCTTAGTTTTTTCGAACACTGAGTTTTAAGCTAGCTTTTTCACTCACCTCTTTCACCTTCATTGAGAGGCTCTTTAGTTCCTCTTCACTTTCTGTCATTAGGGTGATGTCATCTGTGTATCTGAGGTTATTGATATTTCTCCCAGCAATCTTGATAATGGTGGTTAAAGTTGTCAGTGGTGATAATGAACTTAAGATGGAAGTTTATATCAGTGCCTCTGACAAGAAAGAGTGTGTAGGTGAAAAACGAGAAAGAATGGGTCTGAAGATAGGTCTGCTGATCCCAGGAAAATTAAGGGAAGGATTTAAAAAGGATAAATGCAGAAGAATTAACATTAAAGGTTTGGACAAGATTTCAGAGAGGACACTGTGGAATTGGCACTGGTATAAGTCTGCCTTCTGCCTACTGTTGGGCTACTTAGAGAAGAGAGAAAGGATATGAGAAGAGAGTGAGACCTCAAAGGAATTTTATGCTAGAAAATGAGTAGTTCTATCTTTTCTGGGCTCCTAGTAACTAGAAAACCAGACAATCTCTAAGGGACCAAGCAAAGGTTGGAACAAGTGTTGGTGCTGAGAACTGAGGGAGAATGTGAACCTGTTTCCACCTGTCTTTCCCATGAGGGGACTAATCACACATTATGCCCTTGAGACAGCACCTGTGAAGAAGTAAGTGACCTTTATGTATTATTGTTTGTTATAGGTATTTTTTTCCCAAAACTCCAAGTCTTGGGTCCATACAATAGTTGGGAGATTTATGAGTAAAGAGTACTGCTACAAAATCAGTCAATAGCATGAATATTCTTTAAGTGTGAGCAGGTTTCCTGGCCTATAAATACTAGGATATGGGTGGGTCAAAAAGTTGTTTCTAGTTTTTCAAAAGAATCTTACAGAAAAGCCCCAAAAAAGTTTTTGACCAGTCCAATACTCTTTCTCTGACCCATTGTTCTGGAGTAAACCTCAGGGGACATATTTATTCCATCCCTTTAGAACCCAGAACAGGTTTTGAGGTTACATCCTCGCTTCTTCTCCCCGGGGTCCTACTCTGATCACTGTGAATTCTCCAAGAACAAAGGAACATTACAAAAAGAGGTGCCTTCTAGTCGAAAGACAGTGGTCACTCTTGTCTCCTCTAAGATCCAGGGATGATAAGTCTTTGCTTCATGTGTTTTTGAAATGCCATTGATATTTTCAGTTACAAGGGAACTTCGGAAACATACCCAAGTCTTAATAAATTGTTTTAACACCTAAGAAAAATGTAATGGAAATAATCAAAGATGTAGAGATTTATATAATTTGTTTTCAAAATGAGAACAGTTTATACACTATAAATTAAGTGATAACATATTAGATTTAAAGTTATAGCAGCGAGGGAACTATACACTATTCATAGTCATTCTTGTGGGGGAAAAAAAGCTACCAGAATATAAAAAGGAAGTTTCTGCTTCACTTAGGTAGCTGCATAGGAAAACTAAGTATTCTAATAGTATTTATGTCTAATCCCTTTACATTTCCTAATATGTAGATTTATATACATTCAAAAAAGTTTTTTTTATTATTCCAAAATTTATATCTCCAACCACGATGCTGATTCTACCCTACAAAACCATATATCACTTCCTATTTAATAGTTCAATTTGCATTTTCCACCTATACCTAAAACTCAATTGTTAAAAATTGACCATCATCATGATTTATTTCAAGATACAATCATTCATTTTTCCAGACAGAATCTCAGCATCTTTATTTTTTATTTCTTCCTAAGTAGGACTTCCCTAGTAGCTCAGTTGGTAAAGAATCTGCCTGCAATGCAGGAGACCCTGGTTTGAATCCTGGATCAGGAGGATTCCCTGAAGAAGCGATATTACCCACTCCACTCCCCTGCTGGTTCAGATGGTAAAGAATTTGCTTGCAATGTGGGAGAACTACATTCAGTCTCTGGGTTGGGATGATCCCCTGGAGAAGGGAATGGCTACCCACTCCAGTATCCTTGCCTGGAGAATTCCATGAACAGATGAGCCTGGTGGGCTATAATCTATGGAGTCAGAGTCAGACATGACTGAGTGACTTTCACTCACTATGATTTATCACAGGGTATTGGATATAGTTACTTATGCTACACAATACGATGTTGTTGCTTATCCATTATGTAGTAGTTCACATCTTTAGTCCTAAATTCCCAGGCCTTCTCCCATTCCCCCCTTCTCCCTTCACCACCACAAGTCTGAACTCTCTGCATGTGAGTTTGTTTCTGTTTCATAGATAAGTTCATTTGTATCGTGTTTTAGATACCACCTATAAGTGATATATGGTATGTATTTGTCTTTCTACTTCTGAATTACTTTGCTTAGTATGATAAATCTCCAGGTTGATCCATATTCTGCTCCTAGAATTACTTCATTATTTTTTTAATTGCTAAGTAACAGTCTGTTTTGTGTGTGTACACATCTTTATGCATTCATCTGCTATTGACACTTAGATTGTATCCATGTCTTGGCTATTGGAAATAGTGCTCCATGAACATAGGGGTATGTGTATCTTTGGGGGTATGTGTATTGTTTTTTTCTGTTAGCTTACCAATTTATTATATATAAAGGGCTATCAAAGGAAATAAATCAACAACCAGGTAAAGAGATACCTAGGACAAGTTCTCAAACTAGGGATCTGATGTCCTCATAGATCTTTTTTGATGTAGAATTTCCCCAGATATTTGCCTAGGAATGGGATTAATGGATCATATGGCAAGTCTATTTTTAGTTTTTGGAGGAACCTCCATACTATTTGTATTGTGCTACACCAATTTATATTCCCATCAACAGTCTAAGAGAGTTTTCTTTACTCCAAGCCCTCTCCAGCATTTGTTGTTTGTAGTTTTTAATGATAGCCATTTTGACCAATGTGAGGTGGTACCTCATTGTACTTTTGACTTGCATGGCCCTAACAGTTAGTGACGTTGAGCATCTTCTCATGTGTCTAATGGTCACCTCTAAGTCTTCTTTGAAGAAAACTCTACTTAGGTATTCTACCTATTTGTGATAGTGTGTGTGTGATTGAGCTGTATAAGCTGACTGTATATTTTGGATATTGGTGTAAAATAATGCTCAAAATTCTCCAAGCCAGGCTTCAGTAATACATGAACCATGAACCTCCAGAAGTTCAAGCTGGTTTTAGAAAAGGCAGAGGAACCAGAGATCAAATTGCCAACATCCGCTGGATCATTGAAAAAGCAAGAGAGTTCCAGAAAAACATCTATTTCTGCTTTATTGACTATGCCAAAGCCTTTGACTGTGTGGATCACAATAAACTGTGGAAATTTCTGAAAAAGATGGGCATACCAGACCACCTGACCTGCCTCTTGAGAAACCTCTTTGCAGGTCAGGAAGCAACAGTTAGAACTGGACATGGAACAACAGACTGGTTCCAAATAGGAAAAGGAGTACATCAAGGCTGTATATTGTCACCCTGCTTATTTAACTTCTATGCAGAGTACATCATGAGAAACGCTGGGCTGGAAGAAGCACAAGCTGGAATCAAGATTGCCAGAGAAATATCAATAACCTCAGATACACAGATGACACCACCCTTATGACAGAAAGTGAAGAGGAACTAAAAAGCCACTTGATGAAAGTGAAAGAGGAGAGTGAAAAAGTTGGCTTAAAGCTCAACATTCAGAAAAGTAAGATCATGGCATCTGGTCCCATCACTTCATGGGAAATAAATGGGGAAACTGTCGAAACAGTGTCAGACTTTATTTTTCTGGGCTCCAAAATCACTGCAGATGGTGACTGCAGCCATGAAATTAAGATGCTTACTCCTTGGAAGGAAAGTTATGACCAACCTAGATAGCATAATAAAAAGCAGAGACATTTCTTTGCCAACAAAGGTCTGTCTGGTCAAGGCTATGGCTTTTCCAGTGGTCATGTATGGATGTGAGAGCTGGACTGTGAAGAAAGCTGAGTGCAGAAAAATTGATGCTTTTGAACTGTGGTGTTGGAGAAGACTCTTGAGAGTCCATTGGACTGAAAGAAGATCCAACGAGTCCGTCCTAAAGGAAATCAGTCCTGGGTGTTCATTGGAGGGACTGATGTTGAAGCTGAAATGCCAATACTTTGGCCACCTCATGCGAAGGGTTGACTCATTGGAAAAGACCCTGATGCTGGGAGGGATTGGGGACAGGAGGAGAAGGGGATGACAGAGGATGAGATGGCTGGATGGCATCACCGACTCGATGGACATGAGTTTGGGTGAACTCCAGGAGGTGGTGATGAACAGGGAGGCCTGATGTGCTGCGATTCATGGGGCCACAAAGAGTCGTACATGACTGAGCGACTTAACTGAACTGAACTGAAGCCCTTGGTGGTCACATAGTTTGCAAATATTTTCACTCATTCTGAAGACTGTCTTTTCATTTTGCTTATGCTTTCCTTTGCTATACAGGGGCTTGCTGTTTTCACCAAGTGTCACATTTGTTTATTTTCACTTTCATTTTTATTGCCTTGGTCAACTGACCTTAGGAAACATTTGTACGACTTATGTCAAAGAATGCTTTGCCTCTGTTCACTTCTCAGAATTTTATTTTGTCGTTTATTATATTTAAGCCTTTATGCAATTTTGAGTTTATTTTTGTGTATGGTGTGCTGGTGTATTCTAATTTTGTTGATTTCCACACGGCTGTCCAGCTTTCCCAACACCACTTGCTAAAGAGACTGTGTTTTCCTGTTTTATATATTCTAGCATCTCTTGTCAAAGATTAACTGACCATTAGGTGTTCAATGTGATTCTTGATTCCTTGCTGCTTCTTACTTCCCACACCTAAGTTGTACATATTCTACTTTTGGATAGAATTTTACTATGATCATAAGCTTAGCCAACAACCTATTCTCATCATTTTTGCTAGAAAAGTCTAAACCTTAGTCTCTGTATCCAGTTTTGTCCTTGTGAAATTAGATCAGAATTCCATGCAACATATTCAATAATTTTACTTTAAAAGTCATATTCCTACTTTCTCCTTCTAATTTTATGTAAGGAATGTTGGTGGGTGGTTGATTCCTCCCTCTTTCTCTGATGTTCCTTTTATTGACACATCTAGTTACACATCTGTCAATTTTCTTGGCAATTATTAAACTTTCAATTTAATCTCTAGATTCCAAAATAATTAGGTCAGATTGTGGCTGAACTAGAAGAGGAATTAATAATCCCAGATAAGGATGTGGTAATGGGTAGGATTTTTCACCTTCTCTTTTTGGGAAGAGGGTGAGGATATCTTTCTCTTATTCACAATAGTTGATGCTGGAGACGATGCATGATGTTGCTACTGTTCTTATCACATGAAAGTTATTTTCTTAATCATGGTGAGAATGGTGCTAAGTAGCTAAAGTGTTAGACTATTTTGGTTATTTATGGGAGTCTGACAGGAGCTTGACTATAGAAAGGAGGATACATTTCTTCTTCTTCTATTTCTTTAACCTTCCTGCTTCTGATGGATCTTCATAGGCAGGACCCTTTTAGCAAACATGGCAAAGTTTGTCCTTTCATCATGGAGCTCTGATTAGCAGGTACTTTGGGTTCATGGACTGCTGCATCTTCTGTGCAACTGTGGTTCCTGACTTACTGCGGTTATTTCTTGTCTATATTCTTCCTTTCTCATATAGACCTGAGATTCTGATCTATGTAATTTTCCAAATGTGTGAGCTGAATTATGTCCCCACAAAAGATGTACTTAAGTTCTAATCTCCCAATATGTGTGAATGTCACTTTATTCAGAAAATGGTTTTTGCACATATAACCAAAATAGGTGAAGTCATATCAGATAAGGTAGACACTAACCCCAATGACTGGTGTACTTATAAGGAGAGAGACATTTGAAGACACATAGACACACCAGAGTGAAGCAGGCCATGAGATGACAAAGGCAGAGATAGAAGTGATGCAGCTACAAGCCAAGGAAAGCTGGATTGCAGGTCACTGGTAGGTGCTAGACAAGATCTTAGCTTTTAAAGAGAGTGTGCTCCTGCTAACACCTTGATTTTACATTCATAGCTCTAAAACCTGTAGAAAGATGTAATTTCTGTCTTAGGAGAATAAAAGTTGAATTGACTTTATAATTTTTAAGACGTCCCCCTCCTGATCCCCAAGTGGTTTTGGAGTAGAAGTCAGATTGCACTCAGACATTTGGATCCCCTTATCTGGTTTAGCACAAGTTGAGTCTGTTTTATAGGAAGTGAATTGTGTTTTTTGCCCCCTAACATGCTGTAATAAGACTTGGTATCAGATCACTCATCAAATATGTGTTTCATTTTCAAATAAATGCTTATCCCATGTGGTGTTTAGAAATTTAAATAAAAAGACTAAGATAGTCAAGAGTTAAAAAAAAAAAAGAAAGTCATCTTCATTATCGGGCTTCATAATTGGCTGGTAAATATATTTGACCATTTTAGACAAGAATTTCAAACTCCTTGTTTAAATTTTGCAGCCATTCTGAGTGAATCTTCCTTATGGCTTAAAAAACCTTTAAGATACTCCTTTTTAAAAAGTCTTTTACATATATGTATACTGTGGTTTCTAAGTTAAAATTAACCACTTACTTCCCTATATATGCATGAATCTCAGAATGATTTGTAGTATTTACTAAATCCACTTTGATCCAGTTGGATTGTGTTCCAGGCTTTTGGGTTAAGTTTTCGATTTAACACTAGTGTTACCCGTGTCATTAGTAGATAAACTTATCAGGGCTGATGGTGAACTTAAGATGGGAGTTTACACCAGCGTGTGCAACAAGTAAGAGTGTGCAGGCGAACAATGAGAAAGAATGGCTCTGAAGAAAGGTCTGCCTATCCCAGGAAAACAAAGGGACGTTTGTAAAACGGTTAAATGCAGAAGGATTAGAATTAATGTTCTGACAATTTTTTAAAGAGAACACTGTGGACTTGGCAGGCTTTTAAGGTTGCCTTGTCCTACTGTCTAGGGTCTGCGTGGAGAAGAGAAAAAGGATATGAGGATGGAGGGGGCTCCAAAGGAATTTTATACCAGAGAATGAATGCTGGGGACAGTACCTCTATTCTGGGGGCCTATTAATGAGAATACCAGACAGGCTCTAGGGATCAAGGCTAGGTTGGAATCAAGTGTCGGTACTGAGGACGTGAGGGAGAATGTGAACCTTTTGTCCACCTGCCTTTCCCCAGCAGGGACTGATCACCCATTGTGCCCATGAGAAAGCATCTGTGCACGGGTGGGTGAGTGTACTTTGTATATTACAGTTTGTGACATATGTTTTTGCAAAACCTGAGTCCTGTGTCCACAGCACATCTGGGAGGTGGAGGAAGGATTGGTACTGTCACAAAATAAGCCAGAGGCATGCACATTCTTCAATCCTGAGCAGGGTTCCTGGCTTTGAGATATGGGTTGGCCAATAAGTTTATTCATGTTTGCTGCAGAATTTTATGAAAAACCTCAAAGGAACTTTTTGGTCAATTCTTTTCTGACCCACTGTTCTGGACTACACCTGAAGTAACACATTCATTTCATCCCTTTAGAAGCCAGAACAGGTTTTGAGTGGCCATATCCTCACTCTTTATCCCTGTGTTTCTATTATGATCACTGTGAATTCTCCAGGAACAAAGGAACTTTATAAACGGAGGTGACCACTCATCTAAAACATTTGTAATAGGTGGTCTTCTCTGAAATCTTGGGCTGAATAGTATTTGCTGTGTGTGTTTGTGAAATGCCACTGCTAGTTTTGGTCAGTAAAGTAGTTACAGAGAGAGCTTTGGAATTATATATATATATATAATAGACTGAGCCACTAAGCATATATATATATATATATATCTTCATCAAATACTTATAACAAAATAATTTAGTGGAAAAAATCAAAGATGTAGAGATTTATACATAGCATTTTCAAAATGAAAACAAAGTATATGCTCTAAATTAAATGACAGCATATAGATATCAAAATTGCAGCACTCAGGAAACTCTATAGTTATATATAGTCTTTTTTGTGGGGAAAAAAACTACTACAATGTAAAATAGAGGTTTCTTCCTCATGTAGGTGACTTTATAAAGCACTGAAGTATTTCAATATTATTGCTGTCTAATCCCTTTACTTTTGCTAATATGTAGACTTAAATATACTCCAATTGGTTATTTTATTCCAAAATTTACACATGATCTCTCTTCTTCCCTACAAAACCACATGCCACTTCCTATTCAATATTTCAGTTGCTATGTCACATCCACATCTAACATGCAATTTAAAAACTGACCGCAATTATGCTTTAAGATAGTATGATCCTTCACTTTCAAGACAGGAATCTCAATTTATTTATTCTTTCTTCATTTATGTTCTTATTTATTTTTCCTAGTGATGTATTGCAGAATACTTAATATAGTTTCCTGTGCTATAAAATAGGACCTCGTTGTTGAGCCATCCTATATTCCTGATGGCTCAGAGTGTAGAGAGTCCTCCTGCAATGCAGGAGACATAGGTTTGATCCCTGGGTCAGAAAGATTCCCTGGAGAAGGAAATGGCAACCCACTCCAGTATTCTTGCCTGGAGAATCCCATGGACAGAGGAGCCTGACGGGCTACAGTTCATGAGGTCACAAGCAGTCAGAAATGACTGAGCAACTAAGCATATATGATAGTATGAGACTTCATATCTGCCAGTCCCAAATTCCTAATACATCCTCCTCCGTTTTCCCTCCCCCTTGACAACCACAAGTCTGTTCTCTAGGTATGTGATTTTTTTTCTGTTTGTAGGTAAGTTCATTTGTGTCATATTTTAGATTACACATATAAGTGATATTATGTGATATTTGTCTATTTCTGACATACTTCACTTAGTATGATATATCTATAGGTCCATCTGATTGCTGCAAACAAAGCACTATTCTCTTTTTATTGTGTGTGTCTTTATGCATTCACCTGTTAATGGACACTTAGTTTGTTTCCATGTCTTGGCTATTGAAATAGCCAAGTCCCGCTATGAACATAGGGGTGCATGAACCTTTTTGAGTTTTTTTGGTTTGTTTTTAGTCTTTTTTCCAGGTTAGTTTACCAATTTACTCTATATAAAAGGCTATCAAAAGATACATATAAACAGCCAGATAAAGTGATATGTAGGATGAGGTCACAAACAAGAGATCTGATGTTTTCATGGAATACATGTAAATCCATGGCTGATTCATGTCAATGTATGACAAAACCCACTGAAATGTTGTGAAATAATTAGCCTCCAACTAATAAAAAAAATTAAAAAAAAAAAAAAAAAGATTTCTGTCTGGATATATGCCCAAGTGTGGGATTGCTGGATCATATGGCATGTCTATTTTTAGTTTTTTGAGGAAACTCCATTCTATTTTTTTAAAGTGTCTACACAAATTTACATTCCCACCAACAGTTTTGGAGGGTTCTCTTTAGTCCAAACCCTCCCCAGCATGTGTTATTTATAGAGTTTTTAATGATGGCCATTCTGATCAGTGTGAGGTGGCACCTCATTTTAGTTTTTACTTGCGTGTCTCTAAAAATTAGAGATGTTGAACATCTTTTCATGTGCTTAATGGCCATCTGTATGTCTTCTTTTGAAACAAAGTCTATTTAGGTATTCTACCTATTTTTTGATAGGGCTATTTTGTTATTGATTTGTAGAAGCCAGTTATATATTTTGGATGATAAGCCCTTGTTGGTCTCACATTTTTCAAATATTTTCTCTCATTGTGTAGATTGTCTCTCTTGTTTATTCATGTTTTCATTTGCTGTACAAAATCTTATTAGCTTGATCAGGTCTCATTTGTATATTTTTTCTTTTATTTCTATTGACTTGGTAGACTGACCTTAGAAAACAGGTAAGAAAAACATGTAAGCTACATGTCAGAGAATGTTTTGCCCATGTTCCCTTCTATGAGTTTCATGATGTCATGTCTTATACTGAAGTCTTTAAGCTATTTTGAGTTTATTTTTGTGTGTGGTGAGGGTGTGTTCGAACTTTATTGATTTCCATGTAGCTATCCATCCTTTCCAACAGCGCCTGATGAAGGGACTGTGTTTTCCTTGTTTTATATATTCTTGCTTTCCTTGTCAAAGATCAGTTAACCATAAGTGTTCCTGTCATTTTTGATTCACTGGTCTTTCTTACTACCCACACTGAAGTAGTGTATACTCTACTTTTGGGTAGAATTTTGCTATGGTCATAATCTCGGCCAACAACCAGTTTTCAGCATTACTGCTAGAAAAGTCTAAACCTCAGTCCCCACATCCAATTTTGCTCTTCTGAAACTAGATCTTAATTCTAAGTAATGTTTTAAATAATCTTATTTTAAAAAGTCATCTTCCTTCTTTCTTATTCTCCTATTTTATATAAGGAATGTGGGTGGTTGTTAGAGTCATCTCTTCCTCTTCTTCCCTCCTTTCTAACTCTTGCTCTCTCTATTGGTCAGTTTGGCTACATGTCTGTCAGTTTTGCTGGTTTGTTAGTTTTGCAATTTAATCATTAGATTACAAAATATCCAGGTGGCATTGTGGCCAAACTGGAAGGGGAATTAATATCTCCCAGATGTGGATGTGGTAATGGATAGGATTTTACATCTTCTCTTTTTAGGAAGAGGGTTAGGATACCTTCATCTTAATTGCAATAATTGCAAGCAGGAAGTGGATGTATGAAATTGCTTCTATTCTTATTATATGGAAGTTTAATCATTGTGAGATTTAGTCTAAGTAGCCAAAGGGAGACTTTTTTAGTTATTTACAGGCGACTGAAAGGCCTCTCCTCTCTTTAGTCAATTTCCTTTTTTTTTTTTCTACTTCTGATGAAGATTTTGAGGTTGAGCAGGTCCAGAAAACACTGTGGCAGAGTGTGACCTGCATTCACAGAGCTCTGATTGGCAGGTGACTTTGGCCTCGTGGTCCTCTACATCTTCTGTGTGAGTGTGACTCCTGGTGTATTTCATTTATACCTTATCAATTCTCTCCTTTTCTTTGTATAGACCAGAGTTTCTGACCCATGTAAATTTCCAAAGTTGTGAGTTGAATTTTGTCTCCACAAAAGATGTATTTAAGTCCTAATCTCCCAATACCTATAAGTGTGACCTTGTGGAAATATGGTCTTTGTTATGTAACTATATTTAGATGAGATCATACTGGATTAACTGAGCACTAACTCCAGTGACTGGTGTCCTTATGAAGATAGAGAGATTTGGGTACACACGGACACACCAGAGTGAAGGAAACTGACAGGACAGAAGAAGAGGACAGAGTGATGCAGATACAATCCAAAAAAAATGAGGACTATAAGCAACCAGCAGAAGCGGGGCAAGGTCAGTCTTCCAAGAGAGCGTGACCCTGCCAACACCATGATTTCACATGTCTAAGCCTCAAAAACCATGAAAAGATTTACGTTTGTCTTAAGAAGTAAAAAGTTGAATTTGTTTATAATTTTCAAAAAGCCCCCCTCCTGATTCCCAATGGTTTTGCAGGAGAAGCCAGGGTGCGCTAGGACATTGGGATCCCCTTTTCTGGTTTAGCTTAAGTTGGAGCCTGTCTTGCAAGATCTAAATTGTGCTTTTCACCCTCTAATGTGCTGTAACTTGACTTGGTATCAGTTCACTCTTCAAATATGTGTTTAATTTTCAAGTAAAATCTTAGCCATTGTGATGTTCAGAAAGTTAAATGAAAAGATGAAGAGGGTTAGTGTTAAATTTTTTTTAAAAAGTCATTTTCCTCTTAGGGCTTAAAAAGAGGCTGGTAAGTATTTTGACCTCTTTACACAAGAAGTTCAAGACTCCCTGTTTAAAATTTTATACCAATTCAGAGAACATCTTCTTCAGGAAGAACATAACCTTTGAAAACTGTTGCATGTATATAATGTTGTTTCTAAGTTAACCTTTTAGTTCTCTATATTGGCATGAATCTCAGCATAATTTAGAGTAGTCACTAAATCCACTTTGATCTACTTGAATTATGTTCCAGGGGTCTAGGTTATGTATTAGATTTAACACTGGTTTTACCTCTATTGATTGTAATGGTGCTTAAAGTTGTTAGTGGTGATGGTGAACCTAAGGAGATGGGAGTTTATGCCAGTGAGTGCAACAGGAAAGTGTGTAGGTAAAGAACAAGAAAGAATGTGCTTGGATAAAGGTCTGCCTATCCCCAGAAAGTTTAGAGAAGATTTTAAAAAGATTAATTGCAGAAAGATTAACATTAATATGTTCAGACAATATTTCAGATTTGGCAGTGGTTTAAGGCTGTCAGACATTACTTTGCCAACAAAGGTCCATCTAATCAAAGCTATGGTATTTCCAGTAGTCATGTATCGATGTGAGAGTTGGAATATAAAGAAAGCTGAGTACCGAAGAATTGATGCTTTTGAACTGTGGTATTGGAGAAGACTCTTGAGAATCCCTTGGACAGCAAGGAGATCAAACCAGTCCACCCTAAAGGAAACCAGGCCTGAATATTCATTGGAAGGACTGATGTGGAAGCTGAAAGTCCAATACTTTTGGCCCCCTGATGTGAAGAACTGACCCATTGAAAAAACCCTGGTGCTGGGAAAGATTGAAGGTGGGAGTAGAAGGGGACGGCAGAGGATGAGATGGTTGGATGGCATCACTGACTCGATGGACATGAGTTTGAGTAGACTCTGGGAGCTGCTGATGGACAGGGAGGCCTGGTGTGCTGTGGTCCATGGGGTCGCAAAGAGTTGGACGTGACTGAGTGACTGAACTGAATGAGTGCTTAATGTTGAGGGGCTATTTGGAGAAGAGATAAAGGATATGAGGATGGAGGGGACCCCTCAAAGAAATCTTTTACTAGAGAATGAGCGCTGGGGGCAGGTCCTTCTCTTCTTTGGGTCTATTAACTGGAAAACCAGAGAATCAAAGAACCAAGGTAGGGTTGGAATCAAGTGTTTGTATTGAGAACGTGAGGGAGAACGTGAACCTCCTGTCCACCTGTCTTCCCCAGAGGGAACTGATTTCCCACTGTGCCCTTGAGAAAGCATTTGTGCATGAGTGAGTGAACTTTGTGTATTGTTTGTGATGCATAGTTTTTAGAAATCAGAGTCTTGTGTCCATAATATATTTGGGAGGTGGTGGGATGAGGAGTACCGCTACCAAATAAACCAATGGCATGAATATTCTTTCATCCTGAGCAGGTTTCCTGGCATTTGAATCCTGAGTTATGGGTTGGCCAAAATATTCTGATTTTTCTACAGCATCTTATGGAAAACCTCAGCAAACATTTTAGCCAGCCCAGTAAGCTTTCTGACCCAGTGTTCTGTACTAAACCTCAAGTGCCACATTCATTCTGTCCCTTTAGGACCCAGAACAGGTTTTGAGTAACCATATACTTGTTTCTTCTCCCTGGGATCCTACTCTGATCACTGTGAGTTCTTCAGGAACGTTACAAGTAGAAATGATCTCTAGTCTAAAAACTGGTCACAGTTCCTCTCCTCTAATATCCTGGACTAAAAAGTCTTTGCTTCAGCCAATTGCAAAATGTCACTGGCACTTTCAGCTAGTAGCTATGGAGAGAACTTTGGAAATATAAATGTCTTTAACAAATGTTTCTAATGCCTAAAAATAATATAATAGAAATAATCAAAATTCAGAGATTGGTATACAGTATTTTCAATATGAAAACAAAGTATATGCTATGAATTAAATGATAGCATGTTAGATTTAAAAACTGTAGCATTCAAGAAACTTTATAGCTATTCATAGTTATCTGTAGGGGGAAAAGGCTACCTGAATCTAAAATAAAAGTTTTTTGTTCACTAAGGTAGTTTCATAAAATATTTTAATAGTATCAATCTGTAATCTCTTTACTTTTTCTAATAAGTTGATTTAAATATACTGAAATAGAGTATTTTATTCCAAAGTTTATATCTCCAACCACAATTCCACTTCTTCCCTCCAAAACCACATATTACTTCCTATTTAATATTTCCATTTGTACTTTCCATCCACAACTATAACTGTATGTATTAAAAACTGACCACCATTATGCTTTATTTCAGATACAGTACAATCATTTACTTTCAAGACAGGAATCTCCGCATTTATTTATGTATTTATCCTAGTATGATTTTTACAGGATATGGAATATAGTTTCCTATGCTAAACAATAAACCCTTGATGTTTATCCATTCTATATATAATAGTTCACATCTGCTAGTCCCAAATCCCCATTCCATCCCTCTGTTTCTATGCATGAGTTTATTTCTATTACGTAAATAAGTTTATATTGTAGATTCCACATATAAATGATATCATATGACATTGGTCTTTGTATTTCTGACTCACATTCCTTAGTATGATAATCTCTAGGTCTACCCATGTTTTTGCAAGTGACTTCATTTCATTCTTTTTTAAGGCTAATATTCTATGTATGTATATATGAGATACACCATATAATATGTATATTATACATATGCCTTCTTTATCTTTTCATCTGTTGAAGGACACTTAGGCTGCTACCATGTTTTGGCTATTGTAAACAGTGTGCTTTGAATATAGGGGTGCATGCATCTTTTCAAATTAGAATTTTCTCCAGAATTTTCCCCAGAGGTGGGATTGCTGTATCATATGGAAACTCTATTTTTAGTTTTTTGAGGAACCTCCATACCATTTTTCATAGTGACTGCATCAATTTATGTTCCCACCGACAGTATAGGAAGGTTTCCTTTTCTCTACATGCATTCCAGTATTTGTTGTTTGTAGACTTAAACGTGATGGCCATTCTGACTAGTGTGAAGTGGTTCCTCATTGTAGCTTTGACTTGTCCAACATCATTAATTAGCTAATTATTAGAGGAAGGCATCTTCTCATTCATCTATTGGTCGTCTTTATGTTGTCTCTTGAGAAATATCTATTTAGGTATTCTGCCTGGTTTTTTTTTTTTTTCACTTTTTTTCATTAGCGTTTATGAACTGTTAGTATACACATATATATTTAAAGGACTTTGTTAATGTTTACCATTTTCTTTAAATTCTTTATTGAACTTGTTACAGTATGGTTTCTGTTTTGTGGTTTTGCTTATAGGCTTATAGGATCTTAGCTCCCCAACCAGGGGTCAGTCACACTCCCTGAGTTGAAAGGCAAAGTCTTAACTGCTAGACCACCATGAAAGTCCCCATTTGTATATTTTGGGTACTAAACCTTTGTTGGTCACATCATTTGCAAATATCTCCTCTTGTTCTGAAGGCTGTCTTTTTCTTTTGTGTATGGTTTCCTTTGCTGTGCAAAAGCATATTAGTTTGATTAAGTCTCATTTGTTTATTTTTGCTTTTACTTTTATTGCCTGGCAGACTGACCTTAGAAAACATTGGTACAATTTATGCCAGAGAATATTTTGCCTATGTTCTCTTCTAGGAGTGTTATAATGTCTTATGTTTAAGCTTTTATGCCATTTCAAATTTATTTTTGTGTAGGTATGAGGCTGTGTTCTGACTCTTTTGATATACATACATGTGGCTACCCAGCTTTCCCAACATAACTTGCCGAAGGTACTGTGTTTTCCTCATTTTATGTATTCTGGCCTCTCTTGTCAAAGATTAATTGAACATAGGTGCTCCGCATCATTCTTGATTCATTACTATTTCTTACTTCCCATATCGTAGCAGTATACATTCTAGTTTTGACCAGAATTTTATTATGGTAATAATCCTGGTCAACAACCAGTTCTCAGCATAACTGCTAGAAAAGTCTAAACCCTAGTCTCCACATCTGATTTTGTCCTCCTGAAATTATATCTTAATTCTAAGCAACATTTTCCGTGCACTTCATGCAAATGGACTTTGAATTTCTTTTAGAACAAAAGGATGAATCCATAACATTGTATGCAAAACTCAACCTTTGTGTTTCCTATTTTCTTTTGCAGCCACTCTGCTGCTTCTTACCCCGGGGATGTGAAGCTATTCTTTCTTTAACAATTTTCTCCCCATCTCTTCTGCTAATCGGCTAACGATCTCCTACTCATCCTCAGAGGCAGCAGTGGACAGTCAGGGTGCAATTGCAGATGGGGACCCATGTATTTGTATCATGGCTTAAGTCAATGGCACCTTCTGGAGTTGAGAGTTAAATAGCGGTGGAGCCATTGCCGAGAACTCTGCTTCATCCTTCAGGTTTCTGCCGCAGTGGCTGTGTCTGCAGAAGCTTTCTCCCCAGTCCCGTTCATGCTCACCTGTCGGTTTCACTTCTCCACAGCATCCTGCCTTCTCCTCTGTAGCACTTAACACCCGCAATTATTTGTTTAATGCCTTTCTCCCCATTATACTGAAAGCCCCATAAAGTCAGAATCCCAGATGTCTTGTTTGCTGGATTCGCAGAGCTGACAACAATATCTAAAACTGGTGGGTGCTCAGTAAATAACTGGCTAAAGTTCACACCCTACGTGTTAACTCGTGGTTTAAAATGTACTGTCATAGGGCCTTTCATGTGTTGCCTCTAAAAGACATTGTGCATGCGACAGGAAGAGCAGAGAGCCAACCACGTCAGCAGAGATGGACTCAGGGATGTGTATGCATGCATCTCTTGACATGTATTAGCTCCAAGGCTAAGCCCAAAATTGAGGTAGGCAGAAATTTCCCCTGGCACTTGTCTTTGGAAGTCCCTCCCGTACCCACATTTTCTTTCCCTTCTCAGATGATCCCTGTAAAAATCTGTCTCCCTCCTTTCTTTACTTTATAATTCAGGCCACTTATCTTTTATGGGTCACTTCAATTTAAAGTCACTCTGGTTCTGATTGCTGTCTAATTCATGAGGCAGTACATAACCACATGACATTTAAACATGTAATTGAAGGATAAATTGATGGTTATTTTGAATGTAATAAAAATTGATGCTAATAGTCATTCATTACGGATAAAAAGACATGATACACTCTAGAAGTCATCAGGATGGTATCAGCATAAGACCTGCACAATTAGGGTGGTCATAAAAAAAAAATAAAGGTAGCAAAAACTACTTTTACACAGAACTGGCATGGTGACTATAGGCCTTAGGAGAAATAACTTTTGAGACTAGTTGAATTTTTATAAATGTGTAACACACACATATGGGGACACACACAAAGTCACCCCTCCAAAGGACATAACATGTGAATAGGCAATAACTTTGTTGTTAAATCAGCATGCATTAATGATCAGTTTTGCTTTAATGGTTATGTCGGCTTTGTAGATTAAATTTTTCACAGAATTTAACAAAAATGATGCATTATTTTCCATGTTGCACATTAAGTGTCTCCTTAAAACTCATTATCAGTTGTTTGAATTAATAATTTCTACGCTTGGTAGCAATGAGGGGGAAAAAAAAAAGGCTTTTTATGTTCTGTCAGCAAGATATACCTTAGGATCAGCTTGGTTTGTTAAAGTGGATGAATTATCTGTAAAATAGTCTTAGGAGAAATTAGTGAGAATTCAGCTTTGCCACTTTATGTATGTAGTAAAGGCTGGCCACCTTTCTTTACTGACAGCTACTAATGAGGGATCACTTCCTAAGATCATTATTGGAAATAAGTTCCCTTGTAAAAATTAATCTACTGGTGCCACATAATGCAAAATTTCAATTATTCATTTATCTTATTTATTACCCTATATGTAGGACTTTTAAGCATCTAGCTGTCCTGATTTCAGAATGCATGTTTTTATGATCATCGAGAAAGAAATAATAGTTTAATAAGCCTTTCCTCTGACACTTAAAATGCTACTTTTAAAAAAGTAAGTTTTCATTTGCAGTATAAATTAAAATGTAATTGTACACAGTTGTTCTTCTAGTTTATGAAGATCACAGTATTAAGAGAAGAGCACATTTTATGGTATAAATCTGTTTTTGTGTGTGTGTCCTATTTCTAATTATTATTTGTTTTTTGTTTTAAGACAAATCTGTGGGAACTTTGGTCTAAAGGCTGTGAAGAAAGGTTGCATTTTGGAGGAAGAGAACTTCTGGGCATGGACAAACTCATGAAAGTTTCAGTCCAATTGAACTTAACTCCGCAAACATTTTTCCTCCTGTGTCCACAGCACTGTGACAGCTGAGCTCTGGTCCCAAGTGTTGGGCTTACCAATGTTTTGCCTCTGGCCACAGGGGTGGGTAAATGGGCCAAGGAACCACTCAGTGTAAATGCAGTGCTTGAGGCCTGGTGTTATCTGATCACTAAGCAGTATCTTCCGGAGAAGGCAATGGCACCCCAGTCCAATACTCTTGCCTGGAAAATCCCATGGACAGAGGAGCCTGGTAGGCTGCAGTCCATGGGGTCGCTAACAGTTGGACACAACTGAGCGACTTCACTTCCCTTTTCACTTTCATGCATTGGAGAAGGAAATGGCAACCCACTCCAGTGTTCTTGCCTGGAGAACCCCAGGGACGGGGGAGCCTGGTGGGCTGCCGTCTATGGGGTCGCACAGAGTCGGACACGACTGAAGCGACTTAGCAGTAATCAATATCTTCATTTCCAGGTGAGGTATTATCACAGCATCTGTTTATCTAGTGTCATTAGAAATAACCTTGTATTATACTGTGATTAATCACAATTACCCCATCACCACCAAATGTGACTATGTTTATCTTAGGCTGTCCGCTTTAAGTTCTCTTGTTTCTCAAAAGGACTTCAGACTTTGGTATTTGCTTTCCCACTTCAATTTTCTCTCAGTTTTTTTTTTTTGTGTGTGTGAAGTTAAGCCTTCTTACAGGAGAGAATCAAGCAAAACTTGAAGTGAGTAGTTCTTCCTCCTGTGTTTTCTCTTTATCTTCAGAAAAGCAGTTCTGCCATTCCCTCCTGTTTTCTAAAAGTGTCTAGACCTAAACAGAGGCAGATCTTTTTTCCTTACTGCTGCTCATTAGTTTTTAATCATATCTTTGGATACTTTAGAAGAGGTGCTATTGGTGATGTGTAAGGTGGGTAGAAGCAGCTAGGGATTTAAAGTCAAAAGATAAGGGCTTAATTCCCACTCCGCCTCCCCAGCTCTTGGGTGCTGGGTGAGGCAGTTTACTGCCCACCAGCCCATTTTTTTCGCCTGTACAATGGATTCAAAGCCCTCTACTGTGCCTTCCTCACAGATGGGGTAATGCCAGTAAAACTCCTTAAACTATCAAATGGGATGATGATAGATGTAAAATAGTTCTTATATGTTATACTATTTACACATAATCAAATGTACACCCATATTACATATAAATAATGACATGTACATTATATACACAGATACCTATGTACATGTGTGTGCATGTGTGTTTGGCTACATATATTATAAAATATAAGACCCTTTCACATCTTTCAGAAGGAGCAGCCTCTGATCCTATGCACATTTGTTACACACACACACACACACACTCTTACACTGGGGGGCAACACTGTGTACCTAGGTTCACAGACTGTGAACATAGACTTTATGGGGTTGAAAACCACTCCTTCAAACACTGTTGGGTGTTCTTGTGAAAGTTACTTAACCTCCCTGAGCCCCACCTTCCTTATTTGCAAAATGGGCTCTGTAATTTAATCTTCCTCATTGGATTATGAGGATCTGATGGCTTAATGCATTTGCAACACTTCAGACAGTACCTGATGTGCATAAGAATTCAATAAATATTAGCTGGTGTTAGTGTTATACAGTGAAAAATCCAGGTTTTGGGCTTTTCTGTGCCTCATGAGCCACATTTATACAAAAAAGTCATGACTCTCTCCTGTAAATGTTTTAAATATTGTTTGTCAAAAGTCTAGCACTATGCTAAATGTTACCTTTTCTAGTTATCAAAGAAGCACTTATTTTTAGTAAAGACAAGACTGTTATTTCTTCAGGATTAAGAAGAATGATTTTAAACCAATACTTGGATTGAAAGTTGTTTATTGTAATAAATCCTTTGTAAATGAGGATAAATGCATGGAAATAAGCCTGGAGGTAAACTTATCAACTCATAGCAGTAGTTATCTTGGGTTGGTTAAGAAGAAAAACTTTGTCCATATTTTTTGAAACTTTAACACAAAGTATGTATTTATATATAACTTCTGAAATTAAAAAAAGTAAATATTTCAAAAGGAAGTAGGCTTACAGATACTATTGTTCAAAGTAAAAATATCTTTTGTAATTGGTAAAGCTTATCTCAATAAAACTCAAATAATATAGACTGCATAAAATAGGAAATGAAAGTTCATATTACCTCATTACCCTAATAATCATTAGCAGTTTGCTTTATATTCTCCCATATTTTCCTCTAAATTCAATAAATATAAATGAGATTCTATTGTTAAAAAATGCCATACTTTGCAGAAATTAAATGACTTTATTTTTAATTACTGTATTAGGCAAGATATATATCGAAAATGGAAAGTTTGACGTAACAGAGAGTATGTTATATATCTTTATTGTGAAATTAGATTTGAAATCACAGGTTGTTTTCATTTGACAGAATTCTATCTTTATTTTTTTCTTAAAAATGTAATCAAAGATATGTATAAAGATTAAGTATTAGGTTCTTCATTTTAAATTTACCTCTCTATACAAAAATAATTTTTTCAATACACTACAGCACAGTTACACAATAGAATATTATTCAGCTTTTAAAGTCATATTTTTGAAGAGCATAACTCAGAAGCATAAGGCTTAATATAAGGCTAAATAAAAAGTAAGGTAATCTACAAATTATAGTTGAAAATATCAAGTGTATGTACATATATCACATTAAAAATATTGCAGGCAAATATACCAACCCACTCCAGTATTCTTTCCTGGAGAATCCCATGGATGGAGGACCTTGGTGGGCTACAGTCCATGGGGTCACAAAGAGTTGGACACAACTGAGTGACTTCACATGTCACACACCATATAAAATGCAATGTTCCTGGTGGGAGAATTCTGAATGTTTTTATTTTATTCTGAATATGTATAAACAAACATATATATTTATGTTTTCCAACTTCTCAATTTGTTATTTTCCAGCAGTATTTTTTTCTTAATTCTAAAAGTATATTTCAACATTTTAGCCCATTACATGATGAGACAGATAAAACGCTTACTTGGGAATCCATTCGCAGTAAGCCATCAGCAGAGTTGGTCAGATACTTCTAAAATTTTCACTTGGAAAATTACATTTACACTTCCCAAACACAAAACTTTCTCTGCAAACACAAGAGAGCTGGTTGTAGAAAGGGGCCAAGGGGATGTTTTGGCAAAGGTGGTCTCGGAAAGGGAATCTCGGGCCTCAGTCCCTGAGCCAGGAAGACCAAGGGGAGGGTCCCGGGACCACGACGGAAGCAGCACTTGGCCGCGGACTTAACTTTGGTGCTCATTTCAGAAGCAGACTGTCATCAGAGTGGCATGCTTTTACTACTACTGGAAAGACAGAGATGAATGAACTGACTCTGAACCTGAGAGAGAGACACATAGGAGAGACGGTGAGGAAGAACATCCAAAGGAAAGAGGAGGAACACGACTTACACTCAGAGAGCTTTCTCCACTGTACTCGTTCAGTTCCTTGCAACTAACTGTCTGTCACTGGGATGTTACAGCTACACACCACCGCAAATGTAACAACACAAAGAACAACTGCACACCACCACCATAACAACACGGAGAGTCTCAAGGTGCTGCCGGTTAGAAGTCCACTAAGACGGCATGCAATGGATGGGAAAGAAAAGCCCTTTAAATACATGGCGATCAGACAAAACCTGGCTGAGCTTTACTTCTGAATCACATTGCAAAACTTCCTAACCTCTTCAGGCTACAGCTTGAACACATCCAGTGAGGTGGAATTTACATCTGAAGAAAAAAAAAAACAAAACCATGTTTCTTTACCTGTTGAATAAACCTGTGACAGAGTCAAAAAATGTAGAGCTGGTAGATTTCACATGCAGAGCCCTATGGGGCCTTAAGACGGATTCACCAATTTTTTATTTGGTTTCTTGTTTAAGTGATTTCTTTCTTTTCCTCCTTGCTTTTAGGTGGCTTTAAAATTATCAAACCAAATGGATTAGATTCCACAGAAATCATTTTCTCCGAAGGTTCAAAGAATGATTTCCTGCAACCAGGGAAAGGGACCAATCCTGTAAATTCAAGACTATCCCAAAGGTAAATAGTAACTCCACTCTCTGACCTGGGTTTCCTTGAGCTTGTTATAGTAATGCTCCCTTTGAGGATTTTGGTTTAGGACTGTTTGGGAAGGCTAAATTCAGAAGTCCTGGAAAACAGACTTGCTCTCAAGTGTCCTGGACTTTACATTGTTTGGTTAAGACCTATTGTGCTATTCTCTTTTCCACTAGAGGAAAAAAAGAAAAATCAATCCAGGAGTAAGGCTGACATTTCCTTAGCAGGCAATATAGCACAGTATAGCAGTGTAGCACTTAATTACCCACTGGGAGATGTAAGGAGAGGTCCTCTGCACAGTTCAGCTCTGCCTGAGGGCCCTAACCCAGCTGCTCCTGCGAGTACGTGACAGAAACGACCTGCCAGGCCCCAGCCTTTGACTGCTGCACTGGGGACAAGCAGAGCCCTATTCAACAAGCTGGTCAACAGTAATTTGGTTCTAAAAATGTCTCTACAATGGAAACACTCAAGTCTTGGAAAAATGGAAACACAGGGGAGAAGGTAAACAGATAGAGGGATATTACAAAGACTCAAACTGTCAATTTCTTGACAGAAATGCTGCAGAATGTGAGTGAGGGCTTCCCAAGATGAGACACAACAGAATCAGGCCCAGTAAACTCAGCTAGTAACTCTCCAAGCTCGACAAAAGTCAGGGGTATGCACAGAGGTTTTGTAAGCTTTGCTCTATGCCCTCTGTTTTTCTGCATTCTTGATTGGCAATCCAGCACGTCACACTTTTCAATTAAAAGGAAAACTGCTTAAAGAGCTGCCTTAAACAATGGGTTAAAATGAAAACCATCTAAGTCACAGCCAAGCAGTTTCTTCCAGTCATCCGATGTTGGAGAAACACGTAGTCAGCTCCAAATGAGAGTTCTATGCCCCGGGAATACCCAAAGCTTGGCAAGTCAAAATGAGAACTTCTAAGCCCTCCAGGCTTGCCAGAGCTTCAGGGCTCCTGGTCCAAAGAGCAGGGTTGGCTGAAGGGAACAGTGCAAAATCCTGATACACAGTTCCATCCCCCTCCTCCTCCCATTTACTTCCCAACTACTCCATACCCCCTACCTGGTAAACCAACCTCCAAGCACTGAAAACAAAACAGAACGAATTAATGGCCCCTGTTCTGTTTCATTATTTATGCCCTTCTCATGTACCACAGTAACCAAAGGATGCTCTTTGATGATTATATCTCCAAAGAACATTACTGTGATCATGGCATGTGCTGGGGAACCATAGATAATTAATCAGTCAAACTGAGAGATATGGATAAGAATAACTTTTGGATTTTGTAAAAGTAAATTTAATGCATAAAACCTGCTAGGAACTGATTAATCACATAGCCTCTTTTCACTCCTAGTTAAAGCAAGGCATAGACTACAGCTGCCTGCAGACCTGTGGTTTCGTCCCAAAGAAGAGGAAAGGAACTGTGAGTTTGTTCTTGCTCCTTTTAAATCTTTCCAATAATATATGTATTTGTTAAAGAGGTGTGCTTGGTATGGAAGTGTTTCTTAGTAAACACAGTAGGAAATGAGTCACCGATTTATTTGACATATTTTCTACTTGGCCTGTGATAAACTGGTGACCCACTGACCCATATTTGAGATTAAGATACATACTTGTAAAGTTAGGAATGAAAAAGGTCCATACTCTTAAAACGAATAACACTGTGGAAATGCCTTCCCATACTGTCCCTCACACTGTCCCAGGTGACTCTTTACATGGTTTTAAGAAGCCCTATGTTGTGGGTGACAAGGGACCTAGCAGTCTTTGTCTTCTGCTGCAGCCAAACCATGTGGAATTCTGGGAGTGTAGAATGGAGAGGAAAAAAAGAAAGAGAAAAATCGAACCTTCTTTTGTTTCTTAAAGGAAAAAAGAGGGACACCAGCAAAGACCTGTTTCCTTTCCCCTTTTGTCAAATGAAAGCTCTTCAGAGATGACTGGGCTCTTGTCTGTCACCGTTTGAATCCTATAGGATGTTACTCCATGTGGCTTTGCTCTAAGTACACCAAAGCATCTGCTACTTTTGAAGGTTGAAACTACTTTGTGGGGCTCCAGGGTTGTCTGTGAAGACACCCGGTCCTTGGGAGAAGAGCACCATACTCTCCTCTCAGTGAGAGCTTGCTTTACAGACACACATTGGATGCCAATTTATCCATTTATCATAGACATGGCGGGGCCAGGACATTTGGGAGCAGGTGAATCAAGTTCCAGAATTAACCGAAGAAGAATATGCAGAGAATGTACAATCCCATCTCCCAGGCATGCTGGCTTATTTATCACTAGGATAACACTGATGACTGCATCAGAGACACTTCTGATTTCTGGTCCTTTCCCTCTGTCTCCCTCTTGCTTCTGGAAAACAGTTCTGAAAAGCACTCCCTCTGACATAGTCTGAGATGACCACAGACTGGACAGAAGAACAGAAAGCAAACTTGTTTATCCATATTTTCAAAGGTACGAGTTTTCTTATATATAAGCTCAGTGTTTTGAGAAGATCGGGTCTCCTCCTTTCTGTTACTAATGAAAGATAAACTGAAACTGTTCTCCTAATAATTACCATTTTTAAAAGAAAGATGCTGAGCAGAAAGGTTGGAGGCTTTTTCTGGAAGATTAGCTCCACTAATCAGAGTGCAACAGAATAATTTTCCTCAGATTACTCTAATCACGTCAGAACGTTTAAAAAGCTCAAGAATGGATAATAAAAGTAATCCCGTTCTTGGGCTATGTGCGGAAGCACGGAACATCTTCGAGCTTTAAGGAATACTATTATGATTTTTGCAAGACCCTCTCAGTGAGGTAAGAGCATGTCCACCGTGGCACACTGCTATGTTTCGTATAATGATGTATTCTTTCCCCTTGGAAATAGCATCCAGCCAAGCACTATACTCTCCTCATATTCGTTTGTTACGTTACTTTCAGCACACCTGGGGTCGGATGGACCCTTTCATACTTGCTTGATAATAGCTGATGGGGGTATAAGCGGAGGAAAACAGCAAGTGAAGCAGGTCAAATGTTGAGCAACAGAGAATGCGGCTTCCCATTTAGCTGGAGATTCGTTTCGCCACCGGGACAGGCTGACTCCAAGTGTCTCCAGTGTTTAAGGATGCTGCTGGATACGGCAAAATCATTTGCTATTGAGTTAGGATCACACATGCCAAGCACCTGCAGCAGAGGGAATATCACACAATGCAACGCGGGAAGCCTCCGCACCAAATCCACCGTTCATTACAGGACTCATCAAGAGAGCTTCACATTTTCCCGTTCCCTTTCCCTGTGTGAGGAAAACTATTTCAGGTAACCTAACTGCAAGCAATTTTTATACACCAGACAACACTTACACGGCTTATATATTTAACGAGACCGGAAAGAAACTTGTGGCATTCTTAAGAGTTATTTTTGCTCAGAACAGCTCATAACAAAGCGTGAGAGAGGCACGTCTGGCATGGAGACGCTCTCGTGCGGCTCCATCCAGGAGGCACGCATCTTACAGGACAAGTTCAAGTGCAGCCCGAGATGTTCCGGTGACAGAGCATCAGGGTCTCAGACATAAAGCGCTGAACCTCACTTTGGGCCCCAGGCTGCTCAGGTGGAGCCCTTTGATTTCATCTGAAGCATTCAGAGAAAAAGCCCTGGTGGTATCGGCTTCCCATTTCGCAGCACTCTTTTTCTGAAGCGGCTGAGTGTGCTGGAGAGACAGACGTGCAGCGCAGAAACACATGGGGCACGCCCTCTGGGATTTTTCCGTTTCCTCCACGTTAATGAAGATTAAAGTGTAAGAAAAGGGCAGACATCAGTGGAACGGATAATTAATGATGATTGATGATTTACTTTTAATTTAAGCCCCACCATTAATTCAGGTAAAGCACACAGATGCTTGAAACTTCTGGGGTCATGAAATTGTTTAGCGTTCAACATGGACCATGGGAGTCTCCACCTGCACTGGGGGCTTGGGGGTGGGGGTGGGGGATTATCCATAAAGTAAGTTTCATTGGGTGAATATTGAAAGAGAAAGCTCCATCTGTTAGAGAAATACTTTCCCGTCTTTTCCTGGATTTATTTATTTATTTATTTTTAAATCTCTGCCACTCTTCGCTGAAAGTCTTTCCTGCTTTCTTGGACAAAGCTCCTTAAGCAAATATCGCTTTTTGTTTTCTTAGAAAAGTATGGCTGTTTTTTGTGTTTACGTGTAGTTATTTGCTGCTGTTACAAAATAATCTTTCTCACAACTCTTGAGATATCACATAAGCAAGTACCCTTTGACAGTGGCAAAAGTGAAAAAAGTGACACAGGATCTGGTGGGCAGAAATATTCCAAAATCCAGGCCATAAATCCAGCTGCAGAGCACACATCAGCACTTTCTCCCTTTTGCCAGCGCAGCACAGCATCTCTGGACGCCGGTCCTTGCTGCCTTGTGCAGAAGTGGTATGTCAGTACCACATTCAATGACAAGGCTGTTTACAAGTGGCAAATGTAAGGCACTTATGGTTCCTCAGAGTTTATCTCCCTAAGGATGGCAGAGCTTGAAGGGAATGGAGGTTGAGGGTTTTGCCAGCATATTGTAGAAAAGCTTAAAGCTTCATTTGCTGACCCAGACTTACAAAGAACTTCAGAAATCAGGCAAACCTCATGGACCAGAGTTCTAGGTGAGTATTTATGACCACGTGTATTAGGAACGAAGACATAAATTCTGACCTGAGCAATTCTAATGCCTCCATGTGCCAAAGGAGTCAGGCAGGTGCTCTCTGGGTTTGAATCCTGGAAGTTTTGCTAAACTCCTCTCACCAAGGAGAGAGGAGCTCCAGCAGCCTCTGCTCCTTGTGATATTTCTAGTTTTTATACCATGATGACAAAGAGGTATGGATCCAGGGAGTTCAATGGCTAATATTTCCTCCTCTTTGCAGAAACAAAACTATTCAAATTATTCAGGAAAGCTGTTAATATATTAATATATGTTCATATTACTTGATCTTAATTTCCATGAGTACAAAAACAATCAAGCACTGAAGAAAAATGATGTGACACAATCACCTGTAGGCATAAAGTCATGAAAAAGAACTGCTGATCTAAACTAGCACAATAATTACGTCTCTGTAAAAAGTTTAAATGGTAACTATCGAAGTTTTGTTTTTACGTGTATTTGTGTCCTTTGTTTTGGAGCAAGCAGTAAGAGGGAAATAAGACATTTTGCTTCTACTAAAGGCAACGAGATGAACAAAGGGATTGCAGGAGACGAATGCTAGTGCAAAACTGATGGGTACCAATTATAAGCAAAGCTACAGTGGCACCTTAATATGCTTCATTTTCAGAGAATAAAGTAAGTATGCATTTAAAAATGCATTCATAATTAAGTTACAAGGTGCAGCGCCCCCCCTCCCCGACCCCTGGAAGCAAGTGCACGTTTTAAAAACCCAACCCTGGACCGTCTCTGCCTCACTCAGTTTTCCTTTGACTTTGAGCTTTTGCTTTCATTGTTGTTCTCTCTTCCTGCATCCTGCTGGTACAATAAGTTCTCACAGTCAGAAGCTGGTTTACCACCGATGTGCTTGCCCAGCTGCAGATTTCAAGTCTCAATCGCTGCCGCAAATCTCCTTTGTCAATGCTAGCAAATATTTGCTTTCCCTCCATGTTAAACATCTTTTTTTTGCTCACCCGTCCTGAGGTTTAATGCAAAACAAACTCTTTTATTAATTCTCCCTGCCACCCCCCGCATTGTGTCTTCATGAATTACTCCACGTGTTTAAGCAGATTGCTGTGGACACTGTGCTGTGGGCAATTAGAAGCCCGGCACTTTGTTACACAGCCGGCGCCCTGGATGGGAGAGAGAGATGCTACTGTGTGGCAAGCCCACGGAGCGCTGTAATTCATGGATATACAGGAATGCATTTATCACTGTGGATTATTTGTGGCTAGGAAGGGATTTTCATAAACACTTCAGCATTATAAAACCCGAGCCCTGTCTAAACCTAGGAAATGCCATCAGCAAAGAATATAGAATGTTTTGTCAAATTCTCAAGTCTAATTTTATTTTTCAGAGGCTTCAAAAGATCCTACATCCTGACAGTTTCCATATCTGTTAGTAAGGAATACCCGGTCTAAATTTTTACCATGAAAGCTAACGACCCTATTAACTGTAATTTGTTTACTCACTAGCCTGGAACTGTATTTTTTTTTTCCACAGGTACCTCTTTGATGTTCAAAATTAAGCTTCCTAGAGGCTTGAGAAATTAAATGCTAAAAGAGGTCAATTATACAACTGTTGCCTTAAAGACAAAGATCGCCACTCCCTTGTTGCTTTAAATTGACTTTTTTTTTCCTCCTTGATGAGCAGATGAACACAAATACAAGATCACTACTCAACACATGTTAAGCTCGCCTCCCGATTCACTTGGATGTGATGGATAGCTTTGAATGAGAGCACCTGAGCGTGCTGAAAAGGGCTTAATTAAAACCAGCAAAATCATCAACGCCTGTTCCTTAGCTAACATATAAAATCTACACCAAAATAATATTCAAACTGGACAAAAGAAATCAAAATGAAAGGGTGTGTTTTATAAAAACAGGGAATTATTCTATATCACTTGCAAAGCTCCATGAGGTAGAAAATGTACCCGGGATAGTGTATGTAAACCATTCAGAGTTCTCCCTATGGTTCTAACATCAGCGTTATTATGAAATAGTGTGAAGTGGAAAAAAGCATTCTGGTTAGCAGAAAACAAATGAACAAGCTGCTTGTAAAACAATGGGAAGATACTAGGGGATGAAACCCTACCATAGACATGTGTGTGCAAAGAAGGCCTTTTTGGTTAATATCCTGGGTCCAGGAGGATTTCTGTGATAATAGGTAACAAAAGCATTTTGCAGAGAGGCAGCCTTGCTCTGCGGGGCCGATGCTAACATTTATGCTCTCCTTTCATGCCTGACACAATCTGTGTGTGCCTGCTGTAGATGTGGGTAGATGGGTTCCTATTCTCCATACTCTGGGGGCCTCTCCTCCCGTGATAGGAGTTTTCTTTGACGTTAGAAAAGATTAATGACTCAGAAATACATAGATAGTGTATCTACAATTTCAGGTGCTAAGAACTAAGTAAGAGAATACAAATTCCTCAACTCGAAAGTGGGTCACGAGTTGAAAGGCCTCATCCTCTGGTTTGAGAACAATCTTCCCCTCTATCTTGTACTGACCCTAAGATAATTTTATTTTCTAGTTCTCTCCAATTTCCTAGTATCCATCCAGTTATACTTGTTAAGAATATAATTGTAGTTCTGTGGCTGCTGAATACATTGGAGCATACTAAGCCGAGGATGTGCCCTGGATTTTAAGGATGATTAAAATGACTGCATGGGGACTCAGTACAAAACAGGTGGTTGAGTACAGGACCTCAGCTGTGGGACTGGAATCCCTACTCTGCCACTTATTAAGTGGGTCTCTGTCTTATGTTATCTCTGGGTCTTATGGCACCTGTTTTGAAGATAAGAAAATGATCTACTTTAAATAATCCACATAAAGTAGTCCATAGTTACAGCCTCATAAATCATATTAATTCTTATGGGACTGATCAACTACCTGTCCAGCCAATGTCCTTGTTCCCAGGTGAGATCGGATTCCAGGCCTGCACTGATCTGGGGCTGCACTGTGCTAAAGTCCTCCTTAGGAAAAAAAAATCAGTAATACTGATTTTGTGCTTAAAATCTTTGAATTCTGTTTACTAGACATTTTGGGCATTACTTTTGATTTACAAAAAAAAAAGAAACACTGCTTTAATATATAGTTTGATGACTTTGTGGGGTACCTCTTAAATTTTGTGCCTAGAATGAATGCCTTACTCGCTTCACCCTAGTCCTTAAAAGTGCATGTGGAGGCCCCAAGCATATGCTTTTAAGAGAGCTTTATGAGCTTGAAGAAACATGTGTGTGTGTGTGTGTGTGTGTGTGTGTGTGTGTATGTGTGTGCACATGTATGCACACGTGCTTAGTCATGTCTGACTCTTTTGAGACCCCATGGATGCAGCCCACCAGTTTCTTCTGTCCATGGGACTTCCCAAGCAAGAATACTGGAGTGCGTTGTCATTTCCTTCTCCAGGGATCTTCCTCACCCAGGGATCTAACCTGTGTCTCCTGCATTAGCAGATGAATTCTTTACCACTAGTGCAATCTGAGAAGCCCTGAAGAAACCTGGAGAGGCTGTACACACTCAGAGACAGCAGGGGATATGGCATTTCCAGTTTAAGGACAGTTGATTATACTTGGCACCAAGGAGCAATTAAGATTTCTCTAAGCTATAAGCAGAGACCGTGAGGCTCATGTTGCCTGGTTCCCAGCCTGCTCTGTTTGACCTGGGACCTGATAAATTGTCCTCAGAATGCTGTAGAATTGATCCACTTTCAGAGTTTCAGATCTCCTTAAGATCTGTGAACATTGACTGAGGAGAGATGGAGCCTTCAGCATTGTAGAGAAAGAGCTGGAAAGGCTCTTTGTAACTGTGTAATGATTGCCTTAAACTTTACTCTTTCTTGACAGGGTTGAGAATAATTTCTCATCACCATTTATGCTAACAGACCATGATAAGGACATGGAGATGTCTAAAACCACTGATTCACTGCAGAAAAAGGGGGTACTGGACAGTGTTATAGAAGGAGTACCATGCCATGTGTATTTAAAGGGTAATTGGAGATATCTATTTTCAACCTCAACCACAATCTGTGAGTACATTTTAAAGTCCCCTTTTAGGGCAGAGAAACTGAACAGACATTTTTCCAGAAAAGAAAGAGATTGTCAAGAAGCATATGAAGAGATGCTCAGTATCACTTATAATTAGTGGTTTAGTCGCTAAGTCGTGTCCAACTCTTGTGATCCCATGGACTGTAGCCTGCCAGGTTTCTCTGTCCAGGAGATTTTCCAGGCAAGAATACTGGAGTGAATTGCCATTTCCTTCTCCAGGGGATCCTCCCAACTCAGGAATCGAACCCAGGTCTCCTGCATTGCAGGCAGATTCTTTACCAACTGAGCTATGAGGGAATTTAGTTAGTCATCATTAGGGAAATGCAAATCAAAAACCACCCAGAGATATATCACCTCACTCCTGTCAGAATGGCTATCACCAAAAAGACAAGAGATAACAAGTGCTGGTGAGGGTGTGGAGATAAGGGAATCCTCGTGCATTATTAGTGGAAATGTAAACTGGTGCAACCACTACAGAAAGCAAAGTGAAGTTTTCTCAAAATATTAAAAATATAACTACCGTATGACCAGCATTTCTATTTCTGGGTATTTATCTGAAAGAAATGAAATCATCATCTCAAAGTAAGATCTGCATCCTCTTGTTTGTTGCAGCATTGTTTATGACAGTCAAGACATGGAGATAACCTACGTGTCCTTCAATGGATTAAAGAAGATATTATATAAATACCTCCATACTGGAATACTATTCAGCCATAAAAAGGAAATCCTGCCATTTGCAAAGACATCGATGAAACTTGGGTGCATTATTCTAAATGATACAAACCAAACAGAAAAAGACAAATACCAAATTCAATATATTCTCACTTTTATGTGGAATCTAAAAAACCAAGCTCATGAACACTGATCATTGGTTGCCAGATTTAGGAGATAAGAAGGTGGACAAAATGGATGAAGGCAGTCAAAAGGCACAAACTTTCAGGTATGAAACAACGGTTAAGGGACTGTGATATACAGCTGGGTGACTAAAGTTCACAATACTGTATAGAAGATCTTAAAAGTTCTCATCATAAGAAAATAAAACTTCGTCATTAGGTGTTGGGTGTTAACTAACGTTATGTGGTCATCATTTTTCAATATAAACATATCAAATCACTTTGCTATACACCTGAAACTAACAAAACATTATAAATCAACTGTAATGTAAAATAAAAATTAAGAATTCTCACACACTGGGACTTTACGTCTCAGCCCCAGTGCATATTATATGGAGTTGCTTGTATGTAGTAACGCTTATGAAAGGGTCAGACCATTAAACAAGTGCTGGTTTTAATGAAAAGCTGACTGGGATTTCAGCCTTGGCTCCACCACTTATTAATGGTCTGTGTCCTTGGGGAGTTCATTTGACCTTTTGGCTTCAGTTGTGCATGTGTGTGAAGTCTTGGGCACTCTTTGTGACCATATGGACCATAGCCTGCCAGGCTCCTGTGTTCATGGGATTCACCAGGCAAGAATACTGGAGTGGGTTGACATTTCCTCCTCCAGGGGATCTTCCCAACCCCGGGATCGAACCTGCCTCTCTTATGTCTCCTGCATTGGTAGGAGGGTTTTTACCACTAGTGCAACTTTACCTGATCTATGAAATGGGAATAACCAAGATCTGTCTCCCAAATCTGTTCCAAATAGTGTCATAATATGTAGGAAATTAACTTGCCTGGAACTTTTATTCAGTATCCAATCCTTATCTCCATAGTGTCTACGAGGCAATGGGCTTTGCATGAGTAAATGTGAGAATGTATAGTCAATCCCTTTAGTTTATACTCTGAAGTGTGTTTTAGCCTTTCTAAATAGACTGTCTTATTGCTTTCTTAGATCTCGATACAGTGACAGGACTGAGCCCTCAATGGCAGTCATGCCTGACAATCCAGAGGAGACAGATCTGGCCGGAAGCCCCACCTTGCCCCCAACACAAGTACACGTGCCACCCAAAAAGACTCACTGCCATCTAAAATATTACACTTTGTGCAACTTCAAAGCCATTGTTTTCTCACAAATTTCTGCAAAGCTAAGTAATCTAATGCAAACCTATTTCATAGATAGAAAATTTGCCTAACTTTTTAATTTTTTTTTTTAAATTCAGGGGAACAGTATAACTGTTTGCAACTAAATATGTTTCATTTTTTCTGTAAGAGAATTCACTTGCTGTACAGATTCAACTAAGCTGAAGAAAGAAGTGAAAGCTTTGAATATACAACCTTGCCTCCAAATCTGGAACTTTTAATATGATGCTAATAAGGTGGACACAGAGTAAGTCAGTGAACCAGAGCTCAAAAAATTCTGTTACTACAATTTCAAAAATGGAATTACAAATCCTATATCCTCCTAGGAACATACACCACTGCTCCAGAAATGGTCTGAGTTGAAAATGAGAGTCAAACCTTCATTTTCAAGAACCTTATCTGGGTCAAGTTTTTAAAGTAGTCAGAGTGTTTACCGTTTTCCAAAATCTGATTTCTTGTTTCATGTTGCAGCTGAAGGGCATATTACTTACTAAGGTTTGACAGGATTACCGCTGGTGTACTGGTGGTATTTCTTGATTACACTTGTTTTTAAATGCTTCTATAAATCTCCAAACTGATTCTGAAAATAATTTTCTAGCAAACTTTAAAAAGTCTTTTTTTTTTTTTTTTTGCAGAATTTTCTAAAAAGAAAGGGGGAAAAAAAGGTTGTTTAATGCTATGCTCTGAAATACCCACTCATATGGCCAGTTTGAAGGTTGTTGGACTTACATTTAAAGAAGATGAAATTTAAGTGGGAACAATTATAGGAACAAAAAAGTATGCAATGTGATTATATGAATAATATGCAGGGAGAATGTTCTATAAAAACTTGTTTATTCTGTGCTTATGTGAAGTTTTACTTTGTATGTAAGCTATTTTTTCCTCCGTATTTCATTTTGTAGGTACTGTGGAAACTGAGATTTCAGGTTATTGATTGTATTTTTCTTTTATTAGGCCAGGAGTTTCCCATGAAAAGCTCTCCTATTCTTATTAGGTTTACGAGATTTACCTACTGAAAACTTCTTGAAGCTATTTCTTTTATTTCACTGATACATTTTTTATCATGACCAATCCAAAGGAATAACATTTGCTTTTATTTGAATTGTCTAGGTTGTGTTAGTAAAGAAACTCACTTTGCACTCTGAGGGCTCTGGCTAATTTCTGTTTTTGTCTAAAATGTACTTATAGTTACTCTGCTTCTCAACAGTTAGGGTAGCATATGTAGTTTCTACAGAAAGTCTGAAGAAGAATAATATTTTTAAAGCCTATAGTATATGCTTATATTTGCCTTGCATGTAATTTTATCCCACTCGATTAAAAAAAATGACGTATGATTGAGAACTTGGCCATCAGTTCAGTTCAGTTCAGTTCAGTCGCTCAGTCATCTCCAACTCTTTGCGACCCCATGAATCACAGCACGCCAGGCCTCCCTGTCCATCACCAACTCCCAGAGTTTACTCAAACTCATGCCCATCGAGTCGGTGATGCCATCCAGCCATCTCATCCTCTGTCATCCCCTTCTCCTCCTGCCCCCAATTCCTCCCAGTATCAGGGTCTTTTCCAATGAGTCAACTCTTCACATCAGGTGGCCAAAGTACTGGAGTTTCAGCTTCAGAATCAGTCCTTCCAATGAATACCCAGGACTGATCTCCTTTAGGATGGACTGGTTGGATCTCCTTGCAGTCCAAGGGACTCTCAAGAGTCTTCTCCAACACCACAGTTCAAAAACATCAATTTTTTGGCACTCACCTTAGCCATAGGGACCCTGCAAACCAAGCTCATCTCAGCAAGCTGAAGACACCCAGCAACAACTGACTAAGTGATTCAAATGGGGGGTAAAAATGCCACAGAGATGTTTAAGAATCTTGACACTGTGCAACTTTCTGTAAACCATGGTAATGTCATCCTGAAATATGTAAGTTGCAGGAAATATGTTTAAGTGGACAACGTTTTACATTTACAATAGAGATTTAATGTAATCAAATACCCCTGCCTACTTGTTTCCTCCCATTTCTGCCTGTTCCAAAACCAATTATAGTCTCAAAAAGAAAGCATAGTCACTTAATTAGCATCATTCTACAGCTGCTCCTTAATAAATCAACATGATAAATATGTGTATCATCCACATTCTGGGCTATTTCTAACCTAAATGAGTCTGGACTCAGGCACCTGATACATTATATAGAACCAGAGGGCAAATTAACACCGTGATGGAGGAATAAAATGTACTTCACTATTTATTATTTATGTTTGGTTGTTTCCTATGAAAACACTTTTAAGTGCCATAGGTAAGCAGGCTCATAGACTCTGCAACAGAAATACATCCTGGTTTCAAATGTAGGTGGAAGTCTAGGAGCCTGTGTGATAAAGGGTTTAGCCAAGAAGTCAAGTTTAGATGTTGATAAGCATTAAAGTTTTCCTATAAAGAAATGAACTTTCCTATTGAAACAGAAAGGGAGGAAACTACAGCTGAACCACCAGACAGTACAAAGGTCTGAGTCATAATAAATTCATAAATGGACACTTTATGTTATAAAGACACATCAGTTCCATGCCTTCCTTCACTCTTGCGTGCCACTTGCTCTTTAGGAAAACCAAAAGGCATCTGTTTCCACTGCTGGCACTTCTCAGCTCCTGCACACACTTCCTCTTGGGGATACAGAGGTAATAATACAGTTCTCAGCCTTCAAGGAATGTGGGAGATTCTCCCCAAGAGGAACATTAAGGCAAACAGAGGACAGCAATAAATAGTGGGCACGGTAGAAATGGTGGGGAGAGAGTGACTCGGGCTGACCGCCTGAAGGAGGAAAGTGTAGGTAGGGGAGTAAAAGTCACCACCCCAAATGGTCTCTCTGCTGTGTGGGTTATTTCCAACTGAAAACAGTTAAGGTCCCTAAGACTTGGAAGAATCATTGACTTTCCCCCAGCTGCCTATGGAGAAAGGCGTGGCAACCCACTCCAGTATTCTTGCCTGTAGACCCCCACGGACAGAGGAGCCTGGCGGGCTACAGTCCTTGGGGTCGCAGAGAGCCGCATACAACTGAAATGACTTAGCATGCACACACACTTGCCCACTGCCTCAAGAATGTAGACAGAGGACCTGTTCAGAAAGGAAGTCATCACTATGGATCACTCAACACCTGTAGGATCAGGGTGTGTGAACATGTAGGAACCCCTCAAAGTTTGTTAAAATGTTTCTCTGGGTCTCACTGTCTCCGCCTCGTCCAGCAAATATGTGTTTACTAAACATTTGCTTTTCCTTCTCTGTGTCCACCGTCTTCCTCGCCTTCAAAGTCCCAAAGCCCTACCCTCAACGTCCTTTGTCTTTAGCTGAGGGTGGTTTTTAAGGTGAGAGTTTAGGCCATTTTGGTGATTTACTCAGTTTTCCTAGGTCTCACCTACACACACATAAACTTCCTTTTTTCTCCTGTTAATCTGTCCCCTGTCAGTTCAATTCTTTGACTGGACAGAAGCAGCTAGAAGGAAGGATGAAAATGTCTTCCTGCACAACAGAACCCAGCAGGGGCCACCATGTACCAAAAGGGGTTTTCCTGGTTGGGACACTGGCTTCAGAGGCTGACTGTGAGCCGTGCATCATCTGGACTCTATGGGGCTGGGCTGCAGGGCGACTGCTCTGTCCTGAAGCCGATGGAGAGGCCACTGAACAGCCGTGAACCCAGGCGGGCCCCTTGGTACCCAGAGCAGACTCCCAGAGGCAGCGGCTTACTGCTCACGCAGGTCTGGGCAATAATGGACTTCAGGCCAGTTTTGTGTCTGCTGCATCCTAGTCTTGCTTGGCGCTCCTCTCCACGGCTGGACGCCACCCCCTCACGTTCTGACCAACAGGCTGCCCAAAGTCCTCCACTTCAGAACCCCTTGACTCCCCCTGCCCACAGCAGTCCCTGCAAATGGCTTGTATTCACTCATTACCCCTCATCCCAGAATGAAAGAGAAAATAACCCCTTTGTTGAGGAGACGATCTCCAGGGATGGGGCGGTCCTATGGCACCAACTCAGCTTTAGTTATAACAGCAACAACCATCTTGATCAATGTAATCAAGAAACGTACACTTAACCATTACAAGTGGTTAATGGTTTTAAAGCATCACAATCATAGCCATGACGGGAGGTGTTTTGGAATGCCCACTTCCTAGATGATAAAGGCACAAAGAAGTGGCCCATATGAGGGTCAGGCATGCTGGTCTCTGAGGTCTTAGCATCCTCCCTGGCCTGGAAGGGCTTCAGTCATTGTACACAGACTGGGAGCTACTGTGAATGCATTCCCCCATGTCTGCTCTTCACCCTCTCATCAGAGATACTTTCTAAAACTTTTTAAAACAGAGATACTTTTAAAGGAGCTCTTTAAAAACAGAAATTCTCTCCCCTCACTTCCAGACTATTATATGTATCTTACTCTGGGTTATTCACTCAGATTTTTTTATTTTTAACATTCTGAAGCTATTTACACATATATGTACTTATTTATGTACTTGCTTCTTTAAATGTGAGTTTATTGATTAGTCATTTGAATACTCAATGAGTATTTTAAAAATAACATTATTTTCAAGTAATTGTGATTTGTCTATCTTTAATAGATTTTACTTGTTTCTTTAGTAAAAGTTTATATATTTTGAAGTTACCATCACAAAATACTTTCAGTTCTCCGGGGAATTGGCAGGTGGATGAAGCAGAAAGTTGTACAAAGCTCTGGGGGGCAGTAGGGGACTCTCTCAAAGACTTTTTCTCCTCCTGTTTGTACCTCAGATTATTTTTCCTACATGTTTAAAGGGTTTTAAGCCTGACTTTGGTATAAAGTGGCCTTAAATATCATACCAATGTTTAAAAGGAGACAAAATGTAAGTATTTTCAGCTGTGAAAGTTAACTACCAATAAACAGTGATGCCTCCCTGTTACGATTTCCACTTCCTGTAATGAGCATTGTATACACTCCCACATAAGACACTTATACCAACACTGGACTTGCATATGGAGGAGAGGGTGTTGAGCTCCAAAGAGTGAACTTGACTATTGAAGTAGATAAAGCTTGAGAGGAGGAAAGTGAGCACTTAATTGGGGGGTATGCTGGCATCTGTTCACTGGCATTTGGTTTTATTTTCCCATCTCACTCTGATGATCTACTCCAATGAAATAAATTATAGACTTACCAAAGTCCCCAGGCTTCCCTACACTCCTGATTTCAGGAGAAGGACTGGGCCTGAGAAGTCACATGTGCTGCTGAATGAACTGCTTGATTGCATCCACTCTTTCCTAATTTGTGTCAACTTTATCTAGAGATCGCTCACCCTTAGCACCTCGGTAAATTCCTTCCCCAGCTCTGCACTGTTTTGACCAAAACTGACATCATTTCCATACGGACTGAGAGCAGGCAGCTGTCAAGCTCTGTTTCAGACCTTCTGATTTTGTATTGTGACCTTAATAAGACTCTCCCGCTGGGTGACAACCACCTGCAAGAAGGTCAGCCCTGTGGGTGAAATCTGTAACTGGCAGTGATACCGCCCTAAAATGAAATGCACAGGCTGTTCAGTTTTCTCTAAATGAGGGAAACATTTAGAGACAAGAAGGGAACAGAGTGGTAGAGAGGTCCAAAGCATTGTCGAGAGATCTGAGTTACTAAACATGTTTTTGTTTTTTTAAAAACATAAGTATGATGCTTCAGCTCTAAAGGCTAAATTTCATAAACTTCAAACTCCATTCAAGAAAGCACTCATTTCAAATTTTCCATCCCACAGAACAAGTCAGACCCCTCCTCAGTAACTGTCTCAGTTAATTCCAGTGTATTCCTCTCACTGCATGACTTTATTGCCCGATCTTGACCTCTATAAAACAGAAGGTTGTCAAGAGCTAGGATTTCTTTCAATCGCAAGAGTCACCTTTCAGTTTAGCCCCTCACTCAAGAGTATGTGAAAGTTCTGTGTTCCTCGCAAAATTTCTTTTCTCCCCTGTTTCTGGGTGGACAGCTTAATTAACTATTACTATTATTGCTTTTATTACCTTTGAAACAAATGTAACATTCTTCCATCGCGGGAAATTGCTAATCAAAGAAGGGCAAGTGGCAGGGGGAGGTTAGAGTCCCTATAGAAGCTGTCCAATTTTTGTTATCATTTCTCCCTTCCTGACTTCTTTTTTAACCCTCACCAAAAGAAGTGAAATAATCCCAACCATCACTCTCTATGTCCAGAGTGCTTTTGGAGTCACTGAAAAGAGTTGATTAGCGGCAAAATGAGAGTGCCAGAAAAATTTGACCTTCCCTGCATCAACGGGACAAATAACATGAAAATTAGTCCAAACTGCAGGCACCATGGGGAAAGTGGGGCAGATAAGGGATTGGGCCATCCTTGGTATTTTCAGCTTTCTCCCGTGGGACTTTAGCAGTTTAAAATAATTCGCAATGTCACCCTTCATCCTCGGATGAGTGTATCAGCATTTTTTTTCCTCAAAAGTGGACGCACAGATGAAGCCTTCTGCACAATTAGTGAAACCGGTCACATCGTCAACACCGCAGCAAACAATGGAAAACTCGAGAATCGCTCCCTTGCCCCGGCATCCTCCCGCCAGCCAGCCTTAAAATACTGCTTGTAAGGCATAACACCCACTTCAATCATGTCAGCTGCTGATCATTAATTGCTTCAGAAAAAGACAATATTTTACCCATCCTCTTTGGAGTTCCAGTGTGAATGGGGAAGCAAAAGAGAGGGAAAGTGAGTGAAACATGAAAAGCTTGATTTGTTAGGACCCCTGCTGTCTGAAAGGAGATCAAAGCTCAGAGGGAGGCTGTAAAACAGTCGAACGCCTGGCGCTGAAACACCGCCCGTGGCAGCTGCTCCGGGCGCCGGCTTGCAACCCAGGTGAGCCCCGGCTCCACTCTGCCAGCTGAATCCTGGGAGCGGGCTACCGCGCGCTTCCTTCATTATTTCAGAGGCAGTCACGGAGGAGATGCCGGCTCCATCCATCACAATGCACAAATTCGCAGCGCGCGGATTCAGCACAGGCCTAATTAAAGCTTTTCCTTTCATTTGTGGAGATAATTAGACTTTCATCTCACCAGGAAGCTTCAGAAAGATCTATTTCTTTCTTCAATAAAAGCTACATCAAACAAAAGCAGATTTTAATCACCTTTTCTTTGGGGCATGAGTCAATAACGAAAGATGTCAGGGGTAACAAAAAATTGTGTGCAGAGAGGGAAAAAAAAAAAGGGAGAGGAGGAAAAAAAATGCGTAAGCAATGTTCTTTAATTAACATCATGTTTGCAAACACCATTAATTTCTCTCATTAAAATGATTTTTATCTGCAACTGATTGTTGATAAAACAATCGATTTGAGCATCTCATCTGTTTCACCGCTATGCAAGAACCCCATCTGCTGTGCTGTAAGCAGTAATCACGCAGGCTGTAAAGCAACATGTGAGAACAATAAAAAAATGCATGTGTGTGTGTGTGTATGTGTGTGTGTGAGGGATTTATGAGGCTGACGGCAGGGCAAGCACCACCTTTCCACAGGACATATATAAAAACTGACTTGTGTTGGGCCATAGGACAAAATGTCACAAAGATCAGAAGTGCATAAATAAAAACACAAATTAATATGTGCAGGCAGAAAAGACTCCATCTGTGTTTAGGAATCATTCTGTAAACAGATTCTGAAAGGGAAGGCAGGGAATTTCGATGCATTGAGTAGTGTGCCATTGACTGTTGTGATGTAATTGTAGACGACGCACGTGCAACTTCTCTACTCTTGAGAGCTGTCTCAGTTTTGCAAAAGGAAAATGCTCACCCGGACCACTTCTTGACTTTAGCTTGTTCTCTCCCCGAACTTTAGAGATGTGAGAAAAAATACTTCAGTGGGATGTAGATGAGCCAGCATGTGGAACCAAGGTTGGAGGCAGAGGATTCAAGAGTGAGTCTGTCTTGGAAGAAAGTAAGGCTGGACCAGAAGCCACTGAATCAGGAGTGGGGACCAAAGTGTGTTTGTTCACAGAAGAAAGGATGTGCACAGATCACCTAGAAAAGCAGAACTCAGCCTTTTGGAAGGGAACTTCAAGGTGATCGGGTCCAAGTTCTCACCTGCTTGTATACCATCAAACGGGTCCCATTGCTACTTCAGAATTCCTGTAACTGTTATCATGACTATGGAATGCTGGCACACACACCCACTTACAACTGTTCTAAGAATTAGAAACTTCATTCCTTTAGTAGATTAAAGATTGCCTTTCTCTTCATTCTAATCTGTGGTGAGAAGTGTGAATTTCAGAGCCCCGGTCTGAGATAAGAACCTTCCTGTCTGGTCTTTCAGTCCTGAAGGCAAGTCTGTGCTGCCCCAGCCCCTTGAATTCTCCACCCTTGCTTCCTGCAGGCAGTCTTCAGGTAACATTTTTTCCCTAGGCTTTTTCAAGACCCCAGTCTTTTTTATTGATACATCCCAGGGTGTCAATTTCCCAACTAAGATACAGAAATTAAGAGACAGAAATGAACAGAAATTCACATGGTTCACATGTGGGCAGAGCAGGGCTTCCCTGTGCTTGTTATCAAGTAATAACAAAATGTCAAAGATTGAAAATGGACTTTTCTAGGAAATAAGAATAATCTTGTGATAAATCAAAACAGTGTTTTGTACCCAGAAGTTCCTAACCATTTATGGCATGCTCAGAACTCAAAGTTAGTAGGAGAAATATTACCCTCTATGGGTCCTGCCATTAATTTAAAACTGTTGTTGTTAGGTCATTACTTACTGGGTTGGCCACAATATTGGTTCCGGTTTTCCATAACATCTTATGGAAAAAGCTGATCAAATTTTTTATCCTATTCAGTTACATAAAATATTTGTCTTTAAGACTGTAAATTTTCTGCTGATGATAAAATCTTTTCTTCATATTATCAACCCAAGTCATTTAAAAGGAAAAAAAACAATCAATCCATCAACAATTCAGTTCTCAAGACTGGAAATAATTGTTTGACCTATTAAAGAAGTGCTTAACAACCAATAGAAAATGTGATTTTAATATCTTATACATACAAGCAGAGAAATGAGGTTCTCCATTTGTTAGGTTTAGTATATGAGTGTTATTTTGGCTGATAATATCTGATTTTTTTTTTTTTTTTTGGCAAGATATAGAAATGTACTAAAATCAACTTGAGAAAGTTAGAAGAGTTTCCTAAGTAAATGCCTGGTACTTTGCAAAACACCTTGTCATTGGGTCATTAAACTTAGAAAGCTCAAGCCTCTGGTTCCCCCAATTTTCTGGCTAAAAGAAAGGCAGACACTTTCCCATATAACCTATCATACTAGAAGTCACAGAAGCGTCACTAGAAATAAATGCAAAGGCAATTCTTATCATTATTCATTGATCAGATAATAATGGTGTGGCATATCTGTACAAAATATGCTTAAGTTTTTTTTTCAAGGTTTAACAGAAAAATAAGCAGCTTTTTTTTTTTTTTTTTAAGAAAGAAAAAAAGAGAGAGGGAAGATGAAAGGAAGGGAGGAAATGTGGGTATCAACAGTTTAAGAAAATATTAAGCTCAATCCTTGCACACTATAGGAGCTCCAAATGGTACTATTTATCTGTTGTTGGGTGCCAAAATTGCAACTTACAAAAAAAAAAACTTCTTCAGTTATCTATTCAGGATGTACTGTCACACCTGCTGCCTGCTAATGCTACCAGCATTTTAACAATTTCTTCCTGTTCGAAGAGCAAGCAGTGCCATTTCCAATGAGAGTGCTGTCCATTAGCACAAAGATGAGAGGGCTCAAAAGTGGTGCTGGCGGTCTCCAGAGGCCGGGCTCCTCACCACACACCTGATAGCGAGCAGAGCAAATTGGTGTCTCGAGGTCATTTCAGAAAATCAGATTACGTGCATGACAACACAGGCACCGCTGCTATGCCATCTGCCCGGCCCACATCTGGCGCAGTTAACCCCAAATGCTTTCTCCGGAGTTGAATCAGTGTGCTGTCTTGAGCCAGTGTTTCAGACTCTGTCAAAGATCAATTGCATGTTATCGCTTGGGCTGGCAGGGCTAAATAAACAAATTTATGATGTTATTAGGGATTAATAGGATTTAGCAAAATATACAACTATTTGTGACTTTCATACTTGGGGATTATCTTGATTTCTTAACTCCAAGACACACAGGTCCCAAATATACACAGACTATCCCCCATTTAAGGTTGGGTCGAGGTCCTAACGTTCATTGGGTTGTTTGGAATGTAAAGTGTAGAAAAGGTGGCTTCATTCCTCATCTCTCCCCCAGAAGCTGATTTATTCCATTGGCTGAACTCTAAAACTACTAGAGTTATCCTGAATTCTGGGTCTTGAGAATGGGGGGTGGGCCGGGGTGGTCACAGTCGTGTAGTGGGAGTGGAAGAACAGGAGGAAGATAAGGAAGAAGTGGAGGAGAGGAAAGGAGAAAGCAGAAGAGGGTGGGAGAAAATGCAGAAGGAAGAAAGGGGAATCAAGCCTGAACACGAACATGGCGGGACTTCCTAGCATTTACAGCTGGGAGCTGGTGGCAGCCAGTGAGGCTCATCCGAAACTTGGGTGCCTCCAAGTCAAGGGCTTGCTTTCACTCAGAACGCTGCCTGGGTTTCACTGGACATGACACTTGAGGCCACAAGGACACACGGTGAAAATGCCTAGTTATCAAGTTCCATCCTCGCTCGAGTGCAGCTCAAGAGTGTACCGGGTAAGGAAGCTGAAGCGTGCTGAAGGCGCAGTGCTGGAGTGGAGCCCGCCCTGTCGCTAAAGCCGTGGATTGAACAGCAGGATGAGTGGGAAAGCTGCTGGCACTTTAGGAAGAAGAGGAAATACACAGTGTACTGCTCTGTTTGAGAACATTTTCAGCCAAGGAAGGGTTGGTTTCTAAGGAGCCTGACAGCTTTTTTTCAGGCAGGGGCAATGAGGCAAATGCTACCCTCAGAATGGAAGGGGTGGAAAGATCAGATGCTAAAATAGCAGCTGAGAACTGGTCGAGAGAACATTTCTGTCCCCACTGGGATAAACAGATCATTTGGGGGCCATGGATTCTGAGTGGAGAAAGTTCAGGATGAAATAAGATAACAGGGGGACCCCAACATCAGATGGCCTCTGTCTTCAGCTGGAGGAAACCCAACTTTGCCTTTGGGCCAGAAGAATTTGTTGGAAAAAAGAAAACAGGTTGATTATCTGCCTTTCACTAGATCGGCTTTAAAGGCAGTACCTGATCCCTTTGATCTTGGCAGATAATTCTTTCTGAGGGTAATTTGAGTCCTTTCCTTTTGCTGTCTGCAGATAAAAATGGAGAGAAGCAGAAAGAAAATGTATACCTGTAAAAAATATATTATTATACAAACGATCATGTTTCATCTTGGTGTTAGAGTCCCCACAGTGCCCTGACATTTTAAAGATGTCACTGGAGGTCAGAGAAGGGAAGCTGTAAGTGGTCACAGGCCACAAGTGGTCCAGACCCAGAGGTGGCCTCAGACCTCATTCCACAAATATAATATGCGTTCACCACTGATTATAGTGGACGCCAAGAAGACACTCCTCAAGCTGCTTTGTGAAGATCAGTGGCGCTGGGGCTCTGTTCCCTAATGATGCCCCCTCTATCAGGGCAGCTCGCCTGAGATGTTACCTCCTGACTCCACCCTGGAGGAGTTTCTGAAAAAACAGCTTTCTTGAATCTGAATCCCAGCCCATTCTTAAGTTAGAGTCAGATTGAGATTTACAGCAATCAATGAAACCCAGTCTCCACCACCAAACCAAGCTGGGCTCATCCTGGTCATTGGCCCACAAAAAAGGACACAGTTGTGGGGAATCCCCACAACCTCTGGTCCAGTGTTCCCAGAGTCCTTGGGGACCTAAACATCTATTCCCTTTAGTTGCCTAACTCTCTTGACTTTTTTTTCTTTTACTTCAGAATCTCCCATACTAGGAAAGGGACCCAACTTGACTGTGATCCATACAGCTTTCTGTCTGTTCCCTGGAGCTAGATGATGAAATTTATCTTTTTAGATTATTATACTTTATCATTTAGAGCAGTTTCAGGATGGTCACTAAACTAAACACAAAGTATAGAAGGTTCCCCTATACCATTTGCCACACATACAGCCTCTCCCCCACCCACATCCTGCTCCACTGCAGTTTATTACAATCGATGAACCAACATTGGCACATCGTTGTCAACCGGAGTCCATAGGGTTTACTTCCTCTTATATATTCAATGAGTTTTGATAAATGTATCCTGACATGTATCAACCATTCTAGTATCAAACAGAATAGTTTCACTCCCTAAAAATCCCCTGTGCTCCACCTACCAAATGAGGTTTTGCTTCAGACTGAGTCACCAAGACTGCATGAAGCTCAAAAAAAAAAAAAAAAAAAGAAGAAGAAGAAATCAAGTAACCCAATCAAAAAAAAAAAAAAGGGCAGAAGACCTAAATTGACATTTATCCAATACAGATGACCAAAAACATATGAAAGATGCTCAGCATCATTAGGTAGGAGAGAAATGCAAATAGAAACTACAATGAGGTCTTACTTCTCACCAGTCAGAACAGACATCATCAAAAACTCTACAAACAGCAGATGCTGGAGAGGGTGTGCAGAGAAGGAAACCTTCTTGTACTGTTGGTAGAAAAGTCACTGATATAGTCACTATGGAGAAAAGTATGGAGGTTCTTTAACAAACTAAAAATAGAACTATCACATGACCCACTCCTGGGCATATACCCAGAGGAAACTATAATTCAAAAAGACACATGCACTCTAATGTTTACTGTGAGTGAGTGTATGTCTGTATATATATATATATACTATTGATACTATGTATAAAACCGATTACTAATGAGAACCTACTGCAAGCACAGGGAACTCTACTTAGAGCTCTGTGGTGACCTAAATGGGAAGGAAATCCAAAAAAGAAAATGTAGATCTGTATATGTCATGGCTGATTCATTCTGTTGTCCAGTAGAAACTAACACTAACAAAGTAATGCTCAAAATTCTCCAAGCTAGGCTTCAACAGTACATGGATCAAGAACTTCCAGATGTTTAAGCTGGATTTAGAAAAGGCAGAGGAATCAGAGATCAAAATATCAACATCTATTGGACCATAGAAAAAGCAAGAGAAATCTAGAGAAACATCTATCTCTGTTTCATTAGCTACACTAAAGTCTTCCACTGTGTGGATTACAACATAGTGTGGAAAATTCTTAAAGATATGGAAATAATAGACCACCTTATCTGCCTCCTGAGAAACCTGTATGCAGGTCCAGAAGCAACAGTTAGAACCGGACATTGAACAACAGATGAGTTCCAAATTGGGAAAAGCGTACATCAAGGCTGTATATTTTCACCCTGCATGTTTAACTTATATGCAGAGTACATCATGCAAAATGCTAGGCTGGATAAAGTACAAGCTGGAATCAAGACTGCTGGGAGAAACATCAATAACCTCAGATATGCAGATGACACCACCCTTATGGCAGAAAGCAAAGAGTAATTAAAGAGTCTCTTGATGAAGGTCAAAGAGGAGAGTCAAAAATGCTGCTTTAAAACTCAACATTAAAAAAACAAAGATCATGGCATCTGGTGCCATCACTTCATGGCAAATAGATGAGAAAACAATGGAAACAGTGTCAGACTTTATTTTCTGGGCTCCAAAATCACTGCAGATGGTGACCGCAGCAGTGAAATTAAAAGACATTTGCTCCTTGGAAGAAAAGCTATGACCAACCTAGTCAGCATATTAAAAAACAGAGACATTACTTTGCCAACAAAGTCTGTCTAGTCAAAGCTATGGTTTTTCCAGTAGTCATATATGGATGTGAGAGTTGGACTATAAAGAGGTTGAGCATTGAAGAATTGATGCTTTTGAACTGTGGTGTTTGAGAAGGCTCTTGAGAGCCCTTGGATAGCAAGATCAAACCAGTCAATCCTAAAGGAAATCAATCCTGAATACTCATTGGAAGGACGGATGCTGAAGTTCCAATACTTTGGCCACCTGATGTGAAAAGCCATCTTGTTAGAAATGATCCTGATGCTGGGAAAGATTGAAGACAGGAGGAGAAGGGGACGTCAGAGGATGAGATGGTCGGATGGCATCACTGACTCAATGGATGTGAGTTTCAGCAAGCTCCCGGAGATGGTGAAGGATAGGGAAGCCTGGCATGCTGCAGTCCATGGGGTCATGAAGAGTAGGCTGTGACTGAGCAACTGAACAAAAACAAGAAAGTAGCACATTATAAAGTAACTATATCCAATAAAATTAATTTAAAGAAAAAGCTGAGTCCCCCAGAATATCAATACTGTTGCCCCCGACTCTGAGATTCAACTGACCCTGAGACCCTGCCTGCTACACCCCACTGTCTTGAATTCCACTTAATGTTTTGAGCTTGAAACAGATGCAGGTCTATTGTTCTGGATGCCTGTAAGCATTCAGGACTAGTCCTACAGCTGAACCTGCAGCTCATCTTGGTTTCTTTCTCTTCTGACTTATTTGGGGTTCCCAGGTGGCACTAGTGGTAAAGAATCTGCCTGTTAATTCAGGAGATGGAAGGAGAGGTGGGTTCAACCCCTGGGTCAGGAAGATCCCCTGGAGGAGGGCACAGCAACCCACTCCACTGTGTCTTCAGATCCCCTAGCACGGACCTGCAGGGATGGAGCTCAACATCACAGGCTCAATTTATTTCAATGTTGAGTTGACTGGATTGTCTGATCAATTCATTAGACTGCTGTTTTTCCCTTGGAATTCACAATTTTCAGGGAAATAGTTTGAGGTGCTCATGGTCATGAGTGGTCCCATGCATAGACAGGATAATTAATACCTGTACCATCATCGAGACAACATTGTAGGGCTTGGAGCCGGAGCAAGAAAATTGACTTCAAAGGATTGGGACATCTCCCAGATCTTGGCTGCCTCTGTCTCAAAGCCATGGCTGAGGGAGGTCTGACAGCTGCCTTCTCTTACCACCCGCCACCACCAGCAAGGCCCAGACGTGGTGCCAAATCTTTAAGTCCCCACTTGCAGCCAAGTCCCTAAGTCATTCTCCGCTGTTCTCATTTCCTTCCTTTGATTGGCCCAGAGAGGGCAGCTGGCGACTCTGTGAGGTGGGCAAGGAGCCAGGCAGGGGCAGATAGACAGTCAGGTCATGGGCTGGGAAGCACCCCCAGGTAACAAACGCCAAGAAGAGATGAGGGGTCACTGAGAGGTGGAGTAGAGATTCCCCATGTCCGGACTGTCCTGCCAGCCCTGCATGTTTCAGTCTGTCTCTGAGAATAAAACTTACAATGACTGAAGAAGGGTCAGGTCCTGCCAGGCTTGTATGAGCTTAACAGAACAAACCAGCAGTCTCTGGAAGATTCCCAGAGCAAGTGAGTTCTAACCTTCTCTGAGAGAGTAAAAAATATTGCACTTCGGAGTAGAGTAGCTTTGACTATCCTCCATAAAGGTAAATGCATGTGAGGACAAACGGAGGGTATATACCACAGATAAGATCTTTGTGCATTCAAATTTGATGATACAAAGTAAACTGGCAAGGAAGACTCTTTTATGCTTCCTGTCTACATAGACGTCTCGGTAATATACAATAAACATTTGATTTACAAAATAGAAGCAACTGAAATTTATGGGGTATAAACATCTCAAGTGTATGAACATCTGATTGATGATACAGAGAGACCAACCTGTCCAGATTTGCAGTCTTTTCAACCATGCCACGAACCACCTGGGAGTTTGGGACTGTGACTGGGGAGTGTGTTTGTTTTTTAAGAGCTATCTGCCTCAGAGAATCTGCATAATTTTTTCCTATAAGGAGTGGATTTTGTTTCTTCAGAAGTTTCAGTGAAAAATGATCTCTTAAAAGAAACATAAGTCAAAATCACTAATCCCCAATACAGAAAGCATTTGGAAAGATGTGTTTAAGTAATAAGATGGGTCTGATTTTATTTTTTTTATACCACATCACTTCTGGCAATTCTTTTTTTTCGTATCTCTCCTGAAAAATCTCCCATCTGAAAAATGACTTATTCTATATCCCAAGGAAAAAAAAAATTGAGACACTTAAAGACTTCAACCACACCACTATTTTTTTTTTCTTTTTCAAAAACGAATGGTCTTAATGGTACAAAAATTATACCAAGTTTTGGGCAAGTCCCTCTGCTTCACTAAGCCATTTGTTGTACAAGATATTCCTTGGAGGACTGTTACAACTGAATAAAATATACTCACAGAACCCTACTGGTAGCTAGTAGTGGTCACAGGTAGATTGTCAAGCCTTGCTTTCCAGTTCTCTCTCCCCCACTTCCTGTCTCATTCTGGTAATACGGTGTTCATAGTCGCTAATCCTCTTCCAGCTCTGCCCCTTCCTGTCCCCAGCCACATTCTCTCACTACAGCACATTTTCCTCATCAATGGTAAGAAGAGTTACATGGATTTGTCAAGAAGCAGGCAAGAACCTCAGTTGCACGCCTCTCTTTAGAGGCTCTTCTGAGGCTCTGTTGCTGAACATTATCATGAAATCAAAATAGGTTCTGTATGTAAACCTAATAAAGGGCTCAAAATTACTATCTTTATTAGTGCATTTCTCTATGTAAATGAGGTAAAAATTGTGAGAGAATCCCAATCCCAAGAAATTCATCATCATGTGTTCCATTTCCTTTTTTTCTTTCTTTTTTCCTTTATTTTTATTAGTTGGAGGCTAATTACTTTACAATATTGTAGTGGTTTTTGCCATACATTGACATGAATCAGCCATGGATTTATATGTGTTCCCCATCCTGAACCCCCTTTCCACCTCCCTCCCCATCCCATCTCTCTGGGTCTTCCCAGTGCACCAGCCCCTAGCACTTGTCTCATGCATCCATCCTGGGCTGGCGATCTGCTTCACTCTTGATAATATACATGTTTTGATGCTGTTCTCTCAAAACATCCCACCCTCGCCTTCTCCCATGGAGTCCAAAACTCTGTTCTATACATCTGTGTGTCTTTTTCTGTCTTGCATATAGGGTTATCGTTACCATCTTTCTAAATTCCATATATATGTGTTAGTATACTGTATTGGTCTTTATCTTTCTGGCTTACTTCACTCTGTATAATGGGCTCCAGTGTCATCCATCTCATTAGAACTGATTCAAATGAATTCTTTTTAACAGCTGAGTAATATTCCATGGTGTATATGTACCACAGCTTCCTTATCCATTCATCAGCTGAGGGGCATCTAGGTTGCTTCCATGTCCTGGTTATTATAAACAGTGCTATGATGAACACTGGGGTATAGGTGTCTCTTTCATTTCTGGTTTCTTTGATATGTATGCCCAGGAGTGGGATTCCTTTTGACTGTCAGAGGGAACATCTATTTCTGACTATCGGGATGGTCAGCCTTCTCCATCATGTCTACCTGAATGAGAGACTCTTGGAGCTGAAAGTGGTCATTTAGTTCAGTGTTTTTCAAATTTTGGACCACGTTCCATTATTGAGATATGAGGTCAATCTAGCAAGATGCAACTGTATTAAAAAAAAAAAAAAAAGAAAGTGGTCCAGCCAGACTAGAAAGAATGTATGAGTGAATTATGTATAACAAGGGTAAGTATTACTCTGAGAATATATTATTTAAGTTATACATGCTGATGTGTATGAATACTCATAATGTAAAATGTCTTTCTTACCGTGAGTTACAGCTTAAAAAAAAAAAAACAAAAAATACTGAAAGTCATGATCAAGTCCATCCCTCTGGGTGATGCCCCTCCCTCCTCCTGAGACCATGGTTTTTAAATATCCACTTGAATCCCACCAGCGATGACAAATTTATCTATTTAGGTGATTCTATGTTCAGCTCTAATTGTTACATTTATTTCTTTCAGTGAGTCAAAAATCTGTATCTGATTAGGTGTGGTTATAATCTTTGGAGTACCACAGATAATTTTTTACCCCTTCCACATGTCTGTCCTTTCGGCATTTGATGATGCTATAATTTTCCCACTGATGTGTTCTATTTTCTTCAGTAGTTTCTCTTATGGCATCTTATAAAAGCCTCTTAAGTATTTCATACCCCATGTCTGGAAGCATCAAGTATGTCAGTGTCTTCCTGAGACAGGATATTTAGAGTTGAGTACAGTTCTTCATGTTTGACCTGCTAAACCAGGGCATTTAGGAATTATCAACTCCTTGATTTTTATATTATACCTCTATTAATCTGGCCCAAACTAATATTAACATACAGTTGACTATTATCAAATCTATACTCAACTAAAATGTAATTTCCATGGCTCTTTCTGCCAAGCCTCACTGAAATGTGCTAAAATACTTTTGGTGGAAAGAAGGAATGTAGGTTTAGGATTACATCTATTCTTGTTAAAGTGTATACCTATTGTTCAAGATTGTGCAAATCTTTCTGAATCTACATGCTCCCTTCTTTTAAATTGCTTGTCACAGTTCCCTATTATCTAAAAACCTGAGATGCATATCATTTATGACACTGAAGGAAGTAACTGAAATCTTGACCAGAAAGGAGAGTATCCATTTTTGAAATGCTGTATTGCTAAAGAATGCTTGTGAGTTGATTATTTGAAATTCATATTTTTTTCTATTAGAAAACCTATTCCAAATGATGGATTTCCAAAACATTCAGTTCTCTTTAGAGGAGTACCTACCATTGAGAGAGAAACAACACTTATTGGACTTCTTTTTGGTCAGAAACAAGAAGTATGAAAGAGTAAGAGTAGAAAGCAAGAAGTGGGGAGGGAACTTGCAGATTTACTAAGACTGATCATTAAAATTTGCAAGCAAGTCTGCTATTTATGAAAGCAGAGAAGAAATGAGATATCCATGCTTCAGGGCATTGAAGAACATGATGGCACTACAGTTTCCTGGTTTCTATCTTATACGATTTGAAGACCATGCCTTCACTTTTTTCTTCCTTTGTATATAAAGGTCTGTAGCTCATGATATCTTTAGGAATTAAAGTAAGATTTATCCATTACTTCTTGCTGCAGCTATAGCAACCTTAAATTTCAACCCTTTCCTCTTCATCCATCCTAACACCTGCAAGTCCAACCAGTCATCACTAGAATGAAACAATAAAAAACTGGGTTAGGAGTGGGAGGAAAGAGAAGTATTATGCATTATATTGCTGTTGTTTAATTGCAACGTCATGTCTGACTCTTTTGAGACCCCATGGACTGTATAGCCTACCAGGCTCCTCTGTCCATGGAATTTCCCAGGCAAGTATACTGGAGTGGCTTGCCATTTCCTTCTCCAGGGGATTTTCCTGACCCAGGGATCAAACCCACATCTCCAGCACTGTAGGCAGGATTCCTTACCGCTGAGTCACCAGCTTTCCTGGGACTCAGTGGCACTATGTGTTAACAGCCATATGTTTCAAAATTCACTAAAAAATTATATGATAGGTAGTTTCATTATAATTTTGCTGACAAGGGAGCCACTGTTCCAGATAAAATTATTCCAAGATCAAGTAGGTGACAAAATGACTCTGTGTTCCTCTGTATATGTTTATCAGGATGGAGAATCAATATGAATATATGTGCTTATGTATATGTATAATGAGCTGTCAATTGTCAAGTAAATAAAACACGGACTCCTAGAAAAAGTTTAGAGCAATTTAAATTCTTCTCTCTAAATATTAGTCACAGAAAACACATGTCTAAAAGGCTGTAACATTTCAGTGGCTGTGTAGGAGGTCTAATATAAATGCCATTTCTAATTGGAATCTAAAATATTGAATTACTCTTCAATGAAACATATAAATAATAGTAATTTCTCCATGTATAGGGGGTAGAAACTTTTACTGCCCATGAGATTATTAGACCAACCTCCGATTATTAAGAAACAATTAATATACAAGGGTAATATGTGTATGTCACTTATCATCAGGACTCACGTATAAAAACGGTAACACACTGTGAAAATAATGGTAACACATAGAGGTCCCATTATTATTAATTCATTTGACATTCACTGCGATCACACTGGTCTTAATGAATTCATTTGGCATGTGCATATTATCTGTACTTTCTAACGTGCTCCTTTGTAAATCAGTACTAACAAATGTGTTGAAAACAGAAAAACTGTGACATTTGATACTTATAAAAAAAAACCCAGGAGGCTTTAGAATCATACAATGAAAAGCTACAGATTGATATTGTATTTTTATGGCAAGAATTAGTGTACGTGGAGAGTAGTGAAATAACTTTGTCTCATCTTAAAGATATATTTGACAAAATCTTTAACGGCATGTGGCCTCTGAAGAACACTTAAGTAGATACACCAGAACATTCAGGGGAAAAATAACATGAATACAGGGATGAATAGTGAGGAATTTTAATCATAAGGACATGAGCATGGCCAACACTGAAGGGATGTATGAGTATTGACTCGTTTTCAAATACTGCATAGTCAAAGGCTGAATGTTGGCTCCAGATCACAGATACCACATCTGCCAACACCAGATGCTTTTTCTTTTCCCCAAGTGTACAGTCTTCTACTCTGTTATGTTTTTCCCTTGGGCCCGTTCAGATTTCCTTGAGGCTCGGTGTTCATTTTTGTGATAGCTCTAAGTGATCAAAAAAATAAATAAAATAAAATAAAAAATCAATTTCTGCTTGCTAATGGCCAGGACTTAGCATCCAAGTCTGGTCATTTTCTGGTCATTTGCCCTGGTAACTTGCTGACGTTTTATTTTTAGTCACTGCATTTATTTGGGGGATATAATATCTTCAAAAGTAAATAGTAAGTGCCTCAAATAAACGAGATGAACAACGTTTCATATATACTTTTATTTGTCTTGTCCTACCCTTCCATGCTTCCCTGGCAGTTTAGATGGTAAAGAATCCGCATGCAATGCAGGAGACCCGGGTTCAATCCCTGGGTTGGGAAGATCCCCTGGAGGAGGGCATGGCAACCCACTCTAGTATTCTTTCCTGGAGAATCCCATGGACAGAGGAGCCTGGTGGGCTACAGTCCATGGGGTCGCGGAGAGTTGGACACGATTGCGTGATTACACACAGCACGGCACCCTTCCACAGTGCTTGGTGCATTGCTGGACATTTCCTAGCTCTATACTAGTTCCACATCACTTGTGTGATAGCTATGTGGATTTAGTTTTTAAAAATCTTTCAACTACACTTGTTTTTTATGAGAATCCTCTTTGCTGATGATCTTGCTCCTTTTCACAGATCTTTCCTCTTTCTCATTTTACATGCACATAAGGAAAACACAAAATCTCTTATATCTCCTCAATCTCCTTAAATCTATAGAGCTTGATTTTTTTGTTCTACATCAACTTTACACACAAAGCCTCATCATCATACAATGGTGCAGAGATCTTAGTTTCTTTTAAAATCTATCCATATATCTCTGCAGTATATGCTAAGTGTTTGCAAAGGACCTGCCATGAAGGGACTTTGGGTCTAGTGAGCAAATAAACAATGACTGTATCCAGTGATCCTGTATCATGATGGAGTGAAACAGGGATGAATGCTTTGAGACCTCACTGAAGCAGGGAAAAGGGGAGTACAAGGGAATTCTAGACAGATTTCACTTTTCAATGCATTATTTTTCCTCTGAGATACCAAAGACCTCCAGGATATTATAGGCACTGTTACTGGTGCCAGAACAACTATGTTTATAACTCTGTGATGAATTTCCATCACTCCTTGAGTTTGCAACCTAGACGTAACTTATTCCTGAAAGTCTTCAATTTCTTCTCCTGAATCCATATTTAAAGAACATAGTTCCTCTATCTTGTAGTCCTGATTCTCTGCAGAATTGTCTGTCTTGATAGTTAACTGAACCATAAGCTCAGGGAAGAAATAAACTATATCCATGTTGATTATCCTTGGGTTTCTAATATTTAGTTCAGTGCCTGAAAACTTCACACATTCTCAACAAGTCATTTTCAATGGATGAATAAAATAGAGATGGTATTTGAGTTGAACATCCAAGGTGTGTGTGTGTGTGTGTGTGTGTGTGTGTGTGTGTGGTGGGGGTGGGGGGTGGGTGGGCCGGAAACAGAAGAAAATTGTTTAGAATAAGAAGGTATGAGGTTGACATTGAGGAAGGGGATGAGGGTTGGGAATAAATCTGGAAAGATGGAACTAGTGTGACAAGTGAGTGTTGCTGATCATTTCCTCTAAGATCAAGGACAAGGATGCCCACACTCACCATTTTTATTCACTCTTGCCACTTTTATTCAACATAGATTTGAAAGTCCTCAACAGACCAATCAGAGAAAAAGAAAAAAAGAAATTATAGGAATCCAAATTGGAAAAGAAAAGATAAAACTGTCAGTATTTGCAGATGACATGATACTATACATAGAAAATTCTAAAGATCTACCAGAAAAATAGCAGAGCTTATCAATGAGTTCGGTAAAGATATAGGAAGTTTCAGCATCTTGAATATTAAGAAGAACCATTAGAGCATTTTAATAGAGAAATGACAGGAGTATATGTGTATTTTATAAAGATACCTCTAAGCACAGGTTTGGAAGATAGATTGGAATGTAATGAGTAACAGTCTGATGACAAATCAAAGTCTATTTTACCAGTTCAGGTGAGAAATTATGAAACTTTTAATGAAAAGGCAAGACAAAAAGAAGATGAGACAGATAAAGAAATTTTGGCAGAGAGAAACTCCTCAGTGTCTCATTAAATACTGAGGATAAAGTAAACAGATGAAAATACCTTTATATACAAGACCATGAATAGAACACGATTGTAAGGACAATGAGAAAAATGGAAGCAGACTTTGACAGGTTTGGACTTTCAATCGTTGATCTTCTAGGTTGTGTTTATGGCATTTAAGTGGAAATGGCCTATGGGCAGCTGAGAAGGAATATAACACAGTCATAAGTAGCACACAAGACCGTGGATTCAAACACTGATTCCACACTTGTGATGTGTGTAAGCTTGAACAAGTTACTTAACTGTTTTGTGTCTCAGCCGTCTCATTCACAAAAGGCGAAAAATAATAGCATCCACTTCATAGGTTAGAAGCATCCACTTCACATATCAATGGTTAGAGGTGAAATAGATCAAAACATGTGAAAAAGAGCCTATCTCTTTAACTCTAACCCACCTCTTCTCTCCAGGGATAGCAAAGCCCCACGTGTCAAGTAACTAGTAACATCATCTTCTCTTGGTGACCTTCCTCTTCTGGGATGCTTGCAATTGCAGGTCTCATCTACGATGTATGAGTTCTGATTGGAAAGGCTTTTTACACATTTACACCAAAACCTCCCTGGTGCCTGTTCTTCATTAAGAGTTCAATGCAAACTAGTACAGCCACTATGGAAAACAGTGTGGAGATTTCTTAAAAAACTGGAAATAGAACTGCCATATGACCCAGCAATACCACTTCTAGGCATACACACTGAGGAATCCAGATCTGAAAGAGACACGTGCACCCCAATGTTCATTGCAGCACTGTTTATAATAGCCAGGACATGGAAGCAACCCAGATGCCCATCAGCAGATGAATGGATAAGGAAGCTGTGGTACATATACACCATGGAATATTACTCAGCCGTTAAAAAGAATTCATTTGAATCAGTTCTAATGAGATGGATGAAACTGGAGCCCATTACACAGAGTGAAGTAAGCCAGAGAGATAAAGAACATTACAGTATACTAACACATATATACGGAATTTAGATAGATGGTGGCGATAACCCTATATGCAAAACAGAAAAAGAGACACAGAAGTACAGAACAGACTTTTGAACTCTGGGGGAGAACGTGAGGGTGGGATGTTTTGAAAGAACAGCATGTATATTATCTATGGTGAAACGGACCACCAGCCCAGGTGGGATACATGAGTCAGGTGCTCGGGCCTGGTGCACTGGGAGGACCCTGAGGAGTCGGGTGGGGAGGGAGGTGGGAGGGGGGATCGGGATGGGGAATACGTGTAACTATATGGCTGATTCGTGTCAATGTATGACAAAACCCACTGAAATGTTGTAAAGTGATTGGCCTCCAACTAATAAAATAATATTTTAAAAAAAAAAAAAAGAGTTCAAGCATTCAACGTTTTTTGGACAATGCACTAAATGCATTCTTACCTTTGTTTATATTTGAATTTTTTGGAGGGGGACTCAGAAGTCATCAAATAGATGTATACAAACCATTTCTTTTTGGTTATTATAGCCAATATATTTAATCTTTCTCACACACACACACACACACACACACACACAGAGTTAAAAAGAAGTAAAGGCATTATCTCCATAGCTGACTAGATAAAGCAGCATTAAACAGATATGTGAAATGCATAGTTTCATGCAAATGTATAGTTTTAAGAGAACAAAATATTGTCTAAACTAGCCCTCTCACAGTACAGATTGAACAGTGGACCCAGAAAGATTATTTGATGTGCCTATGATCACACAAGAATTTGTTTGCACCCTAAGTTTTACAATACAATTTAGCTAGAATACAAAATCTATAGTACAGAGATAGACCCTATGCCAAATGTGTCACTGAAAGTACTCAAGATGGAAGTCATGATTTTTATCACAGCTGAATTTGTTCACTAATATTTAAAAAAAAGACACTTCTATGCTAATATAAGACAGATAAACTTGTCAGAACTACATCCCACTAGTGCCCAGAGTTATTATCTACACTTATAAAAGCTTTATCAATAAGATAACTAATACACTGGGTTAGCCAAAAAGTTTGTTTGAGCATTTTTGTAACATCTTACGGAAAAACCTGAATAAACTTTTTGGCCAACCCAATATTATGTTTGCTTTTATACTGTCAATACATCTACACAAATTATCTCATTGCATTCTTAGAGTGTCTCTATTATTTAAAAGGGATGAAATGAATTTCTACAAACTGTTATTTTGGGACTTGTTAAAACACATGGTATTTTGTGAAAAAGTAGAAGCAGTATTTATATTTTTCCCAAAATTGTGTACAAGCTTAATTTTACCACCTTTAAAGAATTCTCTAGTTAAATACATCTTTTTTTAATAATTATGGCATATTTTCTTACACATAGACACACCTGTTTGTCAGACTGCGAGCACTTAAAAGATATTATTAATGACTGTCCAAACACTATAGATGCAGCTGTGTTTGTGTAAGTGACAAATAATAAAACTACAAGGAAGTTACTTTAGCATCACAAAGGAGAAAGACTATTACTTAGGTTTATTCAGCCAAATATGCTTTTGCTTCCAAAATGACATTCACTAGGTTAGGAGAAATGATGAAAGAAACATTATCATATGATTTTCAATTTTTAAAAATTCATACAATATGTTAAGGAAGTGGTATTCACTTTTTCTTCGTTAAGACCAAACTGTCAGAATATATTGAATGAATTGATTTACATAAGTAGATAAATTACTAATGTAGAAAACTACAAATTAATGTCCACTTTTCTGACTTAAAAGCAAAGTCATACCTAAAATAATATATTTTAATAGCACTCATCTGTGTGAACTTCCAACAATGAGTTTTAAGAGAATCATTACTTAGTACCATTCAACAGCCTTCAAAAATGATTAATTGGCAGTATTATCTCTGTATCTATTTTTTAAAGAAGTCCTGAAATACATCTCTCACATAATGGGAAATTCTACCTGTTACTTACTTTATCAAGGCATAATCTTAAAATATATGTATATTTATATAATGGAGTTCTGAAATGTGAGAAATAACCCATCTATCATCATCTGTTCTTAGGGTTTTTAAAACTTTTATTTTTTTCTGAGAATTGGGGTAAGTGAAGCAGACAGAAAATATGTAGAAGAATATGAGAAAAAAGATAAAATAAATTCCTATTGTATTTGGAATAATCCACATATATTTATGCTATAATGATTTTATACTTCATAATGTGAACATGAATTTTCTGTTTTTTTAATAGTCAATTCAACTTTAATTTCAATTTTGTAAGAAAGAAAAGCCTAAGAGCAACAAACCAATAAAACTGAAAGCTTGAATCTTAATATACCCTTTCCTGCTCATCCGGGCATGTACCATTCCACTCCATCTTGACGAAGTGAACAAATATGTGTCTGATTTATCAGAAAATTCAAAAATCCAACTGTTGTCAGAAAGACCATAAATTGCATTCCTAAACCATAAAATCACGGAAGGCATTTTAAAGAAACTTACAGAGAGAATCAAAACTAATTTGCAAGACAATAACAAATAATTTTAATTTTAAAATATGTTAAATGGAAGGTTTGTTTTATATGCAAAATGTAAAATTATATTGTGGGGGAGGGATGGGAGGAAGCAAGCCCTGACAGTTTCAAGTCATCAGAGAGCATGATACTTGAAAAATCTGAACACAGATGGAAAATTATTTGCTCCATAGCACAAGACTCTAGAGGCTCATCAACGGGTGAAACTTCTACACAGCATACACCACACGATAGATTCTTATTTTAAAAAATAACATGGCTGATGATAATAACAGAGGTGATCACTGCTGCTAACAATATCCACCATTGTTGTTATTCTAAGGCTTACCGATATGCAAGGTGTTTCGACCAAAAATAATTTTCTGTACTCCTCCTACGTATCAACACAAAGAAAGGAAGATTTTCTGTAGTCCTATTTGAAAACTCCATAAAAAGAATCACAATTAATTCTTTCCTCTTGCCCAGATGAGGGCAATTAACACAGTGCCTTCTTTCTGAATGGAATGCCATGCCTTATGTATTGACCAATTCTATTGGAGTGGGACAAATGGATGCGTTTGAACTCATAAAGATGTTTGCTGCATTAATGTTGTCCCAGACAACATTATTGACTGGACGGATGACTCAGCACGTCCCTGCAGTCTGTCACAAACTTGCAAAACAGGCAAAGTGCAACCTGTGGAGGGCAACCTACCATCTGCTGAGCTGACTCATCCCCAGATACACACTAAAAATATTCCCACATCAAAGTGCAAACAAAAAAGAGGTTATCTGAAAATAAAATACAATCTTAACTTGGAGCAAGCATGCTACAGTACAAATAGCTAAATTAAGACAGAGAATTTTATTGAACCTCATCTCAGATCAATTGTTTCTGAAATATTACAAATGGCATTACTGAACCCAGAAGAGTACCCTGATGGATACTTTACAATTGGATGATAATTACAAATGTGTTCTATAGTGAGCTGAAAATAAACTTTTCCATCAACTTTATTTAAAATTAGGATTGAAAGAAGGTAGAAATAGTTATCTGGAGAAACTTAACAGAAGATAGCTTCCTATATATGGAATTTCTAATTATATACACACCTCCAAGCACACATATATATAAGGTTGTTTTGCCTACTGTACAATTCAATATGTGTAACCAAGTATTTTATATAACTTTTGAAAATAAACAGTGAGACTCCTGGATGATATAAAGAGAGTCTAGATCAAATGTTGAAATTCCTGAATTAGGATTATGACTGTAAATAAATTACTGAAAGTAAAATACAGAAACAACAACAAAAAATCTCACATGGTCATAATTTAAACTATTTAATCTCAGCCTTACCTGAATTGATCCATCTCTCTGTCCACACACATACACACACAGAGGCACACATATGGCAGTACTTTTTAAGTCCATTCTGATTTCACTGATTATTTTTGAAGTTGCTTCAGTAGCTTATTCTGGAATTTTCTAAAAGCCACTGCTAAGGAGAGGTTTTGTCTGAAGAGTGGAAACATAAAGTGGACAACTGTGATTCTTCTCGAGAGAGAGAGTGGAGGCCTAACACCCAACATGGAGCAGAAGACAAGCTTTCGGGCCAGTGACTGCCTTGGAAAGGGACATGGGTCCTTTTCAGAATCTCAAGGCTGTTGCCTGCAAATGAATGAATGGGCTTCTTGGCACTCCAACAATTTGCTGTGAGGGTACCCTCTGTTCACATGCCACTTGGTCTCCCAGTGTCCTTTAGAGGAGATTATTTTAAGACTTACTGTGTGACTTCCCTGACAGCTCAGACAGTAAGACGTCTGCCTACAATGCAGGAGACCCGAGTTCAATCCTTGGGTCGGAAAGATCTCCTCGAGAAGGAAATGGTAACCCACTCCAGTATTCTTGCCTGGAAAATCCCTTGGATGGAGGAACCTGGTAGGCTACGGCCCATGGGGTCGCAAAGAGTCGGACACGACTGAGCAAAGTGTAGACTGTATATTGTCAGACTTAGAGGACCTCGATCTAGGTAACAGCAGCTACAGAAAGAAGTCATAGCTGCTGGGTGATCTGCACCTTGTATGTGATCCTAGACTGGAAATTCTGCCCGGTTTCTGACGAGGCAAGCTCCCTTGCCTTTGGAAATTCAGCAAATGGTTCCTTATGACAAATTTACCATTAAGTGAGATCTGGGGGCTCAAACACTGTCTACTATGTGCACTCAATCTGAGGGTTAAGGACACTGAACTTTGCAATTTGTTTAAGTTTATTATAATACACATCTATACAAATCATGCACACACAAGCAAGACAACGGTCTACCCAATGCTTTCTGTCACTATACCGGTAAACTTGTAACAAACCCATTTTAATCTCTCATATATTCAAGATTTCCAAAACCCACAGTTATTTTTAAATGATTACATAGAGGGTTAAATGTCAACAAAGGTTAAGAAAAGTTTTGGAGCTCGGTCTATAGCATGGTTAATTAATAAACATTTCTTACAGTTTTGTTTTCCTACCTAAAATCAAATTTCTGATTTTGCTGGCTGAGTGAAAAAATGAAACTCTTAGAGAGAATGAGGTGATGTTTACCCTGTGGCTTGTCCTGATTTTGCCACCTAGTAATCTTGAACATCCCACAGAGTGGGCATTCAGGGGGTTCAGAGATGAGGAACCTAGAAGAAAACCGAATGGAAACATAAAGACTTACTGTCCAACATTCGCCGGTTCTGATGCTGGGCATAAGGATAACCAGCATCGTGTCTGCCTATACAATACTAAGTATGCGGTGTGTGTATAAAATTTGATTCAGGCCCTCAAGTCACCATGCAGGTTAAATATCATCTTTCCATTTAGAAGAAACAGACTTTTTAGAAAAGCCATGGAGAAGCTCAATGTGAAGTCAAAAATCCCCCTAGATGCCTGACTGCAAAATTCAGGTCTGTTCCACAACCTCCCCTCCAAACACTCTGCGGTGATCTTCCATGACCATTTTAAGGAGACCAGCTTCTGCATACAGTTCAATTCTCTCTGACAGAAGCCAGAAATTTGCATGATTTTTAGGAGTCAATATTATCTTTAGAATTTCAGGAGCCAAACTATCAGAGTGAGGAATTGTTTCATGTCCATGTTATTCTCCAGAGGCAGGTCTGGCCAGCAAGAGGTGTTCATCAAAGCTCAGACACCATATCTCTAGCATCCTTCAGGGACATAGAAGGATCTGGACTCAGTGGGACCAGAACTAACTGGGGTAGACAGATGTTGAAAGAGGGCTCCCAGATTTGATCTTCTGGAGCTAGGCCTTTCACCTGATGAGCTCTAGATTGCTAGAAGATGAGATATCTCCAGATGTTTTGTTTCAGGTAACTGTCAGATGTATTGGTATCAATATTAAGATTGGTATCACATCCTGCTGATCTATGAACCTCGCCAACCAAGATTTTATATTGGAATCCCATTACAGCTCTTTCTCTCTCTTCTCATTGAAAATGTTTTACACTAAATTTTACATCTAAAATTAGAATCATTTTCCTGGAGAAAGACATAATATTACACATTTTTATATTCCTAATAATGTTTTTATGGTAAGTACATAATCCATCAACTGAAGGCAACTTATAATTATGATTTTCAACCATCTCAGACACTTCATTATTTTATTTAGTGAAATACCATCAATAATGAGTCATATTTCAATTTCTCACTCACAAACAAACATGTCTCTAGAGTATATATTTTGGATAAATTGCATTTAATTTTCTATTAGAAGATTATATTTTTAATCTATAAGAATTCATTAACTCATAGCAGGGGCTAATGTAATTGTGAGTTATCTTGGCATTCTAATACTTTGAAAATTGCAAAGATACTGTCTTTAGGTTTATTTTCTGGTTGTAATCTACTACAGCGCTTTTCTTTCTAACCTGGAACACAATTTTATGTTAAGGCTCTGCACCTCAGAAAATAGAGGTTGGTAATGAAAACTGCAACACAACATTAACTGTGGTGTTGTAAATAGCAGTGCCATAAACTTTATTGAGAGGCATCTAATGTAAATACACAAGAAAGGGCTCAAAAGCTTAAGAAGACTTAACTTACCCTATTTGATTTTATCTGCGATTCAGTTAGCTGAAGATAAGACAAGTGCAAGCTAATGACCTCCTTTTTTATATATCTAATTTTCAGTTATGCTTCAGCATTATCATATGCACTTCTAAATGAGCCATATTCTTCACAGCTAATTGGTGGGGCCAGTGAAGTGCATCAACAGGCAATGGTACTTTGTCTTATTCCCAGTTTGAGTCCTTACTGGGTATTTAAGCTGACAATGTGAGTGCGGCAAGCTTCCAGATTTCAGCTGTGCTGGCAGCGAAGGCCACTCTGAGAGATGGGCAATATGGCTCGTGTGTGCACCATTCATCAGCTCACACACTAAAAGGAGAGGAAGAGTGTGTGGTTTTCAACCTTCTGTACCTGGTGTATATTGCTCTCATGCTGAGATGCATTGGGGGAGTGAGGGCGAAAGCTGGTGTATTGTCAAAGTGGCGAAGTCTAGATCTGATGTGTTGTCCAGGAAAGAAAGATAGTTTTGCAAAGTGCTTTCACAAAATACAGTCTTAGACACACAGACACATATTACAGGTTCCCCTCCTACCCCCCCCCCCAAATTTTTGAGCGTCATTCTAATTTCTGTATTTATGTTAGGAGTTTGAAATTTTATAATAATATTCTTTTACTTTTAACTTTATATAAAAATTGAAGGGCTTAAAATGAGATATCTTTGAAAGAAACATTTTTAATTTCAGTATTAATGAATTCATTTGAAAGAGGTGTTCCAATCATTTTAGGCATCAGTTAGTTTTATTTTACATAGAGTTATAGCTCATGTGTTTTAAGACTAACTCCTTGTTGATCAAAACTGAAATGCTTTGTTCACTCACTATGATACTACGCAGCTGTGTAGCATTAATGAATTAGCCGTATCACTATCAACCCTTTATAATTTCATATATTAAGTACATTGTTCATGTTCTCCACATGGCACGTTTAAAACTTTACTGTTTGAAAACATATTTTAACATACTTAAAGATTTCACTTTAGAAATTTTCTTTTGCCATCGAATACTGCTCTATGTTTTTCACATGAAATAGAAAATCAAAGAAATACTGTTTTTATTTTTTTAAGTCTCTTTTCACTGTACCTTTAGTACATCTAATATAAATTAGACAAGTAATGAATAATGTGCCAGCAGGAATCTTCTTTCCTTTGGCATTAATCTCTTAGTTTCAGATAGAAGCATTGCTATTTCTAGCTTCGAGAACACAAATATGTACTAAGAAATGAATTATAGACCTGTCAGATTATAGACAGGTTAAAATTCAGTTTAAAAGTGTCCTTTTTTCAATACTCTATTGTAATTCTCAAAATAAATTAGGAAAAATTAATGACTACAATTAAATATTAATAATTTGTGTTACTTTAGGTTTATTTCAAAGGAGATCATCAGTGATTGCAATTTAAAATCACTACAGTACATCTCAACTTATGCTTTCAATTTTCATCTAGAAAATAAATTAATATAACTGCTAAAAAGGAAGCTTAAGGCTGCCGATTCATATTACCTAAAGAAAAACAATTTCAGTGTTATTTTGGGTAATCTTTTATTTTTCTTTCTGTATCAAGAGTCTTTCTGCTCTCAGTAGGTATGCATATTGTTTCAGCTTTCCATTTACAAAATAATCCTGGAAGAAATCTCATTGACTTTTAATTTTCATAACTCTTTGTATCAATATTTAACAGAGGTAGGTAATCATTTCCAGGATAGCTAGCCCGGCCTCACATAAAATTAGGAAGGGTAGGAAATTACTTTCATTACTGCCTCTTTCCCCTCTCCTTTCAAAGAGGAAGAAATTAATTCATCTGTTAGGCTACATGTAAAAAAAAAAAAATTAGTTCTGATCTTTATATAGTTGTGTAATTTAAATTAGTACCTGATTCTCTAAAGTCCACAATTTAGGACAGAACAGAATCTACTGCAGCAACTAATTAAACACTTACTGTAAGGTTAAGTTTTTCATTAAATCAATAGGCCCCTCGTGTCAGTTACAAAGCCCTAATTACTATGCAGTAAATTTAGATTGAATTTGAATTAAGGACTGATTTCAATCTAACCGCAGCATGTAAATATTGTAAATTACTAGAATTACAGTTCAATAAAATTGAATGGATTTCACTTTAGATAAACCAAATGCAAATGAGAAGGGGGAAGAAAAAAAGACCTGATGAAATTTCTTCCAAACATCTTGCCAAGAAGCATTACACATCGCATATAGGATATTGTTTTGGCAATGAGCATGTCACAGCTCAATAGTTCTACCTCCCTTTAACATGTTTTAATATTTGATTATCTATAGTAAAAATGAATAAATTTAATCTCTCCCGAGTGATCAAGCAAAATGATGGTTAATGTGACCGCTTACTGTGTTGCTTTAGTTTGATGACTGTATTGCTGTGCTAAAGCACAGTATGAAATCAGGTTATCAGGTTATAACTAGCTGAGATAAAATACACACTCGCAGGAATGCACACAAGACCTGGGAAGTAACAAAACAAGCCGTATTCTAAGCCTAAGTCAGATCCTTTAAAGTCAAAAAAGAAAAATAAAACACAAAACTAAAAATGTACAGACACCAAGCTCTAAGTGGAAAAAAAAAAAAGAAAACAGTTGAAAGTTTCTGAACCTTTCATTTTTCCTTAAATAAGTATTCTATGCACAGGAAATAAACTAGAAAATCAAGGCACCAAAGCCAGCTTTGACAACACAGAAAGCAGAGTTCAGTACTAATCAGAGGTAGGAAGGGGTAAGTTTGCTGATAAAGAACTGCTCGAAACACCTAACAATTTCTGCACAGCCTTTTAAAAGAAAAGTTGGAAAGATTTTTGTAATCAGATGAATCACACAGCCCAGACTGGTGCTGATCAACTTGTATCAACCTTTCTCTTGACTTGGGCAGAAAAAGCCAATCAAATATAAAACATCAACATGGCATGTGTCATACAACCCACATCTAAGAAAATTTAAGAAAAAGCAATCTATAACCAGAAAAACAATTCACTTGCAATTAAACTTTAAGTCAGAATCTTCTTAAAAAGTACCTGTGGTGGAGATAAAGCCCAGGATATTCCACATCTTCTGTTTTAATTCTTAACATTTATTTTGGGAAGACTTTCTCCCAGAATTAATTCTAAGACCTGCAGGTGGGTTTGAAAGTGTTCCACCTTATTACAGCTAAGGATTTAATCCACGGAGTGATTATGATTGTTTCTGCTTTCCTTTCTGATGAGGTTCACTCAATTAGCATCATAGTGTGAATGAAGTCCTATTTGTGACAACAAATGGTAAAATTATACTTCTCACTGCAGATAAGTGTCACAGCGGTCTCAAGCTGTAAAAATAGTAATTAAAAAAAAATACCTTTCCGAAAGCAATATTAACTGGCAAGACATACAGTTTCTGGATCATTCACTCTGAAATTAGCAGGGAATATTTGTCCAGACTCAACCTGAAGGTTCATATTACATCTTTCCAATATAAGCCCCAAATTCTCTTTATGCTATGTCAAAGAAGAAATTCAGACTTAGTCACTCACAGTCATAATTTTATATAATTCTTATGTTTTTGTGCCTGAAAAGGGCAATTTCATACACCCAAAATAGTGACAATTATTTTTAGCATCCAAAATACTCTGTCTCTTTGGTACAAAAAGTGGATTGTTTATATTCTAGGTATTTGAACATCAGATGTCAGGAAGAATCATTGCTTTTGAATGTCCTTTGCCTTTCTTCCATTTTATTTATGTCTGTTTCTTTGAGATTTTAGTCAGTAGATGGGAATATAATTAAAGAATGGTAAATTTACAAACATATAAAATAAAAGGTTGGTAAAATCCAGAGACACAAAACGTCCAACAGATCTGACAGAAACTACTTGGTAAAAGCTCAGGTAACAAAAAAACAAAGAGACTATCTTTCATGTTCCTAAGAGGGCCTTTTTTAGGGAAAGTTAAAGAAAAATTTTCTGCAGTCATCAACAAAGTATGTATTTGATGCTTCATCTTCAGTGAATGTATAAAAAAAGAAAACAGACCAATGCCTCACACTTATGAATGCACAATATGAAACAGACACACTTTCTTCCCAGTAAGTCTATTGCCAATACCTATGCATTTGGAAACTGCAACCATACGTACTCACTTTTTTATGAGTTTAATGATGAGGATGAACAAAATAAGCACTTGAACCACAGTGAAACAACAGTGGAAACCATGTTTGCATAAATGACAAAATACAGGATATGGAAGTTAAAGCAAATAGTGCTTAATGTTGATGAATTACGTGACAGGAGGGAGAAAACACGTGTAGAACAATTTTCAGGCTAGATGTAGAAAGGAGAAACTTGCTTGCTTTTTGAAAGGAATCCATTACAAGTTTTCCCTCTAATGAGAAGGCAGTCAACTTGACTTTCCTGAGGACTGATTATCAATCAATACTTCTGAGTTGCTTTGATGTTCAACTCCATCAGAGCAGGCCTGATGGCTTTTCACTGCTAACTAACATCCTAATAAAGAACCAAATCCGAAACACTGTGACCCAGCAGCATGTCTTCTAGAGATCTGCATTTTAGACATTTCAGGAAGAAGGTATGAACATAAAGATCAAATTCATTATAAGAACGATGATTGCTAACCTTTACTGAGCACTTCCACTGTACTAGACATATAAAATGATGATCTCTCTTTTCGTACATGAACAGACTGAGGTTTAAAAGAGGAGAAATGTGCCCAACACCTCACAGAGAGTTGGGAGTACAGCTGGGGTTCTGTGTAGGCTGCTGGAATAAATTAGTCACTAAGAGTGCAAATTCTAGAGCCAGATGGCCTGGATTTGCTGCTTTCTGCTTATGTTACTTTAGTCAAGTTAATTAACCTCTCTGTACCTTTAGTCTCATCTCTGTAAAAACTGAGATAATAATAAATACTCCATGGGCTTGTTCAAGATAAGAACGGGTGTCAGCAAGTATTCATACCAGTTCCTACCCTCAATGCATAAAATATATTTATCCAAACATAGCTGGGAGGGGGAGGGGATTATAAACAACTCAAATACCCTCCAGTGTGGATGTCCATATGAATGGAAAGCATGAAACCTTAAAAGAAGAGAGATTTATATGGACTGTCACATTAAGCAATATATTTCTAGGAAAAAGAGCCTGGAGGATGAGCACTGGCTGTTTATAGACGTTATCAACTGATGAGGGGAGATGTTGGTGGCGGGAAGTTTGACTTTTTATTTGGTACATTTCTGTATTGTGTGAATGTGTTCTAGGTAGATTGTGCTATTTCTGATATTTATGTTAAAGCAATAAAGGTGATTTAAAAAGCCATCTTTATCGCTTTAACATAAATAAAGCAATGCTTATGCTAATTTATTTAAAGCATACATACTGCTTTATGTTTTAAATGAAGAAAAAGGTAAAAATACTCTTTGATTTTTATTTTTCTCTCATAAAACTTTCAATTGCAAAATTCTTCAACTTTATCCTGAACTAGCCATACTTTCATTGAACTATTTGATGTTGATTTCTTATGGAGAATTGTTGAGATGGTTTCATTCCATTAGTTTAATGACAAACAGCTATTTTTTTTTTTGAAAAATCTCCAGTACTAAATATTTTCTCTCAGTTTTGAATCCTTATTTCCCTTATCTTTTATCCTTGAGATAATGTTGCCAACACTTATCAATCTTGGTCATTAAAATTTGCATAAACCTCTCATTTAACTTTTAAACCTCAAATTTTGGGAACTTACTAATTTTGGCAGAAAGAAACAAAAGTAGGGGCCATCTAAGTCAGACAACCAACTCATTAACAGGGGACATTTATTCTAGAATAACATCACCAACTCATTCACAAATAAAATGTCCTCTGTATGTATATTATAATGATATGCCCTGCATGAAAATGTCCCTATACGCTTAAATTAACACTGAAATTTATGTTTGGTTAATGTTCAATATTGATAGTAAGTATCCATAAAATGTTAATCTACTTCTCAATTTAATAGTTGATTTTAATCTTCCCCAATTTAAATAGAGGTTAACATCTTACACAGGACTTTCAAAATATTCTCTCTCCCCTTTAACCTCACACCTACATTAGGAGGTAAATTACAGAAGTTTCATCATTCTCAGGTTAGAGCGGAAGGAACTGAACTTATACTCAGAAATGATAATTTTTGGTACCACTTTAAGTCTGTTAAGAAAAAGAAAAAATGGATATAGGTTATACAGAGAACAGGTCAGAATTTATGTACTCAGTGTCAACAAAGTTGAACAAATCATGATTTTATGTTAAATGAGTCCTATTAAATTTTTCCCCACAGCACCATAATGCCTCCCTGTTTCATAACTGAGAGAGATGACATTTCTGAGGGCCATGTTTATAAGAGAAAGGAAGACAGGAGGGGTAGACAGACAGCCAGCTCTGGTACTAAACTCATTTTGTTGAAAGAAAGGTTTTTTAATTCCTTCTGGCAAAGACTACAGGGCTTTGCTCTAGAATCCAGCTCCAAAATGTACAAGTAATTTGTTATTTGCTTTGTGATGTGAAGTCCACTGAAGCATTAGGTTCTGCAAGAAACGCTCAGTTTTAAGTCTAAGCCTTCTGTGATGCTTCTACCAAGGAGGGAATTATCTACCTTTCCAATTAGCTTTTTGCAAGGTGTTCATAATGGTTATCTCACATGATATTTGAAAATGTCACTGTTGAAAATAACCACATGAAATTAAAAGTTAATATTTTAATATTATGAATAGTTTTTAAAAACAATTTTTAAAATTGACTTCATTAATTGGATAGCAGACAACACAGTGTTCATTTATTTAGAATTGTCTCTGCCATGGGGTCAGATTCTGAATCCCTGTCATTTTGTCATTTCCCTCTCCTACATGCTAAAATCCAGAAAAGAAAAACTTGCATAAGGATGTACAGGACATTACTTATTTATATGTAAAAGCTTTATTCTATTTTGTTATTTTAGATTAAATCCCGTTTCAATTCTATTCTCTCAGGGAAGCATTAACAGTTTGAGCTCAGCGTGAAAACCATCAAACACTTGAGCTGAAATTTAGATTGGGCAATTTTGTCTGGTGAAGTAGAAAAGGACATGTGGAATGGCAGGGAACAGAATGGCTTCTGGAAAGGCAGATGTTTTAATAACGTGTCATCAAGTGGGAGCTTCAGATATCTAAATTTAAATCTCTTGATATATTTAAGGAAAGTATGTGGAAGAGAAAGGATGCTCTTTTACGCCGAGAATGAATAAACCCATCTGTCTTCTGGAAATGGCTAGTGCATATTTAAAAGCAATGATTAAATTAAAAAAAACAAAACACTATGATAACCTGAAGTTTGCATGGGGGTGGACAGCATGGAAGTTTGGGGATTTGTGATCTTTTTTGTTGCCCAAACAGCATGTAACAGTAGGGGTGTAATCATGTTGTATATCTGTTAGCCAGCAAAGAGAAGTAGTACAATTACAAAAGAAATTCTGAGTCCACTTAAAGATGACATTTTAATGAGAGACCATGCTAATACGTGTCTTTAAATTTTGGTGTTTATAGCTTTTTCAGAAGGAACTAGTAAGGGTATTATTATACCCTATGATAATGTTACATTAGAATAAACTCCAAGCTTGCAGCACATTTGCATTTTATAGACTGATTTTCATGAGCAAAACTATTATTGTTGCTTTTTGAAGAGAATGGCTACACATAAAGTCCCTATAGTCTCCCAATATGCTCATTTATAAGCTCTGTTCCATTAAGGATAATTGAAATATTTGCCACTAGCATTTAATTGATATGATTATCATTTTTATGGAATGTTTGAAGACAACTTTTAATATAATCCAGTCCATTTCTCATGTGCAAGAGTGAATTGCAAATATTTTTCTATCATTAATGATTTAGACTGTCCTCTTTTCTGTGAAGGGCAGAGGAGTGATGAGGCTGGTAAAAAAATCCCTTCGCCGACACTCAAAATATGTAAAACCAAACTTGTGGACTCCTGTTTTCCTCCTTGTATGTATTCACAGGATTCAGAATGAATAAATACGTTTGAGTAATTGGAAACATCATTAGCGACAATGAATCACACCCAGATACTCATGCTCCAACGCTTTCCAATTAGTTGGATCCGAATTTTTTGTTGTCGCTGGCAGCAATTTGGTGACTGAAGGTTTCAAGCACGAAGAAAATTATTTTACATATAGAAGATAACTCTTTTTAAAACAAAGGCTTTATTTTTAGCTGGGAGCAAAACTCATGTCATATTTTGGGTGGCCTTGAATATTTGACAGTAAAATTTTTTTAGATAGCTATGATATATATGGGTCTTTCTGTTTGTGTCTCAAATATTTTATCATAAAAAATACACACAAAAAAAGTCACCCAGTTTATTTTGAATGTTTCCTGAACTTTCAGGTATAAAATACACAAGTGAGATAGAAACAGATCTTGCAAGTGTCTGTTAGTAAGTCAGCGAGAAGAAAGAAATTTAAAGAAAAGAAAAATAATAATGGAAGTATAAATATTGAAACAGAAAGACATCTCTAAAGATCACTTCTTCAAATCCCCAATTTTCAGACCTTTTTCTCTAATCAAGTTCTTACTTGAAGTAACTAGATCACTGAAGAATTTGGGGATTTGCTGAGGGCCCAGAACTGGTGAGTGGTGGAAGAAAATATAATGGCACATAAAAGAATTTAAGAAATATTCTTTAGGTAATTCAATGGATGAATGAATGAATGAATGAATGAATTACCAAATTAGTTAGGTCTTCGTGTTTTCTCTTGGGAAAATTACCTAAACCTCTGCCAGCCACAGTTTCCTGGTTGGTAAAATGAGGCAAATAATACAGAAGGCTCTGCAGTTCTTCAGATCAATGTGATAAGGCAGGAATCCCATGTGTGTGCCTTTTAGGTGTTGTACACACATGAGCTATTATGATGACTGTACACATATTAGCTCTTATAATTATTGTTCCTTTTTGTGGAAAGGAGTATCAAAGTCCCAGAGACACATGCATCTAAGATAGAAAGGGCTTTCTTCTACTTAACCACGTGAAGAGAAGAGGTAATTTTGATGCAGCAGAAACCTTGACGGTGGCCACAGCCAGCACATTCAAAACATTTACAGGTACATTCTTTGAGAAAGTGTAACAGATAGTTCTCTAAAATGAATGGCACATTCTTTTAAGTTTAGCACATGATTCTCTCTTACCTCTCTTGAATAGAATGCATACTTTAAGATTATATGCTGTGCAGGGGGAAAGTAACAGTTTTCCACCCCTCAGGCCCTCAACCCTGCAGAACATGGAACAGAGAACTTCTAAAAGCTGTGACTATTTCTTTTCCAGATGTTACTTTCAGGGTCAAAGTCACTCACTGAATATATTTATCACATCCTAAAATTTACCAGTCATAATTTGATCGCAATTGCTTGTCTACAGCTCACGGGAAGAAGAAATATACAGGAAATTCCCAATAATCCTTTATGACCAAGTGTCCCCGGAAAACAGGCTCAAGAGTGGGCTGTGACTGCACTCTGAGCCAGCCTGGATAACATCCAGCCCACTTATCTAGCATTTCAATTTAATATTCGTTGTGCTAGGGTTGCCTATATTATCAATGTCAAAAAACTAAAAAGTCTTATCTTTAACTTTCATTCCAGGGCTTCAAAAGAGCTTTGAATTTGCATCTTACTCTAGGGAAGATGTAGCTTAAAAACATTTTTGCCCAGCTTGCTCCATTAATTTCTGAGGAAAATGCACCTACTGCTGTGAATATGACAGTTCTCAACCTTGGTGTTTTCACAGGATGTCCCTCCCCAGGGAACAGGCTGCACCATCTTGCCTTCCCCGCTGGAACCGCACGCCTGCTGGGTAATCAGCTTCGTGGGCTGCAGGGGGGGACCTCAGCTGGATGAAACCTGTGCACCATGCCAGAGCCCAGGAAAAGGAGACTATCAGGCTTTGGGGGGTAGAAATACATTTCAGGTGATCACCTACATTCAGAGTGAAGGATAATTTGCCGATGCCTCCACTGGCTTGATTATTAGTGGCACTTTGTCTCTTTTTTATGTACTAGAAAGCTTTAACTTAAGATAATTGTCATCATACCCATCAAATATGTCCCCCCAATTACTTCCATTGAGTCAGGAACAAAATTCATTTTGTAATGATTATCTGACTCAGGTAGAGCCGATTTTCTATAACTCTAGGCTGAAGCCAGAGACAAGGGCACAAAAAGGATTATTTTTCAGCAGTTTTCAAGCCAGCTAAATCAGCAGATAATGGCATCTCTGATGCAGAGTGATTCTGACCTAAAACCCCTCTCATTGTTAATGTGTCTCACATCTCAAATATGCCACAGAGGCAAAAATATTCCATAGACATCTCCAGTGTTTTCCGAGAGCAAAAGAACAGGGTTAGGAATTTCTGATTTTCACCCTTTCAGGCAATTAAAAGCGATCACTCAAAAAAAAAAAAAAAAAAAAAAAAACCCTGGAACTTGGTTCCTTTCTTCACACATTTTCTTGGGGAAGAGCATCAGCTAATAAACACAGAGAATTCATCTGCATGCCTTTGTTACCTTGTTAGGTCCTAGAGTTCTACAGAAACCGAATAAAGACACCAACCAAAAATTCTAAATGCTCTAACAACAGGCAGGATATAGGCTGCCATTCACTGATATTAAATTCAGAAATGCTCAGGTGCCCATTTCATTGCCAAATTCCCAGAGAGTAGATTAGGCTTTGGTATCTAGACACATTTACATCTAAACAAATCATATAAATCTCATATAAAAATAGAGATAGGTATATTATTTCTTGTCTTTTGATGATTACATTGGTATTCATTTTAAGAAATTTATTACACAATCATTTGTTTTGAAACTGTGTTTTTCAAACTTGAAGTCTATGGGCAGGGCTGTATGTGGAAGATTTCACAGTAAGGCAGGCAGGGGCCATAGGATACGCTGTTTCTGAACCACATAGAGTAATTCCAGACCTATCTGCTTTGCACCCTGGAGTTCCACATAAGAAAAAAAAAAAAAAAAAAAAAACCTGAAGAACACTAGACAGAGAGATGGAACCTTTCATGATTGTATTTGGAGTCTGGCAAGGATGAGCCACTCAACATATATGCACAGGATGGATGAATAAAACTATGTGGTGTGTCTATGGGATCTTTGTCATAGAAGCATCTTCTAGTCTTTCACAGTATATGAGTATTAACTGGCAAAATGTATTTATGAGCCATACATTACAAGTTGAACCTATCAATATGCTGCTGTTATATATACTTATGCACATATGTGGGCTCTCCAGATGGTACTAGTGGTAAAGAACCCTTCTGCCAATTCAGGTGCATAAGAGACTCAGGTTCAATTCCTGGGTGGGGAAGATCCCCTGGAGGAGGGCATGACAGCCCACTCTAGTATTCTTACCTGGAGAACTCCCATGGACAGAAGAGCCTGGCAGGTTACAGTCCATAGGGTCGCAAAGAGCTGGACATGACCGAAGGGACAGTAGGTTAAATGTTTGTATAGGTACACATAACTATATAATTACAGTTGCAATAATGCCTAAATGGTAAGAAAGGTAAGTTGAAAATAAGTGAGTAGGCATGTCTTGCCCCATTTGTGAATCTCAGCCACGATGGTCCAAATCTATTCAAGAATACTGTTTTTGTTACTGAAGTATGCAGGCCCGATTTGTGGCTGTGGGAAACATCTATATTCATAAGCTGATGGATCTCTGCATTTATGTGAAATTTTGTTCATTACAGGCTCTTCTGCATTAATTTTGATTATAAAAATGACTTCAATAAAATACCGTTGATCTCAATTCCTGAATCTTTGGCACCTGCCCTTTATGTTTCATGCCCGATTCAAGAGTCTCAATTATAAGCAGGATTAAGCAAAATTATGTGTAGGTAGGCAAAATCCAAAATCAAAATCCAGTGACCAGGGTTGGCATGGGCACTATTCTAAAATGTATTAATTCATCGAATTCTCATAAAAGTCTGTGAAAGAGGTGCTATTATCTCTATTTTTCTGCAGGGAAACTGAGGCACACAGAGTGTAGGTAACTTCTCAGGATGTAGTGATAAACAGGCTTGAGCGCCCAGATTCAACCCAGGCAGGCTGCTCTAGGGCCCATGCTCTTAGCCATTATGTTGCACTGCTATTCAAAACACAACGAAGTGACCCACAGAAACAACAAAATAACTGCCCCAAGCCTAAACATCTGAGAACAAGAATATATCTACACTTACCTATTCGCATCCACTACCTGGATAATTCCCAGCCCCCCACCCCCAGACTCCAGGGGTTACCTCTCCTCTATGTGCAGGAACTATGCACTCATCAGTAGCTGTGCTGGCCTTCTCATCTATGGAGGGGCCTGGAAATAGGTTTTGTGGCAAGGGTAGTCTCTGGCGCCCCTCTAGCCTGCTCTCTCTTCTCTGTTAAACTGACTCTGTGTTGCATGTTGAACAAAGGAGAACATCCTATCTGCTGTGGGTGTCATTCTTTGCATACTAGAAAACCAGGACCCCCAGTCAGTTGACTTTGTTAGGTGGTCCCTTCCACCTTCTGCCATAATGCTGTTACCCCATCAGGTGACCAGCTGCCAACTCCTCCTTCATGTCTAAAGCACTTGTACCATAGCCTTCTCCCTCCTCTTATGATTCAGTGATTATGTAAGGAAATGAACCAATCCTAGAGTACATCATATTTCGGATAGATGCCTGGGCAGGTGGCCAAGGACCTCCTATGTCCAAAATCCTTTAGGGTTTAGAGGATACCTCTTCCTATAAAGGTTTGAAGGGGAGTGAGATTAAGGAGCTTAAAAAAAAAACAACCCTAGCATCTAGGATTTCACAAACCCACTTTTGCAAACTTTGAACCCAAATTCTTTCTTTCTTTGTTCTTTGTCTGTCTTAACTAGCCATGCGCGTACTCAGTCAAGTCTGACTCTTTTCAACTGTGGACTGTAGTCCACCAGGTTCCTCTGTCCATGAGATTTCCCATGGGAGAATACTGAAGTGGGTTGTCATTTCCTCCTCTGGGGGATCTTCCTGACCCAGGGATTGAACCCATGCCTCCTGGAGCTCCTGCATTGACAGGCAGATTCTTTACCACTGAAGCACATGGGAAGGCCCTAACTTCACCAGAGTTGCACTGAAGTGCCACCAGCAGCCCTTACAACTATCAGTTCTGCAGCTGAAGGGAAAGGTGCATTCCTTCAGTTACTGAATCTTCCTACAGATTGTGACAACGTAACGCTCTAATGGAAATACTAAAAGAGTCATGTTAATAAATGTCAATAAATCAACAGATAATAAAATAAAAAATAAACAATATGATACTCTCAGACATAGCAGATATATGATTTGAATTCTGAATTGAATTATCCATTTATCTATAGTGGCTTCCTGTATTGCTTGAATTTATGTACTTAAACTATGAGAAACCTAGACTCTAGTTATTCTTATCTTTCTTTTAAGATACTACTTTCATTAACTATTTAAAAAGATACAGTTAGATCATTAACTCAATTTGAGTTTATTTCTGTGTATGGTGTTAGAAGGTGTTCTAATTTCATTCCTTTGCACATAGTTGACCAGTTTTCCCAGCACAACTTGTTGAAGAGACAGTCTTTTCTCCATTGTATGTTTTTGCCTCCTTTGTCAAAGATGAGGTGACCATAGGTCATGAATTTATCTTCGAGCTATCTTGTTCCATTGACCTATATTTCTGGTTTTCTGTCAATACCATATGATCTTTATGACTGTAGCTTTGCAGTGTAGTCTGAAGTCAGGAAGGTAGATTCCTTCAGTTCTGTTCTTTCTCAAGATTGCTTTGGCAATTGGGGTCTTCTGTGACTCCATACAAATTGTGAAATTATTTGGTCTAGTTCTGTGAAAAATACCATAGTCAGTTTGATAGGGATTGTATTGAATCTCTAGATTGCTTTGGGTAGTATAGTCATCTTCACTATATTGATTCTTCCAATCCAAGTTTGTGTCATCAAAGATTTGGCTTCTGCACACAAGTCTTTTGTCTCTTTAGATAAATTTATTCTTAAGTATTTTATTCTTTTTGTTGTAATGATGAATGGGATTTTTTTCGCCTTATTTTCTCTTTCTGATTTTTCATCGTTAAAGGAATGCAACAGATTTCTGTATATTAATTTTATCCTGTGACTTTACTACCATTGATCAGAAGAATGAAATTAGAATACCTCCTAATACCATACACAAAAATAGACTCAAAATGGATTAAAGACCTAAATATAGGACCAGAAACTATAAAACTCTTAGAGGAAAACATAGGCAGAACACTCTTTGACATAAACCACAGCAAGATCTTCTATGACCCATTTCTTAGAATAATGGAAATAAAAACAAAAATAAACAAATATGACTGAATTAATTTAAAAGCTTTTGCACAATGAAAGAAACTATAAGCAAGGTGAAAAGACAACCCTCAGAATGGAAGAAATTAATAACAAGGAAAACAACTGACAAAGAATTAATCTCCAAAATATAAAAGCAGCTCATGCAGCTCAATACCAGTAAAACAAACAACCCAATCAAAAAGTGGGCAGAAGACCTAAACAGACATTTCTCCAAGGAAGACATACAGATGGCTAATAAACACATGAAAAGATGCTCAGCATCACTTCATTATGAGAGAAATGCAAATCTAAACTATAATGCAGTATCAATTCACACCAGTCAGAATGGCCATCATCAAAAAGTCTACAAACAATAAATGCTGGAGAGGGTGTGGGGAAAAGGGAACCCTCATATACTGTTGGTAGGAATATAAATTTATACAGTCACTATGGAGAACAGTGTGGAGATTCCTTAAAAAACTAGGAATAAAACTGCCATATGACCTAGTAATCCCACTACTGGGCTTATACCCTGAGGAAATCACAATTGAAAAAGATATCCCAATGTTCATTGTAGCACTATTTACAATGGCTAGGATGTGAAAACAACCTAGATGTCATTCAACAGATGAATGGATAAGGAGGTTGTGGTATTTATACATAATGGAATATTACTTGGCTATAAAAAGGAATGCATTTGAGTCAGTTCTAATGAGGTCGATGAACCTAGAGCCTATTATACAGAGTGAAGTAAATATACTGAAGAAGGATAAAGACAAATATTATATATTAACACAAACATACACACACACATATATGTGGAATCTAGAAGGACAGTACTGATAATTCTACTTGTAGGGCAGCAAAGGAGACACAGATATTTTGCACACAGTGGGGGAAGGACAAGGTGAGATGATATGAGAAAACTGCATTAAAACATCACCATATGGAAAATAGATAGCCAGCGGGAGTTTGATATATGATGCAGGGAACCCAAAGCCAGTACTCTGACAACCCAGAGGAGTGGGATAGGGAGGGAGCTGGGAGGGAGGTTCAAAAGGAAGGGGATATATGTATACCTAATGCTGATTCATGTTGATGTTTGGCAAAAACCATCACAATATTATAAAGTAATTATCCTCTAATTTAAAAACAATTTAAAAAGATATATTGCTTTTCATACCTTAATATTAACCAACAGAAGCTAACGAGACAATTTCTCATGCCAGTCAAGGTGAAGACATATTGAAAAATCAATATCCAATGCTTCTACTTTATTTCTCAGTAGTCAGGGCTAATGGGATTTTTATAAGATTATACACAGTTTTGCTTTGTTTTTAACTAAGCAAATTATCAAATAAATTAAAAACTCAATTATGTCAAAATGTATGATTTGAACTGGGGAAAATGAAAATAAATTCATTATTTGATGTCAAGATATAAAATTAGTGGTATTTAATAAAACTTTTCACCGTCTAACCTATACTGTTGATACTTGGTAATTATTCCGGTTCTACAATTTGGTTTTCTAAGCCAATTATTGTAAGGAATTAAAGAAAGTTAAAAGTACTAGCAAATACTTTTAGCAAATATTATTGCTCTGGGCTGATTAATTTTGATGTATTTCTAAAGAAATCAAGGTAAAGGAAGTTTAAATTCAAGATCTGTGACAAAGGAAATACTTGGTATTTAAACTTAAAATGGAAATTGAGGGACAGAGAGCTTCACTAGACTCCCATTACTGTGAGCTCATATGCTTCCATTCCTCTAGGAGAGAATAGATTTAGGGAACACATTATTTGAGGTGGGGAGGGAAGCTTGCCATTGAGGAAACCTAAAAGGTCAATTTGAACACCTAGGACCCCTTTTTATAGTGACCAAGAAAAACTGCTTCAAGATTAAAAGCTTATCATCAAATTTCTGATATGAAACAAATACACCAGTTATATATTTTAGTTTGTTATAAATGTTGAAAAAAATTTTTTAAGAGAACTTTAGGGGAAAAAAATTTTTAAAAATACCTCTTCCTCAAAATTCATCCTCTAGAAAGATCCTGCAAATTGAAAATGACCAATCATACTTTAAAATAGTTTCCTTCTATATAAGTTTCAAATTCCTGCCTTGATCTTGAAATAATTTATTTTAAGCATTAGTAAATAGGATACTTCCTCCTGAATACTTTGTAATCTTTCACAGGGTAAGCTACTTTTCATTTTTATCAATTAGTAAATCTGCACTATGAATTGGCAGAAAGAAAACACAGTCGCGTGTTGAGAAGAGAAACATTTCACTACCTCATGTGCTGTGTTCTGAGATGAATCAGACCTCCTTGGGTGACACAGTATGCTGTGCACAATAATTAGACTTAATGATAAAATATCATGGAGGTTTTTTGTATTATACTTGTGACTCTGGGGTTGCGATTAAATATTATTTTAAGGGTATGACTGTAAAGATAGCAAGTCCCAGGCATAAAATTTTAACAAAGCATAATTTTAAGAACTTTTTCATGTTTGGCTGAGAGCTAATACAATTAATAAAAAATATGTAAAATGCTGTAATTTTAAATAGCAGAAAAAGAACCAGACTAATTAGTTTTTCACTTAATTATTCACAACAGCATTCTCGAATTGGTATTTAGTGATATTCATGTAAAAGCAGACATTTAGAAATGGTTTACAATTTTTCTATCAGCTTTACTGTTCTAGCCATGAATTGAGACTTACTACTCTTAACTCTAATGTTATTCAAAACTGTATCTGGATCTAATTTCTGAGGATAAAGATATACAAGTATTTCTTAAAATAAAATTTCAATGAATAAATATGTTGAAAACTGACTGATTATAAATAAACTACATTTCCTCCCAGATAATAAAATTACAAGATATTTGGGCCAAAGTTAGAGCATTGTTTCCTAATGGCCATGAAAAATTTTAAATGTAGAAGTGATCATAAGTTATATTATATATATATATATGGAGGAAAAAAGAGGATTGAGTAATTCTATATATGAGGCTAGAATGTTACATATTTCAGTTCGAATACGAGCAAAATCATATAGTACTACTGCAACTAAGTATAACATCACTGCAAGCCTACATTTATGATACACCCAGAGCAAGCCAATGAAAAAAGTTTGCATGACAGTTTAGAATCACAATAGAACCATTTGACTAAAAAAATAGCTCTTTGAATCCAAAACCCATAGATCTATCGTTCATTAATTTTATAAAAATAGCGACCAACTGAGGTACAGACTGAAACAAATCCTGGCATCCCACTTAACATCTAAGACTTAAAAACTGATCTACGAAGAAGAAATAAAAGGCAAATTTACATAGGGGGCAAATAGGTGCAGTGGAATCAAGAGAGGTTAGTAAAACAGCAATATTTCCAAAAGTTGTATTTGTAAGAAAAGCTGAGGATATACCATGTGAAAAGCACGTTAAATCAGCGAGTGCAAAGGCAAAATGCTGGCAAAAATAAAATGCATATAAGAAGCTGAAATCTAGGTTGGAAGGATAAAAAGATAGGCATTCACATCAGGGGCTTGGCAGCAATATAGAGTGAGAAACAGATCTAAGACTTCATTTGTCTGCGATAGATCCTAGGCGTAGTAGCCCAAGAAAAATTCTAGTTTCTACACTAATGTGTCAAACTACACAAATGTAGTTGCTAAAGCAAAAGAACTGAAAACTGGAGAGGTTGAAGAGAGCCGTCCACAGATGGTGGCCAAACATCCAATATCAGCTGTGGTTTAAATTGACTGGAATTCCCATATGGGGGTGATTCATACAGAAATAGAAATTGCTCTGTGTATCCTAGATTGTGTAAAATAAAATGCAGAAAATTTGAGCACATATGCAATAAATACAGACAAGACATAAAAAGAAATCAAGGGAGAGAGGGGATAAAACTAGTGGATTTACAAAGGAAGTACTTTGTCTTTTTTTTTTTTTCTTTTCTTAATTTCACATTAAAGTTGGTTAACTAAGTATGATGGAATAGAACTAAATAATGTTATTGTTTGTAAACTTCAAGTTATTTACTCCAGCAAATCTTTAAAATACATAATATAGGATTGATCCTGTTTCCTGAATATGGTAACAGTATCAAAAATAAATGTATTATCATTCGGTGACACAGATATTACTAACTTTTCCTTTTTTTCTGTTCTAAAAGAAAAATCTCACTTGTATCACAAATATTTGAAAAATAAAGATCAATGTCAATGAGTCTTCTTATTTATTTCTTGCTGTACCACCCTGCTTCTTTTGATTCAGGTCCTGGATTTTCAATTTCCCTTACAAGTGTCACCTGAAGAAGATTCCCACAATCCTTCACTCATCCACTCTTAAATATTCTTTAGTAGGAAAGTACTTTGCAACTTGGAGTGTTTTTTTAATCCAATTAAATTATTTTCCATTACTTTTTTTTTTATCCATTGAAAGGAGATGATAAATGCCAGAGACATCTTACATAGTACATTTGTGATTCTAGAAATTTATACCTTGTATAAGATGGAATTGAGCAAACTCTGAGAGATAGTGAAGGACAGGGAAACCTGGCAAGTTGCTATTCATGGGGTCACAGAGAGGTGGCCACGACTGAGTGGCTGAACAAAAAGAAAAAGATTGAAATGTAACTCTATACCACTAAAAATATTACCTTGTTGCCCATTGTCAAGTATAACAAAGTTCTCAGTTTTTAACTAAAGCAGGCTGGAGGAAAACTCCGACGGTATCTAGTTTATTTGGATACCAGGAAATTATTATCTTTTCCTAAGACAACACCAATTAAATACTTAGAGAGATGCAGCAAGGAGCTCCTATCACATGAGTAAAGATATCACAAAGGACTTGCATAGCATAAAGGTATTGGTGCTAACATGCTCAACTTTTCCATGAGTAAAAACTAGACAAAAATTTGAGAGGCATATTATACTTCAACCTGTAAAGACTTGGGGGCTATTATTTCACATTTCAAGCAGTTGTTTCCCTAAACATCAACGTTAAAATGTATACTATCATGTTCAGTCTCAAGCATGAAATCAGACAGCCACATCACATGCATAAACTGCATAACTGAAGTTTTGTTTTTCTTTGTAGGGTTTGTTTTTCTCATATAAAACAAGTGAAATGATTTTAAACGGCTTAAATAGTTATTGCAATCTGACTACAATGTGTCCTTTCTTCTATCTTCCCAAGATTTTCTGGTGCTATAATAATGGATTCTCAAGGAATAAATAGCATACACCCTATCAATTCCTGAAAAGTATAGGCGGCTCCTGCAGCATGATGAAGTCACACTGTAGCAAACAGTTTGCTTACAACAGCAGTGCCTTTGAATTCCATGAGACTCGGCCTTCTTACACGGCATGGTCCTCCCACTGGCTAAGTGGATGTCAAGAACATGACTGCTTGGAATAAGTCATGGCACGTAGGCTGTCTCTGATTCACCATTTAAAAGTCAAGTATGGGATCAACTGAGGAGTTTACAACAAGGCATGTTAGAAGGGAAAAACGTCATTCCCCACAAAAAGCAAGAGGCCCAGTGTCACAGGAGGACTTAAGTCCATCTTCTGTGCATCAGTCTTCCCCTCTGTGATGTGATGTGTACATCTAGTTATTTCTCATATAAATCTGCCTCCTTTTGGTGCCCAATGAAAACGCCCACGGTAGAGGAAAGTGAAGCTTCAGGACTATTCTGAGGATTCTGACGTCTTGGATGTGTCAATCCTGCTGATCATTTAAATGCATGCCTATTAAATCTTACATTTTAAAGCATAATTTTTATAGAATGTAGAATTGTGTTGGAAAATAAATATAGCATATATAAATGTATGTATTCATACACCTTAAAAATATTTATTTGAGGGGGTGTGGATTCATCTGTGTTATCCACTTGGAATGATATTTTTAGATAAGAGAAGCTTAAGAAGAGTTGATAAAAGATAATGTCTAGCTTGTATCATAAAGAAGGCTGAGTGCTGAAGAATTGATACTCTTGAACTGTGGTGCTGGAGAAGCCCTTGAGAGTCCCTTGGACTGCAAGGAGATCAAACCGGTCAATCCAAAAGGAAACCAACCCTAATTATTCATTGGAAGGACTGATGCTGAAGCTGAAGCTCCAACACTTTGGCCACCAGATGCGAAGAACTGACTCATTGGAAAAGACCCTGTTTCTGGGAAAGACTGAAGGCAGGAGGAGAAGGAGAAGACAGAGGATGAGATGGTTGGATGGTATCACTGCCTCAATGGACACGAGTTTGAGCAAACCCCAGGAGATAGTGAAGAACAGGGAAACCTGAGTGCTGCAGTCCATGGGGTTGCAGTCTGGACACAGCTTAGCAAACGAGCAACAAAATGTCTAAGTAGAGGTGCTCTTTGATATTTTACAATCAATCCTGCACAACAAAATGCTCAGTTGATCACCATCTGAGGAATGCCTTAGTCAGTTTGTGTATCTGAGTAAAAAAATAATTTGTAATAAGTATATGAATTGAACCAGCTTTTCTTGTTTTTCTCTCAACACATCTACGTGGTTACTTGATTAAAGAATATGACAATGGAAAATAATGTTTAAAAGAGATGAGTGCAAGTCATTTTTTAGAAAAGTATCTTTAAAGAGTTGGACCCCTACTTTATACCATATATGGAAATTTATACAAAATAGTCACTAATGTAAGGGTTAAAACTACAAAACTTCCATGAGTAAACATAGGAGAAAATTTGCTTAGCCTTGGACAATAATTTCTTAGATATGATACCAAAACCACAAGTGACTAAAAAAATAGATCAGATTTGTCAAAATTAAAAACATTTATGTTTCAAAGAAAACCATCAAGAAAATGAAAAGACAACCTCCAAATTAAGATTAAATATTTGCAAATTATTTATCTGTTAAGGGAATTTTACCTAGTTTGGAAAGAACTCTTACAACTCGATGATGGGGGAAAAAAGTAAATACTGGGCAAGTAATTTGAATAAACTGTTCTCAAAAGTGTGCATATATATAAATACACACATATATATGTACATAAGTGTGTGTATATATACAGATGTTCAACAAGCACATGAGAGAACACTTAATGTCTATAGTCAAGCAAATCAAAAAAACAATATCACTAGATATGATCCCTGGATCCGGAAGATCCCTGGGAGAAGGGAATGGCAAACCACTCCAGTATTCTTGCCTGGAGAATTCCATGGACAGACCATGGGTCGCAAAGAGTCAAATACAACTGAGCGACCAACCCTTCACTTTTCAGATACCTACTAGACATCACCTTAGACTAGCCACAACTTCAAACCCACTTGAAAGGTTACAATATAAAAGGAAGAAAGTCAACCATGGGCCCCGTCCCCTTGAATCTTTAATTTGTTCATGAGAGAAAGCTACACAAAGGTGGGGAAAGACCCACGGGAAAGCTGCAGTGCCAACAACAGAAACTCCTAGATCACTCAGAGCTGAGAAGAGCTTGTTTACCATCAGCTAGAGTGGAAAGACATCATGATACATGGAGAATTTTGTAGACTTCCCAAATGGGACATCGTTCTTATACTGTGACTGTTGAACTATTTAAAGTTGCTTTGGACCCTCCCTGCTGCTGCTGCTGTTAAGTCACTTCAGTTGTGTCCAACTGTGCAACCCCATAGATGGCAATCCACCAGGCTCCCCCATCCCTGGGATTCTCCAGGCAAGAACACTGGAGTGGGTTGCCATTTCCTCCTCCAATGCGTGAAAGTGAAAAGAGAAAGTGAAGTTGTTCAGTCGTGTCTGACTCTTAGCGACCCCATGGACCACAGCCTACCAAGCTCCTCCATTCATGGGATTTTCTAGGCAAGAGCACTGGAGTGGGGTGCCATTGCCTTCTCTGTTGGACCCTCCCTAACAAAGCTTAAAAGCAAATACAGAAAAGGGTCAAACTGACCCCAAGTAACATAACTTTGCTCCAGAACAAAGTCCAACTAATACTTTTGCTATAAAGAAATACAACAAAATCCAGAATTCAAAAATGTAATCTTCATGTCTAGCATCCAATCCATGATTAGCTGGCAGCAAAGAAGCAGGAAATTGTGAGTCATGATTAGAAGAAAATCAAGCAATTGAATTAACAGTTAAAGACAAGTGAGAAGGTAGGATTAGACAGAAGAAGCATTGAAGCAGCAATGAATATCTCCATATACTTAAGGATGTTGAGAAACAGGCACACATGATGAGGAAAAATATGAGATATAAAAAAGAAATTGAAATGGAACTTATAAAAATGAAAGATAAGAGATTGACATGAAACATAAAATAGACAAGATCAATAGACTGTAGTACATTGAACAGAAAAAGATCATTAACTGAAAACCCAGACATAGAAATATTCCAAAAGGAAATGGGGACAAAAAGAAAAAAACCCAAAAAAGTAAAGCAGAGACAAAAGACTGAGAGGAAAAAAAAATCAACAGAGGACCAGTAACTGCAAAATGACTACAAGCTGTTAAAAAATACTCATTTAAACTAATGTAAGGCAGGGGAAAAAAGATAAAAGGAAGCAAAAACATCTGGCTAATTGGGAAAATATAGAAAAGTAGGACTTTTTCACCTATCATTTCAACAATGACATTAAATGTATAAATATATATTTTATAAACCATAAAAATATAAATACAATATCTACATAAACTGTATATACATATACTGATTAAAAGCCAGTGGTTGTCAGATTGTACAAAAAAGCAACACCCAAATATATGCTGCTTATAACATACCTACATATCAATTATTTTAATGGTGAGTGAAAGAGTGTTTTCTAAGTTCAGTAGCAAGGCATCATTGTCTACTTCTCCATCTCTAATCAAATTTGTACTGAATGTCCAAGATATGAAATAGGAACTAAAACTCACTCAACTCCCTATCTATTTAATTATCCTATGGAATATACTTCCCAAGTAGTGCAGTTGCTAAAGAATCTGCCTGCCAATGCTGGAGACACAAGAGTCGTGGGTTTGATCCCTGGCTCAGGAAGATCCCCTGGAGTAGGAAATGGCAACCCCCTCTGGTATTCTTGCCTAGAAAATTCCATGTAGAGAAGAATCTGGTGGGCTACAGTCCATGGGGTTGCAGAGAGTTGGACACAACTGAGCACAGACTCACATGGAATATACAAAACAGTCCCCAAAACTAATATATGAGGTTTTCAATGTCACAGAATACAAACAGCACTTGTATTTCCACGTATTAGCAACAAATATAAATGGAACTTTATTATTGTACCATTTAAAATAACATCAGTATCAAGTAATATTCAGAGACAAATTTGTTAAAAATATGTCCAAGATCTTTATACTGAAACTACAAAACATTGCTAATAGAAAACCCAAATAAATGAATCAGGATTAGGAGACGTCATATTGTGAGGAGTCAGTTCTGTCCGTATTGATTTATGTTTATGATGTGACTCCAAGCAACATTCCAATAGGCTTTCAGGTTTAAAGTTTGATTCTAAAATTTATAGGGCAATTGGAAGGGTATTACAGATGATCAAAATAATATTCCAAAAAAAAAAAGAAGCAAATATGGAAGATCTATATGACCTGACTTCAAGACATACTATAAAGCTACAGTAATTAAGACAATATATAATATTGGCATAAAAACAGATACAGAGATTGATGGAAAAGAATAGATAGTCTACAAATAGACCCATTCTTATATAGCCAATTGATTTTTGGTGGAGTCTCAGGTAATTCAGTGAGGAATGAAAATATTTCTCAATACATGATACAGGAACAATTGCGTATCCATAGGTAAAAACACTGATTCTTAAATCTTGTACTATGTAAATCAAGTAACTTGAATCAGAAATCTGAATAAAAGCCCCCAAATTACTCTAAAAGAAAGCACAAGTGAAAATATTTGTACCTTAGATTAGACAAAGATTTCTTAAACAGGACACACAGACAAAATGATAAATGATAAATGAGTGAATGTGTGAGTGAGAGTTGCTCAGTCATGTGCAATTCTTTGAGACCCCATAGAGCCTGCCAGGCTCCTCTGCCCATGGGATTCTCCAGGCAAGAATACTGGAGTGGCTTGCCATTTCCTTCTCCATAATAGACAAGAGTTTGAGCAAACTCTGGGAGATGGTAAAAGACAGGGAAGTCTGGCATACTGCAGTCCATGGGGTTGCAAAGAATCGGACACGACAGAGCGACTGAACAATAACAAATAAAGAACTAGAGATAATTGTGTGTGTGTGTGTGTGTGTGTGTGTGTGTGCTGTTGGCATAAACTGTAGATAACAAAACACAAAAAGATCAAAAACCCAAATGCCACCTCTGAAGAGCTGGAAGCAAAAACAATGGGTCAGAAGCAAAAGCAAGATACTGTGCCCTCCCCAGCGCTTACTACCACCAAAGAAGTGGGCAAAGCACCTCAGCCACCCCTCTAGCCTGACTCCTGGGCACACCCCTACCATCACCCCATATGAGGAACCAGTTCACCTCCCAACTTGGGGAGCAAGCAAGAGAACCTGTTACTTGTTTCGCTCACCCCTGCTTCAGTTTTGTGTGGCTATTGCTCAGTCATGTCTAATCTTTGCAACCCTGTGGACTGTAGCCTGTAGCCTGCAAGACCCTTTCGTCCATGGGATTTTCCAGGCAGGAATACTAGGGTGAAGTGCCATTCCCTTTTCCATGGGATCCTTCAGACCCAGGGATCAAAGCCAGGTCTCCTGCACCACAGGAAGTTACTTTACCTTCTGAAACACCTACTATGCTGCAGTAGGGACTCCAATAAAGTCTTGCCTGAATTTCTTGCCTGGTTTCATAAATTCCTATTGATTAAGGAAGGCCAAGGACTGTGGTGGGTGACAAAATAAGATATTGCAATAACCAATAAAGCACATAAAAATATTACATGTCATTAGTTATTAGAAATATGCAAATTAAGATCACCATGAGATATTAGTACTCATTTTAGAGAGTGGCTAAAATTGCGAGAAATGACATGCTAAGTTTTGGTGCAAAAGTGGCGTGGATGAAAGTCTTTCATATTGCTCGTGCAAATGCAAAGTATTGTATTTGGAAAAGGCTTCCCCGGTGGCTCAGTGCTAAAGGATCCACATGCCAATGAAGGAGATGCTCGTTCGATCCCTGGGTCAGGAAGATCCCCTAGAAGAGGAAATGACAGTCCACTCCAGTATTCGTGCCTGCAAAATCCTGTGGACAGAACAGCCTGGCTGGCTACAGTCCATGGGGTCTCTTAAGAGTCGGACACAAATGAGTGACTAGACAACAGCAATATTTGAAAAACTGTTTGGCAACTAGATCTAATAGAGTGTCTGAAGAACTATGGATGAAGATTCATAACACTGTACAAGAGGCAGTGATCAAAACCATCTCCAAGAAAAAGAAATGCAAAAAGGCAAAATGGTTGTCTGAGACCTTACAAATAGCTGAGAAAAGAAGAGATGCAAAAGGCAAAGGAGAAAAGATATATTCATCTGAATATAGAGTTCCATAGAATAGAGAGGAGAGATATGAAAGCCTTCCAAAGTGAACAATGCAGAGAAATAGAGGAAAACAATAGAATGGGAAAGATTAGAGATCTCTTCAAGAATATTAGAGATACCAAAGGAACATTTTGTGCAAAGATAGGCACAATAAAGGACAGAAACAGTATGGACCTAACAGAGCAGAAGATATTAAGAAGAGGTGGCAAGAATACACAGAAGAACTATAGAGAAAAGGTCTTAAAAACCTAGATAGCAATGATGATGTGATCAGTTACCTAGAGCCAGCTATCCTGGACTGAGAAGTAAAGTGGGTCTTAGGAAGCATTACTATGAACAAAGCTAGTGGAGGTGATGGAATTCCAACTGAGCTATTTCAAATCCTAAAAGATGATGCTGTGCAAGTGCTTCACTCAATATGTCAGCAAATTTGGAAAACTCAGCAGTGGGCACAGGACTAGAAAAGTCAGTTTTCATTCCAATCCTAAAGAAAGGCAATGCCAAAGAATGTCCAAACTACTGCACAATTGCACTCATCTCACACGGTAGCAAAGTAATGCTCAAAATTCTCCAAGCCAGGTTTCAACAGTACGTGAACTTCCAGATGTTCAAGATGGATTTAGAAAAGGGAGAGGAACCAGAGATCAAATTGCCAACCATAGAAAAAGCAAGATAATTCCAGAAAAACATCTACTTCTGCTTCACTGACTACTCTAAAGACTTTGACTGTGTGGATCACAACAAACTGTGGAAAATTCTTGAAGAGATGGGAATACCAGACCACCTGATCTGCCTCCTGAGAAACCTGTATGCAGGTCAAGAAGCAACAATTAGAATCAGACATGGAACAACAGACTGGTTCAAAATTGGGATAGGAGTACATCAAGGCTGTATATAAATTGTCACCCTGCTTATTTAACTTATAGGCAGAGTACCTTATATGAAATGCTGGGCTGGATGAAGCACAAGCTGGAATCAAAATTGTGGAGAGAAATATCAAAACCTCAGATATGCAGATGATACCACCTTTATGGCAGAAAGTGAAGATGAATTAATGAGACTCTCAATGAAGGTGAAAAATGAGAGTGAAAAGGCTGGCTCAAAACCTAGCATCCAAAAAATGAAGATCATGGTACCCAGTTCCATCACTTCATGGCATACAGTTCCATCACTTCATGGCACATAGATGGGGAAACAATGGAAACAGTGACCAGCTTTGTTTTCTTGGGCTCCAAAATCACTGCGGATGATGGCTGCGGCCATGAAATTAAAAGACACTTGCTCTTTGAAAGAAAAGCGATGACCAACAGAGTATTAAAAAGCATAGACATTACTTTGCCAACAAACATCCATCTGGTCAAATCTATGGTTTTTCTAGTAGTCGTATACAAATGTGAGAGTTGGACCATGTGAGAGTTGACGCTGAGCGCCAAAGAATTGATGCTTTGATCTGTGGTGTTGGAGAAGACTCCTGAGAGTCCCTTGGACAGTAAGGAGATCAAACCAATCAATCCTAACGGACATCAACCCTGAATATTCATTGGAAGGACTGAAACTCCAGTATTTTGGTCACCTGATGCAAAGAGCTGCCTCATTGGAAAAGACTCTGATGCTGGCCAAGATTGAAGGCAGGAAGAGAAGGGGACAACAGAGGATGAGATGGTTAGATGGTATTACTGACTCAACAGACATGAGTTTGAGCAAGCTCTGGGAGATAGTGAAGGACATGGAGGCCTGGTGTGCTGCAGTCCATGGGGTCACAAAGAGTCGGACACAAGTGAGTGACTCAACAACAACAAATTTGGCAATTAAAAGTAAACATATACACACAATAAGATACAGAAGTGCCATTTTTAGCTATTCACCCACGGGAAATAAAAATATATATCCACACAAATACTCACTGTTCAGTTCTCATGTCAAATTATTTAAAATACATGTGGGTTACAGCTTAAATACCCTTCCATTTATGGATTCATAGACAACACTGCTCAGCAATCAAACATATTGCGTCACTGACACGTATAAAAAGAAAGGAGAATCTTTCGGAAGATGATATTAACTAGAGCAATGCATCAGATGGGTTGGACTGGTGAGGTGTTATGTGGAAAGAGTGGAGAGGTCAAGCTGTAAGTAAGGTCCCAAATTAGTGTTGGACCAGCATTGAGATAAACATACACAGTGTCTGGGCACTCAATGGCTGTTTGAGTCAACTGTCACACGCAGTTGTGTATAGACTGCTTGTTTTTTCACAAACAGGATGCCTTCACGGCAATTCCACTCAAGTAGCTTGAAACAATGCCCTTTTAATACAAAAATGAGAATAACAGGCTACCTGAGCAGGTATTAGGGTTAGATTCAGGTTGTACTGAATGAAAACATCTGGATTTCAGGAAGCAAGCCACTGCTTTAAGTGTAAAAAGCCTCACTTTTAGATCAACTCTTTCTTCCTTACTCTGAAGAACAGTAATATTCCATCTTACAAAATAATTTAAGATGTTACTTTCATCTATCCCTCATTTCAGATTCTTTGTAATTATGGAAAAGAATATATTATATTGATTTTTGAAGCTCACATTATAAAGGAAAGTACAGATTTGCAAGATTAGAAGGTTATTATTCCCTTTGTCAATCACTTGGTGTACACTAGGGTTCATTTAGGATACTTTCATAGTGTGAACTCCAATAGTTGTTTTAAAATTTACAGTAACAGACAATATGTAGAATACATACAGCATAAAGCAATGCATATTTACACTTCATTTTAAATAAAGTTTTGCAGCAGCAATAAAATAACTAAATAAAAGTAACTTTCTACCTCTATTTTACACAGTAAGTAAAGAAGAGGATTCACACCTAGAATTTGATATTCCTTACATGTAATCTTTTAAAACATTGCAAGTTATCTAATTAACTTCTTCTGAAAGATATATTAAAATGTGAAAATAACAACTTAAATTCAATTTAATTTCTTCTTTAGAACCCTTATCCTTAATTTTTTTCTCTGTAACTGAGCATTTTTTGAGTAGCTGGCTTCTTTATTTGAATATAACTCAAGTCACATATAGAGTATCTACCATGTGTTCCTAGAACAGGAAAATCAATGACAATAGCATGAAGAGCCCCAGTAAGCCTGTTTCTGATGAATTATGTCCTTAAAGATATACCTTGTATGTGGTCCAAAATGTATTGATTACTGACAACTGTTTCTGTAATATCAATAATGCACTATTCTCTTGAACTTCCCCTGAAGTGACAGGGTTTAATTGAGAGAGCCCTAAACAATAAATTGACTACCAAGAAGGAGACAGAATAATGAAATTGACTCAGACTTCTAAAACAAATACTAATTCTAAACTTGAGGCAAACATATTGATGTCTCTGTTTGCTCTGCCTTTTTTTTGACTTGTATCTTTCATAATAAGCTGCTTACCGGAGGGATTATTACCTCACCAAGTTTAAGCTCCTATAAAGCCCATCAACATTTACCATCCTTTCTATCAGCTATTCAATATTAAGAAATTTAAAACTAGTAGAAATCATTTTAAAATGCCACTTTTACTATTTTAAATCATCTTTCTATTATATAACATTATATTATGTAAACCTTGAATAAACACTCCCTATTAGGTTTCATTCATTTCCTCCTGTTCTGTTTTGATTCGTCATCGACTAAGTGACAGAGCAACTCCCAGCACTTTTAACGACTTGCTCCAAAGCAGAGCACTGCCTTACTGCGTGCGTGTACTGAGTTGCTCAGTCGTGTCTGACTCTTTATGACCCCATGGATGTAGCCCTCCAGGCTCCTCTCTCCGTGGCATTCTCCAGGCAAGAATACTGGAGTGGGTTGCCATTTCCTACTCCAGGGGATCTTCCCAACCCAGAAATCGAACCCGCATCCCTTGCACCTCCTGCATTGGCAGGCAGATTCCTCACCACGGTGGCACTTGCGAAGTCCACATAATATACTTGTTCTTAGCCAAAAGGTCGAGCGGCAGCCTGCACTAATACTGTTGACTATTAAATGGATTGATAGCATTTCTCTACTGAAGGTTCAAAAGTGAAAGTGTTAGTCGCTCAGTCGTGTCCAACTCTTTGCAACCCAGGGACTGTAGCCTGCCTGGCTTTTCTGTCCATGGAATTCTCCAGGCAAGAATACTGGAGTGGGCTGCCATTCCCATCTCCAGGGGACCTTCCTGACCAAGGGATATAATCCAAGTCTCCTGCATTGCAGGCAGATTCTTTACCATCTGAGCCACCGGGGAAGCTCCAGTGAATATTTAAACCACAAAAATTATGCCTATGCAAGAAGTGAGCTATACAGACATATATTCTTAGCAAAACATCTATACCATGCTGTGAGGAGTTCTAAATTAAATTTCTTAATTATTCAGAAAAAGAATAGTCTTGTGATTAAAGCCTTTTAATCTATTTTTCAGACTTAAATATCCCCAATATATTATTTATTCAAAATATTTTCCAAGATATTTTATTTTATTTTTTATTTTTTTTCCAAGATATTTTAAACAGAAAATTTTGAACAATGCATTTTAAGTCCCACTTTAACATCTATCATTCACACAATCTATAGCCTTCATTTGTCAAGATAATTATTTGATGATAATATAATCTCAGCATTTCCTATCTGTTCCACCATCTTGCTCCCATTTCTCCATCTTGCTCATGAGTTTATTATGATAGAAGCTTTGTTATTCTAGCTTAGAATTCTGACTCCTGTTTTGTCAGTCTAAAAACTATTAAAGGAAAATGACAAATTTTGACAAAACTTGTTCAAGCAGTTCTGCCACATTTTCTAAGACCTCGTAAATCATTTGTTCCCTCTTCGGTTTTAAACTCTTAACTGGCTTATCTGTGTTATGTCAAGATCAGAACAAATCGGTTAAGAACTTGCAATGAATAAGCTAATTCATCCAGGACTTTCTAGACAATCCAAGGATGAATTGACACTTTGTATGTCAGTGATCAAAATATTGGCTTTGGCATTTGACAGCTTTCAGACCTCAGATCTGCCACTTAAAAGCTGTTTTTCACCCGGTCATTCTTCCTTGGTATCATATTTTTAAACCGTATGAAAATTGGGGACAATAGTGAATGACAGTTAAATGAGATGTGACACATGCAGCGTCTATAGGATTTTTCAGAAGAGAAGTGCTTAGTCAATGCCACGTGCCTTTCTCCTGGCCATCGTTATATAGAATAGTCATTTGCTAATTTCAATAGCAAACCAGGTTGTTAGGACAACCTGGTCATTAATATAAAAAATTAAATTAAATTTGATACTTCAGATTTTTTAGTTTTCCCTGTTTATATATTTTTTAATTGAAGTGACTATATATTCCAAGAATAAGCTAATTATAACTCTTTGTAGCTGATAATGTTTTGTTCCATATGATCAGCACCACTGTAATCCATATTGCATGTAAGCTACCAGATATGATTTAATTTAATTATAACTTCATAAGACTGAAGTTTTGCTCACATGGTTGGCTTCCTGTTGGGCATGACATCTTAAAAAGTGATTCATTTAAAAAATAATTCAATCATTAAACTTTGAAAAACTAGGTCTTTCAAATATGTTTCTATGGGATTTAATGTTTTATAAACCTTTGCCAAAATGTTATTCAAACATCTTTTTATCATATTTGAAATATTGCCAGATTAAGACCTCTGCTCAGCGGGCATGATGTGGGGATGCTAGAACTTTCATCATTTCTAAGACGGATGCTTGTAATTCGTAATTATCCTTTCTCCCAGCCAAGTGCACCGGAACACATCACTTGCAATGGATGAAGCAAAGGGTGTTCTCTCTCCTCACTCAGTTTAGATTAAGAGGCTGTCTCCCTCCTGCTCCTGCTTTCCACCCCAACACTGCTTGTCGAAGACAAATAACAACACATCTTTTACCAATGCATACTAGCTTCCTTTTTCCTATCATTTTACATTAAGATAATATTTAGCACCTAACTTTGATCCAAGTTCTGTTAAGGGGTTATAGATATGGGATTTATTAGATAAGGTTATCTGTTCACTATCTAGAAGTTGAAGTGAGAATAAATCTGGGGCTGGAACCAGTTTGAAATAAATGTGCCAGTTAGATGTAGATGACGGGCGCTAGGAGGAACATTTCAAAATGTGTAATGTCAGAGAGGCGGGGGGAGCTTTCAGAAGCCTTTTACAATTATTTGAGCTTAAAGAGTAGCACACGCAATGGGTGAGACATTAAAATAGTAATAATGTGATTGACTTCTACCTTTTAAATACTTCCTAGGTGACAAATAATGCCAGCTGTGTATATTACTTCCATTAATCTTCACAATTTTATTATTCTTATTCCTATTTCATGGATGAAGTGCAGAGATAGAGGTTACGCCACACACCCAGGACCGCAAGCTAGAAAGCAGCAAAGTGGAACAGCCACAGTTCAAAGCCAGGATCCTCAGAGTCACTGTGACAGAGGCGTCTCCTGTACAAATCTTAAGACTTTGAATGTTCCTGACCCAGAGAGATAGGGAAGGACTCAATTCTCACAAAATACTAAGGCATCACTATGGGACTAACATGTTAGTTAGTTGGACCCAAGATTTTACTGTTTCTTCTCAAACCATAGCAACGTAGGCAGATGTATATGCAGTAAGGACAATATCGCAGTGTTTATGAAAAAGCAAACAGCATCTTTGACCCAATGGACATGAATCTGAGTGAACTCTGGGAGATGGCAGAAGACTGGGAAGCCTGGCGTGCTGCCGTCCATGGGGTCACAAAGAGTTAGGCACGGATTTGTGACTGAATAGAACTGACAAGTACCCTGCCTGATCCACACCATTCACAGGACCTCATCCTCTCTGTCCTCATGCGGGGGAAATACTCTTTGAGTCCATGTTATCTTTGAGTCCTAGTGATGCCTCCCTTAACTTCTAACCTCTCCTGTCAACTGCTAAAGCTCTGGCTACGGCTCTTCATTACTTGAGGACTTTGTCCACTGTCTCTCCCCATCCAACCATTGCCAGCCTAGGATGACATGATATGGCCTCCCTGTTTCTTGATATCCACATTTTCAGTGACCTCTTCCTTCTTCTCCACCTCAGCCACCCATTCACTGTGTCATGGAACAGGGTATCCTTTCCCGAAACCCTGCTTGGAAATGTTAAATCAGATATCCTCTCTCTCACCCCCAGTCTCTCCCCACCTACCTGTTTGCTCACCTTGAATTTATATTTGACTCCAGGAGGACCATTACCCCAGAATTTCCTGTCTTCACTTCCCTTGCTGATCCTGGTTACTACCTATGGCCCCACGGAGGAATCATTCTCTAACTTCCTTCTTGCATTCTTGTGCTCTTTGTTCTTTAAATACTATTTGGAAAATTTCATCCTGGATTAATACCATCCGTGAGTTTTCCTGCTGGGAAGTTTCTGGAGAAAATCAAGCAGCCTTCTGAATATTTATAGTCATAAACCTTAATAACCTCCCAGCAACAGTGAATCTCCCTGCATTTCTCTAGGTGTTATTCTTTTCCACTCAATGCAATGATTATTTCAAATACTGTTTACTTGCTTCAACCATGACTGTCTTTGCCCATCACCCTCAACATCGTCTCCCTTGGTACAGCAAATAATCCAGTCTCCTGTCACCAAACCAATAAAGCCTTTTAACACATGTAGCCATCCTTTCCTCTTTTTCTCCTAATAGAGTGGGAGAAATACTCCTTTTACTTTTAAAAATCATTTTCTAATATAATAGGCTTGCTTGTTTAAAACAGCTTGAAAATGTTTAGAGGTTGAACAAAATAGTCCCTTATATTGGTAAATCTCTTTTGTCTGCTCTTCAGTATCATTTGGGACTGTTAAAAATCTCAGTACATTGGATAAAACCCAGTCCAATTAAACCAGTCTCTCCAGGAGCAGAAACCAGGCATTTGTATTTTATATAGCATCCCAAGTGATTGTCCTACGGAGACGGATGGAGACCACTGAGGACGACCTGAATACGCGATGAGGCTTCAAGTTAACTTGGAAATGTTCTCAGCAAAAAAAGATGAAGATATAAGTTATACCAAAACATGAATTTTATTATTGAGATATTAATAAAAATATTCTTGTTCAAGAAAAAAAAATTTTTCTACACTGAATTGCCAGATCCCATCTGTGCCTATTTTTTTTTTCAGGAATTTTATACTATCACTAAAAACAAACAAACAAAAACACTCTGTTTACTTCACATCTTTCCTGTTATGCATTTCTATTCATCTTCTCAGTTTCACAGCTAAATTTGGAAAGAGCTGTCTGCATTTGTTGATCTTTTTTCTTCCTCTCTCTTTCATAGACTAACGTTCTTTAATCTGGATTTTGCCCCACTCCTCTATGAAAACTCTGTTACAAAGTTTACCTATGATATTCTTGGTGTTTAACTGAAGGGGATATGTCATAATCTTCATTTCATTGACATTACAGCAATTTGTGGAAATACTCTCCTTCCCTTGGCTTCTATGATACTTCTTCCTCATCAGCCTCTTTTGCCAACTGCTCCTCCTCTACATAATTACTAAAATTCAGAGTCCTTCAGATTCTTTCCATTTAGGACTTTTCTTCTTTATCTTCCTGTGTTCTCTCTTCCAGCAACCTCATCCTCTATCACGATTTCAGCTAACATTTTAAAGCGAGTGGCTCCAAATTCAAAACTTTGGTTCAGATTTCTGGGCTCGAGAACTACATTCAGAACTTTCTTTTCGAAACCCGCCTCTGATACATTGTGACTACTTCAAACTGAACATGACAATCAAAAACATCATTGTGTTTCTCCAACCAGAAACATGATAGTGTTGTGGTCCTTGTGATCTCTGACCCACCTGGTCCATTCTCTTCCTTAACCAACCATGACATCCGAGGACTTATATCTCTCTCTTCCTAGGCGACTCCTACAACATCACCCCTTTCTCTGTCCTGAGCTGGTGTAAAATTTTCCAAATTGGTCTCCTATATTCTCTCCTCATGTCTGTTCTGTTCTTCACGCATTAGCCAGTGATGAATTTTAATAGAAATCTGACCTCATCACACCCTTGGCCTACCAATTCCCCAGTGGTTTCTTATTGCACCTAGAATTAAGATCAAATTTCTTTAATGGGGTCTGCAAGGCCCTGAATAACCTGTCCTTCACTGACTGCTCCAATGTGACCTCTCTCCTCTCTCTCTGCTCTCCTTGATCTAGACACACTGGGCCCCTTTCGGGGCAACAAGTATGCCAAGTAGTTCTTCATCTTAAGTGTTCTTTCTACTGCCTAATATCCTGCCCCCTCCTTGCCTCTACCTTCAAGTCTGAAACACCTCTATCACCTTCCTTCACCCTCTATGATGAGGGCAGTCTGGTTTGTTACACGGAAATCCAAGTAAAATTGTTTGCTCTATTTTTTCCATCAATCACAAAAGCTTGTAATGATAGAACAGTGTAGGTGTAAGTTTCATGATCCCCAGCACCTAGCAACTAAATCTCTGGCATATAAATATTTGCTAAGTGGAAGAATGCTGCTTTCATTAAGCTTCTTTAACTAAAGCCTAGAATTATTTTTCTCAAGTGCTTCTTTTGTTGCCATTATTCAGATTAATTATATACTATAAGTGAGAATTATTACAGTGGCATCTCCAAAGTGAGATTTTCATTCTTTGTGACATCACATATTATGGAAATATTAGTTCTAGAATAATAGATCCCAGCTTAAGAATGAAGATTCAAGAGGTGCAGCTGGATGTTTTCTGTGCTTTCTACTAAAGAAGATTGTCAAAACATGAACAGAAATTTAAATGATAATAGAAGAATCTGAGGAACTGGTGTCATCTGAATAAGCCAGGTCATATTCTGAATTGGAAACTCAGGTTCCCAAGTGGGCAAAATGATCCTGAATTGCAGTACACCTCTCTTATTTTCCCAGAGCAGATTCGCACAATCCAGAAGACAATAAAATCATTGGTGAGGAAAAGGAACAGATGCTCTTTTCTTTCTAAAATATTTCTGTCCCTAGTAAGAAAGCAGTTGTGTTCCTTCAAGAGTTGTTTTACTTCTGCAAAATTACTCTGAAAGTGCTTGCAATGAAAATTACTCAGGTAACTAACTCCAAAAATGTGATCCTAAAAAATAGATCCCATTGCATTTATGACTTACAGTACTTATAAAAATACACATTTGGCTACAAATCAGACTATGATGATATCAAACAAGACACAGTTTGGATGTTGACAACTCTGAAAAGTTTAAGTGGCATTTCTGCTAAGGCATTCATATTTTTATACCTGTTGATGTAATATCCAGTAAGAAAATGATATTATTTATTTAAACATAGCATTTCTCTTACATATTACTTAGTAGCTCATTGATGAGAAGTTTGACTTAAAAATATGCAGAATGACATAAGTGACAGGTTTTCTTTTCATTACATTTTTATACAATGTGTTTAACTAAAAATGTACCATCCAATTTTGCTCTGAAAGGAAATCGTTTCTTAATTTCACTTAATATCCACAAAACCCAAGTTTTGTCCACGAAAGACTGTGAAGACTTAAATTTTGTGGTTCAAATATCAAATAAAATGAATCCTTTCATTAATGTGTTTTCTAACTTTTGACTCTACTTTTATTGAAATCTAATTTTCTTATAATGCGTTTATTTCTCTTTTCTCTACTCTTTTTTTTTTTTTTTTTTAAATAATGAGATTGTGCAAACTCCTTGTCTCCAAAGTCAAATTTATCCTGTGTTGACAGACAGAAATCTCATCTCAGGAAGATTTCTAACAGCGAGTAGTTAGTTCAGCCCACTGAGAAATGATATATAGCATATATCTTAATGACAGCAGAAAACTCACACTGTCTTTATTTGCCAAAGCATCCATGCTCTTAATTTCAGGCAGATATTTTTAGTTTCTAGTAATTTGGGGAAAGGTAATAGGTGAAAAAGTCAAAAAATAAAGTGCAAAAATATGGTGTCGAAAACTTGCTATATATAACACCTATAAAACGTATAGAAAAGTACATTTGCATTCCAATAACACCTGTGACATTTAGATGTTCCATAGAATTCTTGCTTTCAATCTTTGCCTGTTTCACATGCTGGTATTATTTCTCTCTAAATATAGTCAGAAACCTTAAAATATTCAAGTACTCAGGGGGTATACGACGCAGCAAATAGTAATTCTATGATTTCTATTTTCTAATTCTTGTTCATAAAGTGGTCAGAAATTATAATTAAGCTTAGAAGAACTCAGAAATTCCATATCAAAATACTTCAAAAGACCATGGTTAAAAGAAAGAAAACTGCAGCTTTATATTTACTTTATAATATGTTCACAATCATGATGCCCAACAATATTTTAACAGTAAAAGTTATATTTCTGTATCATATCTTTGGGACAAGGGCAGGATCTGCTCATTAACAAAGCAAACACTCTGGGTTTCCATTCAACGATCACACCAGCATACAACAGCTTTTCATTCACAGAGTTTACTCTACATTTGTTACAGATTTTTTTTTTTCTGGCATCATTTGTCTTTCCTGTTTTATGAACCAAAGCTCATTTATGTTTTCTACCTTTTGTATAAAATTCTCACAAATAATTACTGGATTTCAAAGGTTCCTGGCAGCTGGACATTTGGTATAATTATAAGTGATGTTAATAGAACTATGTCCGTGAACTTAAAGACTTAAAAAAAACCTGATTTATTTCTCTCTCTCTCTCCTTCTTTCCTTCTTTCTTCCCTCCCTCCCTCTCTTTCACTCCTTCCTCCTTTCTTTCTTTCTCTCTCTCCTTTCATGAATTGGCATTTGCAGCAGCGCACAGGTATGCACAAAGAGGAGGTGAGATGTCATTTATCTGCTGAACTACCACAACTATAGGCAGGGTGCAGAAAAAAGTGTGAAAAGGAAAGGCAGATGTTTGACAGTTCCTTAGAAGCTATGTCTGAAAGAATGACGGGATTGACTGGAAAATCAGAAAACAAGTTTCTCCAGAAGACAGGGCTATCACAGCGCCCGGCCTCGCATGGGTACTCACCACTCCCGTGTCCTCCCGGGGGGCCGTGCGGTCCTCAGGTAGACCCGCTGACAGCCGAGTCCGTGCCCGGGCCCCAGCTCTGCCCGTGGGCGACGGGGGCCTCCTCGCCTCCCTGGAAGCAGCTCGTCTTAGGAAACAGTTCTTGGCCTGTGGAGAGAAGGCCTTGCTTACACAGGGACCCAGGACTCACTGTGACTGCAGGTGGACAGTTCCCAGATACAAATTCAATTTCCAGTGGTAATTATTATGCAAAAACATTTATTTTAATTACATGAGCTTTAAAACCCTTCTTTCCGAAAAAGAGGAATACATGGATAAATATGATATAATTGTGCGATTGTAGGTATACAACATTCACTAACGATACAGATAACATACTGAAGCATATGGCTGACTATAGTTAATTAGCAGATCTATCAAAACTCTGGTTCTGATCTTCTCGGCACTAGATTTAATTTTCTTAGGGTATTCAAAGGTCAGAGCATTCAAGTCTAGTCTGACCATGTATAATCCTTGGGTATATCTAATATGTTCACTTTATATTGAGTTGGCCAAAGAGCTCATTTGGGTTTTTCAGTAACATACTATGGAAAAATGTGGACAAACTTTTTTGGGCTAACCCAATAACAACATGAACCACCCTGGTGGCTCAGACATTAAAGAATCTGTCTGCGCAGCAGGAGACCTGGGTTCAGTCCAAGGTCAGAAAGATCCCTGCAGAAGGGAATGGCAACCCACTCCAGTATTCTTGCCTGGAGAATTCCATGGACAGAGAAGTCTGGTGGGACACAGTCCATGGGGTCACAAAGGATCAGACACAACTGAGTGACCAACACTTTCACTTTCAACAACAACACACAGCATGCATGTTGGTAGCACACAGAAAGAAATTCAACTTTATGGAAAAGAAAAGAACTTTCCTTTATAAAATGATAGATTGCTCTCAGAAGAGTGAGGCAGACAACAGGAGTGTTGAGGGCACTCCTTTAGGATACAAATCCAGGCAACTTCCGCCACTCATTTCTCTGCCACAGGGAACGTGAAGTGACTTATCTCATTAGTGAATTTACAAAAAAGAAAGAAAAAAAAAGTGAACAAATTTAGGGCAGACGCTCCTCCTCCCTTTCTCTTCAGAGACAGCCTCTCCTTTGAAAGTGCATGTTCCAGAGGGATTGGGTAGAGAGGGAGGTGGGAGGGGGGATCGGGATGGGGAATACATGTAAATCCATGGCTGTTTCATGTCAATGTATGACAAAACCCACTACAATACTGTAAAGTAATTAGCCTCCAACTAACAAAAATAAATGAAAAAAAAAAAGAAAGAAAGTGCATGTTCCTTTATGTTTTCCCATATGCCACAAGCTTACTCAAGCTAGTGGGGGTGGGGTCACAGTCGGGGCTGGAGATTCAGTCCACGGGTGACAGTGGTACCCAGCGCGGGGCACCATGGTCTCTCCTCACCCACCTCTCCTATCTTGTTTTTGTGCATCTCTCCAACACAAACCATCACACTCTAACCACAGTCGCTTTCTCCCAATTCCTAGCTATAGTGACCTCCTTACTGCATCAGGAATGTCTTCCGCACAATCATCTTCTCCCTGGCCTGCTTCCCCCATTGATTTTCCTATGGCTGGCTCTGTATCACCTTTCAGTCCTGATTTGAATGTCCCCTGCTAGCTAGCCTTCTTGACCACTCTGTCTAAATATTAATACAACATTCTCTCCATCACTGAACATTATGTTCCTCTAAATTAACTCAACTTGGCATTATACCGTGGTCTTTTGGTCGGTCTGACTTCCTCCCCATGACTGCAAGATTCATGAGGTCAAGGATCATGGTTGTTTCATTTGTAACTATCACATAGTAAATATTCACTTCACATTTCTGGAATAAATAACTGAAAAGACACTGGTAGACATGGAATCTTAAAATACATTTAATTTGGGGAAAATGTTAAGAAGGACATATAATATTTCTCCCAAATTAAATATATTTTGATTCCATATCTACCAGTGTCTTTAATAGTTTCAGATCATCATGAAATATCTTTTAGATTAGTGAATAGGAATTGTGGTATTTAAATAACACTGTCTTCACAGATCAAGCACAAGAATCCTCAGATGATGCAAAAAGAAATACATTCCTAAGTAGCCTGACGTTAGCATATAATAGTACCTCTGGAGATGGTGTCTATTGTTTACAAGCATGTAGCTGAGAATCTTTGACAAGATAAAATGTTTTCATAGAAAATGTAGTATTCATTGAGTATTACCATTAAATTTCAGCACTAGAGACATTTTTCAAAGACATTCCAAGTAGCTGAGTAGTAAACTGAACAGTCAGTAGCCACATGGTCTTTGAAAGACCAACAGGCAGAGGGTAGGGCCAACAGAGCCTAAGTTTTCAGACCACTCAGTAGAGCTGAGAAATCAAACTTTTCAGATGGCTTTTCTCAAGAGCTAGCTTTAGCAGTAGCTGAAACTGTGATGGTGGCAACAGTCATGAAGACAGTGGCATCAGCACCAGCAAGGCTTGACAGCCTCAAAATAGGGAACAAAATTCATAATTCTTCTGTGTCATAAGATAATAAGTTTTGATAAATGGCAGTTTACCTTGAAGATGCATTTTTAGTAGTTACATTTGCCAAGGATTATTTTTTTTCCTGCTTGTAATCAATTGTATATCCACTTGTAAAGCCTCTACTAACAGGAAGAATACAACAGCAAACAGAATTTCTAAAAACAAACACAATCTGATACTCATTATTGAGTGAACTAAAATTAAATAGGAAAGAAATAGAGCCACCTTTGTCCAGGGAACACAGTCCCGCAGCTGTCTCAGATAGCCCATATGTGGACTGTGGGCTCCAAGGTCACCGGCAGGAATTTAATTTGGGACTTTCTTTGGTACCAGACTTGTCCTGATCACAATGAAAAGCTACACTGATCTAGGCAGGAAGATTTGCAGGAGATGCTGAATGAAACTAAAATCAGATTGAACACTGCCCCCAAAGGGCCAGATTTCACCAAGGAACACACATGCCGTGTGTTTAAAAATTCCTGGGAATTCTCTGGCAGTCCAGTTTTTAGGACTGTGCTGTCACTACTTGAGGGCTCAGGTTCAGTCCCTGATCTGCGATCTGAGATTCCACAAACTGCATGCTGCAGGCACACACACACACACACACACAAGTCCTTGAGCAATGAGCAATGACTGCACAGATGTATTATGTGCTCTTCACCTCTGGATTCTGGTGGGATTTGGTTTATGCTAGGTAGACAGGAAGTTCAAACTAGGAGGTAGACATGTTACAACTCAGAGGATAGTCTTGAAGTTGTTGGAATGTGACTTTGAACTTGTGTGCAACTAGTATCCAACATCTGGTCCCATTACTTCACGGCAAATAGATGGGGAAACAATGGAAACAGTGTCAGACTTTATTTTTGGGGGGTCCAAAATCACTGCAGATGATGACTGCAGCCATAAAATTAAAAGACACTTGCTCCCTAGAAGAAAAGTTATGACAAACCTAGACAGCATATTAAAAAGCAGAGACATTACTTTGCAAACAAAGGTCTGTCCTGTCAAAGCTATAGTTTTTCCAGGAGTCATGTATGGATGTGAGAGTTGGACTATAAAGAGAGCTGAGCACTGAAGAATTGATGCTTTTGAACTGTGATATTGGAGAAGACCCTTGAGAGTACCTCGGACTGCGAGGAGATCCAACCAGTCCATCCTAAATGAGATCAGCCCTGGGTGTTCACTGGAAGGACTGATGCTGAAGCTGAAACTCCAAGACTCTGGCCACCTGATACAAAGAACTGACCCATTATAAAAACCCTGCTGCTGGGAAAGACTGAAGGCAGGAGCAGCAGGGGACAACAGAGGATGAGATGGTTGAATGGCATCACCGACTTGATGGACATGAGTTTGAGCAAGCTCTGGAAGTTGGTGATGGACAGGGAAACCTGGTGTGCTGCAGTCCATGGGGTCACAAAGAGTTGGACATGACTGAGTAATGGAACTGAACTGAAATTATAGATTGATCAATAGTTCATATTTCATAGATGATTATCTTATGAATATGGGCCAAGTTACTATTAAACTTGGTGCTTTGTATAGTAAGTTATCAAGGTAACAATTACCAACAAATGGTGATATTACTATATATATATATATAATATATATAACATAAACATAATAAAATATATAGCATTTTCTATAATACAAATACTGAATACTGAAATACAAATATATAAAATGGAAAATATAAATGTTTTAATAAAAAGACAAATCTACATTTAATACAGGACTTCCTTTGTAGCTCAGTTGGTAAAAGAAACTTTCTGCAATGCAGGAGACCAGGGTTCGAGTCCCAGGTTGGGAAGATCCCTTGGAGAAGGAAATGACACAGAGGAGAATCCCATGCACAGAGGAGTTTGGCAGGCTAGAGTCAATGGGGTTGCAAGAGTCAGACATGACTTAGCAACTAAACTACCACCATATTTAATAAAAACATATATATATATATATAGATAGATAGATAGATAGTTAAGATATATACTATATAGATATAAGAGACATTGGTTTGATCCCTGGGTCAAGAAGATTCCATGGAGAAGGACACAGAAACCCACTGCAATATGTTTGCCTGGAGAATCCGCTGGACAGAATAGCCTGCTGGGCTATGGTCCATAGGGTCTCCATAGAGTCAGACACAACTGAAGCAACTTAGTACTAATACTATGTATTTGCAGATGCTTATTTTTCACCATGAAAAAATATAAATATTCCTGAAGATAGTGAGAAATAGCTCTCTCAGCTACTGTACACTTCACCTCCCCCTTGTAGTCTTTTTCTCTCCAAATATCGGGAATTTAAAATCGCTAAAAAATAAAAACTACATCAATACATTTTAGTCTTTGAACATACACAAAGGATTTTGGCATTCAAAGAAAAATACAATACTGAAATTTGTCTTAGAGAACGAACTGCATGGCATTACTTTTTGTCCTGGGTAGATACATGTGTGTCCACACACAGAGCACTTTAATATATTTTATTTCCAGAGTATGCGTTCCTGGAAAGACTTCTGCTAATAAAGTGAGTGTGACAATGCTATATTTGAGCTTTCATGTCATCCTTTCAGAATCTGGATGCACTGCCAGTCAGTAATGGAAATTACAGCTAAATAAATGACTCAGTAGTCAACCTTCTAGAAACAGCCATAGTTAGCTTTCAGGGTAATGCTAACTTCACTGTGGTTTTAGTAATCTCATCAACTTTTTGGTTAGGGATGGATAAATAACTAGCTTTTAGTATGTAAATTACCAACAAAAACATTTTGCAGAAAATGGGTCAGGTTAGAGATGTAAATGAGGCCTAAAATGTCTCATTAGGTTTTGAATTGCCTTTTTTTTTTCCTTAAGCGTTATAAATCTTGCAAGCTTTGGGGGTAATTTTCTCGCTTGAATAAGCGAGTAAGGTCTTTTCCAATAATAAATGAACAAAAATACTTCTTGAAACTAATTCTGCTTGGGAAAAAAACAGAGCAAATTGAATACTTAAATATAATTTTCCGGTAAGTTGTGCAGATCCCATGTACAGATTTCACAAAGGACCTAGTGTGACAAAATATCCAATGCCTCTCCTTTAATATCAGCTGTATATTTGAAAGATACTTATCAGATCTTGAGACAAATCATTAACTATAGAATATAAGTCTATTTTGAGAAGGAATGGATCTTTGATTTAGCAAAAAGTCTCTGTGGTTCTCCTCTGACAAGTCCTGTTCGTAATGCTCGTGTCTAATCCATATTTTCAGAACAAATACTATGAAAAGGTAGGGTCTTGCTCATAGCACTGCTCTTGGGCCAGCTTACACAGTCAAATGATGAACGCAGACACAAAAGCCAGGCAAAACTGCTTTAGATCTTTAAGATACTAATAAAACTGCGTCCTATCACAGACCGAGACTGTCAGCAGGCGGTTTCACACCTCTTCCTTCCACCACGTCGGCTTCTCTCCTAGAAACCACTCATTTACAGAAGCCAAAATTAGCCTCGTGTGACAATGTATGAAGCGTGTGCTGCTCGTGTTCAGCTATCACGGCACTGCCAATGTTTAGGACAGTTTAACATCTCAGACTCATGACAGGGGGCTGAATTTTTTGTCACTCAGAAAGCTGCAAAAATGGGATAGTAAATATATAATTACAGTAGCTACCTATATTTAAACAGCTTAGAAATCTAACAGGGAAATCCATCAACCCACTGTCATCATTTGGTTTGGGTTGGGCCTAATTAAAGATAAACACTTAAAGTCAGTGATTACAAAACCACATTTCAGATCACTTTCTTTTTAATTCTCAGCAACAACCAATATCCTCTCACCTCACCAATATATATATATATATATATATACATATATGTATATATATATATACACACACACTCTTTCTAAAATACCAACTTCAATATTTGCCTGCTCCTTCATTTGTTTCATACTTTGTTATAGCAGTCTCTGTAATGGATCTTTATGAAATAGAGTCTTTTGTGCTTAGCCCAAGTAATCTAAAAATCATTGGTATGCATATATCACATTTTCTTACAGAATAGATTTTATTGTTTCATTCATTTTACCCAGTAAGAAAAAAAGGGATGATGAGACTAAATTCTTCACATAAGTATCTTATTTAAATTGGTCCCTGTTGCCTACCAAATTTTTAGAGGTCAATATAAGATATTCTCACATGTTTTGGCAAAGTAAGTAAGGAGGTGACAGCAGGTCTTGGGCTTATTCAGACCTAGTCTTGGTGGGTAAAATGATAGAGTGACTCAGGTGTTTGGTCACTGTGTTACGTCATGTGTTTTAATATAAGAGAGTTATTTCAAGTAGACAGGACAGATAATCTGAGACAGAAATATGAGTCCTGATGTGCATTTGTATGCTATACATACTACTGTCTCAGCTCTTCTGCTCACTACTCTTACAGGCCTCCCTAAATCTTGCACAGCTTTTTAAAAAATTTTTGTATTTGTCCACCACATATTCCTTCCACTTTCTTCTTAGTTCCTTCTTGAGGAGGACCTCAAAACTCTCTCACAGTCTAGTCAGACTCTCCAAAGAGCAACCTCCTTCCAAGGGCATAAGGAGATAGGAAGCACACCCCATCACCTCTATCCTTTTGATTAGAGTCACTCACTTCTCTCTCTAATAAATGCAATAAAGATGATCATATAGTCACATACTTAGAGCTAAGGAAAACGGCTCAGCTTCATTGTACACTTATCATGTGCCACACGTTCACTTTAGCCTCCAAGCAATCCATGCAGGAAGCATGATGATTAGTTCCATGTTACAAATGAGGGAACCTACCCCTTGGAGAAGCTGGGTACCATGACTGAGATCTTATAATATGCAGTGGAAAGAGAACTTGGGTGCAAGTACAGGTTCAAAATCAGGTCTCTGTATATGATAAACAGAGCCTCTACTAGACACATGCTTCCTCCATACATTCTAGCCTCTAAACACATTGTCATCTGTGTTACATGTCTAATGTCAGGGGGTTAGGGTTCTGATGCTCTCATGAATCCAGACTGATGTTATCTTTGCTAATAGCAATCCCATCCACAGACTCTATCTGAGGCAAAAGTGGTTCTCTTGAATATAGAGATGAATGTGAGCTGGAACCCATATTCAAGTGGCAGTTCTTTACACGCCTGTCATTTCTATGATTATTTATAAAGTCTCTGGGACTACAATTCTGCTTCTTGGTAAGGCCTTTTGACACTATGAGTTCAGAAAATCTATTACCAGAAATCACACCTCACCAATACTTAAATCTTAACAACATCCCAGGTTTTCACATCTATGATTACATTTTATTCTCAAGGTAGATCTTTAAGTCAGACATAGCTGATCTATGATCATCCCATTTACTTAAACGATAAAAGAGAAAGTATGGAAGAAAAATGTATGATTGATTATAATCAACTATTTGGGGACACTACTGTAAATACTTTACCTAAATTCTCCCTTCAAATTCACATACTGAGGCAGGAGGAAGATGCCCCCCTCCTAGGGTAAAGTGATTGGAAATTTGTTCCCTATGGACTGAAACTCCAAGAGAACAGCAGAACAATTAAGAGAGGAGGTCGGGCCCGGCCTAAACCACATATTTCTCCTTCCCAAAGTCAGGAGACCTCCAAGCAGACATGCGCATAAAGACCCATTGGTGGTAAAGGGGAGTGATGTCAAGGAATGCTCTACCTGAAGCCCTTTTCGAATGAATCCATTTTGCCTAAGAGACATGTGACCACACATGGAAGGATCCTGAGATATACCATATATGGACTAGAAGAAGAATCGAATCACTAAGTTCTGTTCAACTCTGTGTGACCCCATGTAGCCTGCCAGGCTCCTCTGTCCATGGGATTCTCCAGGCAAGAATACTGGAGTGGGTTGCCATTTCCTTCCCCACGGGACCTTCCTGACCCAGGAATCAAACCCAGGTCTCCTGCATTGCAGGCATATTCTTTACCGACTGAACTAAAAGGGAAGCCCCATATATGGACTATGAACCAGGAAAATCAAACTGATTGGTCAAAAAAATCCAGAAGAAATGCTCCATAAAAGTAATTCAAACTGCCTTGAGGGTGCAACTCAGTGACTCTCCCTGAGTCCACCCATGTGTCCAGGTACTGGACTCTTTTTCCTTCTTATAAATGCTTAACTTGCTTCACTACATAAATACTTAACTTGCTTCACTACATTCTGTCTTTGTGGGAATTATTTTCTGTAAAGTCAAAGGGCCAGAGTCTTCCAGGAGTTGGTGATGGACAGGGAAGCCTGGAGTGGTACAGTCAATGGGGTCGCAAAGAGTTGGACACAAATGAGTGACTGAACTGAATTGAACTGACCTAGTGGCTTGGATTTGGTGCTTTCACCGCCATGACCTGGACTCAATTTCTGGCTGGGAACCCGAACCCTGCTCCAAGCCACTGCATGCCGAGGACACCCAAGATCAATATCTTCCTTTCAGTGCGTATGTTCTTCAACACATTTTACAGGTGACATAATTGCGGTTCATGTAGCATTTAATTAACAGCTTATAAAGGGCAAGTTCTAGGATTAGAAGTTGTGTCTGTCTCTTCGAGACCACCCTCTTTTCCTCATAACTCAAGTTCAGTTGACAGTACACATTGACTGCTTACATAATGCCTGGTCTTGCTCCTTATCTCAGGTTGAGACTTCCTCTACTCAGGTTTTTACTTTGTTAATAGAAAGAACAATGTTTTATTTTCTTTGCATAACTCACAGACTATATCTTTGAAGCTATGTTTAAAAAGCCAAGGTATAATTCAAATTACTGGTGATGTGAACATGATCTGCAAATAAAAGAAAGTTTTCTCCAGTTGTACTTTTATCTATCCACCCGGAAACTGTACCTCAAGCAATTCTGCAAAGGAACCATGGTCTTGGAAACCCCTATGCATTCCTGGTCACTCCTTGTTAGGCAAGCTGTGTTGAGGGCCACAATTTGAACTCTTTATATTATCCCAGGTTTTCCTGGTGGCACAGACAGTAAAGAATCTGCCTGGAATGCAGGAGACCTGGGATCAATCCCTGGGTCAGAAAGATTCCCTGGAGTAGGGAATGGCTATCCACTCCAGTATTCTTGCCTTGAGAATCCCATGGACAGAGGAGCCTGGCTGGCTACAGTCCACAGGGTGACAAACAATTGGACCATAAAGAAGGCTGAGTGCTTAGGAATTGATGATTTCCAACTATGGTGCTGGAGAAAACTCTTGAGAGTCCCTTGGACAGCAAGGAAGTCAACAATGAATATTCACTGGAAGAACTGATACTGAAACTGAAGCTTCAATACATGGGCTGCATGATGCAAAGAGCTCACTCATTGGAAAAGACCCTGATGTTGGGAAAGACTGAGAGCAGGAGATGGGGGCAACAGAGGATGAAATGGTTGGATGGCATCATCGAAACAATGGACATGGATTTGAGCAAATTTCGGGAGACAGTAAAGGACAGGGAACTCTGTGTGATGCAGTTCATGGGGTTGCAAAGAGTTGGACATGGCTGAGCAACTGAACGATATTATCCTAAGTCCCCTAAGGCTCAACAAGTCTAAAATGACTTCTCCAAAGTTTAGACGAGTTAGGGGCAATATCAAACCTAAAGTCATATCTTTAGACATGTCTTGGCACTGCACCTCTGTAGAACTAGTGTATTTGTTATCTTTATCACATATCTGTAAGTATAGATCATGAAATCTGTAGGACACATTTTATTGAGTAAGCTGCCAGTAGAATATCATAATGATGAATGAAATCTTTAGAAAGTAATCTTAAACAAATAATAAGTTATCAGAATGCTGATTAGTTAGAACAGAAAGAAAGAGTTATAGGCTGATGTAGCTTAACATCAAAGAACTGGACTCAAAAACATATGACGCTTTTCTTATTGGTTTAGTCTGTCTACACACATGTATTTATAAAATACTGATTATATTGTGAAAGTGCTAATACAAATCAGCTTTCTGTTCATGGGTTTTATTTTATTCCCCTCTGCCTCTCCCATCTTGTTGTTTTGTGTGAGACACAACATCAAGAGAAAATATTATGAAATCCCACTGCATTACGCCACATAGTATATAATGGGGAAATAATAAATGTTGAGTGAATGAATGAGGATAGGCCAAGTAATCTGATTATACTGGCAGAAGTGATCACTGATGGATGTAAAGTAACACAGTGAAAAGAATTATGAAGAATATATATACATATTTAGCTATAAGAATATATCCTATAAGATCATAGAATATGTCTGAATCTGTTATCTCTTATCTCTGTACCCAGCATCAGGTAGAGTACTAGACCCAAGTTAGATATTCAATGTATATGTGTTTCACTGATGAACACTCTCTGCTCACAGGTAGTATATAAGCCAGGAGTGTAGATAAGTGGGAAGTATTTTTCATCCTCTTTCTCATTTCTGGCCTCAGGATTTAAAAAGGATGGCCAGGCTCTTACAAATACCTGGGCAGAAGCTTTGTCTTTTCCATAACGCACTCGTCTATGAGGCACACACATATACACTGTGTTTGAATGAACCCAAAAGGATTTGATCTGCACAGGTCCTGGTGGCTTGGTGGTAAAGAATCTGCCTGCCAGTGGAGGAGACACGGGAGACAACAGTTCAGTCTTTGAGCTGGGAAGATCCCCTGGAGGAGGGCATGGCGACCCACTCCAGTATTCTTGCCTGGAGAATGCCTATGGACAGAGCAGCCTGGTGGGCCACTATCCATGGGGTCTCAAAGAGTCGGACATGACTGAAGGGATTGAGAAGCATAGCAGCAGCTGCACAGGTCATTTTAGAGAGAGATAAATGGTAAGATTTTTCAGTTCTTCAGGTTCACACGCATATTCTATTTCCAAGTGTTTCAAAGGGCTCTCATAATTTGCCTTTATTTCATCCTCATGATGTTTCTCTCAACTATAGTTTTATTTTATATATGTATGTATGTACATATATTTTATATATATATATATATATATATATATATACATACACACACACACACACACACACACACTGATACAACTTAGAATTGCTGCTGCTGCTGCTAAGTCACTTCAGTCGTGTCCGACTCTGTGTGACCCCATAGATGGCAGCCCAACAGGCTCCCCCGTCCCTGGGATTCTCCAGGCAGGAACACTGGGGTGGGTTGCCATTTCCTTCTCCAATGCACGAAAGTGAAAAGTGAAAGTGAAGTTGCTCAGTCGTGTCCAACTCTTAGCGACCCCATGGTCAGCAGCCTACCAGGCTCCTCCGTCCATGGGATTCTCCAGGCAAGAGTACTGGAGTGGGGTGCCATTGCCTTCTCCTTAGAATTGCACATTGGTAATATATTCAATATGGAAACACATACACCTTAAATAGAAAACTTTCAAATGAACATCACTTGGTTCAAATTTCACTTTCATATCAACAAAAACAAAACAAACAAAACAAAATAAAAGCAGACTCATAGATAATAAAAAATAAATGAGCTGTGGCTAAGAAGGAGAAGGGGAGTGGTGCTGAAACAGATGAAGGGGATTAAGAGCTACAAACCTCTGGTTATATAATAAATAAGTTACAATGATTTAATATATAGCATAAGGAATGTGGTCAATAATATTGCAATAAGCTTGCCCAGGGACAAAAGGTTACCAGACTTACAGTGGTGATCTTCTCATAATGTGTATAAATGTCAAATCATTATGCTATGTATCTGAAACTAACATAATACTGTAAGTCAATTATATTAAAAAATACCATCTAACCACTCTGTGACTATAACTGTAGTTTTTTAGTTTGAATTTAAGAAATTCATAAGCTCTAAAATAGTTTAACATTTTGCTAAAAATACAATAATCTTTCATGACACTACCTTTCATATACAAATTATACTTATGTTAAAATTTGTTTACTTGTAAAAACTTGTTTTCATTTTCAATGGATATATATTTTAAACTGAACAATTTTGGAGTGTCTTGGATTGCAAAGAAATGGATCATACATAAAAACTAAGGGAAACTATACTTTTCATTTAACAGTTTTTTTTTAACTCAATGAATAGTTTTCAGGAATACATCAAAGTTGTAAAATTATAAATAAAAAGGTTAGTATATTCAAGTCCATCTCCTCACCTGAGTTAAAGATTGATCACATTTTGATGATTCTAATTGAAAGGAAGACATTTGTCTTCAGCAGATTGCTGAAACTTCAAAGCTTATGAATGCACTTTTGGAATCTCCACCCCAGCAGGGGTCAGTGTGTGTGTGTGTGTGTGTCTATGTGTACATGCGTATGTGCATGCACATAGTACCATACATTGAAGATAAGTCAAGGCTACACTGAGCTTATCTATACATATAGAGAAAAAGACAAGCGTCCCTTTAATAAGAAAAGAATTAAGAATTAGCACAGATCTATCTGGAAAGAACTGAGACTAAGGGAAATTCAAGCTGCCTTCACATCCATCAGCAAAACTTCCACCAAAGGATCTTTCGGCTTTACTGTTTTTATCCATAGTTCTCTGACTTGTGGAAATAGCAAGGAGAGAAAGCGGGTGAAGCACTTTCCTTTTGGAAACCTGTCTTTCATTCTCTGACAGGAGTTTATAAAAATAGGTACAAGTTTATGTCCTAGTAATAACCACTGTAGCTCTCTACAATGATTTCTATATATGTAGGTACCAGTTTTATTAGCCTAACCTGTACATCACTACATTCCAAAAACTTACTGCAACTGATTCCATCAAATAATGCATTCTTCCATAGATTTGGTCAATAAATAGCACTCATCCAAACTTTCTTTGGGGTATCTGGCCCATTCCATAATCAGCTTTCTAAGAGGCAGGCTCTTTCATCAAATCTCTTTCAAATATACTTGTACTTCTGCTACACAAATACAACAGATGATCAGTTTTTCTTATATATCACAAAGACCTAATTCATTGGAATATCTATATTTATTTACTTTATTAAGAATAATTTACATTAATATTATGCTCTGATCAGAACTAATATGTCAAAGCAGGAAACAAATACTTTAAAAAATAATAATTTAAACAATATTATTTTCCTTTAAGGGCAAGTGGTACATGAAAGGAGAAATGTTACCATCATATTGCAGGCTTAACTATTCTGAAAAATTAAAATAGAAACATAAAATGTCTCAAAGAAACAGCTGTGTAAGTTGTTTAAATGAATCAGATGTGTTCTATGGGAATATGCTATTTTACAATGATTAACATATTCTCAAGTTGAGAAGGATTATTATACTTAATACTTGAAGTTTATTGGCAAATAGTTGTCCTGACCTTTATCCTACTTAATTTGAGGTTAATTTTTTCAGCTGCAATGCCGTTCAAGCGCTCAAAATGTTACACCATAAGTCCGGCTCCACCAACCCAGGTGCAAGTCCTACCTGAACTTGAACTCTGATGTTTTGTACGAGGTCGAGGTCAAGGTACTCACTCACAACAAGCATTCCTTGCAGGGACCCTGCTCAGAGGAGCACATGGCCATCCCTGGAAGCTGAGCCTCGTAGAAGCAACCAGAAGTTTGTGGCAGGCAGGGAGATCTAGTCGGGACAGCCCACCTACCCCTCTCCAGCGATCCACAGCTCTGGTCTCGTCACCAGCTCTGAAGGCAGCTGGCCGCGCGGACACATGCCCCACACTGGGAGGGAAGAGCTGCGGGGAGCAAGCTGAAGGCCCCTCTCTATGGACAGGGAGGAAGAGAAAGGCAGGATATTGAAAATAAATAATACAACTCTCTCTCCGATGTAAAGTGCCAAAGATTTCAGAAGGGAATGCAAATCCAGCACAGAAGACCTTTGTTTTCTTCTCGTATTTTGACATTTTCCTAGAATCACTTGATAGCACTCACATTAAGCTTCATTTCAGATTCTGACCAAAGTCAAGCTACCAGATGCAGCAGAGTGTGACAAAACTTTCCCAAAGAAAAGATCAGAATGAGCGCTTGCGTTGATTTTTCATTCGCTGCATTCCCAAGAAGACTGATTACAAAAATTAAAGGTCATAGGGAAAGAAGCAAACTGCACAGTAATAGGGTATTTCTCCTCCTATTAGAAACTATGATAGCACATCTAATTTTCACAAACTCTCCAGATTTTCTTACAATGAAAGCTATTTTGTGTGTGTTTTTATCCCATCACCAATAAAGCTTCATGATCTAAATTAATTCTACATATGAAGAACACTGTTAGCAGGAATAAACTATCAGATTTTCACATGGAAAAGACAGACATTGTAACCACAGTGCAGGTTAAACACTTGCAATCACTGTGTCAATGCAGACTTCTTAGAGAAATTTCAAATAGTGCATTCTGAAACCATGGAAGTGTGTTTGAAGGATAATGATAGTGACTTGAGCTATATTTTCCAAAGACGCCACATCAAGGATCTAAAAACAAAAAAATAAAACCCAGAAAACAGCATGTTAAAACTCGTTTTCTATCTGAGGTTGCATGAGAGTTATAAAAAAAGAAAAAGAAAGGAAAAAAAAACAGGAAGAAAATTAAATTTCTATTTTCACAGGCAATAATGTGTTGTACAATTTGCAATTAAAAATAAATTAGGCACAAAATCTGCAACAGATTGTTTTTAAACTTTCATTAAACCTCTTGAGTTATGTTGCTGGATGCAACGTGCTAACAGAAATGCTAGGGTTGAAATGAGTTTCTGGCATATGAAATAAAATTATGTCTTCAATCTACAAAAATTTAATTTACAGCTTAGCTGATTGGATGGAGCATTTTAACACCATTTTGGAGCTTTAAGAACAGCAAGTGCCATAATCCTCTGAGTATTTTGATCACTAGCACACAGGCATGTAACATACTTTGTGTTCAAGGGGAACCTTTATCCAGGATGCAAAGCTGGTGCTGAATTATAATCACATTCAAAAAGATTGCAAGCCTGTGGGTATTAAGCTTTGCACTCTCAAGCTTAGCCAAGAAGATTTAAGCAACCTACTCTGGGATCATACAGTTGATCTGATCAGAGTATTTGGAGACCTTGAAGTTTATTTTTATCAGAAGTTTTGCATTCAGGGTCTCAAACATTAGACCTTCTCAGTGCTAATCAAAAGTGTTTCCTTGCAACTCCAGCAATGACACTTACAAGCAGATGGGATTCATGAGAAAAATAAAAAAAAAAAAAAAGAGAGAGAGAGGGACAGACACAATAGTTTACCCCTAAATAAAAGAAAATCTTGAGGCCTAAAAACAACTTCTGATGTCTTAGATGTTATTCCAGATTTCTTTGCTGTATTTGTCTGAAAAAGATTTGTCAGATATTTTTGCTACTCAATTTAAATAACTTAAGTTATTTAAATGACAGATGCCATCTGTATCCAAAAGCAGTCAACTATTTTGCTGAACTTTTTTTGTTGTTCAGATGAATCAGGGAGTTATTTATGGAGCAGGTGTTGCTCACATTCAGTCTCTAATATCAGAGAGAAGGATAAAATAGAGATCAGTTCAGAATTTTTTTCTCATCTACACTTCCATAAAATGACTACTGAACATTTATAAATGAATATATAACTGAAGAATGACATGAACTACTCATACATGAATTTCTCTTCCTTGTGGATGTGAGAAAATAAATACATACACAGTTTAGGTTCCTTACAATAACTGGATCAAGTTTCTTAAACCTAGCATCATGTACTCTTTATTTGTTCTTTTGTAATCAGTGACTATTTGGGGAGTGTTTCTGTTACATTTACATAGTTTTGATTGAAAATGATAAAGGACTATGATGATTTCTAAAAACCAGTCTATACCTTCTCATTTATTTATCATTTGTTTTTCCTTTTCTTTTTTTTTTAAATCAAGAAAACATGCATATAACTCAAATCACAATTTGTTGATAATGGCCCAAGGGAAAATAGTTTTGTCGTTCAATTATAATGAAGTGAAAGAAATTTCCCAAATGGATCCTTTCAAAAAAAAAGGCAAGAAAGACACATCATCTCTCATTCATGGTCATGAAGGATTAGTTTGATCTGCTTAAATCTGTTTGGCTTCTTTCACTAATGAAACTATGTGCTCATAGCATGATACTTGGTATCTTCAACTGCCTGGGCAAGACAGGGGCATCATTTGCTGAGAGCAAGGAGCAGAAAGGGGTTAGGTTTAGATAGGATCATCTGGGAAAAGAAAAGTGCAGGTCAGATGTAGTTTGCAGATGACCTGAGATGACCTTAGCAATTCTCTGAAGCCTGACTTGAAAAACCATGTTGACTGGTTGGGCTAGATGGTAGTCCCAGTGGAGATAAACACATCTGGGAATGCAGAGTCATATATATACACACACACACACACACACACACACACACACACACACACACACATAGATTCATATATACATTTGAACAAAAGTCACAGATTCAACTTAGAATTTGGGTTCATATTAGGCCTGAGAATAGATGTAGGGATATAGATGTTTTATCAAGTGGCTGGGAAGAATTTCTAAAACTTGAGCCAGAGGGTGGCCTGGGCAATGACCCTTTGTACACAAGCAACTCTGGAACTCAGGGCAGCATGATTCAGTTCCAGTTTCTAGCCATCTCTAAGGTACTGTCAAGTAAAGCTTTAGACTCATCCCATTTTTCACTAGCCCTCCCTTTGCCAAGGGAATACGACAACCTCACTGGTGCCTATGATTGCAAGATGACTAAGTCCTCAAGAGTGACTTCAGCTTTAAAAAATGAACCTGGTGGCTAAGAAGATTCCCATGATTAATTTAAGGATGAGGATAAAAGACTTGTGCCAACAATGTATTCAACAGGTGTTTTAGGGCCTGGCTAAATAAAGTGATGAAGTGAAGTGAAAGTCACTCAGTTGGGTCTGACTCTTTGCAACCGCATGGACTATACAGTCCATGGAATTCTCCAGGCCAGAATACTGGAGTGGGTTGCCATTCCCCTCTCCAGGGGATCTTCCCAACCCAGGGATTGAACCCAGGTCTCCCATACTGCAGGCAGATTCTTTACCAGCTGAGTCACAAGGAAAGCCCAAGATACTGGAGTGGGTAGCCTATTCCTTCTCCAGGGGATCTTCTGGACCCAAAATTGAACCGGGGTCTCCTGCATTGCAGGTGGATTCTTTACCAACTGAGTTATCAGGGGAAGCCCCAAAAAAGTTATGGATTCACTTAATTATTACGGGTCTGTGTTAAGCCCTGGTCATGTTTGATCTCTTTAAAGTATTTGACACCATTGATTACTCCCTGGTTTTTAACTCTGTCTCCTTTTTTATTTCTTGACACAGATCTCTACTAGTTCTTCTGTTCTTTAATCATTTTAATTGTCCTATTCTGGCTTCTCAATATCCGCTTCATGTATCTAATTATTAGGGTATTTCAGGATTCTGCTTTTGTTTCTTTGCCTTTTTCATACAAAATATACTTCCTGGATGATCACTTTATTCATCGGCTTCCATTCCATCAGTACTCTGCCAATTCTCAATCACTATCTTCAGGTATTAGCATTCTTCTAAGATCCAGAGCTGAATTTTAGTGGCTGACTGGACATATCAAATTTGCATACTTTCAGGGACTTGAGAGATGCAAAGTCATAAACTAAATTCCTTCTCTTCCCTTAAAACTTCTTCCATCCATGCCTAACACTGATCCACCCTCTGTAGACTCCATTGTGGTTAATGGGGCCGTTATCCATACAAAGAAGATATTCTATTGTCATTTTCAAACCTTCTCTAACCCCTAACATCCAATATTATGAAATTCTTATAATGCAACCACAAAAAAATGTCTCTTGGGTCTACTATTGCTTCTCTTGTCACTTTGCTCTTGCTTTCATTTTATCTGTCATCTTCCCATAATTTCACAGTAACTTCAACATCTGATTCTGCCAACTCAATGGTTCTCAGACTGTGATTCCCAAAAATGAGGTATGAACATCACACTTGATAGAAAGACAAGGCCCAAGAGCTACCTCCAGGTCTACTGATTGTGAAACTCTGGGTGTGAGGACCAGCAGTCTGTTTTTAACAAGCTCTCCACATGATTCTGATGAATGCTGAATTTGAGAAGCACTGATTTGAGTTGATCTCTATTCTGCTGGCCAGATGGTTTACTATCTAAAAAGTCCACTGCTATCATCCATAGATAACCTCTACTGGTAACCTGTAAGACTAGGCTAGTATCTTCATTGACGTTTATGCAGGAATCAATATTAGTTCAGTTCAGTCACTCAGTCATGTCTAAATCTTTGTGATCCAATGGACTGCAGCACTCCAGTCTTCCCTGTCCATCACCAATGCTCAGAGCCTACTCAAACTCATGTCCATCATGTTGGTGATGCCATCCAGCCATCTCATCCTCTGTTGCCCCTTCTCCCACCTTCAATCTTTCCCATCATCAGGGTCTTTTCCAGTGAGTCAGTTCTTCCCATCAGGTGGCCAAAGTATTGGAGTTTTAGCATCAGTCCTTCCAGTGAATATTCAGGACTGATTTCCTTTAGAATGGACTGGTTGGATCTCCTTGCAGTCCAAGGGACTCTCAAGAGCCTTCTCCAACACCACAGTTCAAAAGCATAAATTCTTTGGCACTCAGCTTTCTTTATAGTCCAATTCTCACGTTCACACATGACTACTGGGAAAACCATAGCTTTGACTAGACAGAATTTTGTTGGCAAAGTAATGCCTCTGCTTTTTAATATACTCTTTAGGTTGGTCAGAGCTTTCCTTCTAAGGAGCAAGGGTCTTTTAATTTCATGGCTGCAGTCACCATCTGCAGCAATTCTGGAGCCCAAAAAATAAAGTCTGACACTGTTTCCCCATTGATTTGCATGAAATGATGGCACCAGATGCCACGATCTTAGTTTTCTGAATGTTGAGCTTTAAGCCAACTTTTCACTCTCCTCTTTCACTTTCATCAAGAGGCTCTTTAGTTCTTCTTTACTTTCTGCCATAAGGGTGGTGTCATCTGCATATCTGAGGCTACTGATATTTCTCCCAGCAATCTTGATTCCAGCTTGTGCTTCTTCCAGCCCAGCATTTCTCATGACGTACTCTGCATAGAAGCTAAATAAGCAGGGTGAAAATATACAGCCTTGAAATACTCCTTTTCTTATTTGGAAACAGTCTGTTGTTCCATGTCCAGTTCTAACTGTTGCTTCTTGAACCTACATACACATTTCTCAGCAGGCATATCTGGTAGTCTGGTATTCCCATCTCTTTAAGAATTTTCCACAGTGTGTAATGATCCACACACACACAAAGGCTTTGGCATAGTCAAGAAAGCAAAAGTAGATATTTTTCTGGAACTCTCTTGCTTTTCCAATGATCCAGCGGATGTTGGCAATTTGATCTCTGATTCCTCTGCCTTTTCTAAAACCAGCTTGAACATCTAGAAGTTCACGGTTCACGTATTGCTGAGGCCTGGCTTGGAGAATTTTGAGCATTACTTTTCTAGCCTGTGAGATGAGTGCAATTGTGCTACAGTTTGAGCATTCTTTGGCATTGCCTTTCTTTGGGATTGGAATGAAAACTGAAATTTTCCAGTCCTGTGGCTCCTGCTGAGTTTTCCAAATTTGCTGACACATTGAGTGTAGCACTTTCACAGCATCATCTTTCAGGATTTGAAATAGTTAACTGGATTTCCATCACCTCCACTAGCTTTGTTGGTAGTGATTCTTCCTAAGGACCGCTTGACTTCACATTCCAGGATGTCTGACTCTAGTGAGTGACCACACCACTGTGATTATCTGGGGCATGAAGATCTTTTTTTGTACAGTTCTTCTGTGTATTCTTGTCACCTCTTCTTAATATCTTCTGTTTCTGTTAGGTCCATACCATTTTTGTCCTTTATTGAGCCCATCTTTGCATGAAATGTTCCCTTGGTATCTCTAATTTTCTTGAAGAGATCTCCAGTCTTTCCCATTCTATTGTTTTCCTCTATTTCTTTGCATTGATCTGAGGAAGGCTTTCTTATCTCTCCTTCTTATCTCCCTGTGCTATCAAAACAATCTTTTCATCCCTCTGATATATTTTGCATCATGGCTTACAGTAATTTAATTGTCCAAACTTTTTTTCTGTTCACAAAACAGTAATTTCCTCACTGATTGGGGCTTTGATTTATTCATTTTTATTCCAGCAGAAGAATTATTATTTTTTTAAAGATCTTTATCATATCACTTGCATGTTTTTCCAGAAGTAACTTAAACCTTCTACAGCTATCACAACTTTATATGTATATGCTATATTATGTAGCTCTTTAAACTTTCCCTAATAATATTTAATATTTGTTTGGACATGGTACTCAATGTCATGTTGGCTTAAGGTAGGCTTAAGGAAGCAGCTGCAATAATTCCTACATCCTTTGCTTAGGTGGTGACAATGACTTGGTACAATTAACCCCTTGAATATTGAAACTACAAATTTATATTGCAGAAGTGACAGGTTTATAAGAGAACTCATCATGCTAAAATTATAGTTTTTATCTCTTTCACCTGAATGCATTATCCTATCTGACCATAATATCACTCATCTGCCACTTTCTGCACACTACACAATTTTGTGATGATTTCCTTCAGGTTTTTTCATGTCAGTTTCATATGTCACTCTCTAAAATGGTTTAGTTTCACGTGATAACAGGTATTTCATCATGGATTTGCCCTTCATAGATCCTCAGGCCATAAGTAAGACTTTTAAAATACATATTCTTACATCTGATCTTGTCAAATACCTCCTCCTTTGGATTTAGCTCTGTTGATGACAGCATCATTTTTCTGAGACATCCAATATTTTATGGCCTCCTTTTTCTTTCTGGATTCCCTTAGCCAAGCTAGTATACAGTGTCCTTCACATTTATTTTTATCCATTTTATTAAAAAAAAAAAGTTCATATCTCTGAGTTCTCATCTATCCCCATTAATTTAAATGTTAACAAAGGAAGACTGAATTTCTTAAAGCAATGCTTGCTCATTACTACCTTGCCCTAAGGGCTTCAAACACTCTTCTCTTCAATATAAACCCAACCTCTTGAGAAGATCATAGAAACGAAATGGGCTTTATCTTTCATCTTTTCTGTATCTTCCCTATGTTCCCCACGCACATGTTTCCCTATGTGCATGCTAAGTTGATTTTGTCGTGTCTGACCCTTTGCAACTTTATGGACTGTAGGCTGTCAGGCTCCTCTGTCCATGGATTCTCCAGGCAACAACACTACAATGGATTGCCATGCCCTCCTCCAGGGGATCTTCCTGACCCAGGGATTGAACTCAAGTCTCCTAAGTCTCCTGCATCAGCAGGCAGGTTCTTTACCACTAGTGCCACATAACCCCTCTATTTAGCGTTACATGAGCTGGATTTATCCACTCCACTTATTTGCTCACAGGAAGTTCCTCTACTACAATTATTTTTCTTGCTCTCATCACCTTAATAATCCTAGTTATCCTTCACGACATACAACATCTCCCCCTTTCATTAAGCAAGACATTACTAGCCTATAGAGCTGACCTGGTGATTCAGTCAATAAAGAATCCACCCACAATGCAGGATACCTGGGTTTGATTCTTTGGTTGGGAAGATCCCCTGGAGGAGGGCATGGCTACCCACTCCAGTATTCTTGCCTGGACACGTTCACGGACAGAAGAGTCTGGCAGGCTATAGCCCACGGAGTTGCAAAAGAGTTGGACACGACTCAGCTACTAAGCACAGTACTACTCTATAGAACTCTTTCCTTCGTTTAAAATTCTAACACTTGTTAAATATTTATTTAACAACTATGACATGATGGTCTTATTTTTCATTGTCATTTATCATCACTTAAATTGTCTCCCTGATTATAAGTTTATTTGCCATTGGATTGACTTGTAAATTTATCCTCAGCAGTGGCCACAGGACTGGAAAAGGTCAGTTTTCATTCCAATCCCTAAGAAAGGCAATGCCAAAGAATGTTCAAACTACCGCACAATTGCAGTCATCTCACACGCTACTAAAGTAATGCTCAAAATTCTCCAAGCCAGGCTTCAGCAGTATGTGAACCGTGAACTTCCAGATGTTCAAGTTGATTTTAGGAAAGGCAGAAGAATCAGAGATCAAATTGCCAACATCTGCTGGATCATCAAAAAAGCAGGAGTTCCAGAAAAACATCTATTTCTGCTTTATTGACTACGCCAAAGCCTTCAACTGTGTGGATCTCAATAAACTGTGGAAAACTCTGAAAGAGATGGGAATACCAGACCACCTGATTTGCCACTTGAGAAACGTGTATGCAGGTCAGGAAGGAACAGTTAAAACTGAACATGGAACAACAGCCTGGTTCCAAATAGGAAAAGGAGTATTTCAAGGCTGTATATTGTCACCCTGCTTATTTAACTTATATGCAGAGTACATCATGAGAAATGCTGCACTGGAAGAAGCACAAGCAGGAATCAAGATTGCAGGGAGGAATATCAATAACCTCAGATATGCAGATGTTACCACCCTTATGGCAGAAAGTGAAGAAGAACTAAAAAGCCTCTTGATGAAAGTGAAAGAGGAGAGTGAAAAAGCTGACTTGAAGCTCAACATTCAGAAAACTAAGATCATGGCATCCGGTCCCATCACTTCATGGCAAATACATGGGGAAACAGTTGAAACAGTGTCAGACTTTATTGTTTTGGGCTCCAAAATCACTGCGGATGGTGACTGCAGCCATGAAATTAAAAGATGCTTACTCCTTGGAAGGAAAGTTATGACCAACCTAGATAGTATATTGAAAAGCAGAGACATTACTTTGCCAACAAATGTCCATCTGGTCAAGGCTATGGTTTTTCCAGTGGTCGTGTATGGATGTGAGAGTTGAACTGTGAAGAAAGCTGAGCACCGAAAAATTGATGCTTTTGAACTATGGTGTTGGAGAAGACTCTTGAGAGTCCCTTGGACTGCAAGAAGATCCAACCAGTCCATCCTGAAGGAGATAAGTCCTGGGTGTTCATTGGAAGGACTGATGCTGAAGCTGAAACTCCAGTACTTTGGTCACCTATGTGAAGAGTTGACTCATTGGAAAAGACCCTGATGCTGGGAGGGATTGGGGGCAGGAGAAGGAGACGACAGAGGATGAGATGGTTAGATGGCATCACCGACTCGACGGACATGGGTTTGAGTAAATTCTGGCTGCTGGTGATGGACAGGGAGGCCTGGCATGCTGCGATTTATGGGGTCGTAAAGAGTTGGACATGACTGAGCAAGTGAACTGAACTGAACTAAAGAGTCCCTAAGTATTAAATAGTTATGATGATGCTCACACACAACTGATTGTGCATGTATTATACTGGGTGGTTAGTGCCAGGCAAGAAGTCACCAACAACTGTCATTGTCACAGGTTTCTGCTACTTCCTTATACACTAAATTCTCCTTTCTCTTTTTCAGGAGATACCCCTTCCCTAGACTATGCAAATATGCATAAGGCATCCAGTCTCTGAAATGACCAGCAGTCTAGGTAGAACCTGAGAGTAAAACTCAATTCACCAAACTCAGAAAAGGAAATGTCAACAATGGCTCAGCAACTCAGAGAAAAATGTGGGCACTAGAAATGGGCCACTGCAGTGGACAGAGCTTTGACCCTGAGCCAGATTTCTATTGCAGCCACAGAATCTTTATGGATTCATGATGGGAAGCTTTAAGTGATATAGTGGTTAACTAAAGTACCCTGACCACTGCTGTCCATGGGAATCAGTTGGGTATATTCTTACAATACTGAAGACTGGGTCTCACTTCAGGAAAATTAAGTATGAGTTAGATGGAGTAGGGAAGAGAAATGGGTCTGGGCTTGGCATGAGTATTTTTAAGGATATTTACAGTTAGCTCAGATTTTTTTTTTTTAATTCAGGAATGAGAACGACTGGGAGAGAAGGTTGATAGGAGCACTTAGCTGAAGCAAAGACTATGGGAATTGGTGGGGATGATGCGGCTGCAGCAGATTTTGATTAGTACTCTCCCTTTATTTACATGATCTCAGGTTATAAAGCCCCAGGTGAAAGAAACCATGCAGGAAGAGCGTGTTACCTATATACCAGAGAGCTACCATCATGAGGCTAGAGGCCATGCCTTTTTGTTCTCCCCATGACATTTTTAGTAACTGGCACCTTGCCAGTTCTTAGTTGACACTCACTTCGTAATATGTGCAATGAATCAATCTGAACTGTGCAATAGCATTCAACTTCAGGTTGACTAATTTTCACTGAAATCCACGATGAGTTGTTGATAAATGCATTGGATTAATACTGCATTTAAGCCATCAGGTAATGATTTAAGACAGTCTGAAGAGAGCTGTGGAAAGAGCACAAACTCTTAGAGTTCAGGGTTCAAATCATAGTTTTGTCTCTTACTAACCAGGTGATACTGAACAGTTTATTCAACCTCCTGACTCTTTTCTCTGATTTGCAAAATCAAGTCATAACATCACTTCTGCAAAGCTGTTAGGGGGCCTAAATGAGTATGTTAAGTGCTCTGAGCAGCACGTGGTGATCAGCAAATCATAACTAGTATAATTATTATATTAACAAATGGCATTTCATTCAAAAGAGCTGTACATGGTGGTTCCATTTTTATCAGGCAAGAGGTTGATAAGGATCAAAGGCTAACAATAAACTAATAAAGTTATAAACTAGCTGAAGGGGAGCCTACTAGTAGGGATACTGGCATTATTTAAATGTATTTGAACAGGAAATGAATAAAAGAATATTTTTAACTTTTATTGTGCTAAAATTTACAAGCAAGATATTTAAAGTATATATTGTGGTGACTTCATATATATGTGCATTGTGAAAAAATTTCTCCCATCTAGTTAATTAACATATGTCACCTCACTTATTTCTCTCTCTTACTCTCTCTCATGTGTGTGTGTGTGTGTGTGTGTGTGTGTGTGTGTGTGTGTCTGTGTGTGTGAAATAGAGAGAGAGACAGAAGGAATAAAAAGCTTCTGTGTGTTGCAGTACAAGTATTATCTTTCCATCACTGCTCATGATATTGATGCAAATATTTTAAATAAGGAAAAAAGTAGTTATATGTGATATGCAGAGAATTTAGAAAGGTTCTTCAAACCCACAAGATTCCTCAGGTGCTCTGGGAGACAGAAAACACTACACAATTCTGTTTGAAAAACTGCAGTCAGGTTGTTTACAAAAGCCTGGGCATGTTCAAACTTCTGAAGTTTTGTAAGTGACCTAAATGCCATAAAAATGAGAAATAAGGAGTTAAGTACAGATCTGAAGAATTTGTTTTTCCTCCTGTAAGTCTTAGTAAAACAAAGGTCTGTTTTATTTTTTTATAGGTAATTTTAAGAAGTGACAAAATCCACTCTTTGGACTAAGACTACAGCTTAAAGACAGCAAAGTGTTTATAGGTATCCTGGTTGGACATGACAAATCTTTCAACACTTAAGAATATTTTTTGGATTTAATGTCAGAATCCAAATTTACATAAAAGTATGCAGGTAGCATCTGCTCCTAAGACATGGTATTTCAGGAAGCAGCTGGAAACAAGGAAGCAAGTAATTTCAGGGGCCACGTAGTTGATGACTGGACTGCTCAGGATCATTGTACATATTAGTTAGTGATGACCTGATTAATGCTGGACAAGTCCTGGCCAGCCCAGCTGCAATGAGGATGTGGAAATAGATGGGAGATGGGAGTGGGGAGGGGGAGGGGTTTGGGGGTTGATTTCTAGGGAAATAGTCTTTCTAACATCACTCTGCTGTGAAGCAAGCCTTTTTCTCTGCACTCATTAACGAAGACTGATTAGATTTAGAACAGGTGGAATATACTATCTTGGGAGCTGATCCATGAAAGCAACAGGCTGGAAGACTGGCCATTTTGGCTAGAACAGTGAAGGTGGTTGATGAGAGAATGTATACAGCAAAGGAGGCCCCTTAGAGTTAGGCTGAGTTGCGTCCTTAAAAGGTGGACTGTAAACCCTGAACACCACCACCTCTTTCATAATGAAAGATTAGGAAAATAAAAAATAAAAACATCCACATAAACACCAGTAAAGGAGTGGCTAAAATAAGGTTAAGTTGTGGATATTATTTTCACAAAACTATTTTGTTTTCATAAAGTATACAATATAACACATAAAAAGCTTCAGAATAGTTATAAATAAAAATATACACAAAATTATTCCATTAAATAAATATGTAACTTAAAACTCATGCAAATATATTTGTGGTCATGTATGAATTTGTATGTGCATACACAAATTTATGCATTTGCTATCATTAGCAAAATAACAAGAAAGAATATCACAGAGTTCTCTTTTAGATAATAGAATTATGAGTGCCTTTTCCCTTTTGATAAAGATCTAACTCCCATGATAAAGATCTAGGTAGACTTAGGTTCAAGTTCCACCTCTAGAACTTTCTAATTGTGTGCCTCCGGGGAAAACACCAAAGCTTGCTGAATCTCATCTTTTCTCCTCATGTATAAAGTGAGGAACAACAGCCTTTGCAGACAAAAGGATTATTTGAAAGTGATTTCAGATCATGTTTGTAAAGTGCTTTCACAGAGTCTGGCAGATCTTTCAATGCTAATTGGTGTTATCATTCATCCTACAGAAAATCTGCATTGTAATTAGAAGTTTTTAAAAGTCTGTTAAAAATCAAATAAATGATAGCATGAACAATGGAATAAGAACACAGTGTGGGTAGGGATCCAGTGCAGTATCAGAAGTGTTCGCCCTGGCAGATTTTGGAAAAGGATAGGGGAGTTACAGGCCAGAGTATGGACAGGAGAGCAGCAAACAACTTCACAGCATTTTTTTACCCTTAAAATCCCATCAGACTCTGAGTAGATGCAAAGCATCAGGGAACTAGTAAAGAAGATATTAAAAGAGGGGAAAACCAAGACATATAGATATAAAACCAAGGCCTGAGGTGCTCGTGGGGGACAAAGACACCAAGGCCTTCTTGATGAGCACTAGCTGAGACATCATTCTGTTGTTGTTGTTTAGTCACTAAGTCATGTCCGAATCTTTCGCGACCCCATGGACTGTAGCCCACCAGGCTCCTCTAGCCATGGGATTTTCCAGGCAAGAACACTGCAGTGGGTTGCTATGCCCTCCTCTAGGGAATCTTTCCACCCCAGGGTCAGAACTCATATCTCCTGCATTAGCAGGCGGATTATTTGCTACATCACTTTATGGTATAGCAAATCTTTATCCAATTTATATTAATTTATTCCAATCCAGTTGGTTGTTCCATGATAATTTGTTTATTTCCAGAGTCCTCAGACTAAGAGGACCTTTCAGGTATAGTACAGAGAGAATGGTCTTGATTCTCTGTCACTACCCTCCAACACTATAGTTGAAGCCAAATTCACCTCCTAGGCAGAGTTACCTGGGCTGTGTTCTACCAGTGGCATCTGACTCCAGGCTCCAGAACAGGATGAACTAGAAAAATGGTGTCCTCATGAGGAAGACTCTATTTTTTTCTCATCTCTGCTTAGCAGGTAAGGTTGTATCCCAGATGCAATACTATGGACAATGAATGTCACCTGCCATTTCAGTAAACATAGGCTGTTACGGCCATAAGTTAGAGTTGGATTGTGTTCAGTCATGTCTGACATTTTGCAACCCCATGGATAGTAACCTGCCAGGCTCTTGTGTCTATGGGATTTCCCAGGCAAGGATACTGGCATGGGTTGCTGTTTCCTCTTCCAGGGGATCTATCTTCCCGACCCAGGTATCAAACACGTATCTCTTGGGTCTCCTGCACTGGAAGGCAGATTCTGTACCCACTGAGCCCCCTGAGAAGCCATGCAGCAGCCCCAGGTGAATTCAGATTGGAGAACAGAGGATACTGGCCCTGAAGAGTTAAGGTGCACGTCAAAGGGATGATTTTAAGAAGCCCGAACACTTGCCTCTTCCCATACATAGAAAAGCACTAAACTCATTAACTTAAGATGTCTGTTGCATGTGTGTATGTGTGTGGTTAGCAGTGATTTTTGAGGCTACACGTTTTTCACCCAGCAAAAAACTCCTACAAATCCTGGTCCCTCCTTTATTTCTTTGGAGTGTCTCAGAACTGTCTGAGAGGTTGCCTGCCTGGGTTACAGTCCTCAGCGAAGGCAAGGAAAATAAATAAATAAAATAAATAAATAATTCTTAACGCTCAGGTTGTGCTTTTTCTTTTTTTCTTTCAGTTGACAATACTCAAAGTAGAATGTTTCAGCTACATGAAGACCCGAAAGTGGTGAACTAATAAACCTGAAATGAATGATCTAAGAACCTGGAGTACAAATTTTCTGAAACCTCCATAACCAAAAGCAGCTCCCTGTGAAGTTGTAACATCAAAGATCCAGTTGAGACTGGACAGATATTTATGAATTATTTTTCCTAGGGGAGTTTCCTTTCATAGATGTTCAGGAGATAGATACGGCTCTGTTAGAATGAATGCAGAGCACAGAACATTAATTTAGGGTTATGAAATGAACACACTCTTTAACCTTCAAGCAATATGTTAGAGGGTCTGCACATTTTCCTTGGAACATTAGTTAAAACAAATAAATAGGACTTTTGGTGAAGCATAGTGAACTATCAAATACATATAATAGTTTTGCAACTACTTGTTCAGGAATTTGTTGTTGTTGTTGTTCAGATGAGAGGAGAACAGAAAAAAAAAATAGAAAATACAATTGGCAAAATGGTATGTTGATACAAAAACAAAAATTAAAGTCTCACAAAACAACCCAGAAACTGCTCAGGACCCATATTGAACTTTTACTACCATAAACAGGTAACAAACACCTAATTTCTTTATTCTTCCTTTCAGCCTGTTTTCATCCACCTTCAGTGATACTGCCCATAAATGTGACAGCAAAGCAGATTTTATTAATTACTTGTTAAGAGCTATAATATGGCTGAATTCCACTTCCTCTTATTTTAGCTTTTTCTTGATTCCTTAACACTTCATTCAATCATCTATGTGTTCAATAAAGATAAAGAAAGCCTACCATGAGCTGGACACTGACTAAGCAAAAAGACACGGGGATAAAAAACAGGTTTTCATCTCAAGGTTTTTGTATAGATTGAGGCTAAAGACAGATAGGGCCACAGTTGGCATGCAATATGAAAGCGCTGCCTTAGACTCCGGAATACTCAGGATCCTCTGCAACATAGAGGAGGATGTTGTGAAGGTAGGTGATGGCAGGAGAGGTCTCCCAAGTGAAAACTTTGGAGGCTAAGTCTTCTTACAGGTTAAGTGAAATCAATTCTGGCTTAAGATGGAGAACTAACCAGGGGTATTTGCACTGAACTAAGTAAAAGTTGACGTTTTGTTTCCTTGTTTTCTTCATAAATTCACATAAATGGGGATAATTGGTAATTGATTCAGCAGACCTGAAAGACTTGGCCTTATGCCAGCAGTAGAGGAAGCTGTGATGTCACCTAATTTGTATCAGAGAATCACCAAAAGCAACAGGCATTGGTTGTGCAAGTACCCCTGTAATTGGTACTTGCAGAGTTGTTTGATAGTTGTTTGAATGAAGCAATTAGATCTGCAGTTTCTCTCCCATAACCAGAGAACTATGCTTCATAACCACCCCCTCCACCCACATAGAATATATGTTTAATCTCCAGAGACGGTAAAACAGAGGGATTACGACTGGGGATAACAGAATGACGGAAGATAGATGTTATATACTGACTTGAAGAATGCTCCAAGCCAGGCATAAAACTTCACTAAAAAACCCTTCTCTAGGGAATATAGCTAATTCTAGGGGGTAAAAATTTAATGACCTTGGGGGCTCTGCAATGAAACTGTCCAGACAGGTCAGTCTATGGTAGGAACTACAGCCAACTCAGCAAAGTGCCCAAGATTTTCATACAGTTCTCTCTCTCTCTCTTTTTTTTTTTTTGTATTTTTAGATATAAGTTCCTAGCAAAGGGTTTCCAGATTTTGAAGAGAATATATGACATGAAATACAAAGATCAAAATAAGAAAGCATGCATATTGGGAGAAGTGGGAATCATGCAAGGAAAAGAGAAAAACAAGACTCATTAATTATCATTAGCATCTTCAGAGAAGTGAGAGGAGTTATTTCCAGTATAAAATGAATAGTATGTTATAAGAGGAAAAATACAGATATAAACTTTTCTAAAACTAACACTATATAGAAGTAGAAGATTTGGAAAACAGAATGTTATGAGAAAATTAACAAAAACTAAAGAGGTGGAAAATGCAGACAAAAAAGAAAAAAAATTAGAGAATATGTCTAGGAATTCCATCATTTAAGTAATACAAAATTCATGGAGGAAGAACTGAAAAAGTTGTGTGCGATGGTTTTCAAAGAACAAAGTCAGTCAGTTTTCCCTAAAACACAGGGTATGATTTTCATACATTGAAATTACTTTATAAGTACTCATAGATTCACAATAATCAGACTTATTATTATGAAGTTTCAAGAATTTCAGAAAACCAGTAGCAAATAAGATCATGCTATAAATTTTCAGGGGAGGGAGAAAGAGAGAGACAGAGGAGGAAGAGAGAAAAATCATGTCTTGAAATTTTTAATGAAAAAATTATTTATAACCTAGATTGTATACCTAACCAAACTATCAATCATGCCTCTAAGAATATGAAGAGATAAACTTCTTCAAGATGAAGAAACTGACAGGATATCTAAATTTTTAAGTGTAAAGAAACAGTTTGAGGTTGAATTAATGATGCTAACTAGAAAATCAATCAAAATATTTTATGTTAAGAGTATGTTTAGTTTTGAAAACAACTACTAAACTCTCTTCTAAAGTGGCTGGAGCATTCTGTATCCCCACCAGTAACAAATGAGTGTTCCTATTGATCCATGTTCTTCTCAGCATTTGGTGTTATCAATGTTATGGATTTTGTCCATTCTAATAGGAGTGCCATGGTATCTCATTATTTCAACTTATATTTTCCTTTTTTTTTTTCCATTTATTTTTATTAGTTGGAGGCTAATTACTTTACAATATTGTAGTGGATTTTGCCATATATTGACATGAATCAGCCATGGATTTACATGTATTCCCCATCCCAATCCCCCCTCCCACCTCCCTCTCCACCCGATCCCTCTGGGTCTTCCCAGTGCATCAGCCCTGAGCACTTGTCTCATGCATCCAACCTGGGCTGGTGATCTGTTTCACCCTAGATAATATACATGTTTCGATGCTGTTCTCTCAGATCATCCCACCCTCGCCTTCTCCCAGAGTCCAAAAGTCTTTTCTGTACATCTGTGTCTCTTTTTCTGTTTTGCATATAGAGTTATCATTACCATCTTTCTAAATTCCATATATATGCATTAGTATACTGTATTGGTCTTTATCTTTCTGGCTTATTTCACTCTGTATAATTATAATTCCTTAATGACATATGAGTTGGGCATCTTTTACCCATATTTAAGTTGAGTTGTTTGTTTGTTTCACTGATGTTTTAAGAGCTTTTATTATTATTTTTTGGTATATTTTTGAGGTCATTCTTCTATTAGATAATGTATTTTGCAAATATTTAACCCTGTCAAAGTTCAAGCTTGTCTTTTTATTCTCTTAATTTTTTTTCACCAAGCAGAAGATTCTAATTAAGTTAACCAGAATTTTCAAAATTTAGGATAATTATTACTTTGCAAGGGAAATTAAATTTGTATGAAAAATAAAAATCATAATAGCACAGTTCTGTCAATGATGTTTATATAGTCTAACTAATGCAAACAATGAATATTTATTTAACCAAGATTACCACGTATATTAGGAGAATTGGGAGACAGAAATGTTTGTGAATCTATGTGGTACTGTGACAGTGAAGAAAGTGAAATCATTCTCTTCCATTTTGGAAATGCAGAGTCAATGACAGAAATCTAATAATCAAGAAACATTACCGTATGACTAGGAGGCAAATTCCACAAGAATCTAGGGCAAAGTTGAAAATGGTTACTTGCCCTTAGGAAATGAAATATTGAAAAGGTAGAGGACTAGAGAAACACGTTAAATACAATAGAAAGAAAGTAAAAAAGCCAAAATATATGTCTTTAAAAATAACAGACTTTATAGAACCATTTTCTTCTATATATGTATTAGACATAAACCTAAGTGTTAAAAACAAAGATGTATACCTGTTATCCAGAGAGAGGAGGGAAGGATGGTGTTCCTTGTAGGAACAAATATGAAGATAAAATAGATCTATTCTTTGAAATTTAGTCAACAGTTCAGTATGTCAGGAACAAGAATGGCTGTCCTGGCTTGGGTTTTTCCAGAAGCAAACCTTGAGACAAAGATCTGAGTCTAAACAGTTTACTTGGGAAATAGTAAGAATTCTGGTAAAGATGTGGGGTTATGACATACGGATGTGAATGAATCTGGACAATAAACAGGCTCTGTTAAATCAGATATAATGAATAATGACAGCTTAATCATATGGCAAGGGGGGCAGAGGCCTGGGAAATGCTTCAAAACTTTGCAAGATGTCCTGACAGATCAAAGGGATGGGACCAGGCACCAATAAGGTCTGCTACAATGTGGAGGTGGTGGAAGTGGGTAGAAATGTAACATGGCTGATGACTCTACCTAAGAAGACTGGTTTCATAGTGCTGTGACTCCATACACTTGAAGATATCAGTAAAATCCTAACACTGTTAGTTAAAACAGGAGGCTGTGCAAATTTCAATCACTTACCACTGGAGTCATCATAGTTACATTTGAAGTATTTTAGTGTATGCACATCAGGGGATTCAAATATATCTTAAATTTAAACAACTATAGCCAATATTTCTTTGTAAAAGTCTATGAACATCAATATTAAAACTATACTCCATGGCTAATTATAAACTATAATTGTATTTCCTTATGTAGTTTAAAATTTTGTTAAAGACTATTTCCTGGCAAATATCCAAAGGTTGGTTCTGTAAAACAATGATGACAATGATCTGAGGATGACATTCTCTAGGAAATAAAGTGAAATAAAGATTTTGACTCTAAGGAGAAAAGGTATTTCAGATGACAAGATTATCCTATTATCTTCATGAATTTGTCCCTTAAAGATAAGATATTATCAGAGAGTAAATGTGCTGATTACAGACATATTACTTCAATGTTACAATAGGGTTGCTGAGAGAACACATTTACTTAGATTTTTCAGACAACTACCAATCAGCATAGATACCAACTTAAAAAAAAAAAGTCTTTTATCATCTGCAAGAACACATGCAAAGGGAGATTTTACAATGGAAAATACAAGTTACCACTGAACTTAGTGATCAATCAATCCTATCATCACTGATAGCAAAACAGATTCTGTGGGGCAATATGAAATAGACAGCCTCACTGAGGAAGTACTCAAAATGTCTAAATTGTATCTAATCAGGCTTGTGAGTCTAACTTCAAATTTATGGACTAGAACAGCCTAGAGAAGTAGAACACACAGGGGAAAAACCCTAAGGCAAACACAGATGTGAATCATTCTTCAGGACAACAAGGGATCTAGTGTCTTAAACATGTCAATGTCATGGCCAAAAAAGCATGACAAGGAAAGATATGAGAGGCAGAAGGATAAGTCTAGACCAAAAGAGAGATGACACCATAGCTCAGTGCATAGACACTGATTAGATCCTCCATAAGGGATATTCAGGGACAATCAGGAAGTCATGATCAACTGATACAAAGGAATTTTTGTTAATTTCATGAGGTACCATAATGGATTTGTGATGCTGTTACATAATGAAGCACTTCAGAGTGAAATGTCATGATGTCTATAATCTACACTAAAATGTTTCAGAAAAAGAAACAATAAGGATTAAATCTAGCTTATGAGGTATGTGGTATTTATTATCATAGCCCCTCTAATTTTCTGCATATTTAAAAGTAAAAAAAAAAAAAATCACATGGGCCGAAGTAAAACTTATTGGACTTGTATTTTAAATCTAAAAAAAATATTTCTTACATCTATTTGCATTTCTGAGGTTAAAAAGTACTATAATCATAGAATTTGCAAACTGGCAGATACTCCATTCTCCAGGCAAGAATACTGGACTGGGTTGCCATTCCCTTTTCCCTGGGATCTTCCCGATCCAGGGATTGAACCCTGGTCTCCTGCACTACAGGCAGATTCTTTACCATCTGAGCTTCTGGGGAAGATAAATTGAGGCCCACAAAACTGAACTGACTTGCCTAAAGCAACAAGGCAAGTTATCAATATTTGCAGAAACAACAGTAACTTAAATACATGTCCTTTTCTCCAGATGACCAGTATTTCCTAGAAAACGAGATTTATGTCTAAGTAATTTCTGTCATCTTTCAGTGCCCAGAATACATCCATTGGGTTTACAGTACATCAGTAGTTTGCTTGTAGAATAATTTCATCTGCATTTCAAATCATTTTACATGCAAAGTATCTAGTTTGCATCAGTGAAGAGAAATGAAAAACTTTCAAAGCAAGCATTGTAGTTAGACAAATTTATTTAGCAATTCGTAACTGAAACTAGAGCAGTGAACAGCAGCTCCAAGACCTAGTAAAAAACTGACTACATCATTTACCGTTTTTTTTTTTTTTTTGGTTGTTGTTGTTTGAATTCATGTATCTTTAGATTAAAAATACAACATGCAGGTCTAACAACACTCATTTGCCAACCCAAAAATGCTAAATTTCAAGTGTGATTCTTCCAAGGGAAGGTCAACATTCTCATCAATTAATCCTCATTTTTCATAATAAAAAATGTGGGCCAGCTGCTGAATCAGGTACTTGGACAAACGTTGTTGCCTATTTTGTAAAATCAGCTTTAGCACATTTGCACATGGAGAGAGTAGCTGATTTTGCAAGATGCTGAAATATACAAGCTACATATGGTTCTGTGTATTTTCTACTGTATTGTTATTTTCAACCAAGAAAACATATTAGGCATTTGTATCATCCTCTTTTGACTAATGTTTTCTTTTTTGCTGATTATTGCCCTAAACAGATACTGCTTGATATTTATAATGAAAAAGAAGGCAAGGGGAAACTATTTATCTTCAAGATATGTTATATCTTTCTAAAATTTTAGTGATAAAGAAAAAAATTTGTTCCAAGGATTATAGTTTTCATTTTACAAAACAAATATGAGATGACTGTGAACAAGATACTATCTATTGATTCCTCTTAGGTATGCTACCTTGTCAGAAGGAATCACTGAAATATATCAAATGGCTATTTATATAGCATATATACTGTCCTTATGGAATCTTAGAAAATTTGCTTTTAAAGTTTTCTAGCAAATTACATACCCTGAAGGAAAAAGCAGAAATGCAACACTGGACTCTCTTTCACTAAAAAATGGGATTGTAATTTCATCACATTTATCACTGTACTGTCTCTTTTTGAGAATTTCGCCTACATGCAATGAGTCCATTGTTAAATATTTAGACACTTTAAATTGAGCTTTTCAGACATCTGTATTTAATATCTAGACATATTTTCAATAAATATATTGTTATTAAAATGGATTACTTTTCCAGAAAATAGAAGCAAAAATTTGGAGACAAGTTTTTGAAAATTTTGATAGCATACAGAAGAATAATTTTATAGATATACAGGTCACTAAATAAAAATTAAATTAAAACATAATATTCCAAAACAAAGAATATTAAGCTCACCATTTGAAGGGGAAGAATGGATAGATACATTTAATGCGTAAATCTGAATGCTTAATAAAAACATAAAGCAAAATTTTTACAGAACAATAGTATTGAGAGCCAAAGTTCAAAAAGATGGTAACTAAAGGAGGGCATAAAGGACTCAAAACATTTAAGTGTTCTCCAGAAATGGTAAAACAAAGGAAAAGATTTTTTCAATTCACAATTTAATTTGAAAAATGATAGGAAAATGTTCAAATTGATCATAGTCATAGTTTTTTAGTTATTGATAACTGATAGAATATAAGAGTTAATAAATAAAATATGAAAATACTCAGATATGAGTATGAAAAATTCATACAAATATGAAAAATCAGATAGAACTATATTAAAGACCATCCCCACATCTGAAATATCCTCATCTATGCAAGATCCATTGTGTGGATCACAAGAAAGTGTGGAAAATTCTTAAAGAGATGGAATACCAGAGTACATTACCTGCCTCCTGTGAAACCTGTATGCAGGTCAAGAAGCAACAGTTAGAACCAGACATGGAACAATGGACGCCTTCCAAATTTGGAAAGGAGTATGGCAAGGCTGCATATTGTCCCCTGCTTATTTAACTTATATGCAGGGTACATCATGAGAAATGCTGGGCTGGATGAAGCACAAGCTGGAATCAAGATTGCCAGGAGAAATATCAATAACCTCAGATATGCAGCTGACACCACACTTACGGCAGAAGGCAAAGAGGAACTAAAGAGCCTCTTGATGAAAGTGAAAGAGGAGAGTGGAAAAGCTGGCTTGAAGCTCAACATTCAAAAAACTAGGATCATGGCATCTGGTCCCATCACCTCATGGGAAATAGATGGGGAAACAGTGGAAACAGTGTCAGATTTTATTTTCTTGGGCTCCAAAATCACTGCAGATGGTGACAGCAGCCATGAAATTAAAAGATGCTTGCTCCTTGGAAGAAAAGCTATGACCAACCTAGACAGTGTATTATAAAGCAGAGACATTACTTTGCCAACAAAGGTCTGTCTAATCAAAGCTGTGCTTTTTCCAGTAGTCATGTATGGATGTAAGAGCTGTACTATAAAGAAGTCTGAACACAGAAGTATTGATGCTTTTGAACTGTAGTGTTGGAAAAAACTCTTGAGAGTCCCTTGGACTGCAAGGAGACCAAACCATGAAATCCTAAAGGAAATCTATCCTGAATATTCATTAGAAGGACTGATGCTGAATCAGAAGCTCCAATACTTTGGCTACCTGATGTGAAGAGCCTGACTCATTTGAAAAGACCCTGATGTTGGGAAAGATTGCAAGCAGAAGGAGAAGGAGATGACAGAGGATGAGATGGTTCGATGGCCTCACCCACTCAATGGACATGAGTTTGAGCAAGCTCTGGGAGATGGTGAAGGACAGGGAAACTTATTGTGCTACAGTCCATGGGGTCACAAAGAGTTGGACAAAACTTAGGGACTGAACAACAACAACAGAATTGACAGTACAGCTATAACTCGCGATCTCGATCTTCTCATTCCTATTATTTTAAATTCTTATAAAAGGCAGTCTAAGATTTACTATGCTGATATTTGAGTTTTCCTACAAGTATCATTTTTCTCTTCTGACTAGATCACACATTACTTGACAGCAAGGACCATGTTTTACAATTCTTATGAATCATGTATATTGACTATGATAGGTTTAATTGAAGTAAGGTGAATAAACTAAAACAACTCCATATTGCAAGGTGACACCAGGGGCAAAATTCTCTTAAGTTATATCCTGAAGATTCTAATTTATTTTCTCCACTAATCTAGAGTAGTAGCAAAAATTCTCCAATTTTTATACAAACATTTATTCAGTATACCTCAAGATTGGACATTAGTAAGTATAAATATCAGTAAGTATGCTAGTTGCTCAGACATATGTGACTTTTTGCAACCACATGGACTATGCCCACCACGTACCTCTGTCCATGGAATTCTCCAGGCAAGAATCCTGGAGTGAGTTGCCATTCTCTTCTCCAGGGGATCTTCCCAACCCAGGGATCAAATCTGTGTCTCCTGCTTTGCAGGCAGATTCTTTACAGATTAAGCCACCAGGGAAACCCAAAGATAAGCAAATATTTAACTATTATAAGACATTGGCAATCAGAATTTAGATACGTGATATGTACACTCTGCTATATTTAAATTGGATAACCAGCAAGGACCCACCATACAGCACAGAGAACTGTGCTCAATGTTATATCGTATCCTGGATGGAGGCAAGTGTCTAGGGGAGAATGGATACATGGAAATGCATGGCTAAGTCCCTTTGTTGTCCACCTGAAATGATCACAACATTGTTAAATGTCTATACTCCAATACAAAATAAAAAGTTAAAAAAAAAAGAATTTAGAAACTGTCTTGGAAATGAATATCACATTGAGGCAAATGAAATGTTAAGAAGTTCTTTAAGCAAGATAATGGGGTTAACTCTCAAAAGTGAGGTTCTAGGATTCCATTGTTTTTGGGAATAGCAACATCTTTTCCCCAACTAACCATGAAACTGATACTTTTTCTTTGTTTCAGATTCCCACAGTTTGTTGTTGATTATGCTATTTCCATTTGCTCCTTTTATGACACTTTTAGGTTGCTCCTCTAATGACACTTTTACATTCAAAACCAACTGAAAAACCTACAATGCCCTGGTTTGTGCTCCTGAGCCTGACACTAAAACACAGGGAATTATCAAGTCTGAATACTCGTCTGGAGGCTTTGCTTCTGTTTGTTTTAGTGTATTTTGTTTAAAATTACCACCAGAGTATAAATTAGGAGGATCTTTCTCCTGTTAATTGGTGTAGAAATGATTGTGGCATTATCTTATGAGTACAAATGTTGAATGTTGACTCCTCCAGTTCCTACCACATTCGTGTCACCCCCATAACAAGATGCATTCTTATTCTAAAGAATGTAAAGGTGATCATTAACTTACTATATAAAATAATACAAAAGAAAGAAGTCTGAAAACAATCTACTCCCACAACTGTCCTGCTGTTTGCCAGAATGTTCAGAAACTGCTAGGGCTTCCTTTCTTCTTTTGATTCCGTGTAATGAAAAAGACAAGAGATTAGAAGTCTCAGAGGATTGGATTCCCCGCCCCCTCCCCGCTTTAAGAGAAAGACCTGTATTCTTAGCAGGCAAAGCTGACAATATGGATCCCGATTCATTCCAAATAAAGTGACCAGTTTAAAAGCCAGAAGGAGTCTAACCTGCAACCTTGTGATTGATCTTAGCTCATATTGGAAGAAAAACATCTCAGGCTACTTTAAGTATAGGACTGGAAATGCAAGTAGAACTTACCCACATTAGTATTTGCACAATTACTTATGGCAATATTCTATGCTGCCTTTGAACGTGAAAAGGAGTAAGATGAATAATCGTGCTTGTTTTTGTTTAGGAGGCAAATCTAAGTGTCTGGAGGCTAGGCTGGGAAAGTTGTTTTTGTTGTTGCTTTATAGGTGGCAAAGAAATATGCACTGCAGCATCATTTTCCAGCAACTGAAAAATGTCCTCACTGATTTGTGTTAAATACTATGGACAATAAATAGGTCTTTTGAAGATGGAAGTAGAGAGCTCAACATGTGTGTTCTTTCATCCTTCAGCAAATCCTGAGGAAGCTTCTTACAAAAGAGAAGAAATGTTTTGTAGCGCTTTGTGCAGATTTAAACATATGGTCAGAGTCCATGTGAGCACACACTTCTATGTCATCTTTACAGATAAATGTGTGAGGCTGGCTGGAGACAGGTGCGAACACTGAGCTAGCATCTGGCCTTCTGTTCTGGCTCCAATCATATACGTAGCTTTACTTTAGCAAAGCAAATTAGTAAAAGATCACAGGTCTGATACTCAGAGACCCAGACAAAACTTAGAGGAAATGAGAAAATAAAAGAAAAAGGCACCCTGAATGTTGACCAGTGTAAGACATGCAGGGACTTCCCAGGTTCCTCTCTTGCTCTTTGACTGCTCACTTTGTCTATCCATCCAAGGAATGGCCAGCATCTTTTCATTTTCTATGATGTATTTTATTCTCCCGATTCCTTAAGCAACTTCTATATCAAAAAGGCAATAGCATGTGTCCTCAGCGTAGTCTTTGCATCATGGGCATTTCTTCCCATTTCTGTTCAACTGTGAGTGCTAATGACTTTATGATGCTTCTGACTTTTCAATGATGAGTGAAGTACTCCCTACATATCAATGAAGTCTGAAGTGCAACTTGAGATGTGGTGTTCTGGGGTCTCTGCATTGTTGGATTTTGCAGAACAAGAATCTTGCCTATTGGACAGAAGGATAGATGAGGGAGCCAATTCTGATGTAGAGAAAAACAGTTCTAAATTATTTCCCTTTTTGAAGAATATGTTAGGGGGAAAAAATGAGGAATGGAGGGGAGATGTTTTAGAATTAGGTTCCCAGGAGGGTCACAGGATTTAACATCTCATGTGTAGAAATTCCACTGGGAGATGCTCAAACCTCTGGGATAGGAAGCCAGACTGAGGATAGTGACTGATAAGACCACAGCTGCGGATAGACAAAATGAAGGAGAATCAAAAGCTATTCTTGTTCCCTACTGTGATTTTTCAGGAAGGCGACTTCGACTGCTTTGCTGGTTTGAAGGAACTAAGGAGAAAGGGAAAAGATGAAAGAAATGCTGGGGCAGTATACAGCTGTAAATGTAGTTTTCTACAACAAAGAGAAACAACACGGTTTTCATCACTGATGACAAGTCCTGGCTGAGCACATCTGTCATGAAGGACAGTTCAAACAATCCATTCAGATGGACATCAAGGAGAGACAGAAATGGAGTAACACCCAGACCCAGCACTCTGCCAGGGTCCTGGCCTCGCCTGGAACTGACCATCCACCCTGGCGGAAGCTTGCTGAGCAACGGCTGTTAATGATGCTTGAGTGGATTCTGTGTCAGGGCCTTTCAGCTCTAATACAACCCAAGTTTATGAATTCAGAAAACACACATACACTACTGATACTATGTATAAAACAGATAACCAGTGAGAACCTACTCCATAGCACAGGGAACTCAATGCACTGAGATGAGTTGAGTAGGAAGAAAATCCAAAAGGGAGGGCATGTGTGTATATGTATGGTTGATTCATTTTCCTGTACAGTAGGAAAAAACACAATGTTTTAAAGCAACTATATGCCAATAAAAATTAATTTTTAAAAAGTCAGTGAAATGACTTTGACTGCTCCAGACTACTAGAGGAAATTCATCGAGAAAAAGGAAGAGAGGGTATCATTTCATACTCACTTAAAAACCCTTGTGGGAAAAAAAAAAAAAAAAAACACCCTTGTGAAGAGACCCACATCATTTAAGCCATCTCTAAAAAATTACCTGGTGGCTTAGATGGTAAATTGCCTGCCTGCAATGCAGAAGACCCGGGTTCAATCCCTGGGTCGGGAAGATCCCCTGGAGAAGAACATGGCAACCCACTCCAGGTACTCTTGCCTGGAAAATTCCAAGGATGGAGGAGTGTGGTAGGCTACAGTCCATGGGGTTGCAAAGAGTCGGATACGACTGAGCAACTTCACTTTCTTTCTAAAAAATTTTAAATGTTAAGAAGGTAAACAAATAATTATTAAGTTAACTACATCATTACGGTTGATTGTTTAACACTATTTTAAATAGAAAAAAACATGAGTTAGACATATCCAAGTCTGAATTCTGACTCCACTGTATCTTGGACAAGCTACTGAAGCTCCCTGCCCCCAGCTCATTCATCTATAAAGCAACACGAATAAAATACGCTTTGTAGGAAGTTTACAAAGATTGAGTAAAATGGCATCTCTAAAGCAGTTAGCAAAATGGCAAGGGCATTGATTTACCAGTGATGAATATTTTAATATTATATGTGGAATTTTAAAAAGTTAATTAAAATTGTAAATATATACACCATGTAAGTAACTTGGGGCATTTAAAAAATTATATTCTGTATTTTATCACATCTAAATTATTGTTGATAATAAAATTCATTATTTTATGTATCACTGGAAAAGAGAAAAATAAGTGTTAACTAAAGTGTTAACTAAGTTAGACACATTACTAAGATGCCAACATTTAGAAGATGAATTCAAATTTCAAAAATGCTAAAATTTGAGAAACACGCATCTTAGAATAGTGGCACTGAGTAATTCCAGACGCTTTCTTGTTTTACCTGGTTTCCTAGGGAGCAGAGGCTTTGTCTTGCTGTGTTTTACAGCCCCCCTATCAATGCCTGCTGGGTTTTTTAGGGGGTCAGTAAATAGTTTTTAATGATATTGGTGCTCAGACGCTCAGTTGTGTCTGACTCACTGCTACCCCATGGATTGTAAACCACCAAGCTTCTCTGTCAACAGGATTTCCCAGGCAAGAATACTGGAGTGGATTGCATTACCTTCTCTAGGGAATCTTCCTGACTCAGGGATTGAGCCCGCGTCCCCTGAAGTGGCAGGCAGATTCTTGACCACTAGCACCACCAGGGAAACCCTTTTTTAAGGATACTAGTTGTTGAAATTATATTTTGAGCCTGATGGAAGGAAAACAGTCTTGTAATGTCAAGTTATTCACTGTGTTTCAAAGTTACTCGCATCTCCTTATCTATGTTTCCAATACTAGAAATAGAAACCTATTATTAAGACCTAATAATATGATAAAAATAGGGTAATTTAGACAGAAGATGTTTGGTATCTGGAGTCATATGCATTGAGTTTAATTTTTGTTCCTTTCTCACTTTGGAACCTGGACCAAAGGGTGTGATGTCACTTGTTTGTGACGAAAATATTAGGAAAGTGAATGTAAAAATAGAATGATACATTTGAAAACTAATTAAAAGTAAATTGCTCATTTTTGTACTCCTAGGCAAGTACAAAAATGATCATTTGAAACTAGGTACAAAATACAAAATCACCTCTAATTTAGGTACAAACTTGACTTCTTCAGTACAGATTATTATTCCATTGAACCTTCATATATAAATATGATTATACTATATACTTTAATGATTTCAGAAGAAGAAAGTCTAAGATGATCTTCTCAATATAACATGATGCATGATATTTTTGAAAATCTTGAAAAGGGAAAAAATTGCCTGAGGAAGTGAGGCAGAGTCAGTTTCCATATAGCCATGCTATTTCATGACCATCAGGTAGAAACTTTTCAGGTTTAATGCTTTATAATTCTCCCAGCTGAAGCTTTAAAACTTCAAAGCGCTGTAGAACATTTTAAATTTCTCTTCTGCCCATGAGAAAACCCTTTGCATTGAAAGTTGCTTTCAACTGGAGTCCTACATTTGGTATTACACAACAGCGACATATTTTTATGGAGATTAAAATTACACACCAAGAATGTAAAGTTGCCCAAGCAAAACCATTTCTACTATTAAAAATGCTCCCACTACATACTATGAAGAGCTATAACCTGCTCTTGTCCATAAATAATGCTTACTATAATAAATTTAAAAACCATTCATAAATTCCATAATCGGCTAAGAAATATTCATCTAACCACCTGCAATTTACAAAGAGGATCTGCTTAAGCATAATTATGTTTCCTTTAACTAGTAAACAATAAATCTACCACCGATTGCAAAGACAAGCGATCAGTGGGTATTATGAAGAAAGACATGAAAATCAATATGTAATGCCTGGGAAAAGGGCATGCTATATTTTTAATTTGAAGTCTACCAGTGGTAAGTCATGAATATAAAACTTGCCTCTGTAAAAATAATGTGTTTGCTGTAAAACCAGGAATCATCCTTGGTTATTGAATACTTTAAGAAACAGTGTGTTAGCTCCTCTCAGAATCTGTGTGAAGCTGGCCCCCTTTGGCAACTAAAAGAGCTCTTTGAACCATAGAACAGATGTAATGAAAATTGGTTCCATTAAATGCAGCTGGCAAATTACAAACTGAGAAATTAATGCACCATACAATGACTCTAGGGGCTAAAATGAATCAAGGTGTGGTTGCCAGATGCTCATATTTCCTCACTGCATCCCCCAATAAAAACATTTCTCTGCATAGATTTATTTTATATAATATGGATTACTGATACAGACAATGCAAAGTGGGACATCATAATAATGATTAAGCAACCAAAATAACAAAATAATGTGTTATATTCATGCAATAACATTTTAAAAGGACTAAGATCTGAATCACATAATTCTTACATCCTCCTCTGGGTTTGGAGAATGCACTGGACTTCCAGGAGTACTCACAGAGACACAGTTTATCCTATGATAAACTGTCTCTGAATTCTAAAGGGAAGGGACAGTTGATGTAATGCTATAAACAGCATGTGCCTTTGTTGATTTCAATTCAATTTATTCCGAATTGGTGTGCTACTGATGGCTCTACTAGCAGAACCTGACAGAAGTCCATTTAGCATCTGTTTCTGAGGTCCTTTTCAATGGTTCTGAGTAGTCCTCTTGAGTCATTAGCTAAACATTGTTTCAAAGAGCTTCACTGGCAAGAATACCCCTGTGAAGACTAAAGGGAGGGATAATCTGAAAGCACAGTCCCAGGTAGTTCAGGCAATCCCTGGGGTATAGATATGTATATGGCTCCCAAACTCAAAATAAAGAGAGAAATAATTGCCAGAGGCTTAGTTTTGTTTGATTTCTATTGAGTGGTAGGTACATAAGCAAAGCATTCTAGATGAAGATGGTCTGACTTTAGTGTATTTGAAGATACTTAGGCTGTGTTTGGCCATTTTACTTATGAATTTAACTGTCTGATTGTTTTCAAAGAAAATTACAGTTAGTCACTTAAAACATATATTTTTATAATACCTAATCCAATTCAGTGGTGAAGGATAGAAGTGACTCAAAAAGTTTCAAAAGAGAGTCTAATTATTGACAAAGCTTTAGTTTTAAGTGGAGTGGTGGGTATATACATATATCACTGTATCCTATTTTTTTTCTGAATGTCTAAAACCCTGCATGACTATATTAAATTTTTAAAAATATTTTAATTATCTTATTCCACAGTTTTACAGACGGACAGTACTAGAGAGTTAATCATCTATTTTCTAATTTTTTCCCTCACTGCAGTTACTTTGCTTTTTCTGGTATTCAAAGAAAGAACAAAGATTTTCTAGATTATATGGGTAAATGATAAGTGTTTCATTTTTCTATTTCTCTGTTCTTAATAAGTGGGAACACACATACTTAGCATGGGAGTTTTATATATACACATATATTAAGGAGTCTATTTTTTTATACCTTCATAATAAAAATCCGTTTCATAAATATTTAATTCACAAGGGTGGCCTGGACTAAAACATGACAAATATTTTGATTTCAGAAACTGTAATAATAAATAATGACCTAATTGCAATAACCATGCACTTATGCTTTCTTCTTAGAGCTAAAATGTATACATGTGATCTTTTACTGTGTGAACGAGTCCCTCTCCTATTCTTTTAAAGCAGTTGTTAGGCAGAAAATGAACAACTAACCTCAATTCGTATATATGAAGAAAAATTACAGTAAAAATAGCAAGCGTATACATTTAAAAAATGTGTTATACACATTACACATTCTATAGTAACCAATTACACTACGTAGGTTGGAGTGGCCTATTTACTTTTCTGTCCAATAACGTCCTTTTCTAATTAGAGTACTGCATCATACAGAATTACACTATTTCCAGATAAAGAACTTTTGGTAAAGTGCACAGATATTGCAATATGCTGTTGTATACTTTATAGCTATTATAAGCAAGCAGCAATGACAATTTTCAATTGTTTTATAGTAGCATTATTTCCACATGCAGAGACATGTATACTAAATACATATAATCACCCACATACACAATACGCTTTACACCATGTGTATTCTACCATTAGCAACTTCTCCATGAAATGTACCTGAGATTGGTTTCAATGTACATATGTTATTTCCATAACTCTACAAAAGCTCAAGCAAGTTCCCTTACAAATAACAATCAGTTGACTGTATATTGAAAGCTGGGAAAGAGGCAGAAGTCTATGCACACCTAAGCACTCTTTCTTCCTTACAGGTATTCATTGGAGAATTTTCTTAGCAGCAGTTTTTGATGTGTGTGGTAATTAATTGAAATAAATGAAAAATCTGCCTTGTATCCAGACTGAATTTGCTTTCACAGCTGCTGATCCTCCAGCTCTGAATGTCAGCCAATTAGTGAAGAAGTTTTACATGACTTCTGCCCTAACAGGTTTTCCTGTCTGACAGCTCCATTTTCAAACTCAACCAGGGAGGTAAGATTTTCTATTAATTCCATTTTTTTTTTTCCATTTCACCCGGAAGTAAAATCAGCAGGTAAAAGATGCTGAACTTTTTCTGAAAACTGCTCACTCAAAAAAACAACATAATCTGTGACCCCACCCCAAATGAAATGAATGAATGAATGCATAAAATGAGGTTCTGAGGTTCTTATTGAATAAATGTCAGCTAACGGATGAATTTTCTCACTGGACATAGTATAATTTTATTTTTCCATCCTTCATATAATGAATTAAGAAATAGAGATGGGGAAATGTAAAAATTAAGATTTGCAGATTCTGATGCACTTAGCAGTTTCATATAACCTACTCCAGAATTCTCCAAAAGTCAAGGTAGAAACTCCCCTTTGGATTCTATACAATTTTAAGTAAAATGCTTCTTTTTTTTTTTTAACATACAATGTTTACCTTTTTCAGATTTATATTTCTCAAAATATGATGAAAAAACTGAATTACTGACTTGTTACTCTCTTTGTACAACCCAGCTCATTAAATTTTTATGAATTGGTGAATATGGCATGTAGGATATCACAGACAATGATCATACAACAGTTAACATTATTGGCAAGAGGCACAGTTAAAAAATTTGCTGATTTGCTATCCTTATATTACAAAGGAGTAGGTCAGTTCTGGAATTAATAGTCAACCAACAGATACCAATTTTTCAAGATGCCACCTACTTATATTGACTCAGGTCTACATACTGACACCAGCCCATTCTGAGTGGATCAGCCTATGTGCAAAATGAGAGGTGAGATTTTGCTGCATGGAGAAAGCAAACACAACTCGTAGCACGATGAAGTTAATTGGAAATAAAATACATAACACTTATTGGACTTTAAAACAGTGAATTCCAAAATAATTAAGTTAATAAAAAGAGTCTCGCTCTTTTCTGAACTAAATTAAATGGCTCTAAAATTAATTTCATTGTTTTTTTAATTCACTGTTAACTCAATAAAATGAGCTTTTAAAATTAACTTCTTTGTTTTTGAACTCACTGCAGTAAAAGTCCATAAAGTAACTTCAGGGAAAAAAAAAATCTCATGAGTTAAACTTGTTAAAGATTTAGTCAGTAGTCATCTGATACATAGATAAGAAAGACAGATAGAAAATCTAGGAGATTTTTCTCAGAATATGAAGCCTAGGATTTTTAAGGGTCCATTTACCTATCTTATATCTACAAAATGGAAATGAGAAATATGCCTCTCATTTGAGGCATAGTATGACAAAGTGAAATAATTGCTTTTAAATAATTATATAAGAGATGTGGCATATAAAAAATCAAATCAAATTTTCTAACTCTGGTGACCTAAACTATAAGGTGATAACATAATCTGAATATTTCTGAAATTCTGCTCTTTAGGTCATCTAATTTATAAAGGTTTTCCTATAACTCTGATGGCAAATAAATATTTTATAACCTCCAATTCATCCTGATGTGTATATTAAAACAAAGGCAAAAGGAAAGGCATTTTGCATGTATTTCACTGGCATATTTAGATAATAAAATCCTGGAGAACAATTTCCCTTTTAACTACCTAATATTTTAATATTGGAACTCTCTGAATGTGTATCTGTGACCTATAAATATAATAAAACATCTTTCATATTTGTATTTTACTTTCCCTTCTAATTACTACAGATTTACCCCAGACTATTATCAGTCCAAGCTTGGATACTTATAATGGCATCCTAGTTTATCTCCCCAACTCATCTTCCTTTCTCTTTGGAAATTTAGAAGATGCACACTTCCGTATCAATCATCCTACACCTAACAAGTACCTTTCTTGACTAATTTCTGCTTTTCCAGTTGTAAAATAAACTTCACTATCTCTTGAAGTCTATTCTGACTCTGTCTCCAAGACTAGGTAGATCCCACCCCATAATAGTGTTTATATCTTACTATTGGTAGACTCTGGTCCTTTGTGATGGTGGAAAATGAGAATCTTCTCATTCACATGTGAATTTTTGGTGCTTCACAGAGATTTTGGCATATAATTTGTACTCAGTACTATTTGTTGAATGAATAAATCCTTCACCAGTCAGCCTATATTTATTAAATATTGCTTTCATTTTGTTACCTAAAAAAAACATTTCTTTTTGGTTACATCGTTAAATCTCAATTCCTTTGTTTCACTTCATTTGTAACTGGTTTGTTGCCTCAGAGTTCTCAAAGACACTTCCAAAACCTTTCTGATATTCATCTCTCTGCCTTAGAACTTGCTTTCCTTCTCAGCACAAAATTCCCATTTTTTCTGACATCTTCTTTAATGTTATGTCAATTAACATTGATATTTTCACTGGTATACATATATTTGCCATCCAGGTTAGCCCTTGATTAGTGTATTAATTTTGTTCCCTAACTGCAAAGTGCTTCATCACTTCATGGTCCAATGAAGCAAAAACTCGAATAGTTTGGCCACCTGATGTGAAGAACTGACTCATGTGAAAAGACCCTGATGCTGGGAAAGATTGAAGGCAGGAGGAGAAGGGGATGACAGAGGATGAGATGGTTGGATGGCATCACCAACTCAATGGACATGAATTTGAGTAAACTCTGGGAGTTGGTGATGGACAGGGAGGCCTGGCGTGCTGCAGTCCATGGGGTCTCAAAGAGTCAGACACGACTGAGGGACTGAACTGACTGAACCGCATCGTTATCTCTTTTGGAGCAGTAACTACTTGTGGCCCTTACAAGATTATAGACTCATAATCCAGGAAAGAGATTATAGGATCATAACAGGTTGAACTAAACACATCACCTGCTTCAGATTTCTACTTAAAAAAAAAAAAAAAAAAAAAAAGGAAGAAGAAGAAAATTCCTGAAGCTACAGAAAATGATTAAATACTAAGTTGGATCCCTTGTAAGTGGTAGGGTGAAGATGCTACACACAGCTCCTGTATTAAAGTATATTCTTCCTCTCCCTCTAGGGGTGGGAAGAGGGGTGGCAGGGAGGTTCAAGACGGAGGGGATATATTAATATATACTTATGACTGATTCACTTCACTGTATAGCAGAAACTAACGCAAATCATAAAGCAATTTTTGTTGTTGTTCAGTCGCTAAGTTATGTCCAACTCTTTGCGACCTCATGGACTGCAGCACACCAGTCTCCTCTGTCCTCTACTGTCTCCCTGAGTTTGCTCAAGCACAAGCTTATTCTGTTGAAGAATTGATGCTTCTGAACTGTGGTGTTGGAGAAGACTCTTGAGAGTCCCTTGAACTGCAAGGAGATTAAACCAGAAAATTCGAAAAGAAATCAATCCTGAATAATCACTGGAAGGACTGATGTTGAAGCTAAGGCTTCAATACTTTGGGTATCTGATGTGAAGAGTTGACTCAGAAAAGATCCTGATGCTGGGAAAGATTGAAGGCAGGAGAAGGGGATAACAGAGTACAAGATGGCTGGATGTCATCACTGACTCAATGGATATAAGTTTGAACAAGCTCCAGGAGATGGTGAAGGACAGGGAAACCTGGTGTGCTGCAGTCCATGCGGTCACAAAGAATTGGACAGAGCTGAGCCGCTGAAAAATAACAACATGTCCATTGAGTCAGTGATGCTATCTAAGCATCTCATCCTCTGCTGCCCCCTTCTCCTTTTGCCTTCAATCTTTTCCCAGAATCAATCTTTCCAATGAGTTGGCTCTTAGCATCAGGTGGCCAAAGTATTGGTAAACAGTTTGTAAGTAGAGCAATGATATTCCAATAAAAAAGTTTATTTTTCCAAGTCATTGATTGACCAATACAGACCTGTACTGATTATCCAGTTACTCTAAAGACATTTTAATTTAAGACTGTATGTATTGTTTTTCCAGATACTGCTTCCTACCTGTAGTCTTAGGTGAGCTACTATTTCTGCATCTTAACCTTAGGGAATAGAATTTAGAGTGTTTTTGTAAATCCTGAACACCTTTCTTCATCTATTTCCTACTTCTTTAGTATGAGAAAATCTTTTAAGATGGCCTAACCAACAAATGACTCTTCAGAGCTACATTAGAGGCTATTAATAGAAAGCATGTGGAATGATCAGACACGGAGGCACCTCGGGGGGCTAGGGGCTCGAAGAAGACTCAGCTGGAGGCTGTGGAGGATTGTGGAGTTGTGTGTACTGAGGGCCATGGGGGGATCAGTTTCTGGAAAACCATCTCTGATACTCAGCTGGACTCCCTCACTGATAAAAACCACTACTGCCAAGCATGTGGCCACGATGCAGGGGGCCTGGAATCTCTGGCATCATCACTATATTAAGACTGATTCTAGAATTGAGAGTCACTGTTCAAGCAGTTCAAGGGGATAAAAGAGGCTGGCCTCAGAGGTGTCCTTTTGTGTAAAGTTTAGATAAGACTACAAGAAGACTGAAATAAGTCCTTTAACCTTCATCCCATGCTGACCAGGGGGCTCCTACTAGGACTCAAAATCCAGCTGTGTATTTAGAAAAAAAATTGTTATGCCACCTCTTTGGATCTGATGCATAGTGTATCTCGTTCCACTTATGCCCTGGCTAAGTTGGCCTCTATTATTGCTGTTGGTGAAGTCTATGCATGATTTGACATTTTCCCCAAATTAATTTCAGCATATTTTATAATTTCCATGCAAGATATGTAACATCAATTGCAAACATTTCTTCCTCATTCATATCTTTCTCTTTCCTAATAACCTAGAGATGAGACACATTTTCTATTGTTCTAAAGCCTACACAAAGACAATTCTCAATAAAATCCATTTACATCAAGCAAAAAAAGTCTTAAAACTAGTCAACAGACAGCTATCTTCCTTGCTATCTATGGTAGGATGTCCCCAAAGAATTAATAGTCACACAATTTGTGGGTATTTGATGAGAGTGTATAGCACATTTATTAATACTTTCTCAGCCACAAACTTCAAACCTTCAAAATTTTCATTTTAATTTCACACTAAAGTAATATATTTGTCACTACATAGATACGGTAAAGCACAGTGCTATGTTTTTTAATAGCAAGCACCTGCAAGATATTAGATCGGGTAATTAATACTGCCTTGAAGGTCAGTCACATCAGTGGTCATTGGAGAGGTAATTAAAAAGTCAACCTAACATTTCTAAATTCAACATAAAGATATCATCTGAAATATAGGCCTTAACTGTGGGAAAAGGAAATGCATGTCTTGTGTTTTTTTATGAGTCATTTTAAATCTTTAATGCTTTAAAATTAATTACATTAATTACGGCAACTGGCTGTTCATTTCTTTTGTGTGGGGTTACATTGTGTTATCAACACGAGAAGAATCTTTAGAGGAGCAATTCAGATTTTTAGCCCCCAGACTCTTAACATTAAAACACTACATTTACTGTATGTAATTACTTGGTTTGGGCAAAATAAGATGTGCATGTAAAACAACAGAAAAACTTTAGTGTAGATCTAATTAATTTTTACCTATTTTTGCCTGCAGTTTTCTAAATTGGTGCAGTAATTTCTATGTAAATGTTTATATCACCTCATGGTTGTACATCTGCAATGTTTCAGTTTATAGAGAGTGATATATTTGGTGAATACCTGGTAGGATATTCCTCTCCAATGGAATATTTTTTAAAAACACATTTTATGCAAAAAAAAAAAAAACCCTGTCTTTATGATTTCAGACTTTATTTAATAAGATAATTATTATTTGTATTTCTCCAGGGGACATTAGTCTGTAGAAGAACACTCAATATATACTTCAAAGTTCTCCCGACTCACTTAAAAATCTTAAGAAAATGTGTGAGACAGAAGCAAACAAAACAACAACTGTAAACTCTAGGGCAGAGACCTAGTCTGTTTCCTCACTTCTATCCCCTGACTCTAGAATAGCTTCTGGCAGAAAGCTTCTTGGGTTTGATTAAGTTACTGCAGGGATGCCAAGCACAGAGGTCAACATGAAAAGGATTTTGAGGGTCACTGACAATACTATTTAATTGATATCAGTTAAGTAGGTAGCACGCCATCAAAATATTTCAATACATAATACATGATAAAATTTAATTGGTGAATTACACAAATATTTTTGAGTGCCCATTAATTGCCAGGTCAAGAGCTGTGAGTTCTGAATGCGTCCTATGTGAATGTCAGGACCATTTCTGTCCCAGAGGACTTGAATGGTGAGCAGAGATAGGCTAATCTATAAATATTAAAGATAGCGCTGGTGTAAATGCTGAGAAAAAAAAAATTAAGCCGAGTAAAAGGGATGAGTCCCCCTCATGAATTTGTTTTCATTTTGGCTATTTAAAATGTGGCTGGAGAAAACCTCAGGGATATGCAGACATTTGATCTGAGATAAGAAAAAAGCAAGGAGGCAAACCATGAGAACAGGAGCAAAGAGACTTGCGGGTTCAGGGAATGTCATGAAAAAGCTCTGAGCTGGGGAAGTGGGGTTTGTGCTTCAGACTGTTCAAGAAACAGCAAAGACGCCAGTGTGGATGGAGCAGAGGGAATCAAGAAAGGAAGCCAAAAACGCAACACGGGCCCCATCAGCGCGGGTCTCAGAAGCCATGATGGCTTGACTTTTACCTTGAAGGAGATGGGGGTTACTATTGAGCAGCAAGTGGTGTGATGTGAATTCTTTTAAGAGCTCCTCTGGCTGCTGTTGAGATCAGGTTGTAGAGGGCAAGGGTGGAATTAGGGATGTAGCTGGTGGCCTCTATGATGCTTGTGAGAGAGGCTTGTGACTCAGGTCAGGGCGAGGGTGGCGGGAGGTGGCTGGATTCTAGTTTTCTATTGGAGGCACAGTTGGCAGGGTTTGTTGGTCAACAAGTTATTTGGACTCAGTTGTTGGTAACAAAGGTAACTCCAATGATTTTAGTTTGAGCAACCACACACACACAAATATTGGGTTGGCCAAATTTTCATTTGTAAATCCTGAAAGTTCATTTCTGTAAAGATTGAAAGAAAGTTTTGGCCAATCCAAAAGCTTTTGTTGACCGAATCCTTCTGAAGTAGCAAGTCTGTGCAGTGGATAATTAATTTACATATTTAATTTACGTACTGAAGATACAGGCTAATGTGGGTTTCCATTACTGCAGCTTGAATAAAGATTGATATTAATAGGTGGGGATGCTTTTGAATTTCCTTTCTGTTGGACTCATTTCAGCAGGTGACCTTTGTAAAGGTCATCCAGGAACAATTCATGGAATCAGAGTATGAACTTATGGAGGCATTTAGCACCATGTGGCACTTGATTAAAATGAAATCATAAGTAATAGTGACAAAAAATTAACTTCAGCATATGTTTCTATGAAATTAAATTTTCATTAGTTTTATTAATAATGTCCCCAAATCTCTAGTGGAGGAAAGAAAGTAAAATATGCTCTCCTGGACATAAAATTATCCTCAATTTGAAGTAAAGTGCCTACTTCCATGTACTAGATGGTCATTTACTATTGTAGCTGCTAAAGTGAACTTTAATGAAAGACCGAAACCCATGTATTCTTACTAGGATGATATTGCCCACAGAGGGCAAAAATTGGTTGGGGACGTTTTTGCAAAAATCTCATATACTACAATGGTTTTTCTTCCTCCATAGGCCATAGTACACAAATAGATATATAGTGGTATTAACACCTAGTCACTGTAATTGTATTAATATATAATTGGGTGGGTGGTGATTAGAAAAAGTCTAAAAGGTACTTTAGGGGAATAATAAGAAAGAAAGTTTGAGAAACACTGGGTTTTAGGTGCAAGGTTTACAGAGAGAACTTTTCTTAAGCTATAGATTCAGAGTTTGTATTTTCATCAAAACCAAAGAAAACAATATTTGGAAAGAAAAAAAAAAACTACACAATGACAGGAAACAATGTGAGTCCACTGCCACTGTCATCCTGGCGGCCCAAAGGGCCAGGCCTGCTTACTTGGTTAGTCTAATAGACAGAATTGCTAACTATCTTCATGTGCAGGGAGGGACAGGGAAAGCAGTCACTCAGAACCTTCTGGTCCACAGAGACCCTGGCGCAGGTCTGCAAGTGACAGCCACAGGTATGTATCACGCTGGTCAGTCCTCTGTACTGCAAAGTTATCCTAGACTGTCACTGTCCACATACTTGAAGCCAGACAGAGGGCGTGGGGTAAATACAAATGCATGGAATCCATGTACCATTCTGATGAGTTTACAGGCAATAAAAAAAACCACTGGGCAAAGACGGAAGTGAAATGTTAACGTGATTCTCTCCATTACCAAGACATAGAATTGCTTTCTGACAATGTTAAGAAACAGGGTATTTATGTTTGGCATCTTCTTGCATTCACTTTTCCTCAACTGTATTTCCTGGATTTCCCTCCTGTGTCTCCCACATATTTAACGCACACGTTATTTCTGACTGCCGCAAACCCAACACTCCTTTTCAGTCTATTCGTCAAATGGAAGCAAAGCGAAACTAGAGCACTCTCTCTGACTTCCTTCTCATCCCACTCTGGTTGTTAATATCCTTCCCTTACCCAAACAAAAACATTATCTCCCATGTATGCTGAAGGGTTCCCCAATTCAGTATATTCAGTACTGACTTCTCTTGAGTCCCCAGCTAAAGGTCTGAAACTACTCCCAGGCATAATCAGTAGGTCCACAACCAAACACATCACTTCTGTTTTTGTTTTTTTTTTTCTCTCCACATTTCTATATTTCTAGTTCAATTAAGAGCCTACAGTCTAGAAATCAAAGGACCATTTCATATTTCATTTACCACTAGAGTTGGGTAAATAGTACCCCGCCCCCTAACAAAAAGTTATGTCTCTATTCGAATTTCTAGAACCCATGAATGAGATTTTATTTGGAATAAGTATCTTTGCAGATATAAATTAGCATCTCAAGGTAAGATCATTCTGGATAATCAGAGTATACCCCAAATCCAACAACAAATGTCCTTATAAAAGATGCACAATAAAGAGGAGAATACAGATAGAGGAAGAAGAATATGAGACAACAGAGGAAGAAATTAAATTTATGCAGCCATGGGCCAAGGAACTCCTGGAGCCACCAGAACCTGCACGGTGCAAGGAATGATTCTCCCCTAGAGTCTCAAGAGAGAGCTCCCCAACACTTAATTTCAGACTTTGGCCTTTACAACTATGAGAGAATAAACTTTTGCTATTTAGAGCCACCCGGAATGTGGTTATTTGTTATGGCAGCCCTAGGAAATGAATACCCTTTCACCTCTTACAGACAATCAGTAAATAAGTCTTATTTACAATGAGATTATATTTTTTCATCTCCTAGTTCAGGGTGTTATTTCAGAGAGACTCCTGTCTACAATAGCTCAGCTCATATTGAAGCAAAGGTAATACCCTTTAGAAGAGAAAATCATAAATAAAAATAGCTCACCAGCTAATTTATCAAATTACTTCATGCAGACACCAACTATCTAGTGAACATTACTTTTTTCTGATTGGATAAAATGTATCTTTACTTTTGTTTCATGTTTTATGAGGGAAAATGGGATATTTCTTAGATCTTCTTATATGAAGTGGCAACATTAAAATTAGTTTCTGTATGCAAAGCCTCACTGATGATTCCAGCCACATTCTAATCAAGATAGTTTAGTGGTTAGGACACAGGCTCCTAATTTGAGTTGGCCAGGACTGCATTCTGGGATGATAGATACCAAGTGACCTTGCACAAGCTATTTACCTCTCTTGACTTCAGTTTCCTCACTGATAAAATAGGAATATCAATAATATTTATTTAATATGGTTATTAAAAGGACTAACTAAAGTTGATAGTACAGAGCTTGACACATATTAGGCTCTCAAGGAATAGTTCTTGTAACAATAGCTGCTAAGGGTAGTATCCATAGTTCAATCTGATGTCAAGGTCAGTAAGAGGCCCTGATAACTAAGGGAGTCTAAAAAGACCACACAGCAGACTCTTTGGAAAAGACCCTGATGCTGGGTAAGACTCAAAGCAAAAGGAAAAAGTGGACGCAGAAGATGAGATGGTTAAATAGCATCACTCACTCAATGTGCATGAGTTTGAGCAAACTCTGGGAAATAGTGGAGGACAGGGAAACCTGGCGTGCTGGCAGTCCATGGGGTTGCAAAGAGTCAGACGTGACCTAGAGACTGAATTGAACAACAACCAAGTCCTGGAGACTGCAAGAAATCTCTGCTTTTTATTGCCTGGGGGTCATATCCCATGGCTTTGGCCAAAGACTCCAAAGAAAAAGTTGCTCGGAAGTTGAAAATATTGACAATATTCACACAAAAATTTATTTTAGACAATGTTGACACTTTTAAATAATCTTTCAAATATGAGAACCTTGAGGTTCTAATATTTTTGGTGATAAAGCCCCTGGCATTCCACCTCCGTTCTGTGCTCCTCAGTTAAGATGAGACAAGTGGAGAAAGAGACCAAGCCCCTCTCCTGATCTCTAAGATTACCTGCAAAACTGAAATTTAAGAATTTTGTTAAATGTAGGATACAGTATATGAAATACCTGTCAATACTTAGTTCTCAGTAATAGTGTCTAAATGGGCACTTGAATGTTTTCAATATTTATGTACTTTTCAAATGTCTGAAGGCAAAAAAGAGATAATAGGCAATCTTTTCTATCTGTAAAAGTCTTGCGTGAGATCACCCTCCACTAGGAGAGAGCAGATTCCATTTCAATAGCATTAAAAGAGAAAAACACGTCAGAATGAAGTGCGTCTCAGTACAATTCCTTTGTAAACAGCTTGTAGGGAAAAATGTGCTTCTAGAAACATATCACTGACTACAATTACTCAAAGTTAAAAGGTTTTCCAAGACTTTTAATTATATTCCTTTCCAGGAGCCGTTTGGTATAATTTTCAAATTCATAGTATGTCACAAATAATAATCTGAGATCAAGTTTTTCACAAAAGTTCATATGATTTAAATAGTTGAGTTTTGATTTATGAAATACAAAACAACCAAATCTAACTAGGTTTATAATGTGTCCTTAGGGGAGCAGGTTTCAGCACTGAATGCTTGCTAATTACCCTGTCTGCATGACTGTATCCCTTCCAAACTTGTGATATTCTAAAGCAATCCTGGTGCTGAGCTGTCGCTCACTCCTGTCTGCCTCTTTGAGACTCCATGGTCTGTACACCACCAGGCTCCTCTGTCCATGGAATTCTCCAGGCAAGAATACTGGAGTGAATGCCATTTTCTTCTTCAAGGAATCTTCCCAACCCATGTATCAAACCTGCATTCCCTGCGCCTGCTGCATTGGCAGGAGGATTCTTTACCACTGAGCCATCTAGGAAGCTGAAAAGGCAATTCTGGACATATAGCTAAAATATGATACCAGAGAGAAGAACCAAACAGTAGGCATTTTGGATCAGAAGAAACTAGGTGATGAAGAGATATTCGTCTCTGAGTGTGTCCTACTGCTCCTGGCTGCCGCATTGTTTGGGTGTTTAAAACAAAAAACAAAAAACCCTCCAAGTGTACCGAACCATGGAATCGACCCTCAAATTGTCATCATAATGAAGCCTAATTTTATAAACTCTTCTACTTCTTAATGGTCTCAATGCATACAAGCAGATGCACGTAATACTTGGAAGCACAAACTCTCCATTTGAATCTGGACTCTCCCCTCACTCGACAAGACCCTGGGTGTGTACTCTGATTCTCTGTACTTCAGGGTTTGTGTCCGTGTAATGAGGGCTCTAGCAGCACTGCCTACAAAAATAATTAAAACTGAATGAATACACATACAGATTTTAGAACAGTACCTGGAATATAGGAAGTGCTATGTGAATACTTGCTATTATTATTTTATTTCATGTAATTGAGATATTGTTTCTCAAATCAATAATTAATAAGGAAAGCAGGAATAAATATGATAAATTTGGAAGTTGGTATAACTATAGCACAGGGAAAAAGAAAGGTCATAATTCCACCAGGTAAATTGAATATTCCAGAAAGAAGTAAAGGAAGTAAAGTTTTGGAGAACACAGCCATGGTTCAGGGAATAAGCTGGACCACTGAATAAGGATGCTATTTGATCCACACAAAATATAATATATGTAAGGAGAGTAATGTTAGCCTCCTTTTAAACATACAGCAGACAAAATAATAGTTTCTATAATCAATGATCAAAAACATGTAGCTGAATATCAATGCTTCACTGAAAATCCTTCACCTACAAAATGCAGATGACAGCATTAACTATCTTAAGTTATTTTCAGTGAGAAATGTATTTACACAGCGAATGATTCTTAGAACGCTGCCTGGTCCTTTAAAAATACTCTTTCATGACACACACCAGTTTTAGCTATTTATCTATACATAATCGTCCCTGATTTTGTTTGGAACAATTAAATCTTTTATACAAGCCATTTCCTATTTGCTTGCTCTTTGTGGGTTAATAGCGAGAAAGGAAGTTGTTGGAATTTGCTGATTACAGCATTTGTTCATGATATCGTGAACTCTGAGCGCTCAGCCTTGTGCTTTGCTGGGCACCAAAGGAACGAACTATCACAAAGTATAGATGCCATTCTTACGTGACCCCAAGCAAGAGAGAGAGCAAGCCTCTCAGTCGCACATCCCTGTAGAGCAGAGAAATTGATCCCTTGGGTCTTATGTGAGCGGAGAGGAATCTAAACCAGGAGCGTAAGAAAGGAGAATGGATAGACCTGCTCTCAGGTTAAGGAAGGAGACACAGTTCCCTCCTCTCCGTCCTCAACACACTCAGTCCTCTTTTGCTTATTTTCCTCTTTTCTGTAGAATTATGCTTCACCCTGAAAAATACTGCCCCCCTCTCTCTCCTCCTATATATATATACATATAAAAATTATTGTAAATATACAGATTATATATTGCTGAAAATGTAAGCCTCCTAATGGCATACATCATTTTTTGTTGTTGTTGTTGTTCATAGAAATCTCCCAATTTCTAAGAAGAACATCTAGCATATAGCAGGTAAGTAATCGACATATTTGGAATGAATGAATGGAGATCACTTTTCTCCTCATGCAACTCTGATCTGTAAACACGTAGGTTGTACTGAAGCACCGTTGCGTCACTTTGAGAACAAATCTGTCTAAAGTAGATGCTACACATTTCTGGAGATACACAACAAGACAAGTGATCTGTGCTTCAGTGGGAAACTACCAGCCCTCTTGCCCAGGAAGGAGAGTGTGAAGCTCTTTAACACCATTGGATAATCTGAAGCAGTTTGTCCCAGTTGCCTCAAGGTAGATCAAAAATTTCCAGTGCCAAATGGCAAAACTCTCCAGACATTAAATCTCAAGATGGAATAGGAATAATCTAATAACAAGAATAAAACTGAAACCAAGAGGGAGGAGAAATTTGGATGAGGGATTGAAGCAAGAAAATCATAACAAAGGCACTGGGGCTGGATTCTGCCAAATAAAACTATTCATCATGAGAACTACTGGTTGACCCCACCTGACACACAAGTACAGTTGACCCTTAAACAACATGGGTTTAAACTGCACAGGTCCACTTTTTCATCAATTATTTTCAATAGTAAATGTCACAGAACTACCCAGTCTGCAGTAAGTTGAACCCCCAGACTTGGAACCACAGATACTGAGGACCTGTGTACACAGAGGGCCAGCTGTAAAAGTTATATGTAGATTTTTTTCTGTGCAGAAGGTTCAGTGCTTCTAACTCCTGCATCGTTTAATAGTCAGCTATAAGCATGAGATCCATTAGGCCATCAGTAGCATGGCTAATACAGTCTTAGTTATAAATCCTCTTTTATGGCCACAGAACTTGGTCTTTCTCATCAACAAATTTAAAAATAAATTTGAAAATAAAATTTAAAACAAATTTAAAAATAAAAAATTATGAGAGAGAATCTTCATTGGTAGAGAGAACCCTCTGCTTCTGAGTCCTCTGCTTCTTCTTCTGATGGAAAGAGGAGGGAACACAAAAATAATTACTATTTGAAACTTATAATACATGCAGCACCTGATTTGAAAAGTAATTCATTGGATAAGACCAGTAAATTCAAAAAGTGGAATGAGACGTGCTCATGAGGGTATCTAGTTCTATTCCCAAATGACGCACAAATCATTTCAATGATTCCTGTCCTTTCTGAAGGTTTTGATTCTCTGCTGGATAGACAACCTCTATTAACACCAGGTGCCAGCAAAGCCCACTGTCACCAACCCCTCAGACCCAGCACATGGAAGATGACTCAGGAAAGTGGCCACAAGATCAGCAGAATACTAGGGTGCCCAGGGCCTCCTGTCAGGCTTGCTACACTCTGACCAGGCTTCCTTCTGCAGCAGCAAAGCAGAAGAGACCCAAAGAAAATAGTAGAAAACACTTCTTCACTATGGGAGGCAAGGCCAGTACTCCTTTCTCTTACCGCTCCTTTCTGTTTTACTTGGCTTTAAGGAAGCTCCAACTATCCCATAACAAAAGGCAGTAGCGATGGTAGGGAGGTAGGGTAGGGACACACAGGAGAATCAATATTTGTAAATGAAACAGCGTGGTCACTTTGGTTCTCTGAGTAATAAAATCTCCCTGTTCACCTCAAGCTCCTGGGCAAATATAAGATCATCTGAGTGTGGTTTTTATATATCTCTAAACTCTTTACTTGACTTGCTAATGCGGGCTCAAATTCTTCAGCATCATCTATTTTATAAGGATTTGATTTCATATCTTAGATCTAGGGAATGGGATAATGTGATAGTTAAAGGGAATGGAAGCTATTCTGCTTTCACAAAAGAAAAGAGAGATGCCAATTTAGAAACCTTGGAAAGTGTAAAAAAAGAGAGAGAGAGAGAGAGGAGGGGCCTGATATAGTGAAATGTACACAAAAATCGCAAATCCTATGATGTGAGGTCAAAGAAGCTGTACCCCTACAGAATGAAGTCCATTTATATGATTCTCATTCTCGGTGTTCAGACATTTACAAGTAAACTACTAAATATAATAGATTACAAGTTCGCTGAATCAGAAGAATCCCAGCTTTTGGTATGATTAAGTTTTAATTGTATTTCTCCTTTGGGATCACTAGTAGCTAATAAGCTCATGAAAATAGGTCTTTAAATAGCAGGAGTAGTAAAAGTCTCTCTGTGCACTATATTTTGATATGCTTGGCTGCCTAAGGCATTCTGCTGCCTGCAGACTCAAGTGTTTAGTTTTCATATCAATGAAATATCTAAATAATACTCAAAAAACTCCTCAATTTTAAAATAAGGTGATATCAGACAGGGATCCAGGAGTAGATTTTTGTGTTAAACTAATCAATAGTCTTTTAAAATTATTACTAAATATTACTTATGAGAAAAGCAGATTTAAGAGACATATCCAAAGGCATGTTTCAGATTTGAAATAAATGTATTAGACTAAAAATTTCTTCTTTCCTGCTGTATCTTTGAATGCTACAAGATAGATACCATGTCTACACACTCTTGTCTGTAATAAGTCTAGCTTTCTAGAGTGCTCAATGTACTCTGATAATACACTAGTTAGTAACTTTTCATGCTATCAAGGTATCATCTGATAAATTGTAAATACCCATATTGCTCAAATAAGTAAATAAGAGTAGTGTGAGAATTATGTAAAGTCTTCCATGATAATATTTTTAATACAGTGGGCAGTTGTAGGGGGCATTTATATAATCTGTCAAATTGCTCATAGTTTTCAAAAATATGCAAAGGTTCACTAGGAGGAAGATTATTATTAATATTTCAGTTTCACTAGGAGTATACTGGTTCTCAGAGCTATTACAAGTATACTTTTGGGCAAACTGGCATGACTTCTTTGGCTGAAAGTACAGTTGGATCAGCATTTCTATGGTTGCCATCAGCTCTGCCTTTCTTCTTTGCCTAAAATCCTTTAGAGATGGGCCATTGCCTGTAGGTAAGTCAAGTTCCTTTCTACGACATGCTACCCTATTCATGAGCTTACTTGGGTCCCATGTTTAGTCGCTCAGTGATGTTTGACTCTTCTGTGACCCCATGTACTGTAGCCCACCAGGCTCCTCTGTCCATGGGGATGCTCCAGGCAAAAATCCTGGAGGGGTTGCCATGCCCTCCTCCAGGGGCATCTTTCCAATCCAGATCTCCCGCATTGCAGGAGAGTTCTTTACTGTCTGAGTCATCAGGGAAGCCTCCAAATTGAGATAAAGACAAAATATATTTGTCAACCAACGTCTCCACTGCAGGAGGTTTACTTTTAGATGGCCACATTTATGTCTAAAAATTAATAAGAAATTTTATTCTTTCACAAGAACAAGTTAAGTTTTTAAAGCTAAGAATTCTCCATGTCACCTCTCTCCAATATATAACAAAGAAAAGTCTTGAGTTTTTAAACAGTGCCCTTTAAGAGTTTACAGCCCCTTGGCTTTAAAAAAAATAAAAATAAAAGAAACTATAAAAGATGCTCTTAAGGTCTTTCTGATCTGACATGAAGTATATACCAACAGAAAACTTGCAAAAGCAAGTGCAAAAGAAGCACTTTCCAGGTTCTTTCCCAGATTTGAGAAGGCATGAGGTCTGGATAAACATCTCAAAGCTGAGCCTTTGGAGGTTAGCTCCTCATTATGGTACTTCTGCCTCAATCATTTTTCGGCTGCCAACTGTCACTCTATTGATTACACCCCTTTGCCCACAAAATCAATATCACTGAGTATACAGAGAAAACATCTGTTATAGACATGTAAGGCAGACCTCCTGACCACAACTGAACAAAATATATCAAAGCGCATTAACCATGGGATGATTCCTTAGGTTTATTTTGGTTAACAGGGATAATTTAAAGTAGAGAGATGACCCGAGAGAGAGATTTTCTACAGTTTTATAGATTTACCACCAACTTCTCTCTACTTAGGAACCCTAATTTCCCACATGTTCATGGCTCTCCCTGGTGACTGTGGTTTAATAACATATGTTACCTTGAGGGCTATGGAAGTAGAGGCAACCAATTCATTGTTCAGTTGTAGGAACTGGGAAAGGCAACACTCCAGTTCATAGTACTGAAAATAACTTGATTATTCAAGCATGGAGTATTAGCAGAATTTATTTGAAGAAAAATTTTCTTTTTTTAAGAAAAGCACCTTATTTATCTTAAAACCTCTTTCCCCTAAAAACTTCTTAAATAACCTACAAATATCTATGCTAATGAAACAGTTATTTTATCAACAAAAAGATGAAAGTCTTCCAAAATGTACTGAGTTCCTCACCAAAGAGCAATTTATTTGATTTCTGGTTATTAAAACAAAGTCAGCCTTATAATAAATGTCAGCAAGTGACTAGTTTAACATCATGGTAACGAAATGAAATTTTAGCCTTGGCTTGCCAGAGCACCCAGATCTACTGATTTCTTAGCATCTTATTAAGAAATTTGCTTTTCTTTGAATAAAACTTCAGATGGTTTTGAAAAAATTCCTTATAGGTTTGGTCCCAAAATTATTGACACTGAATTGCCAATGGTTAGGGGAAAAAAAAACAAAAAAACAAAACAAGGAAAGGCTTAAGAGATGTGAAGGTGAGCCTAACATTCTTTAATATCAATGGATAGCAGGGAAGTGTGCCCTTGGCTACAAACTTTAAGAGTGTGCACATTCTTACACAAAAGCAAAATTGAAGACTCATGGAATTTTTTGAACAGACTCAGCAACTTAGCAAATAAACCCCATACACAGGCATACATGCATACACACATGCATCTCAAATCTCTTCTTAAATCTGGGGGAAGGTAGTATGTTGGTTTTTCTCTACTCACTAGCTGAGGATGACACCAGCAACTTGCAGTTAGCTGTCCCTAAAACACAATCCAGGTACTGCCCTTCAGGCTCACCTGGGGAAGCCAGATAAAGAGCCAGTTCAGACCTTTTGCTTGTATCAGACCTGGGTTTCTTCTCAGCGGGGAGTGCCAGTGGTGCTAAATAGTGTTGAATTAATTGGGGCTATTTGGCTCTGACTCCAGTTATATGCATATGTGTGTGTGTGTGTGTGTGTGTGTAAATAAGGAAAAATAACCTTAATATTTTTGACCTTTTATATCACATATCTAGCCACCTTATGTTCCTCTTGGATGTTTAAAAAACCGACCATTCTAAAGCTTGGGAACTTTAACACAATACAGGAAAGAAGTTCTTGTTTATTATGATTTATTACTACTTTAGCCACTAAATATAAATTTGGCTATAATCTTGTTGTAATGGATAATTCTGCATATTTTCATGTAATACAAACAATCACTCTGCATAGAAATAAATTACAACATGCTATAAAAATCACTACTATGGGGGAAGCTTTTTAAAAAGGCAGATGTTCATATGCATTATGAAAAATAGGTGGGCATTAGAACATTTTCAATAATGTCGTCCAAAAAAAAATAACTAGTATACTTTGTAATAGAACATTTCAATAAGTTTTCTTGGAGTCCCTACCACCAAAGAAATTTCATTTGACTAGGAATTCCCACTGGTTTAAGAATTCCTAAAATGAAAGTCCATTCATATCTATATATATTCGAGAATCTCAATTTGGTCCCATTCTAATTATGCAACTTGGCTTTCATCTTTAGGCTGACATCAGTTCAGTTCCATCGCTCATTTGTGTCTGACCCTCAGACCCCATGGACTGCAGCACGTCGGGCTTCCCTGTCCATCACCAACTCCCAGAGCTTACTCAACCTCATGTCCATTGACTTGGTGATGCCATCCAACCATCTCATCCTCTGTCATCCCCTACTCCTCCCGCTTTCAATCTTTCCCAGTGTCAGGGTCTTTTCCAATGAGTCATTTCTTCACATCAGGTAGCCAAATTGGCTGACATATACATATAAACCTATTTTTAGTCAATATTCTTGATATTTCCTTCTGTTTTTACTGGATTAACTCTGACTTTCTGAATTTTCTTCCCATAGAAAATGTGTTCCTTTAAGGCTTGCCACAAGTCCACCTCTTTTATGAAGCCTTCTGACTCTGGTCTATGTGGGTCTCCTTTTCTCTCTTAAATTCTCACTAGGCTTGGTATTTTATCAGATGTAGCATTTAGTTGCATCTGTGTACTGATGTCTCTATTTCTTTCATGTGTGTTAACTTTGTCTCCTCAAACAGATGGTAAGAAACTTGAAAATACAAGTAAGACTTTAAAATCATTTTGTGTCCCTTGGAGGAGGCTATTAAATGTATAGAAGATGCAATCTTTAAAATTAAAGAGAGATTCCTCAGGAGGGTATGAGACCCTTTCTCCCTGGAAATATCTTGGCCTTAGATAATACAGCCCCATCCGGGTGACATCTGAAAGACAGCATTGTACCAAGTGTGCATTTGTGCTACAAAATATGAGATCTCAATTTTATGTTGTTTCTAAAATTACTCCAAGTACTTTCTTAGATACTATAATTATATCATTTCATTTTAGTTGGCCTCTGTGCATTGAATATAATAAACCTATTTATAATGGGAAAACCTAAAACTTGGAACAGGGGGTTTACGGAATACAGTAGAAAGTGCGTGTGAAAGTGAAAGTGAAAGTGAAAGTCACTCACTTGTGTCCCACTCTTTGGGACCAGGCCAGAATGCTGGAGTGGGGAGCCTTATCCCTTCTCCAGGGGATCTTCCCAACCCAGGGATTGAACCCAAGTCTCCTGCATTGCAGGTAGATGTTTACCAGCTGAGCCACAAGGGAAACCCAAGAATATAGGAGTGGGTAGCCTATTCCTTCTCCAGGGGATCTTCCTGACCCAAGAAATAAATAGGGGTCTCCTACACTGCAGGCAGATTCTTTACCAACTAAACTATCAGGGAAGTCCTAGAAAGTGCATATAGGAAATATATAAAACAGACTATCTATCATCTGGTTTTTATTGTTTGTAAGAGATTCATTGTATCTTCAAGTATTTAGGAACAAATGTGTCATTATTTTACTTTCCTAATCTGGTATTCAATATTTACATCCAAATGTAATGGTGGTGAATGGGGCTATTATCTGGCATGCATTTTGTATCTGTGGACAGATTATGTTTATAACGTCTTCAGACTCTAAAATAAAAGGCAGACATTTCCAAGAAACTTAAGAGATGGTTCCTAAAAATCCATCAGGAAATGTATATAGCAGACCATTCATATCTCCATCCTTACACTCACTCAGAACAACTCCACAGTAGCATAAATCAAATAATCAAGGATGGATTATTCCGTATGTTTTGGTGAGCAGATGATAGCACATACTGTTCCCCTGACAGGTTCCAAGTAACTAAAAGAAGGTACAATACCATTACATTTGCTGGAAAATATTATTCAGGCTACAGAAATAATGTTGAGACATTTACGATGTGACTTCTGCTTCACTTTGTTAAGTTTTGAAAACCAGAAATATAAAGATATGCAGGGTTCAACTCAGTTACTCATTTGTGCATATTTTTACTTGGGGTAGGACTTAACCACAAAAATATTTATATATATATAAATATGTTTATATATAATATATATATCTTTATTTTTATAGGGAAATAATGATGAGTTCATCAAAAATAATGAATTTGACTAACTAAAAAATTAAACTCTGAAAATTTATATTGCATTATACAGGTGAAGGGATACGCTCATCCTACAAATAATACAGAAGGTCGGAGAAGTTAAATGATTGGTCATATCTTTGTCCAGCAGTGGAGAAACAAGACTTCTGCTAGAATTAAAAAATAAATAAATAAATAAGTGAGCTATCACCTGACAACTGTTAGAATGGATATTATCAAAAATCAAGAAATAAAAAGTGTTGGTGAGGATGCAAAGAAAAGAAAATCTGTGCACCGTTGGTAGGAATGTAAACCAGTACAGCCACTATGGAACACAGTATGGAGGTTCCTCAAAAAATTAAGGAGACCCACTCTATGATCCAGCAATTCCATTTCTGGAAGTTTATCCAAAGAAACTGAAAATACTAATTCAAAAAGATATCTGCACCCTACATCCACTGCAGCCTTATTTACAATAGCTAAAATATGGAAATGACCTCAGTGTTCATCACCAGATGAATGGATAAAGCAATTATGGTTCACAACACATTCAGACACACAGTGTGGATTAGTATTCAGCCTTAAAAAGGAACAAAGTCTTGCCACTTGTGACAACATGGATGAACCTTGAGGGAATTAGGCTAAGTGAAATAAGACAAATAGAGAAAGACAAATACCAAGTGCTATCACGGACATGTGGAACCATGTGAACCCATGAATTGTAGCCCACCGGGTTCATCCATGAAATTCTCCAGGCAAGAATACTGGAGTGAGTTGCCATTTCCTTCTCCAATGTGGAACCACAAAACTAAATAAGCAAACAATCTCATAGATACATAGAACAGATTGGTGACTTGCCAGAGGCAGGGGAGAGTAGAGAGTAAACAAAATTGATGAACGGGGTCAAAAGGTACAAATTTCCAGTTAAAAAATATATAGGTCATGGGAACGGAATGTATGGCATAGTGACCTCAGTTAATAATACTGCACTGCATATTTGAAAGTTGCTAAGGGAGTAGACTCCTAAAGTTCTCATCATACACACAAAAGATTTTTTTGTAACCCTATATGGCGATAGATGTTAACTAGATTTATTATAGTGATCATTTCGGAGTATACATGAATATCAAATCACTATGTTTTAAACTTGGAAGCAAATAATATATTTATATGTTAATTATATTCCAATTAAAAATACATAGAAATTAGTATAAAATGTACTTATATGGTGCTCTGCAAAATTAGCTACAGTGAAAAAAAAATAGAAATAATCTGATTGTCCAACATTGGTTAAATAAATTATGTAGTCAATAACAGTTAATAGCAAGCATTCAAGAATGTCTGATATCCTCAGAAAATGCTCAAAACATAGTAAATATACATGATATACATATACACCTAGAGAAAGATTCTTAAAAATTATTCTAATGTTTTCAATTATTATCTCTGGTGGTAAAATTGAAGTGATTTAAAAATGTTGATTTTACTTTCTTGTATATTCTACATCATTTATAACTAATATCATTGGTTTTATAATCAAAATATAAAACAAATGCCAATCAATTTGTTTAGTTGTCTAAGGAAATAGAAATGATAGATAACGTATACTTTGCATTCTATTTTTTAAACCCAATTAATAATGCTCTTGAGGTTTTCCTTCCTTTCCTTCCTAAAAAGCAGATGAAAGAACAATGAGAGGCAAACTAAGAGTCGATAAAAGTAACTGCAGAATTGATTTAAATTAATAACAATTAGGTATGTCTGACAGAAACATGTTCTTTCTCGTCTCTTTTCCTTCATGCAAAGAACAAAAACAGTCAATAATCATTCTTCGAATAACCTTTGCACTAACTTGACAAAATTGACAAAAGCTTGATTTTGTCAGATCCCTCAATGCCACTTATTTTCTGCATCACAGTTGGACTGATCACTGGAGACCCATACTATGAATTTAAAAAATTCTAGATGCTGGAATCCTTCAGGTGACAACATGCAAGTTACTTCAATTAGATTCCAATCACTGATACAATGGGCTTCCCAGGCGGCCCAGTGGTAAAGAATCTACTTGCCAATTCAGGAGCCACAGGAGAGGCCGGTTCAATCCCTGGGTCAGGAAGATCTGCTGGAGGAGGAAACGGCAACCCACTCCAGTATTCTTGCCTGGAAATCCCATGGACAGAGGAGCCTGGAGGCCACGGTCCACTAGGTCACAAGAGTTGGACATGACTTAGTGACTACATCTCTTCTAGTTTACGTCCCTTTTAAATTATCCTTTACTTCTCTGGGATTTCTGTGTGGTTTCATCAATTACTTAGGATTTTTGAGAGATGCCAGCTCTGCAAGTTATATTCTAAATCAGGATGCATATGGCTACTAAGAAGCGACATGTGAGGAACTTGGGGTGGTACTTATTACTTTTTGAACATTATCCGAAAATTTTAGTTTTAAAGCTACACTCTGTTCTAGAAGATTGGTTATAATGAATCCCTTTTTCTTCATCACTTTAGGATATTCTGAAATTAATACACATACTCAAGTAAAGAGAAGCAACAAATAGCCCAAATAGAAACCAAAGAATTAAAGAAGGTATTTAAGTTATAGTGGTAAGTATAAAGCCCTTCCAATGTCTAATATCTCTTTTAAAATGTATTATTATTTCTGTGAAATATTTTGGCTACAAAAGAAAAATATGTATAAATTCACAGTCTCTCTTTTAATAAATTTATTTGAGTTTAGTAATTATGTTTCCTCATCTGTATTTTATCTATACACATAAATAAGTAAATATATTTTTTATTTAGCCAGGACATTATTAGAAATAAGTGTTTCAGACACATAGCAAAGACGAGCAAGAAAATTCAAATAGCATGCACCATAATTGTTCTACATGCATTGTGTCTGCAGCTGTCTATACAGACTAATGTTTTGGGTATAATGAATACTAATGCTTCCTGGAGGTAATTGTCCTATTATATTCAGAGTTCAGCAGTTAGGTTTATTAATATTAGGTGGCACAATGTTTTCAGTGAGACAATCAAGTTTGCTTCAAAGCAAGCTACTTCAGGTTACAGTGTTTATTGACTATCCAAAATGCAATTATGAAAATATCATTGAATTTTCAGTGTTCCTGTGGTTAAAATATTCACTTACTGCAGGGCTGAGCTTCTACTATAAAAAGCTTAAAGCTAGTGACCCTCATTTAGCAAAGTTCGATCTGGAGAACGCATCTTCTTTCCCACAGCTTCTGCAATTATCAAAGCAAAACATGCTATTAGGTTCTTTAATCAATGTTTGTTTTCCACTTGCAGAAGCGGCTGCCCCGATAGGATATTTAGCACCTGTAAGGCTAATTTTAGGCTGTGTTTGACTCTTCGGGTTCCTGGGCTCTTTTATGGCAAGAGCTGTACAAATTTTCTAGCTCTCCTTGGGAGTACTTCACCCTGAGAGCTTAACCCAGAGAGCAGTGGAAATGAGAGATGAAGAGAAGCAAAAAAAAAAAAAAAGGATAGCCTCGTTCATCCTCCTGACAATGTAATACTGATCTCTGCACCACAGGGACTGGCTGGACCAATGTGAAAGCCTCGAGGCTTCTGGAACTGACTCCAGCTACTTTTCAATCTCATCATTGTCCTCCACTGTCCTCCCTTCTTCCCTCCCTTCCTTCCTATTTACAGTTGTGGGAATATCAATTAAAGATGGGGGGGGGGAACAACAACTACAAGTCAAGCTTTAGAATCCATCTACTTAGTTGTAGAAATTTCTAACTAGCTTCAATTCAATGACTCAATAAGAAGTTAAAAGGTTGTTACTTTTTTTGTTTGGCTGGTTTGCAGCTGGGTTTTGATTCTTCAGATCAGAGTTCTCTGTGCTGGTAAGGATGGAATCTAAAATGGATTCCCTCTCTTCATTCTTGCCAAAAGTGAGAATGAAAGAAGAGACTGGTTAAGTTCTGTCGGCTTTAGAGAGTAACTGCTTAGTGGTCATTGATAGGATGCTTGCAGATAGACACCTTATGGCTATTGAGTCTACTCTAAGTCTTTGCTTTTGGGAAAAGCAGATCAAAATATTACTTTAAATATTTAAGAAAAATATTGAACCATGGTCCTTGTGATTTTTCAGTGAACTTTATATACACAAAATGATAACCACTACCACCTTGAGATAGTAAAATGGCAAATATAGTTAAGATTGTCAAAAAAGAAAGGTGTCTATAAAAACATTTTAAAAGTCAGAAGAACAATAATTCTATGGTCTCACATATCTTTCCATGGATGGTTTGCTTCTCAATTTATGGAATAACCATAATCATGGGAAAGTTTCCAGAGTAAGAAAGAAGAGAGGAAAGAAAACAATTTTTACTGAACAGACATTAATGGACTATGTTTTCATGCACATGCTTTCATATAACCTCCTTATCAACTTTCTGAGTATTTGCCATCACTTTATATAGAAGACAGAGTAGGTGTTCTGAAAGATTTAAAGCAAAAACATCTAATAGAAGTTTCTGCAATGATATACATTTCTATAAACCTATACTTTCCAAAATGGTGGCTACTGGCCTCATGTGTCTATTGAATACCTGGCATGTGGCTATTACATTTGAAGAAACAAATTCTAAATTTTAATTTTAACTCAAATTTGAGTAGGAACATATTGGCTAGGGGCAACCATATAGGACAGTGCAGGCATTAAAGGTCCTATTGCAAATAGATTCTTGAAGAGGCAGCTTGTTTTTTTGTTTTGCATTAATGAGACTGAGGAATTTTTTAGTATGTATACAGGTACTTTGTTAGATATAATGAAACATAATCTTATAAAATTGCAGAACTTGCATTGAGTAAATTTTTGATGGATTTTTTTCAATGAAGATGCTGATTACTTTGCCATTATTAAGAAATGAGCCCCCTTTATTTTTTCTTTTTTTTGGATTTTATTCAACAGATTTTAAAAAAATAGATTCATTCAATAATTAGTTTCAGGATTTTAAACAACATGCTTATTTTAGGGCAAAACATGTTATCTCATCTAAATCAAAATAATCAAGAAGTGTGCTAATTTTGAATACTATTATTTTTCTTTTGATTAGAAGAGATCTAACCTCCATAAACTATTAACACAAGGACATAGATAATGTCAATATTCCTCAAGCTACACACATGCAGGAAACATTTCCTTAATAATAGTTATCTTTGGTTGGCTGACCTTTGAACCTGTTGATCCAGAATTGTTTTCAATAACATAGGGATTTAGTGTCCTAGCATGGCAATTAACAGCTAACAGAGAGAACTCACTGGTGGAATAAGATCCCAAAGTGAACAGGAAAGCCGACATCGGAGATCGTAAAAAGAAGGGCACAGAGAGAGGGTCAGTTTCACAGGGTAGGGGAGCAGGGAGGAGGAGAGGGAGGAAACAGGAGGGAAGAGGATGGAAACACAGATCATTTTGGAAAGGCACAGATATTATTTGAAAAGAAAGTTAGCGTCTCATTTTGACCAGTTGTAATCTTTCAAGTAGGACACCGAGTTATCGGTCACACAGAAAGATGCCAAAAGAAGAGCTGAGGGTCTGAGATAAGTAAGGGGAAGGCTAACACACTTATTAGAGAATTTTATTTTATAAAATTGGTTGCTATTTAGTCACTTAAGTTGTGTCCGATTCTTTTATGACCCCACGGACTGTAGCCCACCAGACTCCTCTGTCCATGGGATTTCCCAGGCAAAAATACTGGAGTGGGTTGCCATTTCCTTCTGCAGGGATCTATCTTCCTGACCCAGGGACTGAACTCACATTTCCTGCATTGGCATGTGGATTCTTTAACGTTGAGCTGCCTGGGAAGCCCTGTATCTACTGGATACTATGTGGTATTTATACAGGTTGGGGGAAATCCACCAAATAAGACAGAAATAGTTGAGCCCAAGAAAAATGATCTGCATTTAAAATTCTATCTGGCATTTGAGCAAAGATACAGTGGGAATGTAGGCAATCCCCCCTAATTTTGTCAAGCTCAGTTGAGTCAGTGATTACTAGAAATCTTATTTTCATTTCCTCCACTCAGCTTTCGGGATACCAAATCGAAGTAGAAGAATTTGTATAAGAATATTATATATAATAATAATTTTAATATAAATAAGAATTCTTGTACAATATTATAAATTCCTATATATCTATCAGAGTAATATAGGTGTCCAACCTAATTAAACATTTGCCCACATTTCTAGATTCACTGAAATAAATATTTCAAATATACCTCAGGTAACTCACAAAAAGATGACAATATTTTAAACATTTTGAAACATCTGATATGTATATTTCACTACTGCTTCAGGCAGTTAAGGTACACAGTGCAATGCAAAGTTGCTCAGTTTCAAAATATTCCAAATATTTAATATAAATTAAATTCTTAATTAAATCAATTTAATGACTCTGTTAGCACTATAGTCATCTGATAAAGAGAGAGACAGCACTTGAATTACTTTTTTTTTTTTTACAATTTTTAAAAAATGTATTCATCTTTTAATTGAAGGATAATTGCTTTACAGAATCTTGTTGTTTTCTGTCAAACCTCAACAACAGCCAGCCATAGGTAGACACATATATCCCCTCCCTTTTGAACCTCCCTCTCATTGCCCTCCCCATCCCATCCCTCTAGGTTGATACAGACCCCCTGTTTGAGTTTTCTGAGCCATACAACAAATTCTCGTTGGCTATCTATAGATGTTTTACATATGGTAATGTAAATTTTCATGTTACTCTCAACATACATCTCACCTTCTCCTCTCCACTCCCACCCTCTCCGCATGTCCATAAGTCTAATTTATTTATCTGTTTCTCCATTACTACATCACAAATTATTCAGTACCATTTTTCTAGATTCTGTATATATGTGTTAGTATATGATATTTATCTTTTACTTTCTGCCTTACTTCAGTCTATATAATAGGCTCTAGGGTCATCCACCTCAGTAGAACTGACTCAAATTCATTCCCTTCCATGGCTCAGTAATATTCCATTGTGTATATGTACCACAACTTCTTTATCCATCCATCTGTTAAGGGACATCTAGGTTACTTCCATGTTCTAGCTATTGTAAATAGTGCTGCAATGAACAATGGGATACATGTGTCTTTTTCAATTTTGGTTTCCTAGGGTATATGCCTAGGAGTGGGTTTGCTGGGTCATATGGTGGTATTATTCCTAGTTTTTTAAGGAATATCCATACTGTCTTCCATAGTGGCTATACTACTAATAGTACAAGAACGTTCCCTTTTCTCCACACCCTCTCCAGCATTTATTGTTTGTAGACATTTTGATGATGGCCATTCTGACTGATGTGAGGTGATATCTCATTGTAGTTTTGATTTGCATTTCTCTAATAATGAGCAATGCTGAGCATCTTTTCATGTGTTTGTTAGCCATCTGTATGTCTTCTGTGAAGAAATGTCTGTTTAGGTCTTTTTCCCACTTTTTCATTGGGTTGTTTGTTTTTCTGGTATTGAGTCGTATGAGCTGCTTGTATATATTGGAAAGTAATTCTTTGTCAGTTTCATTTGCTATTACTTTCTCTCATTCTCAGGGTTGTCTTTTTACCCTGCTGACAGTTTCCTTTGCTGTGCAAAAGCTTTTAGGTTTAATCAGGTTCAACCAGTTTACTTTTGTTTTTATTTCTGTTACTCTGGGAGATGGGTCATAGAGGATCTTGCTTTGATTTATGCCACTGAGTGTTCTGCCTATGTTTTCCTCTAAGAGTTTTCATAGTTCCTGGTCTTACATTTAGGTCTTTAATCCATTTTGAGTTTATCTTTGAGTTTGGTGTTGGGAAGTGTTCTAATTTCATTCTTTTATATGTAGCTGTCCAGTTTCCCAGCACCATTTTTCTGAAGAGGCTGTCCTTGCCCCATTGTATATTCTTGACTTCTTTGACAAAAATAAGGTACCCATAAATGCATGGGTTTATTTCTAGGTTTTTTATCTTGTTCCATTGGTCTATATTTCTGTTTTTGTGCCAGTACCACACTGTTTTGTTGACTGTAGCTTTGTAGTTTAACGTGAAGTCAGGAAGGTTGATCCTTCCAGCTCCATTCTTCTTTATCAAAACTGTTTTGGCTGTTCAGGGTCTTTCACATTTCCATATGAATTGTGAAAATTTTTGTTCTAGTTCTGTGAAAAATTCCATTCATAATTTGATAGGTATTGCATTGAATCTGTAGATTGCATTTGGTAGTATAGTCTTTTTCACAATATTGATTCCTCCTACCCAGGAACATGAAATATCTCTCCATCTGTTTATGTCATCTCTGTTTCTTTCATCACTTTCTTATAATTTTCTGTGTACAGTTCTTTGGTCTCCTTCACTTCAGTTCAGTCACTCAGTGGTGTCCAACTCTTTGCAACCTTATGTACTGCAGCACGCCAGGCCCCCCTGTCCATCACCAATTCCCAAGTTTACTCAAATTCATGTCCATCAAGTCGGTGATGCCATCCAGCCATCTCATCCTCTACCATCCCCTTCTCCTCCTGCCCCCAATCCCTCCAAGCATCAGGGTCTTTTCCATTGAGTCAACTCTTCACATGAGGTGGCCAAAGTATTGGAGTTTCAGCTTCAGCATCAGTCCCTCCAATAAACACCCAGGACTGATCTATTTTAGGATGGACTGGTTGGATCTCCTTACAGTCCAAGGGACTCTCAAGAGTCTTCTCCAACACCATAGTTCAAAAGCACCAATTTTTTGGCACTCAGCTTTCTTCACAGTCCAACTCTCACATCCATACATGACCACTGGAAAAACCATAGCCTTGACCAGATGGAATTTTGTTGGCAAAGTAATGTCTCTGCTTTTTAATATGCTATCTAGGTTGGTCATAACTTTCCTTCCAAGGAGTAAGCGCCTATTAATTTCATGGCTGCAATCACCATCTGCAGTGATTTTGGAGCCCCCCAAAATAAAGTCTGACACTGTTTCCACTGTTTCTCAATTTGTTTGCCATGAAGTGATGGGACTAAATGCCATGATCTTAGCTTTCTGAATGCTGAGCTTTAAGCCAACTTTTTCACTCTCCTCTTTCACTTTCATCAAGAGGCTTTTTAGTTCCTCTTCACTTTCTGCCATAAGGGTGGTGTCATCTGCATATCTGAGGTTATTGATATTTTTCCCGGCAATCTTGATTCCAGCTTGTGCTTCTTCCAGCCCGGCATTCCTCATGATGTACTCTGCATAAAAATTAAATAAGCAGGGTGACAATATACAGCCTTGACGTACTCCTTTTCCTATTTGGAACCAGCCTGTTGGTCCATGTCCAGTTCTAACTGTTGCTTCCTGACCTGCATACAGGTTTCTCAAGAGGCAGGTCAGGTGGTCTGGTATTCCCATCTCTTTCAGAATTTTCTACAGTTTATTGTGATCCACACAGTCAAAGGCTTTGGCATAGTCAATAAAGCAGAAATAGATGTTTTTCTGGAACTCTCTTGCTTTTTCAATGATCCAGCAGATGTTGGCAATTTGATCTCTGGTTCCTCTGCCTTTTCTAAAACCAGCTTGAACATCTGGAAGCTCAGAGTTCACATACTGTTGAAGCCTGGCTTGGAGAATTTTGAGCATTACTTTACTAGCGTGTGAGATGAGTTCAATTGTGTGGTAGTTTGCACATTCTCTGGCATTGCCTTTCTTAGGGATTGGAATGAAAACTGACCTTTTCCAGTCCTGTGGCCACTGCTGAGTTTTCCAAATTTGCTGGCATATTGAGTGCAGCACTTTCACAGCATCATCTTTCAGGATTTGAAATAGCTCAACTGGAATTCCATCACCTCCACTAGCTTTGTCCATAGTGATGCCTTCTAAGGCCCACTTGACTTCACATTCCAGGATGTCTGGCTCTAGGTGAGTGATCACACCACTGTGATTATCTGGGTCGTGAAGATCTTTTTTGTACAGTTCTTCTGTGTATTCTTGTCACCCCTTCTTAATATCTTCTGTTTCTGTTAGGTCCATACCATTTCTGTCCTTTATCAAACCCATCTTTGCATGAAATGTTCCCTTGGTATCTCTAATTTTCTTGAAGAGATCTCTAGTCTTTCCCATTCTGTTGTTTTCCTCTTTTCTTTGCATTGATTGCTGAGGAAAGCTTTCTTATCTCTCCTGGCTATTCTTTAGAACTCTGCATTCAAATGGGAATATCTTTCCCTTTCTCCTTTGCTTTTGGCTTTTCTTCTTTTCACAGCTATTTTTAAGGCCTCCTCAGACAGCCATTTTGCCTTTTTGCATTTCCTTTCCATGGGGAGGGTCTTGATCCCTGTCTCCTGTACAAGGTCATGAGCCTCCATCCATAGCTCATCAGGCACTCTGTCTTAAATCTATTTCTCACTTCCACTGTATAGTCATAAGGTATTTGATTTAGGTCATACCTGAATGGTCTAGTGGTTTTCCTTACTTTCTTTAAGTCTGAATTTGGCAATGAGGAGTTCATGATCTGAGCCACAGTCAGCTCCTGGTCCTGTTTTTGCTGACTGTATAGAACTTCTCCATTTTTGGCTGCAAATAATATAATCAATTTGATTTCAGTGTTGACCATCTGGTGATGTCCATGTGTAGAGTCTTCTCCTGTGTTGTTGGAAGAGGGTGTTTGCTATGACTAGTGCGTTCTCTTGGCAAAACTCTGTTAGCCTTTGCCCTACTTCATTCTGTACTCCAAGGCCAAATTTGCCTGTTACTCCAGGTGTTTCTTGACTTCCTCATTTTGCATTCCAGTCCCCTATAATGAAAAGGACACCTGTTTTGGGTGTTAGTTCTAAAACGTCCTGTAGGTCTTCATAGAACCGTTCAACTTCAGCTTCTTCAGTGTTACTGGTTGGGGCATTGGCTTGGATTACCATGATATTGAATGGTTTGCCTTGGAAACAAACAGAGATAATTCTGTCATTTTTGAGATTGCTTCCAAGTACTGCACTTTGGACTCTTTTGTTGACCATGATGGCTACTCCATTTTTTTCTAAGGGATTCCTTCCCACAGTAATAGATATAATGGTCATCTGAGTTAAATTCACCCATTCCAGTCCATTTTAGTTCGCTGATTCCTAGAATGTTGACATTCACTCTTGCCATCTCCTGCTTGACCACTTCCAATTTGCTTTGATTCATGGACCTAACATTACAGGTTCCTATTCAGTACTGCTCTTTATAGTCTCCTTAGATAAGTTTATTCCTAGATATTTTATTCTTTTAGTTGTGATGGTGAATGGGATTAATTCCTTAATTTCTCTTTATGATTTTTCATTGTTAATATATAGAAATGCAAGTGATTTCTGTGTATTAATTTTGTATCCTGCAACTTTGCTAAATTCACTGATTAGCTCCAGTCATCTTCTGATACCATCTTTAGGGTTTTCTATGTTCGGTATCATGTCATCTGAAAACAGTGAGAGCTTTACTTCTTCTTTTCTGATCTGGATTCCTTTTATTTCTTTTTCTTCTCTAATTGCTGTAGCTAGGACTTTCGGAACTATGTTGAATAACAGTGAGGAAAGTGGACACCCTTGCCTCCTTCTTGATCTTAGGGGGGATACTTTCAGTTTTTCACCATTGAGCATAATGTTTGCTGTAGGCTTATCATATATGGCCTTTACTATGTTGAGGTTAGTTCCTTCTTTGCCCATTTTTTGAAGTTTTAATCATAAATGGGAGTTGAATTTTGCCAAAGGCTTTTTCTGCATCTATTGAGATTATCATATCATTTTTATCATTCAATATGTTAATATGGTGTGTCACATTGATTGATTTGTGTATATTGAAGAATCCTTGCATTCCTGGAATAAACCCAACCTGATCACGGTGTATGAGCTTTTTCATGTGTTGCTGAATTCTGTTTGCTAAAATTTTGTTGAGGATTTTTGCATCTGTGTTCATCAGAGATATTGGCCTGTAGCTTTCTTTTTCTGTGTGTTGTCTTTTCTGGTTTTGGTATCAGAGTGATGGTGGCCTCGTAGAATGAGTTTGGAAGTGTTCTTTCCTCTGCAATTGTCTTAAAGAATTTTAGACGGATAGGCATTAGCTCTTTCACAGGAAAATTCTATCAGACATTTTGTACCACTTTTGGTTATGAAGTACTGAACTTTAAATTAAAAAATTATCAGAACAGTATAAAATCTAAGATAAAGAGAAACTTTTTAAAAAAATGTTGATTTTTCAAAATGTGGTTTGAGGCACAACTTGAAAGAAGCATGTATATTAATCTGAAAATTATATTAATACAAGATACAGTTATGTGCATACTCTATTGCTTTTTGATCTAAGTATATTTTACAGGATTCTAAAATTTATAATTAATTAAATTTATACTTAGAATTATTAAATAATAAATATGTCCAACTGAATAGTTTACTCAAAGGGAATTGACACAGATATAGTGAGTAGATATAGCACACATGACTATATACTAAAATATGAGCTTTAAAACACTTAATACTTAGCATTTGTATCATATTCGTAACAGACAGGGTTAACTTTGTATTTTTTTTCCTATATAAATATGCTTTTGGAGAAGGAAATGGCAACCTACTCCAGTATTCTTGCCTGGGAAATCCCATCCACAGAGGAGCCTGGTGGGCTACAGCTGACTGAGAGATTGAGCATAAATATGCTTTAATTTCACTGATAATTTTGAAGGTATTTTGAGATCTATCTTGTGACAGTCATCTTCTCTAGTGCAACTCCACCCTGAATTCGAAACTTATAGCAACAAAAGTGTTTTCTCAAAAACAGTGTTATAAGGAAGCCAATTATATGAAACATTAAAAAAAAAAAAGTTAAGAGTAAGGCGGGGTGAGCAGTCTGGGTGCCCCAGTTCCTGACTCTCATGGGAAGTTTCTGAGAATTTTTGGACAGCACCTTGAAACTACCATCTAGACGTGCTGACACAATTTTTTTTTTTTCTCTAAATTATTTGTTACTAAACTGACACCATTAACTTAGTGACAAATTTATCTTTGCAAGATGGGATATTAAGAAGATAAGATGGTGGTACTTTAAATAACCATGGCTTTTACTTTCTTTTCCTGTGATTAAAATTCAAGAGTAAACCTTCCCAACCAACCTAAACACTTAATTTTCTATGGGTAGATTTTATAATGATCCAGAAAAAGTGAAGAATTTTATATGTTCATCCCAGATAGTAAGGCCTTTAAAACAGACAACTTATGCTTGAGCTAATATTCTACAAGATCCTATCAAAGTCCCTGGTATGTTTATCTCTGAGAGCAAGTGTGTAACTTTTCTGTTATTATTGCATTGTTTGTCACAGATCCTGGTGCAAGATAGCCTATCTGTGAACCAAGGGCCACTTAGACCATGCAGGTCTTCCGAGTACACTTCTGACAAAGTCCTCGGAATCTGCAGTTGAAACTCAACTGTGTTGATACTGACGGTGCAATCATTTGTATCCCTTTGTCTCTGTGGCTGGCATGGATTAATGGGCTGAGGCAGGAGATGGGCATAACACAAATTGAAAATAATGGAACATTTTGCACCAAAGGAGCCAGAGGATAAGAACTACAATGGACAGAACAGAGGAAGGTGAGCAGGCTGGAGGCGGTGGCATGTGTCAGCAAGAAGCTGCAACAGCCGGGGCCCACACAGCTCAGCACATCCCCACCTAATGAAGACAGGGCCCACCTGCTGGGTGTCACTGTGCCATGCTGTTTTGCAGGATACTCTACAGCAGATTTTATGGGGCAGCCTCATTATGGATTCCCTGTGAAATCTGTAAGCAAAATCTATCTGAGTGACACTTGTCAGCATTTTAGTGGAAATGATGTAAATGGACACAATTGTTCAGAAATAGATTGTAATTATCATTCAAAATGGAAACTCATTGTAAACCATAGATCTATGATTTAGGATCATGGGAGACATTCCCCAGATAAGCAGTTTTCTCTTGCATGCTGCATGATAATTCGGCTCATTCGTGTCTGACTCTGCAATGCTATAGACTATAGCCCACCAGGTTCCTCTGTCCATGGGATTCTCCAGGCAAGAATTCTGCAATGGGTTGCCATGCCCTCCGCCAAGGGATCTTCCCGACTCAGGGATCGAACTTACGTCTCTTATGTCTCTTGTACTGACAGGCGTGATCTTTACCACTACTGCCACTTGGGAGACCAATCTATAGTATGCACCCACTACTATTCTTATAAATACTCAAGAAATTTGTTGAATGAAAGAACAATGATTTATCAAATAAAGATGAGTATTACAAATATGATACATAATTTAGAAGAAAGAAAATGAAAAAAAAGAGATTACTGGTACTTAGCACCTCTAGCATAATGAAAAAAATAGAAGTAAACTTGGGATACTTCTCTTTACTTAAATGGCAGTGATTCTTCATGGGGCATGTGAGTGCAGGCCTGGATGAGCTCTCATGTCCCTTCCACACTGTGAATTTATAATTCAATCATTTAGTGGAAGTTGCAAAGTGAAGAATGTCCAGCTTGTCAAATCTACTGGTATGACTGCCTTACACACATCTGAGTATCAGTGTAGGGCAAGAGAAATGGGTTTCAAAAAAAAACCAAAAAACTTTTTGCTCAACCAAAAAAAAAAAAAAATTACTCAGATCAAAGAATATTAACATTGGAGCGTATCTCGTGATCAGATACACAGCTATTTAGAATGAGCAATTAAAGAGTAGCCTTTCAAAACTGTAAAATACATTTTAAAAAAATGGAAATATTTTATCCTTATACTTTAAATAGGTTTTCATAAACATTTGATATCATGGATCCATGCTGTGGAGCTGGTTTTTGTTGTTGTTGTTGTTGTTAATTTTGTGCAAATTCACAGCTAATGCCATTAAAACTCTAAATGAGCAGTTCTGGTGAGCAAATGCCTGCTAAGATTAATACACAGAATCCTGATATCTCTCAACTGTCTCATTAACATGATAACAGGTCCAAAGGAGTTTCAAATCCCTTAACACACAAAAGACATATTTTCTCCCATTTTTCCTTCACACCACCATAAAAATGGAAATTAAGCCACATAAAAAATCTTTCCAAAACATCAAGGGGCCAATCCAAATACATAAAATACTAGGGTTTTTTTTTTTTTTTTTATAATATTACACTACAAAAGCCTTGTTGAAATGCTACTAAGGAACTGACTTATATACACAAAAACCAAGGCAATTGAAAATGAGTTTATATTTTATCCCAAAGCCCAAACAATTAGGGCTATGGAAGAAACTGGGAAAAAGTGAATAATCTACTATATTAAGCTATTTGTTTTCCATTGAAACTAAGCATCACGTGTAGGTTAGAGATGGACTTTCAAAAATCTAATTGTGCATCTGCTTTCCAGGGTTTAAATCAAAACCATAAAATTACTGCACCAAATTCTTTTGTGGTCTAATAAGGAAAAACATAAAAACAAATTATCCTCTTTGTTATGGAGGATATGCTTTACAATACCACTGCGTGGTGACAACTCCTTGTCCTCTTGTCACTGTCTGTCCTTTAGACCACACTGCAGAAAAGCAATTTTCTGCCTCAAAAGCACTCTATTTTTTTTAAAGTTTGTCTCTGGGCAATTTTCAGGTCTACTAGAGCTGCACAACTGTATACAGATGAGAAAGACCCAAAATAGGGCAATTTATTTGATTCCTCCTTCTTCAAAATGTTTAACTGAGATTGCATATCCAACCTAGAAAGCCCAAAAATGAATATTCAAGAGTGACCCACAGTGACATATATCCTTTTCTCAATTTGCATTAAACATATTTACCAAAAAACGTAGAGTTGTTTGTTTAACGTAAACCTTTCTCATTAAAAATTTCCTAAGATAGTAAAATCTACTTAAAAAAAAATAAAAGGTAAATCCCTAGAAATTGGTAGTTAAATACAGCATATGGAGTTTTCAGATGAAAAATCACTTAATTTTAAGTGGTCTGCTCATTTGAATCAGCAGTTTGGTTTTCTGGTTGAGGAGTAAAGGGCACCTTTGATGCAAAAATGTATTCCTCCAATGTTCAGTGGCTGATAATTTCACACTTATCAATGCCTGGCAGTGGCGTAACCATAATGGCCTCCTGATGAAACCCTGCCGTCACACAGTATGGAACATTCCACACTGGTGTCTCACTCCAGTCGGAAAACAAGTTTACCTATAATACCGCCTGTTTAGAGGAATGATTTAAACATTGGATTTTCAAATTTAACGCCTCCTGACACATTTTTAAAAGAATGTATTAACTGTCTTCTTCTACAACCATTAACTCTCTCAATGCTGAATTGCTACTCTCTAATCAATAATTTAATATGAAATAGATGCTTGCTTTGATCAGATGTGGTATTGTACAGTATAAGCTAGAATGTGAGCAATATTAAACACGTTTCTGCTAACTAACAATATTAAACATGCTTCGGCTGACTAATGAGCAAATCCCCTATCCCAAATTTAGAATTTTTAATTAGAAAACAGTCATGAATATAAACATAGTTCACAGAAAGGCTAACTCAGGGTTTCTATTATTCTCTGCCTTTCTTCCTACTAGTGTTAGTGAGTGAGTGTGTGTGTGTGTGTGTGTGTGTGTGTGTGAGTGTGGTCATATGCAACAGTGTGTGCACATGCACACACTTGTGTAATTATCAGTCTCCCTCTTTTTTTTTTTCCTTTCTCAATTCTCTCTCTCAATTTCACTTCAATTTCTCTTTACTCCTATGTACCTACAGGTAGCTATGTGCTCTTAGCCTAATGATAAGCAGACAAGAATTTTTTTAAAAGCAATAGAAATTACATATCAGGTATATATCTAGTGAAGCTATTTCAAGTCCAGTGACACTTTTATCATCTGAAAAGCTTCCTAAATTTTCATAAGCACCATAAAATGATCTGACCAGTCGATTTGTGATCTTCCCTCCTCGTCACATGTTGGTTCCTAAGCTATGTTTTCATGTTCTGCCCCCAATTCTTCTCACAAAACTCCTTTTTCAAGCTCATCTAGTTCAGCTTGTGCCCTTGTTGCTGGGGAGAAACTGACCTTCAGTGAGGTCTCTGATGACCTCATTACAACTAAGCCCAAGGGCCAGTCCAATTTCCAACCCTCATCTTTCCTCACCCTCTTTGCAGCATTTGTCACAGTGAGCCATCTCCTGTTTCTCAAAATACTTCCCGACCTCAGCTCCTGACTTCTACTTAGTGAAGTCAGGTTTTCTTCATCGTCTGCAATATATTTACTATAGCCTTTCTTCTTAGTGATGCAAAGTGAAAGTAGCAAAGTTTACAACTCTCTGCATTTCTCACTGGGTCTAGGTACGTAATCTTGAACCTGAAAGGTGTTCATCATTTGCAACATCTTCTGTGGGTTAAGCTAAGGTTAGCTGCATCTCAGTGAACGAAATCCATCATCACTTTCTTTGATCTTTGCTTGGTCACAGGCTGCCCCAGAGATATACTACTTTGGCAGGATTTCAAGGACCTAGCCCTAAAATCATTTATTTCCAACAAGTTAGAAAGTCCTTTAATTTTAGACAAAGTTAGTTTCAGTAAGTTATCTATACATACATTTCTTCCATTTTTAGCCTGATACTTTCTCCTTGCTAGGCCCAGTATTTTTCATTTTTTTAAATTGCTATGCACCCCTCTAACAACTAAGTGAAAGCGAGAGTCGCTTAGTCGTGTCTGACTCTTTGCAACCCCATGGGCTGTATAGTCCATGAAATTCTCCAGGCCAGAATACTGGAGTGGGTAGCCATTCTCTTCTCCAGGAGATCTACTCAACCCAGGGGTTGAACCCAGGCCTCCCACATTGCAAGTAGATTCTTTACCATCTGAGCTACCAGGGATAACAACTAAAACATGTCATTTTTCTTCAGTCAAAGTTGGCTCAAGAGCAGTCAGAATGCTTAGTCTGAATACATCGATACACTTTAATCCACGCCATCTAAAAATACAATAGCCCAATTTACATGCATTACATATAAAACTCATCTTTAAGTTTCAGTTTTTTCTTTGTAGAGTTTTGGGATTTGGGCATCCATTTATATGTTACCAAATACTTAAAATTCACATGGCAACTTATTAATTTCTAAAATAATAATATTAAAATAAAAGTATGTATTACCTGTATTGTATTTACATAAATCACTCTTCAGCTCTCTGTGATCATGAGGAAAGCACCAATCATTTGAATCTACATGGAATGAGGGTCTCATATTAACTAGCAGTTTCTATCTTTTTCACCTATATGTGCCTTTGAACAGAAATAGTGCTTTTTTTTTTTTTTTTTGGTAGTATGGTAAAATTGACTTAAGTGTTCCTTGTTTCTGCATTTCTATCCATCCTTTGAAAGGGAGTCTAGTGATTAAGAGAATAGAACACTGAAAAAGAATCAAATGTTTTAGATAAATCACAACTGGAATAATTGGGAGTTGCTCGACGAATCGATGGAGAATCACAATATTTGGCCTCAAGCAAAGAAGAAAAAAGGCAGGGGTAACCCATTTTCATTAGGATGGCCCCTTTAAGTTTATAAAAATGCCAAAAGAGAGAGCTAGAAAGAGCATTTACAACTAGCTTTGACTTCTGCTTTTCCTTCACAATATCTAATTATGCAACTAAAAACACGGCAGCATGGTTCTACAGGTGATAGATTGCATTTCACGCCGTGGCTGGTGGCATCAGTCAGGCCTCAGTGGACATAAAACACTGACAGTTTAAGGCCCAACCACATGAGGCTGCGGGCTTCATTCTGGTTTCTTTAAAAGTAACGCTTGTAGGGGTGTCAATCAGACGTTATCAGGAGGAAACGGAAGAAAGGCACTGATGCATAAATTTACCTTGCCTGAAATCCTTTCTTTTCAGGAAACAAAAAAAAAAAAAAAAATGAAGAAAAAAGAAAAGTTGAGCTTTGCCTCACATTTGCATCGCACTGGTGGTTTACTTTTGTTGTACAATAAATATTTCATTTTAGCATAGTACGCACAGGAAAGTAGGGAGGAAAAGGTGACTGCAATCAAAACTCTTTATAACTGTGTGGGGCACAGAATGTAATCACTTTGCCTTCACACACAACAGGAATTCAGAATGTGTTTCTGTTGTCAGTGGGCATGTCTGATGTAGACACATATTCAAATGATTTTGCTCCATAACTCCTTTAGAAGATATTCAAATATCATGTTATTTTGTGAAGAGATCAGGGGAGTAACCTACGAAAAACTTGCTGTGGTTCAGTTTCACAACAAAGAAATACTTTTCTAAAGTACTTGTCCAAAAGGATATGTTTGATAAATATTTGTAGAATATCAAAGTAAATGAAAGGTTTTAGTTTAGAAGCCACATGGCCACTCAGGTGTGAGCTAACCTATTTCATCCTCAAATTATATATGATGATTGTTGTTTAGTTGCTCAGTCGTTTCTGACTCTTTGTGACCCCATGGACTGTAGTCCACCAGACTCCTCCGTCCATGGGATTTCCCAGGCAAGAATACTGGAGTGGGTTGCCATTTCCTTCTCCAGGGGATCTTCTTGATCCAGGGGTTGAATTCACATCTCCTGCATTGCTGGTGGATTCCTTATTACTAAGCCAAAAGGGAAGCACCCATTTATGATGCTATCAGTCTTTAAATCTGCCACTTGCTACCCTCCACTGTGATTTTCTTATTGATGCCAGGGGTTTCATCACTGCCTCTAGAATCAAGCTGGTGTCACACCCAATGCATCTTTCTTGAACACATCTTTTGCATCTGCCACTTCTTTCTATTTCCTTGATAATTATCGAGATTTAAGCTTTAATTCTGCTGCTGAGTTTATCTTTCTGAGTTCATTCCTGTTCTGCCATAATTGTACAGTAGAAAGAGGTCTTTATCTTAGTGGCTAAAGGTCTCTGCAAACCCAATTGAGCCTTGTCTTTCACAACAGCTATACAAAACCTTTGATCCAGGCAATCCGGTTCCCAGCATCCTCTTCTTACTCCTGTCCCTGAAACTAGCTTGCACAATTCTCCCCACCTGAAATACTCTCCCCTCCCTTCCGTCTGCCCAGCCACATTCTTCACATTATTCAAAGCCCAGCTTAAGCTACAAATTCACTGAGACGTCATTTCCCACAGCCCCAGCCCCAGGCCATCCCCCTATCCTCAAAACATAATATCAAGTCTATGCACTATTCAAGAAACACTACCTCAGTTATTCATTGTGCTTTACCATTAGGGCTAGCTACATAATTACTGGACTTAGGATTAATACAAAATCCAAATGGGGGAGCCCTAGTATAAATTTTTCAAAACATTTCAAGAAAACAACAAAACTGTAAGCCAAGTAGAAAACCCCTCTGAGTACACGGTCCCATGAGACTACATAGGTGGTATACCCAGAAAGGTGGCCCTGTGTGCCGTCTTACATTGTCATTAGACAATGATATCTATAACATACATTAGCTTCCCTATCTGGATCATAAATTATTTCAGGAAAGGGTTAAGTACTTTGTTATTTTTCCATAGTGCCAATTTTTTATACTATAACTAAACAGTACCTGTATTGAGATCACATCTTGCTAATTAACACTTGCTAATAATTAGCTATTATTATCATTGATATTAGAGTAAGTCAGGCATTGAAAACCTTATTGTTGAGTAAAATTTTCTCCAATAGGAATTTTCTACACTGCCCCTCAAAAGAATGACAATCATGCAAGAAACATAAAAAACACATTGTGATTAAGCAGTGGCTTTACACTTTTTAAAATTTGAGGTATATTTGAAATCCACTATTGTGTATATTCATTGACTATACTAAAGCCTTCGACTGTGTGGACCATAACAAACTATAGGAAATTCTTAAAGAGATGGGAATACCAGACCACTTTATCTGTCTCCTGTATGCAGGTCAGAAAGCAACAGTTAGTACTGGACACAGAACAACAGACTGGTTCAAAACTGGGAAAAGAGTACGTCAAGGCTGTATATTATCACTCTACTTATTTAACTTATATGCGGAGTACATCATGTGAAACATCAGACTGGATGAATCACAAGCAGGAATCAAGATTTCTGGGAGAAATATCAATAACCTCAGATATGCAGATGACACCACTATAATGGCAGAAAGTGAAGAGGAATGAAAGAGCCTCTTGATATTGGTGAAAGAAGAGAGTGAAAAAGCTGGCTTAAAACTCAACTTTCAAAAAACTAAGATCATGGCATCTGGTCCCATCACTTCATGGCAAACAGATGGGGAAAATGTAGAAATACTGACAGATTTTATTTTCTTGGGTTTCAAAATCACTGTGGATGGTGACTGCAGTCATGAAATTAAAAGATGCTTTCTCCTTGGAAGAAAATCTATGACAAAATTAGACAACATATTAAAAAGCAGAGACATTACTTTGCTCACAAAGGTCCATCTAGTCAAACCTATGATTTTTCCAGTAGTCATGTACAGATGAGAGAGTTGGACCACAAAGAAGGCTGAGAATTGAAGAATTGATGCTTTCGAACTATGGTGCTGGAGAAGATTCCTGAGAGTCCCTTGGACAGCAAGGAGATCAAACCAGTCCATCCTAAAGATCAGTCCTGGGTATTCGTTGGAAGGACTGATGCTGAAGCTGAAGCTCCAATACTTTGGCCACCTGATGCGAAGTGCCAGCTCTTTAGTAAGGACCCTTATGCTGGGCAAGTTTGAGGGCAGGAAGAAAGGGGGGTAACAGAGGAAGAGGTGGTTGGATGGCATCACTGACTCAGTGGACATGAGGTTGAACAATCTCTGTGAGATAGTGAAGGACAGGGAATCCAGGTGTGCTGCAGTTCATGGGATCACGAAGAGTCAGACACAACTGTGTGACTGAACAACAACAAGAACGATTGTTTAAATTTAAGGGGTGCAACATGTTGAGTTGATATGCTTATATGATTGTTATTGCAACAGTAGTATGTCTATAACATCACATCATAATCATTTCTTCTTTGTGGTTAGAATAATGAAGCTCTAGTCTCTTAGGACATTAGCTGATGGTAATAGAATATTGCTGTTTATGTATACTATATGGTGCATCAAATCTCTAGGATTTGTTTACTACTAGTTGCGACAGATTACATCACCTCAATTTTAAGGACATGTCAAACCTTCTAGGTTTCAGGTTATTTTTTGATGGTCTAGTTGTTGCCAGGCTCCCACACTGTATGATGTGCCTTTAAAGGATAATGACACTAAATTTCTCACCTCAGTTACTCAAACCACAACCTACTTATTCACCAGTTACTTTAGCTTTTGCCTGGAAAATCCTGTGGATGGAGGAGCCTGGTAGTCTACAGTCCATGGGGTCCCAAAGCGCCAGACACGACTGAGTGACTAAACTAAAATCTTAGCTTTTGGAGAATGATAGGAAACACCAAGAGAAGACAAGAGGAACCACTCAGGGTGGGGGGAGGTGGGTGGGGAAGCAGGAGGAACATTCTAGGTTGGAATCTTATGATGCTTCCAAAAGAGTTCTGAGATGTCCCATTCTCCTCTCCTCTCCTCTCCAAGTGCTTTCCTGGTGGCAGATGGAAACGCATGAAGGATGCTTTGCAAAGCATGATACTCTCACTGGACACTGTTCAACCCCTGACACAATATGGTATCACTCTTAAAACTAATAAAAAATAAATGGAAAGACTTTCCCCCAAACGGACTGACTGTTCATCTTCATTCAGCCTTTCAAAGTGCCTCACTTCAAGGTGACAGAGCTAAGTATGGCCCATAAATCCACCTCTGGCTTGCCTTTAGACAGTTATAGGATGTGTTAGATTTCTTTGCTCCAAGCAGTGCTCTAGACTCACCCTTGTTAAAAGTATTACTGTAGATATTTCAGTACCTCCAACAAAAATGTCACCTTTGAAGTTATTTTCCTGCAAAATTCAAACTACATTAATCTTACTTCCATAGGTATTTGAAGTTTGGGCTTCCCCGAGTTGAAACCATTTCTCATGATACTAACATAAAAATCAAGTTCTATAACTTAAATGCCTCAGAAGCAGTAGGAAACAGACCAAAAATAGCCTTAAAACTCACTTTTAAGTGGAGGAAATGACAGTTGAGGAAGGAAAATCCAGGGAAAATATCTACATCCACATCCAAAATGACATAAGAATATCTAAGTAGAGTTCTTGGCAATTCATGAGAAAGTTTAATTGTCTCCTACTTTCTTTAGATGTTGCTGAATTATCAGTTGATTTTATTTTGCAAGTGTTTTGAAAAAGTTCCTTTTAGTGTAATGACTTACAAAATGTTTCACTGTAGAAAAATTTGCATAAAACTCATTTTAGATTCCCTTTGGTAATCAGACACAAGAACCCATCAGGTATTGTCTGGATGACAGAGGAGCTACTTCTTGTGATTTGAAAGGTTGAGCCAGAGTTGATGTTTTTCTCTTTATTTTGCCTCCGAGATGACCACATGGTTATAATGACATTCCCCCCCACCCCCCACAAGTTCAGGTATTCTAAAAGCTACCTTTCTCTCAAAGAAGCATTTGTATAATTATTTATCAAAAATGAGATACAGGAAAAAAAAAAAAAACTTCTGCTCTGAATGCCATGAGAAATCACAGGTAATCATGAGCATTCAAAATGCAAGCCGCTCTTCTCCGGACACAGACAATGAAATGTTAGATAAAGAGAGAGTTCTCAGAGTACAAGCTTGTCGCTTCTAGGGTAACAATGAAAACAGAAACAAAACAACCATTTTCATATGTATCGAGGGAAAGCTGACTAAAAAGTCTAGCAATTCAGGAATCGGCACAGCGGAATTTGGCACAGAATAATAGCCCTCAGAGGCTTTCCTGAATTCAGATCAGTGTGGAAAATAAAAGCTGAAATAAAATCAGAGTCAAACATGACATTGAAATAACATAAATTTGAAAAATTAAAGGAACATGAGATGGAATGTATAGGATGTAGAGATGGAATGTAATTTACAGGAACATGCAAATTTATTATATGATTCACTAAATAGTAACAGTTGTGAATTTTGTAAATGAAATATCTCAACAAATATTTGGGAGATAAAGAAAGGGATGATGGAATTGTCCTTCAGAATTTTTGTTTATAAACAGAACACGGCCTTTCTTATGGCCTGGGTAACTAATTCTAACCTCTACTTCTTCAGTAGAGGTTAACATTTAACAAAGACCAATACGGTCATTTCTCCCTTATACCTTAACATCAGCCCCTTAACCATGGAAATATGCATTAGGCATATGTATAGCATTGGTCAGAAAGTTTGTCTGGGTTTCATAACATCTTATGGAAGAATCTGAACAAACTTTTTAGTCAAACCATTGTATGTGTGTGTGTGTCTTGCTCTTGTTGTTATTCAGTTGCTAAGTCGTGTCCGACTCTTTGTGACCCCATGGAATGCAGCACGTCAGGCCTCCCTGTCCTTCACCCACTCCCAAAGTTTGCTCAAACTCATGTCCACTGAGTTGGTGATGCCATTAAACCATCTCATCCTCTGTCGTCCCCTCCTCCGCCCACCTTCAAGCTTTCCCAGCATCAGGGTCTTTTCTAATGAGTCGGCTCTTCGCATCAGGTGGCCAAAGCATTGGAGCTTCAGCTTCAACATCAGTCCTTCCAATGAATATTCAGGATTGATTTCTTTTAGGACTGACTGGTTAGATCTCCTTGCTGTTCAAGGGACTCACTAGAGTCTTCTCCAGCACCACAGTTAAATATTAAATTTATACCAAAAGACTGCCACAGGCCAGAAGTATCCATAAATTGAGTGCCAGCAGAAGGGTCCTGGCCATCCCTCCACAGGGCCAGCCACCCCCAGTAAAATTTTCTTGGACACAGAAAGTAAGTATGATGTTGTTCAGTCACCAAGTCGTGTCCAGCTCTTTGCAACCCCATGGACTGCAGCACACCAGGCTTCCCTGTCCCTCACTGTCTCCTGGAGTTCACCCAAATTCATGTCCATTGAATCAGTGAGCATGTATGTATGCATGTATGACATTGCTCCATTAATCTTTCCCACCTTTATCCAGATGAGGGATCTTTGCCAATCTACATGCGTGTGTGCATATGGAGTATGCTCCTACATTTTTAGCCAGTGTGTAGTTATTCTAATTGATTACAGGCATTTCAACCAAAAGCTTCTTTGGCATTGATATCTTTGCCCTGAGCACTGTTACCACATTTTTGTTGCATAAGCAATCAGCTGTAAGGCAATTTTGCCATAAAAGATGAAATGACTGCTTGACAGTTTGGGCTGACAGCTTGGTTTCAAGCAGCTGACAGTGTGGCTTTCTCGAGCTGACAGATGACAATGATTTGTCCTGAGTTGGTTTCTTACCAACTCAGGAGAAAGAGAACAAGAGCCTCCAAGGTGCAGAGTTGAACCCACATTTTCCACAGAACATCTATCAATATAAACAGATGGGGGACAACATAGAAGAAACGACAGCGTGTAGAGGCTTTCACCATGCAACACAAGGCTCAGAACAAACATGCCTCCTAGCAGCTGGAAACTGATACCTCTCTTATCGAAGGAAGATGTTTTTGTGCAAAAGTCAAAGCGCAATGCTAACAAGGAAACAAATCAGCAAACACAAAAAAAGTCTCTCTTTTACTTTTGTTTATCTTTTATAGCAAAAGTGCCTTACAGCCAACCAGTTACATGGCAAAAATGCTTGCAACAAAGATGTTTATAGACAAAGAAGCTTAGGGTGAAAATACCGGACGTGATTCTAACCCCAAATGATGACCAGTGTCAATTTGCAGCTATATCTAAAGGTTTAGGGTCCACTGAAAATTTCACCTTGTACTCATTTGGCCATAGTCCTACCATCTCCCATGATATACAATAGCTAGGCCCTCTGCTAAGTGCTTTTCCTCACAACAAATCTATGAGGTCTGAATCATTATCTCAGTTTTGCAGTGGAGGAAAAAGAGGCCAAGCCTCTTGGAAATGGTAAAGTTTCCATTTAAACCTCAGTTTATTGACTTCGATGAGAAATAATGTTAGTATTCTGGTTCCACTATATTTGGTATAAACTTATAGACTAGCCTATGGCCTTGAACCCCATTTCTAACAAACTTTTCATGGAATGAAAAATGCAGCCTCCAAAACAAGTTGAAATTTATTTTCATAATCACTTTTAGACTTTAAAAGCCATTGCCCAATGAATGGATATGTAATATACAAAGAGTTTTGTTTACAAGTTAATTTCTGCAATGGGTTTGCAGATAAATGCCATGGGCATTTCACATATATATTCATTTCACATCTTTTCTACTATATTTTTGGCCAGGAAAATGAAGCTTACATTTTCTGGGCTTTCCGTTATAAATCAATATCCCCACATGAGATGCTGAATTTTAAGAACCCAAGGATTTCCATATTGGTCAGATTCATGGTTCATTCAATCTAGTTAAGGAATTCTCTCCCTGTTATGTGAAGCACCACTTTTGACCTGGCACTGCCTACCTTCCTTTCTCTCTCAGGAACCTTCCATTTCCTACTTCATATTTTTTTGGTTAAAAAAAAATAGTGTGGGAGGTTGAAAAACAGAAATCAAAAGGAAAAGAAGGAAAAGAACCAAGTTTGTGAAGTGAGGCAAAGGAACAATGAGAAAAGGTAAAAAAGGAAAATAAATTAAGATATGGATGGACTGAGTACAGGGAAAAATTACTATATTCAATGACTCATCTTCTGCTTTCATTCATACCAGAAATAGTTTCTGGTTGTCTTCTCTATAACAACCTTTTTTTTTTTTTTTTTTAAAAAGATGATATGTATTTAAAGGCAAAGATAAAGAGTCCTTTTTCTAAAGAATTTTATACATAGAGGAGAAAACCTCAGTAAGATCGTTAGATTTCCCTTAACCCTGAGGGAATTTTTAAATGCTTGCACTCCTATCATTTTCTACTATAAGCTAAGCAATAACTAATAAGTCTTGCAATATTTATCTAAGAAACATGTTATCTTTGAAATCTCACACTGCACCACATATATCATCCTCTTCTACCCCTAAAGTTTGAGGCTCTTTATTAAAATGGAAATCAACATTTAAAAAACCTAAGGTCATGGCATCCAGTCCCATCACTTCCTGGTAAATAGAAAGGGAAAATGTGGAAGCCATGACAAATTTTATTTTCAGAGGCTTCAAAATCACTGCAGATGGTGAATTAAGACTCTTGTTCCTTGGAAGGAAAGTTATGACAAACCTAGCATATTAAAAAGCAGAGGCATCATTTTGCCAACAAAGGTCTGTCCAGTCAAAGCTATGTTTTTTTCAATGCAAAAGTGATAGCTGCTCAGTCATATCTGACCCTTTGCAACCCCATGGATCTGTAGCTCGCCAGGCTTCTCTGTCCATGGAATTTCTCAGGCAAGACTACTGAAGTGGGTAGCCATTCCCTACTCCAGGAGGTCTTCCCAACTCAGGGGTCAAAATCGGGTCTTCTGCATTAGCAGGTGGATTTTCTACTGTCTGAGTCACCAGGTAAGCCTCAGTTTTTTCAGTAGTCATGTATGGGTATGAGAGTTGGACCATAAAAAAGGTTGAGCACCAAAGAATTGATGCTTTCAAACTGTCATGTTTGAGAAGACTCTAGAGAGTCCTCTGGACTGCAAGAAGATCAAACCAGTCAATCTTAAAATAAATCAATCCCGAATATTCATTGGAAGGACTGATGCTGAAGCTCCAATCATTTGGCCACCTGATGTGAAGAGAACCTGTGATTCCATCCAAAGCAAATGTTCTCCTTTGTCTAACTCAAAAACTGTCCTGATCCCTTGTCTCGTGTTTCTTCCTGCTTCCTTTGGGTGGCCCTCCATCAGTTTTCTCTTCTAGTTTTGCCAGAGACATCATTTGTAACCCTTTCTCCTAGTGTCAGTTTAAAAAAAAGGGGGTGTGTGTGCATCTTTAGCTTTCATCTCACATTTCTATCTACCGCATGGGGCTCAACCATTTTGGTGAGTAGCACCATCTCAGTATCTCGATAGACACCAGCATCTCAGTATGTAAAGAGGAGTAAAGGTGTTTTGGGCTTCTGCCAAGGTTCTTAAAAACCAGGTTGAAGCTTAATTATACTACTCTCTGACCAAGAGGGCTGTTCTGGTCCTCAGATTCACTTTATCTGCAACAACTGCTCAAGAACTGTATCTACATGATGAACATAATGCAAATGCAAATTATGACCTTTATAAAATGGCTACCATATGGTCCTTTTGAGAAAAAACACAATACAACAATTGAAAAGTGGTTCCAAAGCTCCTCACCTGCCTGTCTCAACAAAGTCATGATGATTGATAAGCAACACTTATGAATACTTCTGAATATCCCTTTCTCTCACCCATCCCATTTGCTCCTAAAAGATCCTCCTCAATACCTTGAGAAATTCAATGCCTAGGGTAGCTTGACTACTGGTATCCATCCCTTTCCTCTAGATTCTCAGTCTGTAGAGTTCCCCAAAGGATCTGGCAGCTACTTCCCTAGAATAAGTAGAAACTGAGGAGACAAAGGCAGACTCCTTTTTGGCAAACAGGAAACAGCCGACCCAGGAAATGCTTTCATTGGCATTCTGGTCTCATCATACAAATCACTGATAATTGTTCTTGTCAATAATGCAAACACAAATACAGAATAGATATGTCCAAGATGTACAATGGCTGTGTTTTATCCCATTATATATTGAATTTTCCATTTTGTTACTTGAGACAAAATACTTCTCCCCAAAATGTTGACTTTCAAACAACCTAGGTAATGGTAAGTTGATTTTTCCCTCATCTATGAATATTAAGTAGATTTTCTTTCATTGCAATGCTGGGATTGCTCACATACATTTATTATTATATTTGACTATACTGGCATATAGACTATTTGCATGTTTTCAAACAGTTTATATGATACAAAATAAAACCACTAGTATAGAGGCCTTGGGAAGGTCTAGACAGCTCATTAAGTATATTAGTCCATTAAATTATGAGAAACTTCAAATGCAAACATATCAAATCAGATCAATCAAATTTTAAATAAAGTCTGTTCTTTTTCAAACAATGTGCTGATTTTAGTCCTCAAGTCACTATCTGGCATTACAATGAAGAGAAAATATATTCTTTCAGTATAATCACTTAGGAATATTTTTTCCATACCTAACAATGATCAAGCAATTTTTACAAACATATGATAAAAACAAAATAAAAAAAACTAACATATACACTAAACTCAGAACTTTGGTGTGAAATTTCTTAATAATTTGAAATATTTATTCAGTTTAACTGTTTTAATTCAGTCATGTGAATGATCTGCTTGCTATCATATAGCTTTAAAGAAATTCAAAAATGAATGAATCACATAAACTGGTATCTGAGTGCACTATACAAAAACTATAGACATTATATTCTATTGGCAGTGGGGGCAATGAATGATTTGATGGAATTAAAAATGAGTTTTCCTATGTCTCATTTTATGGAACCACTACTGTGAATGGAAAACTCATGGCAATTGGGGAAAATGTGATGAAGTAAGAAAAAGCAGTAAACTTTTGTTAGACAGGAGAGGCAAATGTGTTTTTAAAAGACTCATCCTTGAGATTACTCACCCTTCCACAATGCACCTGAATATTTTCTTACCCACCTCTATTGCTGAGTGAATTTTAAGTAGAGATTGCTTAAAAATGCACAACTCATAAGATGTTTCACAGTTATTTCATTGAGAAATGATATGAAATAAAGGTATGCTAAGTAATACTCCTTGGAAGAAAAGTTATGACCAACCTAGATAGCATATTAAAAAGCAGAGACATTATTTTGCCAACAAAGGTCTGTCTAGTCAAGGCTATTGTTTTTCCAGTAGTCATGTATGGATATGAGAGTTGGACTATAAAGAAGGCTGAGTGCAGAAGAATTGATGCTTTTGAAATGTGGTGTTGGAGAAGACTCTTGAGAATCCCTTGGACTGCAAGGAGATTCAACCAATCCATCCTAAAGGAAATCAGTCCTGAATATTCATTGGAAGGGCTGGTGCTAAAGCTGAAACTCCAATACTTTGGCCACCTCATGTGAAGAAATGACTCACTGGAAAAGACCCTGATGCTGGGAAAGATTGAAGGGGGGAGGAAAAGGGGATGACAGAGGATGAGATGGTTTGATGGCATCACCGACGCAATGGACATGAGTTTGGTGATGGGCAGGGAGGCCTGATGTGCTGAAGTTCATGGGGTCGCAAAGTGATTGAGCAACTGAACTGAAGTTATACATTATATATCACATTTAAATATATTTTACTTTTGGTTTACCAATAGAGTTTATTCACATAAAAACTCTATTGGTATCAGAACTAATTAGTTTGAAAGGGTGACTGATTTTGTTCATTTGTACATGGAGACACTCAGATGATGAGCTCTCTAGCCCCAACGATGGTTTGAGAGAGTGAAACCTACAATCAGCTAAAAGAAAAAAATTGAAATGTATCCCTGTGGTGCCTTGGGCTGTGATGGCAATGATTTTATGGTGACAGTGTTGGGCAGAGACAAGTTCCTCAGACTCTCCTGTGCTGGGTATAATAGTTAAAATCACATTATTGCAATTAAGTACACAACTACTTCTATAAAATATTTCCTCCCCTTCTGCAAACTGAAAATGAACAGTGATCCTTGGTCCTGATCTTTTCCATGTGTAGAAATCATTCAGACCAACCCGAGAGCTTGAGATCCTAAGGTTAAGTCTGTGTTTGTAAAGTGCCTTGTGACTTGCTTCACACTCTATGGAAGTTCAATTAATATTAATAGGTGAATGGAATATTTGCTGATGCCACTCTATGGATATTTTGTTAGTGAAGTGGTTACTTGGCCTGGTGATTTCCTCTCACGCTTTTGATATTTAAATACAATCTTCAACCTGGTTTATGTTTGTAAAGTGAAATGTACTTAAATAAGCCCAAATATGATGAGGCACTGAATTTTTTCCAAGTTTCCTTTGCATGCATAGTTTTCCTTCATTGATTCCATTAAAACAAAAAAGAAAAACTGCAATTGCAAGCATCATACTATCCTTAAATCCCCATGGTTTAAAAAAAAAAAATTAACTTTCTCTTGTATGGCAACTGCTTCCCCTGAGGTAACTCACTGATATTTGCAAGGCAAGGTCACTTTTAATGCCATCGAAGATGGAAGAAAAAAACAAAACAAAACAAAAAAACAAGGGGACTGTTTTTGTCTTCACCGGTTCTGCCAAACCAAGAGCAGACATTGATGTTGCATGAGGGAAAGGTTGTCACAGTCCCTTATTCCCAGCTCTGTCCTGGAAACAGCGAAAGAGAAACACTTTTTCCTACCATGTATACAAAATATAATACAAAATATTAAAATATGTATATCCTTCAAGAGATCAACACGACTGTTAACATTTGCTTTGAAAACAGCTTTCTGAAACATACTGAAAATGCCAGGATTCAAAAAAGAGCCTTAGAAACTGAATCTACTTCTGTAAAATTAATTAATCACTTTGAGGATTTAGCAAGGGGAAATGGCCATAAACATCTTATATGCTCAGCTGGTGGTAGAAGGAAGCTGAAATGACAATTTTGTTTAAAAAAAAAATGGAAAGAGAGGGAAAGAGACTGAGATTTGGGATAAAGATATATATGTTTGGGACAAGCAGAAAGAACATTTTATATCTACATGTGGCCTACAGAGAAGAAGAAGGAAAAGGTGAAAGATTAATGAGGAGGATTTTTTTTTTTTTTGCATTTTCTATCATCTATGTGAATTATTACCTAGATGCCTGATATGTCCTAAAAGAAAAACTGTGATGAATAAATAAACAGCTCTTGAAATCTTCAATAGGGTGCTTTACCTTGCAGGGAATATTATCATTGGCTTTTGATACAATTTCTGCTGCAGGGAAAGACTTTCAAAGCTCAGAATGCTGAAGCATTGCCAGGCGCTCAAAGACCCCCTGCAGAGCGCGTCAAACTAAGAAATCTCTCTGAACTTGTCGAATTAAAAGTCATCTCCCTCTCTCTGCAACCCCTGCATGAGCTGGGAAGCTCTGTCCTCATTTTTTTGGCCCCTCCATGATAAACAAATGGAGCCTAGAGCATCTTTATTCTTTACAGCCAGGCAATTAAAATTCTTTTAAAAAATGTAATTGAAGGCAATGAATTTCAAAAGGAACTTCCAGTTAACAATGAGGCCGAACAGTTGGAGTGGGCCAGATTCAATTGTGTTTCAAAGGTGAAAGCAAAACAGCTTGTTAAGAACCAGAGAAGTGTCTTTTTTTTTATTTTTTAATATTTTGATTGTACATCAAGAGTTTGTTCTAAACTTAAACATCTCAGCAGGATTTATGGTTGCAGGAATGTCATAAGACTTAATTACTCAGACTGCAAAGAGGAGTACACTATTAAAATATGAACAAAGCCATATGAGACTCCTAGTTGGTGCAAATCATTATTTATCTATCCCCACACAAATTAAAGAAGTTTAATTTGTGTTTGCATTTTTAGGCACCATACTGCACATTCTCTTTTGCTTCCCCCTATGATGAGTTCATAGCACCAACACCATCATGACAATTTGGTCATTTGCCTGGTACCTAATAATGGGTCATTATTATTACAAACAAATGCAGGAGCAAAAAAAAGTTCTAAAGTCCTTTATTAATAAGCAAAAATGAAGACAGCATTTTAGATGTTTTCAGAAAACCAGGACGGAAGTGAAAGATAAGTTTCAAGTGCTGAAGATAAAAGGTTTTTTTTCTTTTTTAAGGTTGAGTGTGGTATATGAAATCTTTGGGGAAGAATTTCTAAGGATCATGTGTTTCTTGGTCCATATATTTATAAGACAGCACTTATATTGGCCTTATTAATTGCTCTCTAGAGTCTGAAATACACTCTTTGATGGTAGGGATGAGAAGGGGAGTAAATGCTGAACAATTTGTTGTTACCCAATGAATCAAGGATTGAAGATGAGTGTGTAATTTCTTCCTTTTTTTAAGCCTGGTTTGTTCACAGGCCTTATTCTCCTTTCCAAATTGAAATTGTTGGTCAAGGGAATGGAACAGCCCAGGATTTAAGTCTGAGTATTTCACAGTATGTTGTTACTAGTAATAGAAATAATACATTCAGGCCAATGAGCACACTGTCTGGCACAATTTTTAGCTACTTTGAATGCAAGATGATGCTAAAAAAAAAAAAAAAAAAAAAAAAGAAAGAAAGAAAAAAAAAGAAGGAAAACAGAAAAACAGAGAGGAATGAGGCATGGGAGGAAGGTTATAAAAGGAGGCCAAAAAAGTGACGGATCATCAGCATGGGGTCCTTGAAGTCACAGGACATTTCCAAAAAGAAGGAGCATCAATAGTATGAGACACTGAGAAGCAGCTGATGAGATTGAGACCAGGAAAATGGTAGGGGAGTCTATTGATCAGCAGCTTATTGTGTAAAGAGGGAAACACTTCACTGCAAGGGGTTAAGGAAAACATACATGTTTTACAGAATGCAGACAATGAGGGAATTACACTCGTTCGGGGTGTGCCTCAGTAAACAAAAGAACAAACATTTTTTTTTGATAGAGGGAATGATGGGATCTAGTGGGAAGCTTTAGTTTGTGTTTTTAAACATATTCAAAGTGGGAAGGAGATAAATGAGAATATCAGGTCCCCAAAAAAGAAGGTGAGTGAAGATGAAGGGCCCAGAGAGGGAACAAGTCCATTCAGGGACCCAGGGGGACAGATCCGGGGACCCGAAACCAGCTTTGTCAAAGAAGGAAGCCCTCTGCTGGGTTCATGTCAGCCTCCTGTGAAAACAGTACATTAAACTAGAAAGAAAACATTGACTTAAACAACTTCTGCAGTATCTCAAGTAAACTGTTCCACAAATGTGTCATAAATAAAATCAGTTTTAATTATACTGTGAAATCTTGTTATTTTAATTGAGTTTAAATAAAATCAACTGGTAAACTGGACAGAGGTAAATATTTGAGATAGGCAAGGAAGTTTTAACACACACACACACACAAATCTTGTCACATCATTCAATTATTGACCATGTTGAAATCTTTAAATAATAGAACATAAATTAATTTAAAACTTTCTTTCCTAGTCTTTGGCTTATTCCTTCTCCTCCATTTTACATAAGCTTTGTCTCTGTGACATGGAACTAGATTTTTAGAGTGTTATAAAAAATTAATTTTAAAAAAAGAATAAAATGGTGTGAGTTTCTCTTCCCTTTTAAACAATCCTAGCATGTAAAAACCACAACAAACTTATTTTTTTCCTTGAAAAAAATCAAATAAGAAACGTAATATCCAGATATCTTTTTAAAGGAAGACTGTAATCTACTCAGAAGTCCTTGCTGATACAACACACATCTTAACCTGTTTCAGAAGACTTCCCCAGAAGCTCTTCTCTAGACGTGTATATTCTTAAATCAAAACAAAGAGGGATCTCATTTTCTGATATTGCAGTAAAATGTAAGAGCAGCCCTCTAGGTTAAATTATGTGCAAATCCTTTCTTTGAAAAAGGATTCAGGGAGAAGCAAGCAGAATTGAAATTAACTTGGATACCTGAGTCATAGTTCCAACATCCAGGGGATTATAAACAATTGTGTCACTTGATTTTATTTACCTTTCTTTCTTGGACCCATTATTATTATTATTTTTTTCATGTCTGGGTTTGAGACAAATTTGTTTAGAACAGGTAACCATCACGAAAGCTTTGGCTGTGAATCAAGGATGAGGAAGTAGCAATAATAGTGGTGATCACAACACAGTCTATTTCAGTTTGCATTTAAGTTCTCAAATTATGTGCTTCAGTCATGGTGTTGACACTTAGAATGGCTTTTGATTGAAACGTACAGTGAAAGTGATAGTCGCTCAGTCGTATCCCACTCTTTGCGATCCTACGGATAGTAGCCCACCAGGCTCCTCTGCCATGGAATTCTCCAGGCAAGAATACCAGAGTGGGTAGCCATTTCCTCCTTCAGGGGATCTTCCCAATCCAGGGATTGAACCCAAGTCTTCTGAACTGCAGGCAGATTCTTTACCACTGAGTCACTCTTTGTCAAACGATAAAGGTATGCTGGGAGTGGTGGAGTTGGTATAATTACTCAAGCAAAGATGAGATTGTTTCATTATTGTAACACCAAGTTACTTGTTCTTCACCGTCTGACCCTCTCCAGAATGGAGTAGAAATTGCTAGTATCTTTCATTTCTACAGAAATGTAGGAAGCAACTATAATCTACTAAAGGCTCTGTGAAGCACTGTATGTGTAAAGAAGGCTTCTCCTCTTTGAAAACTTATTGGGTTGGCCAAAAAGATCATTCAAGTTTTTCTGTAAGATAGGATGGAAATCCTGAATGAACTTTTGGCCAACCAATACTATGTGCCATATAGCCATAGGCTAATTTCATCTCTATTTCAATGTTTATGTCTGGAGCTGTGTAGCAAACCTCATTACTCTTAGGCACCTAGGTCATGAACTATTTTCCACATTTGAGAAAATGCCTAGTTTACACATTTTGACAGAAAACAGTCTCCACAGTCGCTTTTAAAAACCTTCCCTGCCCATGGCCGCCATGGAAGATGGCCGCCATGGAAGGTCACCGCCATGGCTTGATCTCGATCTCCATTCAAGAGACCCCACAGGAGCCAGGAGTGTAGCTAATGAGTTCCCGGCTGTTGTAGCCGCAGGATTCACACAGGATTCACACTCAGGCCATGCTCTCCAGGGTTGCTCACAGCTGAAATCTGACCACCAGCTCTTTCTAACCACTGGGGGACGCCTCAGAGGAGGATCTCCCCACTGAGGCTCTTTGTCACCCTGGTTAGGATTAACTCTGAGCTACACTGTGGCCAAAGCTTCTTCCACCCCAATCTCCCACCTCCAACTCTTCTTTTCCTTCACAGGGGTGGGATGGGGAGGGAGATGGGAGGGAGGCCCAAAAGGGAGGGGATACATATATACCTATGGATGACTCATGTTGAGGTTTGACAGAAAATAGCAAAATTCTGTAAAGCAATTACCCTTCAATAAAATTAATTAAAAAAAAAAAAAAAAAAAGAATTTTATGGAGGTCTGGATGCCCTCCTTGCTCACTCCTGCCTTTCTCTCTCCTCCATTCTTCACATTTTCCACAATCAATCTTCTATACATATAAGCCCATTCTGTCATCTGTTTCTTGGAAGATCCAAATTGACCCACTGCCAGTCCTCAAACTAATGCTTCATACAGAGGATTTTTTCCTCCCTCAGAGAAAGTCGGTGCCTTTCATTGGGTTGGACCTCCTCAAGATGTGTGCAAACAGAAGTAGGATCCAGCCTTGCGTTCTTCTGATGGGATATTATGAAGAGCCAAGATCAATACATCTGTTTCAAATGCAAATAGTTGGTTGCAGTCCAGGCAAAATATGCAGAGCCAAAATCAAATGCCATTGCAGGCTCTGGAATGTTTCCTTGACGGAAATAGCCATTCTTTTTTCAGAAATGCAGGAAGGAAAAGTGTAAAAAATGCCAGTACTGTAAGTCAAGGCATAACAAGTCGAAACATGGAACTTTTGCTTGTCTTCCACATTACATGTAGCTGAACTAGTCTACCATGTTACTCACTTGCTCAGAATCTACTGGATTCCAAAGAAAGAAAACATAGGAAACTGGAATGTTTAAAGATCCTTTTACTTTTCAAGTTTGGCTCCATATTGGTGTTTATCCAGGAATGTCAAATATTGATTTTGTAAGTAGGGTCATGGGCTAAATTATGATGCATTTCAGTTCAGTTCAGTACAGTCACTCAGTCATGTCCGACTCTTTGTGACTCCGTGAATCACAGCATGCCTGGCCTCCCTGTCCATCACCAACTCCCGGAATTTACTCAAACTCATGCCCATCGAATCGGTGATGCCATCCAGCCATCTCATCCTCTGTCGTCCCCTTCTTCTCCTGCCCCCAATCCCTCCCAGCATCAGGGTCTTTTCCAATGAGTCAACTCTTCACATGAGGTGGCCAAAGTATTGGAGTTTCAGCTTCAGCATCAGTCCATCCAATGAACACCCAGGACTGATCTCCTTTAGGATGGAGTGGTTGGATCTCCTTGCAGTCCAAGGGACTCTCAAGAGTCTTCTCCAACTCCACATGTCAAAAGCATCAATTCTTTGGTGCTCAGCTTTCTTCAGAGTCCAACTCTCACACCCATACATGACCACTGGAAATGCATTTAGAGATGTAATAATCACACTAGTCTATTATTTCCATAGACTAACAAGAGTTCATGGCTTTCAAGAAGCTGTGAGTACCATCAGGAGTTTGGGGACCTCTCATAGTTTATTTCCAGCTACCTAAGAAACAAAATCAAGCCAAGCCACCCCCTGCTAAAGTGGCTTGTGTGGACAAGGTTCAGATCATAGGGTTCTGGGTTCATTGGCTAGGTGCTATGGGTACCATCAGGACAGATTATTGAAAAGAACATGGATTTTTTTTTTAATCTACACCATGAAAAGATGCCATTAGTATGTCTGCTGTGCCCTCAGAAGATGAGCATGAGTTGTTTGAATACTCTCAGACCCCTCATATCTGGTTCATATGACTGATGCAAGGACTAAATGAGTTGATATAAACCAAGATCCTAGAACAACATATACTCTGTGATCAGGACTAAGTATCAATGCTTTTCTTCACAGTGTTTTTGCCCAATTTACTTCAGTGGCCTTCAAGGCTATTCCAAAGGAAGCAGAGAGATGCCAAGAGACTAAGAGATTAGATTATTGAAGGAAGTAAAAATGAGAACATAGACAAGCAAAGCTGGGCTGGCAGATAGAAGAGACCCTGTGAGGGTTTCTCTGAACTTTATGTGGTTTGAGGGGAAGAGGGGAGGGAATAGATTAGAAGTAGATTTGTAGAGCTACGGTAATTCATAGAAAACTCATTCCCCAAAGACACATGAAGGTCAAAACACCTAATGCAAAGAAATGACTCATTGGGAAAGACCCTGATGGTGGTGAAAGATTGAAAGCAAAGGAGAAGTGGGTGGCAGAGGATAAGATGGTTGGATGGCATCACCGACTCAGTGAACTTGACTTTGAGCAAACTCAGCGAGATAGTGGAGGACAGAGGAGCCTGACAAGCAGTAGTCCATGGGGCTGCAAAGAGCCAGACACAACTTAGCGACTGAACAACAAATGGAAGCCTATAGGCATTTCAGGGCAATAGTGGTTCATATCGTTAAAGGATTCTGAATTGTGGGGAAAGGTGATGGGGTTTGAATGAAAACACCAGTCAGTGGCTGGTGATCAGCGCAAGGGTCCAGGCTTCTAGGGACTAGGGTCCAGCAAGGATTTGCAGAAGAATACTAAGCAAGCAGGTGGCAAGCAGGGCAGGGCTCTGCCTTGTACCTAATGTTTTCATCTTGCCACGATTTCTTAGGATAATTAGAACTCTCAGTGCTTCACAGGGAGCCTCTTCTAATAAGTATTGGTTAAAAGAGACAGTTTTTCTTATGGAGCTGACCCAAATATCTTCTAATTGACTCTGTGTGTATACATACATATGCATATGAGTATGGGCATCATATCATGTTTTGATTTTAATTTCAAAATCCTGGTGGTTATAGAACATAAGGCAGGAAATGCTATAGAAATGCATGTATTATAAGACATATTGTAGCAATAGTATATACGGAATCAGATAAACATAGGTTTGAATCCTTTCACTCCCTGAATGAACTTAGAGAAGCTAACATATCTTCTCCAGTGTCTCTTCATCAGTGATACAGAGATGCTAATATCTACTTCATGGCTCACTGGAAAGATTAATTAAAATAAGGTACTCAAATTGCTTATCACAATAGAGTACTGTAGAGATTCATTTTCTTAATTTTGGTTTTATGACAATGTTTATAACCAATTAGTCTACCCTCAAATTAGGGAATATTTACTATAGAATCCTGTTAGCTTTTTTATAGTCTATGTGGATTCATCAGATATGGTGGACATCAGAAGGACTGCTATTAATATATTTCCACTATATCAAGGCTGGTCAACATACTGTGGCCCAGGGGATTCATCCTGCCTCATACACTGTAAATAAAGTTCTGCTGGAACCCCATTCTACCAATTTGTTACTATGCCATCTATAGTTGCATTTGCAATAGAGTAGCAGAGCTGAGTGGTTTTGAAAAAAGACAGTATGGTTCACAAAGCCAAGAATATCTGCAATATGGCTCTTTACAGAAACATTTCCTGATCCTTCTTTTAGACTGTCAGCCTTCAGCTTGAACTGAAATCTACTAGTTGACAAAAGTGATAAAAAATAATATAAACTATATGGCAAAAATCCATAAATGTAATATAAGTAACACTGGATGGAAAACCCATTCAAGAAAATGGTAAGCATGTTATGAAAATATATGATTTATCCGTTAAACATGACATCATTCAAATATCAGGCTCCATCTAACTACAGCATTTAGAAGTATGTCAATCAACTTGATATTCCAACTCAGTATGATAACTCAATGCTTCATTAGAAAATAATATTATTGGAAAACTATAATTCAGAGGCAAAGGAATCCTGCAGCATTGCACGGTAATAATCTTCATCGCTATTTCTTTTCAAAGCTGCTATAGAAGTAGTTGCAGCAACATCAATCTCAGCTTCAGGAACTCATGCGGGGACTATAGGATTAGCAGCAGTCGCAATTCTAACGATAGCAACAGTGGTGACAATGGTCACACCAGTGGAGTCAGGGCAGAGTGTGGGCTCTGAGCAGTGCCATTCCTCTTTTTCACTTCCGGAGACTAGGGGTAGCTGTTTCCTGCAATTTCTTATCTCTAGCCAACACCACCTTTTCTTCTTTAGTGTTTGTAATACATTTGCAACAAATCCCTATATTAAATTCCTCTCTATGTGAAGTGCATGGAGTATATTCTATATCTGTGATTCAATCTCAAATGCTACAGGATTTCCTGTCAGGAGCTAGGCATAGTTATTTTAATATTGTGAAAGATAAAATCAATGATGTTAATTAAGGCATCCTTATGTCCACATGTTTGGTGGTGTTGACAGAAACACTATGGTCAAGAAAGGCAACGCCATACAGAAAAGCAGAGGGAAGGGGTCCCATGTAAGTAATGTGACTGGCTGGTCTTGAAGACATAAGCCTGCACGGGGGCTCAAGACTGATGCCGCTGTTGGCAGAGTGGCTACTCATCATTAACGGTTGCTGGGCTAGCCTTGGCAGTGTAAAGCTGTTCCCTAACATTCAGTTAATCAAGTCTGTGTATCAAATCCCTGCCTGTTCCTCGTTGCATAATGTGCCCCCATATTCATGTCCTTTAGGAATTTGCCAGTGTGATTTCATTTTCAACTAGTCTTTGCACAGGTAATCACTTTAAGATGAGATTATACTAGATTAGATCCTAAATATGGTGACTGGTGTTAAGAAGACAGAAATTTGGACACAGAGACAGATGAATAAAGAGAACCAACATGAAGCTGGGGGCAGTGATCAGACTGCTGCACCTCCATCGAAAGGATTCCAAGGACTGTTAACAATCACTGGAGGCTACAAAGAGGCAAAGAAGGAATTCTAGAATCCTAAGAAGGAGCATGGCCCTGTCTTCCAGTCTTCAGAATGGTGAGAGAATGCATTGCTCTTTTTTAAGCCAAAGTGTTTTAAGCCAACCATTTTGTGGACGTTTGTATTAGCAGCCAAAGGAAATTGATACACCCTGTTTGTTTGAAATGTCTGGAGAATTTCTGTCTTTTCAAATTAGATGCACTCTTAGTTCCTTCAGGGTACTGTAGTTAAATCAACTGCGTGATCTAAACAACATTTATTTCTCACAGTTCCTGAGGCTGGGGAGTCCGAGATCTAGGCATCAGCAGATTTGGTATCATGTAAGAAGCTAATGTCTCACTTGTAGACAGCTGTCTTCTCGCTGAATCATCATATGGTAGAGGGGATGAGGGAGCTCTCTGGAACCTCTTTGATAAAGGCACTAATCCCATTCATGAAGGCTCCACTTCATGACTTAATCATCCCCAAAAGGATTCACCTCCTTATATAATCACAATGAGGATGAGGTTTCACCATATGAAACTGGGGGTAGGGGGGTGACAGAAACCTTCAGTTTATAGCAGATACTACAACTATAGGATTTATTTTCCAAATAGCCTGTAACTATGCTAAGTAATTTATAATACGATCGATGTAAGACTGTAGTCCCACCAGGCTAACACATACTAAATTTTCTGTGTTATTCCACTGTTTTCCACGTACATAAGGGCACAGGGCATGGCCTCTAGAGCCAAACTGCCTTGTTTTAGGTCCAGGTCCTCAACTAGCTAACTAGTTAACCTCTGTGTGTTTCTGTTTTCCTACCTGTATAATGGAGACAATAACAGTATCTACTTTACAGAGTTGCTGTGAAGATTAAATAGATTGTATAAGCATAAAGTGCTACTTGCCCCAACTTACTGTCATTAACACACTCTTTTTGCGTAATTCAATCCATAGTATTGAATTTTGTATCTACATTGTTTATAACTTGACATATATATATATACTTTAAATTATATAATATATGCCAATTTACTATAATTAGCACTATATTAAATGTCTTCACATAGTTCTACAACATGCTTACCAAAGGATGATCAGAACTGATACTATCCTAAAATCACAAACTCTGAAAAGATTATTTTACAAATTTCAAAACTCAATGTCAGTATTAAAACTCACTGAGACATGGTTCTGTGCTATGCTTTCAGATTTCTTTTATCAGATCTTCACTTCATTCAAAGCAATTAGGTTTAACATTATCTGAAGACTATAAACACCCTGCGTGTTATCAATTCTGATCATATTTGAGCCATTCTGAAGTGGGAAAAGCATTTCTGCTCCATTATTATAAATATTAAAATGTATTATCTTTAACACTACAATTATCTGCCGGAAAATTATTTGTCACTATATTGCCGTCTAGGTGTTATTGGGCAAAAGAACTACAAAAACCATCTCAGTGGGGTTAAATAATTATGGACAACTCCTTCTCCTCTTATTCATGTTACGCTTTTGAAGTGTTAAGCTGGAAAAAAGAAAAAACCAAACAGATGAGCTCCACTTTCTAAAGGCACAGATGAGAGGATGAGAATGAATGGGTGACCGAAACCTCAGGTCTCCATGGAAGGTCTGAGCAAGCTAGTGGTTCAGTGATCATTTTGATAGAACTGAATACACAGCCCAGAAACCTTTGTCATCCATGACTGAGAAAGGCAAGTATTCTCTCCATTTTTTTTCCAGCTGCATTCATACTGTAGTTTCTAAGGTCAGAGTTCAACCTAGCCAGCCAGAAGGTGAATGCCTATGTTTTCACAGAGATCAGAAATGTGTTCTACATGAACTTGCCTCTGTTTTGATGAGCTGATCAAGAGCATATATGAAAACAGAAATGACTTCCTTGCTGAGTCTAATGTTACATCCCCCTTAGCCTTCAGAAACAGCCCCTGTGTTCACCTGCCATTAGCATTGCCACGGGACCACGGAGATGGAAGTGGCCACTAAGGAGAATCTTGCTTAGAAGAGCTGAGATCAGATCTCTGAGGCAATCAGGGTTATTAAACCACTGTGAGGCCAAAAACTTCCACTGCTGCTGGGGTGCTTTGCATGGGAAACTAGTCAAAGTTGATAAAATATTTGAATCCCAACATTCAAAATTATAGTTACAGAATCACTCTACTTTGACGACAGTAAAGAGGCATAATTCAACCATCCACATGACTTGCTTTTTGTTAGCAAATACTTTCTATTTTCCATAAGCCTTAAGCTGCCCTAGGTACTGGGTACCATCATTAATGAAGTTATTATTTTAGTGACTATACCCCTAGGGATACATGGGGTGCTGAAAACAATATCAATCTAGGAAGTGCAGCGTTTGAATGCTTAGTGCAAGTCCTGTCCTGGGTACCCTTGGATAAATCATTCAGGTTCTCTGGATTTTTGTTCATCTAAACATCAGAAATCCAGGCAAATTCAAATGTCTGTACCATGTACAGTGTTTTGTGACTTTATTTTATATAGAATGTCTCTAACCATTTTATTCAGGGCTTCCCTGGTGGTTCAACAGTAAAGAATCTACCTGCCTATATGGAAGATGCAGGTTTGATCCCTGGGTCAGGAAGATCCCCTGGAGGAGAAAATGGCAGCCCACTCCAGTATTCTCGCCTGGAGAATCCCATGGACAGAGGAGCCTGGTGGGCTACAGTCCATGGGGTCGCAAGAGTCGGACATGACTGAGCGACTAAACCAGTACCAACAATCATTTTATTCAGCACCTTCCCAATGTTTTCTTAATCCATTTTCACCCATGAGGTTGCCTGAAGAGTTAAAGATATTACTGAATGAGGAATCAATAGAAGAGAGGGAATAGAGAACAGCTAGAGATTTGTATTTAAAAGAAGTTGTAGCCCCACTGAAAACAAGTTAAGCTTAACAGATCAGTCACGAAGATGGTGACCGAGCTTACAATAGGAGAGCTGAGGTAGCTTCCAAGAGCAAAGGGATAAGAAAATCACACTTCACAAAATATACAAGAGGAAGAATTTTAACTGGAGAGATCAAAGAATGAGAGGAAGGGAATTTAAAGAGGGGGTGGTAAAATTTCAAAAGACAACCCCCAATGGGTAGTGAAAATTATACTTCCAGATAGTGCTTTTTTTTTTCAATTATATATAAGAAGCCTCACATTTGAAAAAGACAAATGCAATGTAGTCCCCAGAAGTAAGGCACTGAGAGGGCTGTTCAATTTTGATTTGCTCCTGAAAATATATCAAAGATAAAAAGGCAGAGCAAGAGGCGAGAATATTATTTCATGCTTCCATTCCTTAAGTGCTCCTGAGAAAGTTCTTATTCTTTCTAATCTAAGTGAAACACCATTTTTCATATTACTTTTCATTCTCCAGCATGCTATGTAGAGAATTCAGGCAATACCGTAGAGTGGTCTATCACAGATCTGGTTTCAAAAGTGAATTTGCTCCAACATATTAATTTTATATTTCGATTTCTCCTTACATGTATGTGTTCTCAGTCATGTCCAACTCTTTGTGACCCTATGGACTGTAGCCCACCAGGATTCCCTGTCCTTGGTATTTCCCAGACAAGAATACTGGAGTGGGTTGCTATTTCCTTCTCCAGGGGATCTTCCCAACCCAGAGGTTGAACTCAACGTTTCTTTCATCTCCTGCATTGGCAGGTAGATTTTTTACCACTAGCACCACCCAAAGAGCCCTTCACCTTACATGAGATGCAGTCTATTATAGTATTTGATGAACAGTACTACGAACACTAGAAAAGAATTTGCAAATAATATTAGAGAAGGGATAGGAAGATCAGAGTTCTACTGTCAACTGTTACTAAGCATGCAGTCTTTGGCAAAACACTGTAAGTCTTACTTTCATTATATATAAAATCTGCATTGCTTGGCTCACAGTATTGCTCTGGCAGTTAGGTGAGATGTTTATCCACAGCTCTGGATTAAGAATTAGTTTTCTGGATGTCTGAAGGCTGATGGGAAGGATTTAAATCAGTAGGGAGAAAGAAGCATTGACACAAAAGAGAGGATCTGGGAGCCACACAATGGTTTCTTAGGAGGCAAGAAGGAAGAAGAAATGATATTCAGAGTTCAAGCTGCAGTGATTCATTTTCTCTAGCATGAAAAACCTAAGGGAAGAAGACTAGAATAGGTTCAGGGAAGTTTGTGGATTGGGTGGCAGGTGTTTTTTCCAACAGAAAATGACTGTAGTTGTAGGAATCAGGCTCCTGACTTCATGTGAGAGGTGTAAGGCTCTGAAGATACTGATGAGGACCTCAAAGGGAGGTCCAGATTCACAAGATATTTTAATTAATGTCATTAACATGCTTATTAAAGGAAATGGAATTTTGAGATATGTCTACCAACACACCCCCTTGATTCTATCTTAAAATCTATCATTACTTTGTCACTTGAAATTTGAAAACTTATTTCTCACACACACACATATATCTCTTCTTCTTAGTCATAAAGTAAAACAATTCTAATTGGTTCCTGCTTATTACATAATGTTATAACTGAGGGAAATAACGAGAAGTTTTCTTGCAAGAAGGTAGAAGTTATGGAAGTTGAAGACTTTTAAAATTATATTCATAATTCTAACTAAGAGCATCATGTGAGGAATTGTAGAGGGAATTCAAGAAGACTCTTGATTTGAGACCTGCTCCCTGGTAACTCAGAGCATAAAGAATCCACCTGCAGTGCAGGAGACTTGAGTTCAATCCCTGGATTGGGAAGATCCCCTGGAAAAGGGCATGGGAACTCACTCCAACATTCTTGCCTGGAGAATTCCATGGACAGAGGAGCCGGGCAGGTGACAGTCTATGGGGTTGCAAAGAGTAGGACACGATTGAACAACTAACTCTTCCCCTGTAGGGTTAGCAACCTTCCCAGTGGAGGATTTCCAAGAAGCCAAATCATGGCGAAGTAAATGTGGGGGGAACAGAATTCTTCTGAGTAGAAAACAGTGTGAAAAAGTTCAAAGGAGTGAAACACAGAGTGTTGGAAAGGGATGCACTTAAAAGCCATCAACATCTGTGCACTTCGTGGAGAATATACGCAGATCTGTGCCTCACTATTCGAGGTCTGCTTGCATTTCTTTGGAACTCTTCCTTTCTGAAATGCAATAAGTAGTTCTGCCTTCAGATTTCTTAGTGTATTCCTCCAAAGGAATATTTATAATTGAGGCAAATTTTCCTTGGTTATATTCAAGACTTTCATTTCTTTGAGAAAAGTGAGAAACAGGTGCTACCTGCTTATAATCTAGCCCCAACCAAAACAATGGCATAAAGCCAATTTACCACAACTAACCTTATTTCTCACTTTATCAACACAAGGAATGAGGCTGACAGAGTGCTAGCAAGGAGACAAGGAGACACTGAATTTGGGAGGAACGACGCCTGCGGCTTCTCACAGGCTGTTAGTACAATTTTATTGTGAAATATTGCATAATTCATAATAAAAATGCTCCTGAATAGTGACAGTTTAAAAAAGTAATAAACATGCCTAATGCTAAAAAAAAAAGAACTCTGAAAACAGAAATAAACCTTGTAATAACTTGGAAATGATTTTGAACCAGCCTCAAAAGGTAAAGATAATGTTCTTTCTGCTGTCACACAAATACTTCCTTGCCATAGTAACATCTGAATGGTGTCTACCTTTAAAATGTTTCTATTTTCAATACAAAATATAAAGTTTAAACTGTTTTCCTGACGCTCTGATTGGATTGTATTAACCTATTAAGGAGAGCATGCACTAGTCAATATGGGAAGGAAGTTTTCTCTGAATATATTTATTCCTCCCAAATTCTGAAGACATGAATATTGAATAAGATTAGAACTTTGACAACAATGCAAGGCAATCCCAATGGCCCAAGTGAAAGTAAATAACCAAGTGAATTAAAGCATCTTAGAAAATTGCTTTCTGCCTCAGTTAAATAGGAAAGGCCTAATATCTTTAACAATACTGAGGCATCTGGAAATTTTTATCATCATCCCTCATTGTTCTTCTAAGCACAGATGGGAAACTTTTCTGAAAAGGCAATTTCTTATCTGAAATTATGGAATAAAAGTGAAGGCAAGAATCAGGCCAACTTGCTACTAACTTTCTGGTTCTTCTGGTCTGCAACTAATTTCTCAGGGAAGAACACTATTCTTTTACGTTCTCACTGCACCAATTTTGAGTATTTTGAGGGACCAATAAGTGAGGAGGCAACTATAAACTTGAAAGAGCCTTAATTGCTAGTAAACAGATTGATCCTCAATCTGTTAAGCTGATATAAACATCAAATGTTTAAAGAACAAATAGTTTGTATAATGAACAATAAACTTTATGTCTTTCACCAAAAGATTATAAAGTTACTTTAAGAAAGAGGAGATAAGTTTTGGAACATACAGCTATTGACTAACCTCTTAAAGCTTTTATTTTTCAATTTTTTCTTACCAAACAGTCCTTGGAAATGTGGTTTATGAGATATTTAGAATACATGGCTCAATAGTTGTAATGCCTAAATTACTATTTAAAGCATCAGTTCAGTTCAGTTCAGTCGCTTAGTCATGTCTGATTGTGACCCCATGGACTGCAGCACGCCAGGCCTCCCTGTCCATCACCAACTTCTGGAGCTTACTCACTAATGTCCACCAAGTCGGTGATGCCATCCAACCATCTCATCCTCTGTCATCCTCTTCTCCTCCCTCCTTCAATCTTTCCTAGCATCAGGGTCTTTTCCAGTGAGTCAGTTCTTTGCATCAGCTGTCCAAAGTATTGGAGTTTCAGCTTCAGCATCAGTCCTTTCCATGAAAATTCAGGACTGATTTCCCTTAGGATGGACTGGTTGGATCTCCTTGCAGTCCAAGGGACTCTCAAGAGCCTTCTCCAGCACCACAGTTCAAAGGCATCAATTTTTCAGTGCTCAGCCTTCTTTATAATCCAACTCTCACATCCATACATGACTACTGGAAAAACTATAGCTTTGACAAGACAGACCTTTGTTGGCAAAGTAACGTCTCTGGTTTTTACAATGCTGTATAGGTTGGTCATAGCTTTTCTTCCAAGGAGCAAGCATCTTTTAATTTCTTTTAATCTAAAGCATAACCTCTGCTATAGAAGCATAACCTATGCTTTTATGCATAACCTATGCTATAAAGCATAATCTATGCTACAAAAGTCATGTTCAACTCTTTGTGACCCCATGGATTATAATCTGACAGGTTCATCTATGGATGGAATGAGCAGGGCCATTTCCTCCCCAAGGAGATCTTCTCCACCCAGGGATCAAGCTCATGTCTCCTGCACTGAAGGTGGTTTCTTTACTGGTGAGTCATCTGAGAAGCTCATCTTGTGGATATGAACATATTTAAAACAGCACTGCATTTAAAATGGATAGCCAATAAAAACCTAATGTATAGCACATAAAATTCTGCTTAGTGTTATATGACATCCGAGATGGAAGGGGAGTTTGGTGGAGAACGGATACATGTTTACATGAGACCCTTCATTGTTCACCTGAAACTATCACAACATTGTTAATTGGCCATATAGCAATACAAAATAAAAGTGTTAAAAAAAGAAAAAAAAATTGTTCAATATGATATAATTTAAAAGAAACATGTGCACATTAGTCACCTAAAAAAAAAAGGCCTAAGATGCTTCTAGGTCTCTCACCCAAAGTATATATATTGTGTGTATATTTCCACATATAAAGGTCTAAAAATATTAACACTACAGGTAATAAACAACCTAGGTATCACTGACTTTTATTAAATAAATTCTTTTAAAAATAATCATGTCTTCAACTAATACTGAACACAAATTTGTTATTTATTAATATGGGAAAATATGAGATGATATTTTTTAGGGGGAAAAAAGAAAATAATTATTAGTTTTTACCCTCCAAGTACTTGGCTCTTTTCACAGTCTCCCAGGCTGTAAGAAGTTTTCTTTTTGTGTGAAGTAACTGGAAAATTGTGATCACTTTAGTTCAAAGGAAGTTCATAAACAGCTTCATAAACAGGTACGGAGCTCTTAATACCTGTGTCTGCTAGGCTTGGGGGCATGAAAGGAAGAAGATTCGATTTCTGCTCTTAGTGAGTTACCAACTGGCAATTAACAATTGAAATATGTAATGGTAAGAGCTATAACGTCTCTTCCCTGGTGGCTCAGTGGTAAAGAATCTGCCTGCCAAAGCAGGAGACATGGGTTCGATCCCTGAGTAGGGAAAATCCCTTAGAGGAGGAAGTGGCAACCCAACTCAGTACTCTTGCCTGGAAAATGCCATGGACAGAGGAGCGTGTGGGCTACAGTCCATGGGGTCGCAAAAGAGATGGACATGACTTAGCAACTAAACTAAACCAACAGAGGAAAAGATAGAACCAGGTCAAAGTAGGAGAAATGCCTTCTGCTTGAGGATAAAGAGAGAGCAGTGAGTATATGAAAGCCAAAGTCACACTGACCTTCAAGGATGAAAAGGCCTCTGCCAAGTGGGCCAGGCAGTGGGGTCCCAAACAGGAAGGCAGGGCTGAGGTATACAAGATAACTTCATATTGATACCGAGACAGTTATTAGGAAGGTGCATGGACTGTATCTGAAATGAAAACGCAGAAATCTCAAACGGGAGGATTCTCTGGTTCTCAAGAGATGAAACCCAACACAAGCGGAACAAACTATATAAAAATGAGGAAGGAAAAAGAGGGAGAGACAAGGGCACTGAAGAAGAGTCTAGGAGATGGCATTCCCATGTTTGCATTCAACTTCAATCTTAGACATTCTCATGGTGAGTTACAAAACACACATCAACATTAGACCAGACATAAGAGAAGTGTAAGCAAAATAAGGCACTCACTCAAAGCACTTCCACTGCAACAGAGTTAACTGCCTTCTGTTTCCTTCATGTTTTCCAGTTCTTAATCATAGAGTCATGATTTTTGGATACTGATATAAAAATATGCAGACAGGGCTTCTCTGCTGGCTCAGCGGTAAAGAATATGCCTGCCTATGCAGGAGACACAAGTTCCAACCCTGATCCTGCAAGATCCCGCAGGCTGTGGAGCAACTAAGCCCGTGGGCCACAACTACTAAGCCCATCTCTAGAGCCTGGGAGCCCAGCTATGAGCCCACCTGCTGAAACTACTAAAGCCCACATGCCTTAGAGCCCGTGTTGTGCAACTAGAGAGTAGCCCCTGCTCAGCGCAACTAGAGGAAAGCTCATACAGCAACAAGACTCAGCACAGCCAAAAATAATACAAACATAAATAATGTACGAAGAATATCTTCTTTCTCAGTTAAGGAGAGAATGATCATATATTAGCCTTTATGTCCCCTATATATTCCTGAAAGTATTTTTCTAATCTGTGGATATGCTAGAAAGATTGTAAATACAACACAACCTCAAAAAATACTTAGATTTGCCAAAATTAACTTGGAATTTGCCTGTTTAAGTTATAGGCAATACTTTATCACCATAAACAGGGTGGCAATAAAGCTGCTTACACATTTTTTTTCCTTTGAATTACTTCCTTCTAAGTCATTCCTAGAAGAGAATAGGTCAACATATGTAAATATTTTAGTAGCAATTGATAAGTAATTTTGCATCACCACTATAAACCATGAATGTTTAAGTATTTCTCTCTCCCATCTAGTGACCAAATTATTTGAGGCTACGGACAATGCCTTATTATTCATGGACACCACAACATAACTCATTGCTTGGCACACCTAAAATAAGCTCAGTACTGATGCTGAAGCTGAAGCTGCAATAGTTGGGCCACCTGAGGTGAAGAGCCGACTCACTGAAAAACTGATGCTGGGAAAGATTGAAGGCAAAAGGAGAAGAGGGAAGCAGAGGATGAGATGGTAGAGAGCATCACTGACTCAATGGACACAAATGTAAGCAAACTCCAGGAGATAGCCAAGGGCAGGCAAGTCTGGTGTGCTGCAGTCCCCAGGGTCACAAAGAGCCAGACACACCTTAGTGACTGAACGACAACTATTCGTTAAACTATTTAAGAAATAATACTTTTAAGATACTTGTGGTTGATTGGTATTTACCATCAACTATCTATTCTCCCCTATTTCAATAATCACAATTTGGATTGTGGCTAGTGTGACATGAACCCACCTTGAACATAAGCTCTCTTAACTTCCCAAGCAAGCAATGTGTAGATAAAGTGAAATTAAACCCTGGCCAGTGAGTATTACACAAGATTTCTGGGGAAGCTGCTTAAAGGATGATGATCTAGCTGGCAAATTACCCTTTTGTCATCCTTTCTGATGCCTGCATGTAGAGGTGATAGCTAGACTTCAGCAGTCTTTTTAGGAACAGGAGTTAAAACATTTAGGATAGAACCAAGCACTAGGCGAATGAAACAAAATCTAGAAGGAGCCTAGATCCCTAATAGCCATGGAGTTGCCACACCTTCCCTTGAATCCCAGTCTTAGGATTTAGGTTATGGGAAAGGAATAAGGATCTACCTTACTTAAACTCATGTTATTTCAAGAATTGGTTTCCAAACAACTGAACTAAATAGCCAATGATAAAATAATATTAAATGAACTAAATTGAGTGATAAAAATAAAGTCAGTGGAAATGAGTGTACCATTTGACCTCAAAATTCACTGTGTATATATATATTTTTAATTTTAGAATTTATTCATCCTATAAATTAGAAATGCCAACTTAGATCTTTAAAATTTATTTTACTCTTAGGAATACAAATTTTACTAACTGTATTAATACTTTCGTACTTGACAATGTATTTATTTGATTCAGAACTCTGTCAGTCTTTATGATGAACTTTTCATATGGGATACAGAATATAGTAATAAGTAAACCATGCCACCACTTTAACTTTTCTCACCCATCTTTGTCTATAATTGAGTTCTTTATTGTTTTTATAACAATTTATATTAGTATAAAATGTATTACTGATTTTTTTTTTTTTGTAACTCTTCCGAGAAGATAAATTCGTGGTCCTACAGAGAATGAAAAATATTCACATTTATTTATACTCGCTTCCCTAAAATTCATTTTGAATTCCAAATCCACATGAAATTTTGAGAATTGTGTCTCAGAATCAAATTTTTGTATATTTAAAGTTTCCTTGTATATTATACACAGAAGCTTACAGGAATGTGAATACTCTTCAAACTGATGCATTTGTCAACCTCATTATATCTGTCAGCTTCATTATATTTCAATTTCTTCATCTGAAAATAATTAACAAAATTTTAAGGATAAGCTGGGATTAGAAATACAAAGATACAACATGTTAACCTCATGACTAGCCTATACAGTTTAGTTCAAAATAGCCCTTTTCCTACAAACTAAGGCTTTCAGAGCTTTCATAAAAAATAGACAGTTCCTTTAGCTTGATATATATGTAGTTTTTTAAATACTAAAGTTTCATATAAGGCTGTATTTTAAGACTTACATCTTCGTACTTTTTTAGGGGAGCATATTACATTAACATTTTCTAAATAAAATTATATGTCCCTTGTTTCTACAGAGGGAAGTAGATGTTGACTGTCATAGCAGTAGAAGAAAGAAACAAATAGTTGAATAATTAATACTTCAGTTTTCCCACAGTTCTCCAGAATATTTGGAGGTGATTAATGTTTGTTCCTGGGAAATTGATAAAGTTTTGGGGACTCTGAGTTTAGTGGAAACATTTAAGTGGAGAAAGCTTCTGAGAGGTAAAACATTCATTTTTCTTTGCATTTAGTTCCCAAATGGAGACAAATAGCTTAAAAGCAATATTAACCTCAATGTGCTCAGGCTATTTATCTTCATAAGAAACAGTCTGAAAACAAGAAAACAAAGCCCATAAAAATGATTTTATTTAATCACACAAGTATATCTCACCAAAAATCTTTAGTTATTTCCTTAGGGTTTAATTCTAACCTCAGTAACTCATTCACAAATTCTTTGGATGTCAATGAGAGCTGTGCATGCGGAACTCTGGGCCAAATTTGGTTGTCATGGATGAATAAGCCAAATAAGGCATTAGATCAATTTTTTTAAAACATTAAGAGCTCTCATTGTGTAATCCTTTCCCATCTTTCCAAATTTATTGATCTAATCCAGCAATAATTATTGAATCTCCATAATAGACATCAAACCACACTTTCATGCATGCATCGTAGAGTCAGTGGCCTTAGAACATTTACCTTTCCACATAAATGTTAATAATCTCACGGTAATATTTCATCCTAGCATAAAGAGAGTATTATGACATGCTTTGCGACAAGGTCAATTTCACTAAAGGAAAAATGCTAACGTTTAAAGTCAGCCATTAAGCTGGTGTTATCATTGCATTTTTGTTATCTTAATACAGGACAGTAATCTGATCTCTCTAGTTATTTACATAGATTATTTACATAGGCTTAAAAACATTTATTCAAAGTCAAGATGTGTAAGTGAAAAAAGTATATAATTTTCTAAGTTCTAAAGAAACTGTGTTTAAGAAAATCTGCCTTTAAATATGTTTATCCAGATATTTTTGCCTTGTACATTTTGCCTTGTAAGGTGAAACTCCTTCAGATTTCATGCAACTTGTTAGAATAATACTGTTTCCCTTGGGCTCTAACCCCAGCTCTCTCCTTAGTGATTAAATTTAATGTTAAATGTCTTCTGTACCTTGAGCAATGCACCCTGATTGGTCTTATAACAAGTCTCTGCTCACTGATCTTCTAGCAGGAGAGCTTAGTGACTCATTCACTTTGCCTGAAGTCATTTACTATCCTTTTCTCAAGTTCAGTGCAAGAGTCATCCATAGGCATTTTGATGGATTCAATTATATTCAGATTGTAGTGTGCCTTAAGAATCTTTTGAGGATGAAGATTCCTGCCTGCCGAAATTTTTAGTTCTGGTGTGAACTCTACATTTTTAATAAACCCTCCAAGCTGTTCTGATGCTCTTCATCTATAGACTACACTTTGGGTAAACACTGGCATCAATCAAGAGGAAGTTGGGACGTCCCTGGAGGTCCAGTGGTAAAGAATCCACCAGCCAATGAAGGGGATGCAGGTTTGACTCCTGATTCAGAAAGATTCCACATGCCATGTGGCAACTAAGCTCATGCATAGCAACTCCTGAGCCTGAGCACTGCAAATACTAAAGACCGGGAGCCACAATTACTGAAGCCCACGTGCCTAGAGCCCATGCTCTGGAGCAAGAAAACTACTGCAATGAGAAGCCCATGCACTGAAACTAGAGTAGCCCCCACTCGCCACAACTGGAGAAAGTCCATGTGAAGCAACAAAGATCCAGCACAGGCAAAAATAATAAGGGAAATAAAATTTAAAACATTTCATTAAGCACATATTTTTTAAAAATATGTCTTTATTTAAAAAAAAACAAAATGGAATTTGAGTCTACAATAAACATGTGTTGGGAATTACGGGACAGGAAGGCTATGTGTATCATCATCATTTTGACAAATGCAGGGAGGGCTCAATGTTAAGGCAGCCTAGTAACCAATTCTGGCTTGTATATGGCACTCAATAAGGGGGAATTAAATAAATGCTATTCTTTACTGACGGTTCTATCAACATTGCCATTCTGATACTATCTGCTATGATTCTCACAACACCATTATCCATGATTGTGATGGACTAAATTATATAACCCTCAAATTCAAATAATAAAAGCTTAGCCCCTCCAGTACCATATTTAGAACGGTACTAAATGTACCATATTTAGAGACATGTAACCATATTTAGAGACAGTCCCTAAAGTAAGTTTAGCTGATGATTACACCAGGATAATGGGCATAAATAGATACTGTCCTAGCAAAACTGGAATCTACATGCACCTCACTATAAGGCAAATTTAATTGGAGAATAAAGGCATACTCAGGTTGCCTTTCAGGGCATTTGGCCTCATGAGTGAGAGCCAACCTGAAGATAAGCTTTCATAACTCCTCACTTCAAAAGCATTGTGATTCCCATCGGTTATATATTTTGTGGATTGTACTTTTTAGTGAATGTTAAAAATCCATTGGGGGACCTTCAGTAATGATAGCAGAGTGGAGTGGTCATGCAAACCCTTTCATAGATAATGATAAAATTTGAAGAAAGCTTTAAGGGCTTTTAAAGGCCCTGGGAAGCATGTAGAAGTGGGTGGATTCTTGAAAAACTGCCACTAGAGGAGGAAGTTTATTGCTTTTTCACCAGGATCATGGGGTAGAAAACCACAGCTTTCTCTCTTGATGTAGAGTGGCAAAGAGAGTGCAGAGCAGGAGAAATAGTAGAAAAGCATCAAAACCAGACAGAGGTCATTGAAGAGGATGCTCTTGAAAAGCTGCTGTTGGCAGGGGGAGGGTTGTGAGTTTCTCACTTTTTTGACCAAGCACATTCCCTGAAACCTATCGCAGCAGAAAAAATGTAGCTTTCCTTGCTTGATGAAAGATGGCAAGGAGATTGCAGTCATGGCAGAGAAACTTGAAATGCAAAGGATAAAAAAAAAAAAAAAGAAAAGAAAAGAAAAAAGAAATGTAAAGGATAAATTTTGGAAGTGAAATGAAAAGAGGAAGAACCCAAAATCTGACTATAAATCTGCCCCAAACCTTGGCAGACTTCTAATCTCAAGATATGCAGAGAAAACCCAAGGGGCTTAGGGCAGGAGTGAAGCAAGCAGATACCAAAGTGAAAGACTATCTCTGAATAACTTTGCTGCACTGGAGAACTTTTGTAAGTTTGCTGCTTTTGGAATGGAAGACATCTTCTCACCCATGCACACCTTCAGCAGCAGAAAGCTGAAGCTGTATTGGGTTGAGATATGAGAAGACAGAGTGGGAAGTTGGTGGGACCAATGAAAATTCAAGAGGACTTCCTGGAGGCAATAAGGCTACAGAGAGTATGAGCCAAATCATTTCTTATATACAGCTACAGGGAGTGTGAGCAGAGTGCCCACAGGGGACAAACGGGGGGACCGGAATGAAAATAGGAATACTGTTGGAAGTTTGAGTCCAGACAATATTTAAGAGTGAAAATGAGACAAGAATCCTCTTTTGGAACAAAGGATATGCAGCCAAGGTCAACATGAACACGGAGCAACTGGGATGGAGTGGTCAGTGTGGGTCCAGAGAGAGACAAGAAAGCCCTTTGGCTGCCTTGGCCACGCAGTATGACGGGCCAGGAAGGACCCTGACACTGGAGCAGAAGTGACGGGGTCTAACCCCTCCTTCATCACATGCTAGCTGCTCCAGGGTTAGGAAACTGCTTAACTTCCTGTGCCTGTTTTCTCACCTCTAAAATGGCAAAAATAATCACACTTCCTGTTTCGGGCATTTGTGAGGATAGAAGAAATTAATACACACGAGGCAGTTCAAAAAGGTAAGTATCGTGTTCACTCTAACGACTGTGATGTCATTAAAGAACACAATGATAATGTAACCCACCACCACTTACATGCAACCCTGGGATGAAAGGGCATAGAGAAGCTGCAGGGAAGGACCTTGAATTTACTAAAAACACTCTCAACTGGCTTTGTTTATGCTAAGTTATACCATAAGAGGAGCTCAGTATATAGTTACATGGAGAAAAAAATCTTATGTTGTTTCCTTGGACAACTGAGTCTGTGGTTTTTAGATTTGTACTTACTGCTGTTTATACACCTACACATGCACACGCATGTTTACATATAAGCTCACATGTCTTCTCAGCTCATACAGGATATACTGGACTATATCTTGCTTTTTTCGTTCAGACTATTTTATAAAAAACCTAACTGTAATCTTGATTTTCTATTTTATAATCTAAAAATTCAAGAAGCTATTTTAAATTTTTCATCTTTTTAAGGATTTTGTTTGTTCCCTTTCTAATATAATATCATTCTGGGAAAAGAATGCTATTTATAAAATATATGGGAATAGTTTCAATTCAGTTTGCTAATGATGAGGTTACATTTTTCATATCCAGGTTTAGTTTTTCTCCCTCATTCTCACAAGTACTCACACCCTCACAGATGCCTTCCACTGATGTCTGCTAAATATGGGGATGCCACAATGAATAAAACCCAATTTCTATCCTTAAAAATCTCATGAGGCAATAGAGATGCTGACAGACAATCAACATTTTAAATAAGAAGAAATCATAGCAGCATTAGCTGTAGGCCAAAAAGTGTGGTAATAGCATTAAGTAAGTGTGTTTAGTCACTCAGTCATGTCCGAAACTTTGTGACCCCATGGCCAGTAGCCCACCAGGCTTCTCTGTCCATGAAGATTCTACAGGCAAGAATATTGGACTGAGGTTTCCATGCCCTCCTCTAGGGGATCTTCCCAACCCAGGGATCAGACCCAGGTCTCCTGCATTGCAGGTGGTGGATTCTTCACCATCTGAGCCACCAGGGAAGATCAGCATTAGTATAGGCTGATCAATTTAAGAACTGAAAATGTGGATCTATCAGGTTTAATGAGAGAAATGCTATTTAGGCTGTGTCTTAAAGCACCAGGGGTATTTTCTAAATAGAAGGAGAAAAGAATTCAAGGAGAAGTGAAGGCTATGTATAAGTCACAGTAGTATAAAAATATGCAACTTCAGGAATTTATAAATAACTGAATTTATAAGCATACAGAGGGTAAAATCAGGAGATCTTATGGGAAGACAGGATTCTGACTGTATTTTGATTTAACCCACATGTAACGAGAGCCTGAAAAAGGCCCTGGCATGAAAATTGAGAAGAGATAATATATTTTAAGGGAGATCTGTAAAACCTAATGGGGCTTTCCAGGTGGCGTAGTGGTCAAGAATCCTCCTGCCACTGCAGGAGATATAAGAGACGCGGGTTTGATCCCTGGGTTGGGAAGATCCCCTGGAAAGGAAATGGCAATCCACTCCAGCATTCTTGCCTGGGAAATCCCATGGACAGAGAAGCCTGTTGGGCTACAGTCCATGGGGTCATAAAGAGTGGGACATGACTGAGCGGCATAGCATGGACATATATAAAACTTAAGAGCTGGATAACTCTCTGCTGTGTTGGGGGGACAAGATGGTATGGGTGTGGATCTGAGGCCGTGTGAAAGGTAAAACAAAGGAGCTGGTTAACTCAGATTTTTTGGCTTCCATTGCTAATTACTTTGTTAATAAACTAAGTTTTTATGATAAAGTACAAGCTGAGGAGGGGAACGATGAGTCTGCACTTGTACACTGTGACTTCAGACTTCCTGTGGGATAGGTACATGGTGCTGACAGGAGGTTGGAAAATTGAATTTGAAATTTGAGATTCAAAACAGAGTTATGGACTAAACACCTGTGCTTAGAAAAGAGTGAGATTCTGACAACTCACTTATGCAGAGTGAGATGATCAGAAAGCTACACAGAGCCTTAAGAGGCCCAATTATTTATGAGATGCCAAGAAGGAATTTGGTAAGTGAAACTGTATTAGAGCTTTTCAGAGAAAGGGAAACAATATGATGTATATGGGTATATTTTTGTATTATGCATATACACAAATGAATACATCTCTCTCTCTGCCCAGTTATCTATATATCTTTCACAGTTTATTTTATAGATTTGGCTTATGTTATTAATATTATGGAAGCTGGCAAGTCCAAACACCCACAGAGTAAGCCAGCAGCCTAGAAACCCAAGGGAGATTTTTCACTTGGTGGCCAAAGGCAGTTTGCAGGCAGAATTCCATCCTTACAAGAAGTCAGTCTTCCTTTAGGAAAGCCTTCAACTGATTGGATGTGGCCTGTCCACATTATAGAGTGTGATGTTTTATTCAGTTTACTGATTTAAATTTTAGTCTCATCTAGAAAAACCTTCACAGAAACATCTCGAATACTGTCTGACCAAATATCTGTGTACTGTGGCCTCCTCAAGGTGACACATAAAATGAATCATCACATAAACTGAGTGCAAGTCAGTAATGAAGAGGATGAGAGAGAGAGAAGGGGAGAAAAGAGAGAGGGACACAGGCAGAGACTAATTTTAAGGCCAAGAGAGGAAAGAATTTCAAGATAAAACCAGAGGTCAAAAGGTTTTAAGCAGCAAGTGAACTAAAACTATGCTACTGGGTGAGACAATAGAAAGGATGCCATTCTGATAGCAAAGGTGGCCTTTGGCAAAAGCTAAAGAACAAAGATTGAAAATGTTAATGGGCGCTGAGAACCTGGAGACAATGGGTGGCTTGTGAACAGGAGACAGAGAGTGACGGCCAAAGGGAGAAGAGGGGTGAAGCGGACCCGTTTTTCTATAGGACGCGCAAAAAAAACAAAATAAACCTGCTGTGATTAACACCTTGGCTGACAACAGGAGAAGTGACTGTAGCTCAACGCTTAACACTCAAGGTGTCACTGCAATTTAACAGGGATTCACAAACATGATACTCTCATCCTAAATAGTGATTCTCTAAGAGTAAAATTTCAGTGCCATTTCAGGGAGGGGAGAAGATTTTCAATGCCTTTTTGTCTCATACCCAAAGTCACAAAGGGAGCTGCATCTTTTGTGGGGCAGCTGGGTGCAAGTTCACTGACTACTTTTCACCATTCCACACCCCCTCCAAATTATTTTTCATTTTTAGTTAATCGTATAATCTCTAGCAAAGAGTATGTGCACTTTCATAAGCAAATTCTTCTTGTATTAAAATAATATTCTCATTTATTTCACATCTCTTTGGAACTACCCTGTTTGGAAGGTCAACACAAAGTAGTGGGAATAAAATAGGAATGAAACGTTTTGATGACTGGACACACACATTGTCATCAGCAATGAGATCTAGATTTAGTTTTTTGGCATCCAGGCCAGCATTTTTTCCTTTTGCAACATCTAGCCTAGTCTATAATTAGGAATAAATATTCATCACAGATACATGATACATAGATAAGTCTCTTTCCCGTTATGGTCAATTACTCTCATTTAGGTCATAAAATAAATCATGTAAACTATGATTTGTTTTGTTTTCTTCAAAACCTTAATGTCCCTAAAAGGGACAGACAGTATTGTTTGAGACCCAAATTTTTATGCTATAAATGTATGGAAAATATAAAAAAATCTTCTCTTGTAGGAGCTCATAAAGAATGTAAGTCATTTTTGGTCAGTGCCACAAAATAAAGTTCCAAATGCTGGCAACACACATCTAATTTGAAGCTGGGAAGTAATCTCACTTGTTCCACTTGAGTTGGGCAACCAGGTGCTTTGCTGCGTTTAAAGAACCTCCATTCAGTATAATGGGTTGGGGTCACTTCATCTAATGTATCTCATTATATTGAGGGAATATAATCATTTCGGTGGCCTGTTTTAGAGTCAAGAAGGAGGAATTTCAATGTACCAAGGAAACAAGCCTCAAGTCGTTTTCATTATCTATTAAATACTAGTTTGTGAGCCATCATTTTTTGAAATACCTGGATTTGGTAGAGAGTTAAAAATAAGATTTAACCGCAAAGAATTTATTACTAAAATCTGTCCTTCATCTGATTAAGATTTGGGAGAAGGGGGAGTGCTAGCATTTTAGATCCCCTAGTATTCTCTTTCTGGAGAAGGAAATGGCAACCCACTCCAGTGTTCTTGCCTGGAGAATCCCAGGGACAGGGGGGCCTGGTGGGCTGCCGTCTATGGGGTCACAGAGTCGGGTACAACTGAAGTGACTTAGCAGCAGCAGCAGCAGTATTCTCTTCCCTGACCTGGAACAACCAGCAGCCATTTATTTTCAGTAAAGGTTCTTTATGTCAATGGCCAACAGACTAGTCAGCTTTGTCTAAGGGATAGAAGAGGGACAAGGTAAAGAGCATTAGCATTTGTCCAGAAAGGACTCTGCATGTGTGATTTCACACCATCCTTATACAAGTCTCATGAGTTATGTACAACTATGATTGAGTCACATAAATTTATTGCTCTGTAGGTCAAAAGTTGTATAATACTGGCAGTTTCATGTGATTCAAAGTAAAAGTATTCTTGCCTTAACAATAAGGAAACTGAGGCTCATAGAGGTTAAGTTATTTACTCAAGACCAAACAACTGGCATAATGTACGAAGTCAAACTGGTTCCTTTCCTCTACCAATCACTTCCTTAGGAAAGTAAGATTCTCAAAATCAGACTTCTAGAAAATTTGGAGTTTCAAAGGTCTCAAAACCCACTGCTAGATTGTATTTTTATTTTATGCTTAGGAGTAGCCCAATCAGGTTTCTCAAAGGCACAGAGAAGATAAAAGTTAAATCTCTCAAAGCCTAAAGCTGGGACAATTTGAGCAAGTAAATAAACAAAGCAGCACTGGACTGCAAACCACAGTATCAAATTTATACCCAACAGTCCACATTGATATAAACAAATGGTGGAATAGATAAATAGGTGATGGAAAAGAGACATATCTCCCCTGTGATGTTCCAAATACTTTATATGGGTCCACTCACATCAAAGAAGTGGAGCTAGGTCCCTAGGCCTTTAGGAAGAACCATACATAGAGACTTTCCTTCAAAGTGGACAGTGTGGGAAGGGAAAAAAGAAAGAAACTTTACAGCTGAGAAGCCTGACAAACACTAATGATCAAGGTTAACATCAGTGGTGATAAGTCACTCTGATAATATATACCCTTGATATGATGTGATGAGAAGGGCACTTTATCTCTGGGATCTTTCTCACAAAAGCTTATAACCCCAGTCTAATCATGAGAAATAATCAGACAAATCCCAACTGAAGGACATTCTACAGAATACTGACTAGTAATCTTCAAAACTGTGAAGGTCATCAAAAACAAGGCAAGTCTGAGAAACTGTCAGAGCCAAGCGGAGCCTCAAAGGAAATGACAACAAAAAGTAATATGGTGTCCAGGATGGGATCCTGGAATAGAAAAAGAGATAGTTCATAAAAACTAAGAAATTTGGAATGAAGTATGGATTATAGTTAACTATATTTGGTGCTGATGCTCAGTCATGTTCAACTCTTTGTGACCCCATGGACTGTAACCCTCCAGGCTTCTCTGTCCATGGGATTTCCCAGGCAAGAATTCTGGAGTGGGTTGCCATTTCCTCCTCCAGGGAATCTTCCCAACCCAGGGATCGAACCTGCATCTTCTGCACTGGTAGGTACATTCTTTACCAATGAGCCACCTGGGAAGCCCAATGTATCAATAGCAGACAATAATTGCAAATATACCATACTAATAGCAGGAAGTGGGTATGGGTAGACTGAGGATTATGTCCTTTTAATACTAATAGAAAAAAGTTGTAAGAACTAAAACCAAATGGAAAAAGGTTATTTTGAACAAAATATGATTTCAAGCATCTCACACATATTGTTAGTTTATCTATTTGCTCTAAAACTTAGATTTTATAACTCACAGTGATGTGAGTTTGTTAAAAAAAAAAAAAAATTAACTGGTGAAAGCTATAGATGCAAGGAGGTGTTTCCAAAAAACAATAAAGATTGACTAAGCCATTAGCAGGGCTTCCCAGGTGGCTCAGTGGTAAAGAATCCCCCTGCCAATTCAGGAGATGTGAGTTCGATCCCTGGGTTGGGAAGATCCCCTGGGGAAGGAAAGGTCAACCCACCCCAGTATTCTTGCCTGGGAAATCCCAAGAACTGAGGAGCCCAGCAGGCTGCAGCTTATGGGGTCACAAGAGTCGGACATGACTTAGGGACCAAACAGGCTAAACCATTAGCAGTATACAAGTGCTTTATCACATCATAAAGTCCTGAGAACAAGTAAAAATATGTTCATGACATGAATTCCTCAGTGAGTTGTTCCTAGTTCTCTGCTGGGTCTACTGGAAAATCCATAGGCTACTCAGAGAACTCAATACCCAACACTGGGAGAAAAGGAAGTTCACTGAGAAATGACTTTCAAGTGTTGTTTTAGTGCAATTAGCTTAAAACATGGCTTGTTACTTAAAGAATTGGAATATCTTCTAATAAAACTCAATGTAATACATGCACCTCACTGTTGCATTACTAATAGTCAGGACATGGAACCAACATAAATGTTCATTGGCCGATGAGTGGATAAAGAAGTGGTACAGCTTTACAATGGAATATTACTCAGCCATAAAAAATGAATGAAATCATGCCATTTGCTGCAACATGGATGGATTTAGAGATTATCATACTAAGTGACATAAGCCAGAAAGAGAAAGACAAATATATCGCTTGCATGTGAAGTTAAAGAAAAACAAAAACAAAACACAACACTACAAATGATCTTATTTACAAAATACAAATAGACCCACAGGCACAGAAAATAAACTTATGGTTACCAAAGAGAAAAAGGATGGGAGGGATCAATTAGGAGTCTGGGATTAACATAAATGGACTAGTGTATATAAAACAGATAACCAACCAGGACCAACAATGTAGCATAGGGAATTATACTCAATAGTTCATCATAACCTATAAGGGAAAAGAATCTGAAAAATAATAATCAAATATATATGTACCTAACTGAGTTATATGTATATAACTGAGTCATTTTGCTTTATACCTGAAATATTATAAATCTACTATACCTAAAAGGATTTTAGACATCTAAGAATTGATTTTTTTTTAAAAAAATCAAACATTTATTTGCAGATTTAAAGTATATGGGTTGTATGATTTCAGTTCAAAAAAAGAGCAACAGTCCCTTTCAGTCTGGTTCCTAATAAAATCTGAGGGAAGTTTCCAGAACTCCAGGAGGGGAAGGGCAGGGCTGAGACTCAAGTCTGACTTTGGGCCTCCGTCCCTCTCATCATCACCATGGCTCCGGCTCGCTGATTGCCTAGAGATCTAAGTGCATAGGGTGGGCTCTACTTGCATCTGAAGTCTACACAGCCACCCTTGCAGAGACTGTATTCACTCATGAAAGGTACACTACTTAATCTGGCAACACACAAAATCCCCACTAAATTCCATGTTAGGAAAAACAATCTCTAGAACTGTTATCTGCAAGGTCATCTAACTCAAGTCCCTTTTATACAGAAGAGACTAAGATATTGATAATAAAGCTACTTGTCCAAAGCCACAGACCTCAGGCAGCCTCCATGTGGGATCCAGGCTTCCTATCAGGGAACCCACACTTCGCCCGGTGATTTTGTTAACGCTCCTCAGTTGGCATTATCACCACCTTCTCCAGTGTATCTGGCTATGCACTGTACTTTGAGCATGCATCCTTCCTTCTGCTCAGACCCTCAGACCCTGTTTAAGGTACTGAATTAGCTACCCAACCCTCCAATCAACTGGGTCAGAATGCAGGAATCTTGAGCAGCCCCTGAGGTTCACAGGCTCAGGTAAGAATATGATAAACATAGTAGGGCATGCCATTGAATTAAACACTTCTTATGTAAGTCCTCTGTTGAACCCTGGACATGCGTTTTCATTTATCTAGGAAGACCCTCTGGGGATAAAGCTAGTCAAGGTCATGCAAACCCTGCTTGGAACCTAGACCCTATGTTCTGTCTATGTCACTGCTTGTTAATAATGGCCTGTCCACTGGGTCAGGTCTGTGGAGCCGTCTCCTCCTTTGGGGCCTGTAGCCCTATCCTGGGTGTAGGCAGTCTGAGGCTCCGACACTCTGTGTGTGTCTTACTGGCCCCTCTCTGCAGCGGTTGGACCTGAGCTGTGGACTTAGTCACCGGCCACAGTCCTGCCCCTTCAGGGACGGTTTCTGGCAGCAAGACCACTCACTGGTCACTACCCAGAGCAGCACCGCTGACCCACCCACCTCAGACGCTCTGGGGTGGAGTCAACACCCAGCCTGAAGCACCTGCAGCTCCTTCTCCATCATAAATGCTGACAAGAGTTGTTCGGAGTCACCTCCTGTCAGCCAGCAGTGCACCGAGCATCTCAAATTTATTATTGAACTTGAGTGGTTCTCATCCAACCTGCATCCTCAGGCTGCCTGTCATCCAAGCCCACATCAGATCACAGCCAAAAGCACGAGGAAATTCTCCTCTGGTGTGTTAACACAGTGGAAAAGGCCCCATGCAAGAGATATTCCAAGAAACAACCAATGTGAGATGTCCACAGAGAGACTCCGGGTCTTACAGATTCGTGGGCTGTTGATCAGAGTTCATTCTGTCAGCAGGAAGCTCATCCAACAGTTTTGTAAAATTAAAATAGTGGCGATAAAGGAGTAGGGGCAGTAAAGATCGGTGAGATGAGAAGTCACGATTAGTCTCAGCTGGGGGCAGTTCCTCCTACAGAAGCTACACCGCACATCAGTTCTCCACAACGTGCATGAGAACCAGCTGGGCTCATGTTACAATGTGGCTTCTAACTCCGTCCATCTGAGGTGGGGCCTGCATTTCTAACCAGCGCCCCCAAGATGCTCAAAGTCCCAGGTTCTCAGGCAGCACTTTGCAAAGCCAGCCCACAGACCTACTGACACAGGTTTAACCAGGAAAATATAGAGTTGACATACTTGGATCTAAGTCATACATGTAGGCGGCATTAGAATCTTCCAGCCAAATGGCGTGATCTTGGAAGCTTGGTAGATAAAATATTTATAGAGGAAAAACACCAAGCCAGAACCGAGTGTCACTCACAAGGGAGATGCAACTGGGGTTGATCAGGTCTGAAGACGTGTTTAGAAAGTTAGAGAGGGAAAGAATGGGTAGCGGTCATAAAAAATACAAAAATGCTGTTCAGCTGAATAAGTAACTCGTGTTTGAAAAGCAGAGAAGAAGGCAACCTGAAGTATTTGAAGCCAGACCTGGGATGCTAGACTCACTGGCATGGAAAAGGCAAACTACAAAGTCTTAACCACAAGCAACGGAAAGAAATCAGTGCAGGGAAACCGAAAATACCAGAATGTTTGTGACAGGGTCACAAATGTCCAGAAGGCAACCAGGCAGATTCCCAGATGTGGGAAGTGAACTTACCTGTGTGTGTTCAGCCTCCGGAAAGCATTGAGCAAGGGAATCCAAGTGTCCTAGTCCCAGAGAAATAAGCGTGTCCCAGGAAAGGATGCGGAGAAGGCAATGGCACCCCACTCCAGTATTCTTGCCTGGAAAATCCCATGGACGGAGGAGCCTGGTGGGCTGCAGTCCATGGGGTCGCTAAGAGTCGGACACGACTGAGCGACTTCACTTTCAATTTTCACTTTCATGCATTGGAGAAGGAAAGGGCAACCCACTCCAGTGTTCTTGCCTGGAGAATCCCAGGGATAGGGGAGCCTGGTGGGCTGCCGTCTATAGGGTCACACAGAGTCGGACACGACTGAAGTTATTTAGCAGCAGCAGAAGCAGGAAAATATGAAGTGGAGGAGCTGGAAGACACAGCAAAGGCTCAACTCTGCAACCCTTGTAAAACCTGTCGTAAAGTTACATCACTCTGAACCAATGCAAAAGCTCTATCCCTTTCTACCTGCATGGGGGCAGGACCTACCTGCGTGAGTTAATGTCTCTAGCTGTGAAAACTCAGCAACAGGACGAGGAGGCCTGAGGCACGCAGGTAAAGGCCCCAGTCTCAAAGTGAGGTCCCAGATCAGCAGTATCAGCATCACCTGGGAGCCTGTTAAGAGATGTAAATTTCTCAGCTGCTCCAAACCTACCAGTGAGAAACTGTGGGGTGGGGCCTGCAGTCTGTGGTCCTAGGATCTCTCCCTGTGATTCTGATGAGCGCTCAGAGGAGCCTAGTGAAAGCAGGGCGGAGAGACAAAGCCAGTTGGGGTATAGCACAGTCATCGTAAGTGGCCTTGATCATGGTGATTTTACTATAAACCTCTTAGAGGAAAACATCGGCAGAAAACTCTTTGACATCAGTCACAACAAGATTTTTTAGATCCACACTCTAGATTAATGAAAATAAAAACAAAATTAAATAATTAAACTTCAGAGCTTTTGCACAGCAAACAATAAATAAAAAGACAGCTCTCAGAATGGGAACAAATATTTGCAAATGAATCGACCAAAAAGGGATTAATCTACAAAATATATGAACAACTTATGCAGTTCTATATAAAAAACAAAAAAGTAACCCAATGGAAAAAAACATGGGCAGAAGAGCTAAATAGCCCAGTGGAAAAAAAATGGGCAGACAATCTAAACAGACACTTATAAATAGACATTTAAGAAGACATACAGATGACTAAAAAGTACATGAAAAAATGCTCAACACTGCTAATTATTAGAGAAATGCAAATCAGTACTACAATGAGGTATCACCTTAACTAGTCAGAATAGATTTCATCAAAAAATCCATTATACAAACGGTAAATGATGGAGAGAGTTTGGAGAAAAGGGAACTCTCCTACACAGCTGGTGGCAATGTAAATTGGTACAGCCCTTATGGAGAAGAGTATGGATGTTCCTTAATAAACTAAAAATATAGCTACCATATGATCCAGCAATCCTACTCCCTGGCATATATCTAGAGAAAACTATAATTTGAAAAAGATACACGCACCCCAGTGTTCATTGCAGCACTATTTACAATAGCCAGGACATGGAAGCAACCTAAATGTCCACCAACAGAGGAATAAAGAAGAAAGAAGATGGATTATTACTCAGCCATAGAAAAGAAGAAAAGAATGTCATTTGCAGCAATACAGACGGACTTTGAGACTGTCATGCTGAGTGAAGTAACTCAGAAAGAGAAAGACAAATATAAAGGATACCACGTATATGTGGTTTCTGAAAAAGGTACAAATGAACTTATTGCAAAACAGAAATAGAGCTAGAGATGTAGAACACAAACTTTGGGTTAGGAGAAATTGAGGGGAATAGATAAACTGGAGGATTGAGACTGACATATACACTACTATTATATATATAAAACAGATAACTAATAAGGACCTACTGTATAGCGCAGGGAACTCTATTCAATACTCTGTAATGGCCAAATGGGAAACAATCTAAAAAAGAGTGGATATATATATGTGTATAACTGATTCACTTTGTTGTGTAGCAGAAACTAATAACACTGGATGTCAACTGTACTCCAATATAAATTAATTTTTTAAAAATTAATCATTTCAGATATGGAAATAACTCAGTGGTGTTCTTGCCACAACCATTTGCAAAGACCATAGCTCTTGGGGTTTATGTTAATATTTTCAAAGCCAAGGTTTATACTTTTTCCTTGGTGACCATACCGATACCCTCCCAGTCCAGAGCATAAATCAAAGCATCTCTCATCCCATGCTTATTTTATCAGGGTTCCCGTTTCATACACTGTATCTAAAATATTTTTCAGACTGGTTAATCAATTCAGACTTAGTAAAGAACTTGAATACTTTCAACAGCTATACAAGGCACACTTGAGAACATGAGACATCTTCAAAAAATTCCAAAACAATTAGAGTGCCCCAGAAGACTTCCTGAAAACTCAGATGAAACTTGATTATATATAGAACCCTTTAATACACAAATGCTTAAGATTTATCAAATGATATCACTGAAGTACGCCATGTATTACTTTGCTAATAGCCTTTTGGTTTAAAAAAAAAAAAAAAACCCAGGAGGAACTTATCTCAAATGTAACACATTCTCTTTTATATAACATCTTCAGAATGTAGTCATTTCATATCATCTATCACCTCTGTCACAATTTTCTTAAGATTTCTAACCCCTCAAACTTACTTCTCTTATTACAGACCACATGATTTATGAGTACTGATAGCTCTAGAGACAGCAGTGAGATTAGCAACGTAACTCAGGGCAGATCACCTCAGAAACAGTTTCTTCTGAGTAAACTGTCACATGGAAATGGAATTACAACACATTTTGGGGTAATTCTGACATGTACTTTTAAACCTACTTGCTCATTGTAGAGGGAAAAAAGGGGGGGATAAAAATGGGAAAAAATGGGCTACATTTATTCCCTTTTACTTCCTGTAAAAATCCTTTATAGACTTAATCAAAAGTTTACCATAATGAGATATAATTTTGTTTATCTAACATCTTACATATTTTCTATCAGTATGTACATAAATGAGTACACAAGTCATTAAGAAATCTTCAAATGAGAGGACTGATTTTAATATTGGGAACATACTGAAATCTATCATTTTGTGAATTATTTTGTGCCACAAGAATGTTTTAAGCTCCAAGGAAAGGAAAATTTCAAGTATAACAGTATTCTCTGATTTGACATTTGTGTTAAGGACCCAAGGAGAAAAATGTGAGAATGTGTTACTTAAAAAAATATAAAGACTGATATTTTGAGACTAGAAATGTAATGGATTTATGGCAACCTCTTACCAGATTTTTCTCTTTTACCTCCATGTTCATGACAACCAGCATCAACTAAAGATGTCCAAATTTCATACTGTTATTAGACCTTTCCACTGGAAACCCAAAATAAAATGACTAGCTCCATCAGGAATGGAATATCATCTATCACCTCTAGAAGAGACAGATGATGGAGTGCAGGTGAGAAGTTCTTTACTGAAAATGAAGAGGAGCTCAACTCAGTAGTTTTTCCCAACAAATGTTGGCTACCCCCTAAGCTGTAACCTGTATCTTTGCTACTCAAAATGTGGTCCACAGGGAAGCAAGCAGCTTTAGCATCACTTGGGAGCACGTTAAAAAAAAATCTCAGGCATCATCCCAGATAGATTCCCAAGTACTTGACATTCACATGGAAATCTGAGAAGGGCTAACTAGTACTAATCGTGATTATTATCCTTGTCTACTATAAGGATTAACTGGGGACATTTAAAAAATATTGGTGTCTAGGCTTTATCCCCAGAGAAGGCAATGGAAACCCACTCCAGTACTCTTGCCTGGGAAATCCCAGGGACAGAGGAGCCTGGTGGGCTGCAGTCCATGGGATCGCTAAGAGTCAGACACGACTGAGCGACTTCACTTTCAATTTTCACTTTCATGCATTGGAGAAGGAAATGGCAACCCACTCCAGTGTTCTTATCTGGAGAATCCCAGGGATGGGGGAGCCTGGTGGGCTGCCATCTATGGGGTTGCACAGAGTTGGACATGACTGAAGCGACTTAGCAGCAGCAGCAGCTGCAGGCTTTATCCTGGACCAATTAAATCAGCATCCCTTGGTGTGCAGCTGGCCATAGATATTTCATAAAGGGTGACTATTAGTTAAAGTTGTCTGAGGACAAGAATCAGGTTGATTTTATCTACCCATTCCTGTAACATCTTTAATACTTTCTTCCTAAGGAAGTCCTCAAAAAGCATTTTTTAAAAATACATGTGTACTTAATCTTATTCCTTGTATTATTTATTTCAGTTGCAGGACTTGTGGGATTTTATTTCCCCAATCAGGAATGGAGCCGGGACCCCTGAAGTGGAAGCATAGAGTCCTAACCACTGGATAATCAGGGAATTCTCAAAAAGCATTAAAAATTTACACAATGCTCTGAATTTGTTTTACTCAAATCAAACTTCAGAATTTATTCTCTTTTTCCTCTTTCCCTACCTAGCTTTCCAATTTCCATCGCAAGTTCCTTCTGGTTTATATGCATGTGTGTGTGTGTGTATGTGTGTGTTAATCACTCAGTCGTGTCCAACTCTTTGCAATCCCGTGAACTGTAGCCCAACAGGCTCCTCCGTTCATGGATTTCTCCAGGCAAGAATTCTGGAGTGGGTTGCCATTTCCTCCCCCAGGGGGTCTTCCCAACCCAGGGATCAAACCCAGGTCTCCTGCATTGCAGGCAGATTCTTTACCATCTGATTTGAATTTTTAGATGAAAGAATTTGGGGCCAATGTCCTGAACTCACCAGACACCCTCCATCTCTGACCCTAGTGATTTTGTTTTTCTTCACGGCCAATTCAAAATCATGTAGCTTTATGCTCGTTCATTTGATTTGGTGATGGTAGTGGGGACAGTTGATTCGTTTTTATATCTGTCAGTAGGGTTCCTCTGCCTGGAACCCTGAGTGCCCCTACCCAGGGTAGTGACAGAGCAGACTCTCAGCTCAGGTCCCATAGTGGACATTTGCATTAAACGTACCACATTCATCCATATTGTTTACTCTTTCCAGCACTTCCACGTCTGGGAGAGTTCACATCAATTGCAGTGTATCATGTCTTGAGTGACAATAGGGGGAGATCAGCTATGTTACCTCATCAGCTATTGACTGTCCTGAGCCCAAACCTTCTTCACTGCCACCCACCCTCCCCAAGGATGAATCTATTCAGAAGAAAAACCCAAGTTGGCAGGACTGAGGATCAGACACTGCTTCCTCTTTCTCATCATTTGGGTCTGAACCATCTAGTGTCCTTTTGATATCACTGTAATCCATCTTTCTTAAGGTGGAGCATTTGATTTCTTCACCAACAGGCCTCCCTTCCACTTTCAGAAATAATCCTCTTTCAATCTCCTACTCATTCAAATAAAAATACCATCTCATATTAATAACATCTTTCCCAAAGAAGCTCAAACCATTTTTTCAGATATTTCTTTAATCCTCACAGCATTCCTATGAGGTAGGTAACGTCCACACAACAACTCTTCTCAACCAAGTCAGAATGATTATGCAAGGGTATTAGGTGCCCATAGGTATTACTGGACTGACTTTCATTTCCTCCAGAAATATATTTACTGGGGATTGAAGCAGTGCATTTATTTGAAAAATATATATGTGGGTTTAAGGATAAAAATGTGACTTGGAATAATGACTGTGTTGTCCATAGTATTTTGACACTGATATAGACACATAGCTTCTGGCAAGATGCAATATAGCTCATCAGGATACTGTGAGTATAAATTTCTAAGTTGGCAGGTATTATTTATCAGGTTGAAAATATTAAAGTTACAATTTATGGATGACATAAAAATATTTTGGGTGTAATAATTACATGTCTTTAAAAAAATCATCTTTTTTTCAAACACGATTACTATAAGGGAAAATAAAAATTTTAAAGTTTATTTAGAGAAAATATTGCCATGTGCTGGCCTAACAATTTGATCTTTGAGCATAAAGCATGTATTTACAAAGACTAAAGAAAAAGTTGTGATTTAACATTACATTACAAAAGATTTGAATTGGCTAAAGAAAAGTTAGTTATTAAGAACATTTAAGGTATGTTGAAATACATTGCTAAGTTCAACCCGAAAGTTAAACTAAAGACAGGTTTTCTCCACTCATCAAGGATAAAGAAAATGACAGGCTACACGTACAATGCTGACCATGGATTACTGTGGTTCTTAGTACATTAGCTCATCTCTTTGCCCAAGTAATAATTATCATCCTCGTTTCCTGATTAGAAAACCCAAGGCTCAGTTCCCATGACATCAATCATCTAAGGTGGTAAATAAGGATTTGAAATCATGCTCTCTAGCCAGCAGATTCTCATTCCACAGATACATATATACCTAAGTGATCAGCACAGGTCTAAGAAGGTTTTATTGTGGTTTTTAATTAAGAAATGTGAAGAGACTGGTATAAAGTGGGAACAATTGCTAAAGTGGATTACAGGATATTCATCCTTCTTTCCTTCTTAGGGAAGAAAGCTAGATAAATCCAGTGTACATCGCATGCATAATTCAGAGTTGGTGACACTTTCTTCAGAAGTGGTCAGAGACTGGAAATCCACTCCCACACAGTTAATACCGCTGTACATACCCTGATACCACCCACCCTTGACCTTGGCAGTGATACAGCTGTGTTCTCTAAGGGGACACTGGAGGTTCGGATAGGTGAAAGGACGGGGTTAAAAAACAACCTAATTTACAAAAATCCAAATTGTTTCCTATGCCATAGTCTGGAGGATGAAAATTTCCAGGAACTTCAATTTTGAACAGAAGGATTCATACTCTAAATGTCTTTTTAAAACTAATAGATCACTTCACTTAAGACTTAGGAAAAGCATAATTTACCAAATTTAATTTTTTTAAAAATATGTATGTGCTGACTCACTTATGATTAAAATATAATTACCTCTATGAAGTCAAAATAATAGAAGTAGCTAACACTTTTTTTTTTTTTTTAAGTATTAGTTATATGCCAGTTTTTTAGTATTAGCTATATGGGCTTCCTGGTGGCTCAGACAGTAAAGCATCTGCCTGCAATGCGGAAGACCCAGGTTCCATCCCTGGGTCGGGAAGATCCCCTGGAGAAGGCAATGGCAACCCACTCCAGTACTCTTGCCTGAAAAATCCCATGGACGGAGGAGCCTGGTAGGCTACAGTCCATGAGGTTCCAGAGTCAGACACGACTGAGCAACTTCACTTTCCTTTCCTTTATATGACAGTTACTGTGTTAGGTCTTCCTTCATATACATGATTTAATTTTAAGATATTCCTATAAAGTAAGCACAGTAATTATGTCCATATTTCAGGTAAGGTGACTGAGGCTGTGATAAAGGAACTAAATATATCAAAGACATAGAAACAGTGTGTGATGGAGTCAGAATTCAAAATAAGTTTGCCTGATTCTCAACTTACCAAAACTATTAATTAAATAAATCTTATACATTTCTGAAGTTAATGAATATTCAGTGTAAAGATACTTAAAATTAGCACTTCAAAAAAATAGGTACTTATTTTCTAATCATGGCTAATATTTCCTTCATTCTGGGAATGAACTTCCCCTCCCTACTACTCCTTGATATAAAAAGACTTCAGAACTCAATGCAGGTATCACTCTTCATTGACTATCATAGTCCAATCTCTCCCATGAATATACATGTAAACATTTCAAACAAAGTATTTCTAAAACTACTACAACAATTCAAAAAATAAATCCCACCCAAGAGGGTTTTCTCTTAGAAAGTAAGAAATACAGAAATATATTAAAATAATAACATACAGACAAAATATGGTTGTATCCTACATAAATAAATTAAAGTGTGGAAAATATATTCTTATGTTGATAAATGCAGAAAGGCATTCAATAAAATTCAATATGTATTCATGACTAAATCTATTTTAAAAAAAAACAAAATAGAAGAATATGTACTTAAGCTGATGAAAAATATTTACAAAAATCCTGTAGCAGTTTTATATTTAATTGCAAAACATTTAAAAGCATTCTTATTAGAGTCGGGATGGAGACAAATGCTGATAAAAAGAGTGTAAATCACTGATGTCTACTGCGTTCATTACCAAAGACTGCCTTACTTGACCTGCCAGCACAAAGTATTGTCCCCATCTTAGGTCCTGGAGAGAATTTCTGGTTCACCGAAAAATTCTTTCACTTCAACTAACCAAGAGTGCTTCTCTGTTAATTAGTGCAACACAGGAAATTATCCATTCTGGATTTAAAATTTAACGCTACATAGGTTAATTTTGCTTATCTGTTGAGGACTCTAGGAAACTTGGACTTTGAACTTACTCCAACCCAGTCTTCATAAAAAGTAGATACAACTTCCATTGCTCCATGGAGAGCTGATATCAGCCACTAGTCAGGAAAATAAAAGTGCTAATCACAGTCAGCAAAATTATATTTTAAATTCTGTCCTTTATTCTTGGGAAAAAAAAATGCAGGGATCACTTTGGTGGTGATGTAGCATTTCCTCCATACTTGAAACTGAATACATAAAAATTTGTGTCATTATAGAGTGTACACTGAATTCCAGAATTAAATATTAATACTCTAGAGCTTATTTTTCAGAAGAAAACTTACGTAATTTAAGAAAAAATTAAGTAAAATATTTTAACATTTTTAATAGCATAAGCCAGATAGGTATATCATCTAACAATGTAAGCAATTCTTAGATATAATATTGAGGGTTATAAATATTCATGTAATTATCCATGGTAAAAAAAAAAAAAAAACCATGTTGCTATATTATTACTATTTCAATATATCAGCTCACAAATAAAATTCATTTTTTAACAATTTATAATATTCATCTTCAAACTAATAAAAAAGTACCAGTCATACTAAGTAAAAAATCAAGTTGAAAATGCATGGGAAAACACCAGATAATTGAAACTGTGCTATTCTACCACCTTTTTCTCTCAATCACATGAAGGGATAGCATCTTAAATAACATATGCCCAGGCTGCTGGTGTGTTTAAATAATACCAACCTAACATATTTGTCATAATAAACAAGGGAAGGTAAAGGACTTCAAACCAGCCCTGCCTGCTTTATAGGCATGCAGAGGAGGCACTAGAGGGCTCATTTGCAAATGTTTAGTCTATCAGAAGTGTAGTTATGTTACCCTCCCGGCAGCATGCAGAGGAAACTAACTAATGCACACGCAGACTGCAGGTGTTGATTAGACATTTGTGCTCAAAATGAGAATCACCAAACACGGCTACAGTTAAATTGGCCCTTTTTCAGTCTAGATATAGATTTAATGAATTCTGTAGGGACTGAGAGACTCACAAAATTCAAATTGGAGTGAAAACACACACACACACACTTGCAAGTAAGGGGAAAAAAAGTGAAATAATTAAACTAACTAAAAAATACTGAAAAATCAGGGACCAGATAGACATTCACTGTTAGACAAGCTATCATTAGCTGTATAGTGAAGTTAAAATATGAAATAAAAAAAATAAATTAAAACTCTCCATGCTTGCTGGTGGTGGTGTTGTTATAAATTAGTACACCATAATAATGTTTTTATCTTCTTTATGTTCTATGGGATGTGAATCTGCTCTTAAAGAACCATGAGGCATAACAGAACTCCATTGTGGAATATCTGTGAAACATATGCTCAAAATTGCTTTGTTTTTCTATAACCATTTTCACTGCTCAAAGGTCTTAGCATCCTCATTTTGATAGGGAGAGTAGATCATATTTTAATTAACACATATGCCTGCCTGTGAGAAATAATTTAGGAAATGACATAGTGGTTAGGGGGTGTGGTTAAGCCTACATGTCAAACATTCACAAGGGTAAAGAGGCTGAGATGAGAAGAGCAGGTCCTTCTTTTGCATCTCCCTCTCTGAATGTTCTAGATCTGTCCCAGGCTGAAAAGAATGGAAGACATTATCATAGGCTGGTTACCAAAAATGGGATAAATGGGAAATATTCAATGATAGCACCTTCTTTATCGCTTCCTTATTTGCCTCCACATCACCTCCAGCTTCCTCTCCAGGTAGCGTCTCTGTGTCAAGACCAAACACACAGACTCATGTGTATCAATGACAGAGGGCTTTTCACAGGGAATAGATTCTCCCAATGTAACTGAAATAAATCAAGAATATTTAACTTCCCTTTTTTATAGTATTTCAAATGCTTCCCTCCTCTTCTGCCTAAACCTGACTCTCCTCCACTTAGATCCTTCCTTCTCTGCATGACTTTAGGGTCTCCACAAGCCTATGTTAAAGACAGATCTTCCAAAACATGAGGAAAAAACTATTAGGTTTAGAATGGATAGACAATAAGGTCCTACTATATATAGCACAGGGAACTATGGTCAATATCCTGTGATAAGTCAAAATGGAAAACAATATTTTAAAAAAGAATGTCTATATGTGTATAACAGTCATGTTGCTATATAGCAGAGACTGACACAACATCGTAAAACAACTATACTTCAATTAAAAAAAAAAGACAAAACAAAAAAAAATTAAAATTAAATAAAGACAAAACAAAACTTGAGGAACAAATACAATTTTGTTGAGGATTCCTACCCTTTGATCTTTGGTGGAGCGTCTTGAACCCACCAGAAAGGCATTTCCACAACTCTTATAGTGGCATTGCTATTTGCTTATCTGCAGTGTAACAGTTCCCTCTCCTTTCATGGATTCTTTTCTCATCTCTTTCACCTGAATGAAGAGCAATGCCAGATGAAGTTTGGCAGCTCCCAACATAATGCACACAGAGTGATTGAATGTGTTCAAAACAAATGAAAGCAACATAACAAAGATGGAGGTAGAGATCGGACTATATATCAATAAGAAACAAATGCAAAGAAATGTTAGCACTGATTCTTCTGGGCTCAAAGAAACACAGTGGGTTTCAATTTTCTTCTGAATGCCTTGTGTATTTTCTATCCAATGAATCTGTTTCTTCTATAGGCAGGTGTTAAATGGATGTTACAGTTTACACATGGGAGTAAAGACTGAGGGGTATAGATGTTGTGGATACTCCAGAGAAGTGATTTCTAGATGAAAAAAATAAATATATATATATGTATTTCTATAGACAGGCACAGAACCAAGAGTCAAATAAGAAATTAAGTTAAAAGGCAATCTCATTTTTGGACTCCTGCTCTTTCCATTTAGTTTGTTTTGGAAATCTGCTCAAGAGTAAGAAGCATTTTTACATTGAGAGTTCTAAGATCCAGATCTGATTTCAATGTAGTATGTGCATGCAGTGCCTGTGAGTAATGATATACATACCCTAACCTCATGGGCATGGAAAGAAAATCAGTTGTATGCGTTTGTGCAGCATTTCAGTGCTTGTAGAAAGGTGTAGGTAAACAAGGCATTACCGTTATAATTATGTGTTGTAATCACCGAGGCAGCCTATCACAGTGAAGAATGAAGAGTTTGGGCCTTTGATAAAATTAGGTTCAAATACCTACTTTTCTGCTTAGTGTCTGGGTGTTTTGGGGGACAATTTGTGATTCTGTTTAATGTGATTTTTTTGGTTTGTTTTTTTCAAATCTGAAACGGGACTAGATATAGAATTAAGTAGGAGATATGTATATGAAGTGTCTGCTTTACAAACACTCACAATGGGCCTAATGTTCATTACAATCATTAGTTATTCTAGATATGAAGTATCAGTGAATAATTAAGATCTTTTTTTCTTCTATCAAGATGACATTTTTGTAGAATAATTGGTGGGTAGCAGACTCTGTGTACAGTACAAAATGGTTTAGTCAGAAGTCACACTGGCAGCGCGGATGTCTGGAGACATAATTTTTCCTACTTTTGTCTGTTTGACATTTTACTATTCTTCAGGGAGGAAACACTTCAAAAGGGATTCCATTGTTCCTGAGAATGCAGTTGCTAGTGGTATTTTTAGTAACTCAAAGATTGGTCATGTGTACAAAACCCACCATCAATAAAAAAGCTGGTACCACACATAAAGTCCTTAAAACTAAGATTTACAGTCTTCAGCTCCTGCAGTGTTCTAATCATGTGGCTCAATTTATACTTTATGATTTGACTTCTCTTAATAAGCATGAAAAAGTAAAAGCATAGAACAAAATTAGATATTTTCCACTTGTGATTAAACCAAAATCTCTTCTGGATTAAGCCAAAATTTCTGGGCAAGGAATAGCCTAACTTAATTTGTGCGTGCAGAAGCTTCCAGGCAGCTCCTGGAGCAGAAGGATTGAAAGTTCACGGGGCTATGAACCTTAGGTGATATGGGTGGTATACCGATACCTTTAGGAGTATTTGCATACCATGAAAACAAGTTCCCCTACTTTATCATATGTAAAGGTCTGATCTACCATGTGAGAATAACAGGAATGCCATCACAGAAAATTAAGGTGTATTATATTTGTATTGTACTTACCATATGTCTAACAACAAGTAGGTGTTCATTTTTACTCCTTTTCTCATTTCTCAATCACTGCAATATTTGGGTATCCAATTATTCAGGTTCAGAGAATTTCAAGAGTCCTCATGCTGGGTAATATGTTTCTCATCAAGGACAAATTGTGATCTTTTAAAACAGAATCCAATTTTCTTTTGAACATCTAATCATCTTTCGCCTTTTGTCTTACTGTAATATATTGATAATGATTATTTTAATATTCTTGCCTGTTAACTCCAGTATCTGGGTAATCTGTGGGTCTGCTTTTTTTTAAATATTGATTATTGATACAGATGATGTTATTTTATTCCAGAGGAGGGTAAGTTTTCTCTAGACATATAGAACATGGACACATCAAATACTCAGGACTATCTGGTTCATGCTGAGTTGAAGATTTAGTTTCATTCAGTCCATAACTGCTTCATTCCCATCCCTTAGATGTGGCCCCCTGGGCTTTTAGATTGAGATTCTGGCATAACCTTGTCCACTGACCCCTGAAAGACTATAGGAGATAAAGTTATGCCCTTCAGGGGTTTGATTTTATCAATTTAGCTTCCTACCTAACATACCTTGGAATTTTGGCGACATCTTGGCAGGGAACCTGGTGTATGTTGGTGGCAGGTCACCTCCAGTGGGATTTTATTTTCTAATCACTGTAAAACCTCATGTCAGCCTCTTAACCTCCCATCCTACCTCAGAACACTGAAAATATCTCCTGGAGGAAAGCTGTCTTTGTGTTTGCAGGTTCTTTAGATTCCTACTCATCAAGCCAACCCATTCAACCACCAAACCTCTATTGTTTTATCTTGCCCCCAGAGGATCCTGTGTGCCTAGGGCCAAGCCCTGTCCTTGAATCCACACATGCCTTTAGGAGAGAAAACTGACATCAACTTCAGCTCACCAAATAAAAGCTCTGCCTTTTGGGGAGTTCATTTCCTCTAGTCTCTGTTGTTTCCGCAGTTTTCCACATCGTTAAAATATGATTTCATTGTAAGACATTCACTTATTTTTTAGTTGTTGTCATGGCTTAATATATCATACCCAGAAAAGAAAATCTCAAAAGTAAATAATTTTAAATTTTAGTTAAGGTGCCATTTTTGGAAACTATATAGCTGAAGTACATGACTATAGTATGGCTTGCTCATCTACCAGCTCTTCGTAAAAGGACAAGCTCTGAAAACTGTTGTGCTCTTCCTATAAAAATGGCAGCAGCAGATCTAGAACTGGGTTGCTTAAAGTAAATAGAAGTAATTTAGCATTAACTGTAGAGGACTGTTCTTATCAGGATGAGTGTGTTAAGAGTGACCAGGAAGGACTTCAGAACCTTGAACCCATGAGATATTGAGTCAGAATTAGACCACAGCACAGCAGATTACTCAATTGATATTCACATTGAATTGGTAATGAGCTGTGGTTAGCCAACAAGCCACTTTACATGTTAGGCCTCCCTGGTGTCTCAGAGAGTAAAGAATATGCCTGTAATGTGGGAGACTTGGGCTTGATCCCTGGGTCAGGAAGATCCCCTGGAGAAGGGAATGGCAACTCACCCCACTATTCTTATCTGGAGAATTCCATGGATAGAGGGGCCCAGTGGGCTATGGTCCAAATTGCAAAGAATTTGACACAACTGAATGACTAACACACAACTTTATACGTTAACTATATTCCAAGTCTCAGTCTTACTATCCATGGGCATCATATCTAAGCACTGCATTTTGAATTACATTAAGTAAAAAAGTAGACTGATTTTAGGGTGGAGGAGCTCAGAAAGATCTGGGCACGAGAACTCGTTCTCCCAGAACCTCACTGCTGCTCGTTGATTAATTTGTGCTCTCCTGTTTTCTCATAAAACAGGAACAATATTGGTACCTGCCTCACTGAGTTGTCTTGATAACTAAATAAGGTTATAGATAGATGCTGAGAACAATCCCTACCAAACAGCACATTGTTATGTGTGCTTGTTGTCATGATTATCATCAATATTACCATCATCAACAATTCAAGTGAAATAATCACCAGAATTTGACTCACCAGATTCAACAGACTTGGATGACGACCAGCACTTTTCCATTCTCTAATTTTAACAAATTCTTAAACTATATATTTTATGTTCCCACCAGAGATATTCATATGATCATTTATTCTTATGTATACAATAAAATAATGGTCCCTTTCACAATGGAGAATGCTATGAAGCACACTTGCCTTTCAATGGGGTTATTTTTCTCTATTTACCCCAATGAAACCTTCCTTTACAGTGATGAGGGCACTAAAACTATTGGTGGTACAAGTTATATACATGGGACATGGCAAAAGGCCACACAGATTTCCTTAGTATTGAAAAATATCACCACCTCTAGAGTGTGTCCCACTTTTAGGAAAACAAGCACTGTTGAAAATTCCTGTTGCTGTCTCACTGGCAATGTGGATCTAGATTACCCAAGTTTCTTTTCTTTTCTTTCTTTCCTTTTATTATTATTATTTTTTTTTTTTTGCTATTAAAAAAAAAATGTTGCTGGAGTTATATGTATGAACATTTAGTTTCAGTTTTCTTCAAGGCACATATTTTACTGAGCTGTTGAATGAGGAGCTGTATGTTCAATGTCCTTGAGTTCTCTAAATTCTAACAGAAAATAAATATAGAACAGTGAAAAGCCTAAGTCTGGTAGTGTGAATAGTTTATTCTAGTGATAGTAATGTAAATGGATAGCCAAAAACAGGGACAAGTCATCTGTTGCCTTAGCAAGCAACAAAGACATCTTCCAAGGACAAGTCTGCGTAATTGATCTGTAGATGGCCTATGACAGATAATAGAATGTTTTTATCTTTGCTTTAATATACTGAGAGGACATCAAAGAATCGTGTAAATGAGTTAGTATATATGTTATCTGAATCACAGGTGATTTTATTGGGCTGTTAGGGATGCAATTGCTTAGCTGAGTAAAAACTAAAATATTCTGAGTGGACAACTACTCCCGTTGGGGTGAAGCATTCATGCTCAACTATTCTGAATTCAACTCATTCCAAGCATAATACCGAGAACTAAATCATCTTCAGTTGTAAGCCTCAACATCTACATTAACATGAATTTACTTCCCAGGAATAACTTGCTTTGGATGATGATAGTCTGTTTCAGGAATTTACTAAAATTAGATTGAATTCTTATGTCCATAGACTTACGATTGTGGTAATAAAACAGAGGGGTTTCCCAGGTGGTGCTAGTGGTAAAGAACCCACCTGTCAATGCAGGAGACATAAGAGACACCGGTTCAACCCCTGGGTTGGGAAGATCCCCTGGAGGAGGACATGGCAACCTACCCCAGTATTCTTGCCTGGAGAATCCCATGGACAGAGGAACCTGGCAGACTACCATCCATGGGGTCATAAAGAGTCAGACACAATGGAAACTATTTAGTATGCCAGCAATAAAGCAGAATGGAGGGATTTAGTGCACAAAGTCTTAAAATATAAAAAAATGTAATCATTATCATGCAAACAAAAATAGAAGCTTACTTTCACTTTATAGCTACTTAAAAATAAGCTAAAGAAATGGATTTTAACCTTGGTCCACATGAATGAATAGTATATATAATTAAATGACTGCAAGTGAGGAATCTGTGTCAAAACATGAGTTACACCTAGAATCACAACACACGTTCCCATTTTTCTCATTAAAAGTCACTTTGCTTAAGGAAATTGAAGATTTTTTCACTCCTTCCCGTTAGGGGTAATGGTATCTATCTAATAATTTTGAAAGTTTCCAAAAAGTTTAGGTTATTTAAAATAGACTTTTCTTTTTTATTCAGAAGAACTTTAAAGTTATATGTCAAATAAAATCATTTCCACAAAGGTCTGAAATAGAAAAGTGATGATATTTTAAAGGTAGTTAAAAATTTAACAGGGAAGCCTGATGTGCTGCAGTCCATGGGATTGCAAAGAGTCGGACATGACTTAGAGGCTAAACAACAGCAAAAATTGAAGACTCTTAGTCTGAGGGGAGTCTACACATTGAATAATCCACTCATCCAAATGCCCTACCCTCTACAAAGAAGTCATGATCTCTGCTGTGTGTCCCAGGGTAGAGAGATGGTGAGCCTGTAAGTCAGCAATGGAGAATCAACAAGAAAACTTTGTCCCCCAGGAGGCCAGGAAAGTGACATGCTATTATGTAAATTCTCACACTTTCCCACACAGGGTGGTGAAAAACAAGTATGCCATGGGGTTTCAAAGCAAAAAAGAAAGAAGCAAACAAAACAGAACAAAAAAACTAAGTGAGGGAGGAAGATATTCATAATTCCCATTTGGAATGATTCTTTGAAATAATCTAAAACTATAGGAATATATAATCATCCTTGATAATATACTTTGTCACTCATAAATTATTTCAGCTTCAATTATGACTGTCCCTTCCACAATAACAAAAAATCATTCATGTCTAAATGTGTTCATACATTTAACTCCAGCGACAAACACAGATAAATGAGACCCATAACTAACAACAAAGCTATACGTCACACAACACTTCAACTCTCTAACTGTTGTAAGAGATAAAACTGATTGAATTGGGCTCCCTGTGTTCTCCATAACCCTGTTCCTTTTTCATTTTCAGGGATAAAGAAATGGCAAAAGAAGAGAGAGAGAAAGAGGGAGGGAAAGACAGAAAAAAAGAGAAAAAGAGAGAGCTCAATCTTGACTGTTTAGAGCCCCCCCCCCCCACCATAAACCAGAATAATTTTACAGGCAAAATTATAATAGACCAAAATTAAGTACTGATGCAAAATAAACTATATGCTTAGCAGAGAAAATCCCTTAGTCCATGTGTTTTTGAGCCTCAGTAAGCCATACCAACAGATAATTAGATATGATTTTGAAAATTAATGGGTCAGAATCACATCCTTTGTAATTAGGTCACCTAAGATGAAAATCTGACTCCGTTCTTGTTCACTGTAACAGTAACCTTTCACTCTCCTGGATCCCAGAAGGCCACAAAATGATTCAACCTTACGAAAATTGCACCTCCAGTAATCCATTATATCTTAACTTACACATTAAGATTTTTAAAACCTCCATCTGGTGGACAGAACTTGACCCCTTTTGATTTATAAGCAACGTGTTTTCACAGGTAAGCACATTTCTTGTTTCTTGGACCACCTGGCTGAGGGGGGAACAGATGAGGCAAGCCTGTTCTCTAGTGGGCTAATCCTGCTCACCAACACGCCATGCAGACGCAGGGATGGGGGGCATCTAACATCTATGGAATCGGAGCTTAAGTTCCTCCTGGAACCTGGAGCCTTATGAGATCACCCCATAGCCCTAATCCATGGGAAGAGCTGAAACACAGGCTCCATCAGCAAATGGGGGTTCAATCCCCTTGCCTGAGTGAGAGGGGTGAGGGGTGCTCTTGGTGGTTAAGCGAGGGGCACAAGGAAAAACTCCAGCTGTACCCAGGGGTTAATAGGGTTAACAGGTTACAGGGTTGCTTCTGTGGTTCAGGGTTTCTCAGAGTGGAATCTGCTATTTGCTTGCATGAGCATCATCCAGAGCTGGGATAGAAAATACGTCTGTTGAATAATATGGTTCTGTTTTTCCTGTCATTCTGAAAGAGTGGCTCAATTGGTAAAGAATCCGCCTGCAATGCAGGAGACCTGGGTTGGGTCCCTGGGTTGGGAAGATCTCCTGGAGAAGGAAATTGCAACCCTTTCCAGGATTCTTGCCTGGGAAATCCCATGGATCAAGACCCCATGGGGTTGCAAGAGGTAGATATAACTTATCGAAAGTGATGTGACTTAATGTGACTTAGAGATACAGAGTATGGTCAATTAAAATTTACAGAGTAAAATGCATAGCAAATGACAATTTGAAGAACACAATTACAGAAAAAATGGCACAGAACCTTGATAAACAAGATGCACACTTCAGATCCTATACATTTGTCACACAAATGAGTTTTCTGGCCACCAGTGCAAGGAAGGGAACAAAATCAGCTTGTGAGACCAATTTGTCTTCTCAAGAGAAGGATAATTACTTGGGAAACTAAGTATTGAATGACAGAGAGGTTTCTTTCAAACATGTTGAGTGTGAAGCTCTGAAGCAATTTAGACAGAATATTAGTTTTAAAAAACAGAATTTTTGTTTCAATTTAATAGTTTAACAGGCTGACAACTTAAAATTGCCAGGAGGATTGGATAAATGGAAGCCAGAATTCCGGTGTTATGACAAAAAGAGGAGGCTGGGAAAGGAATATATTTGAGTGCTGAGCTTATTTTTACATTTGGTTTTACCAATTTACAGTTGAAGCCGATGATTTTTGACACTTGAAAAATATCTAAGTTTCTGATCATGTTTTTTAATTTTAGCTTCAGGAAATTGCTGAATAAACTATTTAATATGTAAATAAATAATATTAGAGAATCAAGATGTTGGATTTTTCTCTTTATTTGATCCATATTACTTTCAAAGTTTGCATAAAAGTGTAAAATGTGGATTTAATCAATTTTTTTGACAAGAAGCATATGTCAGAGGTCATTTTAGTAGGCACATTAATCATGTGAAAGCTGGAAGTTTTATGAACCTTAAATAGCATATTTTACTACAAGGCTTAAATATGTCTTTATGAGAAAAAGGAAACCTGTTGACAAATTATAGTCTAATGGAAGAACAGAGTGAAGGTAAATTATTTTAACTTTTTTGATAGATCGTTATGAAAAATCATTTTCCCATTTACAAAATCCAAAGATTTTTAAAAATTAGAATGATCTTTCTCTTAATTGCTTAAAAACTATTCAAGATAGAGGGAGGGGAAGAGTAAGAAAGAAAACTGTTCCATATTGTACCCATGCTGGGTTCCAGGCCGGGTGCAGGTGATCCCGTGGTTACTGGGACTTTAAAGGAAGAAATATAAGTTGTAAGGGTTCCACCTTGCAGATGAGAAAACACAAACTCAACTTCGTGTCTGCTTTAGGTTCAACTGTAAACAACTTTAAGAAGTGGAATTGCAGCTCACTTATCCTCATCCCAAATCATGCTCTCGATTCTACTATGTTAGAAAAAAAAAATCAAAATGACTTATTTTCTTTATTTTCATCCTCCAATAACAAGATTGAGGATTTTGTAGGCAAGAAAAAGTTTACCAACACTTGATAATTTTAAAATATAATCTCATCTTAAAACAGAAATATGACAAATGAAAAGAAAACCAAAGGAGGAGGTGAAACTGATTATTTATTTCACAAAGTTTTATTGAGTGCTCATCACCTTTTTCAGACAAGAAGAGGAAGGAGGCATAAAGAGATGACATTATCCATGCCCTCATTTTTCAGTTTGAAATTCAAATTATCCTAGGTATAAACAAATTAAGGCAGTACGTTCTTTTCTATCATGGCTATCTACACTTATGTGTATGAAATGGAGATATGGTATTTTACAAACAGGTATTCCACTTTCTGTAAAATGTTTTTAACCTGAGAAGTGAGGGCTGTGCAGAGATTAAGAGCATGGACTCTGGGGCTGGCATGCTCTGAATCTATATCTCCTTCCCACTCTTTCCTGGTTGTCTTCTTCAAGCTTTAAGAGGTTTGCCTGGAACAGAGAGGTAAGCCGAGCACCTGCCTGTTAGTGTCCTTACAAGCCTCAAGTGAGACGGGATGGGGCAACAGCCAGCTATGTGCCCAGCACACACCAGTCATTTTCAAATAAGCTACTCTTGGTAGCTTACACTGCTATTAGCAGCCGTCTGCCAAGTCTAAATGGAAAAGTTGCAACCAGCTCCTGTTTGCAATTAGAATAAACTGAGGAGTCTGGGATGCAAATTGGGTTTCTTCAATTAATATTCCCAGCCGTTCTTTACATACACATTGCTCTCCTTCTATCTTTGCCCACATCTTCACATATTTTTATAGAACATAAAAATAAATAAATTATAAGTATATATGTAGTATATAACATTTAATATATGATAAGGGAAATATATTATATATAGAACATACACACACACACACACACACACACACACACACATATATATATATATTTGGCTGCACAGAACTTCCCCAACCAGAGCTCAAACCCTTGTCCTCCAGAGTGAGCACTGTCTTAACCACTGGCCCACTAAAGAAGTCTTACATATATATTTTAAAAATTGTTATTAAAGTCTTATATTGCCATTAATCTCCTAATCTACTTTGTCTCAACTTTCTGATTTTTTAAATACACTCTTCAAGGACAGGTATTGAAACCATCCTTTTTGGGGGCAAAACATTATGGTTCCACTTGGTACATCAGCTCCTTGAACAATTAATTTTTTTGACTATATGTACCTTCAAGTTGATTTTATTATTAGCTTTTAAGATAGCATGTGCAGACAAAGCAGATCAACAGCAATGCTTAAACAGCAAAATTTTGAAAAGAAAATGACAGATTGCCAGAATGGCTTAAGCATCACTTCCTCCCACTTTCCCCCTCTTTATTTTTTCTTCAACCTTCTGTCTTTTCCATTCTAAGGACCAGAACATTTCAATTGCACATGTGAAGTATTTTCAGCTTTTGAGAAAATGTTTCTTTGTTTGGACCCCACAATGGAGAAGAGATATTAAAAAAAAAAAAAGCTCAGAAATTAAATGATCAATTACTCAGCTATCAAGTCGTGAAGGAGCAATTAAATCCCCTAATAACTGAAAAACAATTTCATTCTTTATGCATTACTTTCTCTAAACACTAATAATTCATGTTGAAGAGTTCTATCTGCATTTTGAAAACAATTGAGTGTCTTAGATTAATGACGTGATTTGTCTGTGTTTTCTCCATTATTCAAAAGAAGGGTGAGTTAGGTACCAGCTTGGCTGCCCCACCCATGGCTTGTGTCACTAACTTCTGAGAGAGAGGTGTTCAAAGGCCAGATGTAAATGAGCTAGAATTCAATTAGACCAACAGAGAACAGGACAGCCCTTGAGAAGATATTGCAATCGTAGCTGTAACTTCTTGAAACTCTATTTTTTCCATATGTCTTAGAACAGGCTGAAATAATTTTCCAATTCAGGGTCAAAATAAGTAAAAATGAAAAAGAAACAAGGAAAAATACAAAAATAGAAAAACAAAAGCAGGAAAAGTCTTTTCACGCCTTCACCTTTAACCTTCTAGAACACATTTACTTAATGAACTCCTGCTAGCTTAAGTGCCAGGAACAGCTTCTAAAATCCTAGTAGAATAAATGTCGTTCAAAATTAGATGCAATACATTGTCAGTTTATGCAGAGAAACTGACCATCTAGAGGCTTTCTATCTGAAATGATTCCTTCATCAGTCTGTACTCTATGGTGGAGAATAATTCAAAAATAAACATTTGATTGGGCTAACAATCTAGATTACTTACTGTTTTCTGCATGTTCATCTGAAAATGTCTCTTTTTAAAAAAATTATTTTTAATTGGAGGATAATTGCTTTAAAATATTGTGTTGGCTTCTTCCCTATATCAACATAAATCAGCCATAGATACATGGAAGACTGGCATGCCGCTGCCATGGGGTCACAAAGAGTCAGACATGACTTAGCGACTGGACAACATCCTCTCTCTGGAAACTCTCTCCCTCCTCCCAGCCCACCCCACCCCTCTAGGCAGTCACAGAGTACTGTGTTGAGTTCCCTGTGGCAGACAGCAAATTCCCACTGGCTATCTATTTGACATATAGTAATATGTATGCTTAAGTGCTACTCTCTCAATTCCCCCCACCCTCTCCTCCCTCCACTCTATCCACATGTCTGTTCTCTTACCTCTGCGCCTCCACCACCGCCATGGATATAGGTTCATCAGTACCATCTTTCTAGATTCCATACATCTGCATTAATATGAAAATGTCTTTTTAACTTTCAAACAGAATATAACCATTTTACATACAAGTTGGGAAATGAAGAAAAGAAAGAAAAATGCCCATAATCATATCACTCTAAACTGACACAAATATGAATATGTCTATATATCATTAGTTTTGTTTTGTTTGGTAGTCAAAATCACAGTGCACATTTAAATATTTGACAGTTGAAATAAATCTATATAGCTTTAATTCCTGCTTTTTCCCCCTTGTAATAAGAACACGACTTCTTATTATGACATGGTCTTTAATAGTATCAGTGGCTGATTATAGATAGAGGACATAAAATAATATATCCAACCAGTCCATCCTAAAGGAGATCAGTCCTGAGTGTTCTTTGGAAGGACTGATGCTGAAGCTGAAACTCCAATACTTTGGCCACCTGATGCAAAGAGCTGACTCATTTGAAAAGACCCTGATGCTGGGAAATATTGAAGGCAGGAGGAGAAGGGGATGACAGAGGATGATGGTTGGATGGCATCACCAACTCAATGGACATAGGTTTGGGTGGACTCCGGGAGTTGGTGATGGACAGGGAGGCCTGGCGTGCTGCAGTCCATGGGGTCACAAAGAGTGGGACATGACTGAGCAACTGAACTGATCTGAATAATATATGGTTTCTCCTGCTATTGGATATGTTTTCAAATATCCCTACAGATACTGAGCAGCTTCATAATACATTTATGATGCCACTGTGATTATGAAAACAAAAACATTAGAAATTAACATATTTTTAAATTTTTCTTAATGAGAACAGCTTTTTATGTAAGTCCATTTTATTTCTAAATTTTAAAAAATTGAGAATGGGATTGACATGTAGACACTGCTATATCTAAAACAGTCAACAAGGACCTACTGTGTAGCATAAGTAATTTTGCTCAACTTTCTGTAATAACCTATATGTGCAGAAGATCTGATATATATAACTGAATCACTTTGCTATGCATCTGAAACTAATACAACATTGTTAATCAACTATCAACTCTACTCCAATAGAAAACAAAACTTTAAAAGACAGAATTCCACATATTACTATCACATATCTGATATCTTTTTAGACTTAGCCTCAAAGCCACACAGATTGGACAGAGACTGGTGGAATAAATATCCACTCATCCTTTCCAAAGAAAGTCTTTCCACTGATTAAGTTTGCTTATTTCCACTTAGAAGATTAAGATATCTGGGAACAACGAAACAGGTCACCCCAAGTTACCTTCATTTCGTGGCACACTCCTTGAATTCCCTCCTTCTTAGAAACATTTTGTAGGTGGCTGGCTATTTTTCAGAGGAAAAGCATAACAACTCAGACATTGCAGAAGTTATCCAGTTACCTAATCGGCCTCCTACAGCTGTGTCCACAAGGAAAAACCCCAACACTAACTCTCTCCCTTAAAGTGTGATTAGGGTAAGAACTTCCTGTGGTTCCACCCGAGAATCTGAATCTGAATCTGGCATCTGAGTCTCAGTGGAGAAAGAAAATGAACAAGAAGGAGATCAGCATCCAGGGACCAAACCCTGACTGTTAGTAACGTGTATTTTTCAGATATAGGTGCTTTGAGAAGTTGTCTTTTTTTTTCTCTGTAAAAGATTATTTCTAATAGGATAAAACAAGCTTTCAACAGTTTCCCCTGTAAGGAATGACCTGGGGGGAGAAAGATTACATACATGTAGAATATAGAAATGGAATAAATACACAGTTTAGCCCAGATTTGATGAGGCCTCGGGCTTCTTGGGATGGGTAGTTCCTGAATCTGGGACAAGAAGATCGTGTCTAATGGAAATTCTGCAAGGTATTCCGCCTTGCAGAGCGCAGTGCGAAGGCCGGCTTTAGGCTACATCTTTTCTTGGGTGAGGGTCGTCAGGGAGGAGACTCTATTCTGGGAAGATGTTCTCTCCCCACTCAGGCACCAGTGCCCTCCTTCTGTAATCCCCAGGTCAAAACTAAAATGTGAATGGCTGATGACAGTTTAAAGTGTTACACCTCCCATGGGGAAGGGAATGCTTCAGAGCTTGAAGCTAAACGGTGAGGTTCAGAGGGAGAAATCCCAAGTACCAGGAGATGCATGCTGTATCATCTGGCTGGAACAGGAGCATGTGGCAGTGCCAAGGCTTCTGAGCATCCTCATACACCCCGACACACAGTCTTCCACCCTGTTTATATTCAAGGTCTGAATCCTGTAAGTACATACTGTATGACAACTTTTTTTTTTTTTTTTGAGGTGGTGGGATAGGGGAGGGAGTCTTGGTGATGATTTAAAATTCCCTAGACTTGTGGAAGAACCCACTCGACTCACTTTTATTGGTTCAATTGTTTAGGTCTCAGATCTCCGTATGGCTGCTACTTACTAGTCATACTTTAGGTAAGTCAGTTCATTTTTCTAGCCTGATATATTCAATATGGGGAGGAAAATATAAATAGTAGTCCCTACCTTCCCACATTTGTTGCATGGATTAGATGCAACATACATACATTTCTTTGCATATTGCCTGGCACGAAGCAGGCACTCCATCAATAGTATCTCTTCTGTTTCCTTAGTTACACACTTTTAAGCTATTCATGGTTTGGGGTCAGAGGACTTCGAAAGTCATGGCCATTAATATTTTTAGCTAGTGAGTCTTAGCATCAAGCTGCATTTAATGTATCTTCTTTTCTTAGATTCCACATACAACTATTATCATACTATATTTGTCTTTCTCTGACTTACTTCACTTAGTATGATCATTTCTAGGTCCACCCCTATTGCTGCAAAAGGTATTATTTAATTCTTTTGGATGGCTGAGTGCATATACACATCACTATATATAAAAATAGATCATTGACAGGAACCTAGAGTATGGTGCAGGGAACACTGCTCAATATTCTCTAATAACCTATATGGGAAAGAATTTGAAAAAGAATGGATATAAATATAACTCAGTCACTTGGCTGTACACCGAAAATTAATACAACATTGTAAGTCAACTACACTCCCAAAAAGATAAAAATTACATTAAAAAAGATGCATTTAATGATGACATTCTGGAAAATCAAACACAAAGACTGCTTTAAATGACTACTGCACCATTTTCTTTATTAACCCTCATCTTTGTGTCCATCCATTTGAATAATATGAGCTGTCTGTGTCCACATTAATGATGATAACCCTCCTGTGGTGCTTAAAAGAGATAACAGTCCACAGTAGCAAAAATTCATATGAAGGATAGGATCAGGATTTGTCTGAGCAGATTTTATCTTAAATATTTAAAGACAAGCAGTAACCATTAATTTTAGTGTGAATCAAGAGACTGCATTTTAGCATGCAACTTCAAAAAATTATCTCTATGTTCCCTATGACTCTGAAGGGAAATGAAGACACTATAAATCATGATTTTTCCCAACCTCACTAAACTATTCCGGAAAGTATTGTATATACAGCACTTTTTAATGGTTTTCTGAACTTGCAGTCTTGCTTTAAAACTCTTTTGTTTCCCTAAATAGATGTCAAGCATTAAAACCATCTTTGGAGTGAAAATTGGTACTATCTAGTACTGTTGCTCTTAAGTGGCTCAGTCATTTCTGACTCTTTGGCAATCGCATGGACTATAGCCCTCCAGGCTCCTCTGTCCACGAGATTTACAAGGCAAGAATACTGGAGTGTGTTGCCATTTCCTCCTCCAGGGGATCTTCCGGACCCAGAGATCAAACCTGCATTTCCTGCAGTGTCAAGTGGATTCTTGACCACTGATCCACCTGGGAAGCCCATAATATCCAGTATTACTAGAGTAGTAATTCTGGATCCCAAGTGTGTATCACAATCAACTGATCAGGGAATCATTTAAACAAAAAAATACAGATTTATGACTACCACTCCAGATTATGAATTGAAATCTCTAAGGTAGGAAACATGTATCTTTATTTAAAAAAAGTTCTTCACAGGTAATTCTTATTAGTAGCCAGCTCTGAACCTGTTGTAGAACATGTGATTACAATGCACTTGGCAGCTCCCTGTTGGTTCCTGAGAGGATGAATAATGAAGAGAAACAGAGGATGAGGGTTGATACTTACAGCACATGTACATTTGGCATCTGTCACGTGTGGCAATTAACATTTTTTCCCCATTTAAACAGCATGACTGGAGAGAAGCACCATGATATCTATTCTGCAATCGGAAAATGTGACTTTGAGAGATTATTGATTCTGCCTAGTTGGACGTATACACTTGCAATGGTCCAGCCTGTTATGAACTCAGAGGCCGTTCTTGCTATAGGACCACACTGCCAAATATAAGTGATATGAATTCAGTGGGTGAGACCTTGTTAAACCTCTTTTTCAACCTCTCCTTGGTTAACTGCACTTCTCTTAATGCAAAATGTATAGCCACACATGAATGATTCCTTTTCTAACATGTGAAAGATTCTTATGATATGGAAGACACTGGGAAAGTGGCAGAGAGATGCACAGGACAATGAGAAAGGGGTCCTGGCTTCAGGTAGCCTACACACTATCCGATTGTGACTGTGACAAACCCACAAGGGAAAAGATAGAAAACAAAGAAGTAAGTCAATGAAAAGCACTAAGCATGCAGCAAAGAAAATGCTACATCTCATCAAATTGATCATTAATCATAAGATTTGCTGTTATTAGGGATACACATTTTATAGTCCATTAAGAAAAAATATACAATTTACGTTTACCAGCATTTTAGTCTTGCAGGGACACAAATGGGTCCCACCAGCTTCCTGCTGTCTTTCATCCATCCTCAGAGACTTGGTCCTCTTCCCACACGGCTTAGAGCGTGACAGTAATCCTTGTGCAAACATCTCAATAATATAACGGCCTGGCTCCATCCACCTGTGAGTGTTTTCGTTTCTTAGGTCCCATAAAACACTTGATGGTTGCTTTAATGTTTGCTTCCCTAATATCACATTCATAGCCCTCTGCTCTGCTTCTATGCTTTCTGCATATACAATAACTTATGTTTTAGAAGTCCAGTGTAGTGCAGTCTTTTAAAGGCATTTTAAATGGCAATTAACCTTAACATGTTTAGCATTAGCTAGGTCCATAACTCAACTGAAGCAAAGAAAGGACTAACAGTTATGGCCAAGCCAGCACACGCCCAGGCAGAGACTACGACCTTACAACTTCTGCTTCGTCAATGTGAAGGTGCGTCTGGATTTCCAATACATTAAAAGGTGAAAAATCATACATCAAAAATCAATTTAAGACAGCAATTAAAGCTCAATAAGGACTTCTGAAGGGGATATGGAGGGAAGGCACTGTAGAGGGGTTACTTCTGAGATCATCAGGGACAGTGAGGTTAAATGGATACTGTGAGAAGAGCAAGAATTCCACGGGGGAGTTGCTGAGACTGGGGGTATAGCAGGGAGAAAATGGGAGGGCTGTAAAGCAGGCAATCCCCAGACACAGAAGGCATGATGCTTAAGCATGCCCATATCTCAGTGTCAGATGCTCTCGCTACTCTGCACACAGAATATCTGATGCATTCTGTGGCCTGTTTAATAAACTACAGTCTTCAGAAGAAAATCCAAAACCTTAGGAACTGGCCTCAAACTCCAATTTCTGGTTTTCTCTCCCACTTAGCCCAGTGGTCCTTCAAGCTCCGCTATCTCAGGCAGCAGACCTTGCCACCCCCAAAACCTCTCTTGGGCAAGTGGATTACTTCCAGCTGGACACAATCAAGGCCCAAAAGACTCAGGAAGACACTTTGATCTTCCCACTAACTGCCCAAAGAATGTAGACAGAGGATCTGTTCAGTAAGGGAGCTGTCACTACAGGTCACTCACTACCACAGAAACGAGGTGTGTGAAAGGGAGGAAACTCACAAAGTCTGTTTGTTAAAATTCCTCTGTGGGTCCCACTATCTGCCTGGCCCAGCAAACACTTGTTTGATCCATGTTCGCTTTCCATCTCCGTATCAATTGCCTTCCGCCTCTTTGATGTCCATTACTACTTCCCCCAACATCCTCTTTGGCTTTAGCTGGAGATGGTATTATTCCACGTGAGTGTTTTGGCCATTTTGGTGAGTTACTCAGTTTTCTTGGGTCTCTCCCATGCATACATGCTATTAACCATCTGTTGGATTTTCATGTCAATTTATTCTGAGACCGACCAAAAGAACCCAGCAGTGCAGAGAAAAATTTCTTCTTCCCCCATGCATTACTTGGCGTATGCCTCTATCTGGACATATGAGTCCTTTGACTTGAATACACTGGCCTCTTCCAATGCACAGTGATGGCAAGGATGGAAATTTCTCAACTGAAAAGCTTTCTCAGCGGTTCAGATGGTAAAGAATGTACCTGCCAACGCAGGAGACGTAAGAGATTGGGTTTGATCCCTGAGTCAGGGAGATCCCCTTGGAGAAGGGAATGGTAACCCACTCCAGTACTCTCACCTGGAGAATCCCATGGACAGAGGAGCCTGGTAGGCTACAGTCCATGGGGTCACAAAGAGTCTGACATGACTGGGTGACAGACACTTTCACTCTTAAACCTTCCTGTAAGACAACTACACAAAAACCGCCTGAGGTTTATGCTTTGTCAGAGTCCTAGGTGGGAGCAGGTGCCATTCAGCTGTTGTGATTGCCTGTTAGATTGTGGTAAGCCTAAAGAAGAGCCACCCTATTACTGAACGCTTCATGCAAAAACAGGGTGCAGAGTCATTAAGGGCTCCCAGTGTGACACAGACACAGAATCAGTTTTCTGAGTGTGTGATTTGTCCTGCTTCTCTTCCATTGGGAAAGACAACAAGGTGGTTAGCTGGAAAGTGCACTGTGCATGTTTATGTGTGTTATTCATGAGGTTAGACACGATCTCAGCCAAGTCATGGTTTGTCTCACTTTCGTGAAGCATTTCTTTGAAAAAGTTCAGGTACTGTAATTGCATTTTAAAGATACATAATAAATTAGGCTCTGGTTAGAAGGTTTGCTGAGGTGTGAACTAACCATTTTGTTCCTTTCTCTTTTATCAATGGTTGCTTCAAACCCTATGGTCTTGGGAAGACAAAAAGATGCAGCAGAATATCAAAGGCTATAGGTTTATTACTATACATTATGAATAATTTAATGCCATAACAAAATAACACACTGATAAAAGCCAACAAGTAATACTCTATTCATAGCTGACTGGATAATCAAAGCTATTGAAGGTGCTTTTTCTAATACTAATTTAAAATTTGCATTATGAATTCTTGCCTTTCCAAACTGATAACCTCTTTTTTGATGAGGAATACTGTACACCCTTTACAGACCTCTACAATTGGGTTCAAAAGTACACTTTCAGTATATGCAGCAGAAGGAAAATACTTCACAGATAAAGAATAATTTCACCTTAACTATTTTACCTTTTCCTTATTCTGTTCGCCTAGTATGTGAATTTCTATGGTCTATGGGTTTCTTGTAAAGTTCCCCAAAGATCATACTGACCACAGGAAAACAAACAAACTATAACTAGCCTATTTTTTTTTTTAAAGGTAGTTGGTCATCTACGGAAAAACTCGAACAGATTTTTGGCCAATCCAACAATGCCATAATTTTATTAAAAAGTTAAAACTTGGTCAGTGAGCGTTGGTAATATTCAAATAGCCACAGGTTGCAATAGTTGGCCATATTATGTAGACTGCCAATTATCCCTGATTGTAGTTTCCATGGATTAACAGGTTATAATGCAAATGTTTTGTCCTTCTCCATGGAGTCTGTCTACTAGATTGTTAGTAGATGACTCTCCTAGTTGTTCTTAGGTGTTTTCCTTTGTCTTTATAACCAGAGAAACCCACTATTTACAACCTTTGTTAACAGAATATAACCTACGGGAGAAAACTGCACCAAGGTCGTTGGTCATCTTTGAGTGACTTCTTTAATCACAGGGTTGTCTTATGTTTAGCTTTGTTTTGTTTTCTGATCCCCATTGTCCATTATAGACAAGGGAGGGAAGTTCGAAGTCACTTTCAGTTCTCAGAGTGACTCAGATCCTTAGGAAGACATGATGCTTTTTTCTTAAGGACTTTGATAATATTCAGCACATTAACTAATCATAATGGACTGATTTAAGTATTATAAAAAAAAGTCATACCGCATTCTTTTCTCTTACAGAGCATGTGCTTTATCAAGAACAGAATCACTGAGGTCTTATCATCAATCACACAAAACAAGAGTCAGAAAGGCTGAGACATTTTCTGAGAGAAATCTCATGGGACTACTTCGCAGGTAGAGGGATAAAGAAGATTACAGAGACAATGGGTCTCCTAAGGACCAGGGTGTGGGTGCAAACTGCCCCTTCCTATCTCTGCCCATTTGCAAGCCTCACTCCCAGCTGGGAAATGACTAGTACTTTCTAGTAGAGACTGGGCCTTTTTATCTACTCTCCATATACTCTTATCTGAGGATTTAAATCTGTATGTCAGTCAGCTGCAGCTTCATAGAACTATGCCATCTTTTAAGTAATCAAAGCAGAGACTCTCTGAAATCAAATGATAAAACAGACAAGTAATGAGATTGATTTCAGCCTGTTTCTCTCAGAGAAGCTGAATCATAAAAGACTAAAGGAAGAAAACCTAAGCCTTTTCTGAAATGGCTCAAGTTGTGAAGTATGCATTTTCATTTATACTTAGACATCAGCTCAAAAATATTTGAAGATAGCTAATATTAAAATACACTTGTTTAGAAGAAGGTATTTTGGGTGTTATTCAATATGTTCTCCACCAAACCAACAGCAAAGTTACTACAATTGCTCTTTTTCATTTTCCTTTTTCTTAAGACAAGTTTCAAGTTAAATTTTATACTTAAATACAGGTATTTGAATTATTTGGGCCAATTTTCTATGACAATGAAATTTGAAGCTTCTTTGTAGACCTTTCATACTCTTGTCAAATGACAACAGATGATGAAATATTTTTACCTCCTTTTAACTTTCCAAAGTAAGAGTTTACAAATAGTTTATGTATTCAATAAGTCCTCTTTGAACATCTGCTTCATACAAGGCTCCAAATTATTCCCAAAGGATAAAACAAACACAAAGAGGACCATTTCCTTCAAGTCTAGGAATTTATGATCTAATAAGGCTCTTAATGTCTTCGTGTTATCCTTTTTTGTTGTTGTTCTTAAAAAAAAAAAAAAAAAACAGACATTAAAGTAGTGGAATTCGCATTTAGTAAGTCTAACGAGAAGTTGTCTGCTGTACCATGGGAATGAAGAAGTGAGATTCAGGAACACTTACTACATGTCAGTCATACGGTAGTGTTTTACAAGTGTCATCTCATTTTCAAAAATAGTTCTCTTTGAAACCATTTCAAATTTACCACAAAATTGAAATATTCATACAAGTACACTGAGAGACTTTGTTCATATTTCACCCACTTTCCAGACGATGCCCTTTCAGGCAAAAGGTCCTGATCCGGGATCACACACTGCGCTCACTTGTCCTGACCACCTAATCCCCATGGAATCTGGAATTGTCCCTTAATCTTTTCTTAACTTTCACGACTTGAACAGCTTTGGAGGTAACCAACCAGACACTTTATGGAATGGCCATCAGTGTAGATTTGCCTACTGTTTACTCATGATGCCATTGTTTGGTCACTAAGTCATGTCCCACTGTTTGCGACTCCATGGACTGTAACCCACCTGTCAGACTCCTCTGTTCATGGCATCTCACGACTGGATTCAAAAGATGCACTTTGGGTTGGCACAGCTGTACAGGCTGTACACTCTTTACCATGTCCTACTGGTGACACATCATCTTTATTTGTCCCTTTACTGAGAAACTTGTTTTCAATAAACTTTATTTTCTGATTACCACAGGAATATATATTCCATCCCAGAATTCAAATATTGCAAATGTTACTAAAGTGCCAAAGGAAAATTAATTAGGGCTTCCCTGCCCCATATCTGCTCTAATAGGTGGGCATAAAACCATGATCCTGTATGTTTGCATATCTTAGTATGCACTGATCTTGCTTGTATGTTTCAGATTATTTCTCTTAATTCCCACAATGACCATACAAGGACTTTTTTAGTCACCATTTGCTAAAAAGGGCATTTGCCCAAGGTCACATGCATAGGGAGCTAAGATGTGAAAAAAGGTCTTTTGACAACAAATTCCATCTTTTAATACTTATTGAGTTATAAAGTCTAGTGGCAATGTATAGGCTTTATATGTCAGCTTTCAAACTGAAATCTTTAATAACTGTGAGTGATTTTTTTTTTTAAGTTAACAGATATTGTTAACTATGGAAATAATATGGTTCAGTTTAGGGGAAGGAAAAGTTTCTCATCATTTTTACAGTATTGATCAGAGTATTTTTCAAACGTATGACTGTTGGCTGAATTCTCTGGATGGCTTTTTAATTGTGTCTTTACTTTTACTTTGCTTATATTATTTGAAGTCAAATATTTTAGAATAGTATAACCAGTATGTTCTGTTGAAAATAGCCCTGAGGTTAATGTTAAAGAAACTGGATTCTATTTCTAGCCTGTCACTGACCGGCTGTGAGAACTTAGGTAATTTTCTTAATTTCTAGGTTCTTCCATTCTCTTTTCTATAAAATCAAGAAAATACCTCTCTTTGTTTACCCACATATTCTAAAACTTAGTACAGTGGAGAGATCAGTATGTGAACAGATGGGAAGCACTAGATTTCTCTTCCTTCTCCTTTTCTCCTTTCTTGTCTTCCTCCTCCACTTCCACCCCCAGTGAACTATGACAAATTGTGCCTTGCTACTCAGGATGCAGGACCATAATTTGCCATGATAAAAAGATAACCCACTTTCTTCCCTGAAGGTTCTGGAGATTCATACCAATGACCCCAAACTTTAAACCAAAGTTCATTACCTTTTGTTTTCCTCTTTCTCACAAAATGATACTTAAATGCCTTGAGGACCCTGATCTTAAAAAATGAAAGGCCTGGAATAGGATGAAGGCTGCTAGCTGGTAGGGAGAACAAAGTACCTTTCAGTCTCTCCAGAATCTTCTTTTCCCCGATATTGAGATACAAGCTTAATATAAACCTCAGTACATGACTTTGCTGAGTTAAACTTAGCATTTACAAACCCCCTTTTATTTATTCTCATCTTCACACTCGTGTCTCCCTCTCCACTTCCCTTCACCATGCTCCTTCTCTCAGAATGTCTCAAGGTTTTTCTGGGAAAGCTCTGTTGCCTTTTTTCCTCCAACATCTGTCCCTCTTTTGGCAGAAGATAAAAATGAGTTATCATACATCCTCAGTCAATGAAAATTTGCATGAAGTTTTTATACTTGGATTTATTCTAAAGATGTTGCTTATGTTTTTGAGAGGGCATTCTTGAAAAAGGAGGGTGAATGAAAGAAAGCCCTGTATGCTTGAACGGCATGGAGAAACAGGGAGCAGATGGGACACTCCTGATAAAAAATACAAGAAGTTCTTAAAGGGGTGGCCTTGATGATGTATCTATCCATCCTGATCATGATACTTACCATCTAGCTAGATAAGTAGTGAAAGCATTTTTATTGTTGTTTAGCTGCTCAGTCATGTCCAGCTCTTTAGTGATCACATGGACTGTAGCCCACTAGACTCTTCTGTCAATGGGATTTCCCAGGCAAGAATAGCATCTCTCTTTCTCTCTCTCCATTCATTTTTTGAATCATTTACCCATTCATCAACTATGGCATTACAGTGTGAGGTACTGTGGCAGGAGTTGGGGACAGAAAATTAGAGATAAATAAGACTCAGTCTCTGCTTTCAAAATACTTAAAGTATGGTAGGGGGATCAGATTATATAGCAAAAATCACTTGAAAAAATGTTTTGAATTGTTCTCTTCCATGAGGCCAGAATTGGAAAATATGCATTTATTCTGAAGATACAGTGTCTCAACATTTGTTGTTCTAGATCTTGAACAAGAACAATCTTCCATGCATCTGTCAACCACTGAGAACAAGTTTTGCTCACTGCACACTCTACTGATCTCTACTGATATCTTACATGATCAACTCAACAAATAAAATTAGAAACCATATCTCAAAGAAAGTAAAGAAAAAGAGAGAAATTATTAATTTGTAAATGAATTAAATTTTAATTTACTTCAGTGAAATTTAAATATCTTAAAAAAATGTTACAAACTATACTGAAACTTCACTGTTTAAACTTCTCACTAAGTCAAAACAGAAAAAAAAATAATGAGTCTTATTGTTATGTGACTATAGCATAATCTAAACGAAGCCAAGAATATTGTTTTTTTTTTCCTGCTGTGTTTTAAGATTACCTAAAACTGACTTCTCTTATTAAGCTCATCTTAGAAGAATAGATATTACTGCTTAAAATAAATATAAATTTTCTTCTTGCTGTATTTACTCTTCTTTGTATTAGAAAAAATATTAAACCAGTTATTAGTTCAAATCAATAGCTGGTCATTATCAATTTTTCCATGTTCAAGTCAATTTGCTATTTGTGATTCTTTTATTTGGCAAATGTTGCTTATTTTGTAACCTTTGTAATGAGTAGTTAAGTCAGTGTAATGTGGTATCAGAAGGTCTCAATTTAATCCTCTTTATAGTTCTGTAAATTTGGGCAAATCCTGTGTGTACTTTTAGCACCATTATGAAGCTTAAATGACTGTAAACAAATTATTTGACCCCAGAATTAAGTGATAAATGAATACACATTGAATAATATTACAAGCAGTTTTATTTTTTTTAAACATCCATTGAGAATCTTAGATCATTACAGCAGTATTTCTTAGTAAGTAAACCATTAAGATTTAGGTCAACGATTTTATAATTTAAAAATATGACATATTAGTCTCAGTGTGTGTGTGTGTGTGTGAGTGAGTGTGTGTGTGTGTGTGTGTGTGTGTGTGTGTGTGTGTGTGTGTGTGTGTGTTGATGATCTGAGAGGAAGGGTATATCCAGCTAGATCCATCCTGTTCAAATCATGGCCTTATTACCTGGCTGGGAGAGTGTAATAGGACATGCATTTTGGTCTTGGCCTTGATTTCAAGTGTCTGCTTCAATTCTGGGGTAATTTCCAGACAATGTTTTTAGCTGCTCTGCAGTAAAGAGGCCTTTCATTGTACCATCAGCGTGCGTCCTGCTTGAGAACGTGCCGTGGACAGAAGCATGCCACTAGGTCCGTTCACATCCAAATCTGCTTCTCTTTTCAAGTGTTGGGGTTTTTTCAAAGGTCCACTGAAATACACTCTGCCTGCACTTTACAAATCTCTTCGACCAACAAGCCCCTCACTGGCCTGTGCTCACAGACAGAAGATGGATTCTGACATCTGTGAGGGCACTGGGAGGACCCTGAGAGGTGACAAATGAAAATTGGCCTGTCTGGTAAATTTCCAGGAAACCTGCCAATCTTCATCTTGTGCTCTTTATGCATCAAGCCGAGGTCATAAATTAGAGGTTTACTGCCAGAGCTAGCCAGCAGACGCTTTCTGTTGGACCCACATTGTTTTAAAGTATTTGCCACTAGTTGCTAGCATTTAAAAATTATGAATTTCCTATAAAAGTTGTCTATTTGAAAGTTGCTAAGAGAGCAAATCTTAAAAGTTCTCATAAGAAAAAAAAGTCTGTAACTGTGTACGGTTGATGGATGTTAACTAGACCTTGGGATCGTTTTACAACATAAACAAATATTGAATTAGTATGCTGCACACATAAAACTAGCACAGACAGACCTCAGAAGGTGGTGTGGGTTCAGTTCTGGATCACCAAAAGAAAATGGATGTGGCAATAAAGTGAGACACATAAATTTTTTGGTTTCCCAGTGCATATAAAAGTTATGTTTACACTATGTGCGCTGTATGCTAAATTGCTTCAGTCATGTCTTACACTTTGAGACCCCTGGATTGTATCCTGCCCTGCTCCTCTGTCAATGGGATTTTCCAAGCAAGAATGCTGAAGTGGGTTGCCACTTCCGTCTCCAGGGAATCTTCCAGACCCAAGGATCAAACCCTGGTCTCCTGCATTGCAGGCAGAATCTTTACCATCTCAGCCACCAGGACAGCATACCAAGTGTGTAATAGCTAATGGCTAAAAAAAAAAAAAAAAATACAATGTACAGTCCTTAATTAAAAGAATACTTTACAGCTAAAAAAAAATGTGAACCATTATCTAGTAATGCAGGGTTGACACAGACTGTCAATTTGTAAAACAAAGAAAAGAAAAGAATATGCAAACTGCAATAAAGTGAAGTATGCCTATCTATATAATGTTGCATGTCAATTGTATTTTGACTAAAAAGAAAAAAAAAATATCTGGATTTCTGGCTTCTATTAAAAACACAGAAGTGACAGACTGGTTCCATACCCCGTGCTGGGGGTTGAGCAGAGGTCTTTCTGTACGGTTGTGAAGAGAACAAACAGGGGTTTATCTCTGGTTCCACCCTTAGTTGTGTTCCTCAGGCAAGTTGCTTCCCTTCTCTCTGCCTCTGCTTTCCTGACCTTGAGATGGGGATGATAATTAGACCACTCATTCAGGTTGTTGTGGAGATAGAGTAAATTAATACCTATAAACCACACAGGAGAGTGCCCGATCCACAGTATGATTAGTGTAAGCATCAGCAATTCCATCAGCTTTCTACTTTGCCCCCAAACCGACCCACTCCATTTCTTGGACTGTTTTCTAACTTGTAGATGTTGGAATTTTTAACCCTTTGAATCATCATTCTTTTACCTGGAATGAAAATGTAGATACAGACTCACTAGTCTCCAAAGACTCTAATAAATGGTGCTTTGTTCTGTTTGTGCCTAATCGCATGTTACTCTTGCAGACTGTAAGGACTGTAGCCTGCCAGGCTCCTCTATCCATGGGATTACCCTGGTAAGAATACTGGAGTTGGTTGTCATTTCCTACTCCCGGAGATTTTCCCAACCCAGGGATTGAACCCATGTCTCCTGCATTGGGAAGTGGATTCTTTTACCACTAGAGCAACCTGGGAAGCCCCACTCTAATAAATAAGTGATTCACAAGTTTAAAAAAACTAATTTTTTAATAAAAAAAAAAGCATTCTACAAATTGTTAAAAAAATCTAAATTACCATTTGGAAATCCTGATACAGATTTTATAAGTAAGTTATCTGTGAAAGACAGCCAGATTAAAGAATCTAAGACTCATGTTTTACCATCAGTTAAAATAGCTTATGAGTAACAAGGCAAGATTTTGTTTACCATTTCAGCTATTTTTAGATTTAGTTGTGGAACTCTGGAAGTGGAATGTAGATATGTATCTTTTTTTAAAAAATGGATTTGATAGTAATAATGTTTCATGTCGAAAAGGACATAAAATTGATTTTCTGATAAGAGTTCAAGTGCTCCAATTAAAAAGCCATTACAAGTGATTATGATAAGTAACCATGATAGGTTTTCCAGCACTGTCATTTTACAGTCTCTTTCTCCCCGGAAGCAGTGGGTAAGACGAAGCACTGGAAGATGAGATAGAGCTCCAGGTTCTCCTGGTTAGAGCTACCATTAGATGTTTGAGCATCTTCCTTAGCCTTTCAAGAAACCTAAGGATTCATCTACACAACAGAGAATTCCTTTGTTATGGCAGTTGGGGGTGGGGTAGGTAGGATAACTGTTAGATGAATTAAGAGAAAACACAGTACATTTTAATAAAATGCATCAAGTTACTAGTTGTGGTTTTTTTTTTTTTTTTTTTTTTTTTAGCATTTTATACATAGGATCCAATAAAATAAAATAATTGAATTAATCATCCAAGGAGTTTCACATTTTTCAGTTTTTAATGATTCTTCAAGTCTATGGCGGAGAAGGCAATGGCACCCCACTCCAGTACTCTTGCCTGGAAAATTCCATGGACAGAGGAGCCTGGTGAGCTTCAGTCCATGGGGTCGCTAAGAGTCGGACATGACTGAGCGACTTCACTTTCATTTTTCACTTGCATGCATTGGAGAAGGAAATGGCAACCCACTCCAGTGTTCTTGCCTGGAGAATCCCAGGGATGGGGGATCCTGGTGGGCTGCAGCTATGGGGTCGCACAGAGTTGGACACGACTGAAGTGACTTAGCAGCAGCAGCAAGTCTATGGACCTCCTCCTTAATACACAGCACTCAGGTTAAGTATATTTCATCTTTTATAAAAAAAAAATTGTGCTAAACAAAAGAGAGAGAAATCTTGCGAACTTTTCTTTCCAACAGTCCAGACTCTATTTTGTACCTATGAACACACAAAACTATTTAAAAAGGATGCTAGACTTCGCCATGCTCTCCAAACCAGTAAAAACCAGTGTCAGTGAAAAGCTATGCTTTCTAGTGGTGAGATGCTGGGGGAAAAAAAAATCATCCCATTCATTATTCTGGACAGGTAAGAAATCTCTCCTGGGAAGCCTATAAAAATCTACTGCAAAGAGGAAAACTGTAATACACTGTCAGCAACAATTTGCCTTGGTAGGTGATGGACAACATGATCTAATAGCCCCTTTTATTTCTAATTTCTCTGATTCTCCTTTTTCAAGCCTTACACAATTCTCTTAACCCCATTCTGTTACATACTGAGTCAGAATCACCCTGTGTTTGAGTTACTTTCCAGGTACATCTGGAAAATTCATTTAACACTTTGTTGAGTGGGTTAACTCTTTCAGGACTTACATGTTCTGAACGAAACCTCTGTGTTTACATGCAAGATATGATAATTTTTACAAGTTGGTACAGACAGTGTTTCTCTACAGAGTCAAAATTAGCAAAGAGCTAGAACAGGAGCTAAATATCTCTCCTTATTTTTAGCTCTTAACAGTCCCTGCCTCCAAAATCCAACTCCTCTGCAGCACTGCTACTGATCGTCTCCCTACTACACCGATCTTGTTTAAAAACACTTAGGATCTCTGTGTCCACAAGAGAAAGACCAAATTCATTCAGATGGTAATTCCCACAATTCCTACATGCTTTGGAAGAAACTGTTTATAGAGCACCTGTTTGCATCAGCTACTGCTCCAGAAGCTGAGGATACAACAGTGAAACACCGTAACCAGGAAACCTGACCTCACGTGGCTTACCTCTCACAGGAATTCAAGCAAGAAACATGTAAATGCATGAAATGCAGAATACACGGAGAGTGATGAGTGCAGAAGTTAAAAATAAAGAAGGAAGCCAGGACAGGTAAGGCACTAAATGGACAAAAGTTCACTTTAGCTCGGGTAACCAAAGAAGACTTCTTGCATTATTGTACTTACATATTGCACTATTTTTATTTCTAACTGTGTCTTCTCCACTCAGAGGAAGAACCACTGCCTTATACATCTTTGTATTTCAAACGACAGGTAATGTTAATAAAATAAACGTTAATTAATTAAATGATATATTATGATCTATTGATCTTCTGTTCTTAAAACAGGTTTTGAATCTGCTTTTGAAATTAATCAAAGATGAAACCAGAGGCTCATTCTTGGGTGTTTGATTTTTAGGAAAACCACAAAATACAAGTTCTATGAAGGCAGGGATACCTGCCTGTTATGTTCACAACAGAATCCCAAGTGCATAGAACCAGATCACGGTAGGGACTCAATCATTTTTTGAATGAAAGAATGAAACATTTGGACAATGAACATCCATATGTGCCAGTCATCAGAAAAGGAGCTTAGAGTAAGCTTCCCCTTTATAGTTATGCGCTGTGCTACCACTGTACAGAATCAGAAAGCAGGAGAGAATATGTATTTTGTCTCCTGCATCTGATAAGGCAAGAATTTCTTTATTCCAATGAGAAAACGGAACAGAAACTGCTACTCTAAAAATCCAGCGTGTATGGAATACATGTCTCATCACAGATGTGCTAGAAAATGATAAACCTCTTGGCTTAAATTAAAAACAAAAGACAAAAAACCCACAGGCTCTCATTGACAATTAAAACAGTATTCCTCTACCTAATTACTTGGAATACAAAAATCCCAGTGGAAGGGAGAAGGGTCAGAACTTAATACTTTTAGTGGTCATTATTGCTCTTTTAAAAATTAATATCAATGAATTTCAGATGGTTTTCTCCGGAGGAAATTTTCCATGGGATGATAATAGGAGGCAATGAAGAGAGAAAGGAGACAGTACTTACGGAGGATGAGGGAAGGGGGGGCGGTTTCCTGTCTTTTCACATGCTTACCTAGTTCTGATTCTGTTTATATTACCTGCTGGCAACAAATTATTTCATATTAGAAAAATCCACTAGTACCTTATACAGAACTTTCTGAATTGCACTTCTTAAAAACCAAAACAGTAAATGAAGTCTGAGAAAACAATGGTTAATAAATCGCTTAGTGAAAAAGAAGCATCCAAGTCAGAAGATCTAGGTTCAAGACTCGGGTCTACCTTTACTAGTTGTCCTTTGCCAGACCCATATCCTCTTTGAAAAATAATTCTGGTATCTACTTAATGGAGATAAAAATACAGTTATCAAAAAAAATATACAGTTATCAGGCATACATTATAAGACCTTGTGAAAATCAAGAAAGTGAGATGTTAATGAAACAAAAGTGGGAAAATATTTATGGAAATATTAAGTGTGGGCCAAAGAATAAAACAGGCATCTGTCTCTGATATGCTGATTATCCAGAAAGTAAAAAAGGAAGAACAAAAATTATAACATATTTCTCTTTACTCTCTCTATATAATTTCCATTAGAAAATGTGTTTTATTATAATTTAAAAATTATGCACACTACAGGTTAAGTTGAATTTCTGCCCTCTTATAGTGTAGTATTTCTAGTCTTCTTGGCATTATGTAGGGCTGATTTTTTTTTTTTTTTTCCTTTATTGTTCCAATATTTTGGCCACCTGATGTGAACAGCCAACTCATTGGAAAAGACCCTGATGCTGGGCAAGATTGAAGGCAGAAGAAGAAGAGGACAACAGAGGATGAGATGGTTGGATGGCCTCACCAACTCTATGGGCATGAATGTGGGCAAACTTCGGGAGATGGTGAGAAACAGGGAAGCCTGGCGTGCTGCTGTCCTGGGGCTGTGAAGAGTCAGACATGACTTGTGTCCAAACAAAAACAACCATGGCTTTAGATACTGGATACAATTTCAAAATAACTTTGATTTTTTATGGATGATAATTTTAAAAGGATTATATAATCAAATGCTTGATAAAAAACATCAAATTATTTATAGTGACTTCAGCTCTTAAATTTAAAACTATGATATTGCCTATAATTCCTTGTAATAATATATATGTGTGTGTGTGTGTGTGTATGTGTGTGTGTATGTGTCATGGCCCTGTTTTCTGGTTGGTGATATGGTCACTATTTTCAAAGTGCAGCCAAAACCATATATACCTCCACAGCTTACTGGATAAATTAATATCTCTTTACTATTTTAGATAACTCTTAACCTAGAGAAGTAAAAGTGAAAATAACTTGATTTTTTGTTTCCTGCAAGTATAGGACCAGTAACACAGAACAGCTCAATATGCTCATCAAGTCTCTACAAAATACACTTTGGAAGCCTTGCCTTGTCATGTCCACCAACCTCCAACCATTAGGTCACCAACTTGCCAAGCTCCTGCTCCCGAATTTCCAAAATCTCATTTTTCTTTTCCCTTCCCTCTCCAAGATTCTACTAAGATTCTGTAAACACAGTGATCACTTATTGCAACAAACAATAACCATGACTTTCTTCACCAATAGATTATTTTTGTGAGCTGTATTCAGGGAATTGGAATCTGAAAAGCTTCCAGAGATTTGAAAGGATTAGCAGCAGGCTTTCTTTTTCAGTTTGAGGAATTATTCTAATAAATTCAAACATCTGTCAAACTGAATTATGAGGGCAAGAAATTAAATTATTATCTACAGAAAGTGGGACTTTTAATGCTTGACTTATACTTCTCAACACAAATGAATCAAAGTTCATTTTCAAATAAAAAAGGAAATACTTGACAAACTAAAAGTTTTGCAGTAAATTAGATAATTTTTTTTTTTGCAAACCACAAGACGATAGTCTTTGAACTATACTATGTTTACAAATATGACCAGTTTAAGTTTTCTAAATTTTGCACTTATTATAATATGTTAGACATTTTTCCCTTGGTGATAATTTAATCCCAAGAAACTTGGACTAAAACAAGAGTGTTTTTCTGACTTTGTTGCACAAGTTTAACTCTCCTCACCTGAAATGGGTGTTACACATGTAACAAATAGTGAACAGATTTTCATTAGCTATCTATCAATCACTCATGCTTATAAAGAATCCTTCATCTGTGTATTTTAAAATGATGTACTAAAAAATGGAAATTATGCTTTCAGATAAAAGCAGTTCTAAAAATATATTAAATGTAGGTTTAAATTTAGATAATGTGGCAGTAGATTTCACTTAAAAGAGAGAGGATTTCAAAGTGAAGGACAGCAAAAGGAGGCCTGCAGTCATACCAAATTTGTGTCTGACAAGTAGTAAGACTCGTCAAGTCTGCGTGCAGAGGTGCTAAGAACTATATCTTGCTGAAAATGTGGACACAAAGACTGTGGCTCTAAGATCATCCAGTCTAGTCCCTGGTGTCAGGCATCTCATAGCGAGTGTGACTGGAGACTAAAAACTTTATGAGAAGCCTTTTAAAATTGAAGCATAGTTGACTTAAAATGTTGTGTTAGTTTCTGCTGTACAGTCAAGTGATTTGAAGCTACTGTAAACTCTCTTGTTTCTGTAGTTTAGAGAGAGTTAATGGAAAAATCAGTCTTCCTCTACCTTCCAATAAGGCTACAGGTAGTTTTTGTTTATTTAAGCAAACAAACATGCAAACAAAAAAGAACCAGAAGAATTCCCACCTGGGACTTCCAATTCTTAACCTATCTTGATTTAATGTGCGGTGACAGTTAGGAGGACAAAGGGTCTGAAGGATGGAGAAATGTCTGGGAGCGCCTATGAGTATTTTAACAGCAAACAATAAAACTCCTAAGTAGATGTAGATGAAAATAATGTTTTACAGTCAGTAAATAGCTGAGCACTGATTTTAAAAAGCAGTGGCAGGCAGGTTTCTCCAAAAGCAGATGAATAAACCCTAGAAGGTGTTGATAGGCATTTTCAATCTCCCACAGAATAAGAAAAAACAAAAAAGTTTTAGTTCCAAATAACTCCAAAAAACTGGTACTAAAAAAGTAATTTTAATTATCTAAATAGTATGTCAAGCAAAATGTTTACCTAGACCCCAAATCACTAACTTCATTAGCTGCATGATAGAGGTCAAAAAGAAAATCAAACAATTATTGAAATAAAATAAAAACTAAACTTACTGTTTCTGTCTCTCCCCAGTGTCTTGAGTCATTATTCTCATGCTAAGTGAGAAGTTCCACCAAGCGTATTAACTATTTGGGACCATGAAAATGTTATTAATTATACTGATGCAATAACATACTTTTCATAAACTCTCATTTACTATAGAACCATCCTGACCTTATAAGAGAAGACACCCCCAAAAAGTTGAGACAACCATGATACCCCATGGAGTCAAATTCTCCAATAAGATGATATTTTGCAGTGCCTCAAGCTTTAGATCCAAAAAGGTCTTCTTTTAGTCAAAAGAGGAAAGATGGGAATGCACCAGAAAAAGTAGAAATAGGCCACTTTCCTGACTTGCATTCAGGAAATTAAAAGATGCTTGCTCCTTGGAGGGAAAGCTATGACAAATCTAGACAGTGTATTAAAAAACAGAGACATCACTTTGCTGACAAAGGTCTGTATAGTCAAAGCTATGATTTTTCCAGTAATCACATACAGATGTGAGAGTTGAACCATAAATAAGGCTGAGTGCTGAAGAACTAATGCTTTCAAATTCTGGTGCTGGAGAAGACTCTTGAGAGTCCCTTGGACATCAGGAAGATCAAACCAGTCGACCCTAAAGGAAATTAACCCTGAATATTCATTGGAAGGACTGATGCTGAAGCTGAAGCTCCAAAACTTTGGCCATCTGATCATCAGAAGAGCCAACTCACTGGAAAAGACCCTGATGCTGGGAAAGATTGATGGTAGAAGAAGGGGATGACAGAGGATGAGATGGTTGGATGGCATCACCGACTCAAAGGACATGAATTTGAGCAAGCTCCAGGAGATAGTGGAGGACAGAGGAGCCTGGCGTGCTGCAGTCCATGGGGTTGCAAAGAATCAGACACAACTTAGCCACTGAACAACAACAGCAAGATGAGATACTGTGCTTTAGTCATCAGTCGACTAGCACTGATGCTGCCTCTCACTCTCTGCATGTTAATAAAATTGTAAAGCCTGACAAGACGCTCTCCTGTTAGCAAGGCCGGTGCAGGCAGCCATTGGATTGACAGCTGCAGACGCTCTTCTTGGGCCCAGTTCCAAGCCCACTCCAACCCTGGAGCCTGCAGAACACTTTGCGAGAGCATCACACACCAGAATCTGGCCATGTTTTTGAGTAACTGTTCTGAAACTATTAGTGTTTGTGTTTACTTCACATTTAGAGAGGTTAAAATTTCAGAAGTGTGTCTCTATTTACATACAGTTTAATAGGCTCCCCTATTTTGAAAAATTCATTTTAAATGTCAAACCTCTCATGGAACTTCCATTTTTAGTAGTTCTAACTTGTACTGCATGTTGAGTGAAACAAAAATATTGACTAAATAGACTATATGGCAGATATGTTTTAGGTGGATTTGTGTTTTATTTATCATAACACCTATATGCAATAAATGGTCTTGCAGGAAGACAAACTACTTACTTAGTTCCCAGAATATGCTTGTTGGGAGGGATCCATATGTGTACTAAATCTGATATTCCTCTAAATATCTACAACTCACAGGTTGAAAGCAACAGGCATAAAGAACAATAAGTGCTGGAAATCAGATCCACTTGCCTTTCAAATCTCACTAAGTGTGTTTGATAAACAGATAGATAACCTACGCGTGTATATGTCACCTTGAGCAAGTGACTTGCCTCTTTCAACTTGAATTTGGTACTTTTAAATAGTGTTTTGGTGAGAATTAAATAGTATAAACAATCAAAACATGTGGGTTACTGCTTCACACAATGTAAGTATTCAATATCTCTTAGCTCCTGTTCTTTCTTGTAAAACTTGAAAGTTTTAGATTCTCTATGTATCTGTGAAAACATGGATTAAACAAAAAGATTTGCAGTAGGATTACTTCTTACAGCAAACGGTGTATAAAGGGTATTTAAATATTGTATATGGGCTTTCCAGGTGGTGCTAGCAGTAAAGATCTTGCTTGCCAATGGAAGAGACATTAAGAGACGTGGGTTCAATCCCTGGGACAGGAAGATCCTCTGGAGGAGGACATGGCAACCTACTCCAGTATTCTTGCCTGGACCATCCCATGGATAGAAGAGCCTTGTGGGTTACAGTCTTTAGGGTCACAAAGAGTTGGCCACAACTGAAGGGACTTAGCATGCATGCACGTGTGCATACACCACTTACAGCATGCTTGATAAATTGCCTAATTTACAAATGTCTCACATGTGTACATCTGGGTCAGAAGCCTGTCCTTTGAATAGGGATAAGTATCTCTCAATAACCTTGATAATGGATACTTAGCATCTGATAGGATCAGTCTCATTGAAAGCATGTTTTAAAATATACTGGTGCTTAATAGTGACCTGTAGAGGTAAATGGTTTTGTGAATATGGGATCAATACTCTAATAATCTGTTGGGATTATTATAATATCTTTTCTTTGGTTTACAAGGTGAACATATACTGAGAATAACCCCATCATGCAGTTCATGAGGTTGCTCTGCTGGTCTTAAGCACGGCTTCACCTCCCTGATGTCCAGCGTGGGAGGAAAGATTTTTCTAGCAGCAGCACGTGGCTTAGCGGCAGACACTATAGGCAATTATGCTGGTTGTTCTGAAGCTTCTTGAATGTTAAGACACTGCTGACAGGCTTCACTGTCCAGGTAATTGTATGTGCCAACATTTTATCTACTATTTTTCCTAAACACTTGATCTCTGGGGCGATCAACCTCTCTATCACCCTCTCCCTCTCTTTCTCTTCTAGAATATAGTACCCTGGGCATGACCCACCACAATAAATACACAGTCTTTTAAATGAATAGTTCATATCTTGACCCTGGTGTGTCCACATTTAATGCTTTGCCCTGTACTTACAGAGGAACAAATCTCAGAAAACAATTTCTAAAGGTGTTTTACATTATACACCCAGGAGAAGGGTAAAATTCTACAAAGTTCTTACACACAGACATTGGACAAAAATCGTTTTATTACATTTTCATTTAATTCATTGTACCACTTTGGTTTTGAGAACGCCTTATTTGGTAGCTTTGTTTTATTGCTCAGCTACTTTTTGGGTACCTGATATTTTGTCATGTTAAGAGTTGTCATTTATCAAGCACTTACTTTGTGATGAGTACTGGGACAAGCTCTTCTTATGTATTAAAATTTCACAAAAGTGTCTAAGCTTAAGTATTCTTTTCATTCCCCTTTTTTAGATGAAGACATTAAAACTTAGGCAATTTCAGTGATATGCCTAAGACCACTTAGTGTTAAGTCCAGATTTGGACCCAGAGCTATGCATCTAAATCATTTCTCGATTTTTAACTATTTTAGATGTTTCCAACAGTACACATATGGCTAAAAAAAATGTTTTGGGATGCTACAACAAAGATTACTTTCTAAAGTATTTGCTTGACAGTTGAGATAAAACTGAATCTGAAGTCAGGAAATAAAAATGTATGGCAGAAATTGATCAACATATGTTCTGTTTATTTTCTCAATTCAATAATTATAGAATTTTATTTCTTAAAGTAGAATGCGAAGATGTAGAAACCGGAAAGACAAAGATTCTACACAGCCATATATAACAGCCTTGCTTTTGGAGGAAGTGTGGCAGGTTGTATTTGAGTAAAAAAAAAAAATTGAAATAACTGTTTCAAGGTGTTCTTTAAAGTGGAAGAATAAAGTTTTCCATCTGAATCAAAAAATAATAATTTAATAGATTAACTAATTAATATAAGAATAAATCCACCCATGTATTTGACCTCTTACCTAATTTTTTATCCTACAAGATAATGGGGGTAATGCCAAAATTATCTTAACTACTGTGGCATCAACAGGGCACCCTGCATGACAACCATGTTTTCTATGTTTTTTCTTTCCCCTCTTCTAAATTGAACCCAGGTGTTCAGGGTGGGTCTTTGATAGACTGTTGGGAACCACGGTTTGCAGAAAAAATTAAGGCAAGATTTTTAAATTGAGAATTTCATTCCAAGTTTCCTTCTGCATTTCTGTGCTCCAGTTTTAATTATCACTTCGAGTAAGTGTACTGGATATATACTTATCAACTCCTCATTTCCCCTGTGGACCACACTGTGGGTTACAAAATACAATTTCCATTTTGTCTGCTGATGGCCTAAATAAAGTACACACAAAACAACAAGGATGGGCTTCTTAATTTAGCAGGATAAAATGCTCGTATAACAGTGGCCCTGGGGTTTAGATTAGAGGAGAAAGAGAACTAGATTCCACCTCAGTGGAGTTGAATAATTTCTAAAAGATTTAGCACAAAAGAACTGGGCCATCCCACACTATGAACACCTCGAAAAATCTAACACTGATATATTAATTTTTTCACATTCTTTAATACAGGGATCCATGGCATACATGCAATTATATCTTATGATATTTTAAGCACAACTATCATAGGAACAAAACTGTAAAAGAAATGTTAAGGATATGAATATCATGGCAAGTTTGTATTAAATATATGTTGGACTGCATTAGCCTCTTCAGTGTGTAAGTGTAAAAAATACCAGAATAAAATATCTTAATGGAAAAATATATTAAAAATTAAAAATTTCAATAATCCATGCTTATTTTTTAAAACGAACTTTCCCACCAGTGAGCTATACTTTTTGGTTTCTTCAACATAGTTCCTCCAAATATATGGCCACTTTTTAATCCAAACCAATACATATTCCAGGCCATAATCCTTATTAAAATCATTGCTGTCATTATCATCAGCAACATTTAACAAGTATTCATTATCACCTGAGTCTTAGGAATTCAGAAGTTTACACAATAGAGTCAGGAGTTAGCAAGTTAGTGGACTGAACGTATATGAAAAAGATCATGAGTTGTGCCAAACAATGAAAGAAGCATGGTGGTCTGTGAATGTTACAAGGTTTCACAGAGAAAATAGCCCTTGATATGGACCTTGTATAGTTAGAATTTACATAATAACATTGGAATGAAAAATATACTTGACTCTGCAACACAGTAGGAACAAGGCATACTCTGCTTCAGCCCTTTAACTCAAAAGTTTTACACAATGAGATGAGAGGGGAAGGTCACAGGACTCTGACCTACATATGCTATTTGTTCTTGAAATTGGAGGCAATGAAGCTTACTGAAGATTTCTGAGTAGACGGAATGATAATTGCAAGTTTATATTCAGAAAATCCTGACATTATAGAGGAAGCTGAAGAGACCAGCTGGGACAAAGGAGAACACGTCCTAAGTGGCTTCTGGCTTCATACACTTGGCATTTTTCTATTCATTTGTGTTACATTTTTTGTTTCCACACTTAGCATCAGATCAGACGTATGTGCCTATACTTTTGGAAAGTAGGCCAAATGACAGTTTAATATAAGAACACAGATATTCCAAGCATGCAATAGATCCCACTGCCTAAAGAGAGGTAGACCTTGAGTGACAGAACATTACAGGTGGCAGAAGGTGTGAAAATGCTGGGAGAGCAACAGAGGAGAGAGGGTTTGAGCCAGTTCTATGCAGGTGTGTAGTCCTTAGTTCTCTACCACACAGCTTAAAGGGAAGTAGAAAACAACTAATTTACATTTGACTTCCATGCATTGGTTTTTGTCGTTTATCTTCCCAATAGACACAAATCAATTTGCGCTCTTGGAGCAGCGCTTGACAGGGCAGAGGATACACTCACTGGTTGGTAGAATCAGTTTAATAGCAGTGTATGGAGGATAATTCAGAGAGCCATCTGCCTTTACTGAGTAAGAAATTATTGTATAATTTCAGTGGTCCTTTCAATGTTTTCCATGGAAATGTGGACACATGCAAAATTGTTAACATCTAACACCAAACAACTCTTCCATCACCATTAATTCTAAATACAATGATTGAATATTAACTTAATCTGATAATAAATTGACAACAAGGCAAAAACATGATAGACAATGAAGATAATATCAGTATGATTGCAAATGCACCAAAAGTTAGTAATTTAGAGTAGAATCCTCATGAATGAGATTAATGCCCTTATAAAAAGGCTCCAGGGAGATCTCTAGCCCCTCCTTCATGCGAGGATGCAAGGAGAAGTCTGCAACCCAGAAGAGGGGTCCCATTCAACCATGTGGCTACTCTGGCCTCAGACTTCCAGACTCTAGAACCTTGAGAAATACATTTTAGCTGTTTCTAAGTTACCCAGTCTCTAGAATTTTATTACAGCATCACAAGTGAACCAAGACAGATAGTACTTACTGAATAAAATTCTTATAATTTTCTTTGAGTCCTAATAGTATGCACTAGTCTTCCTTGAACGACTCTTAAAATTTTGATTTTTACCATAGTTACCCCTCAGGCAGTTCATAAGTTTCTCCCTTTTCTGCTAATCGATAATTTTTCATCTACATCTGGAAGAGTAAGAAATATTCTTAAACAATATGTTTATAATGATGAGTGATGGTATTCAAACAAAGATTGGGCATTTAAAAAATAAGGAAAAATAAAAGAAAAATAATCTTAGCAGAAAAATATGCTGTCTGTCAGTATGTTAAGATTATATACATGGTGGCGCTAGTGGTAAAGAACCCGCCTGTCAATGCAAGAGACATAAGAGACGCAGCTTCAATCCCTGGATTGGGAAGACACCCTGGAGGAAGAAATGACAATTTGTTCTACTGCTCTTTCCTGGAAAATCTCATGGTCAGAAGACCCTGGCGGGCTACAGTCCATAGGGTCACAAAGAGTCAGACACGGCTGAAGCAACTTAGCATGCACACACACGCACACATATATATGTGTATATATATATGAAGTGAGGTGAAGAGAAAGTTGCTCAGTCATGTCTGACTCTTTGTGACCCTGAGGATTATACAGTCCTTGGAATTCTTTCCCTCCTCCAGGGGATCTTCCCAACCCATGAATTGAACCCAGGTCTCCCGCACTGTAGGCAGATTCTTTACTAGCTGAGCCACGAGGGAAGCCTATGTGTGTGTGTACACACACACACACACACACACACACACATATATAAATTCCTTTCCTCTGCCTGTCTCATTCTCTCCATAATAAAGTGATCTCAGCATTTCACTCCACTGTCTGATTGCACGGAGACTGCAAGACCATTGCAGCCTTTCTGCTGCAGCCTTATTCCTAACACCATACTGCTCCACAAGCATTTACCATCCCCTCGAGCACCTGCTGCAATTCCCAAATATGCTCCCCTCTCCCCTTTAAATACTAGATCCAACCCAACAATCAGGCTAAAGTTAGGAAATACAAGGACCAAAGAAAAGCAAAACTATAGCGTTGAGTCTATTAAATGGCAGGCAGTGCAGAAATCAGCCATGCCTCCACCTTTGGGTTCTGGCCAATCAACTCATAAGGCCTGTTTTTCACGAACTGGCTATATTAGCAAACTGGCCAGAACTCCTCTGATTTCTCACATATATAGTTTTTTTAATCTCATGAAAATGTTTTCCAGTGACATTGCCTTTTAGTTATCCACCTATGGTTTACAGACACACAACCAGCGGCAGGTAAAATCTCCTCCCCTGCGTGCCTCCCACTCCACCAGGGTCGGCCTGGGAAGCAGCAAATGCAGAGACCTGGGCCCGGCCAGGGCTTGGGGAGCAGAGCCTAAGGTGCAGGGAGGTTCTTTGAGGGACAAGCCCATGTGCTTCTTTTGCTTCCAAGAGGGAAAGAGGGGCCTGAGTATCGGCGGGAACCCTCCTGCCGGCTGGGCGCTCAGCTAGGAATCCGAGAATATCAGGCCCAGTTATACTCAAATGTAAGTACAAAAAAAGTCATTTTGACTGGAATATAAATGATTCTAGCTGCCATGTTGAATTACCCACTCCACTGCTTCTCTTCATTAGCAGTGATAATTGAGCGGTGACTGCATGCACTTAAATGATAATATGATTAACGGTGTATTTACCAACCTTGCTGGTGAGTGCTCGCATAAAGGGAGTGTTTCCTATAAGCTATTGTCATCATCACCTGCAAACAAGCCACTCAAGCCACTATGTTAGTAACGTCTGGAGACAAACTGTTACTCAATCTCAAGACTGGCCCATCACTTTATCACTGTTGTCTTGTGGGTACCTCGAAAGCCTTCATTAACAAGAAATAAGGATGAATGCTGCTGAGAGAGAGGAGATGTAAACAGTTGCTCTTTCTTTTCTGAAATTGCATATCATTTACATTTTTCTCACCTCTCTTAACCGTTAATCCACAGGCTTCTTTTTTCTAGTCATGAGATTTAAAGAGTAGAGTTTATGGGGGTTTTCTTTTCTGTGAAGTTATTTTTCAAGTGCTACCATTAAAATGTGGAGCTAAAGTAATCAGCCAGAGATCAAGCTGAATTAGAGTAGAGAGAGTTAATTTTTTCTAAAACAAACAAAAAATCCATCCTTATATCTGACAGAGGTAACTATAAAAAGTACATGCCCAGCATTTGGCCTTTCTTGCATTAAATTCACCCAAAAGTTATGAAATATATACCTAACGATGTGACTCTGTGTATAGCACCCTGACACCCTCCCTAACTTAAACCTATAACTTATAGCTGAAAGTAAACAGAACAATAAGTTATATGTATCATTATCATATGAGACCATTCCGAAGGAAAATATACAAAAATGCGAAATGGCACATTTTTGTTTCTCTCCTATTTTGTATTTGGAGAGTTTTTTTTTAAAAAAAAAACAAAACAATAACTGCAGTAATACTTGGAAAAATCCATGCCTGGTGGGACAGCTTCCTTTATGTTTGTGAAAAGAAAAAGAGCCTTTGTTAAAGTGATTCCCTTATGACTTTAATTTCATGTTGGCGGATTCCTACTCTCAGACCCCTGTAGACTTCCCGGCCTGGGAAAAAAGCTTTCACTTGGGTCCCCTGAGTAGGTTTGTGACAACTTTAAATACGCAGGTAAAACTAACACAGAATAGTCATTTCAGAGCCAATTTTCTGCAGTGGCAACGACAAGCAAGCAGTTTCTTACCCACCACTGGTTCCAAGGAGACTTCTCCGAGCACCCACTCAACCCACATGAAACACTAGAGATGGCTGGGGAATCCTCTGGGGAATAATTTCATTTTCATCTTGTTTTACTTCCCCTTAGTCTTTGGAAAAGTCTCATTTACATTCCTCTGGAGGAGGGTGTGGCAACCCGCTCCAGTATTCTTGCCTGGAGAATCCCATGGACAGAGGAGCCTGGCGGGCTACAGTCCATAGGGTCCCAAAGAGTCGGACACAACTGAAACAGCTTAGCATGCGTGCACTGCTCAAATCTATAACATGGAAATAAAACCCACCTAATTCAGAGAGTAAGTAAATGGTCATTGCTTTGGCATAAGACATGACTGGTTTTTTCAATTAAATTCAGACCGAAATTAAAAGCACTCAAACATCCGGATAAATACCAGAGCAAAGTGTTAGAAAATAGTTTAATGGAAAAGACAGAAAGAATAGTGGAGAAACTGTGCCTGGCGACAGAAAAACTCTTAAACATATTAGCTGCATTGAAGATATATTATGCTATTCAGTATATCCTTGTAAGTTCAGGCATCTCTCCATTTTATGGTTGAAGAAATCCAGAATTGGCAAGTACTTTACTTATGCTGCATAGCTGGTAAGAGAAAGAGAATTCACACCCAGATCCAAGGTCAAAGTGCATGTCCTTCCTTGCATATCTAGAGTATACTGAAAAATAATGAGCATGATGAACAGCATTTCTACCCAGCTACAGTATTTCTAGCTACTAGAATGTAGGAGAAAAATCACAACTGGGTATTATAAAAGTTCACATTCGTATCTATAATGAAAAATATCATCTTGCTGTTAGAAGAAAATTCAACTTTTTCTCTTTACGATAATTAATTTTGACTCAGTCAGCAGACATCACCATTCCTGTAGTGTTAAGTAAACTAAGCAATCAAGAAGTGTGAAGAGAATTTGAAGTTTAGGAAGAAGGCACAAACTCGTTATCACTCATAAATGAAAAGCAATCACAAAAGAACAAGAATGATGAAATTGTGGCATTAAGTAGTAGAAAGAGTTGCTTGATTATGCTTCTATTAATATTTCAAACAATGCAATGTAGATGGCTCCAAACTCCACAAGGACAGGGGAGTTTCGGGGGAAAGTTTCAGGGGAAAGACTGCTAACACTTGGCATCCCTGGAGAGTCCTAACAAACATGAGGATGTTCCCAAGTGCCTGCTACAGACCAAGGGGTTTTGCATCACTGCTCCCTGTTCCCAGGAGGAGGAAATGGCAACATACTTGACTGTTCTTGCCTGGGAAATTCCATGGAATGAGGCATCTGGTGGGCTACAATCCATAGACTCACAAAAGAGTCAGACATGACTTAGCGAATCACACAACCACAACAACACGCACACAGACCCCAAATAAAACAGCAAAGAATCCTCACTGCACGTGCCACCCATACCCAAAGTTAGGGATTAGAAGAATTAGATTATAAGCCAAACCCTCCCACTAACTAACAATGAGACCTCTATCAAATCCATCCCACCAAGCCTCACTGGTGAACTGAGCACATGATCACACCAATCTCACACACTCGGATGGTCATGAGAGGTTCAAAGAAGGTAAAGTTCATGGGGACATCCTTTCATTGTGAACACCATTTGAATGCAGTTATTGTTATTTCCATGCTGTTGTGTATTTCTGCGATTCCTGCTATGATATTGTTTTTGAAACAGATGGCTACCTACCAGGAGGATCAACTTCGTCCCTGAAGCAACCCCTATCCAGAACAGTTTTCCTCTGTATCATGTGGGTTTGCATGATGAAATGATTGCCCTGCATGGCTGACAACTTAACTCTATGACTGTATTTTGAGAAATCAGTCACAAATAGGAGGTTTCTTACAAAGAAATTACAAAATGAAATGAAATCATATACTACAAACTTGGGAATGCAATATTCTGACTTCTAATAAACCTTAAAAACATCCGGTGGAAGGGAAGACCTTTAGGTAAAATATTTTAAACAGAAGAAAAAATATAAAATAACACCATTTTAATAATTCTATAAATAAAATAACCATCAACAACAACTCTGCTTACTTTTATCCTTTTCTAAACTATCGTCTTTTTTTTTACCTCCCTCTTACAAGGTCAAAAATAGTGAGTTCTCTATTCCAGAATCTTGGATTTTTAACCCCTTCTGATTGTCATACACCAACAGTGTTTTAAAGGACTTGAAGGGAGGGGTGTTTTCTGCACTAAATCTACACAGTACCTGTGTTTCCGACCCATCTCCGACTTCCCAGAGCTGTGCAATAATGATTAGTTTTTAAGCTGCTTAAAAGAGATTCTGAGATTTTAAGCCTTTTTTTGCTTTCTTTCCTCTGAGCGAGCCAGAAAAGAGGAGCATTCAGACTGAGCCATAGCTCCATCTCCTGGAAGTGTACAATACCAACAACAATGAAAGATCCAGAGGCACCTGAGACGTTTCCTCCCTGAAGCACTGGTGCTGGGTCTGTGTGCAAAAGACCTTTCACATCTCACTCACAAAGCAAGGCTATTCTTCACTCCATCAGAAGGGGAGAGACATACCTTAGAAAATCTTCAGTTACTAAAGGCAGTGACTTTGCCGGAACACAACTCAAAGGAAGCCCTGCCTGACAATAAACCCCTCTTAGAAAGAAAGGCTCCTTATACAGGGAAGCTAGCCTACAGCTAGATAAAAGAGCCCTTTGTGCCATACCAGAACCACAGATTATCTGATGAAGTTTCTATTTGGGAAAAAATTGAACTTTGTTTGGTGCCACTTTCCATTTTAAACGTGACAGGACAAGTTGTACCTTATACCTGGCTTCTGGTGACTATTTTCCATATTGTATTTTCCTATCGAGCATCTGCTTTTCTATTTTCATGTTAGAAAAATAAGGCTTGGTTATGCAAACGTGATTTCTAATTTTATATATTTATGTTTCTATTTCAGGTTGAAATGCATCTGCTGGAGACCATACCTTATTTTAAAATTCTAATATAGTTTCTGTCCATACTCTCCATTTGTACTTAAAAAAAAAAACACACACACACACAAGAGATTGGATTTTACTGCTTCCAGTCATATATTCCATGTTTCTCTCCCTTTGAGGTAACTTGAGGCTATCTAAAGTCTGAGAGGCTCAGGTTACGTTCAAATATATAATAGAATCCCCTAGTCTTCTCGGTTCTGTCTCGTCCATCATTAATACACTTTTGGTACATTGGAATTGGATGATACCACTCTAATGGCAGAAAGTGAAGAGAAACTAAAGAGCCTCTTGATGAGGGTGGAAAAAGGAGAGTGAAAAAGCTTGCTTAAAACTCAACATTTAAAAAACTAAGATAATGGGTTCTGGTCCTTTCACTTCAAGGCAAATAGATAGGGAAAAAGTGGAAACAGCAACAGACTTTATTTTCTTGGGTTTTAAAATCATTGCAGATGGTGACTGCAGCCACAAAATTAAAAGATGCTTGCTCCTTGGAAGAAAAGCTGTGACAAAACTAGACAGTGTTTTAAAAAACAGAGACATCACTTGGCTGACAAAGGTCCATAGAGTCGAAGCTATGGCTTTTCCAGTAGTCATGTAAAGATGTGAGAATTGGACCACAAAGAAGGCTGAGTGCCGAAGAACTGATGCTTTTGAATTGTGGGGCTGAAAAAGACTTGAGAGTCCCCTGGACAGCACAGAGATCAAACCAGTATATCTTAAAGGAAATCAACTCTGAATATTCATTGGAAGGATAGATGCTGAAGCTGAAGCTCTAATACTTTGGCCACGTGATGTGAAGAACCAACTCTTTGGAAATGACCCTGATGTTGGGAAAGATTGAAGGCAGGAAGAGAAGAGGGTAACAGAGGATGAGACATTTGGATGCATCACTGGCTCAATGGATGTAAGTTTGAATAAACTCCAGGCGATAGTGAAGGACAGGGAAGCCTGGCGTGTTTGTAGTCCACAGGGTCACAAAGAGTCAGACACAATTTAGCATCTGAACAAGAACATGCTATGTTATTCAATATGGATCAGCTGTTTATTTACAAAGATTTGAGCAATCAAGGTCAGTGAGCCATCTTTTTTTTTTTTAAAACTCTTCTTAAATGTTTCTCCCTTTTTTCCATACTGAGAACTCCAGGGAGCTAAAAACTCACCTTCACCTATTCTGTATTCTATAAAATTGTGTTAAATGGAGATTGAGAAAATATTACATAATTGGTTTTTAATCTGGAAACAAAAAAAAACTATATAACTCTTAGAGGTGAACCAACTGTAGCCAGCACTCTGATATTAATAAAATCATTATAATGCACAATAAAATACAAAGTCCAATTTATTACATAAGATTGGGAACATGGCCCTTTGGTAGGTTGAACATTAAAAGAAAATTAAAAATCACCATATTTGGGTGAATAGGATAAAGACAGTCAAAAAGCACAAACTTCCAGTTAGAAGATAAATAAATATTAAGGAATATTTAACATGCAATATATAATATGTAATATTATATATATATATATATATATATACATGTGTGTATATATATATGTAATATATAATATGATTAACATAATTAACTCCACTCTATGTCACATATAAAATTATGAGAGTAAATCCCAAGAATTCTCATTATAAGGAAAAATATTTTTTTCTTTTTATTATTTAGTATCTTATGAGAAAATGGGTGTTTACTAAACTTGTGGTAAATGATATATGTAAATCAAATCACTATGTAATAAACCATAAACTTATACAGTGCTGTATGTCAATTATACCAATGAAACTGGTAGAAAAAAACAAAATTACCATGTTCTTTTTTAATTTTCAAGGAATTCAATATATATATATACACACACACACACACACATACACACATATATATATAGACAGAGGCTACACTTAACAAGAAAAATAGCTTGATTATGATATAATCTCATTTTGATGCTTCAGAAAGAGCACTTCGGGCCTCCAGAATATGATGATAAACACAGATGCCAGTATCAGGCACTAAAGAACTAGAAGCTAGAAGAGCTAACTCGAATGTGGTCCTGGAATCAGGATATATTCCTTTACAAGTATTTCTGGGTACCTGTTTCTGTGCTGACTATCCTCTTTTTCACAAAAGTGAAATAAAGGATATATGTGTGCAAATCCATGGACTACATGCTTCAGAGTGAACATGTGTACTTCAGGTCTCCCCATCTCCATCTCATATATGGCTTTTCTTGATTAACGTGCTTCATTCAATGGCCACAAAGGAGCTTGCATTTGAGATGAGAGTTTTCTGTGGGCTTTTTGATGATTGGCTGGCAGCCAAAGCACTTATCCTGCTATTCAGAATATATTGTAGAAAACCATATAACTGCACCTAAGAGTCTTTAATTGCTAATTGTTCCTAATAACTGTTTAGTATATAATGCAAACAATAATACATGATGTCAGTTTGAATTTCAAGGTTGTTATTCAATCCCAAGTTTCTGCTGTGTTATGTTCTCTTCCTGTGGTTAATGATGTCTGAAAAACCCTCAGTGGAGTAACAATCCTGGCTTGGGTAAGGGGCAAGGTCTGTATTAAAAGAAGAACAATAAGGAAAAAAAATAGAAAAGAGAGGTTTGAGTAATAGCCTACTCTATGTCTGAATACAATACCAAGTACTATACAGAATGAAATGAATGGTAACTTTTGTGCTTCCAATTACAATACACATCTCAGTAACCATTCAGAGATTAACCACACTGCAGATTATCAGTGGAATTTGGAATTCTCTTCTTCATTGTCACCTACATCCAAAGAGTTCCATTATGCTCTGGGAATCACTTTCTCTAGGTCTTATTCTTCGAGAACGAAGACAAGCTTTCATTATTTGCAAGGAACTCTCGCACAGATAGATGTGCATTGATCCATCTCCTTTCGTCTCACACTGGCTTAAGACAGAACATGGAAACTTTCTTATAACAGGCACCAGAAAAAAATGTGATGGGGCCAAGCTCTGGCTAGCTAATAGTCTTTCAAGTACCCCTCCCTCTGTTCTGTCTGCAATTTCAGTAAGATTTCCAGCACTTGGGGTTAAAATGTCCTCAAGCCCTTTAGAAGCTGGTATCTAATTGCTTCTTCATGTTGCCAAATGACTGAGTGTTTTCTTCATTGACTTGGTTTCTGCCCGATTCTGGAAGAGACAGTAAGCAGGATGAGAGAGACTGGGGAAGTATAAAACTCACTCGGAGAAGGAAGAGCTGATCTGGGAGTCAGGGGAGAGTACAGAAAAGCCAAGTAAAACATTGAAAAACTGTAGATTGGGCAAAAAGATGGGGAATAAGGTCAGAGTGGAGTGTCCGTAGGGGGAGAAAAATCTGCTTGTGTTTGAAAAATCTTAAATGGAAATGTCTACTGACATATGTGTGTGCTATCTATACACAGTGATCTATCCAAAACAGTGTTCTATTCTTTCCTGCCCTCTCTGGTCACAAAAGGCACAGTAAGGTATTTGGTTCATCACTCCCATTCCACATTGTTCCTTCTCTGATTTTGATAGATCACAAAATGGCCACATCCTTGCCTTTCCTTGTTTGCTTTGGAAATTAGAAGTTCCTCCCAACACCATCCAGAAGTTCTTTCTCTTCCCGGCACATCTTACCTGCCTTGTGACTCATTTAAGCCCATACAATGTGACAGAAGTGATGTTAAGCCTTTCTGCCATGCTTCTACTAGCCTTTTTAGACTCCTTCTCACATAGTACGTGAAATACCTGGCTACCTGAAGGAGGATGAGCTACAATGGGGAACACAGATGAGTCCTCCTAGCAAAGGTGACCCTAGATTTATCAGCTCCTAAACAACCTGGCTGTCCACACAAGATGGACGAATGCATACAATGAAAAGGACCACATCACTGAGCTCTATCCAAGTTTCTGCCCAGTAGAATCAAGGGTTCAATAAATGTGCATTAAGCCACTACATTTTGGGGTGATTCATTTTGCATCAAAGGCTAACTCTTGTAATAACCAACTTACATTTCTTGGATGGCTTAATTCTTGTGAAGTGACAGTATATTAAGTATTAAATTTCTATTCAGAATTCACATTTTTCTTATAATCTTCTTACATAAATCTCCCAAGAGTCCTACATGAACACCTGGCTATATTAATCATATTTGTGGTTCAAGATACAAGATGGTTTGAGAGATACTAAACTGTAACTCAGGGATTTCCCTGATAGCTCAGTTGGTAAAGAATCTGCCTGCAATTCAGGAGACACTGGTTTGATTCCTGGGTCGGGAAGATCCACTGGAGAAGAGATAGGCTACCCATTCCAGTATTCTTGGGCTTCCCTTATGGCTTAGCTGGTAAAGAATCTGCCTGCAATGCAGGAGACCTGGGTTTGATCCGTGGGTTAGGAAGATCCCCTGGAGAAGGGAAATACTACCTATCCCAGTATTCTGGCCTGGAGAATTCCATGGACAGCACAGAGTCAGACATGACTGAGTGACTTTCACTTTCATTTTCCTTTCACTTTCAGTCTGCAATTCTTGCACTTAAAAAGCTTTGGTTAAGACTATGCCTATGGAACATAATAAAGTCAGCTATCCATTTATTTGTTAAATACAGAGGCTCATTTCATAAGATGCAAGATATTTTGACCTTGAATCCTAGCAGGTATTTTAAGACTTGGATTTGGGGGAAATGATACATTTGGGGAGAAAGAGTTACTGATGTGGGCCATCAAGATATATGGGTTCTAACTAGTGAATTTCTTTGTCCTCCAATTCATGAAAGAAGCAAAACTAAGAAAACTAGATTGTTCACCTACTATAATAGCACGCAGATCTATCTCTGCCTCCTCTGTGTTGCTCTTCAAAGCACCTGAATCATTTCAGGATTCAGTAACTCCTCAAAAAATTACTAGTTCTACCAACATCAGGCAGTCGAGCAGTTTACTCATCATCAGAAAGCCTCTTGACTTCAATGGTTCTGGTAAGACAGAGATGGTAATGACATTGCCTAATTCTGTCATGCACAATTAATTTAATTTTTTCTATGATTAAAATGGAAATTACTCACAACTTAGAATTGCTGCTAAATAATGGGTGACAAATTCCACCTGAGTATCAGAAACTGCACAATATGCTTGTGAGCAGAAACTTGATAGAGCTCCTTTCAGTTGGAAAAATAAAGCAGAAAAATTGGTTTCGAATAGAGTGAGTAACAGTAAACAGATGAAATTGTACTAAATTCCAAAGGTTTCTGTTTTCCATCAAGACTCGGGCGGGAAATAAATGGCTTTATCATATGGAGTAGTTGAGGAGAGGAAAGACACTCTTTGCCAACATGTGGGCAGGAGCTCTGTGGAAGGACTCAGAGTAGGAGCAGCAGGGAGGATGGATGATGCCCTAGGGAGGGGCAATTGTGCTGGACTGTGCTGTGCCAAGTCATTTCAGTTGTGTCTAACTCTGCAACGCTATGGACTGGTCCACCAGACTCCTCTGTCCATGGGATTCTCCAGGCAAGAATACTGGACTATGTTGCCATGCCCTCCTCCAGGGGATCTTCCCAGTCTAGAGATGAAACCCAGGTCTCCTGCTTGACAGGTCGATTCTTTACCACTAACACCACCTGGGAAGCCCCCAAAGAGCTGATTGGAAAGGCCCACCTAAGAGGAGCCAAGGATTCCTTAGACAGCCACTAGGAGGTGATCAGTCAGGAGAGGAACCAGGGTACATCCTGGATTCACAGTCTTTCCAGCCATTCAGCTGTCAGTGCCACAGACTGGCTCAGCTCAGCAAGAAACCCAGGGTAAGGACACTCATCAATTCCATTCATTCAATTTAGCCCCTAAGACATCAATCAGAGTAGAGGAGAGTGGAGAGAGGTCCAGAGGGAAGACTGCTTCACAAAGAATAAGAGCTGAAAAGACATTTGAATGTTTTTAATTCTCTGAGAATAGTGGCATATCTAGCTTAAGGAACTACTATCATACATGTTTTCCTTTAGAATTGTGTAGGGATTACAATTATTGAAGATAGAAGGACCAGAAATATTAAAATCAGGGTGGGATGAAGATGCTTACTACATGTCTAGTCCATTTTCAATGCTCTTAGAATTGTATTTTCATTACCGCCTTTTGAGTTTATTAACATTTTCCCCAACATCATCGTTGCTTCTAAACTCATACTTATTGGAGAAGGAAATGGCAAACCACTCCAGTATTCTTGCCTGGGAAATCTCATGGACAGAGAAGCCTGGCAGGCTGCAGTCCACAGGGTCGCAAAAGGTTCAGACACGAATCTGTGACTAAACAACAATTCACCAGGAAAGGGGCACAATTCTTGAGGCACTATCCCTCTGTGTTCCCCTTTTGCCTGGCAGAGTAATAAAGCCACTCTTTCCTTGTCCTCCAAAAAAAAAAAATAAATAAATAAATAAACTCATACTTATTGGGGCTTCCCTGGTGTCTCAGACAGTAAGGAATCCACCTGCTGTGCAGGAGACATTCATAATTATTATTTGTAATTATTAGAGTAAAACAATTTATCTTTTCTGCTGTAGAAATCTACAGAACTATCCCAATCCGTGAAAAAGAATGAGTCAAGCTCATTTCTTTTGTTGTAATTTTAGTTCTGCCTGAAACATGCTGCTAAACTCAGGCAAGTTGATAGACTTGCTTTTTGCCTACATTTCTTCATCCATATAGTAGAGATAATAATAGTCGCTACTTCAGAGTTTTGTTTTGAAGATTAAGAACATTCTTTCAAGTAAATCATGGAAAAATGTGCCTGGCACATAGTAAATACTCCAAAAATGTTACCTAATGATATCAGTAATGAGGGAACATTGATTTCAAATTTTACTATTTGATTATTATTGATTCTTCTTTTCCTGTGAAGATTCAATGGAGTTTCAATGTATCTTGCTACTTTGTAAGACTCTTAATTTGACTCAGAACTAGGCCTTCCCTAAACTGCCTCACCAGGCTCCAGACAGACAGGCAATAAGCATAAGAAAGAAATCCAGATCTGTTTGATCTGGGGCTTTACAAGATTTTTAAGAACAGATTTTACTACTTAGCATGGCTTGGCAAGAAGAACAGAGTGATCCAGTGCCATGTGGGCAAACTGACTTCCCCAGAGTTCACAGTGTGAATTCCTTTATTTAAAATATACACAATCAGTAAAAAGACTCACCCATTTGAAAATCTCAGAATTAAAACATATTTCCAATCAGAAAGCAGGATTTATGGATTTTAAATTCAGCACTTTAACCATCCCTGGGTGCTCTGATAGCCCAGCAGACTTCATCTAATTCCTCTCCCTGGATCAGTCTCCAGTCCCAGCTCGTCTGAGATGCTTTCTGATTCCTGCAGACACAGCACCTTCCTTGATAAAAATAGATTATTAGCTTTCTTTGTTTGGAGGCAATCAAACACTCTAAGAAGTGAAAGAAAGGTGCTAAAGACAGATAATCAGCTAATTGGAGCTTTCTGCACCAAATAACAGAAGAAACTCAAAGAACATTGATTGAGGGGGAGAAAAGAGAGAAAGTACTGTAATAGAATTCTCCACTTGAAGACAATTGTGAGGACAGTATCAACTTGGTTTTGGAACATTGATAATTCTCTCCAAAGTCAGAGATAATTGAGAAATTTTCACTCAGACTTTGTACATTCTTTGAGAATTTCCTTTTGAGATAGTCAACTGCTCCAAGATGGAAAATCACAAATCACCTCTGATCCCTGCTGATTTTTGTACTTTACCATCTGTCTGCATGCTCAGTCATATCCAACTCTTTTCGACCCTGTGGACTGTAGCCCACCAGGCTCCTCTATCCACGGAATCTTCCAGGCAAGAATACTGGAGTGGATTGCCATTTCTTACTCCAGGGGATCCTCCCGACTGAGGGATCAAACCTATATCTCTTGTATCTCCTGCATTGACAGGTGGATTCCTTACCATTGTGCCACCTGGGAAGCCATCTATTCGATCATATACAAAAATTGGTGCCTTACATCGACTGAATGAATTTAATAAAATCTATGCAAACTTTACTAGTTCCACTGTCATCAAATGATCTTTTGAATTGTTTGAAATACTGAGAGCACAAAGGAAATAAACTCATTCCGATAGTTGTATGTGACTTGAGAGCAGGAATTTCATTTCACTCATTCTCTTAATTCCATAGGATGTAGCTCTGCGCCCTGTACACAATAGAGCCTGAAATGATCACTGATGAAACCGGTTAGCCTGTGAATAATCAAGTCTCCGTTTCTGTGCCTAGATCTAGAGGCTCCCAGAACTGCAGAAGAACAGAACAGAATACTTGAAGCAATCAGGCAGTTCACAAAGTGTTCTCGGGCATCCTTTGGCTTGAGCCTTCCAGATGCTGTAAACCAACAAGATTGCCTTCCTCCAGCACTTGCATGTCCGTGTTCTGGCACCCAGAGCACACCTGCTTGAGGGCGGTCACACTGCACCACGCTCACCTGTCTGCTCGTTCAATATCATTCAGTATCACTCAGTTCAGCTCAGTCGCTCAGTCATGTCCGACTCTGCAACCCCATGAACCACAGCACGCCAGGCCTCCCTGTCCATCACCAACTCCCGGAGTTTACTCACACTCATGCCCATTGAGTCAGGGATGCCATCCAGCCATCTCATCCTCTATCGTCCCCTTCTCCTCCTGCCCACAATCCCTCCAAGCATCAGGGTCTTTTCCAATGAGTCAACTCTTCGCATGAGGTGGCCAAAGTATTGGTGTTTCAGCTTCAGCATCAGTCCTTCCAATGAACACCCAGGACTGATCGCCTTTAGGATGGACTGGTTGGATCTCCTTGCAGTCCTAGGGACTCTCAAGAGTCTTCTCCAGCACCACAGTTCAAAAGCATCAATTTTTCGGCACTCAGCTTTCTTCACAGTATTTTGAGTATTTTGAGAGCAGGGACTGGACCTCAGTGTCATTAATAATATTCTTGAGAATAACTACAATCTCCTCATCGAAGTCTCTCAACAGTATTACAGGTAATAAAACTATCCTCATTTTACACTTGAGGACACTAAGGCTTATTGAGAGGGTAAGTAACTTGTCTAAATTCATCTGATTTATAAGTGGGGGAGTTTGCGTTCCAAATCAGGACTGTGTGACTTCAAATTTTGTGGTGTCACTTACCAGCCCTTTCTAATTTGTCTGTTTCCCATTCCTATCTTCCCCTCCTCCTCCCTTCTTTCATTTCTTCCTTCCTTCCCTCACTCTTTCCTTCCCTTCCTTTCCTCCTTCTTTCTTTTCCTTCCCTGTTCAATAACTAGTGGCATGGTATCTGGCTCAAAAGTAACAGGATGACATTTAATGCATATTTGTTCAAAGAACGACTAGATGATGGATGTTCAAGACAGAATCAACACTGGCCATCATGAGGATGTTATGTCATCTTCCACAGACAACACACACCAATGATCCAAGAATGTGCCATTTTAAACACCTTAAGAAGCACATCAAACTACATTTCTTTCTACAATGACATGTATTTGGCATAAGATGGATCCTTTCAGGTAACACCCTAGGAATTGATTTTAAAGAGCTAGGTTTTATATTACATGACATGAAAAGGATAAAGTAAAAACCACTAATACCAGCCTTTTTGGTATTCCTTAGTGATATTGATAGCAATATCCTAGTGATATTGATAGCAAACCCCAAGCACTTGGGGGTAATAAGTCCTAATAATGGACTGCATCACTGACATAAAAAAAAATAAAAGAAAAACAACTTTTCTTAAAAACAAGAGATCGAGAGCAAGAGAAACTATGCAAGATCAAACTTATCATAGCCTGCTTTTACAGTTTCTTTCTTTCACACTTCTTTCCTTTTAATTTATGAAGAGAAAAATCACAGCGATAGATATAAGTTGGCAGTTTTGATCATTAACAGCGAGCTATTGCCCATGGGTCTGCAGTAAAATGTAGTACATATTGATTCCTTTTAACATTAACTATTTTGAGGTTGTGATTGAAAATTACTGTTGAATTGCAGATAACACTAGCTGTGCTCCACAAACGATAAATATTATAAACCGGTTATAAAAGCAGTTAAGGTGTTATTATGTTTGTGTCATTAGATTTACTTTACTGACATAAACAGTTCAAAACAACACACATTTATATGTAATTTAAGTACTATCTATTCAACTTACTTTAACAAATAGCACCATACACTGTGCTTTATGCAAATGAAAGAATGCAGGCTTCTTTCAACTCCACTGAACAACCACTGTTCTTCTATTGAGTGATTTTCATATCATTTCCGTGGCACGCTTTCAAAATTAACTACTTTGTCTGTTAGAGGAATTGCTTCTCCAAAGAGGGGAAGAAAAGAGAAAGAAATAAAGCACAAAGAAGGAATGAAAGAAAGATGGGTTTGCTGCCTTTATAGTCTGTGAAACAGATCAAATAAATTCAGAGTCAAGCAGCAGAAAGCTTCCAAGCTGAGGAAGTCTCCGCAGTAAGAGGATGAAATCTACATTAAAATCACCCCAACAGCTGTTTCTTCAGTAGCATCTGTTTTAACAGGATGGCCCGTAGGAGGCTCTCAGTGGAGTCATTCTAAGGGCAAACCTCTGGGCGGGTGTCGGGCTCTGTCACCCACACCCTGTGAGGTTCTGAGGCTTTCGAAGAGGCTATTTTTGTGGCAAATAGCCAAGATCTCCGCTAGGAAGATTTCATGGTGAAAACGCCTTGCAGATTCCGCCTTTACACATGTTTACAAAGACACTAAATTCTCCTGTGCACAAAGTGAATGAAAAAGGCTTCCTTAATGATTGTAAAAGCCAATGCATACCTTAGCTCATATTTAACCCTGCAACTGTAAGGAGAAACACTTAAGTTCATTTCACGCTCTGATGGCCCTTGTGAGACTGTCTTAGTCTTCTAGTTTCCGGTCTGTAAAGTATCTAAGGGGATGATTTGGGGCCAGAATCTTCTCATCCTTGAACAGCCTGTCATGAGGTAGCTTGGATACCTCTCAATGTGGATTCTCATTTGAGAGAAAACAAAGCACCTACTCACTGCAAGGATTGATGCTAAAGTTGAAGCTCCAATACTTTGGCCACCTGATGCCAAGACAGAGCTGACTCATTGGAAAAGACCCTGATGCTGGGAAAGATTGAAGGCAGGAGGAGAAGGGGACGACAGAGGATGAGATGGTTGGATGGCATCACCGATGCAGTGGATATGAATTTGGGTAAACTCCAGGAGATAGCAGAGGACAGAAGAGCTTGGCATGCTGCAGTCCATGGGGTCACAAAGAGTCAGATATGACTTAGCAACCAAACAGCAACAACAAAAACTGTCTTCCATGTCACACATGAAACCCCAGGTGTTGACAATTTAAGGCATGTCATAGCCATCTTTGCTTGAGGAGAAGGCTCAAAGATGAGTGGCTCCCTAGGTGAGGAAGTAACATATTTTTCTCTACAAAATCCCTCACTTCTGTTAAAGATTGCCTTTTTAAAACAGAAATGGGAATGGTGGACTCACGAATGAATACAAATGGTGATGTGTGGATATAATCCATAACTGAAACTCTTTGAAAGAAAATGCTGGGAAATGCTGGAAAATATTTGCATAGACAGAATGGCAACAGCAATGTTACTTTTCCAGTCAGAAAGGAAGAGACTCTACTGAATTATTCAAGAATTCAAATGTAAGCTCCAAGAGGGCAAGATTGAACTTGTTCCTTTCTGGGCAGCATCTCCAAGTCCCAGCACTGGACACACAGTGCTGAACATATAGCACCTATTTGCCAAAAAAGAGAAGAGAAAATCTGTTGTCTAATTTTTGATAAAATATCAATTTGGCACTAAATAATTACTGGCTTTTGCATATGCAATTTCTTGTTAATGAAACTGTCTTATTTATTACAACAAACATACCTTGTTGATAGTGTCAAGCTCATTTTGATTGGATTCACATGTATTTGGTGCCTGACTTATGACAGTGGTGGTTTAATCACTAAATTGTGTTGGATACATGTTTGTGACCCCATGAACTAGCCCACCAGACTCCTCAGTCCATGGGATTTTCCAGTTAAGAATACTGGAGTGGGTTGCCATTCTCTCCTCCAGGGGATCTTCCTGACCCAGGGACTGAACTCAAATCTCTTGCATTGGCAGGAGTTGACACAGCCACCAGGGAAATCCCTGACTTAGGATAGCGGTTGTCGACTTGAGGACCTGTTGGTGGCTGCTTCCTTCCCAGCACCAGCATTTTTTTTTTTTTAATAATGAAAATTGCAGGGTCCTCATTTGCTCTCTGCCAACCGCTCCATGCTGTTTGACTTCTGAGCTAATGCTGGCTTTCCTACATTATTACAAAGTATGTTCATGGCGTCCTTGAAGCGTTTCTTTTGTCCCTGTTCAGTCAGAAGGCCCATCCACAGTTGCCCACTTGGAAATTGCCTTGATAACCTGCTGTCAGCCATTCTCTTTACATGACCAATCTATTGAAACTGAATTACCATAAGTATGACTTTCCCACCAGTGTACTGACAGTGCTCTGGGCCCTCATTAATGCAGATCATTTTGCCATTTAATTTTAAATATAGCATACAGGGAGAATTGCCTAGGAACTGGATATCATATCAATGACAGGCCTGACCACAGCTCAGAGAAGCAGAATCCTCTACAGTCAGCCAGGCCCTGAGTTCTCAATTAGAATTTCACGGAAGAAACCAGAATTGGTCCTATTACAGTCACTTTCTCCTTTTCTCTCTACTGGTGTTTTTCTGTATATTCTACTTTCTGTCACACCTGTCCTCTCTCACCTTACCAGCCAACAGGGACAAGGGATGTGAAACGAACTTCTCAACTGTCATGATTACAAGTAAGTAGCCTCATCAGTCTTCATTCAGACTGCAGCTGCCCTAGGTTCTCCAGTGAAAGAGAAAAGTAATCTTTAGAATTCTCCAGTGGTCAGAAGGACTCAGGTTGGGCATGGTGCTTATGACAAGCATTTTACTTTTATTTATTTAGATATCTATCTATCTTTCATCTATTTATTTTCTGTGTTATATTGGATGCCAGGATGGGGAAATGGGTCATTGGAAAACATATAGCATGTTTAAAAAATATATAAGTAGATGGAAAACTTTAAACAGGAGAGAGAGGAATCAATGGTAAAGCAATGGATCAGAATTCTGATTGGGGAGACAGAGAAGAATTAAAAAAGAGAAAATAAGAACATCTAAATTCCACAATCACCTGCTAACCTATAACAGCAGTTTTCTGGTCTTATTAAGAAGTTGAAAGGATTCCATATACATGGAGTCTAGAAGAATGGTACTGATAAACCTATTCACAGGAAGGAGTGGAGATGTAAATGTAGAGAGTGGACTTGTGGACACAGCAGGGGAAGGAGAGGGTGGAATAAATTGAGAACGTAGCATTGACATATATACACTGCTGTGAGTAAAGCAGATAGCTAGTGGGAAGCCTAGTGGGAAGCTGCCATGTAACACAGGGAACCCAGCCTGGGATGCTATGATGAGATAGAGGGGTGGGACAGGAGGGAGGCTTAGGAGGGATGGGATATATAAATATATATATATGGTTATGATTGATTCACATGGTTGTATGGCAGAAACCAACACATCATTGTAAAGCAATTATCTTCCAATTAAAAATTTAAAAATATAAAAATTAGAAAGGAAAATAAGACAAAGATGATCTTTCTCAAATGGGAAAAATGAAATCAAAGATTTGAGATGCCCACCCCCAAGAATGGTGGATGAAATTTTACATGTTAAAAAAAAATAAAAAGATAGAGCCATGATGATGTACAATCAATAGAGAATGCCATTCTAAATGGAAACTTTTCCAAATAATCAAAGGTAAAGCGTCATAAAACACAACTTTTTTTTTCTTTCATTTTAAATACCTGTGATGGAACTCTTCTTAAAGTGCAAGGACATGTCCCAACCTTGTTAAGCAGAGAACACTGAACATAATTTAATCTTTCCTTGCTGCCCTGGGGTTATCACTCTGAACATCAGCTACTGCATTTTGCTGTAAAACAGTGATTCCCTTGGTGATGGCTGAGTTTACACAAAACTGTCCGACTTGACACAAAGTGAGTCCTGACTCCTAATCTTTGAAAACTTAATTTGATTTCATTTATTTTAAATGTAGGCTTTTAGTTATTATTTGTTTGGATTATTAGATGGATCTTGCTTATAGCAAAGTCCCCCACATGCAGTTTGCTGTGGAATGGTAAACCATATCCTCATATGCACATATACACACATAATATATAAGTGTGTGTGTGCGTGTGCGTGTGTGCATGTAGGCTTCCCAGGTGGTGCAGTGGTAAAGAATCTGCCTGACAAAGCAGGAGACTCAGAAGATGTAGGTTCAATCCTGAGTCAGGAAGATCCCCTGGAATAGGAACCAGCAAACACCACCCTCCCCCTGTCCCAATATTCTTGCTTGGGAAATCCCATGGACAGAGAAGCCTGGTGGGCTACAGTCCATGGGGCTGGACATGGCTGAAGACACACACACACACACATACACACACACACACACACATGGACACCTATTTATTAATACATAAATACATTATTTAAATAAAATTTGGTTCTAAAAGGATCTTGTGTTAATAAATGCACAGACCTTAGTGTGCACTTTTGTGGTATATACTTTATTCAAAAACCTTGGTGGTTTCTCTATTCTTTCTGACTTTTAACTGCATTCTACAACAAAACTTCTCAAAAGTAAGGGAGCACGAGATTCATCTGGGGAACCCCACTAAAAATATAGATTCTGATTCTCCCAGTCTGGGCATGAGCCTAAAATCCTGTATTTCTCACAAGCTTCCAGGATCACACTCTGAGGGACAAGATTTGAGATCCTTTTAGCTAGCAAGGTAAAATGACCCAGATCAGGAATTAGTCCAGTCTGGCCCAGCACCCATTTTTATATGGCCTGTGAGCTTAGAAAAGTTTTTTACAGTTTTAAATGTTTGGGAAAAAAAAATAAAGAGAAGATCATGTGACACATGGCCATGACACCCATTTTTATATGGCCTGTGAGCTTAGAAAAGTTTTTTTACAGTTTTAAATGTTTGGGAAAAAAAATAAAGAGAAGATCATGTGACACATGGCCATGATCAAACTATCAATGATGGTTTACCAGGACATAACCACACTCGTGTAACTGCTTCTGTACCACTACAGAGGAGTTGCAACAGACAGCATGACCCCAAAGCCTAAAATGTTTTATTTCTAGCCCTTCAGGGAAGTGGTTTGCAACCCAAGGTCTGGATGACAATACTTCGTATTTGAATAGCACTTTATAAATTACAGAGAGTTTTTTTTTATCTCCTTTGGTCTTGATGATGCCATAGGTAATCCTGGCGCGGGCCACCCTGTGGGTTGGCAGAGTGTTCTGTGCTCAAGGATGCTCTACCAGGAGAAGACTGCTACAGAGTCTCACAGGGTAGCATATCACCTAGAAGAGATCCATCAAAGATAGCAGCATGAAAAGGTACAAATTGCAAGGCGGACAAGCAGCGATTCCAGGACAGAGCAAAATATCAAGTGTTTTCCACTGCAGCACAAGGTGGTAGGCTGGCAGAACTGTTGTGATGACATTTCCAATTATTTTTCTTCAACTAAATTGTTTCAAAATTAATGTATTTTCAATCATTTCAATATAAATGAAGACCTTTTATTTTGATGATAAGAAAACATCCTTTAAAATGATAAAGGAGGTCAAAAAACATCTCAATGAATATTTTCTCCCAAAGTTTTAATATCTAAACCAAAATGAAAACAGCAGAATTCACATCCATTGAGAAACAACTATTCATCTTCTAGACTTAAAGAAGATTTACTGGCTTTTTTTCCAAATGCTTATTTGATATAAAAGAGATTCCATTAAAAACCTTAAACTCCATTTCTTGGACTTAAAAGGCAGCTTTCAAAATAATAGTAAATCTTGGGCTCATCACTTGTTATCATAAAAGAGATTTTAGAGCTACTGAAAATATTTGTTTAAATTATCCTTTAATTATTTAAAAATATTTCTTAATGGTTTATATGGTCTAATACAATATTTTCTCTTCCAATTTGTGATCTATATAATTTAAACATGATGGTTTTACAAATAAGAATGAACCATGGGAACAAAATCATTTTTTTATTAAAGTTATGGTGGTAGTTTTGTCTTTATGTCAGCAAGGAGTGTTTTGGATTTAGCTTCTTTCATTTCCTACCAGCAGAACTGAGAAAACAAGAGAAGCCTGAGCTTTGGAACGGAAGCATCATAGGCAACACAAATCCTCCTTCATTTCATCAAAAATCTCTCTACTCTCTATAAGGTTTCACATCAGATTTACCCTTCAATGGATGACACATTAAAATATATTACACTGAAATGTGACTACAAAGAAAATGGAAATCAAAGCATTAGAGACTAAAAGCTTGGCCAATCAAAATATACCTTTTAAAAACCAACATTATTGGCAGTGTGTTGACAGCCAAATTGTTAGTGAAAATTTCTGTTGTTGGAATTGAGTTCTTTTGTTTTCAGCACTCTTTCAGGAAAGAATGTTACAGTGTTACCTTGAAGAACCAGTTGTTTACTTAAACACAATCAGATAGTTTTTAATCAAGCCTCTGGACTTGTTTTTTAGCAACAGCATTCTCATGCTTGAGATGTTCTTGATATCCTGTTAGAATCTGACCTGAGTAATTGGCATTGATGCTTCTGAATCTCAAAATTGGCCAGTTTTTGACATAATTACCTTCCTAAAATATATATATTTTATTTCCTCATAATTAGCTTCCTGCTGTTTTTCAAATTTGCTTCCTTATTCACTTTGTAGAGAAAATGAAGGGCCTATTGTCTGACTGAAGTCTCTCGTGGGCTTTTTCCATCAGTACTATGCCAAAGTAATTCAGTTCCAGGGAGCTGTTTCCTCTGCCTGGAATTCTTCCATCCCTCTCTCTCTCATCCTCTCCCATCCCAGTCCAATCACTCCATGCCTCATGTGGTAGAGGCTGACAAGTTGTTTACCAAACAAAGCATTTCCCTTTTCCTTCTCGGCACAAGCTAGATCACATTCCTCAGCCCTCTGCCAATTAAGTACTGCCATGTTACCAGGTTCCAGCCAATGGAATATGGACAGAAGTGATGCAGTCCTACCTGCCCCATAGAAAACACAAGCCTACCCTTCTCTGCCTTCCTGCAAATGAATTTCCATCCATTTGTGATCTCTCAACATGGAAAGAACCTGAGAAGGTTGCCACTGAGAATAAAGCGGATCACCCAAGAGAGATGCTCTTCAAGGAATGCCCATTTTGGGTCACTGTGCAAATAAAAAATAAATATCATGGAGGTAGGAAAGACAGTGAGACTTTAGTCCCCCTTAATGACTTAAAAACAGCAAACATTACTATCTCATCATTTCTGTGGGTCAGGAATGCAGAGATGATTTAGTTGAGTGTCTGTGGCTCAAGAACTGTCATGAAATTGCAGTCAATCTACAGTCAGGGCTGAGGACCTACGTGAAGCCTCCTCTTGGTGGAAGAAGGGAGCACCTGCTTCTAAAGTTACCCCCAGGGCTGTTGGAAGATCATGCTCCTTTGCTCTATGAGCATCTCCAAAGAGTGCTCTCATGATGTGGCTGCCCACCTTCCAAAGAACAAACAATGGGACACAGTGAGAGTGGGAGAGGGATGGAGGGAGAGAGAGGGAGGGAGGTCACCTAAGATGGAACCAGTCATTCAAAATCTAAGCCCAGAGACGTCCCTAGTGGTCCAGTGGCTAAAACTCTGCACTCCCAATGCAAGGGTCCCGAGTTGGAACCCTGGTCAGGGAACTAGATCCCATATGAGGGCATGCTAAATCACCTCAGTCTATCTGACTCCTTGGGATCTCATTGACTGTAGCCCTTTGTAGAGGTGGAAGCCTTCACCTCTCTGACTCCCTTATCCACAAGCCTGATCTTTGTCTTCAGCGCAGTCTTCATTGAGGCCTCTGTATGTTACACACCATCATTTTTGCCCTGTCTACTCTTGACCTCTTCCACTGTCTGGAACCTACGGGCAGGCATCACCACAGTACAGCAAACTCCATCCTTAAGATATTGCCTCCTGGCTTACCCACTGTGTCAGTCCTTGGTACCCGGAAAATCCCACTACCAAATCTCCCTTTTCCTTCTAAGTGGCCAAAGGTCATGAAAGGAAGTTTAAAAAAAAATTCATTAAAAAAATCATGCCATCTAATGTCAGCTGGACCTTCACTGCCACTTGCAGTCTTTTTATCCTTATATATTGATTAAACATCAAAATTCTGAAAAATCCATCTGGGCACTCACAGTTCCAAGAGGTCTGTGTGTGCAAGCTCATGGAGTCAGAAGGAAACCCTAGAGCAGACTGGTCTAGGACAGGAGTGATAGACATGGCCCAGGAGAGCCAGGTCAAAGGAGAGCCCAGAACAGCCTGCTTGACAAGGAGAGATGCTGCTGTCTGCACAGGCTTGAATGTCCACGCCCAGAGCCAACCAAGATAAATTCCACTGTGGTTGAACAAATAGACTTTCCTCTTCCTCAGCCAATAAATATTCCACATTCTGAATAGGTTCCCAATTGACTTCTCGGTACAATTTGAGCTGATGGCCTGCACAGCTGTGGAGAAGCGAGGGCTTGGGTTACATCACAGACAACCTCTCTGCCTGTAATTGCCCCATTACAGGAGTGATCAACTGAGACGCCATTGCCAAATGTCCCTCATTGCGAATTCCCTGAGACCGGATACAGACGGTGTTTGATGGAAGGCCAATTGCTTAGGGATTTACTGCCTTTAGTGGTTCTATAGAAGGCAACGAGGCTTGCTCTCAGGACACAAGGAAGAAATCATCTGTTTGCTCAGACCTATGCCAAAGTGCAAGCCTCAGAGTCCCCGGGGGCTTTGTTGATGTTGTTGTTATTGTTATTCTTCATTATTTATTGATCATCAGAAATACATAATGTACCAAGGGGCGGTAATGTTCATGGGAAATATAATCTGTGTATGAAAAATGTTCAATCTAACACGATACCCATACTGTCTGGAACATAGTGCTTCTTATCTGGTGACTGATAGAGGTGACTACTGAGGAGAAGTAGAATTATTTTGTTTTCTCTTTTGGTGAGAGTGCTTAAAAAAAAAATAGCAAACACTGACTACTGGAATCGTTGTCCAAATCATGTTGAGAGTGCTTGGCTCACAGAGCATGTTTGATCTGGATCAGTTGGGGTTTCCTATTTAATCCCTCACTCATTAATTTTCCTTCTTTTCTGTTCCTTTTGCTCTTCTTCATTCATTCGCTCATTTACTTGAGAAATATTTATAAGCATGTCTTATGTGTCAGACATCATGCAATCAAAGATTAATGAATTACTGTCATTATCTCAAAAGCTTATCTTTTAAAAAAGCAGCCGAGGCAATTTACCTAATATCACCTCCCATCTTGGTAGAAATCCATAGATGTTGCCCTTAAGATTAATAACCTCATAATTACTATTGTGGTTAAGATTCTTAATAGTGCAATTATAAGAATATTTATTATTTATTATATGGATGACATTAATGGGAAATTGCTTTAAAATTTTGCTTAGAATCAGATTTATGATATTGTAAATACAAATTTAGGGGTTTAGAGTGTGGAAGACATTTTTTTTTAATGTTAGTAACATTTCCTCTCCAAGTGACGCATTTTTTTCTCAATTTTTTCTAATTCTAACCTCTTTATACGATAATATCTTTGTTGAAGTTTCTCACAATGGAATTTCCCCATATTCAGGAATAGGGAAATATTTGCAAATTAATCAACTAAAATACAACCAAACATGTTTTGAAATATTAAGCTTTTATAAAATAGTATTAGCAATAATATCTATTTTCCTCAGTTAAAAATACTATTAATATGCTATGTTTTAAAAATATAGTAACATATTTTAACACTGAGTTACATAGAAAGATTTCTAAGTTTGCACATGTGGTAGTGGAAATTTTTAATAATTGGGAAAATGTATTGATGTTTGTTATCTGTGATCTTTGTAAACATTAATATCTTTACTGAAGTTCAATATTTTCTTTTGAATACTGAGAATTCAGTGGAAAGAATACTAAAGAAAAGTGCAATCAGTCTTTAAACATGTGCCCTTACATTCAGTTTTCTAATTTACATTTTTTTACTCAGTAATAATTATATTTATTCATCAAGAAACTTAGTATCCAAAAAGAAAAAAAAGAAAAAAAAAGAATCTTAGTATCACCGTGGAATTATTTCAAATGGCTAGAATTGACCAAAGTCTGTGTATCATCCATTGGGTAGGTCAAATCCATTCATAGAAGCTACTTTGTATTAGAAAAAAAAGTGATCTGAATGTTATCTTGAAAAAGCATATATGAGAGGCAAAGATGTTTCTGAAAATTGTCCACGTTATTATGGAATTTTCTTCATTAATATTACAATTTTCATGATTTCAACTTATAGCTCCATAACTATGGTCAAATTATAAGCATAAAATCACATAATGAATTGTCCCTCATATGTGAACACTAAGAAACATTATATACACTACAGATTGTACTGCATATCACCTCAATCAGTTTTTGTTGATCAAAAATGAATAAGCATTTGAATGATGGATACATTCTAGATATTTTAGATGGCTAGTTTCTGAACAAAAATCTTATTTGGGAGGACTTTCAAGAAATTAGCTCACAAATTGCTGGCAAGTATAAATTAATAGCAATGAGATCAAAATACACCATGATCAGTGCAAAGAAATAGAGGAAAACAATAGAATGGGAAAGACTAGAGATCTCTTCAAGAAAATTAGAGATACTAAGGGAAGGACTGCAAGAAGATCCAACCAGTCCATCCTAAAGGAGATCAGTCCTGGGTGTTCATTGGAAGGACTGATGCTGAAGCTAAAACTCCAATACTTTGGCCACCTCATGAGAAGAGCTGACTCATTGGAAAAGACCTTGATGCTGGGAGGGATCGGGGGCAGGAGGAGAAGGGGACGACAGAGTCTGAGATGGTTGGATGGCATCACCGACTCGAAGGACAAGAGTTTGAGTAAACTCTGGGAGTTGGTGATGGACAGGGAGGCCTGACATGCTGTGATTCATGGGGTTGCAAAAAGAGTCAGACATGACTTAGCGACTGAATTGAGCTGAACTGAAGGGACGCTTTCATGCAAAGAGGGGGTCAATAAAGGACGGAAATGGTATGGACCTAACAGAAGCAGTGGATATTAAGAAGAGGTGGCAAGAATACACAGAACTATACAATAAAGATCTTAATGAACCAGATAATCATGATGGTGTGATCACTCACCCGGAGCCAGACATCACTCACCTACAGCAAAGTTAAGTGGGCCTTAGGAATCATCACTATGAACAAAGCTAGTGGACATGATAGAATTCCAGTTGAGTTATTTCAAGTCCTAAAAGATGATGCTGTGAAAGTGCTGCACTCAGTGTGGCAGCAAATTTGGAAAACTCAGCAGTGGCCCCAGGACTGGAAAAGGACAATTTTCATTCCAATCTCAAAGAAAGGCAATGAGAAAGAATGTTCAACTACCACGCAAATTGCACTCATCTCACATACTAGCAAAGTAATGCTCAAAATCCTCCAAGCCAGGCTTAAACAGTATGTGAACCATGAACTTATAGGCAAGTTGGATTTAGAAAAGGCAGCGGAATGAGAGATCAAACTGCCAACATCTGTTGGATCATCGAAAAAGGAAGAGAGTTCCAGAAAAACCTCTACTTATGCTTTATTGACGCCAAAGCTTCTGACTATGTAGATCAAGCAAACTGTGGAAAATTCTTCTAGAGATGGGAATACCAGACCACCTGACCTGCCTCCTGAGTAATCTGCATGCAGATCAGGAAGAAATAGTTAGAACTGGACATGGAAAAACAGACTGATTCCAAATTGAGAAAGGAGTACGTCAAGGTTGTATATTGTCACCCTGCTTATTTAACTTACATGCAGAGTATATCATGCAAAACGCCAGGCTAGATGAAGCACAAGCTGGAATTAAGGTTTCCAGAAGAAATATCAATAACCTCGGATACACAGATGACACCACCCTTATGGCAGAAAGTGAAGAATAACTAAAGAGCCTCTTGATAAAAGTGAAAAAGGAGAGAGCAAAAGTTGGCTTAAAATTCAACATTCAGAAAACTAAGATAATGACATCTGACCCCATCACTTCATGGCAAATAGATGGGAAAACAATGGAAACAGTGAGAGACTTTATTTTTTTGGTCTCCCAAATCAATACAGATGGTGACTGCAGCCATGAAATTAAGACACTTGCTCCTTGGAAGAAAAGCTATGACCAACCTAGACAGCATATTAAAAATCATAGACATTACTTTGCCAAAAAAGGTACGTCTGTCTAATCAAATCTATGGTTTTTCTAGTAGTCATGTATGGATATAAGAGTTGGACTGTAAAGAAATCTGAGCCCTGAAGAATTGATGCTTTTGAACTGTGGTGTTGGAGAAGGTTTTTGAGAGTTCCTTAGACTTCGAGGAGATCCGTCCAGTCCATCCTAAAGGTAATCAGTCCTGCACATTCATTGGAAGGACGGATGCTGAAGCTGAAACTCCAATACTTGGCTACCTGATGCAAAGAACTGACTCATTGGAAAGACCCTGATGCTAGGAAAGATTGAGGGCAGGAGGATAAGGGGACGACAGATGATGAGATGGTTGGATGTCATCACCGACTCGATGGACATGAGTTTGAGCAAGTTTAGGGAGTTGGTGATGGGCAGGGAGGCCTGGCGGGCTGCAGTCCATGGGGTGGCAATGAGTCAGACACGACTGAGCAACTGACCTGAACGTAACTGAATTAGAAATACAGGAGTGATTCACTTCTTGTAAACTGTTTTCCTTTATTTAGTTTGGTGAAGACTTCACCTCAAAGGTCATCTTTAGTCTGTATGATATCTGTATGATATCTTCATCAGTTTCTGACTTAGTAGCATTGAACTCTTGACGAAGTGGCCTCATGTAATACACCATCTCCCTTTTTATGCATGGTGTATCTGAGCACATTTACATAGCACAGTGTGGCAGAGGTACTGATTCATTTTGCTCCAAAAAAGGAAGAATCATCAGGAAATATACAACATGGGAGCCAGCATTCCAGGATAGCTTCCAGTGAACCTTATCTTGGTATCCGCACCTTGGATAATCCTACTAAGAAGTAGAATTTTCTTGAGATAGAACTACTGGACTTAGTCTTTTTTTTTTTTTTCCTTCTTTTTCTTTTTCTTTCTTTCTTTCTTTTTTTTTTTTTTTAACTGCACCAGGATCTTAGCTGTGGCATGTGGAATCTGGGCATCCCAGGTGGCGCTAGAGGTAAAGAGCCAGCCTGCCAGTTCAGAAGTCATAAGAGATGTGGTTTTGATCACAGGGGCTGTGATTAGAGAAGGAGAACTGAACGCTGAACTAGGGAAGTGACCTGACTGTGAGTGGTGAGAAGTTCTAAATTGGCCTGCCTTTCTGCTCCTCTAACCCAGGATATACAGTTGATATGGATCTCAGGCAGGGAAGCTGGGTGTAACAGTGGGCAACAAAGAACATTTCCTCAATCTGCTTATACTGGAGGGGCTGTGGGGACAGAAGGAGAGAAAAGTCAGAACTCAGATATGCGAAGAAGGAGGAATCTACAAGATCAGGCTCAGCATAAGCCTGTGTTTGAAAAACATGTACATCTCTTATTAAAAGTGCACAGTTATTTGGTTGGTACCAACCTGAGCATTACCTTATTATTAGAAGTCACAATGGAACCTACTAATGTTAATGGATTTTTACTTCTGAAAGAAAAACATCCAAGTCTTTTATATAAGGTAATGGGATGGAGGCAAAAAGAAGAGCTTATGTAGGAAGAGAAGTATTGGAAAAAAAAATAAAAGAGACAGAGATAAGATGAGATGAGGTCAATAACTCTGAGGGAAAAAAAAGGAAAGATGTGATACAAGTATCACAGGGCAGGAAGACATGGTCTTCAGTGTGTTGGGATGGGCTCCTGGGGCCATGGTACAGCTTACTACTCTGAGTGTGAAGTCATCTGTTGTCAGTATTAAACTCTGGGTCAAAGAGACCTGAATGTCTACAGCATGGGGGGGATTCCAGGGTTCACTGCAAATGAATGGGGTGTTCATGCAGAGGGTGGAAATAAAACTGCAATTTTCTAAGTGGCCCACAATGAGAAGGGCAGCACACAGGAATGGATGTGTTGGAGTGGAAGGCAGAAACGACCCAGAAATTAAGAGAGGAGAGACCAGCTTTCTCACCTCCTGCTTTCTCATGGTGGCTGCAGCTGGGACAGATCTGGGGCCCCTGAAAAACCAGATGTGGAGCTCAACCACTGCTCCTGGAGGGGCAGGGTTCAGAGGAAGCTGGGCTCAGAATGCGGCTGGGAAGTAGAAGGATGTTTTACTTTTATCTCTGCATCATCCTGCTTGCTTAAGTCTTCTGAATCCTTGTAATCCCAGTGGCTCTTTTTTCTCCTAATCTACCCCAATTTTCCAAAAAAAAGAAAAAAAAAATTAAGGATTTTAGGGTTATTTTCTCCTTAGGACACTTAATTGGAATGAGATGTTTAATCAAAAATAGTGATGTATTTAGAAGCAGTAGAAGTTAAGTGGATATGATAAATGCTTTCAAATGATCTAAATCATATCAGTGAATTAGGGCCCCATAGAAAGATGATAAAAGAATTTCTTAATTATTGTTATACAATGAAGCATAGATGCAAAGTCTAATGACAATAAAAACATTATATTGAAATTACGTATTTCTAAAGCTAAGTGAATCCTTATTTGGATAAAACAGTTAACTCAAACATAGGTGCTAGAAGTGATTTCAACTGTCTCATATTCTACCTTTGTTTTTAGAACCGACTTCATACAAGTAAGGTAAGGCTTTTTTCAAACAAGTGATGTTATACAGTAAAGAAAAGCACATTTTGATGCATTTCATATAGATAGAATATCTTACTATTTTTCAGATTCTTCATATGTAAGATATGAAAACCAAAATGATAAATGAAAATTCCTGGGATTTTTTATAAATCTAAAAGATCTTAAAATTCAAGTTTACTCTCTTATTTTTACTGATAAGAAATTTTAGAATGAGAACTAGGGACTTCAAACTACTATGCAATGGGCTGAATGCATAAGGCTGAAATCGGTCTCCTTGTACCACATTACAGCATTATTTCTATTTTGCCATTGATACCAAGTAATTTCTAGTCATCTGACCTTATCAAGGAGACAACAAAATACATTTGCTAAAACAAAGTGCCCTAGTGGAGAACCATAACTTTTTTTCTGGGAAGTAATCAGTTACTCTTTTCAAATTCACATCTGCACTCAGAATGTAAAAAGGAAAGGAGCATTGATCGGCTGTCTATGCCTTTCTTAGGTTTTAGACATTCAATAAGGCATCGATGGTGTGAAAACATTACTCAGTTAAACCAGGGAGTCAATTTTTATCTTAATTCTTAAAAAATGTTTACAAAACAGGAGGGATCAATTCTAAGCTTATATTTCATCACACATGGGTGTGTGAGGGGGATAAGCTGATTCCTTTCAGAAGCAATAATAAGCATAATTATTAATAATATTTCTAATTTGGATTGAAATTTACAAACTAATCTAATCAAATTTATTGAAATTTGCTAATACTCACCCAGACACTACAAGGCATGTTCATGGGGCATCAGTGATATTCATAATTCTTTTAATTACTGAAAAGACACAGCCTATATTCCTAACCCTGAACTAGGATAAAAGCTAAAGACCAGATTTGTGATTAAATTACTCCTTTAAAATAAGTGTGAGTTTTGTCAACCTTTCTATCTTTACAAAAAAACTTATTTATGTTAATAAGTAGTAAACATTCAGTCCTTCCTGGAAGAAATCATTCATCCAGGTTATATAACTATATGCATTATAGTTGGAAAAAAAAAGACAAATTTGACCAAGTAAAGAGAAATCAGTGTTCCCAAGAATGTACCTTATCTGGAGGCACTAACAGTATTCATACAGAGGCACACTTTGACCAAATTTATAGAAATCATTCATTAATCCAAATAATTGATTATGCCCATGTTTCTTTTCAATATACCCAACTATTAAGTACTAACATCAGCCTAAAAAAAAAGCAAAGACAAGAACATCTGGATTTTGAAGGGGTTTGAAAACAAAACAGTATCTATATTTCTACAAACCCCTGATGTTGCTTTAATCGGGCTTATTCATCTCCAGTTTTAATAATGCTGTGTTAATTGTGTTACAAGATTAATGCTGTTAAATAAGCTCACCTGTTTGATATTTATTTGTATTGCTTACAAATGACAGAAACATAATTACAGACATAGACAAAAACTTTGACAAAAACAATAATAAAATGCTCTGATGTCAAATAAATGTAAGGATGCTTAGGCCTTAACTGCAACTTTCATATCTAATTCATCAGAAAGTTCTTTCATGTCTTTTCTCCAAAAAGGACTCCAAATCCAACTGTTTCTTACTCCTGAAACCAAGCAGGACCCTGTAGAGCTCTCCTGCGTACAAAAAAAAGCCTTTCCTTGTCCCCCATTTCTTGTTTATAGGAAAAAAAATTTCAGCCTCCAAGACCCTCCCTGAGTTCCAAAGGGCAGATTAAAAGGGCTACTAATTAGGGAAGCTGGTAAAGAGTCAGTCTGCAATGAAGGAGATCCGGGCTTGATTCCTGGGTTAGGAAGATCCCCTGGGGAAGGGATAGGCTACCCACTCATGGGCTTCCCTGGTGGCTCAGATGGTAAAGAAACTGCCTGCAATGCAGGAGACCCTGGTCTGATCCGTGGGTTGGGAAGATCCTCTGGAGGAAGGCATGGCAACCCGCTCCAGTATTCTTGTCTGGAGAATCTCCATGGACAGAGGAGCCTGGCGGGCTACCGTCCATGGGGTCACAAACAGTCCAACAGACTGAGCCAGAAGTGAGGGGAAGCAGGAAGAAAGTCAAGAGACAACAGGACAATAGATATTTCTGCTCAAGAAAGATCCATAACAATCTGATTGTGATCTCCAAGTTTCTGGACAAGAGCTCAGGCCCCCTACCCAGGCAGAGGACAGTCATTTCAGACTGAGCACCAGCATGCTGATCCCAGGCTGGCTGGAATCGGAAGACTGATGACGAGATCCCTGGAACACTGCCCTGTCAGCGCCCCACTAACCAATCAGAAGGAAGTCACACACCTCGCAGCTCTCCCCTACAAGTTTAGCTTCTAAAAACTCTTCCCTGAAAACCATCTGTCAGTTCAGGCTCTTTGAGCATGAACTGCTCTTTCTTCTTGCTTGGCCCTGCAATAAGCCTTTCTCTGCTCCAAACTCCAACGTTTTGGTTTGTTCAGGCATGCAAATTTGTGGTCCATATCACTCTACCACCTCCAGCCCACCTCAAACCACCATCATCTTGCACCCAGACTATTATTAGAGCTTCCTGTCTCTACTTTTGTCTCAAACGTCATTCTCTACATAACAGAAGAGGCGAGAGCTGACTCAGCTTGTGAACATAGATTGTTAAATGATCCCTATTATGAGAGATTTGCAAGCCAGTTGTTAATCACAGCAATTATTAAAAATTAAATTATGTACACATGTAATTAATTTATATTAAAAACAAAAGTAATTATTCAATACTCATCACCTCATTTGGGTAGCAGTATATTTTTCTATCATCTAAACTCTTAAGATTACTTATATTTACTCTGTCAGCCTGGTGTGAATCCCTTAGTGTGTGTTCCCAAACCTATATTCAGTGATATCACATCAATGGCTTAAAATCAGCCATGATGAGAGAATTTACACCATAGAAACTGGCAAATCCTACAAATCAGGAATTGACCGACTACTCTGTTGATCATCTAGACTTATCAAAACTACTGGAGAAAATATTAATAGTATAAATTATGCTTAATAGTGTGTTGAGTCCATAGACCATACATTGTAAATAACAATAAAAAAATATCGAAGAATTAGTCTTCCACTATCTGTTTAGATATCTGTTTAGATAGTGGAATCCATTATCTGTTTCAGCAAATAAGCTATTGCCATAACTGATGAAAGAGTAAATTTGCAACATGCATCATTGCCATGTCGATTTCATCTTACTCATTATTGTAAATAAAATTATCATTCAACATTTATGACAGAATGGCATGTTTTTTTTAAGCACCTATCATATTCCCAGAATACATAATAGTATGTATTCTGCAGTATGTCGGTGCTCAAAAAGCAACTCTTGAATGAACTTAACACAGGCTGAACTTTTCTGTTCCTCTCTTCTCTCTCTTCTTTGTATCATTGTAAAATAAGAACCAGGGTCAATCCTATTCCTACAAATGCCTCAATCACCAAGAACACTTGGCCCGCTACTTAAAGTCTTTTCTCTGTTGTTTCTATACTTCCTGCACAAAAACACCACTGCCTCCCAACCATCATCTCAGGACATTTCTAGAAACTCAATTAAGAACTTTACTATGAAAGTTGAATATGAAACTAAAAATAACATTCCCTACACCCCCGCCAGGACAACTACAATCTAAGAAATTTGGGAGGACCTTCAAAATATAATGTTTGCATATTTCTTTAACACAAAATTCACAGATGCAAGTATGTGGTGTAAGAGATTATTGTTAAGTGGTGAATGCCAATTAAAGTTTAATCTTCACTAAATAAGAAGTGCTTCATATACCATGCAAAATTATCTGCCATAGCATTAACAAAAACCAATTAGTTAACTAGCTAAACAGATTAAATACAGACTTTCAAGTTTATGGGAAAAGAATAGGCCTTAACTTTAATAGTATGGAATATTCTTTTAGTTAAATTTTATGATTCCTCATCCAGTTTCATTTAAAATGCCAAAATTGTAATGGTAGTGACATTCATTTTATAATAGTGTCTGAAACATAGGCAGTAAAAAGGGTTGTAATAATAATACTACAAATTACATGCTTATTTTTCCAGATCATACCTAATAGACTGTAATATCATTTTCGGTCACAGTTCACCAGAGTTAAATTTAAAGCATAATATTAAAGTCAAGGTTCCTTCACATCTAATTAGACATTTGAAACAAATGTGGCCAGGTCTGCATTCTGTTAAATATATGCAAATAATCCATCAGAGGTAAGGGAACCATTTAACAACATTAAAGGTAAAAGTAACCTGCTCTAAAGGTAGACGATAAATTATAGCAGATACACCTTCAACATCATGCACTGTGATATCTCAGTTGCTATAGCACACCAAAGCATAAATTGTACCCAGCTTGTCTCACTGCAAAATATTCAGGACAAACACAGAATATTTTATGCTTAGAAGCCTAACTTCTGGAAATTATGCCAGCAAGTGAGGCAGTTCAACAAAGCACCTATCATTGGGGTATGGATAGCACCATTGAAAATCTTGGCAGAGTCATTTATTTTCAGGAGCAGCAGAGAAATAGTAAAAAGAATGCATTTTGTTCATTCTTGGGAAATTCATATAAATAAGTCTTAGTTATAGACAGTATGTTAGAGGGTGAGAGCTGGGTTTTTTTTTTCCCCCTTAAGCTCATTGTCATAAATGATTTTGCTGTATTCTTGCATTTATCCTCAGAAATGGATGGGGGAGAATATTCCCCTTAAGTTCCATCACCTAACATCATAGATTTTTCTCCACTTCTGTTTTTTTATCGTCTTGGTAAAAATGAAATTGGGAAATGAAGATGGACCTTATGACATTTGCTAACCTGGCAGATAATTTGATGAGAACTATAGTTTTCCAAAGACTTCTGATTGGCTCTCAAAAGACCAATCAAATTCTTCCCCTGTCTTTAACCACCCTTTTGCCCTATTTAGAAAAAGAAAGGACTGGAGGCAGGAGATAGGTTATTACTTGAAAATGCTTGTCTTCATATTCCTGTAGTAACCATACACATAGAAAAGTATTCCTTCTCTTAGCCACTATATTTACAGAGACAGTGAAATCATCATAATAAACTCTAGGTTTACAAATATCAGTTTTAAGTGAATTTAAAAAAAACTACTACTTCCATCTGATAGATCAGACCTATTGAAAATAGAATTCTGAATTTTATTAATAAACTGAAAATACAATAACTTAAAAGGAAAGAGTTTATATAGTGGTCATCGAGTCTCCTGCTACCCAGTCTTGACTAACTGAGCCTGCATTTTCACTCTTCTGTGACTCAGTCAGCTGCTGAGGAACTCTTTTCTAGAAGCACTGCCATAAAGCTAGGTCAACAGAAAGGTTTGGGCATTCCAACTGACCATGATTTCTTTACAGCTGAGAACCAAAAAACTGTATTTCTTGAAATTTCTCTAGCAACATTCCCCCAGCAGGGCAAATCTTGCACAAAGAATATCCCAGATTCTTCATGTCTGCTGTGCTTGTTGTAGTGACAAACCCAGGATTAAAAGGAATGTTGAGTATCTGGAGGGTCAGCACCTCGCCTCTGTTAACCTAGGTGGACAGGATTTTGACACCTTCCCAGGTGACGCTCGTGGTAAAGAACCCACCTGCCAAAGCAGGTAGATGCCAGAGACAAGGGTTCGATCCCTGGGTCAGGAAGATCTCCTGGAGAAGGGCATGGCAACCCACTCCTGTATTCTTGCCTGGAGAATCCCATGAACAAAGAAGCCTGGCCAGCAGGGTACAATCCATAGGGTCGCAAAGAGTAGAACACAACTGAAGCAAATTTGCACACACACACACACACACACACACACACACACACACACACACACACACACACACACACACACACAGAAAGAAAAACTCCCATCATGGCTCTGACTAGCTTAGTTTGAGAGAGAGAATTTTGCTACTAAAACTACTAGTAAGTTCAACTATAATATATATTAATTTAAGGATCATCTTTACATCTTTCACTGTACCTAACAGAAAAAAAAAAAAAAGAAAGAAAGAAAGCTAAACTTGTGTTTTGCCCACTGAACTGACTGAAGCAATTGTATAAAAGAAAAAAAAAAAGTAAAATATACCTCAATAAGTTTTTCAAAGGCTAATCACTGCTATTACCCATCAGTAAAGAATTTCATGCTAACAATGATTTGGGAAAAGATTATTTCATAGAGTGAAGCAGAATTTTTCAAATAATTTTTGTATCCACTGGGTCTTGACTATCTAGTATTAGAACAACTGATGTACCAAATGAATTCATTTTAGGATTTATATTTCTCAGGAAAATTACTGCCGGATAGATTTAAGAAATAAAAGTGCTATGGACAAGATTTAAAGAGAGAGCTACCCTTGCAAAAAATATTTAGTTCTGCATATCTAAGCACTTTCAACTTGCTAGCATTTTGGCACATCATCATTTCTCCAAAAGAACAAGGCTACTAACATTAACATTTGCTCTAACACCTGATGAGCTAGACATGTGGGGAGCCTTAGAACCTATTTATGATTCCAAGATAATATATGGAAGCTTGGGTATAAAAGAAACAGTGAAAAAGGAATGACTGTTTCCTAGTGAGCAGGATGAGTAAAGCAAAAGAAGTCTGAAGAAAAGAGCTGCAATAATTGCCCAGCCTGCACCTGTACAATCCATTCTGTGTGGCAAACCTGAATAAATACACAGCATTTTTCCCAAGGAAAGACAGTCTTTTCCAAAGATGTTCCTAAGAACAGAGAGAAAATTATGGATAAGATGACAGTGCTTACATTTACAGTACTGGTCAGTATGCTAAAATACAAGCAAATTCTGCAATATTCGAACAGGGCAAAAACCAGGACCCCCTGGTTCGCATTCTAGCCCCATCAGTAACTGCCCATTGAGTACGACTTAGCATTAAGGAGAGAAGGATTAAGGAGAGAAAGCATGAGCTACAACAGGTCCCGATATCTCTCTGGATCTGTCCCTTTATTTTAAAAGAGAGAGAAAAATCCAAGATACAGTCTGATGTTCTCTTTTAACACTTAATTATTTTGGTAGGTAAGGGATCAGGAATTTGAGAAACTCTAGAGCTAAACCAGTCAGGGGCTTCAAAAGTCACAGGATTCTAGGCCACAGTAACATAGACTCTTTAGCTAATAAATGTTCTAAAGAATTTTAAAAGAGACTTGGGACCTCCTTCCCAGCGATTAGGACTTCACCTTCCAATGCAGACGGTGCAGGTTCAACCTCTGGTCTGGGAGCTCAGATCCCATATGCCTTGGGGCCAAAAAACCGAAACATAACACAGAAGTAGTATTGTAACAAATTCAACAAAGATTTTAAAAATGCACCACATCAAAAAATATTTTTAAAAAATGAGACTTGTACAAATTGTTTAGAAATAAAAATAGATCAAATGTTAAAAACGTAAAGAGTTGTTATTGGTTATTGACAATTGCTGCTTTTACTATATTTATTTTTATTTACTTTTTCTAAAATTACCTTTGTATTCATCCCTTGATTGCATGCAGGGATCAGCAATAGGGAAATGTAGATAAACTCCACTAGAATTCCCAAACCCATATTTCAGACGATAGTGGCAACATTTTTTTCTCTGCAAAATCTTTTTCCGAGCAGATAACCTATGGAACAATGGATTGATTTTAAGTCGCAGCTCTTTGTTTTCCAGGGCCCTCCCTCTGGCAGAGCAGCCAGAGAGCCCACGAGGAGGGATGGGGGGAGGGATGACGAGCGGGGAGCTCACACCTTTCATAATGGCTTGCGAACAATCAAGAGCTGATGGTATTAGTGAAAGGTTATTATTTGAATTAATCATACAAGTTTAAAACAACTTGGCATTTCAAAATGTTTCTAGGTAGGCGTAGTTTCCAAACTGCTACTGCCAGGGAGTGGAGTGCTGGCGTGCAGGGAGGAGTGAGAGTCTGTGCTAGTGGAGGAGGGGGTAGGGACCTGTTGGGGGCATCATCTTGTAAGGGAGGGTTACCAAGGTCCCCATCCCTTCTCCTTTGTGATCTGCGGAAAGGGAGACGGGGGAGGGAGAAGGGGCAGGACAGAGGGAGGAAGAAGAGGGGAGAGGAGAGAAATCAAGAAGGAGAGAAGCAGACCTAAGACGTGTCTGTGTGCCTGACCAATCACTAATTTGTTTCTGACTCTTTGTGATCGCATGGACTCTATCCCTTCAGGCTCCTCTGTCCGTGGGCTTTCCCAGGCAAGGATACTGGAGTGGGTTGCCGTTTCCTTCTCCAGAGGATCTGCCCAATCCAAGGATCAGATCGAACCCGTGTCTCTTGTGTCTTCTGCACTGGTAGGTTCTTGATCACTTAGCCAACTGGGAAGCCCCAGCACTGCCTGCAGCTCTGTGCTAACTGGGGATCCATCCGAGCAAATCACTTGCTTTTTCTCTGCTTTGGGTCTCCATCTGTAGTAAAGATGTGATTTATATCAGGGAATCAAATGATGTAACACCTGTGATAATTAAGGATAAATTCAATAATACTAAAGAGTTGGAGAAAGAAGACATAGGGAGGTAGAATGAGTGAAACATGTACGTGCCTTATCTCTCTTTGAGGCTGAGTAATGGTTTCTTGTTGAAAACAAAAACAAACACACACACTTAATTGAGGGTCTGGGAACCAGACACTGGTCTAACATATGTGTTAGCCAAGGTCTACGGAATGAAAGATGGATAAGACATAGTCTCAAATATTCCGAACCTCAGAGTTTAGTAGGAGACAAATGCTTAAATCATTCTGACAAATTATGGAAACCAGTATAGTAGTCTGATATAAATTAATATAAAGTCACACAGAAACCTCCAGCCTAGTCCTGGGAGCTTATGCTTGAGATAAGTCTTTTAGACTGCATGTGCAGAGAGCAGTCTTGCCAACCAAATACCCAGAACACAGGCTCAGAGGTGGTGTGAAAGTGAGCTGGGTGCCTCGTTGCTGCTAAAGTGTGATCAGATGCTAAATATGACAAAGACGTGGTAACCAGAGGGTCAGTAATGAATCTCCAGGACTAGAAATGTGTGTGTTTAAATGGGGGTTTGTGAGTTTTGGTTCCTAAATTAAATAAACTGGAGAATAAAAGTCTACTTTAGGTACACTTCATTAGGCAAGGATATTTAGTTATTTTTTGGTTCATGCACTTAATCACAAAATTTTGAGATGAAAGCATAATTGTGTTAATGACTTTTTTGTACATATGCCTTGATTTTAGTGTTTTTGGTAAAGGTACATTAATGGCACCAGCCCTCTAGTTATTATCTGATAAGTCCATGAATCAAAAAAAAAAAAAAGTAATGATAGTTTAATGATCCTATATTTTAGAGTTGGTGGAGTCATTTATTGTTGTGAAGTAATTTACAATTTCTTAGGACATTTTACTATGAAATAACTCTAAGAGAGCAATATTCAAATACATGTAACTTCAGTTGTTTCCCAAGGGACTTAAACAAAATTAATTCATAGAGGGTTTAAAACAAATGTATATTTCCAGGGCAGCATATATTTAAGGACAAATTATTTCTAGAACATCACTAGGCATGTCTATGTGTTTTCTTGCAATGTATCTTTAAAAAAGAAAAATATACTAATGGTGAAATGTACTACAATAGGGAGAAATAACCATTTAGCTAGTAATATAAAATGTGTTAGCAAGCAAAAGGAACAGTGGAAAAAATCCACTGTAGTAACATGGATGGACCTAGAGAGTATCATACTAAGTGAAGTAAGGCAGACAGAGAAAGACCAGTATCATATGATATCACTTATATGTGGAATCTTTAAAAAATGATACAAATGAACTTATCTACAAAACAGAAACTGACTCCCAGTCATAGGAAAATTTATGATTACCAAAGGAGAAAGGTGGGGGAAAGATAAATTAGCAGGTTAGAATTAACACGTACATTTGTTGTTGTCGTTGCCCAGTTGTGTTTGACTCTTTGCGACCCCATGGACTGCAGCACACCAGTCTCACTGCTCTCACCATCTCCCGAAGTTTGTCCAAGTTCGTGTCCACTGCATTGGTGATACCGTCCAGCCATCTCATCCTCTGACACCCTCTTCTCCTTTTGCCCTCAATCTTTCCCAGTATCAGGAACTTTTCCAATGAGTATGTATTAACATATATATACTACTATATATAAAATAGATTAATAACAAGGACCTACTCTATAGCACTATACTTAATATTTTGTAATAAGTTATATGGAAAAATAATCTGAAAAAGAATATGTTTGTGTGTGTGCGTCACACACACACACACACATATAATTAAATCATTTTTCTGTACACCCAAAACCAATACAACACTATAGATCAACTATACTTCAATAAAGCAAATAAAAAAATAAACAAACCCTTGAAAATGTCCAATACTTCTGAAATCGATTTGAGAAATAACTTTTAAACTGATTCTTAAATTTTTAAAAATTTCTCAGGAATATATACCAGTGCTAGAGAAAGACGAAGTATCTAATTACACCCCTTACATCACGTTCCATTGATCTGGCTTCTTTCCTATCTCTTATAATGTTTATCAGTCAATCAATACCTTTTGCTGTGTGTCTTAATTCCCTACAGCTGGAATGAACAACTTTGGCTAACTGTGTGGAGACAGAAAAACAATTTAAATGACTTAGATTACTTAAACAATTATAAAGGCTACACACTAACTGCACCATTCTTCAATTTAAATCTGATGGATAGGTTATTTTTGTTGTTGTTGCAGTCATAAATCCACACTTAACATAGTAAGATGGAGACCGATATTTCTATGCTGAGCGGATGAAATAACTTTCTCATTTGTACAGTTCATAACCCCTTGCCTGCCCAGGCATAACGATATTCCAGACAGGAAAAATGATCAGAATATTAGGATGTCAAAAGGCTTAGGCTGTCATCATATCACAAAAATTAAAATGTCTTCACTTAAAAGCGTGTCTGTCACAAGATTCCTGCCAGAACCATGCTCGCTGGTACCACAGGAGTGAGGCTTGGGTACCTTTTATTTTGCCACAAATACCACTTCCAAGAGGTTTGAAATGTTGGCTTGGGGCGGGTACATCGTCTCCAGGTATCTCTTTGAAAGAAAGCCCTTTAGGAAGGAGCTCTTGTACATTTAAACACTGGTTTTGTTGGGCTTAAAAAAGCAGTAGACCCAGGGGAAGTCCCCGCAGCCTACAAGACTATGTGGAAGCAGTTGCGGTCACTGGTGAGAGGCGTCCACCCACTTCCTGCTTCCTGACTGGACTCTGACTGGCATATTTCCGGTGACGTAGAAATGGACGGGGCACGTCCCACAGCATAGGAGCTTAATGGTTCTTTCGCATAGCTTCAGAAAATGTTTCCTTAGCATTTTCCCCTATGTTGTTCATGATCTTCTTCTATTATTGTGTTGTATATATGAAGAACAGAATTAAATATATGGACTAAAGAATATGAATCAAAGGGAATCATTATACACCCCCAATACATACACACTTGACTGATAACTTCCATTGCCACGAATGCTATAAGCGGTTACACATATTATTCATCCTGTACTTCTGGTTTTCATATTTGTAACAAAGAAAGAGGCATATTAAAATGTTCATGTAAGCTTTGAAAGGAATAGTGAGGAAAGCCATGAGAGCAAGCTATTTTTTTGCATTGTTGTGTCTTTAAATTCTATGTTAGTTGACACCGGAAAGAAAACCTTCTCAGCTATTCCATATGCCAAACAGAGTATAGGATTCTTGCTCTCAATTGTATTACAGTTCAGGAGTAAATTAAAAGAAGGATACATAGTCAACGACTGTTTAACCTCTACTGTGTTACCCTTTCAATGGATCTAGCCAGAATGTTGTTTTAAGTGAAATTGTTCCATTGATAGAATCACTAAGCTTCCATTTTCTGATCACAAGTTCCTAGATTTCACAGTTTCATTATTCAACTATTCCTCCATGACCATCCTTCAAAGTCTGCAAGCATCCAATAGGAAAACATCACTGCCTTCACTCTGGCTGCCTCCCTGGCCTCACTGGGCTCTCTGTCCAGATTATATTCCATGATCTACTCATTAAGTCCTTTGCCAATGACCTGACCTTCCGTGCTCCTCTTATTTTTGTCTGGCCATTCCTCCATCTTGAAAAAAGTGAAAGTGTTAGTCATTCAGTCTTGTCTGGACTCTATGCAACCCCAGGGACTATAGCCTGCCAGGCTGCTATGTCATGGAATTCTCCAGGCAAGAATACTACAGTGGGTTGTCATTCCCTTCTCCCGGGGAACTTCCTAACTCAGGATAACAGGACTCCTAATTAGTATTAAAATGAAGTGAGGATAACCAAATTTAACTAGACTCTTATTGCTGCATAAGGATATTGCATGCTAAGTCAACTCAGTCATATCCAACTCTTCATGACCCTATAGACCATAGCCTGCCAGCCTCCTCTGTCCATGGGTTTCCCCAGACAAGAATACTGGAGAGGGTTGCCATGCTCTCCTCCAGGTGATCTTCCTGACCCAGGGATAGAACCTGCATCTCTTATGTCTCCATCACTGGCAGGCGGGTTCTTTACCACTAGCAACACCTATTATTCAACTCCTGTTTTGGATCTTTTTGACTCTTTGGAAAGTTCTGATTGAGCTTCCCTGGTGGCTTAGCTGGTAAAGAATCTGCCTGCAATGCAGGAGACCCGGGTTCGAGTCCTGTGTCAGGAACATTCCTTCATGACCATTCTTCAAAGTCTGCAAGCATCCAAAAGGAAAATATTACTACCTTCACTCGGCTGCCTTCTTGGCCTCACTTGGCTCTGTGGAGAAGGAAATGGCAACCCACTGCAGTATTCTTGCCTGGACAATCCCGTGGACATAGGAGCCTGGCAGGCTGCTGTCCATGGGGTTGAAAAGAGTCAGACAGGACTGAGTGACTTTCACTTTCACTTTCAAAGCTCTGATTACCTCACCTTATTCTCTCATTACCCACACCAGACACCAGGCCACCAATTCTTGGAAAAAAATAGGTGACATCATATCAGAACTCACTCAGGTTCCCAGTATCAAAAATATACTTGCAATTGTAAACAGGTTCATCTGTATCATTTACAAGACAGAAATTGAGTCACAGATGTAGAAAACAAACCTATGATTACTAAAGGGGAAAGCTGTGGGGAGGGATAAATTGGGAGACTGGGATTGACATGTACACACAACTATATATAAAAACCCAGAGGAGGGCTTGGCGACCCACTCCAGTATACTTGCCTGGAGAATCCCCATGGACAGAGGAGCCTGGTGGGCTACAGTCCATAGGGTTGCCAAAGAGTCAGACATGACTGAGTGACTAAGCACATACAGATATAGATATCTAATAAGAACTTATAGTATAGTACAGGGAACTCTATTCAATTCTCTGTAATGACCAAATGGGAATATAATTTTCACTCATTTTCTTCAATAGAGAAAGTACACATCCTTTCAGTTAACATCAACTCTACCCTGATTTCATTCTACTTCCTCTTTTCAGGAATCTTTTATTATTATCTTGTCTATCCCCTGCATCTGAACCTTTTTTTTTTTTTTAACATAGTCAGTTTCCCATCAACATATAAAAATTCCTGTCTCTCCCTGAACCTCATTCTCCTCCAACTCCAGCTGTTATCTCTCTTCTTCCCATTCATGGCAATGCTTGTCTAGAAAGCTGTTGGTATATACTCATTAGTTCTATTTGTCACCCTGCACTTATTCAATATGGTTTCTGTCTTCATCACTCTACTATACTGGATGTTACAAAGTGATCCAGAAATTCTGCTAGCACTAATGTCAACAGTGGTATCTCAGTCTTCATCTTATTTGGACTCCTAGCTGTTTGACCAGTGTTGACCAGCATCTTTCTTAGACCATTTCTCATCAGAAATCTCACTTTCTTTTTCTTTGTTGACCTGCATTTCTCAATCTCACTTATTTGCTTATTTTTTTCTCCATATGGATTATGTTCCTCAAGGTTGTAGTTATAAATACACAGAGACTTTTTCACAATTTATTCTCTTTGGGCAACTACACACTTGTCCATGGCTTAAAAGTGTCACCTGTACCCAGACTCCAAATTAAAATGGCACACAGAGCCTTTTCTCCAAGTTCAAGATCCATGTCTATACCTGCCTATTTTCCATGTCCACTTCCATATTAAAAACAAACCTCAAGCCCAACTTGTCCACAGTGGTCTTCATGATTTTCTCATCCACACTAGTCCTCCAGTGATTCTGCTCTTAATGAATCTTCTCCTAGTCATGTGCTGGAAAAGTAGGTGCCAACATGCACCCCCAAATCCAACTCATCAAAAATGAATGCTAATTTTATCTCTTAAATGTCTCTTAAATCCATCTCCCTTCTTTCCACTGTCACCAACAACCCCAAATCCTAATTATATCTCTAATATGATTTGCCTATCGTAATCCTTTTATGAGGTCTACATGCACTCACTCTGGTACTTTTTTCTTTTTTGACTGTACCACAGGGATGTGAGATCTTAGTTCCACAACAAAGAATCAAACCCCTGTCCTCTGCATTGGAAAGTGATTCTTAGCCACTGGACCACTGGGGAAGTTCTCACTCTAGCATTTTTCAATGAATTCTTTACAATGCAGATGAACAGACATTTTCAAAATACAAAGCTAGTCTTCACTGGCTACCAAGTTTTCTTAGTAGAGAGAACTGTATTTTTGACATGACCTGTAGGTTACTCAATGATCTGACTCCTGAATTCCATTTCAACTTCAGAAAGAACCCTTTTCTTCCTGTTTTCCACATGCCAGAAAACTGGCCTTTGGTCTTCCAACAGTTTCTTCTCTTTTTTGTTTCCTTGGCTTTGCATGTGTTATTTCCTCATTTGGGTCATTTCCCTCCTCCTACCTTCCCCTTATTAACTCCTCTGGTGGCTCAGATAGCAAATAATCCATCACCTTCAATGTGGGAGACCTGGGTTAGGAAAATCCCCTGGAGGAGGGCATGGCAACCCACTCCAGTATTCTTGGCTGGAGAATCCCTGTAGACAGAGGAGCCTGGCGGGCAACAGTCCGTAGGGTCACAAAGAGTTAGACGTGACTGAGCGACTAAGCACACAGAACAAGTTTAAATTTAATATTGTCACTTAAAACTTATCCATCCACTCTTTCATATTCTGCTCTTCAAATCAGGTCAGATGTACTTGACTAGTCCATGGCATTTTCTAATATGAAGTTACAGTATAAAGGTATTTGATATTTTGATCAATATCTAATTCATTAAAAGGTAAATTATTTGGAAAGGGAAGCTATAAATATTTTGTTCACTATTGGCTCAGATGGTAAAGTGTCTGCCTGCAATGTGGGACCTGAGTTCAATCCCTGGGTTGGGAAGATCCCCTGGAGAAGGAAATGGCAACCCACTTTAGTACTCTTGCCTGGAAAATTCCATGGATGGAGGAATCTGGTAGGTTACAGTCCATGGGGTCACAAAGAGTCAGACACGGCTGGACGACTTCACTTTCACTTTTCTTTCATTGTGACCCCAGTGTCTAACCCTGGTACAAAATATGGAAATAGATATCTGTTGGATGGATGAATGGAGGAAATGACAGGGGTAGAATGATATCAATTGCTACATTCTGATGGAATTCTGTGCCATTTAGTGTGGATATTAAATATTACTGAGTACTTCTGGTTTAAGTTGACAATAAATTCTTGCACATATTTGACAGGGCCCGTAAGTGGATTTTTAGTATTTGTAACTTCCCAGACATTTTCACTGAATTTTATTTCACTGGATGGGCTCACTAATTATTTGTTAATAAACAGCAATAGGCAGAAGAGAAGGCAGTTGCACATACTCAAACACCACAATAACTCAAATGCACAGTTGGTTTAATGTGGAGAGGTGGGAGTGATATCAGAAAGAAAAAAGTCACTGCTCTTTTCTTTAGCACAATGCAAGTGAACAACAGATGGCTTAACATCTTCAGGCTTATCAGTTGTTTCATGTTAATCATCTTGACTCAAGGTTGCTATTCTCCAATAATGCTAAAAGAAAAATAAACAACTTTAGATAACTGGCTTTTTTTTTTTTTTTTTTTGAGAGAGAAACAGAGAGACAGAGATGAATTCTTGACATAAGGGTCTAGTTACTGTGGGGTGTTGTAGAATCTCTTTCTCTGAAGATTGCTAAAGGTTGATGACAGTTTAAGTAGACCTCTGCCTGGAGCCATAGGAACTAATTGGATGACCCTTCTACTGATAAGTTTCCATCGTGAAGAGTGCTACAGGAAGTCTCCCTGGAGATGGCTCATAGCAACTAGGACAAAAACAGTCACTTGTCCAGAAACTTCAGTAATCAAATGTCATGAAATGCATTCCGAAGAATAGCTTGTCATTTATCACTAATATTTGAAGGATCTGGAACTTTTTACATTTTATATAATCTCATTATTTTTATATCTCATATTAGGTTACCATCAGAATTGTGCCTATCCCAGTTCTCAGGTGGATATATATCTGTCAACCACTCATGGAGTGACCACAGGGTGTTTAACATGACATTAGATGCCTGGAATTAGTTGCTCCTTCAGGACTGATCCATTAGTAGGACAGATAAAACCACTGAGAATGAACTCTCCCTTGACATACAAGCAAAACTAGTACATGCAGAGAAGTACAGTTACAGGGGAAGTGACCATACAAGTTTATAAGTACCATGAAAGATGGGGAGTGTTTGTAGAAAAGTAAGGAAGAAGAGGCTTGGAAGCTGTACAGAGAGGAAATTATATGTTTGTTGGATAGAAGGAAAATTTATAAGATGCTCTTGAAAAGGCTTAGAAGATATTTCCAAGAGTGGGAGGGAAGATTGTACAAGACGATGGATGAGATTAGTGGGAATAGAAGGTGCCGGTTTGGTTTATTTGTGTTCAGGAAATATATTGATCCTTTGGGATGTTTGTCTGGGCTACTTCAACATGTGCATACAATTTCCTTGGCGAGGTTACAGCCATTGCTCTCAGGAGAACTGTTCCACTCGACACTGCCTATACCAGAGCTTCTGTGTTGGCATAAGGTCAGATTCAGAATGGTCCAAAACCTAACTTGATCACTTAGGTCAGCGATATTCTGTGCAACTTCGGGTAAATTTACTTCAGTTCTCCAGGCTTCATTCTCCCAATCTATAGCATGAAAGTGTTGGAACAGAGAGACGTTCTCAACAGAAGCAGCCCCAAGGGACTTTTGAAAACTTGTAGAAATGCAACTTTCGTGTAATAATGTTTGCATGCATGCATGCTAAGTTGCTTCAGTTGTGTCTGACTCTTTGCGACCCTACAGACTGTAGACCACCAGGCTCCTCTGCCCATGGGATTCTCCAAGCAAGAAGCAGTGGGTTGCCTTTTCCTTCTCCAAGGGACTTTCCCAACCCAGGGATCAAACCTGTGTTTCTTAGGTCACCTGCATTGGCAAGCAGGTTCTATATCATGAGTGCCACCTGGGAAGCCCAAAATTCCTTGAAGGCACGACAATCATCCAGTGAGTGAAAGGCAGGAATGATAATGCCTGGCAATGCACAGGACATGGCAGATGAAGGGAAAAGAAGTCCCCATTGTGCAGGATTTTGGAGAGGAAAGTTTCAAAGCGGGACACCTGTTTGCAATTATCAAACCCTATCATCTAACTCCATTTAGTTATGAACACAAGATATTTTGGGCTAAGATTTAATTGTCATAAAACTGTCCAGCAAAGCAAAAACCACATAATGAAAAATTGCACTCTCTTCTGTTTTGAATTTTGCTAAAACTTATTCCTCATTATAGAAAATCACCACCAACACACACTTATAACATTGCATTTATAGTTCTGTATTCTCTGTGCCCCTATGAGTAGGTGCAAGATGAAATGAGTTTACAATGTCTTCTGTTACAGAGACACATGAGTATTTATTTACATGTGGACATACATACTGTTATCCCTTCTTTATATTACTTCATAATGTTAACTTTTTAAAATGATCATTATATACAGGTGATATTTTCTGTGAATTGTACTTCACAGAATTTCTATAATAAACTATTTGGTATAAAAGGGAGCTTTGAATCTAATAGAGTTGAGAACCAGTGGACTGGACAATCTCAAATATCTTTAAGTTCTTTGGTTTATAAGTTTTGCTTTGATTTGCAAGAAAGGAGAAACTCTTGAATGATTTTATAAGTTTTGCTTTGATTTGCAAGAAAGGAGAAACTCTTGAATGATCTTCACTAGTGATATTCCATTCAATGTCTAAATTCTAGAGTAAGGGAAAGAGTGACTAAAGTGGACTTTCCATTTATTTTACAATCTTTCCACTTAGTTCACCTGAGAAGGGAGATGGACAGATAATCAGGAGATCAACACAAATTGAAAATTCACTCTAGCAGGTACTAGGAACGCTTAAGAAATGAGAAAGTATGTTTCCCTAATAACAGCATTTAGACAGAAACTTCATTCACAAACAATACATTTCATTTTTTTAAAGAAGGCAGAACTGTACTGTGTTAAGTAGTTAATTTTTTCCCTATTTTACTAACATTCTATTCAAGATGAGAAGAGGAAATAGAACACAGAAGCATACTGCTCTTTCAGAGCACGTGCCATATTTCATCATTTTCACTGCTTTGACATCTGGATAATTCCCCTCTCCTTTGATTTCTGTACACACGTTCAACCACACCAATCACTAAAGTAATTAAGTCAGGCAAGCCCATACCACCTCTATGGGAAGGATGTTGGAAGGTTTTCTAAATAGGATGCATACAAATATTTCAGTGGTATAATCAATAAGATCCATTCTATAGGGCTTTCTAATTTGCACATGTCACTCCTTGAGAGTAAAGCACAATAACAGTGGACTTCTTGCAGTCAGATGTCTTAATTTTTGTTTCATATTTCACCTCTGAAATATGATCATCTACTAAAACAAAACCTATGGGGCAGAAAGGCATTTTCCCATTTTGCCAATCAAGCAGAGTCATGAATGTTTGCCAGGATGTCTAGCAGTTCTGTTCAGAACGGGCATTTCTCATCCTTCTGTTAATGTGACCTTCAAATGACAGAATTGGATCAAGAATATCACATTGTGATGGTACTTGTAAAAGTAATGGAGCTGCTGTCAAATGCACCCAGGATGACAATGAAACTTAAACACACAGTAGGTACTATGGGGGTGAGATTAGGAGCTAATGTTTTCACTGTAAATGTTTCCCTCTTATTCATGCTTAAGTCACAAAATTCCTTGACATCTAGTTCCAAGTGATAAAAAAGAAGCACAATTGCTCCAAGGGAGCCACTATATTTGCTCCAAGGGAGCCACTATAATTGAAAGAAAGGTAGAACAGCCTAATAATGCTTGTGCATGCCATACTGACAAGATTCATTAATTCATTCATTCAAAGATATTTATTGACTCTCTACACAAAATACTGGTAGCTGCTAAGGTAGATGAAAGAGAGTCTAAAGCTTTATTTATGCTCAACAGTGCTACTGGTTGAGTTTAGGAGCTAAAAACATTTGGAGGAATGTTTGCTCCATGTTCTGTTTCATACTACACATTAGTTCATTGAAGAGGGAAAGATCACTTGTCTCTGGAATGACTGCAGGAGGCTTCTTGGAAGAGGTACCATTTCAACTAGACCATGAGAGAGGAGTAATGATTCTAGCACAAGGCACTCCAGTCAGATAGAAGAGTGTAAAAGCAAGAACTCCAAAATGTTCTCTGTGGAACAAGGCAGAGTTCTAGTGAACTCTTGGGTAAAGCTGTATTAAAAACGAAGACCAGAAGTTAAGTTGATGACAATGCAAAGTTGGATAATGAAAGGATAACACATTTGGGTTATGTTTAATAGATAACTAAAAACCAATAAAGCAATGTGCCCAAAGAAGATTTTTAAAAAGATGAATTAGCATGGCAAATATGACATTTCCATTTTTAAGCCTGTGCTCTGAGATTGATAACTTTTAATAATTCTGGGTGATTTTCTCACATCCGAATCATTCCCCAACCTTGGGTAAACCCAACTGTCCTCTCTCTCTGTTCCCAGTGCCTGCATAAAGGATATTGTTGCTTTGGAAAGGAGTCTATTTATCCCCCGAAAATTTGAGCTGCTCAAAGAACATTCTGAGCAAAACTTAACACCTGATGCCACCTTGGCACTCACAGCTGATTGGACCACACACAACAAGTTCATGGGCTTCGCCAGGACCTCTCTGAGTGGCCAGCACTAAGAGCCCTACCTCAAAGCATCCAGACAGACCAGGTGGACCAATGAAGTTCTCTTTGCAACTGGTTTCAAAAGGAGACTCATAGATAATGGACAGCAGGGAGCAGAGAAGCCAGGAAAGAGAGAAGGAGTCGGTAGAAGTAAGGAAGGAGCAGAATATCTAAATAAGTAGAAATCATGCGACAAAGACAGAAATAGGAGGAGTAGCAGGGGCAGAGTGTGAAAATAATCATTAACCTAGTTGACCTGCAAGGTTGCTCACAGTATAGCCCTTGGTTGTCACCTGAGGACCTGGATTTTGAGAGGGCCCCTCTCCCACCACCGAAATTCACAGGGCGGCCCCCTGGGCCTGAACTGTTTCTACAAATACTATAGTTTACACTGAACACCTGTTTTCCTCCTGGGAGTCTGGAACCTGGGTATGTGCCAGGTAGTATCTGCCTCGCGGAACTCCTCTAATAAAACTCATGGCGCTGTCTCTCCAAGCTTCCTTGCAGACAGGGTTCCACACATGATGTTGGAACTCTTTGCTGGGACCATGTGGTGTGTCCTGAGTGACTACCCCGGAACAGGATCCCTGGAAGCTTGTGCCTGGTTTCCTTCAGACCTCACCCAGTACTTTGCCTTTGCTGAGTTTGAGCTGTACCTTTTATCAACATAAATTATGGCTATGAGTACGATTTGAGTAGCCGTGTGAGTGCCATTGAAACACAGAACTGTGGCTGGTCTGGGGGACCCCGGCACACAGAGCTATTATAATAAGTTATAAGATGCTAGGGAAGCCTATTCATTTGTATGTATCTGTAGCTGAGGAAGAAAGCATAATAACAACAGATCTGATGCCAATGACTGGCGCTTGGTTCTAGGTGGCTTGAGATTTGCAGTATCCTGAATAATTCTGAATGAGTTTCAGTTTCATTGTGGACATCATGAAGATCCCCACATTCCTTTATTTACAAACCCCCAGTTACTTAAGGTAAATCAAACAAGGCTCTAATTCTTTCCTAAAAGAGCTGAACAATTCCCAAAGCAAATCATATAATCAGATAGTTATTTAGTGACCAATGGATGGTTTCCAAGCTCAACTTGTGGATGCCTCACGATGCTGTTTGATTTTTTTGTCCTTATTCACCAGCCCTGTGTTTTAACATGAAATGTCTTCTAACTTCAAGCTTCAACCCCACTCCTATGATTCTTAGATGAGCAACTTGATCTCTGAAGAAAATGAAATCCACTAAAGGAGTGACTTCTACATTCAAACCTACCTGCAGGGACTCTTTTCTGTCTCACCTCTAATTCCAGAGGAATAACTGTCTCTCTCTATACACAGGAAATCAGAGATCTAATCTCTACCCCATCTCTAACTTTCTCTTTTGTCCATGTCCCAATTCTCTGCATTATCCCCTCATCCATAGTATCATTCATCTCTGCTCTCCATATCATCTTTCTTTCTCTGTATACACAAAATTCAAGGCTCTTTCATATTAAAATAACAATGCAAACAGAAAGAAAAATGCTTCCTGTAACACAGCTATCACTCTGCAGAAATTGTGAAAGATGGTTCATGCTTACTCTTAACTTACTAAAAGCATATTCATTTCTTTGTTTCCATCCTACAGCTTCATTGAAAGATCTACTCACTACAAAATTCACTGTCTTCTTTCAGTCCTTCCAGTCGAGTTAGTACAGCCTGCACTGACCATTTTAATTTTTGAAATTTTTTTTTACTTATTCTCAAACTTCATGTTTTTCCTGTATTTTCTCTGCTGTCTCTCATGTCCTCAGTAACTTGCTCTGCATCTTCCACTTGCCTGGCTATCACTGAGGTCTCCTCTTGGCCCTCCCCTCTGCCTACCTGTGCTCTCTCTCCATTTCCTCCAAGAGTCCCCACACCCCCTCCTCTGATGACTCTCAGACCTGAATCTCTCTACCTCACTTTCCCTCTCATGGTCCAGATCCATCCTCCCAATGACTCTCTGAATATTTCCACTGTGATGAAAACTTTAAGACAATATGCCTACAATTTGATCCAGTATCTTGTTCCAGAGATGTGTTCCTTCTCCTTTATTTTTGATCTGATTGATGATATAATGTCTACATTCTTTGAAACTAGCAGATTAGAATATACATTCTCAACCTCTTTCTCTTCTTCATACAGTCAATTATTCCTTAAATCCTATCAGCACACTCATTCCAATCCCCCAAAGCTCTCTCACCCTGCTGCTTCTTTCCATCATTTCCCGAACAGTTGTTCATCTAGGAAATGGCAAGAGCTTTCCTGACTGCTCCCCACTAGAACCCACCCTCCACAAAGTCATCAGAGTCAGCATCCTAAAAGAGACATCATGAGCTTGGGCTTTTCAATCAGACTATCTAGATTTGAATCCCGATGCTGCTACCATCTTGCTATGTAGCCTTGGGCAAATAATGTGCCTACTCTGTGCCTACCTTCACTGGTAGAGTAAAATGCTGATAATAGCTAAGACCATTAAATAAATGAGTTAATATATGTTAAACAACTAAAATGTGCCTGACAGTAAGTGATCAGCAAATGTTTTATAATCATAGATCATATTACTTATTTATCTGAAAAAATATTATATTTCTTTTGATGCCAAATAAGAAACAAAATATTTCCTGCCATATCAATAACTAAGGATGTCATGGTCATCAGTGATCCCAGTCCTCCAGGGCAACTCAGGAAGGAGAAGGGCTCTGTGGGACCTGGCAGCCACAACAGGCTGCAGCCCCTCCCTATGGGGAGCCTTGAGGAACTCAGGGTGTGAAAATGCAAAGTATTGACCCCAGATAGCTGAGATGCATATGAAAGGAATGATTTCAATCAACCCAAACTCTTGCATCTTCCCATTCATAGGAAAGCACTAAACTTCTTAACTTGGGATATCTGATTTCCTTTAATTATCAATAAGTTCTTGATGGTCAGACTACCTGCCCTTTTATGCACAACTTCTATATAACTTGGCTCTTCTCCCTTTCCCCCTCAGAGCTGTTCTCTCAAGCTACTTAAGATGCTGTCTCCTGGGCTTTAGTCCTAAAAATTTCTGTCAAAGAAAACATAGCTCTTGACTTTTAGGTTGTGACTAATTTTTTAACTGACACAAACAAACATGCAAAATTTCAGTGAAGAAACCATCCCTAGAAGAGTAACTTCTAGGGAGTAACTGGCTCCTTATCTGGGGTCTTAAAGTATATGATTTCTTTCATTATCATAGAATATACCATACCATATACCATGTGACAAGTCCGCTGTAGAAAATTACAAGCTCAAGATTAGATTTGAGTAGTCCCAGAATGAGTGAATGAGTGTGTGAACACTCTCCTGCAGGCCATTTTATCACAGTCCAAATTAAGTATTGTTATGTTTTCCAAAGCATTTATGATAAATGAAATTATCAAAGGGTATACAAGATTAAAGAAATAAATATCAAATCCACATGATAAAAATGCCTGTGAGTATTTAAAATGAATATATGGACCATCTCTAAATATTTTTGAATTTATACTGTTAATTAAGGAAGGTTCTAAAACTGTTGTGAGTACAACTGAACTGCTAATATAAATAAACATTTATTGAGTACCTACTCTGTGAAAAGTGACACTGTATTTTTCTCACAGTACTAAGCATATAATTGGATGAAAAATGAAGAATAAACAAATTCTAATAAAAGGCAAACTCTAAGTGATATAGGGTTTCTCTGGTGGCTCAGCTGGTAAAGAATCCACCTGCAAGGCAGTAAACCCAAGTTCAGCCCCTGGGTCAGGAAGACCCCTTGGAAAAGGAAATGGCAACACACCCCAGTATTCTTGCCTGGAAAATCCCATGGACAGAGGAGACTGGTGGGTTACAGTTCATGGGGTTGCAAAAAGTCAGATATGACTTAGCGACTAAACCACCAACCACTGCAAGCAGTATAATCAATGTCTTGAGAATGTCCTCACACTTAGACAATAGAAGAGGATATTAATACTGCAGAAGGACATCATCAGGTCATGTTTCATGAAAGAGCTTGAAGTTTTCTGGAGGCTTGAAGGGTGAGTAGGATTTGAACAGAGACAGAAGGTTAGGGAACTGTTACTCCAGACAATGAATTATTAGTTTAATATTGTTTTCCATGGTTATGCCCTATCTGTGGTCTGATTACACAGTGAAACCATGAAGGACCCTGTGGGGCTCCAGGGCACAAAAATCTTTCTGGGTCTCCCATTTCCTGACTATAAGAAACAGGATTCATTCAGCACCTATGACCCACTCCTGAGTTCCAAAGAACAAATTCAAACAGTTGCAAATCAGGGAAGGAAGGGGATGCAAAGAAACAATAATGCAGCCTTGGGACAGGGTCTTAATTCCCCTTCAAGGCATGCACAGAATCTTTGAGCTGTTTTGCAGACACTGACACCCCCAGCGGGTGGGGAAAGTTAACTGTCTATTACCCACAAGCACACAGACCCCTGACTGGTTGAAACCAGATTGATGATGCTGACTTCCTCTTAACTCACCACCAACCCATCAGAAAAACTGATCACGCCCTCTTTGAACCATTACTATAAAACTCCTCACTACCCCGTCCAGGTTAGGACATATAGTTTTGAGGGCATTAGCCCACTGTGGCCCTGTTTGCCTAGCAAAACAATAAAGCTATTCATTTCTACTTCACTCAAGACTCTGTCTCCAAAATTTAAATGTGTGGAGTACAGAGGCTGGATTTAGATTTGGTATTAGTAGGAGGGCAGGCTTCTTGGGAAGAACCGAGAGAGAGTAGAAGCAATGTGGTCCCACCAGGCACATCAACCTGGGACCAAGTGAGAAATACTATGATACCGAGGGCATCATTGCATGTGATTCACCTTGGGGCAACCATTATTGGTTATGGAAAGAGAGTTCACTGCACATTATCTGCAATGACACTCCCTAAATGTGGGATGGGGGTGGGAGTGTAGACAGGCTAACAGAAAAACATATTTGAGATATTCTGGGGTTGTGCCTTAAAGCACTTGCTTGGCAAAAGAATTTCACTGAAGATGGAACAGGTTTTGATATTCTAGCATAGCACTCAAAATAACATCCACTGACTGAAGGGAGGCAGGCATTCAAAACGTCAACTCATAACACACACAAAATGCTCACAGCGATAGTCTGCCCTGCCCTCTATGGGGGAGCTTCATTCACTTGGTCTTTCAAATTTACAGTCAATGCTTCCAAGCAGTAAATTCATTAAAACCAGGAAGTTGCTTAAGTAGTTTAAAGTGACAAACAGTTCTAAAAACAAATGTTTGAACTACATGGATTCCAAACAAATTTATCACAATCAGAACTGTTATGGCACACCTGTAATGACTAGAAAATTAATTTATGACAATTATATGTCAAATTACTTTTCTTGTTACTCCCTCACTGCTAAAAGAGAACTTACTTGTTTTTAAGGGTGTTTCATTTCCACTCATGCACACTTCCATTGGTTTTATCATTTTAAGAGCATGCTGACTTATTTCTAACCTACTTTGTCCTCTTCTCTTTTTTGTCCAAAAATGGCTATAGATGTGAATGTGGATTATCATATAATAGGGATGCTCTCATGTGTTTTAGGAACCCAATACAGAGTCTAGTCTAACTGTGATGTGTTAACGTTACTCAAGAGCAACATTTTTTTAAATGGGTACAGATATACAGATACATACACACTTGTCCTTCACTATGGGCTGTTTGAGGCTTCCCTGGTAGCTCAGTTGGTAAAGAATCCTCTTGCAATGCAGGAGACCCCAGTTTGATTCCTGGGTTGGGAAGATCCACTGGAGAAGGGATAGGCTGCCCACTCCAGTATTCTTGGGCTTCCCTGTGGCTCAGCTGGTAAAGAATCTGCCTGCAATGTGAGAGACCTGGGTTTGATCCCTGGGTTGGGAAGATCCCCTGGTGAAGGGAAAGGCCACCCACTCTAGTATTCTGCTCTGGAGAATCCCCATGGACTGTATAGGCCATGGGGTCGCAAAGAGTCAGACACAACTGAGCGACTTGCACTTTCACTTTCACTTCATGGGCTGTTTTGCCAGAAATAAAGTTACACTTTATTCATACATTAAAGTTGTGCTATTCCCAAGGACATTTATCTTACAAAATTAAAACACACACACACACACATGAAGAGTGAAACAACTAAATGTTAGAAGCACACAGTCTCCACACCACTAAGGTCCTTTGGTTCCCTCCCGCACCAACCACACCTTTCCGAAGAGCCCGGCCCCCCCACCACTGTCTTCACTGATGATGAAGGAGCAAACACCGCCAACGAGATACGGATTCAAGCAGCTTCTGGCACACAAATCATGAACGACACCAATCTCATGGAGAGCCGACAAGAGTATCTTGAATGCTGAGACTGACAGAAGCCTGGCATACACATGATTAGTCTGTTCAAGTCTGTACTTCCCAGCAAGTTTAGAAACACAATTATCTCTTAATGAACTCCAAATTGCTTCTAGAATTTAGTACCATGTTTACCTCCTTCCAGGATCACCACTGGGAAGAAGAATACGTCCAAAGGAAAGGGTGGGAAAACAGGAGGTTGGGATGATTCAGCTTTCCTTCCCCTCTTCAGAAATGTTTCCTGGGAATGGAAAGCTGGTCCAGTACCTGATGTTTTCTTCAAGTGTCTCTTAATGGACAGCACCAAGCAGCAGCCACATTGATGAGCACAACATCAATTTCCAATTGATTATCCCCACAACATAGCAATACATGACCATCAACATTAAACCTTATAGCAGTTTGTATAATATTTCAAGTGCTGAATTTTAATTGGGGGATGCATTGAATAAACAGCAACCTCAATGATTCATCTGGTTCATAGATTTTGTGTTTGTTTGAAATATTGTTCTAGCTGAGTTCCAAATAGCTAAGTAAGAATGCATATTAATTATTATCACAGTATAATAATGTTCCTAAAAGAGCAACTATTGTCCACATAAATATTAAAGTTTTTTTTTTTTTTTTTTTTTAAGATCGGCATGATTTCAGTGAAATCCAAGTGAATTAATAGTAATTGGCATGCAGATAAAAGAAGAAAATGGTTTTCTTACTATTCAAAGTTCCCTCACTTGAATTTGTTTAGTATTTAATATGTAATACTAGTATTCATAATGCATTAGATCATTATTGAAAGGTTTTTAGAAGTTTGATTGTCATAAAATTTTAGAAGGTTACTTTCTTGACACTGATTGTTCAGAAAATATACTTATGTACCAAATTTATAAAATCACTAATAAACTCTCAGCAAATATAAAGAATTTCGTAGAGAAAAAAGATTTCTCTTAGAATTATTTTTATGTTTTACTTAAAGAAGCAAAAAATAAACAGTGAAATATTTTATCAATCCAATGTTAGGAAAAATCATGTTTACTTACAAGAAATCTAGAAGTCAAAAGGATGAGATTCCATCACCAGCCTGCAAATTGACAAAACAGAGCCTAAGACAATATTACTTTACTCAGGGCACTTAATTGAACAAGACAGTAAAAAACATGATTATATTATTTCTGATTCAATTATATAAATGTATAACATTGGTCACAGCAAATAATAATGGTAACAATAAAGATATCACAATCCTTTTATCCAAAGATTTAACTGAGGCATACAGATGACTCATTGGATAAGACCCTGATGCTGGGAGGGATTGGGGGCAGGAGGAGAAGGGGACGACAGAGGATTAGATGGTTGGATGGCATCACGGACTCAATGGACATGAGTTTGAGTAAACTCCGGGAGTTGGTGATGGACAGGGAGGCCTGACGTGCTGCAATTCATGGGGTCGCAAAGAGCCGGACACAACTGAGCGACTGAACTGAACTGAACTGAACTGAATCATAAACCTATCCTTTTTTCAAAGTGTTATTCTTTTACATACTAAGCAGGTCAAACTGTTCATTTGTTTACATGCATGCTAAGAAAGCAACCAAAAGATTAATGCAGTAATTGAGAATAAAACTGTGCAATCGTATTCTGAACTGGCACCAACATATATTCAGAAACTCAATTAAGCTCATAGAAAAAATGATTTATTATGTCATTGAGGTTTTCCAACAAGTTTGCACAAATCGTTGCATCTAGATATGAATGCAAGCTAATCTATAGCCTCTCAACCACCGATGATGCAGCACTGTAGTCTGGGTTGCAGGAAGTCACTGGGGTGTGGCATTGACGTTAGCTCTGCTGTTTTGACACTCTACCCAGCTGCTCTAATTTTGCTTCAGTGCACTCAGAGCTGAGTCTGAAAGCCTCAGAGCATGGGTACAAAGAGCTATGGTTAAGGCAGGACCAGAGGTACAGGGAATCAGCAGCACCTGCGCTGATTTGCAATCTCGAAACTGGTGTGAAAACAGTATGGTGGTCTTGACTGGACACTCACATGGTCAAGGGCAGGATGAGAGGATGAGGCAGACACAAATCCAAATGTTTCTCCCTCTTGTTCTCATCACCACTTTTTTCTATACCATAATGGTTCAGCATAGAGTCATTTTATGATAAAAGATGGAAAGGTCTTTGCTTTTAATAGCAGATAATCTACCAAGATGTTGTGTGTTAGGCATTTACCAGGGCTTACATGTATAACATTAACAGCCTTAGGTCGACCTTCATATGTTATCAGAAGATTTAACACTGGGTTTTGTTAAATTTTTTCTCTCTTTTATCTACAAACATAATGATACACAAAAGCAGAAGCACCAATCTTTAATCTGGGAGGAGTCTGCAACAATAAGATGAGTTTTCAGCTTTTGAGCAAGCTGCATGTCAAGATACTTGGCAGAGTTAAGAGGTACAATTGCAAAGTTAAATAACAGAAGGGAGAGGCATTGAGAGGCAAAGAAAAGATGGAAAATTTGTGTTTTCAGGTGAGATCTGGGAGAGGAGGAGGAGAGTCATCTGAATGGGGAGACATAAAAACCCTCCACAGTTAACAGGAGCTGAGGAGAAATTGATTTAGAGAGAACAGAGGCATAATCATGGTGTTGAATAGCACATTCAGTAATGAGTCTGATTCTTGGAAACGCTGAGCTGAAGGAATGGCCAATAACTCTGAGAGGGACACACGCCATAATTTCCTCAGAAATACAGCCACTCCTTCAGCCCTCTCGAGACGAGTCTCAGAAGCTCATTGACACAGTCTCAGAAGCTATGTTGAGGGGTAAAACTAAGGCAAGAGGGTGATTCAGAAGTTTGAGGGATACATAAAAGTGATGGAATTTTAAGAAAACCCTGGAAGCAGTGGACACATGCCACAAATCAGACTCAACAGCAGCGTTCAAATGTGTGCATAATACTGTCTCCTAGCTTTAGGGGAAGGCACCTGGATGGAGCTCTGTATGTTGCAGAATGAAAGTGTCAGTTGCTCGGTTGTATCTGACTCTTTTGTGATGCTCCCATCCCCCCGTCCCCCATCCCCCACCCCCCACCCCCACCCCCCCGCATAACTCTAGCCCACCAGGCTCCTCTGTCCACAGAATTCTCCAGCTAAGAATACTGGAGTGGGTAGCCATTCCCTTCTCCATGGCATCTTCCCGACCCAGGGATCAAACCCATGGATTGAACCCAGGTCTACTACGTTGCAGGCATTTTCTTTACCATTGGGGTCACCAGGGAAGCCCAGATGTATGTTGCAAAGATGTCAATTAAAAAGTCTCAGAGAGAGGGAGAAGACCAATGAAAGAACTTGAAAGTATAGCTCATTGGAAACTATGACAAAAATAAGGAAATGGTGCTGATTTAGCGACAACAACCTATGTTCTAATAAACTTTAGGTTGGAAGTGAATGTTTCCATGGAATCCCTTTTGATACCTGAATCTTTGCTTTCACTCAAACAGGACAATGTTCTTAAACAGCGACACAGCAAAAGATGCAGGTGATGAGGGCAATGATATACATACCAAGGATGCTTCATGCAGTCCTGGCAGCTGGTGGAAGGCAGCACAGACATGAACCCAGGGCTCTCAGCTGCATGCCAGACCACACCCTCAGCCCCTCCACCATCTGTCCTAGGGTTTCCCATTCTCACAAAGTGTACTTCCGATCTCTCATCACACCACCTCTCAAAGCTGTTTTCTTGTATGGCTTTCTCTTGTTAATTTTTGCACCAGTAGACTATTCTGTAGACTTTTTTACCAGTCTGCCTACATAATTGATCTCTACAATCCTCTTTAGAGTAAAACTTAGCTTTGCTCACTCTATTCTATATTTTTGTGTGCTACAAAGGTAGGTACCATTTCCAGATTTTGTTCATTCCTTCTCACTGACCCAAATCTTCTAACCACTCCCCTCTCCACCATAGACCCATATGTATATACACCTGCTCTCCTTTGACCAGTTTGCTAAGTCATATAACCATATATGTGTATACACACATATATTCCTTGAGTCTAAAATATTCCAGAATTGCACTTTAAATTTCTATTATTTTAGAATTAGGCTCTTGGAAATCAGACGTTCCCTGGTGGCTCAGATGGTAAAGCATCTGCCTACAATGAGGGAAACCCGGGTTCGATCCCTGGGTCGAGAAGATCCCCTGGAGAAGGAAATGGCAACCCGCTCCAGTCCTCTTGCCTGGAAAATCCCATAGATGGAGGAGTGTGGTAGGCTACAGTCCATGGGGTCGCAAAGAGACACGACTGAGCGACTTCACTTCCCTCACCTGGAAATCAGCCACTCTAAGTTTGTATTTTGTTCTAGAACTACATTGCCTAACCTTTCAGAATGTAAGATTTGATTCAGCAGGAACGTTTGTGAATACAGAAAAGAGCGCAGTCTCTCAGGGTCTGTTATTTGTCTCAATTGCTTATATTGTTTCCAGTTTTTAAAATTAGCAGAACAGTGTCTGGTATCTGCCAAATAGAGCTCTGACAAACAGGAAGACTTGAGTAAAAGAAGCTGGCATGTGGGTTGAATATTCAATTCATCAGGGACAACTGTATTTCACGTGGATGGCAGGGTACTCTTTATCAGCCTGACTCCCCATATGAGGTGATTACAACTCCCTTGCCTTAATCTTTAATTCTCAGTTATCCTTCTCAGATTCCAGTTCTACTACCCCTTTCTACTCCTGAATTCCATGACCCATCACTCACCAACCACACTGTATCTGTCTGTTTAATTTCCCATTCTTTCCTTCATTCACCTTTCTGTGTACGTCTGAGTTAGGCATGGGGGGTGGGTAATACAAAGACATACTAATACTTTCCTTTTATATAACGTGTTTATAATCAAATTGTGAATCCCAGGATATTTTCTCATGACATGTTAACAAAAAAATCATAGCAGACAATGATTACATTCCAAATGAATGATATAAAGTTATAAAAGTGAAGAGGAAGTAGAGATCATTGTGATTCACAGTAACTCACTCATTCATTCAATAAAACTGTATCAGGCACTGTAATAATGATGGAAATGATAAAGCTATTTAAAAAAAAAGACTAGACCACATACAGTTTTCAGTTGGAGGGATATATGTGTGTGTGTGTGTGTGTGTGTATACATAAAACTATACATATATATAATGTTAGGTAGCAAAGAATGTAAAGGAAAAAAGTAATTCAGGTGATGGAGAAGTTTCAATGTTGGGTGAAATGGCTATGAAGGTTCTCTTGGAATAGACAAGATTTGAATGAAGAACCTCACCGGGTGAGACAGTGAGTCACTGAAATTCTGGGGTAAGAGCACAAGAAGACCTTGAGTTGGGGCAGGTCTGGAACATTAAAATAAGAAACCTCAAGGGTGAACAAAGCAGAGATAAGTAGAAGATAATGTCGGAGTGCTTTGGGACCAAGATTGTGAAGAGGTCTGTGGGCCACTGGTAAGGACGTGGGCTTTCACTCAAAACCAGAAGTCTTTGAGAGCTTTAAGCAAAAACGTGACATGATCTGACTCCCATGTTGATAGGATTGTCCTGGGTGGTGTGTCGAGAGCAACCTAACACGGGGGAAGGAAGGGCAGAGTCAAGGAGGCCAAGCAGAGGCTGCTCCACCAGCCCAGGAAAGAGCTGATGGCAGCTTGAAACAGGATGGTAGCTGTGGCGTGATTAGACATTTTCAGATTTTGGAGTTATGTGGAAGGTTGAAGTCAAATATTTTACTGAGTGATTGGGATAGTATATGCTCCATTGGGATAGTACATCCCATATATATATGGGATGAGAAAAAAGATAGTGAAGAAGAAGCTAGCAACAAGCAGGCAGGACTGACAGAAGTCTGACGGAGTAACTCTGCGTGGAGGTGGGAGAGGCGTCTAGTCTCTGGAGTGGACCGAGCAGAGAAGGCCAAGATTTGGGTCGGTGCCTAAACTGGTCCCATACATGCCTCATAAAAAACCGGGCTTGGGTTTACATCACCCTTACAGACAGTGTCAGCTGCCCTCACAAGTCAGTATTGCTAGAAGTGGTAATTACGTATTCTAGATGAATGACAAGGCAAAGAAGTTGGCCAGAAGGCTTTTATAATTCGTGTTTCACCTCTACGTACTGTACCATAATACACGCTGTAACAGGCAATCACAAATACAGCAAAGCCTTGGACCAATTCTGTTCCATCAATGCTTGTAAATTTGCCTTACTCTCCCAAGCAAGAGATGAGATTATGATAACATATTCTAATTGCTTTACAAGTTCACATTGAGAGAAATAACAGTTATGGAAAACATTCACAGAACATGGGTTTGAGATGGTAGGTTTCATTGCTATATCCAACTGGAAAGAACAATATTAAGAGTTGTTTTTGACTTGGGGCAGATTACTTGATACGAATGGAGAGGTTTGTTTTTTTTTTTTCCTTTAGTAATTCTCTGCAAGTGAGTTTTACACATATAACCTGAGAGGGGTTTTGTGAAGTTCAACAAGGTAATATTTATAAACTTCCCTAAAATCCCTAGCTGAAAGTGAAAATGTCATGTAATATTACCTTTCTAAAACTGACAACTATTGTAAGCCTTAATTATAATTTTAGATTCTCCTATATAAAGGAGTGTGAATCAATCAAATACAACGAGCAGTGACTATGCGCACATTGTAAGTTCTTTAGGGTCACAAAGTGAGTCATTCTTTTCTTCCTCTTCCATAGCATATACTATGGAAGTTGATGCTGGTGATAGTACTATCGGTAGTTAGCAGTAATAATAATAATACTGTAACTGCTTAGCTCATGGTATATGCCACTCATTAATCAAGCAAGGAGGTGTCATTCACAATTTACTGGTTGAGCACAAGGCGCAGGTCAGCGTCAAAAAAACATTAGCATCAAACTCAGCTCCATTCAAAGGAGCCAGGATCCAAAGCTAGAACACACAGTAAAACTAGGAGTTGGAAAGTCATAGAATATGTATTTGAGCAGAGGTCAAAAACCATCACAGTTTCAAGGCAGTGATTTAATCCATCTGTCTGTCTATTTTTGTTGTTGTTGTTGGTTTTAGCAACTTGAAGTGCCAGAGAGTTCTATCTTGCTGACCCTTCCCTTTATGTATAGTCCACAGGAAGTTTAAGCTTCCCATTCTTGTTAATAAAGTCTATTTTTCTTATTAAATAGAATCATCTTATTTAAAACCTGGTAGTATCCAGTTGAAAACAGTTCCTGTGTTATTGGAGTATTTGGGGGCAATGTTCTGCAATCATCAGGGACACGCATCATCTATAGGTTCATGTCCGAACATCTAGCACCTAGTACACTTTACAGCGTGTGCAAGAATAAAAACATAGACAAGAGATGGCTCCTTTGCCACCTCTATTTTGTCATTAGGATTAGGCCATGCAGAGAGGGATGGTTTTCCTTTCTTAGATTAATGTCTCCAGGTTTTCTATCTTTTGGCATGATCAACATGTAAGCACTGTGTTTAGTTCTGATATTCATTCACATTTTTCCAAATTAATTGAGATATAATTAACATATAACATTGTATAAGTTTAGCATGTACAATGTGTTGATTTGATACATTTATATACTGCAAAATGATTATCACAGTAAAGTTAATTAACACATATATTCATCACCTTGAATAATTAAAAATTTCTCTATATTTACTCATATGTGTGGTGAAAACACTTAACATATACTGTCTTAACAACTTTTAAGAATACTATGCTGTTATTATCTCCATGCTTATATTAGATCCTCTAGAACTTATTCATCTTATAACTAGAAGTTTCAACCCTTTGGTCAACATCTCCCCATACCACCCCCCCCATGCTCTGCAATCATCATTCTGTTCTCTGTTTTTATGAGTTCAATGTTTTACATTTCACATATCAGTGAGATCAAATGGTATCTGTCTTTTCTGACTTATTTCACTTAGTACAACACACTTATGGTCCATCTATATTGTCACAAACAGCAAGATTTCCTTCTTTTTTATGGCTGAGTAATAGTCTATTATGTATACATATTTATAATGCATTATATGTACACACTAATATATATATGTACACACTAATATATATATATGTATATATCTGTATGCACATGTATGTATAAACATATATATGCACGTCTATTATATACACACATACTTACATACACACACATATATATGTATATATAACATTTTCTTTTCATTCATTGATGACATTCAGATCATTTCCATGTTATGTTGGATATTGTGAATAATGTTGCAATGAGCATGGAAGTACAGATACTTTCTCAAGTTAGCGATTTCATTTCCTTTGGATACATACCCAGAAATGGGACTGCTGGATCACATGGTAGTTCTATTTTAATTTATGAGGAAACCCCATACTGTTTCCCATAGTGACTGGATCGATTTACATTCCCACCAACAGTCCACAAAGATTCCCTTTTCTTCACATCCTTGCCAGCACTTGTTATTTCTTATCTTTTTTATAGTAGCCATTCTAACAGGTGTGAGGTGATATTTCAATGTGCTTTTGATTTGCATTTCCCACATGATGACTGATGCTGAGCACATTTTCACCTATCTCTTGCTCATTCATCTGTCTTTTTTGGAAATATGTCTGTCCAGGTCCTGTGCCCATTTTTTTTTTAATGGATCACTTTTGTTTTGCTTGACTTGGTACTGAGTTGTATGAGCTATTTATACATTTTGACTATTAACCCTTATCTAAGATATACTTTGCAAAATAGTTCTCCTCCTCTACAGGTTGCCTCTTTATTCAGTTGATTGTTTCTTTTGCTGTGCAGAAATTTCTAACATTGTTCTGCAAAGTGGGCATATGGTTTGCTTTCTACACCAAGATACTGTTAAGAGCACAAAGGGGTAAGAGTGTCAGCTGAGCCAGGCCACTAGGCACCCTCCCCGGGCCTGACAATCATGTACGATTACCGTAATTACACACTTCTAGATGGCAGGTGAGTGTGCCTTTTGCTACTTTCTCCTATGATTAATCAAAGTGGATTGTACTTATAGTCTCGAATAATTCTTTCTAAACAGATTTTAAAATAATTGAATTACAGTTTCACTGCACTAAGCATCTTGCTATTTAAAGGAATTGTATGGTGATTCTTACTGCAAATTGGATAACCAGAAAGTTATTCTCCCCACTCCCAATTTCTCTTTTATAAATATTATTACAGGTTGAAATTAGCTTTCAGTACACCTTTGTAATCATCAAGGTCTGATATCTCTGCAAATATATTAACTATTTTCCTGACAGTTTATCTGGAGTCATCCTTTACTCTTTGCAGGCCTGCCAGGTGGCGCTAGTGATAAAGAACCAGCCTGCAATGTAGGAGACGCAGGAGATTGCAGGTTCAATCCCTGGGTTGGCAAGATCCCCTGGAGGAGGACATGGTACCCCACTCCAGTATTCTTGCCTGCGAAATTCCATAGACAGAGGAGCCTGGAGGGCTAGAGTCCATGCAGTTGCAAACAGTTAGACACAATAGAGCGTCTAACACTAGCACTTTACTCTTTTCTTTCTCTCAAATCTCACATTCAAATCATGAGCAAATTCAGTTGGGCATTCCTTTATAATGCATCCTGAAACTTACTCCTCCTCACCATCCAAAACCAAGGGACCTTCGCCTCTCACCTTGTCTATTCCAGTAGAGTACTCTACCTGCAGACCCTTCTTCAGATTATTTTAATCACAGATCACCTCCACAAACCTACTTGAAACCATCACAGTAAGAGTAAAATAAAGTGATTACTGTTGTTTACAGGGTTTTACCTGACTTGACTTTAGCTGCGTTCCTCTCAAACCTCCTTCCTTTCCCTCTGAGGTAATCAATCCGGGTGAAGTCAGCGCAACAGGCGAGAATCAGTCTCCGTGTCTTTGCTCCCCATGACCCACTTGTGTTTGCATAGCTCACACCTTTGACTGTTTCTCTGGCCAAATCTCACCGCTTCAGAGAGCCCACTTCAATCATGCTATCTAAAAGTTAAATCTCTCCCTTCCTCTCCTGCTTTATTTTTCTTCATTGCACTTACTCACTTTTGATGTATCATTATGTATATTTGTTTATTTTCTCTCTCTCTAAACAGGCCACAAACTCCATCAAGGTGAGGACTTCTTTTTCTACTATATGACCCATTTAAATAAGTTCTGGCACATAGGAGAAATCTAATTTCTATTTACTGGATGGATATAAAAGAAATGAGTAAGTATGAGTATACATATTATGTCAAATCTCAGGTTGAAAAATTCAAAACCAAAATATAGCACTGAAACCTCTTTCTCAGTCAATTTTTTACACTTTAATGTGAAAAAGGTAAGAAAAAGATCAAACCAGGAGCTAAAGTATGAAGTCAGCGAATGCTGAAGACTGAAGTCAAGAAAAGAGAGACTGTACTGTTTATCTTATTTGAATGTAAAGCATTAAAGATTCTGAGATGGTCCTCATTGAATGCATTGCTCTTTTTTTCTCTCTTTTTTAAATTATGAAAGTATGATCAGACATTTACAGGAGACTTAGAAAATATAGAAAACTGTTACATAGTTCCACTTTATATTACAATTATTTTTTAAGTAGATAAATTAAGATTTTTAGTTGAAGTTTCAATATCAAACTCTCAAAAATTAATACAATGAATAGTCAGAAAAATAGACAGATATAGTAGATCTGAAAAGCACTATGAACCAATTCAACCTAATTACGATTTACACAATTTTCACACAACAGCAGGATACAAATTCTATTCAAGCTTCCGTAGACTAAAAATTAGGGGCAACTAGAACATATCCAGGGACACAAAACAAAGATGCAAAAATTTCATGGTCTAAAGTTACCAAAATCATACAGGGTCTGCTTATCTAACCAATAAATGAGCATTATTTAGATACAGAGTCTGTCTTATCGCTTGGAATCATGTTACTATGTTATTATTATGCATTGTTCTTGGTAAAGAGTAGAAATTCCTGCTTTTCAACTCTGATTAAAAGATGAGCTTTCCTCCATGCTCTGAAGATCACCAGATTAGCTCTTTGTTGGCTAATGGAAGGCAAAGTGGTCCATAAGAGAGAGCCTGCCTTGGAAGACTCGCTGCCTCGGTTTCCCTATGGACAGGAGGTGGGAAACACCAGCAGCAGCACCCCAGCTGATCTCAATTGCCCTGAAGTCGCCCAGGGAGGAGGGAGGATCTCCAAGCAGCGAAGGCCCAACCATTTAGCGCTTTACAGACCATAAACAACGGCACTCAGGGGCAGGGAGGCAGGCGGTACTGACGGCAGAGTTCTGATGAAGATGCTCCCCGCAGCTCCATCCACACAGTAGCCAAACGACCCCTGATTCTGCTCTTGCTGTCACTTCTGGACCTCTTCCAAGAGAGAGCAAATTGCTTAACCCAACAACAGTATGAAGTTTCACAAAAGCCAGCACCACTTCCTAAATCAGAAGTCCACTTTGTTCGGGACTGGTTTTTTTGATGGGAATCATGAATTCTACACTGTTCAAAAATGAGTTTTAATCAAGATGCCTTCTTGTCAAACAGTAAAGTTATTAATAATGCTGTAGTCTTCCAAATAAGCTTTGACAAAGTTGTTTTTTGGAAAAAAAAAAAAAGGCAGAAAAACCAGAAATGTAGTTGCTAATGTTTGAATAGATTTTTCAAAACACCTCTACAGTTTTTACTATGAACTCAGAAGTTTCCTATTTCAAATTTTGAAAAGTACATCATAATTTGCTAGTTAATGTGATTAATACAGTTTGCCTGCATTTTTTTAAAAATCTGTACTATTCTATATGTTAATGAGCAACATTTGATGCTATGGTAGTATAAATTTGAATAGAACAGTTCATAAAATGTGAACCACTGTCCCTTTAATTTTGGGAAAGTTGAAAAATGTGCCCTTGAAAAACGAGTAGACAATAAGGGCCAGTTATCATCCCAGCCTGATGACCTATTCCTTGTATTTTAAAATTTTAAGATCTAAATGATACATTCTACATGTCATTGCTTTCGGTTAGAAGCTGCATATGTGCATGCTAAGTTGCTTCAGAAATGTCCCACCCTTTGCAACCCTATGGACTGTAGTATCCCAGGCTCCTTTGTCCATGAGATTCTCCAGGCAAGAGTACTGAAGTGGGTTTCTATGCCCTCCTCCAGGGGATCTTCTGGACCCGGGGATCAAACCCACATCTCTAATGTCTCCTGCATTGGCAGGTGGGTTCTTTATCACTAGCACCACCTGGGAAGTCTTCTGTTATAAGCTATTTCCTTTATATCATCATCATACTGTGTCTTCATGACAGTCTTGGAACTCTTATCCTCAGTTTGCAAAGGAGGCTACTGAGACAGAGAGTTTAAGTAATTTGGCTTCAAACACAAAATGAGCCCCAGATTTGGAATTGAGTTGCAAGTCATCTATCTATTCTCCTCACTGCCTCATGTCAACCTCCTTACTATGGTTCACTGCGTCCTGTGCCTTTTACCCAGCACTTCTATATGCACAAGTTTCCTGTGGTGGAGTGATTCTATGTGATGTAGACCATGGCTTTGAGGTTATAATTCATTTAAAAATGGCCTCAAATCCCAATATCAGAGCACATAAAAAGCAACTTGTCCAAAGATACGTAGCATTGAGTCTTCTAAAAACTCTGAACTATTAAGCATATTTTGTAAATATGTAAGTACATATCTCTAAAACTATTAATGAAATCAGACATCTTATTAAGGCACAAGGGATAAGATTACTCTCAGCTAGTGCTACACTAATGAACTTCAAATTGAAAGAAAGACTCAAATGGCTTAAGCCAGTGGGTTCTTATTTTTTGTATGATACCTGGATATGACAGTACAATGTTTGCATCTGAATATTCTAGATGCAATGATTCAGAGAATGATACTCTAGAGGTCCCCTTCATGGATCACAGCTTTTTGTGGCAAAGGGGCTTGCGTAACTCAAAGAAGCTATCAGTCATGCCATGCATGGCTATCCAAGAAGGATGAGTCATAGTGAAGAATTCTGACAAAACGTGGTCCACTGGAGAAGGAAATGGCAACCCACTCCAGTATTCCTGTCTTGAGAACCCCATGGACAGTATGAAAAGACAAAAAGATACGACACTGGAAGATGAGCCCCCTAACTCAGAAGGTGCCCAATATGCGACTGGGGAAGAGCATAGGATAATTACCAATAGCTCCAGGAAGAATGAAGCTGCTGGGCCAAAGGAGAAATAAAACACTGTTGTGGATGCATCTGGTGGTGAAAGTCTAACACTGTAAAGAACAACACCGTATAGGAACCTGGAATGTCAGGTCCATGAAACAAGGTAAACTGGACATGGTCAAGCAGGGGATGGCAAGATTGAACACTGACGTCTTAAGAATCAGTGAACTGGAAGTGAATGGATGAATTTTTCAGATGACCTTTATATCAAAATTGAAGGCAGAAGGAGAAGGAGAGGGCAGAGGATGAGGTTAGATAGCTTCACCGACTCAACGGATTTGAATTTGAGCAAACTCTAGGAGACAGCCAAGGACAGAGGAGCCTGGCATGCTACAGTCCACGGGGTTGCAAACAGTCAGACACAACTTAGGGACTAAACAGCAACAACTGGAGAGTTGTATTGTCCAATATGGGAGCCAGAAACCACAAGTATCTATTGAACACTTGAATTGTGATTGGTCTGAACTGGGATTTGCTGGGAATGCATGTCAGTGTGAAGACTTAATACAAAAGAAGATTGTAAAATATCACATGAATCACTTTTATACTGATTACATTTTGACACCATATTTAAGATATATTAAGTAAGTATATATTAGTAACATTAATTTCACTTGTTTTCTTCTTGTTTTTTGAAAAGAGGCTACTAGAAAATTGAGAGCTACCCTTGGGGCTTTCCTGGTAGCTCAGAGGTTAAAGCGTCTGCCTGCAATGTGGGAGACCTGGGTTCGATCCCTGGGTTGAAGATCCCCTGGAGAAGGAAATGGCAACCCACTCCAGTATTCTTGCCCGGAGAATCCCATGGACAGAGGAGCCTGGTGGGCTACAGTCCACGGGGTCGCAAAGAGTCGGACAGGACTGAGCGACTTCACTTTCACTTTCATTTTCATGGGTCTTAGAGTATATTTCTATAGGAATATCTAAGACATGATCATTGTCCTTGCTCAAGGATGTGACAAGGGATATCTGTTAAAGTTACAAGTGATTGGAAAAAGAAGGTAGCATCTCCAAGAAAGCCCAAAGAAGGGGAAAATCACTGTGGGCTACAGACATGGGGAAAGTTTGATGTTAAGGGTTACAAGAGAGTCTTTGGATGGCCTTGATGAGGAAAAAGGATGGGACAAGGTCACTGTCGGTGCAAAGAAAAGAAAGGAAGAGAAATCTTAAAAGATAACAGAAGTACAATGAAAACTCCAACTTTTTCATGAGCCCAGAAACAATAAATGGTAATAATAAAGGAGATACATGTATTTATTTTTCTGATTTTTCTCTTAAGTTCTCTATTAATCCAGTGTTAGCAAGTCAAATATGTACCTTTTGGGGAAGCCATTTGACACATGGTTTTTTGTTCCATCAAATAAATAATGTTTGCTAGTAACAACTGGAGTTTTTTCTCTCTTCTGAATGCAATTTGCCCCTTCATATTTTACAAAATCACCCATTCTGAAACAGCTCTGCAAATGATTATGTGCTTTCAGGGTTACATGACTCATTGCTCTATGCATTTGTCAAAATTTTGGCAAGTCAAGAGATAACCTAAGGACATAAAAATTAACACATGTAAATTAATCACTGATTCCAGTTTGGGCTATGAAATCAATACAAAAAGTAAGTTAATTTTTTAAAGCTTCAATTAAAAAAGACATACCCAGAAGAGGTGTAACCAATAATCTGGCTTGTTTCAGTAAGAACATATGCGGAAACCATATGTCAGAGAGAACACCAGAAACACAATCCGTGGGAAATGTTTTGTTTTTAAATCTGAAATCAAAATGGTAGTGTGAAAGCTATGTTTTATTCTACACTGAGAGAGCTGTCTCATTTATGTGACTCGTTGAAATAACGAAGTTCTTTTTGGGCTATTGGCCTCTTAATCTTGTATATTAATTCAGGTAATGCACCACTACGACTATCGTCTATTTAATTATTTTTATTTATGTGCCATTAAGCTCCATTTTCATTACTTTTGAAGTACAAAAAAAGGGCCAAACAAAGGGTATTTGGCCAGCACCATCACCTCATTTACAATCTTCTGAAAACCCTTTTTTCTGGGTAGAGAATACAAATGACAGTCCCTGACATTTTTTAAAAGCATTTTTTACTTCTTTAATTAGGAATTTCAGGCAGGACCCTCTGCTTGAACCCTTAATATTTTCAGACACTTCTGCCTCACTTCTGGACTGATTTTTCCTACGTTTGTGCTGAATACATTCTTGCTTCGCAAGAAAGCTGCTTTCAGGCCCTTTCATATTCTGCTATAATCCCTTGGTAATTACAAAGTCTCTCTCTGCAACAATGGGCAAATCCTGGAGGAATTCGGAAGCCAGGGCCCGCGTGCAAAACTGTCCTTGGACATCTCGGCTGAATTTGCCTCCCAGGGGCCCCAGACTTAGAAAACAGCCCTGTCAGAAATGCAGAAAATCAGAGGAGCACAAAGGTGATGACGACAATAACTTTGTGTCAGTGCAAAACACTGGTTAAATAAAGAAGGACTACCAATTTTCAACAAAATATTTCATTTAATAGGGGATAAACCTTCACCATAGAAGTTGCAGTCCTAGCATAGCAAATTCCAAGCTACTTAGCACTCCACATATAACCATTTCTCACCCTTACACATTGCAGACCCGGGGGAGTCTATATACCTCTTCCTTCCCTTTGTCTTCCTGCAATTATTAGTACACTTTTCCCTTTTTTTCTTTTTCCTTTCAGTTACTGATATAAAAATTGTATCAAAAATTCTTTAATGCCACCAACTCAAGAACATCAAAATAATATTTGTGTAATTATTGTGTGTTTGGCTATTTGCAATTCATCGTATTATTAAGTATTTGTAATTGGTCATAATGATTAAGCTGGAGTTTTATAATATATGCTTTTCTTTGCTTATATATCACAACAAAATATACAGTTTACAGAAACTTGTTACATTACTATTTGGGTAATTCTTAAGTCCTCACTCACCAAAAGAGCGTTAAGTGCCTCTACCTGTTTTTGTTCTAAAGGCAAATATAAAATACATGTCCTGCAGTTATCTTGGACATCTATTATTGAGATGTAATATGTAGGTAGTAAAAATCTTATGACTTTTGCTCCAATACACTAAGGTAAGTTTAAATTGGTTGAGTAATGTGTTAAAGGAATTGCCCAAATCAAGAGAGCAGAAAGCTAAGAAATGTTAGTTTACATTTTTTCTTTTTTGGCATACATATTTAAAAATTTTCCCTATTATACTGTGAACCTTTGAGGAATTGATTAATGCTCTTTTCTGCTGTATCCTGCCCAACAATCACACACTGAGCATCACCTATGATAGCTTCATGCTTCCTAATGACAGCAGTAATTTCATGTCAGTGTCATTTCTAGGCCTCTGAAAATATATACAGGAAAATAATAAAATCATACTTACTAAAGAGTAGCACATACATAGTCAGAAATAAGATTATTGAGGGGCTTCTAGAGTATTTTGCTTTTGCTTCACTGTAAGATGAAGTAAACATGGGGATTTTCAAACTGAACAAGCACTGAGACATAACTCAACTTCATCCTTCAGTCCTAAGAATTTTTGGCAGGTAAGCAACATGCCAATAATCCTAACAATATTGAACTACCTAGTTGCATGTAGGGTTAGGGAGATGGACCTCATTTGATCCAGAATTTCCAGGGGACCACAGTGGATTTTTTTTTTAAAGACTCACAAAATAGACTACAGGATGGTTGCTCTAAGTCCTAGGTTGAGGATCCTCTGGCATTTATCCAGATTGTAGATTCTGAGATGAAAGAAGACCTAAGGCATGGCCTCTATATGAAGTGGGAGAAAGGAGAAGCCAAATGACATCCATTAGTCAGTTACGTCCACTTTCACCAGATGTGAAGAAAACTATACAAAACTTAAGGACTAAAGCTCGAGCAAGCACAGCATGGAGAGCTAAAAGCCATGATTAAGCTTGGGAGAAAGAGAATATAAATTGCAAAGAAAAATGATTCACTATAAGCATTTACATCCTCAACCCAATGGGGTTTTCAATAAACCATTCGAGAGGGGGGAAATGCACAAAAATATGTTTCCATTGGCAAAAGCTTGTTAAATCTCCTAAAGCGAGTTTTTGTTTTACCCCCTGCTTTGAAAGTACTCAGTTCAATCCTATAAATTGGTTGAGGAAGGGGAAAAAAATCAGTTCCTTAGGTCCTTGTAAACATTTCACTTTTATTTTTAGAAATAAGAGATTATTTTTCAAAAACTGCAGGTGTGAGGAAACTAATATTGAAAGTCTCCCGTGAACTGTTTTACACCTTACTCCATTGGAGTGTCCTTGGAGTAAAACAAATTGGATGAAAAAACACAAACCTTGTAGCTTCAGATACTCAAAAGCTTATTACAGCTGAAAATGAGTAAAATATTACAGCCACCAGGCCTATTACAATAGAGAAGAGATCCAGCTTAGGCTCAAATGTAAAAGCAACCTCATTACAGCCTCCAGAAGCCAGGCAGTCCTGTTCTTTCACATGGGCCCCCATTTAACCTACACTTTAAAACAGAGTCTCAGTTTTCAGTTTAAATTACTAGTTAGAAGAGAACAATGAAAGTGTTTACTTGTGAGAAAAAAAATCTTAAATACAAAAGAGTACTGAATTTTGTTCATTATTTCCATGCAGAGGCAAAGATCACAATGCCTCCCAAAGTGCTGCTGGATTTCAGTTTCAACATTCAACACGGCTCGTACACTTAGCAGTACCCAAACAGGCACGGAGATATTTTCTCAGCTTACCAGAAGGACAAAACACATCTTTCATTGCTGTTCACTCACTCAGTGGTGTCTCTTTGTGACGCCACGGACTGCAGCACGCCAGGCTTCCCTGTCATATACTAACTCCCAGAGTTTGCTTAACTCATGCCCATTAAGTTGGTGATGCCATCCAACCATCTCACCCTCTGTTGCAAGATTTTATGGGGCATTCATGCACAAACACTAATTTTTCTTTTTCAGATTAACTAAAAGGTAAAAAGTAATTGAAATCTACTCACAAATACGGATTGGGGTATTTGGGATAGGCTAGGCTTTCCGACTGCTAATACAACTTTAGGATTCTTTTTCTAACTTCTATAAAGCCATCTCTGACTCCACAAGCAAAATTTCCAGGTTTCAAAAACAAATGTCTTCCTGTGTTACATTTTCTACACATGCACACACATAAACACACTTTGCCAAATAAACATATAAATTACTATAGAGGTCAGATCATTTGCTTCTCAGGTTTGTCCATGGGTGGGTACTATGAAAAAAAAAATACTGATAAAAGAACTAAAGAACCACAGTCATGATTAGATATTATAAAGAAGGCTGAAGTTAGTGAATTCCTAATTGTGCTATTGTTTTCTTGTATTTATGAGGATCTTCCATCCTTCTTTCTTTCTTGAGTTCTTATGGGATTGAAATTTGTTAAGTCTACTCTAAACATATTCCAATAACAAGTAACACCTATTCTTTCAGTCTCCTTTATAATGCTTATTTTCCAATAATCAAGTTTTTTAGAACACTTGTTTTCTGGGCTATTTAAAGGTTTTCAAATTGCTTTTGCAAGTGAACATAAGCTCCATTCTTGCATCAACATGAACAACAGGGCAAATGATTTTCTAATTATGGCATGTGATATCCTGCATGTCACTCAAGATAAAGGATGTTGAAATCAGGAGTAAATTCGAAATACTTCATATTGAGACGAGGAAACTGATGCCTAAAGGTACTAAGAGATGTTCCTGAAGTTACTGACAGAACTGAGAATACAATGAAGAGTTTTAGCATTCTAGATCATGGCTTTTCTGCTATATGATACCCTCATTTATGGTGACATTTTACAGCATATCTTTTTTTAATCATGGGGCCATTTGCTTATGAAATTGCATTTCACCAAGCAAATACTCTTTCCATGTTAGGGCAGAAGTGATGTGCTTTCCATTAAAGTTTTCCCGACACAGTCAAAGCCATCTGAAAAATTTGAAAGTCATCAAAAGACAATACACATTTACCACTAGCATTTCATGAAAACCAGAAGGAATATAGAATTGCAATCACCATGCATGATTTCTTATAGATTTTAGTTAATTAATATCATTAATATCATCTACAAACTTGCTTAGCACCCAACCTTACCCATATCAATGACTAAGTCATTAAGGGCCCTGGAGCCACATCTTGTATACTAAAGTCTCATCTGGTAATGGAAATCTTTGAATCTCTATTTCACCATTCCCTAATAAAAGACGTCATTTGTAGAACATTATGCATTTGCCTAATTATTTTTTAAAAATTTGCTTAGTACCTACTTGTGTCAAGTACTTGATTTGCTCCCAAGAATTGAGAAATAGGAGAGTGACTGGGAAAGTGAGGGAATCTACCCCTACTAACATGGATCTCAGGGGAACGCTTGGACTTCTAAGGAAGAACAAGATGCTGTCAAAGGTCAGAGACTTGTGTCTCCTTGTCCCAGCAAAGACTTCAAGTGACATTGGGATACTGAGCCAGGAGTCAGCAGTTGAAAATCAGTAGAATAGTTTCCTGTAACAGGAGAAGGATATCCGAGCAAATGCATAAACAAATGAATTTGCAGCGAGTCTTTCCCATACCCCTTGGGGGCAGGCTGGTGGGGCACTGGATCCATGTAAAGGCTCAAAGTGGACAAACTAGGGAGGGAACTTGAATAAGACACTGGCGACTATTCAGCAGCTGAGGGAAGACCACGGAGAGAGACAATCCCCAACAAATCACTGTGGTCACTGAAGTCAGCACGAGTAGTTGTAGTATGGCATTATGGACACGCAGAAGAGCAGAAAATACCAAGGGGTATGCATTTTCTTATTGGGACTATAAGAAATCACCACACATTTACGGGCCTAAAATAACACCATTTTTAAAAAAAATTTTACATTTATGAAGGTTAGATCAGAAAAGGGTTTTATTGTGCTAAAATCAAGGTATTAACATTCTGGAGACTCTATGCACAGCCTGTGTCCATGCTTTGGTTTGTCTCCATCATCAAAGTCAGCAACAGCTATTCAAGGCTTTTTCATATCACTCTAATTAAATTCCTGTATCCCTCTTTCACTTACAGGGATGCTTGTGGGCCCAAGCAGATAATCCAGAATAAACTCCCCACATCAAGATCCTTAATCTAATCACATCCAATTAAACTGAGCTAAAGCAGTCAATCCTAAAGGAAATCAACCCTGAATATTCATCGGAAGGACTAATGCTGAAGAGCTGACTCATTGGGAAAAATCCTGATGCTGGGAAAGTTTGAAGGCAAAAAGAGAAGAGGGTGGCAGAGGATGAGATGGTAGACAGCCTCACTGACTCTGGGGACATGAATATGAGCAGACTCCAGGAGATGGTGAAGGACAGGGAAGCCTGGCGTGCTGCAGTCAAAGAGTCAGACACGACTTAGTGACTGAATAACAACAAAATGTACCCACTTGGTCCCACTGGCCATGTACAGTAACATATTCACAGGTTCTAGGGAATTGCCATTTGGACCTTTTGGGGGCTAGGGGTATTACACTGGCTACCACGGTGTGAGAGGAGATCGAAAACCTTGGAAATTTCACATGAGATGATAATGGTAGAGTCTTGCCAAATGAGTAGACTTCCAGAGGGGCAGTGAATAGGAGGTGAGAAATGGAGGGAAGACGGAGTCCAGGCAGAGACAGCCCTGGAAAAGCAAGTGTCAAAAGTCTTCCATCCATTGCTTCCTTGTTAACTATGTAATCTGTCACATAAGGAAACTGCTCTGACATTTCTAGTCATTTTGTTCACTACCAGCATCTGCTATCCTTTTGGAGATTTTCACAGATTAATATCCTATTTTCATAACTAGCTAAATACTAAGGTTAAGTAAGCTAGCTGTACTATTCAAATATCCATTCTTTACCCTCTCTTTAAAAACAAATACAATAATATTCTCCTATTTAGATTTCAAATATCTTTTCAGCATTCACATGGACTGAATACCATGATTACAAACAGCACTGAAATACATTCCCCCGGAAATCAACATGGATCTCAATCATCTGGTCTTGTTAATTTACACTTACTATTTACAGACTACTCAGACTATATCTACATATACACCTTTTTATTTACAAAATAATCGCCTCCCTCAATGGTCTTCTTTGAACCTTCCACAGTTCCCAATGGATTGGTGCAATTTATTTTCACTTGCTTTTCACCCAAAGAGGATGGGTGAGGAGTATGTGAAAATTAATCAAAAGCAGAATTAACAGGGAGTCCAGGGAAAAAGATGTGGTAGGTCCATTCAGTTCAGTTCAGGTCAAAGATGATCAACAGCAGTCTGTCAACACTATGCTGCCTCTGGTTACCCAACCAAAATCTGGGGACATTCTAATCAACCCTCTGTACCAGAAGTATATATGTCTGCCAAGGACCACCCTGAAACAGGAACCTCATGGAGTCGGGGAAATACATTCAAAATTGTCTCTACTGAATAACTCAAAACCAGTAACCATACTCTAGTCCCAAACTGACTGGAGATATCTAAATGGTTCCAGGTTAGGACTGGCTGATTCTTCCCAGGAATGTTCAGCAAGATGTCTGAATCTGAGAGTTACACAGAGTTTTCTTATCATTTATGGGTCTCAGATCAATCGAGATAATTGCAAAGTTCCCCTAAGAGAATTAATATTTTGTAGCAGACTTAAACGTGTCTATTCTTAAATATCCCTCAGGTATGAGCAAGCCACAAATTTAACTAAACCTCAAAGGTAATGTGACTAACCTCAAGGGAGGTAAAACACAGTGAAACTGGGGGTGGTGTCCAACTCTTTCCTCTTAACCATTATTTTTCACAGACTGTTGTCTGACTTGGTTGTATAAAACACTTACTTGATATATATTATCTAAGAATATATTTATGTTGCCTTTCTACAATAGCATTTCTATTTCTCTTGTGTTTTTGCCCCCCTAAATATATCCCTACCCTCTTGTACTATTTCTCTGGATCTTTCCTTGGTGACCTAGCCTAATTTCCAAGTGCATTCCCACTTGCTTTTCAGACTTCATATTGCCCTGATTTTTGCAAAGTTTGTATTTTTCTATTGTTTTAGTCTTCTCTATGTATTGGGAATTTTGGCTACAGTAAAAGTTTCCCTTAAAGAATCAACAATGCCATGAGAATTTATTTAACAAGTCATCTGGAAAAGATTGTAAAATATATCCTATAATCACTTACATCTTGCTATTCATGACAGCGTCCATGGATATTTGAAGAATTCTAGGCATTAAAGTAGCAACTAATATTTAAATAGTGCCTGTTCTATGCCAAGTGCTGTGAAGAAAGCCAGGCATATAAGTAGGAGAGAAGGGAGTGAGGGATTTAACTGTGTGTATGATATGGTTCCTGCCACAAAGAAAAAAGTCCAGAAAGGACAAAGATATGCAAATAGTTATAACACAACACGATAAGTACTTTAAAAAACATATGAACCAACTCCTTTGGGAACACAGATAAATGAACAATTAATTCAGCCTGAAGGAGTTCAGAGAAACTTCAGATAAGAGGTCATATTTATGCTGGGCTGTGAACGGAAAATAAGTCTCCACAAAGGATTTGAAGATATTGAAGAGACAGAGGGAAAGAGGAAAAGTATATAACAACGAGAAAGATCATTAGGAACAGGGGTTCATCAAAGTTCATGGCTCAGTTCCTGGCACATGTCCAATTGCAATAAATATTTTTGAATGAATGATTATGAATGAATACATGTTTGGAGAACTGACTACATCCTTAGTATTCTTTTATGGTTTAAAGTATGGAGATTTAGGGCATAATGGTGGCTGATTGCATACTACTCCTGGGGGTAATTAGCTGCAGTTCTTCTTTCATAGTTTCCATGACAGGACATGGAGATGGACATCCTCCAAGAAATGAATAGAGAGTAATGTGAAGGAACTACAACCTTAGCATTCCTCAGCTTAGCACCGTAGCTTCTCTCTAGACTAACAGCTCCCAGGCAATGATTTAAGCACTGGATTTATAGCCAGATAGTTAATAATGAGCTAAACAGGATGGGGTGGGTAGAACAGGCCAGGTAGTCTTAACAGCAAATAAAGGTTTTCTGAGAAATGGAGCCTGTCTGGACTGCAGAGAATAATAGAGGAGAACGAAGTCATGGAGGACCAGAGAGTCAAGGTCTTTAAGACCTTGGAGAATAAGTAAAAAATATGGGCCTAAGAGGGATCGGAAAATTCAAAGTGATTTAAGTAGGAGTTTAATACAAGTGGGAGCTCGGATGGTAAAGAATCTGCCTGCAATGCAGGAGACCTGGGTTCAGTCCCTGGGTCAGGAAGATCTCCTGGAGAAGGGAATGATAACCCACCTCTAGTAGTCTTGCCTGGAGAATTCCATGGACAGATCATGGGGTCGCAAAGAATCAGACACGGCTGAGCGACTAACAATTTCAGTATTTAATATGAGAAAGTTTGAGTTCCAAAATTTAAAAAAAAAATTCTGCTTGAGGAATACCTGTGAGTTGGGGAACATTTGTGGGGGTTGTTATCTGAGTAGAGACTGAGACAGGTGCCCTGGTGCTTATTCAAGGAAGAGGAGAGGGTAGCACGGAGCTGGTGATGGCAGTGGACAAGAACTGGGAAGATTTGAGACAGACCTAGAAGGCAAAATAGAAATTATAAAATACCTACTGCAAATTTGAACTGGGAAGATTTGAGACAGACCTAGAAGGCAAAATAGAAATTATAAAACACCTACTGCAAATTTAAGTGTTTACTCTATATTTGTGAAAACATACAAATCCTTTCCACTAGGGTCCTCATTGATTCTTCCCCTTTTCAACAAATATTTACTGAGCATTATGGCCAAGGCACTGAGGACTCAGCTGAAGCCAGAGAATCAAGCTCTCTGATCCACTAGAGCTTATATTTTGGCAGGTAGACAAACAAACAAATAAGTGTGGACAGAATAATTTCAGAGAGTGCTGTAAAGAGGAAACTACTTTAGACCCAGTGGTTAGGAAAGAGTGTTGGGGATGAAAAAACCTGAGGTCACTGGAGGATAAGAAGTCAATCAACAAGAAAAGGACCATATATGCCTCATCCTTGAGTTAGGCTTCCTACCAGTCTCTTTATTATCTCACTGATCTCTCTCTCTTTTTTAAAGATTCAAAAGATTTTTTAAACCTATCTATATTCACAAGAGTTTGGTCTACATATACATTCTCCGTGTCACTGCAATGAAACTACTAGGGCAAGTGATCTTCCATAGGAGGCTCTGTGACCTTCCTCCTAAGAAACAGAAAGAACACATACTAGCCTTAAATAAATATCAAAAGAATAACATAAGTTAAATAATTTTCTATCCTATCACACAATCTTGAATGATAGTTGTTTTTGTTGAAACAGATTCGGGTTTAAAACAGATTGGTTTCATTATCTATTTCTTTTTTTAAAAAAAACTGAATAACAATTTAGCATACATTTAATTGCTGATTAACATAATGATCTGAACACCTTTAAATTAATAATATTAGAGTTGCTATTTATGGATATATCAGCTGTCTGGAGAACTAGTTCTCCAAAGAGTTATATATCTATATCTATATCTATATCTATATCTATATATACACACACATATATATTCCACTTCTATAAATTTTTAGTAATTTGTTTAGATTTTTTCATTTAACTCTTTATAAAAATTATTCTAGGTTGAAATCTTGACACCATATTGCATATTAGAGGTTCATAATGATTAGAATTCTTACAATTCTGAAATAAACAAAAGATATATACATAAGTAAATCTCTGTACACTTACATCTATCCAGATATATTTTTATATACAGATAAAATATTTCTATTTAATAAATACCATAGACTATCTTAGAATACAATCATATGGCTTGGGCTACTTCTATTATGTTCTGACTGTAATGTTCATCCTAATTTTCCATGTTCTTGTAAAGAAAGAATCTAAAGCCTTGAGGGAAAAGGAAAACATACAAATGCTATTACGGTACACATTTTTGAGCAGCAGGAAGCCAGTAGTAAGTGTCAGAGATTGATCAGAATTGTGTTCTATATATAAACAACTGCCATCAGGTGTGCCCCGGTACGAGGTCATCTGTGTACCCAAGCAGTAATTTGACCAATTTAGAATTTCATGCAGCCTAGAGAGGGAATAAATTATTGAAAAGTTTAACTTCAAGTGTAAAATGCATCTTTATGGCAGATTTCTTAAAGAAACAGATTCTGTCCTTTCATATTAAATTAGATTTGTTAGTTGAATCAAAATTTTTAAATAATTTACATACACACACACAAGTCTATTGTTGTACCATTAGTTTTGCAGAAGTGGGAGATGACCCAAAAGTAAGGAATAGATATGCATGTATATTTGGTATTTTCTACCCACAACAATTCTTAATTTTTTTTAAGAGCTTATTACTGAAGAGAAGCTGAGTGGATTTTTCAGGCAAAAATACTGGAGTGGGTTGCCACTTCCTTCTCCAGGGGATCTTCCCAACTCACAGGATCTTCCCAAGTCTCCTGTGTTGGTAGGTGGATTCTTTACCACTGAGCTACGTGGGAAGACCCAACATTAGATTCTTATTTCCAGACTGATATTCCAAACCATACTTATTCCTAGACTGCTACTCTAAATTTGATCTACTATTGAAAAAAGAGTTAGGAATACATTCTAGACTCTGGAATCTCAGATTATATTTTCATTAGCTTGGAATTTATGTTAATCAACTGGAACGTTCTTCATGACAGAGGATTCACCCTATGGTAGACTCATGCACATTGTTTTTTTTTTTCTTTTCTTTTTTTCTATTACATTAGAGTTCTCAAGTTTTAGACTACATGGCTACATTTCCAAACCTCCTTTGATTATGTGGACAAGTGACAAAGTTGTGCTTACTGGAATATGAATGGAAGTGATGTGTACACTCACTGGTTGCACTTCTAAACAGAATGGGTGTGGCCTAAACTGATTCATTCTCACCCGCTGGGATGTAGATGCTTTGCCTGGAGCTGTGACAGCCATCTTGAACACAGAGGAAAAATCTTAGAGTTCATGTTGGCTCTTGGTTGCTACATGAGAGACTAATGAACTTTTATCTTATTCAAACCACTCTGTTTTGTGATTTATAGATCTAGTCTATAACCTAGTACATACTTCTATGTCATCATCATCCATTTAACTCTAGTAATCTTCCAACTTCAAAAATCTTACTGTTTATAATTTATAAAATGATCACTTTGATTAGGGATTCATTTTAAAGCACTTAACATGAATTTTTTAATTTATTACAATTTTTAAAGACTTATACATCTCAAATGCAAAAATATATTCTATTCTTTTAAAATTGAATTCTCTAGGCAAGAATACTGGAGTAGGTAGCCATTTCCTTCTCCAGGGGATCTTCCTGCCAGGTACTGAACCCAAGTTCACCCTCATTGCAGGCAGATCCTTTACCATCTAAGCCACCAGGGAAGATCATGGACATGCTTAGTTCAGTTGATCAGTCGTGTCCAACTCTTTGCAACCCCATGGACTGCAGCACGCCAGGCTTCCCTGTTCATCACCAACTCCCAGAGTTTACTCAAACTCATGTCCATCAGTCAGTGATGCCATCCAGCCATCTCATCCTCTGTCGTCCCCTTCACCTCTTGCCCCCAATCCCTCCAAGAATCAGGGTCTTTTCCAATGAGTCAACTCTTTGCATCAGATGGCCAAAGTATTGGAGCTTCAGCTTCAGCATCAGTCCTTCCAATGAAGACCCAGGACTTATCTCCTTCAGGATGGACTGGTTAGATCTCCTTGCAGTCCAAGGGACTCTCAACAGTCTTCTCCAACACCACAGTTCAAAAGCATCAATTCTTCGGCACTCAGCCTTCTTCACAGTCCAACTCTCACATCCATACATGACCACTGGAAAAACCATAGCCTTGACTAGATGGACCTTTGTTGGCCAAGTAATGTCTCTACTTTTTAATATGCTATCTAGGTTGGTCATAACTTTCCTTCCAAGGAGTAAGCGCCTTTTAATTTCATGGCTGCAATCACCATCTGCAGTGATTTTGGAGCCCAGAAAAATAAAGTCAGCCACTGTTTCCACTGTTTCCCCAACTATCTGCCATGAAGTGATGGGACTGGATGCCATGATCTTAGTTTCCTGAATGTTGAGCTTTAAGCCAACTTTTTCACTCTCCTCCTTCACTTTCATCAAGAGGTTTTTTAGTTCCTCTTCACTTTCTGCCATAAGGGTGGTGTCATCTGCATATCTGAGGTTACTGATATTTCTCCTGGCAATCTTGATTCCAGTTTGTACTTCTTCCAGCCCAGCATTTTTCATGATGTACTCTGCATATAAGTTAAATAAGCAGGGTGACAATATACAGCCTTGATGTACTCCTTTTCCTATTTGGAACCAGTCAGTTGTTCCCTGTCCAGTTCTAACTGTTGCTTCCTGATCTGCATATGGACATGCTAGAAATACACATATAGCTCATTATATGAATGAAATGTAGCTTTTCAAGATGGTGTTTTGGACTTGTGCTTTGCCAGTCTATCACAGGACAGTTATGAAAGCATCAGTTATGCCAAAGGCTCCTCTGGTTACTATAAGGCCAAAACTGAAAGTTAGAACTAATCAGGGAAGGAATAAGACTGAGACAAAAGGGATGTGATCAGGATTCAAATGTACACATAAACAGTTCACATTTGAAAAATGACACAATACAATTTATCACTTTTGGAAATCAAATTGAGGTCTAGAAAAAACTCACTTCCCTATTTGTTTTTAAAATTGAAAACTCTTATTAGGACAGTGACCACTTTTATTTCATTTAATTCTTTCTTCCTGATGCTTAACACAGAGCTTAGGTCAAAGAAACTTACTAATGTTTATTGAATGATTGAATTAATATCACTTATTTAAAGTAATATTTGACACTGGAATTCATCCTGTCTCTCTTTGTTCTGCAGATTGGCATCAAAAGAGAATAGAAGAGTACAGAAGTATAGCACAATATTCTGAAGCTTAAAATGTGATGCCTAAACTGAGTTTGAAAGAATGAACAGAAGGGGAGATGGAAAGAAGATGAAACTGGATGAAACAGGTTGGAAAAATCAGCCAAGCTCAGGATTAGAACGAGCAGGGACCATATTAGTTGACCCCAGGAAGATACAGAATCTTCAAAGTTAAGTAAAAGATAATCTAATGACCCCACAATTCCACTCTTAGGTATATACCCCTCCCCCCAAAATTGAAAACAATTATTTAAACAAATATATGTACATGTTTGTTTATAGCAACAGTATTCACAATAGCCCAAAGGAGAAAAAAAAAATCCCAAATGACCATAAATGGATGAACAGATCAAATCATGGTATAAACATGATGTATGTTTCATATATATAAATATATATGTTTACATATATAAATATAAATAAATAAAAATAATAAAATAAATAAAATATAAATATATATATATATATATATATAATGGAATACTTAGGCAAACAGAAGAATACAGTACTGATGTGCATCACAGCAAGGATGAAACTTGAAAACATAACTTTAAGTGAAGCCAGACACAAAGGGTCATATGTTGTATGATTCCACTTACAAGGAAGCTTCAGAACAATCAGTCCATAGGAAAGTAAAGCACTCTCTTAGTGACCGGCGTTTTCAGAGAATGGAGAGAAACTGCTTAATAGGTAAAGGGTTTTACTTTGGTAACACTTGAAACTAGAGAGGCACAGTGGTTGCATGCCATTGTGACTGTACTGAATGTCACTCAATTGTTCATTTTAACATGGTGAATGCTACGTTAGGTGAATTTCTTTTCAAAATATCCTTTTAAAATAACCTATAATACCTTATGACTTCGAGTTTCAGCAATCTCTTTTGAATAATTTTTTCATCAGCATCACAGCAATTCTACCATTGTGTCTGTATCTTATTTATGTTTCCTGAGTACATTTAGTTTCCAGTTATGATAATCGGTTCAAGTCTAGGCTCAGATGGCAAAGAGTCTGCCTGCAATGTGCAAGACCCAGGTTCAATCCCTGGGTCAGGCAGATCCCCTGGAGAAGGAAATGGCAACCCACTCCAGTACTCTTGCCTGGAAAATCCCATGGATGGAGGAGCCTGACAGGCTACAGTCCATGGGGTTGCAAAGAGTTGGATGCAACTGATTCACTTTACTTTCACTTTTCACTTTCTTTAAAACATTACTTTCCTTAAAGAATGACATTGCAAAAAGGAAAAAAAAAAAAGAAAACAGTACTTTTAGTAGGAGGTAGCTGAATAAGATAGAGCTGATAAACACGTTTAGTCCATCTCCTGGAGACCCTGTCGGGGGATGGCATAGTTAGAAGCCAACAGAGGCCTGAGCAGGGCCGCTGCGAGTTAGGTGCTGCCCCCTTCTCTGATCAGAGCCCCTGTTCTCCCCTGAACCATGCAGGGGACTGTGTCCTCCCCACCTGGACTCCTACAAAGGTGTCCTCTCGCTGTTAGGCACAGAGAGGAGTTGGAAGATTCTGTTCATTTTCAAAGAAAGGGGCAGCTCATGAATTTTCATCACAGGCACACATGCAGATCGGGGTCAAGGGGAGTTAGCCTGAGTGTTGGAGGCAGTCTCAACACCTCCCACTCCCCGAGGGGGAAAGTCGGCAAAGGGGGCATTTGTAAGTTTCACATTTTCAGTAAAGCTGTCAAAATGAATTAAGTATAGTGGGAAAAGGGAAGCAATGTTTGTAAGGTGAAGCTTAAAACTAAACAACTCTATGTGCCATTAACACGATTATGCAATTATGAACAGTTTCACCAAATAATAATACTATGCATGGGAAAAGGTATGTTGGTTATTAAAGACATTATGTATATAAATTATCTCTGAGTCACTTGTGACTGAAAAGAGTGATAGCTGGTGAGGTGCTCTGCCCAGGGTACAAAATATACCGTGTATACTGATCAAATTATGCAGATCAAATTATCACTTCATGAGAATGATTTGCAGAGTTCACACTGCAAATATAATAACAGTAACAACAATGATTACACTATGCTATGTCAAAGGCTTTAACCTCATAAAGTTACGTTACACAAATATCCTTTTCTAGTATAATATGGGGTTAAGCACACAGACATAGTTTGTGTCCCCATCTGAGTTCCAAACTTACTTAATATCTGCGTATCAACTTTCTCACCTGTAAAATGGGAACAGCAATTCTAGATATTTCATAGGGCTCTTGTGAAGATTAAATGAGTTATGGCATGGCAAACATTTGGATGGTACCTGGCACACAGTGAGTATCATCTAAGGAGTAGTCATTATTCCTTGGGTTTCCCAGGTGGCGCCAGAGGTAAAGAACCCACCTGCCAATGCAGGTAGACATACGAGACGTGGGTTCGATCCTTGGGTCGGGAAGATCCCCTGGAAGAGGAAATGACGACCCACTCCAGTATTTTTGCCTGGAGAATCCCATGGACAGAGGAGCCTGGCGGGCTATAGTTCGTGGGGTTGCAAAGAATCAAACATGACTGAAGCGACTTAGCAGACATGTAGACATTATTTCTTAACAGAAGTCCCATCAATGAATTTGTAAAATGTTGCTCGGCAGAAAAACAAATCCAATTAAGTGTGGGAAGCTGTGAGACACCAGGAGTTCCCGCATCTGTCCTTTGGCCTGCATGGTCACTGGCATGCTAAACTCACTGCTTTTGGTGGTGCCCGTGATATGACCCAAGCATCCTCATGCCTCACTGCTAAATTGCACCAGGCAGCATACAAGCAAAGTGATAAAGTAGTCATTTGAGATGGAAAGGGCACCGACCAAAACAACTCCCAGAAAAGCAGAATTCCCCCACGGTTTCGATGAGGCGTAGTTTTCTCAATTGCAGATGTCATTTCCACAAACTTTCATTTTGGCACCTGGCACATGCATGCTATTTGAAGGCAATACTAGCCATGTGCCGGCGGTTGCCGTGACAATCTTGGGGACTGCTTCACACAAATTAGGTGAGAACTTATCTTTATGAAAGAATGTCTGTCACTGACAATTACGGTGATGCCCCACCAGCGCCCACAGTGCAAATTCGGAACGTCAACATGCATTTCTCAAGTTTTATGATTCAAAGAGGAAACATCAGGCTTGAATGGGGAAAAAAAAAAAAGCTCAGTCTTCCAACTGCCACACTTATGCTCCCATTAAAAATGGTGGGGCCTGGACTCCATTAGTTAGCAGAAGTCACATTTGGATAAAGAGATGAACAAGCCACAATCCACTGCCATAAAATGGGTCACTGCTTTAATGAAAGAAGGCCTTGTTCTTAATGTATTTGGATCCCAAATCAAATTATGTCATATTAGAGACTTTTTTGGGGGGCGGAGGGGGGGGATTTAACAGCCTTTTCTGTTGCTTCCGAAAGGCCTGCTTTTGTGCTGAGCTGTTCAACTGAATTTCTTTGTTAGGAAGATAAGCAGGACATTTAGGCTCACCGACCAGCTTTCTGAACACTTTTCTATGGAATATTTTAGCATACATAAACAGCCTTAAAATGTGTGCTTTAGGGTTTTGAGTTGAAAATAAAAGCCAAAACCCAGAGTGATAATTAGTTTATTATTATTCATGGTGACAACTTTTTTTTTTTTAATGAGTTTCCTAAAAGCTTGATAGGAACCTTGGCCTTTGGAATTTGAGGTTAATATTTTTAAGTCATAGCCCCGGTAAGAAATATTTTAAACAAAAATCATCAAGCATCCCATTATATTTGGCATCCCTCTTGTGATTTGTTATACAATTTTTTAAAACTCTAATGTGATATATGTAATATACCTAATAAATGTTTACTTACTATAAAACTAAGATGATATGTGCAAAAGTAACTTGGAAGGCATTATGAATTTTAATATTAATTTTAATGTTCATGAATGCAACCCTGTGAAGTATGAAGTGAAAGTGTTTGCCCCTCAATCGTGTCTGACTCTTTTTGCAACCACATGGACTGCATCCCGCCAGGCTCCTCTGTCCATGCAATTCTACAGGCAAGAATACCAGAGTGGGGTTGCCATTCCCTTCTCCAGGAGATATCCCGATCCAGGATCAAACCCAGGTCTCCCATATTGTAGCCAAATTCTTTACCATCTGAGCCACCAAGGAAGTCCTATAAAACTCTAACTCAGTAGATTAGAAGAGCATCCAGGTGGAAATTATGATCACTGCTTCAGATCTAGTATAAAATTTAAATATGCTTCTGCCTTATTTTCTCTCTCTTTCTGGTTCTGGTGAATGTGATGATTTGTTCTGTGAGCTCAGATAAATCATTCTTTTTCCTCTGCCAGCCCCCAGTTCTCAGCAAGTATTATGACCACGCCAATAGCTTGCTTCATGGCAGGTACAAGATAAAACACTTTCCTCAGTTACCATCAAAGGCTGCCTGCAGGGTATGGGATAACAGCAGAAGCCTTATCCTAGGATCATTTTGCCAATTCTGCTTCCACTCAGGCAGGAAAAACCAAGCTAGGAGAAACTAACAGCAACTAACTGTTATTGAGCACTTGCACTTGCTATACGCTGTTTGGCTTGTATTATTTCATCCAATCCTTGCACAATTAGCAGTTCCACTCGACTTCCACAGTGAAACCAGGCTAGACTACAGCTCTCAAAGGCTGATATTTATTGAGTACTTACTATGTACTAAGTGTGTTACTTGCATTATCTCATTTGATCTTCACACCAGCCTTGAGATCTTAGAGTCAGAGATTATTATAGTTCACTGTGAATTACTGGGAGACCATAGTCATTTATATTTGCTTTCCTACCTCTTATAAATCTGGTTCACACTTGGTTGCAACTTGAAAATGAGATGACTATGGAGAAGGAAACAAAAAAGAAAGAAACTAAGGAGGAAAGAGAAGAAGGAAGAAAAACTGATTAATTGATTGGCCAACTAGGTGGGAGGACTCAGACTTCATTTCCCTCAGTTCTCATTGTAACTTTCAAGGTAGAGATGTTTATTTTGCCCACATTTAAAACAAGAACACTGAGGCTTGCCAAGGTTAAACAATCCTGGCAAGTCAACAGGACCTGTGAGTAAGCTGTCAAACACTGGGACCCCATGTTCAAATCCTCAAGTTCACATGCCAGGCAGACCCATACGGCCATTGCCCTAGGACTGTGCAAACAAGCTGAGCCTCAGACCAACCCAGAAGACAGGGGCATGGCTGGCTCCTCAAGACCCAGGGCTGGAGCGGAGCATCAGGGAGATGAACCTTTCCACGTAGACACGACTCTTGTCTAGCGGGACACAGCATTCCTGGGAGCGGGTGGCTGCTCAGCACACAACAATTTACTGTGTGAAAATCAAACCATCGGCTTTGCTTAGGTTTCTGACCAGCTCCATCTTCTAGGACTAAGAAATGGCGAACACGGTGCTGAGTCTTATGCATGGTATAATTGCAGTCTCCTTTGCCTCTATCTGTGTTGTTTATTTTAATATTACTATTGTTATACATATCTTAACACTTAAGATGCCTCTCTCTTCCTTTAAGGAACAGAGGGAGTGGTCAGTGAAACGCAAAGAGAATCACAGAATATGAATATATCATACTGTCTTTGGCTATTTATAGTTCAAATGCTTCCCTGGACTTTGAGCATCTCAAGGGCAGGAACTTATTTCATGTATTGATGAATCCCCAGGACTCTTCACAGGGCCTGGTTGATCCCGTAAGTGCTTGCGGGATTATCTATATAATTAATACTACTCAGATTTAACACAAACATGGCATATGAAAAGACAGAATAGTTATTTGAGCAAGAGTTGAGATAAACTAGAAAAAATACAGTGTCTTCAGATATTTTGGTTCATGCCCACTTTCTCTACTGCTGCTTCTAATGTTTTAGACTCTCAGAGGGTGACCTTTGAATTAGATTTGTCCTTGACACATTGGCATTGGGTATGCCAGGGGCTAGCATGGCTCACTGAAAACTTTATTTCATGATTTGAAGGCCAACTTGTTAGTCATTTAAAATAGGGCATCAATTTTTATTCTACACCCAAATCATAAAAGATTGCTTAACTTTGAGCAAGCGTGTCATGCTGCCTACATAATCATCTCAGAAGATTTAAAGCACCTAGGAAGCTGATAAATTGTTTTTAAAGTTAAGCAAATATATGGTCTAATGTAGGTTGAATCGATTCAGTTAAAACAACCACCATGAAATACTTATAAAGGTGATTGCTTTCTGCCCCTAAAGCCCTGCAAAGCTGCCCTTAGGAGTAGGTTAAAATTAGAAATTGTTAAAAGTAAGCAGTATGTTTATGAAGGGTAAGGAATATTTGAAAGCAAGATTTAAATATTTTAAAAATATGTCTGATGCAAAATAAAAGATTTCACTATCTCTTTAGAGTTACTGAGGCGCAAGATAAGACTAGGAAAGTTCACCCGGCCATGTACATTTTACTGCAAACATGTCATTTTAGACATCTTTCAAAACGTATTTGGAATATGGAAAGCAATCCTACTGAGGTATTGTTTGGCATAGCTCATTGACATGTTTATGTTTGTAAAGTCAATCAAATGAAGACAACTATGAAGTTTTTGTTTGTTTTTTTTTCTTCCTCATTTGAGTGAATGGAGGCTAATTTTTTTTTCTTTTCTCTTTTTTTTTTTTTTACTGAAAATAGCAATAAAAGAAATGTGTGATTCTTTTGGCCTATTATTTTATCCTTAATTTTTTTTTAAAGAGCAAAATCTGGACAATTATTTAGGGTATCATGTTCAAGAAGACTAGAATAAATGGCCAATGCATTATAATATAAATACATTAATTCATATTTCAGAGTCTGGCTTCCAAGACTAGGGGTACATTCGAATGCCCTGAACTTTCAGGAAGTCAAGAACTACTATAATCTCAGGTATATCTTCCAAAACAATGGCAAGAAATACAGCTCTCCACTGTGAAGAAAGCTGAGTGCCGAAGAATTGATGCTTTTGAATTGTGGTGTTGGAGAAGACTCTTGAGAGTTCCTTGGACTGCAAGGAGATCCAACCAGTCCATCCTGAAGGAGATCAGTCCTGGGTGTTCATTGGAAGGACTGATGCTGAAGCTGAAACTCCAATACTTTGGCCACCTCATGCGAAGAGTTGACTTATTGGAAAAGACCCTGATGCTGGGAGGGATTGGGGGCAGGAGGAGAAGGGGACGACAGAGGATGAGATGGGTGGATGGCATCACCGACTCGATGGATGGCATCACCAAGTGGATGGACATGAGTTTGAGTAAACTCTGGGAGTTGGTGATGGACAGGGAGGCCTGGTGTGCTGCAATTCATGGGGTCGCAAAGAGACATGACTGAGTGACTAAACTTAACTGAACCCCTAGAATGGTTATAAATATCCAATAGGGCTTTCTCAGGTGGCACAGTGGTAAAGAACTTGCCTGCAAATGCAGGAGAAGTAGGTTCGATGCTTGGGTCGGGCAGATCCCTGGAGAAGGGAATGGCAACCCACTCCGGTATTCCTGCCTGGAGAATCCCATGGACAGAGGAGCTGGGAGGGTTACAGTCCATGAGGTCGCAGAAGAATCAGACACAGTTTAGTGACTAAAACAAGAACAAAGCATAAACAGCATATATAAAAACACTTCAAAAAAGTGTTTCATAGATAAATGCCATTTAATAATAATGTAACAATTATAATTATAAACTAAAACAAGTTATCATCTTAGAAATTCTTCTCCGTTTATCATATTCTCATTCTCTACACTGTGGGAAGAGAAGAGCATGACTGAAATGACATTTTTAGAAAACTGTACTGAACTTAAACGTATCTTATACTCTTACTTGTGGCAGAAATGGGTTTATGTTATGCTTATCAAAAGCAGGCTTTCCTTGGAAATTAGAATCTCAAAGAAATCGATTTTTACAATAGCTATAAATCTTAGTGAAGATACAAATTTAATATAGGGTACAAAAGAAAGGATGAATATTTGAATCATTATGCAGGAGAACTGGGAGAATATTCCAGCATAAAACAATGTGAAATGGAGACCTGTCTCCAGGCACTAAAGGGTTCTATCAAAGTACAGTTTATGAAAGTTTCCCAAAGTTCTATTTCCTGACTTTCTTAAACATCTTCTGATATATCAATTCCAGCAATATTTTGGCAGCCTAAAATTACACCACTCTGACCTTGACATTAGTATTCAACAGCGCTAAAGGAAGAATGACAGCTTCTCCATCCTAGTGGGTGATCTTGCAAGCTTTTACCTTCATGACTATGGAGTTTCTGTCAAGTGTGCTTCCAGCCGAATGATCGCATTCTTTTGAATTATGAAGTGGCTGCAAACTGTGCTAATTGGGTCCACACTGATGTCACTGATAAGGATTAAACAGCCTTGATGGTCTTAAAGTCACAAATAAATACCATCTTGTTACACATGTATATTCCACTTAGCCTCATCCATAACTAAGGCCATGTAGAACAGAACTGCTTTATTTAATTAAAATCGTCATTAAAGACATTAAGATGAATTAGAGGCAAATCATAAAGAGATGAATGGAATAGCTGAGAGCGACTATAATGAATGGTTAAATATCGTGATTATTTTTTTCATTATTGATGAAGGGTGAACAATATGCTTGGGAGTGCGGAAAAGAGTGAATAAGGTTTCATCTTTGCCCAAAAGAACTGAGCTATAAATACCAGCAGAACAAAAAGCGTATGTCCAATCACAGAAGCCATAAGAGACAATGGCCTGAACTAATGTAACTGGTTCCTCTGTTGCATTATAAAGATTTTTTTTTTTCTATATTTAAAGATCTTTAAGCAGTAAGCTCCCAAAAGGCAGGGGAAGGACTAGAAGAGTCTGTGACTATGTCCTTTGTACAGTACAGTGCCGATGGTACTCTGGGTGCTTACTACTTTCTATCTGATAGCCAGTGGGAATTTGCTGTATGGTGCAGGGAACTCAAAGCCAGTGTTCTATGACAATCTGGGCGGGGGAGGGTTGGGGAGGGATTTGGGAGGAAGGTTCTAGAGCAGGGGGACATATGTATACCTATGGCTGGTCCATGTTGACGTACAGCAGAAATCACCACAATATTGTAAAGTAATTGTCCTCCAATTCAAAAAAAATTAAGTATTATCTGATGTAAACATAACAGTCAGTGTGAAATTCTAGAGGACTATAATGAAATTCTATATACAGTTCAGAGATCTTTAATCACAGCACTATACTCATACTTTAAATGGGTGGAATGTAAATAAAATAGCTAAAATTGATAAATTATTAATAAGGTGCTAAGTCATTGAAAATCAAAATGTAATAAATTATTATATAGACAGAGGAGCTACAGTCCATGGGGTTGCAAAGAGGCAGATATGGCTAAGGGACTAACACTTTCATTAAAAGACAAATTTGCCTACTGAGTTGCTCTGTGAATTTAATATAGGCACGTTGAGTCATTCAATAAATAATTTCATCAAGAACATTTTCATACAAAGGGAGTATAGAAGTTGATATTTTAAAAACTCAGGTTAAAGTACAATAATGAGGTTTTAAAAACACTAGGTTTTTGCCACATATACTTTTTTAAATAGAGCAATTCATATACAATCACAGTGGCATCTGCATTTTCTAGTTACCAAATTTGACTGCCGCTTTTGTCCATGTTTTGATGCTTCTGTATATTTTTGCATCAACACTGTATAGAGTTTTACGTGCTTTATAATTTATATAAATGATGCTACAGCTACATGTCCTGCAATCCACATTTTTCACTCAGCATTAATTTTGAGATTGCTAGTATTTAACTCTGGTTCATTTATTTTAGATTCTTTGTAGTACCCCAATCATTACTCATTTATTCAGTTAATTATTTACTGAGCATCTACTAAATTCCAGGTGGCAACCTGGGTGATGAGGTCACAGCAGTCAACTAAATCTGGGACACAATGGCTGCTGCTATGTTAAAGCCTTCTTGCTAGGGAGTAGATTCCAATGCATGCATCCTTTCTTTTGGGATATCTTCTTGTGGCTCAGATGGTGAGCCTGCGATGCAGGAGACCCGGGTTCGATCCTTGGGTTGGGAAGATTCCCTGGAGAAGTAAATGGCAACACATTCCAGTACTCTTACCTGGAAAACTCCATGGATGGAGGGGCCTGGTAGGCTATAGTCCATGGGGTTGCAGAATCAGATAGGACTGAGCGACTTCACTTTCCTTTTCACATTTTACTGTTACAAACAGTGTCACAGTGAATAACCATAAACATTACTACTTGTGTGTTTGTTTTAGAGGAGACATAAAAGAACAAGGATATTGTTTTTTTCCTAGACTGGGCACACCTTCAGTCTTATAATATAATACAAGTTGTCATATAAATACAAATTGTTCTGTTAACTTTATGTACACACACATGGGGCTATTAAACAGTTCCCACGGATTCACTGTCTCACACACTGGTCTTTCTAAATTTGGTGACTTTTGTCTTCTGATGGATGTGTGATGCTACCTAATTTATGTTTTCCTAAGTTGAGCATCTTGTATGTAACCGTAATTATGGGCCACTCCTCATTTCTCTCTCATGGATTATCTGTCCTTATTTATTATCTATGTATTGGACTGTCTTTTTCTTATTTATATTTAAGCATGTCTGGTACACTGGAAATTATTGTTGGCCAGATGGGTTGTTTTTATCCTGGTGTATGGCTTACATTTGTTTAGGTTTTGAAAACATATTTCTGTCATGTGAAGTATTTGACTTTAATATAATAATATCTACCATTTTGTAACTGCATCATTTCTTCCTTTTTAAGGAAATGATCACTTATTCAAATGTATGAAGACATTCTGTAGTATTTTCTACAGGTTTTAAGATCTGACTCATCATGTTTATGTTCTTAATGCACCTAGAATACACTTTTGTATCTGAGGGAAGGAACTAGGTTTAGTTTATTTTTGTATCATATTTCCATATTTCTAGTTATGACAGCCAAAGTGTTCATATATTCTAGTTGTCTTATGCTCTCCTTTAATCTCTTTGGAGCTAATGGCCATGTAACTTGCTTTGGCTAATGGAGTATGAACAGAAGGACATGTATATACATTCAATGTAATGCAACAGAATCCAGAAAATAAGCAGGGAATTGGCCTTCAGCCAGCTTCCCTGAGTAAAGTTGTCAAGTAGGCGAAGTTCCTTTGGAGGTGCACTCATCCATGTTCCCGGGTCCTCTGCACGGTAAGGAGACAGACCTGCCTTCCACAGGCAAGAACTTATCCTTGGGCTTCAGTTCTTCACCTATCACCCCAGGCAAAGCAAAGACAAACCTCTCTCTCCTAAATTACACTCTCCAAACAACACTAAGGCTGCAACCATTGGAGAAGAAAATGACTAAGAAATTAATTGTTGCATTCTTTTTTTTCCAGTAGTGAGTTCAAGTTAATAGGATATTTGCATTAGGACTTCCGCAGTGACTCAGATGGTAAAGAATCTGCCTGTAATGCAAGAGACTCAGATTCAATCCCTGGGTCAGGAAGATCACCTGGAGAAGCAAATGCCAGCCTACTCCAGTATTCTTGCCTGGAAAGTCTCATGGACAGAGGATGCTGGTGGGTTATAGTTCACAGGGTTTTAAAGAGTCAGATATGACTGAGCAACTAACACCCTGAGGGCATAGTAGAATAAAGTAGAAAGTGAAAGTGAAGTCCTCCAGTAGTGTCTGACTCTTTGCGACCTCTTGGACTGGGGCCTCCCAGGCTCCCCTGTCCATGGACTTTTCCAGGCAAGAATACTGAAGTGGGTTGCCATTTCCTTCCCCAGGGGATCTTCCTGACCCAGGGATCGAACCCGGGTCTCCCACATTGCGGGCAGATGCTTTACCATCTGATCCACCTGGGAAGCCAAGTCTAAAAAGTTTGGGAAATACATTTCTGGAGATTTGAGTCTAGGATTTACAAGTTCTGCCACAAACTAGTTGTATGACTTTTGTCAAGATCCTGTTACTCAATGTGTTTGCTCGTACAGTGAACAGAACGATGCTGATAGTGCAGGGCGGACGCGGGAATGATAAGGCAACACTGCATGCCTGCATGCCCAGAACAGTGCCTGGCACGTGGTAGACGCTAAAGACGAGACTACTATTGTCGTTATTAATACTTGCAATAATACCAATGGTGTGCTTTGATAGAGGAAGACATTTTTAGGATGGAATACTGTTCTGTTATCCTGAAAGTGCAAGAGGCAGGCAGCCTAGTGAGAAGAAATAATAATGTGATTGTTAGCTTTTTTGAAGCTTCAGAGATAATACAGGGAGTTTGGGAATCAGTTATTTATTATAAAGCAATAATTTCAAATTAACCATGCAAGAATATCTTATTTGGATAAAACAGATAACTAATGAGAACCTACTGCACAGCACTGTTGAAGAAAGCTGAGTGCCGGGGAATTGATGCTTTTGAACTTGGTGTTGGAGAAGACTCTTGAGAGTCCCTTGGACTGCAAGGAGATCCAACCAGTCCATCCTAAAGGAGATCAGTCCTGGGTGTTCATTGGAAGGACTGATGCTGAAGCTGAAACTCCAATACTTTGGCCACCTCATGTGAAGAGTTGACTCACTAGAAAAGACCCTGATGCTGGGAGGGATTGGGGGCAGGAGGAGAAAGGGACGACAGAGGATGAGATGGTTGGATAGTATCACCGACTTGATGGACATGAGTTTGAGTAAACTCCGGGAGTTGGTGATGGACAGGGAGGCCTGGAGTGCTGCGATTCATGGGGTCACAAAGAGTCGGACATGACTGAGCGGCTGAACTGAACTGAGCCGCACAGGTCTGCTGGACAGGGCTCTGTGGGGACCTAAATGAGAAGGAAATTAACAAGAGAGGATAGATGTACACATGTAGCTCATTCACTTTGCCGTATCGCAGAAACTAACATAACATCGTAAAGCAACTACACTCTGATAAAAATTAATAAGAAAGAAAAAGGAAAATAAGGAAATATTCTCACAAGTAACTTTACCTTTTCCACCTTCATCTTCATTGTTTGATAATTCAAAAAGGATCTATTAGCTCTTCAGAAGAGTAACCACACATTCTGCCATTCTACATCAGAATTCAAGCTTCCATTCATACATTCATGTTCTTTCTTCCAGCAGAGAAGCTTAAATACATTGACTCAAAACTGTACATAGTGAGAGGTGGGACCTCAAAGTGTTAATAAAAGTACTAGAGATTTTAGATTCTGATTTTATGTTCTCTAAATGGCATTCCTTTCCCTCTTAAGTGTTTGGAAACAATTCTCCCACTTCAAAATAAATCAAATGCATTTTCCTTGCTTATGTGACTTCTTAGAGAATGAAAGACACTGTACATAAACATCTCCCTTTTATTTCAAAGGTTCATGGCAGTAAGATTATGTTTAAAGCTTATAAGTTGTTAAATAATAAGCAAAATGCATTTATTAGAAATTGAAATGAGGAGAGTTGAAATACAAATCAATAAAAGATAAAATAATTTTCTAGTGATTAAATTAAAAGACTGAGGGATTAAACTCATGTTAAGAACAGTTAATGGCATTGACTGTGCAGGTCTCATTATTCCATGAATTATTAATTCATCTTCAAATAACAAAAGTGTGAGACTTAATTAATTTTTACAAAATGTTTGATGACATTATTATTATAGGAAGTGTGGATCAATATTATTACCACTTTAATTATTCAGTGTAATTACAGCTTTCCTTAAACCTTTGAAAACACTTTTGAAAATAACTTTTCAAGGAAGTTTTTATGTATTGGTCTGTATTCAATAAGAAATAAATATGAATCCTAAAAATCATCAATGTATCCATTTGAATACTAAGCAAAATTAAATTCACTACCACATATGTCAACTTGAACTTGATATACAGGTTTTGTGTGTGTATTAATTCTTCACCTTTAAAGTTTTTCAGTGCACCAATATAATAAACCTAGGAATAATATTTTATACTGCTATACTATTTTTAGGTTTACAACATGCTTTCTCAGACGTTCCTATATTTAATCTAGGTAACATCTTTGGAGCTAGGAAAGAAGATAGGGTGCTCTCATCTTACAAATGAAAAATTGAGGTTCAGTGAATTGCCCTAAGATCCAGAGGTGATAAGCGGTGCCAACAGGAGAACCCATTTTTTCTGACTTTTTGCACAGTGTTTATGCCATTGTAAGCATCTTGTGCTTCTCCAAGCAGCTTCACCTTGGAGCTCAGATCGCTGTGCATGCACATTGTTATGAAGACCGAACAGTTCAGTTGCTTAGTCGTGTCTGACTCTTTGCGACCCCATGAACTGCAGCACACCAGGCTTCCCTGTCCATCACCAACTCCCGGAGCTTGCTCAAACTCCTGTCCACCAAATCAGTGATGCCATCCAACCATATCATCCTCTGTCATCCCCTTCTCCTCCTGCCCTCAAACTTTCCCAGCATCAGGGTCTTTTCCAATGAGACAGTTCTTCGCATCGGGTGGCCAAAGTATTAGAGTTTCAGCCTCAGTATCAGTCCTTTCCATGAATATTCAGGACTGATTTCCTTTAGGGTGGACTGGTTGGATCTCCTTGCAGTCCAACGGGCTCTCAAGAGTCTTCTCCAACACCACAGTTCAAAAGCATCAATTCTTCAGCACTCAGCTTTCTTTATAGTTCAACTCTCACATCCATACATGACTACTGGAAAAATCATAGCTTTGACTAGATGAACCTTTGTTGGCAAAGTACTGTCTCTGCTTTTTAGACTGTTGTCTAGTTTGGTCATAACTTTTCTTCCAAGGAGCAAGCGTCTTTTAATTTCACGGCTGCACTCACCATCTGCAGTGATATTGTAACCCCAAGAAACACAAGTATGTAAACGTGTGTGTGTGTGTGTAAATATTTATAGCATGATTTTGCATTCTTTAAAGCATTTTATAGTGACTAAAGTCATCATCAAATACAGGCACACACACATACACACACACACACAAAACTACTAGGATGAGTTGCTAAACTAGAAGAAAGTCAGGTTTAAAAGTTAAATTTTACTTTGAGTTCTTACTTGAATATACTCTTTTGTCTTATTATAATAAGGATAGGAAAGAGGCTCATCATTTTACCCCGTAGTGTAAAGTTTACACTTTGGACATGTAGAAACTAACCTTTATTTATTAACAGGGTAAAAAGGAGTTCAGGAATTTTCACGTTGAGTCAAAGTCCCTTTCAGTTAATAACTATCATTTGCATTTCTACCAGAAAGAGAAAAAACAAACAAAAAGAATTCTAAATCTGAAAGATCAGACAAGTTTATTATGATACCAAATCATCCTTTGCTAAAAGTTTCCAGATGGCAGGGAATAGTGGCTGCTGAGATGGCTGGGGAAAGTGTATTGTCCAGAAAGCAACGACAGTTCCTATCAAGAGCATGACAAAAACACTGCTTTAATGAAAAATTCTAATATTCTGAAAAGTCTCCATCACTATACAATGTAGATTTTCTTAAGTATAATCTCCACTTGTGTTGGAATCATTCTGATCTTGGGAACATCAATCTCACTGCTTCTCATACTCTTTCATTTATTTTAAATGATTAGAAACACAAATTATATTCAGCTCCTAAAACTGTATAGTTACATAGGTTATGTTTGTAAGATTCACTTGAATTATGAAACTAGTCTTCACATAATAGTAGCTTCCTTCTTTAAAAAATAATCAGCATTGAATTTGTCTCCTTACTATCTCAATGAGTCAACTTGATAGCTGGATAATTTGCTAATGACATAATTGCACGCACCATTACACTTTTTGATCATATCTGAAATCAGTAAATTGATGCTTTCAATCGATGATTTAAAAATCGACCACTTCAGAGACTGCATTGATATGGGAAGTGAGTCAGATGCACTAACCATTGAAACCACACAGAGAAGACTATCATTGTACTGATGGGAATGCAAAAGGCTTAAGACCCACGTTAGAGGTTTCCAGTTTATAAATACATGGTTTAAAGATTATTTTTAAGTGAAATTGTGTGAAATCCCCTTTGAGTTTGAGTCATCAAGGAATGTCAATTAAATGTCAAGGAAGTGAAAGCAAACTGAATACATTCAAAAAAAGAACAATTGTGATTAGTGTAAGTAATAACTTTTATGGTGCTCACTCTGTGAAACATTAAGGATTTGACATTTGAGGAATAACGCAGGCTTTCAGGAGTGATGCTGTTTCACTAATTTGGTTAGCACATGGGCCCCTTAAGAGGCACTCTGCACTCTCTCACAGTGGCTGACCCCTGCCCATTCATGTCCCCACAAGATGTGGTTTGGGGTGACTGGATGGCTCTCCTTACCATGCTGATCTCCCTGCTGCAGCACAAATGTTGATAATCTTATTACCATTGGCATTTGCTCTTCATTAGGTGATAATTATACCACCAGTCAGAGGCTTGCTTCAAATGTTTTGTTTAGTGCAGTTTTTCCAAGGTCAAGTTGTTGTGATGAGTTGATAAGAAATGTTGGACCAATTTGAGCACTGTTGAGAGGCCTGCCACATTCAGAGATAAAACTAATTAGGACGCCATTCATGCTACTTCATCACCGTGACACAAGCATGCTCCTTAACATACATCTCTAATTTCTGCTTTCTAATGAAATGAAGAGCTTCCTACTTGCTACGAGCCATGCTGTTTCAGCAGAAGGCCAGTGGGAGAGAAGAACTAACAAGGAGGAAAAGGAAACAGAGAATCCAACTGGCAGTCTTGGATGGAGCAATGGGAAATGAAATGATGGTTTTTGAACCAGAGGAGATGTTTCAAGGTACAAGAAGGTCATACCAAAAAGGGCAAGCAATGAAAAGATGTGCGGAGGCAGAAAGGCATCACTGGGAAAGTGAGAAAGGAAGATCATCTAGCAGCCACATCCTGGAGAGATGACAGAAGGGAAGCCAGGGAGCAAAGATGATCAATAACCAAGCACAACTCAGTCATTTTTATTAGGAAGAACTCGCCAAAGTGGAAGCAACACAGGTCGTACAAGCAGAGACTGGCCATTTCATGATTTATTTTTATTTAAACAGTAGTTCCAAATTCCTTCTAGATGAATGGAAATTTTATCATGTGTTTTGGCAGAAACCTTAAGCCACAGAGTAAATGCATTGCAAGTTCATTAGCAGACTATTTCAAAGGAAAACTTCTACCAGCTTTGGAATTATGAGAAACAGATATCTTAGAAATATATTTTCCCTTCTGTGTTTCTGGGAAAATAATTTTTAGAAAATATTTTTAAGAAACTTCTGAGTATAGGAGAAAGGGAAAAAAATGAAGCACATGGCTGAAGCAACATAAAAAAACAATTCAACAAATAACTTTAGGGAAAGAACCAGAGCAGTAGAGTCACAGAGGGTCAGAATGTAGCTTATCCTCCAGTTAGAGTGAGATCTTGGCCTCATTGATTTCTAGTTGTGTGCCATTAATTCAGTTAAACTACTAGCTGTTTCTGTAGCTAAAATGTAAAATGAGAACAATAATGGCATGCTTTAGCCACCATAACAATTAAATAAGGCAATACCAATACTCAGTTCAAGGTAATACTTACAATATCTATTAGTCATTAATAACTTTATAATCCAAATCATTCAATTTAGCATCAATTTTGTTTCCTATCATTACCAACTATGACCAAATTCAGTATATGTTTTTGTGCATACATATGATAAAATGTATAAAGGTAGTTCACAAAATTCTTATTCTGATTATTATTCTGAAAATACCATTGCTTTGAGGGTAGCTTGTCCTGTGTCTTGCTGTCTTGCTTGAATGCATCATCCTTTCCTTTCCATCACTAAACTACTAACAAACCCCAGCTCAAGTTGTCCATAATCAGTTTTCAGAGCAATATTAAAGGTCACAGAGCCAGTTGCTAAACAAGTGCCTGGTAGGAGAATAGTAAATTTAAATAGCACAGCATGGATAGAATAGATAAAAGGGGGGAACTGCCTGGGGTCATCTTATATCACTTTTTTCTTTGAATTAAACCCTCAAGTCAGAAAGTAGAAGATGGAATGGCTGGAAAACTCCCAGTTCTAGTGCCGCCCACTTACAAAATCCACAGATCAGAATTCCTGGATGAAACTGCAGAAGTCTTCATGGGTGTAATATACTCAACTGGTGGCTAGAATTCCATTTCCCATCATTTCACTTGCTGAGGTGGTCTTTGATCAGATCCATGGGCTTTTCTGGACAGTACAATTATTTTGGGAACATAACTGCTTTCCCAGTGATGTCCATACGGCCCACTCAGTTGCATTGGCAGTTGCCGCGTCTGTTAAACTTACGACTCTACCATATTATCTTCCATCGGTGTTGGATACATGGGAGGCATTTAACATGCTCATAGTGCTAAACCATGCCGTTGTCAGGTTTGCCAGGTGATTCATCATCACCCTGTAATCTTGGTTAATTTTTATTACTTGGTGGGTAATTGCCCTAAGTGCATAAGACACAATAAGATGAGAAAACCTGATTATGAATTATAAGGGAGCTTCCACATCACAAATGGAAAAATGAAGCATGTTGGTAGGATCTAGAAGTGAGCCCAAGTGTGGAAATGCAAATAAAACTTTAGACTGAGAAACGCAGGAACTCATGAAAGAATATGTGGTAACGTTGTCCTGAGTTAACCAGAGCCACTGGACTGTTTGGCTGAGAGCATCCATTAAAAACACTGACAGCAAAAAAATGAAGGTACCTATTTTCTTTTCTCATGATACAGGGAAAGAAAACCAGGGCTATTAGAGTGCATCAGAAAAAGGAATACATGAAATGTTTTGTAACAGAATCCTGGATTCTGACAAAGCCTTTAACTAAACAAGAGAGAGGGTTCTCCAGGACCACATCCTCCCATCTGGCCCCGCCCCCTGTAAGCCGGCTCCTCCCCAATCAAGGATGGTGGTCCTGCCTGCTCTGATGGTACTGGTAATGGTACCCAGTTTAGTGGTACCCACTAAGCTTAGTGCAGACGGCGGCTGTGCCTGTGATAGTTCTAGTCTCTTTCCATCACAGATCATCTTCGTAAGCCGGGCATGTCAGTGCTCTAAACTGATGAGGTAAGTAGTGATTAAGGCTAAGTGGAACTTGTTAATTCAGCAACACTTTAAAATAATTGAACATGAATAAAATGGCAAATTATAATCAAAGTCCTTTGGGAGTACATCTGAAAGCTACATAATGCCACATTAGTTCATCATGACTAATACTACTATAATTAATATTAAATGGTAAAATAATGACGGGCTTCCTATTCTGAACGTGCATGCTAGGGAAGAGATTTCCTGACATGTGACATTGGAGTGAGAGGTAGGGACAAAGGACATGGAAAATGGAAACGATCATTTTGCAGCACAGTTGATTTTTTTAAAACTCAGCATCTCCCTGTTGAATTGCTTTGTTAGCCTCTTCGGTATTTGAACCACAACGTTCTCCATTATAGCACTGTGTTCTATAGAAAAGAACAGACAGTGATAAGAGTCTCCTAAAGTGACATCTAAGGTTTTAATACTCAAAATGTGCAGGAGGCAATAACATGTTTGTTTAAGAGCTTTTGAGATGCAAAGAGTGACCTTTGTGTTTCTAAGAATGCCTGATAATTGAACGTAGATGCTGCATATTGGATAATAAGGTACCTGTAAGGCAGGAATCATATTCCACCAGCCCTTGTAATTGAAGGGCACAGTTTATGTCAGATTGGGAGCCCTGCCTCAAAGAACCTCAATAATCATAAGCAGTGGGAGACTAGCACTTTCCATGGCGAGGGCAGGGTGATCTTGTAGCAGGTCACTCAGAGCAGAAATAAAGAGACGCACTTGACGCTGAATCCAAGGGTGTTTGCCTGACATGATGCCTGGAAAATGGGTGGCAACATAAAATTCCCGAATGTGGAATTTAGATTCATAAGAGTGTCTTTAAGTGTATTTTAGAGGTTGGTCATAATCCAGCAAATAGCTGGTAGAAAGAAGTGGAGGAGCACAGAATAAAAGGCTAAGTTAAAAAACCGAATCAAATGCACGAGTGCGGCTGAGTGGAGATGTTGATGAGAGGGATGGTGGGGAAGAGTGAAGCCTGCTTGGGCTCCTGCCTTCCCAAGGGGTGTTTGCTTTTTGTCTGGATGGTAGTGGAGATGCCTGAAGCTCTTCAAAGGAGCAACTGACAGTCCGCAATGATTTGTTTGTTTAATGACTATGATTTACCACTCTCCCACGTGGCGTTCATTACTCTGACACATTTAGGTCAAGAGAAGTGAGCCCTCGGTTCAAACACAGGTCGCTGTCCTTCTGTGAACCGCAGCGATGGATCTTCCCCATTCAGCGATTTTAAGCCTCGAGATATTAATAGGAGTTTCCGTCAAGTGTCTCATATTCCATCCACATCCTTTTTGCTGAATGTACTTTATATTTTACCTTTACTATGTCAAATGATTCAGCTTTCATTGAAACAGAGTGGCTGCCGTGGCATGCAGGTTCACTTTAAAACAACTGAAATAAAGCTACCCTGTCTACTTTTCAATTTCATAAAACAATCAACAGAGGTATACCATCTGCAAGTCCCATTTATCTGGCTTCTGGGGGAAAAAAAAATCCCCTAAAGATAAAGAAAGAAATGTGCTGGATTTTACCAGAGTATAAATTCTGCTTTGTAACTAGACTGGGTAAGAAGCTTTATAAAGGACAATTTGAACTTTAGCTTATATCTTCTTTTCCTTGAGTGTTCCCTTCAGCTCCAGAGGTAATCACTATGACCCCGGATCATTCCTCCAGATTCTTTTGATTGTCTAAACTCCAGTGTCTTTACTAGTTTTTATGGGATCTTTGACCTCCCCCGGTAGTGTCCTCAGTTAATTGGACCATAGTTTTGAGCTGTTAGCTTGACACCATGGGTGGTTGTGCTTTTAAGAAACACAATGTCATGTTCCTTTCAGGTTCAGCTATGAATTCGTATTCTGCCTCAGTAAAACCTCAGGAGAAACCCATCTAAGAAAACGCTATGCATCAAATGGCTAGGTAAGTAGAATAATGAACTTTTCACGGTCACAGATGGAGTACAACCCTTCCTAAGAGCTCAACTGAAATAAAATAAAATGCCAAACATACACAGCACTGAAAAATCATATTGTGACATGAAATTTCAAAGGCAGATAATGGGGAAAAATAGACTTGCAATCTCTAACATGTTACAATGTTTCAGCATACTGGAAAACCTTCCAAAGCATGGCTATGTGTTTTTAGTATAATTATAAAAAATAATTAGTAAATTAGAATCCCATCTAATGTGATATAAAATGAATATTGTTCACATAAAATAATAAATGTTTAGAGGAGAGTAGTATTAAAGTGTTCCAACAAAAGTCAGACCAGTTTGTATTTTAGTAATTATCTATAAATGAATAATTGCATTCAGTATTGCCTACAATGGACCAAAGCTCCAACTATGATGGCCAGAAAGGAAGATCTCCAGTCCTGAGCAAAAGGTGTATGCACTGGTCACAGATCACACAGAGAAATGTCAAACTTAATAAATCAAGAGTTCTTTCCAGAATACCGAGACACCCAGCTATGAAACCAAGCTCCTGTGTGATGTAGCCACATCAAAATGATTTCTTCTATGTAGCTATCTTAATACCCAACTTATCTCATTCTTTCTACCCTTAGTAGGAACATGGCTCATCCATAGACCTCCTTCCTTCTCTTCTTCCTTCCTTCCTCATCCCCTCCCTCTCTTTCTTATTTTCCTCAGACATCTATAGAATTAAACACAATCATAGGTGTCAGGAGGATCTAAGAGACAAGCTAATCCATCACTGTTATCATCCAGATGAGAAATATAGGCCAAATAGGATTAGTAGCTTGCTCAGAATTCCACAGGTAATAAGATTCAGATTCTGGATATGGATATCCTGCCTGCTGGCATACTGCTTTTTCCCTTCCTACCACACCATCTGATATCTCTAATTTCTCACAGGTTTCCCAGTCTTTATGACTAGAAGGAACACTCTGCATTACATTTTGTGCCAACAGTTATTCAAGCATTTCTCTCCAGCTCCCCTTTGACACACAGTCTGCAGAACCGCCTTCTCGACAACACAGCTTTGGAAGAAATTCTGCCAGGGGTGGGTGTCCGTGGAAAGGGTGGTGAACAGATGTGGATTCCAATTATCACTGGATTATTATTTTAGTAAGTACTTATTGATCACTTCTTTGCATTAGGCAGTGTTCTAAATATTGGGTTTAACACAACATGCAAAAACCATCATCATGGGTCATATACCTTCACAGGAATACAATACACAAACAGACAGACAGACAGACAGAAAGAAAAAGGGGAAAAGAGGAGGCATAGAGAGTAAGGCTTCTATTTTATACAGGTGAAGGCCTCAGGAAGAGGAACTATTAGAAAAGATAATTGAAGAAAAAGAAAATCATGCAACGATCTGGGGAGAAGGATGCTCAAGGCAGAAGGAAACCAATGCCCCCAGGCTGGGGTGTGTTTAGCATGTTCTAAGGATGTTCTAGGATGTCGGTAAGGTAGGTGCAAGGAGAATGAAAGAAAAGATTGTAGGGAATATGGAGGGAAATACATGTTGGAGAGAAGAGGTAGGTGGGTCTTTCACAGCCTTAGAGTTCTCAGTAAAGACTTTAGTTCCCTCTGATTGCTGTGGATGAGATTACAGAAATGCAAAAGAAAAAGCAAACGGTCTAACTAAAAGGCTACTGCAACCCAACAAAAGCTGACAGGAGCCTGACTGAGATAGTGGGAGATGGCAATGACTGGACATGGGATGACATCGAATTCATTTTTTTTTTTTTTTTTTTTTTATTTTTTTTATTAGACATCGAATTCATTTTGAAGGTAGATTCCACAGGGTGGGCGAGTGGTGTACATCTGAAATATGAGTGAGAAGGGTCACAGATGGCTGGCACTCTCACTGGCTATGTCAGGCAGACCGCTGGGTGTATGAATGCAGGGCTCAGAGGAGGCTTTAGCCCACAGATAGAAAGTTGGGAGTCTCAAGTTTAAAGGTAATTGGAAGTCATGAGACTGGATACCACTACTTAGAATGCCTCTGGCTAGAGAAGACATCTAAGGATGAAGTTCTGGGATACCCCATGGTGTACTTAGCAGGGCGATGAGAATATAACAAACTGACATAAGGGGCTGAGAGTAGGAGGAAAAGCAAGAATGAGCACTGTGCTGAGTGCCCAGTGGAAAAAATGGAGAGAAGGAGGAATGGGACTCCTGTGTCAAACGTCACTGATGGGCCAAGATGAGAACCGTGAGACGCACAATCAGTTTAGCAAAAGGTGTCTAGATTTTGTCCATAGGGGTTCAGTGAAGTGGTGGAATCAAAACTCGATGCTTTTTGTTCTCAACAGAAAAGGGAGAGCACAGGGATAAATAACTTCTGACATGGTGCACGAGGGTGGTTGAAAGAGGTCTCTCTGAGGAGGCAAGGCTAACCAGACCCAGAACTTTGAACAAAATATTGACAGGTAAATATGAAGCAGTGCTTCAGTTCAAGTGAGCGGCATGAAGAAGAAGAAGAAGAAAATTACTGGCGGGAAGTGATAAACTTGCTAGAATGATGACACCTAGATTAACACAGAGATAAAGAAAGTGTGGACTAAAGTGGTGGCAATTGAAATAATGAATGAAAAAAAGTGCCAACTGGGCAGAATGTTCTGGAGGTTTGCGTGACAGATGGTGTTAATGTCCTGGGTCTGCACAGTGTGAGATGAGGAGGGGATGCTCAATCTCAGGCATGTGGAGATTTTGGTCGTGTCATTACTGGACCATAAAAAAGATTGAGTGTCGAAGAACTGATGCCTTTGAACTGTGGTGCTGGAGAAGACTCTTGCGAGTCCCTTGAACAGCAAGGAGATCCAACCAGTCAATCCTAAAGGAAATCAATCCTTAATATTCATTGGAAGGACTGATAATGAAGCTGAAGGTCCAATGCTTTGGGCACCTGATGTGAAGAGCTGACTCACTGGAAAAGCCCTGATGCTGGGAAAGATTGAGGCCAGAAGGAGAAGGGGATGACAGAGGATGAGATGGTTGGATGGCATCACTGGTTCAATGGACGCGAGTTTGAGTAAGCTGTGTGAGATGGTGAAGGACAGGGAAGCCTGGTATGCTGCAGTCCATGGGGTTGCAGAGTCAGACATGACTGAGCAACTGAATAACATTACTGAGGCAAAAGACAGGATGTTCTAAACAGTGACTTTGGGATCACAACTAGTTTCTCTTCAGCCTGGGTGGCTCCTAGACTCTGTGCCACTCATTCATTCTCTCGTTTTCACTCTGACCCTTCACATTGCTTTCTCATCACATGTTCCAGATTGGTCTAGCTGCAGTGATCCACAGTTTCAGTTACAGCAGTAAAGATTTCAGTCTTAGCCTATTGCGTCTCAGGGATCATCAAGAAATCATCAAGTGCATGTTCAAAGAGCATATACAAAAGGGCCTAAGGAGAACTTCTAAGAGTGGGCAAAACTTAGATCAAGAATGGAGGATTGAGTAGAGGGAAATGTGTACTTTAGCTCCCGGCTGGAGAGGAGGAGCTAGTCTCAGTGGAGGCTTTCGGAGCTCGAGGGTTTCATGCCTGGCGGCTGGAACGGACTGCGAGCCTCGGGTGGCTGCTGGCCTCTTCTGCCATCCAAGGTTTGCCATCTGTGACAGTGGGACAGAGTGGTCGGCTCCCCCTTGGGAAGCAAAGCCTTGGTCCCTCCATGCAAACTGCCACGGAGCCTGAGCTCCACCATGTTTGAGAGAGATTTAGGCACAAGTGTTTGTAAAGGAAGAAGTCTTCCCACCAAATGTGGAGGTTCAGAGGCCTCCTCTCTCATCCACTTCTCAGATCATTTGATTCTATTCCAGATCTTTCTGCTCACTCTGGTGGGGAACCTGTCCTTGGAGGCAGGAGTCCAGGAACCTAGTAGATGCCCAATAAATATCTGTGGTCCCCCGGCCAGGCTGCTCAGAGAGGAGGGCTACTGAGATCAGAGAAACCTGCTACTTTCTCACACCTGTACTTAGGGGAATGGAAATAAACGGTGGTGAAAAAAAGCAATAGAGACAACTCCCTACTTCTACATGAGACACTTTCTAGAAATTACATGTGAAAAACAAACAACAAAGCAATAGCAACAGATTCGTAAGCCAGAAAAAACTTCTTTCTCAGTAAAGTTAGATAATACATATACACCTCACACATGTATTTCCTAATTTGATTTCACCTTTAGATATAATTTCAATACAGTATTTTGTGTATCCTTCCCGAGGTTGTTTTCTCCCCATCGCCCCCCAGCTCTACTCATAGGGTTTCCCACATTAGGTCCAATAAGGTCTAAGAATGCACTCCCAGCAGTAAACCAAACATCTGTCTTTGTTTCCTTTTCATTATGTTCATGAAAAGAGCTACTCCCGTTGCTCGTGTCCTCCTCTGCTTATTTCAGCATTCCAGTCCGACTTCTTAATAAGGAGCACACAGAACTAAATAGTAAAGTTACACGCACTGCTCTCTAAGTGAGTATGGATGAGCTGGTGAAATGGGACTGGTAGCTGTCAGGAGGCAGCCAACAATACTTGAAATAAGTGTTCATCAGTTCATGAACAAAATTCCAAACACGCCCAAGAAATACAGCTCAGGGATGGGAGGTTTGTCTACTGTGCCCAAGTGCATCTAAAGGTAAAATATAGACATGTTAATTTACTTGTGAAATATATTTTAGCTTTATGCATCTTCTTGGATTGTTGAGGCAAGGTACTCAATGAAGGTGCATTTGTTGCATGATTAACTTGTACTAGGCATTGTACACAAAGGATATTTATTTTATACATCAGTATATATTATAGAACAGAATATATATGCCTATATGTGCAAAATCTCATTTATCCTCTATTCATCTTGTGCTGATACATTATAATGATCATTTTTAAAAATGAGATAACTGAGGTTTGCAGGTATTAATAATCTGCCCACAGCCACAGAGTGTATCAGTGGTGAATCTGGGGGATCTGTGTCCTGTCACAGGCATTAACGACTGCAGCATATTTGGGGCGATCTATAATATAACCCGAAAGCTGCAAGAGTTTGTCATAGGAGCTCTTGTCTCCAGGCGCTGTGATCCTTGGAATTTTGTCATGCTGTAGCAACTTCCTGGCAGGGGAGAACAATTAGGTTCCCGTGAAATACTCTGGCGTCTGTCCACCCTCCAATGAATGGAGCATGGCATCACCCCCTCCACAGCCATCACTGAAGACATACTGGGTTTAAGGCTAATATGTTATTTTAATAGTGAATTCTGGAAGCTTACCAAGAGCAGTCAGCATTTGAATTTGGCATGATTTCCCTGATGCTTGTTGTTCATAATTTCATTATTCTCCAGATGTTAACATATTTTTCTGGGATGCTAATTTTTCTTTGGCCAATTTTCTCTGTCAGAATTGTAAGGCATGAGCATTTGGGCTGTTTATTTGCACATTTCTCCTATTAAAAGGCAAGCTCTACGAGGGGAGGGACCTGTGTGTGTCCTGCTTTGTGATTATTCCATCAGGGTCCCCAAACACTACGTGATGGAGAGTATGAGCCCCATAGATACCAGTAGACGGAAGAAATGAGTGCAAACTGTACCCCCAACTTTACAGTCGTGTGGAAGCTATTCAGGTAGACTACATCAAAACACTCTGAACTAACTAGATGATTTAAAAGAAGTCAGTTGTTACATTTCCTCCTGAAGACCATCTGGTAGAATCTTAGGGTCCCAGAATGAGAGATCCTTTGGTAATTCTGGGCAGCTCCCAGGATCTTCATGCATGCTTGGCTTGAAGAAAACAAAACATTTTTTTTTAAGCAGCAATATGAGTATGAAATGACTGAGGCTAAAAACTGTCCTATATATTTTCAATTAAAAACAGTACTCCAAATAATCCACTCTCTATTTTCCATATCACCTCTCCAGTCTGTGTGCCTCATTAACTGACAATTTGTTATCTCCATTTTTAATCACCCCATAAGAGACAGAATTAATTTTTCATAAGACTTTTATTTCCTTGGCTAAACACGTACATTTTTTTTAATGATTTAAGAATATGATTCTTGTTAGTCATTTTCCTGTCTTTGGTGCTGAATTTTAGGTGTACATTTTGGAGACCGAGGCGGCATTATTGTTCTGGCTAAAGTTGAAAACCATCCTTTTTCTTTCCATAGGAGCAGCTGCAGCCTATATGATATTGGGCAGAGAGTGTTTAAGAAGAATGTTCAGAATGCCTGCTGCCCGGGGATGGTAAATGATATTATGTGAAGTTCCATGGTGCTGTGCAAACAGGGAATTCGTTTTCCATTCAGACTCTGAAGTAGAAGAGACTTTTCCCTGCCAAGGGGGGTTTCAAGCCCTCATTAACACAGCGTCCATGCAGACTCAGCCAGTGAAGGAAGGAAGGGGAGCCACAAGTGTGGAGGACCCCAAGCCCCCATCTGACACCCGGATTAGTGGACTGGGCCATGGAGCTAAGTGGGTGCTAATAAGGTTAACAAGTCGATCTTCAGACTCACAGTCTCTCCTCTGGACGAGCCTATAAGCAAAGATTTAAGTACCCTGAGCTGAGAAGTGGTCCTCTCAGTATAGGTCTCAGGCTGGAGCAGGGATGTTGAACAGCAATTCTCCCTTGTTTCCTTTCTGAGGAGGAACTGAACACGATGACATAAAATGGGCATCGTTTCAGTTCTACGTGTCCTGATCCCGATGATAAAAGTTATGGGTTCGGTTGCTATTAACAGAGATGTATTTGGAGTATAAAGTTGGTGATGAAATAACCTCCATAAGTGTTATATATAAATTTTTGGGCCTGGTCGGAAGACCTTTACTTTTTTCATCCACTGCATCAAGACTCTTTGCCCAGAATAATCAATTCTACACAGGCAAAGTTTGTCTCATCATCCTCTTCTGGAGCAGCGCATCTCAATCTTCAGAGCAGATAGGAACCACGTGGGATCCAATAGTCTCAGGACTCAACAGGTCCTAAGTTCTGAGTCTTAGGACTCACTAGGTCATCTCGCATTTCTAATAAGCTCCCAGGCAATGCAGATGCTATCAACACATGGACCACACTTTGAATGGCTATGGATTATGCGATCTTGTGAACAAGTACAGTAATGAGATGCTGGTGATAACTTCACATGAATTTTTACTTTGTTAGGGAGTGACTCCTCCAAAGTCCTTCACGAACACTCATCGTCAGGAGGATTGTTTTTGTTTTTTTAATTTTTTTGGAATGGGAGATTTGCCCCCACTCCATTTCCCCATCTCCACTATTCTGAGACTGACTCTTCACGGGAGAAGGCTTTTGTTCTCACTGACTGTTCGTTTCTAAGCTTTTCAAAGAAATCCTAGCATCTCTGTTCTGCGGGAGACAAAAGAAGTCACATGACTTGGAATCCCTGGTGGCATCTTGAAGATGGCTGTTCTGCTTCTCAAGCGAAGAAAAGGGGAATAACATATGGATGTCTTGCCAGGCTGCCCGTGCCATCCGCAGAACTGCCAGGCCCCGTCAGGAGGGGCGGCAGATGGCCGGAGCAGCGGGACGTGCCAAGCGCTGCGCTCCAGCGCCCTCCACGAGGCGCGCGCCCCGGCAGCACTCGCGGAGCTCAAGAATATGTTCACGGCCTTTCACGAAGACAAATTATCCGTGGCTCTTCAGATGGTGCTCTCGGAATCATCGTAGAGGGCGGTGATTTACCTCTGCCACGCGCTGGCAACGCAACACTGTATCGGCGGGTGGAGAGGCGCTTGTCAAAAATCTTCAAAATATGAACTCTCTTTCCTGAGCTTGGACAAAAAGTAGTGTTTGCTGATTATATCATCCCATCTTTTTTGGTCCAGTCACTCAGTCGTGTTCATCTCTTTGTGATCGGGTGAACTTCAGGAAAGCCAGGCTTCCCTGTCCTTCCCATCTCCCAGAGCTTGCTCAAAGTCATGTCCATCAAACTGGTGATGCCACCCAACCGTCTCATCCTCTGTCCTCCCCTTCTCCTCCTGCCTTCAATCTTTCCCAGCATCCAGGGTCTCTTACAAGAGAGAAAGTGAGTTCCAGCTCCCATGGCCAGCGAGGTCACCCCTATTGTCCACCCTCCTCTGATGGCCTCTGGAAGCCTTCTCTTCTGGATGGCATCTTCCGTCTTGTGCTGTGACCTTTTCTGGCCTCCATGTTTTTCCTCTGGGGTTGGGGATCTTTCCATCACTCTTTACCCTCTGAAGTATTTAAATTCTACTCATTCTTTAAGATATATCCTGCACATTAACTCCTTCTAAAGATCTCAGTTTTTCCACCCTAGAGTACATGGCTTTTCTCTACACTTCTTGTCAGATTCAATCATTTGGCAGGCAAGTATCTCTTTATGATAATTATTTAATTTTATTTCTTGTTTACTTTTTCACACAGGAATGACTTCTCTACTTACTTAACCTATCAGTCCTGATGGCTCAGACAGTAAGGAATCTGTCTGCAAAGCAGAAGACCTGGGTTTGATCCCTGGGTCAGGAAGATCCCCTGGAGAAGGGCATGGCAACCCACTCCAGTATTCTTGTCTGGAGAATCCCATGGACAGAGGAGTCTGACACTGCAAAGTGTCAGACACAACTGAGTGACCAACATTTGGGTTTACTTGGGGTTATTCCTTAAAAACTGTAAACTGTCTTAAAATTTTAAAGTCTGTGACCATGGATGAATGCATTTTTACTTAGGTTTTAAAGTCACTCACGGAGTAGATCTAGGCAGTGGTTCTCCCACCCAAAGGCCTGGGTCACTGAGCCTCATTCAGTACTTGAAAGCTCAAGACTTCCCCAGTGGTTCAGTGGCTCAGACTCCACACTCCCAATACAGGGGAGCCCAGAGACAATCCCTGGTCAGGGAACTAGACCCCACATGTTGCAACTAAGAGTTCATATGTCTTAGCCAAGATCAAAGATCCCACATGCCACAACTGAGAGCTTGCAAGCTGCAAAGAAGACTGAAGATCCTGTGAGCCATAGCTAAGACCTGGGGTAGTCAAATAAACATATATCTATACCTATATCTATATACGTATATATATATTTTTAAGAAAAACCTGAGAGCTCATGATCATAATGCAAAGACAGCAGACATGCTGAGGCTGGGGCCTCTGTCCCCTTCAGTTGCAACAACGAAACGAAGACAAACTCCTTCCCCGTCCTCCTCTAGCCACCCCCGCTATTCCCTTGCTCTTCTTCTAGGGGTGCATGGCCAAGTTATCTGTGCTTACTCCTGAAGGAGCTAATGCCAGGCTCTCTCACAGCTTGCTCCCCCGTGATTGCCCAGGAGACTTCCTCTTCTAGAAATTCCATAACCTGCTCCTTGATTCATATAGTGTGCATTCGATTAAAAAATAAATTATTTGTTAGTTGCCACAATAATGCTACAGAAAAGTCATTATTTTGTTTTGAATCAAATTTGAAAGCCTTCCTTGGAAGGAGCCCCCACTCAATTCAAGCCAGTTGGCTTAATATCTCCATCACCCAGTCATTCCACACAAGCCGTTTCCAAGCTGCGCCATATTCTTGGAATGCCCTCCCGTTCTGTCTGCCAAGTTATCTCTCTTCCATCATCCAAATAGCTCATGCAATCCCACCTCCTCGTCACAGTCTTCCAGAACTATTTGGAAAAGGTCTAATAGCGTCTCTCTGTACCATCCGGTGTGAGCATTAGCCACTTAAGTCTCCCTCACTCCTTCCTGCTCGATGCATTTACTTATTTTTCACGTGGACACCAAGCATGTACTCCGTTTTGCATTGTTCTGCAGCCTTCATTTTTTTCACACTTGTATATGTTGTCTTTAAATTCAGGTATCTTTAGTCTCATCTATTGACAGATTCTATAGACATAAGACTCCAGCTAAAGCCCTCCACATAGTGCCGAGTGTAATACCATGTAGAAACAGACACTTAATACGTAAAGAGATTCCTTAATTTCTCAGGTTTGATTTTTTTAATGTATAAAAAAATATGGAACATATTTAATATTTCACAAATCCACCAGGACCTGCCAGAAGAACTCCTTTAGCCTTGGGCAAGGCTGGTGATTTCCATGGGGGTTCATTTCTCAGTAGGCAAGCAGTGCAGGAGCTGCCACTGATCGTGACTGTAGGCAGTACAAAGGGGAATGAAGAAGATGTCCTAAGTGATGGAGAGCAAGATCAAGAAAGGTCATTCTCCGAGAGGGGAGACTAATAGAAATGCTGAATGGCTTAGAGTCGGAAGCTATGGAAGCTTCCCTTCTTTATGAGATGCTGAAGAATGTGCTGCAGGAAGGAGGTGGGAAGTCTCCTTAGGCTCGGCAGGGGACGGACGCAGAATGGGTGCTCAATGTGCATTATCAATTGAAAAAAAGGAATTGGCTATGCAAAGCAACAATCCGATCATTGCATTTCAGCCAGTTAAGGTGAGGAATAACTTGCGGACTGAATGATCTGAAAGGTTATAAACGGGACAAAGGAGGAAGAGGAAGTGACTCTGCTTATATGAAAGTGAAAGTATGTCGCTCAGTCCTGTCCAACTCTCTGTGACCCCATGGACTGTAGCCCCCCAGGCGCTTCTGTCTAAGAGATTCTCCGGGCAAGAATACTGGGCTGGGTAGCCATTCCCTTCTCCAGGGGATCTTCCTGACTTAGGGGTCCAACCTGGGTCTCACTGCAAGCAGATCCTTTACTATCTGAGCCACCAGGAGGTCCAGTGTGTATATGGCAATGATCAAAAAAAAAGCATCCTCTGACTCAAAGGAGGTCTGGCTACAAAATTTTCAGTGCCCAGAACAAAATGAAAGAGCAGAGGACCCTGGTTCAGAAACTATAAAGAGTTTCAAGATTATGGCAGCAGAGAAAGAAGCAAGCCCAAGCATGGGGTCCTTCTAAGCAAGCACAGGGCCCTGCAAGAGAACCCAGGGTTCCTGCCGAGGAGGCGTCCTTGTCCAGCAGACATTATTAGTGTGAGCACCTGCAGGTCACTGAACTAATCCAAAGTCTGGAAGAACATCCCTCGTCACAGCAAATCTTAGCTTAAACAAAATACAGTTTCGCTGCAAACTCCATTTTCTAAATACCTCTATACCATCAAGGGTAAATTTTTGGAAAGTTGAGTTCAATTTTATTTGATCTCGTGTCTCTCTCTATATATATATCAAACATTTGCGATTTTAATGAGCATATACATTTTGTCTCTCTCTTTCATTCCCATATAGTTGAAGATCTTGTGTGAAAAGCCCTGAGTTTCCCCTCCTTCCATTTATTTCATCTGTAAAATGGGCATGATAAACTTCATCTCTTGGGGTAATGAGTGTTTCCTGAGGTCATATACAGGAATCCTCTAGCATCAACTAGTCACCCCCTTTCCTTCTTTCTTTGCCTCCTTTTTGTCCTCAGGGTTCCCCAAATTCACAGCCCTGCCTTCTGATCCTGGATGAGAAACCAGGCTGCAGGCTGTGCATTGCTGAGGGCCTGCCCTACACCCTGACTGTCAGTCTTGGGGGGACACAGCTCAGAAGTCAGCTGGCCCACTTTCTCTCTCTGACACCCCTCAACTGCAACAAAACCTAACCAGGAGGGTCTGCAGAAAGTCTCCTAGGGCAGATGAAGATGGGAGAAAGGAACCAGAGCTCAAGACCTATCCGTCTCGTTTCTCATTGTCTGGGTACCATCAAGTTCAGTCTCCTCACAAACTATTTCATCCCAGGGAGGAGACCTGGATAAAAGAAAGATGGGGATTGGGAGAGGACAGGGATAAAGAGAGATGGAAAACAGATTCAGTGCTTTGACAAGCTAGATGCAAAGATGCTCTAGTGTATTTGATCAAAGTGGGGGAAGAAACACTTTTGTCAAACTGTCTGCTTTGTTTACAGGCGATGCCACTCTTGCACATCATTTGCCTCTTTGCATTAATGCACTGTCTACATTTTTTATTCACTGTTGGATGATCAGTATCCAAAGCCCTTTTTGTTTCCTGCTACAGATTTATTTAAATGTACGGGACTCTTAAGCAGTCAGCTTAGAGCAACTACTATAATCTCTTTCTCTTTGCTCATAGCCAAAGACACATATCACACGAAGAATAACAAACGCATGAGGAGGATTACGAGAATTTGGTGCCACCGTGAACAAAGCACAGCTAGCGTTATGCTTTAAAAATAACGGCTTTTCTGTCTCATGGGCCATGAGAAATAACTTTTCCACCACATAATAAATTTATTAGCCTTTCCGACCTCATCATTCCTACCTTAACTTAGATAGAGCATCAAAGACAAGAACATCTGTGAGACAGTAACATTTTCCAGTTCCGCTTTTTTAACATTCGCCTCTCAGTACTCCAAAGTTACTGCATGAGCGCCACCTCGTGGGCAAGCTGTTAGTTGCACAACGTAACTTTACAAAATCCTCCGGAAAGTTACTGAGGTCAATGGTCTCCTATCTTCTAAGCAGCTGTGCTAATTTTTCTTATGTGTCTGGGTAATAGCCCAGCCTTTTAAGCACATTCTTCAAAAGTACAAAAATGATAGTCTTTACAGCCTATCCCAATTCTGTATGATCTCTTCAAGGAAGGTGCCTCTTGGGTGAGGTGGGAACGTAGGTATCTTTTTAAAGATCCCCAAATTTTATCTTGAGCCCTTTTAAAAGCTCAAGGTGACTATACACACGCTTCCCTGGTGGCTCAGTGGTAAAGAACCTGCCTACCAATGCAGGGGATGGGGGTTTGATCCCTGGGTTGGGAAGATCCCCTGGAGAAGGAAATGGCAACCCCCTCCAGTAGTCGTGCCTGGGAAATCCCATGGACCAAGACACCTGGTGGGCTACAATCTATGGGGTCGCAAAGAGTCAGATACGATTGAGCACACATTCAGGATCATAGCTTGAAATGATCACTGCCCAAGGACTTGCCAATAGGCAGAGATGTTTTGCAAGACCAACCACATACACGTAAAAGTCAGTCCTGTTTGTCAGTTGCCGACGATACAGCATTTACCATTTTTGCACATCTTGCTCCTTCTCACTGAAATGATGTTTCCCCTCTGTTCCCTCTTGTTCCAAACTATTCTCCTCCCAGGAATTCCTAGCTCCTCCAAGACAGAGTTTATCAGTTAGTTTCTCTAGAAAGCTTCCCTTAATCTTGTGTCTGTCAAGGTCCTACAGCAACAGATGGCAGCTGAAACTGGATGATTTGAGGAGAGTGTAATTGAAAAGCCATTGACAAAAGGGTGGGCAGGGTATAGGGAACCCACAAATGCTGGTGTGGAATTCTCATAATAGGAACAGATGCCTCTACTACCCTAGTTCTGATGGAGAAGGAAATGGCAGCCCACTCCAGTATTCTTGCCATGAGAAACCCATGGACAGAGGAGCCTAACAGGCTGCAGTCCATGGGGCCTCAAAGAGTTGGACATGTCTGAAGCAACTTAGCACATGCACTCCCTATTTTTAAAGGCGCAAGGAAGCAGCGGGCTCTCAGGAGGGCAGGGTATGACCTCTAGAGAGAGCTTGCACTTTCTCATCTCCTAAATGTGTGCCTCAATGGCTAAGCCCAACATAAACCAGAGAGCAAGGGAACCCATCAAGTTTGTCTAGGGAGATACAGGGAAGGGGAAGGAAGGGGTGGTGAGATGTGAAGGACATCTGTGATTGTCTACAGTATCCCAAGTCCTGGGTACCTACTAGACAAGGGCATATTTATAGAGAAGATAGAAATGTTACATGGAGAGAGACAGTTATAGTGAAGAACTGAATGAAGGGACCAATCAAGATCATCTACTATTTATAACTTACTCCTGCCTCTCCGACGGACCTCCACCCATTTGAAACCCCATTTCAGCACTTTCCCTGTTTAAAGATGTGTTAGGAGGGGTCTGTTAATAGCAGCTCTGCTTCCAATTCTGCTTGGAGTGGCCTGATATCATTCATCATTAAGCTTTGGCTAGAAGTTTGAGGACTCAGTCTGATAAATTAAGGTTAATTAATATCTGCCATATCTGGTCTCAGTTTCTGAGAGGTAGCTCAGACTTCTAGATTCTTCTCTTTTTCTTTATCTTTTTTTTTTTTTAAGTCGATATATTTTTGGAAGGTGCCCTGGGTAATTAGGTAGGAGAAAGTATCTATGGCTTTAAACTCCAAATCTTGTATGTGAACCTGGCCTTGGTGTAAATGGTTTCACTTGCAGATCTGTGCATCAATCCTAAAGAGACAAGGGCTTGCTAAATAACACATTATGTCATAGACATACAGATCTATGGAAGACTGTGAAGTTATAAGAAAAAGCTGAAATAAGAAAAGCAGAAATAAGGCATTGCTGACATTCTTCGTTTCTCAGAGGGGCTCATATATTTTTGACATGGCAATGCAGTTACCTGAACGATGGAATTTTATCAAAACAAAAGGTCTGTCTTCAAAACAATAATATATCCGATCAATTACTCATATCTCCAAAAATCTTACAAAATCCCATTATCATTCTATCATTTGGTTGATTTAGTTTTGTCACGAGGAATGGCCCCGAGATTATCATAAAGATAACAAATACTATGGATTATACACATTCTAATTTTTGTATGGTGATCAACAATCTCTAGCTATGAAATAACACAATATATAAAGCAATTCAGAAATAATTAGGCTATATTAAAATCATTTTATAAATCATGAGATTTATAAGTCAGGAAGAAATTTTGTAGAATACTAATTCATATCTCTCGTATTATATGTGAATAGAATGGGATTGGGGTTTCAGTCACACCCAAAGATGAAGGCTGGTTAGTGGCAAATTTAAAACCACAATCCACATCTTAGGAGCCCTTCGTTCAGTGCTGAGAATATTTGAATAAGAGCTTACTATACGGTGGGGTGATTTTGCGAAAACAAGGCATGTAGTTGGTTTTGTTACTGTTAGTTTTTCTGAAGTCGAATACATAAGGAACCATCCTCTTTCACCCTTGTATTTCATTCCCTCTTCTTATCCAATACAGTGACAAAGTAAAAATATATATTGGTTTTGTGGTTCAGAGTCAGAGGAGAATTCTACAGTGAATGTGTGGATTCCAAAAATACGCATCTGCCGAGGCATCACTGATCCCTAACAGACTGGAAATGGGGTATAGGAGAAACCAGAAGTGTAGGAGTGAAGAGTGAGTGAGACGTGGGTGCATGTGTGTTCGGGTCCTTGAGGGTCAGAGAACCGCTCCTGTCCTTGAACCTACACTTCTGACACCAAGACCACAGGTGGGGTTGACCCTGCAAGTACAGTCAACACAGTACGTCCCCTGATGTGTATCTGCAGGTTTCAACCAAGGGTGGATTAAAAAAAGAAAAGAATTAATTCTAGAAGGTTCCAAAATGCAAACTCTGAAGTTACCACTCCCCAGCAACTACGTATTAATACATAGCACCTACATTGCATTTACAAGGATTGACACTCTATTACATATTGTATGTAAACTAGAGATGAGTGAATTTATATGGGAGGATTTGCCCAGGTTATGTGAAAACACCGCGCCTTTCTATATGAGGCCCTTGACCATCTGAGGATTTTGGTGTCCATGCGGGCCCTAAAGCCAGTCTCCTGAGGATATCAAGGGAGGACTGACTATACTGTGAACTTGGGAGTCTTGTGCAAGTTCTCATTGCTGATCTCGGCATGGGTGGTACAATTCTACTAATAAAACTAGCTTCCTGGGCAAATACCTAGTCTGTGCCTTTTGCTCCTCTTTGGGACTCTGTAAGCCCCAGAGTGCAGGAGAGGGGCACCCCGAATTGACCAATATTGGACTTCTTGTCAACCTCAATGACAGCAGCCTCACAGTAGATTTAATCTGACTTAGAAAAATAAAGGTGACATTCTTGCACTCTGAGTACCATGGAGCAAGCTGCACCTGTTATAAGTATAAATTTTCTGTTGCGATCATCTAATCATTATTTGATGGGTGAGGGGCGAGAGCCAAGTACCTCGTAGATCATTTTATCCAGCAAAGAAAGCACAGTTTTGAAAGGATAATATTTCCTTACTGTACCATTTTTCTGGCCTACCTAAAAAAAGAAAAAAATAGAATTTTACAATTATTTTTGTAGTAACAGAAGCTCTTCAAGACATGGAGCTTATGCACTGAATTGCAGCCCAGCATGAAATTTTATAGCTGAATTATGAACTCCTGCCAATAAAAGTTTACAGCAAAACAGCCTGGCTCTTCTTGCTTTAGGAGCAGGGGTGGAGAAAATATACATGCTCTAACAAATATGATTATCCTGGAAATATGATATTAATGATGGCACGATTTGAGAGTAAAGAATTAAAATGCTGGAGTGAAGTTAATTGGAAATACTTGAGAAATACACCATTCATTCCCTAAGCCATGTGCACCTTATTTACTTTATACAAATGTAAACTCAAAATGATTTGACATCTCTTTCAATTTCATAATTAAATTAGAAGATTTGATTTGAGAGTTCACAGGTTTTAAAACGAAACTACTATTGACTTTAAATCATCCTTGTTAAGCAAGAAAGTAGTAGAATGAATAAATTAAATTCACTCAAAAAAAATGATATTTGGGATATTCCTCCAAAGATAACTTTGACTATTGAACACATTCATTCTACAATTATCCATGTAGTAATGTTCCAAAGAATCAAATATAGATTTTTTTTTTTTTTAAACACAGAAGAATATAACTGGCTATAATCTATTTTATTTTATTTGGCTGGGAGTAGGGGCTTCCCAGGGGCTTCCCTGGTAGCTCAGACGGTAAAGCATCTGCCTATAACGCGGGAGACCCGGGTTTGATCCCTAGGTCAGGAAGATGCCCTGGAGAAGGAAATAGCAACCCACTCCAGTATTCATGCCTGGAAAATCCCACGAACCGAGGTGCCTGGGGGGCTACAGTCCATGGGGTCGCAAAGATTCGGACACGACTGAGCGACTTCACTTTCACTTTCAGGGGCTTCCCAGGCGGCACTAGTGGTAAAGATCCTTCCTTCCAACACAGGAGATGTGAGAGACACAGGTCCAACCCTGGGTCGGGAAGGTCCTCTGGGGAAGGAACTGGCAACTGGCTCCAGTATTCTTGCCTGGAGAATCCCATGGACAGAGGAGCCTGGCGGGCTACAAGGCATAGAGTTGTAGAGGCAGAAAGAGAGTCAGACACAACTGATGCTACTTAGCATGCACACAGCAGGACCCCAGACAGCTGAATAGAGCAGTTACATAAAATACACTTAGCAAATTGGTTAAAAAATAAAAACAAAATGCTCTATTTTTTTTTTTTTTTTTAAGTATTTGAAAATCCCTTGATAGGTAACAATCTTGATAAACAGAGCACAGACTCTTTGTGGATATCCTCTAAGCAGAGCTGTGTTTTCATGGTGTGTGGGACATCCAGGGCATGGAGAAATTTGACTGGAAAACCAGAGTAAGAAGACACCAGGGACGAACAGACAGTGATTCCACTGCAGGCTCTGCCACCGGCAGCAGTGGGGTCTGGGCACTCATCTAGGTGCCCGGGTCTCAGCCTCCTCCCCAGCACCACGGGAGTCACCGCCACCGCCAGAGACGAGCTTAGACCCAGCGTCTCTTAGCCAGGACTCAACATCTCAGAGAAGAAAGACTTAGCCATCAAAGGGATATTGCAAGGATTTGGATTCTGCTCAGTCGTGTCCGACTCTTTGCGACCCCATGGACTGTTGCCTACCTGGCTCCTCCTGTCCATGGAATTCTCCAGGCAAGAATACTGGAGTGGGTTGCCATTTCCTTCTCCAGGGGAATCTTCCCCACCCAGGGGCTGAACCCACATATCCTGTGTTGGGAGGTGGATCCTTTTTTTTTTTTTTAACTGGAGAATAATTGCTTTACAATATTGGCAGATAGATTCTTTATCACTGCGCCACCTAGGAAGCCCCGAGGTGTTACAATAAAGCACCTCATAGAAAAAAGCATAGAGGAGTGTGTTAGCATTGCTTTTCCTCAGGGAATGGCCCACCACTACTGGACCTACAATAATCAGAGTAATCTGTTTCAGAGACAAAATGGAAATCATAACCACCATCACTAATGATGCATTCCTCCTATTTTCACTGGACAAAGTCCTGTTTGCTGAGGCTGGTAAGGAGCGTGCCATCGGGCAGTCATCCCTTTGTTTTGTGACCACCAGTCATTTAGCCTCACTGGAGTTTCTGATAAAAATCTCTACTCTTCAGGAGCTCACTCCTGTAGGTGGGGGAAACCAGTTCAGCAGAGAAGCCCATCTTAGGGACAACTACAGCCTGAAACTGAGGGCTTTCCCAGTGACTTCTGCCCGTGAAGGAGATGTGGGTTTGATCACTGGGTCCGGAAGATCCCCTGCAGAATGAAACGGCAACCCACTCCAGTATTCTTGCCTGGAATCCCATGGACAGAGAAGCCTGGCAGGCTACAGTCCATGGGTCACAAAGAGGTGGACACACCCTTAGGGACTAAACAACAACAGTGTGAAACCAGAATACTTGGGATGGTATTTGATTAAACAGATTAAACAGTGGGAAGGAAAAACAGAAGACTGCTTAGAGGAGGTGACACTTATTTAATCCTTGAAAGTTCAGTGATAAGGGAGCTGTGGGCAGAGGGAAGAGCAGCATGCTCAGGGAACTAGACATGGCCACCACTTTTCTGGGGGTGGGGAGGCTGGGGAGAGTCTTATCAAGGACTGCAGTCACATCAAAGAGTTACTTTTGCTAAAGGCAATGGGATCAGAACTATGAGCAGTGCTGCTTCTGGGAAGATAATGCTAAGATGGTAGGAGAATGAATTAAAGGGGAGGAAGAAGTCAAAATGCATCGTTTGCTTGTTTTCTAATTTTCCACAGTGAGTGTGAATAATGGAGACTTTAAAGTTCAGAACCCTCTTGCAGCGGCCATGAGGAGGCACCTCTCAGATCTCCAACTACAAGGACTGTGTGTGTCCAAGGCCCAGCGCTGAGCTCTGAAGTCTATCAGTGTTCGCTCCAAAGGCACACTTCCAACTGGAGTTAGGGATGGAGCTCAGCCCCCTGTGATGGGGGCCTTTGACTGCGAACTCCGGGCAGTCACACTGAGCCTTCTGTAGACTGCAGGACCAGACACCCTCTCCCCTCTCTCTCCTTCACTCTGATTCAGACTTCACATTACATTCAGAGAACTCTCCGACTCTCTCCCTATCCATTCTCACATCTATCTCCCCTAATCAAGCTGCTGCTGTGTTAGCCGATCTTGGCATCTGGTTCTCATAAGACTTGGACTAATACACTAGCATAGTGTTTTACCAAATAAAACTTCCACATATAAACACCAAACTGTGGATAACTCAAGATCAAGCCTGACTTATTACTTCTCATTTTTAATCTGAGTACCTGGGAAAGAAGACATCCCAGCAGTTTTAAAAGATGAAATGAATCCAGAGTTGATCACGTAACAATATGTTTTCCTTGAACTATAAGGTTCACGGTGGTGTATCAACAACCACGCTGAATTTCTTTAGGAATGCAACAAAACACTTGAGAAGTTTTGTGCTAAGTTTTGATCACTGAGGTTGACAAGAAAAGCCCTCTTGCTTGGTTGGATCCAGGGCTTTGTTTAACTTTAAAACACCAAAAAGGGGGTGAATCACAGAAGTGATTCATGCCTTAACATTGTTTTGCAACTCAAAACACTTTAATATGCATTTATGTGTCAATGTTTCATAGAGTCAAGGACTTTCCTTTAAGTGGGGTTCACTGAATAGACTTTTGCAGAAACAGATCCACAGTTCATCACCTAGAATATCTAGTTAAGATTCCTTAAAGTTGAATTAGAAATACAGAGTATAAATTTCATCCTGATTATGATGATTGTCCCTACATATTTGATAGCTGTCTTCCTTCTACTTAATGTACAGTAACTGTGTTTGCCTGAATGCATGATTAAAATTTGCTGGGAAGGGGCTGCACTCCTCTTGCCTTATTTCCATCTGGAACAAAATCAGATAGTAAACCTGACTGATCACTGTCCCCACTCTCTAAAGAAAGAGAAAAGGCATCTGTTGGTTGAGTTCAGGAGAAGCAGCTAGATTTGCTCAGACCAAACATAGCTGACCCTCTGTATGTGTGGGATCCACATATATGAATTTGGTCAATCATGGATAAAAAATATTTTTTTAAAAATCCAGAAAGTTTCAAAGAGCGAAACTTGAATTGGCCATGGATGGACAACTATTTTCAAAGCATTTAGACTGAATTAGGGCTTCCCTCGTGGCTCAGAAAGGAAAGAATCTGCTTGCAATGCAGGAGACCCAGGTTTGATTCCTGGGTCAAGAAGATCCCCTCCCTGGAGAAGAAAATGGCAACTGGCTCCAGTATCCTTGCCTGAAGAATCTCATAGACAGAGGAGCTAGGCAGGCCACAGTCCATGGGGTCGCAAAGAGTTCATACACACACACACACACACACACAGAGACACACACACAGATATTCTAAGTAATCTAGAGATGATTCAAAGTATACAAGAGGATGGACATAGTTGATATACAAATCCTACATAATTTTCCATTATGACTTGAGCATCCTTGGATTTTGGTACAGTTGGGGGTTCCTGGAGCCAATCCCTGAGGATATCAGGGGACAACTGTAATTTCTTTCTCATGAACCCAACCTGTCTTCATGATAGATACATTTCTGTTTTTCCTCAAAGATGAATTTTTCACCTCTGTGGGAAAGCCCAAGGCTACCTATGATGGCACAAGTATGGCTGTGGAATTCTGGAATGATTCATTACCAAGTATGATGTAGTATCAACACTAAATTACATGTTTCAATCTGTTTTATCAGTTAGAACACTGATATTTTGATTTCCATCTGCCTAACTCTGGTATCCTCACTTGGTATGCAAAGAATCCATAGTCCCAACAATCTTAGACTCTTCAAAACTGCCTTTAGTAGAAAGAATTATTTTCACATGCATATTTCTGCTATATACTAGTTAACTAAACTGCACACTTGCAGTATCAAACACATCTGACATAAACAGACTTGAGAAATTCTTAACTGACCCTTGGAAGATATTCCAACCAACATGCAGGCGTTGAATTGGGAAGCCTCTCTCAAGGGTAGCCTCCTAGCGCAGGACATTCAAGAAGCATGAACATTAGTCACTAGATACTTTCTGCAGAAATGCAGAGCTTCAGTGATTTGGTGAGTTGGTTAAGTGGAGGATGACTAAGACAGCTTTTGTACGGTGCTGTGCTAAGCCACTTCAGTTGTGTCCAGCTCTCCGCGACCCTATGGACTGCAGCCCGCCAGGCTCCTCTGTCCATGGGAAACTCAGGGCTCGAACCTGTGTCTCTTATGTCTCCTGCATTGGCAGGCAGGTTCTTTACCATAAGCAACACCCAGGAAGCCCAATAGAGCTTCTACTGAACTTAAATAGACCAATTATCTGTTGATGTAACACAGCAAGATCTGAAATGCTCTCACATGAGGCTCAGACTATTGACATTCACACGTGGGCACTGCTTACGTTGAGCCCAGTGGTTGAAGTATGGTTTCGTTCCCTTTCTGTCATAAACTGCATTTGGCATAGATTTTCCTTGACATTAGTCTTGTTTGAACCATTGGACTGTTTTTAAAACTATTAGAAGACTTTTCACACACTTTCTCCATGTTTCCCCCAGGGCTTAGAACTCCATCCCCCACCATCCCTTCTAAGAGCAACCCCTTTGACTTTTTGCCCTTTAGCATTTTAAATCTTTTCTCCTCTGTGGACTCCACTCCTGAGAATTTCAAACATATTTTTCAAGAACTTAAGAAATGTCCCTTGATCTTGTCTATGGCTTTTGATTAACACCTTCCCACCTCCCTGTTCCTCTGCAATGATTAACCCAGCAAACTTTCTAAAAGCCCACCTCCTCCCTGAGAATTCTTAAGGTCGCTCTTCTGAGTGATCTCCTTGACAAAGCAGGTCTTCTTTTATTCTTCATTCCCTCGATGCTTCCTTGAACATGAGTCATCTCATTACTGATTCCTTCTAGAATCCCTGGAGCATAATCTGAGTTGTTCTCTAATGCCACCCCCCCACCCCTCGCTACCATCTCGCCATTCTTCTTCTAGTTTCCTGGCTCCTTTCTTCCTGCCATGAGGAACCCAGTGTCATGGATCAAACTACTCACACTGCTGTCTGAACAACAGGGATGATATTAGTCCTTGCTTCAAGTTTATTATGAGGATTAAGTTAGCCACTGTATTTAGAGAGTGTTATGCATGATTTGATGCTCGGTAAAGATCAGTCCTGGGTGTTCATTGTCTGATGTTGAAGCTGAAACTCCAATACTTTGACCACCTGATGCGAAGAGCTGACTCATTTGAAAAGACCCTGATGCTGGGAAAGATTGAGGGCAGGAGGAGAAGGGGATGACAGAGGATGAGATGGTTGGATGGCATCACCGACTCAATGGACATGGGTTTGGGTGGACTGCGGGAGTTGGTGATGGACAGGGAGGCCTGGTGTGCTGTGGTTCATGGGGTTGCAAAGAGTTGGACATGACTGAGTGACTGAACTGAACTGAAAGACTGAAGGCAAAAGGAGAAGAGGGTGGCAGAGGATGAGATGGATGGCAACAGACTCAGTGGAGGACATGGACCTGAGGACTCCAGGAAGCAGTGAAGGACAGGGAAGCCTGGCGTGCTACAGTCCATGGGGTCGCAGACTTGGACCGAACAACAATAGCAAAATATTCAGTGAATACAGATGACTAAATAGAAGCAGACCTTTTCCTACTTTTTTGTCCTTTCTTTAATGACTTAAACAAATCTGGCTTCAAGGACTTATTTATATATATATATACACACACACACACATATATATATATGTTCTTCAATGCTAAATCTGACTTAACCTAACTTATATTTTAATCACATGCTTCTAATTATCTTTAAAACAAAACACTTCCATATTGTCTCAGCTATTTCTATTTTGTGATCTACTCTAACAGTGAACTTCCCTCCCAACTTTCCTTGAGTAAGTATTTGAAGACTGAAAATATTTGGATTCTTCAGTCACTGTCCAATCATCCCCCAATCATGTGTTGAGGTTTTCAACACTTGGTCCTTTAATGCTGGGATAGTCTGATAATTGATATCCATGCCTCAAGCCTCCAGCCACAAAGACAGTCACTCTAATTCAGTCAATATTTATTGAATGTCCATCACTGGTCACACATTGTTCAATACCCCGGGGAGGCTTTTGCAAACAAGACAGACAGGGTCCCCCCCGCATGCATCTCCTGGTTCTGTGCCACAGCTTTCACTCTGGCTGCACATCAGTCACCTGAAACTCTTCTGTCTGTATCATACTTATTGTTATTATCAGTCTTTAAAAAATTGTACAAGGGATTGTGATAAGGTGCAGGATGAAAAACTCCAGTAACTCTCTTCCCTTACAGAGCTCATGGTCATTTTCCTAAGCCACGGCTTTTCTCAGCTTTTACTCTTCATTGGCCACGCTATCACTTGTAACTTGGCCTTGCAGAATTCTCATTATTCTGACCTCACCACCTCCATCTGATCGTCTCAAGCTCTCTCTCTACCATCCTTCACACTAAGGAGGTAAAGGGGCTGACTAAACATGACAGGGAGGGGGATTTCTCTGGAAAAACTGCTGGAGTGGTGTGTGCAAACCCTGCCTACCTCCCCAGGTGCAAATAAACAGAGAGGGTGTGGAGATGCTCCCCTGCCACTGCAAGTGAAATGAAAGGGGCTCTAAGAATATCCAGCACATAATCTGCACTCTTTGTCGGGAGAAGCAACCACATCTCCCTCTGCACAGGGTCACTGTGGATCTGGAGAAGTCTTCTGCTTCTACAAATGGCCCGAAACAGAGCTGAGGGTGAGATCAGCTAGACACACTGTCCTGTTATTCCTCAAGCCGATTGGGCATGAAGGCTGCTGATCCCTGGAAAAGTCAGTCCAGATAAAAGCCTTCCTGGAGCTCCCTGTGTTGGTTCAATGGGAAGAGAGGGCTGGGGTGGGGTACTCCATGCTAGCCAATTCTGTCAACGTCAAGTGGCCACCATGGAGGGGAGTGGATCTCAGCTGTCCTGAGAGGGACCTGTTTAAAAAACTCACCTGCCAACAGTCAGAGATCTCAACTCAAAGAGCACCCTAGGGTGTAGGTAGGAGTAGTGACTGAGCAAAGAATCATGAGCACCCAGCCAGGGTGGGCACGGCCCACGCCGGGGGATGCTAAGTGGTGAGGTCAGCACGGCTCTGTCCTCTCCCATCACCAAGCCTGAAGGAGCCACCAGCAGTGAGAAAGGGAGAAAGAACAGAAAAACAAGACTAAAAAGAGTCAACACTACCCAGCACACATGCCCGAGGGTCTGAACTGATCCAGAGCTGAGGATGCGGAGAAGTTCTCAACCAAAGAAGAAATCAGAGCTTGCTTCAGATCAGACATGATACTGTTCCTTTAGAACTTGAAGGCGACCAGAAGAACCAACAGGTTTGGCTCAAGGTTTAGTCCAGGGATATGGAAGAAGAATTCAGTAGAGTGGTTACCATGTTAGCGATGAACTTAATTAAGGTGTTTCCTACTTGGTACCATCCCAGCCTCACTCTGTCAGGCACAGATGTTCACAGCTTACTTGGTCTTTTTATTACCGCAGCAGAAGAAGGTTGTGAGAAGGAAGGAACAGATGCTGTTGGCTACTTCTGATTTATCTCTACACCAGGAAAGGTCCTCTCCTGGCCCTTCTTCCTGACTGATGGGGAGTTCACCCCTAGAGCTCTCTGGGGTTATGCTCAATTTTTTATTTCATTCGATCTATTTAATATGAGAAGCACACATCACACTCTTAGGGATGTTCTTATCAGGTGGCACATCACCCTTTTGCCAGAAGAACTTAAACTGTTCCTCCCTCTCACCTTCTAGAAGATGCTTTGGCTGCATAACTGACATAGAACCAGACCCCAGTCTGGGGAATGTCAGAAATGACAAGGTCCCTGGGTTGTCATTTGCACACTTGCTGCAAACAGCAAATGCATCCTAAAGGCTTTGATGTTATATTGTATTATTATTCTTTAAAAAAAATTAAATTAAAAAAAAACTGATTGAATTCTCAACTCTGTGCAAAAATGTAATCCTTGCCAAAGTGCCAGTGGAGTTTCGTTAGACAACACATCCACTCGAATCAGAAGAGGGAGTCTCCTATGCGCTCCGCCTGCCTGTGACTGTTTGTCCCTCTCTCTCAGAAATGGATGTATTTAGTCTCAAGCACATTTCCTTCCTTCAAACCTTGTACCTCCTGGCAGACTGTTACTCCCAGACATCCTTCCGGGAGAAAGCTTTTGGAGTTGCCCTGCCTTGGTTCCTGCCTTTAGATTATACAATTCCCCACAGAGTTTCCCACTTTACACATATTTTCTAATTTCCATTTGTATTTTTACAAATGATTCCCTAGGAGTTTATCCTCACCCCTACCTGCTTCCCTTTTCTTCTTTTTATTACACGTTGCCTTTTTCCCCTAAAAGCAAGAATCCAAATAAATTATTTCTACTTAGACTCTTGTAATTTTGAACAAAGTGTCTTAAATAAACTCAGGTGTGCCCGTCCCAATTTATCAGGCTGATTCAGACAGAGTGCGCCTGCGCCGGAGCCCCGCGTTCCCTCCAGCGTGAGGTCAAGGGTGCCTGTGAGTTTCAGCCAATCAGGCTGCTCTTCTCTTGACCGCGGTCAAAAGAGACATCACTGTATTCTTTCAGAGGAGTCTACACCCCGACTGACGTACAGATTCACACACCATGGCAGAACCAAATAGTCATCCATCTGCCTCCCATCACGCACACACATGAACACATGTGATCCCATGGGATCAGTCACCATATACACTAACTGTCCCAAAACAAGATTCTCTGAGATGGACGTGGTATAATTCCAGATCCAATATGTTGTGGGTGCTAATTTTTTTTTTTTCTTCAGATAAATGTATGCATGTATTAGAGAAATAAGTAAGAGACTGTGAGTTTTGAGGAAGCCAGTTAAGCCCAGAGAGAGAAGTTTTTGAAACCATCCCATGGCACGCTGGTAAAGAATCTGCCTGTCAGTGCAGGAGACACAAGAAATTCAGGTTTGATACTGGGTCAGGAAGATTTCCCTGAATAAGGAAATGACAGCCCACGCCAGTATCCAGAGGAGCCTGGTGGACTATAGTCCATGAGGTCACGAAGGGTCAGACACGATTAAACACACACACACACATATATCTCAGGTGAGGGAAGACAAACGACAATAAGTTTGAGTCACACTCCGGCAGGTGTGTTCACAGTTTGAGGAAGAATTTGGTTAACTTGATCACTAGAGCCTTTCTTACACACACAGACCCAGTCTTAATAGACTCTTGGGTATTTAGAGCTGTGGTGGCAGAGCCTCCTTAAAGCTGTTAACACCACTGTACTGATAAACTGCCTAATACGAGGTAAGACCTGATTTGAAGACTCTCTCTTATGCTCCTGAATATAAACACCTGAGCAGGTGATGAAACAGAGAAACTTGGAAGATGTGCCAAGCTCTTTGTGGGAGAATAGTAGGATAACGCTCTCATAGGCTGAACGTATTGTCCCCCGAGAATTCATGTTGAAACTCTACCCCCACCCCTGGCAGTGATGGTTTTCGGATGTGAGCCTTGAGGAGGCAGTTAGAATTAGATATGAGGGTGGAGCCCTCATGAATAAGATCAGTGCCCTATCAGAGTCATGAGAGAGCTGTCTTCTCTCTGCTCTGTCTGTGTGAGGACACAGTGAGAAGCTGGTGGCCTATGACCCAGAAGAGAGCTCTCACCACGGCCTGACCCAGCTGGTACCATGATCCGAGATATCCAGCCTCCACAGCTGTGAGAAGTCACTTTCTGCTGGAGGTAAGGCTACGTCTATGCCGTTTGCTAGAGCGGTCTGAACAAAGACAGATCCTGCAGCTCCCATTCTCTGCACACAGTGAAGCCACAGGGGAGAGGTGATGATGGCCTGTGTTACTCTGGGAAAGACCTGAAGGTGAACTCAGAGATGTGAATGGAATGAAGATCTCCCCGGCGGTGCAGGCACGTGGGCTGTGGAGAGATAAGGCAGTGAGGAAACCATGGCCCACACGAGGACAAGAAGAAGGTGCTGGAAGGTGGGAACACTCCCTTAGTGCTCCTGACATGTGCCTGAACGCCAATCAGAAGAGTTCCCTGAGCCATGAAAGGCAGAGAGGATATGTTAGACACTAGAAAGATTGTATCAGAGAAGAAAACAGGCAAATATCCATATTCTGACAGAGCTTAAATTCTAGTGATGGAGTTGAGACTAAATAGGCAACATATTTAATATTGCTAAATAGTAAATAAGAAAATTATAGCTATTATTAATTATATCTAGTTAGTTATAACACAGGGGCTCCCCTGAGAGTTTAGCAGATGAAGAATCCACCTTCAGGGAAGGAGATGCAGGAGACGTAGATTTGATCCCTGGGTTGGGAAGATCCCCTGGAGAAGGAAATGGCAACCCACTCCAGTATTCTTGCCTGGAGAATTCCATGGAAAGAGGAGCCTGGTGGGCTACAGTCCATGGTGTCACAAAAGAGTCAGACATGACTGAAATGACTGAGCTCATATCCGGAGTTCTATCACAGACTATGATTGAAAACATGGGAAGGAAATGGAAAAAAAGAAAAAAAAGAAAGAAAAAATCAGGGTGAGGATTACTGAGAGGGAAGTGGTTGGAAATTGTACAAAGTGTTGTGGGATTGGGTCTCTGAGAAGAAAGCATCTGAGGAGCGATAAGAAGGGGAAGAAGTGACGCAGCAACAGAGTCAGCGCAGGGGCCTGAGGCAGGAGCCGTGCATCCTTTGGACAGAGTAACAGTGGAAGGAGAGGAAGGCTATACTTCCCAAAGGTTCTGTATCCTTCAGTCAACCGGTGTCCTCGAGACCTCCTCTAGCCTCAATCATTTCCTGTCAACCGGATTCTATTGGTATTAAAACTGAGGTTTTGAACGTCTTCAAGTCTCCCTCTTTACTCTACACCCTTCTACTTTCTGAGATAACATTTACCTCCTCCCTGGAGATGTCTCCTGGAGGTTGATCAACCCCACTGCCTCCTGTTCCCCAGGTAGCACCCTGTGATCCTGTCTATGCTCTGCCCTTCCCCATCCCCGCACCCCCCCACCCCAACGCAGTGATTCTTCAAGTCAACAGGGAGCCCTAGGTCCCCACACCCAGCGGAAACTTCTGCTGTCAACCCACTTGACCCATCAGAAGGAATTCTTATCTTGAAAACAATCTTCTAGGTTTTCAGGACCCTACATTCCTCCTCATCCTCTTGGATCATGACTTCTGGGCTCATTTTTATTTTATTTTCTTCCTTCCTCCTTCTGAATCCAGTCACCAACAAATGGAGTTCTTCAGGGCTTAAGCTTGGGTTCTCTTCTCTTTTCAGTCTGCACACCTCTCTAGGGCGTCATTTCAACTTCAAGGGTTTTTAAATCCCACCTATTATTGATGGTATCTCCATAAACACCATCTATTTATCCAACTGCATTCTTGCTGTCTTGGCTTGTTATCTCTCAGGCATCTCCACCAGATTGAACAGGACTACTTTTCACTCGATTGACCTTCCCCCAAACTCCCAACCCAAATCTGTTCTCTCTCAGAGCCCTGCATTTCAATAAATGGTACCTTCATGAAACAATTTGTGCAAACCAGAAATCAAAGGAGTCATCATTCACACTTTTCTCTCCCTCATCACCTATATCCAATCCATTTTTACAAAAAAAAATCACTTGATTGATTTCCCCAAACATCTGTTTCCTATTCTTCACCCCACCTGCATGGTTATAACCCTATTCCAAGTCACTGTCATCTCTCACCTGAAATATCACATCTCTTTCAACCGGTCTCTCCACTTTCACCCTTGGCCCTCTTCCACCCACTCTCCACACAGCAACTGAAGTCGTATTTTTTAAAGCACAAAATGCCTTCTGTCTCTTCCTCTCTTTAAAGCCCTTCATCTTTTTTAGAATCCAAAATCTTTAACCACATCTACAGGGTCCTGCCGCATCCTATCCCTGCCTATTGCCCCAGCCTGACCCCAGCCACTCATCTCATCACTAAGAAATCCAAGTCACAGGAGCTATTTGCCTGCTTATCTTCTGTCTCTCTCTCCTTCCCTCCCTTCGCTTCATCCCTCCTTTCCTTCTGTTCTTTCCTTTTTCTTTCCCTCTCCCTCTCTCTCTTCAAGCACAGAGATCTCTCTTCCTACCCAGGAACTGTACATGTTCAAGTGAAAAAAGTCCCTTTGGTCATCAGTTCTCATAACTCAACTTCTCCTCATCCTTCATGTCTTTCTTAACACGTGTTTTATCTAAGAAACCTTCCCCCAACCTCAGTGCCTTCACACAAAGCTCACTTCATTTGGTTACAAACCATCAAACTGGGTGAGCGCAGGCCTTTCTGCAGGTCTTTATTCACACGGTCACCTGTAGGTGGTAAGTCCATTAGCATCCAGGACCTACCTCTTTCTCTCTCATCCCTCTCCAAGTGGTAAGTCCACATACACGACTCCAAGGGGCCCCTCCAATAAAACACATGGCCGTTCAGGGAGCCCTAGCAGGCAATGGCTGGAACAGCACACTGTCACTTCTGAACCATCCCGTTCTAGGAAATATACAAGGAGCTGGACAATGAAAATGTGTTTCATTGAAACCATGAATGCACTTGATAATGACAATTCACCCTAATATAAATAAGCTGTTATTTAAAGAGGGGGGCAACCACCCTGACAATATAGAAACTAATAAGGCCAAATCTGAAATTGACTTATGGACTTATTACAGCTACTATATAGGAGAGAAAAGATAAGGAAATTCAATGACAGCAGCATGCAGTTTGATCTTGGTGACCGAAGATTTTATTTCAAGGAAGAGACGGAGTCATTTTATTTATTTATTTATTTTTCAAACCAACTTGTCTGCAGGAATCTATAAATCAGAGAAATTGGCATTGGTCACATCATTGGCAAAGGTTCACATTTACCATTAAGCCATTTTCAATGATAGTTTAACCAAAGACGACAATGCTTGAGTAAATACAGTCTTCAACATTTCAGCAATGCCCTTTGAAATTTTCTTTGCAAGACTGAAGGAGGGTCAGTGTCTACCTCTTGCAAACACAGGATAGTTGTAGGAGCAGTATCGATATTATTGTCATTACTAATATTACCAGTTAAGCTGTTTGGGCCAACCTGGTGACAAGGACAAATGGCATTTGGTGGCAGCAGTGTGCCAGGCTCGTGAAAGATATGAGGTCTTACAGATGAGCATGGTATGGCCCATAGCCTGTTAGTTCTGTGTTCTTTACCAGAACCTCCTGTCGTAAAATAACTCCTGCAAGTAGCTCATTGTCTCTGCTAATCCTACTATTATTAGCCTGACTGTAATCCAACGTCATACACTTAAATAAACCAATCAGAGAAGCATGGAGAATAAAAATATAACAGGATAAAAGTTACTAAAAGTGCTTTTTAATTTTTTTCGAGCTTGTGTTTTTTAAATACAGAGAAAATACTTTATATATTTCAACGTATAAGAGATTCTGCCATAGATATTTAAGGCTGTTTCTTACACCTTTCATGGAACCCATGAAATGAGTGCTGGTGAAATGTTTGGAGACTGAAAAATGTACTCGACACTATTTTCACGTCTGTGTGTGAATGTCGTAAAGCTTCTGGAAGCATTATTGAGTGTGTCAAAGTTTCTGGACAAGACAATGACATTGAGAGAATGGGCAAACCTTTCTAAAAACTGGAAAACATCTCAAAATGGTCACTGAACACTTTATAGGTTAAGAAAAGTAACCTGTCATTTGTAAAGGAACTATAACACTGCATTTGAAACAAAAGTTCTATTAGTAGCCCAAATCAAATGTTTGGCCTAAAATGGTAAAACAACATGCAAAAAAAGGAATAAAATAAATTTCTTTATGTAAATGTCAATATTGTGGTGTTGATCTTTCATTGCATGTTTCGTTTTTTTTTATATGCATCCTGAATCTTTGAGAATAGTTTTTTCTTAATTGGAGAAACTCCCATCATGGAAAAATAGATTCAATATCGTTTTCTTTATCAGTTGATACTCATTAAATATTTCACATTCAGAAGAACTTCTAACAACATATGAAAAAAATAGAGTGGAATGGACAGGAGAAAAATTGTTAATAGGAAATTCCCTTTTAATTTGACATTTGGTTTTACTAACAACTCTAAATATCTACAGACACTATGTTTAATCAAACATTTTTATCTGCAAAATTGAACTGGAAATTGCTTGTTAATGTCTAGTTAATAGCCCCTTTCTTTCCTAACAGCTAAGAAAAACCCATGTATCAGAAGAGAGTTAACTAGAAAATGACAATTCTTAGAATTTATGACTTCTTTCCTAGCTTGCATCTATACTCATCTAAGCTCTTTCTGATCAAATTGAATAAAAGCAACATTCTCCTTAAAAGTCAATCTAACCTCATTCCAGGCATGTATTTAGGCCAGCTTGTACATTATAAAAGGAAAGGGGGGAAAGAGAGCCATTTTCTTGTCTTCTTTTCCATTTCCTTAATTATGGAAATCAGGTTTTTCTTGATTCTGACTAGGTATAAAGCTTTATTTCAATGTGTCAGCTAAAGATACTATATTAATGTGTCATTTAACTCTCATGGAAAATAAATGTTTACAAATCACTTGGTCCTTGACTGCAGTTTTCTTTTTAGGTTTTGTGTTTTATTTAACTATATTTGAAACAAAAATCTGATCTAGCACTTTAAAAAGAGTTCACCAATGCTGGGGCACTATAAAATGGCATTCAGTCCATTAGACAGAACCTATCAGTATGCATAAAGGCATATTGGATCCAGAGTTAGAAAGTAAAATGCAAACTGTAACAAGCAAACCCACAATTGTATATCTTCATGCTTATAAAACATACTAAATTATTCATAGAGTATAAAAAGACAGGTATATTTCTTCTACTCTGCTGCTAGCTAAAAGATACTTATTTTCCTCTTTTTACCTCAATCCTGTAAATCGCTCATTGCTCTGCCTTATAGCAATCAATAAATCACATTCCAGACATTAGGGCTCAAGGTCTGTTCTAAAATAACCACTGGGGTTCAGTCCTTCTGTAAAGTTTGCTTTGTGATATATTAAGTGTATGGGAGCTGATGGGGGAAGGTAACAGATGTGTTTCAGAAAGTTTCCTGTGGACTTTCCCTTGTGAATCTATTCCTGGTCTGTGTCACATCATGAAACGATGAAAGTTGGCCAAAAAGAAGTTTAAAAATGTAATTTCATTCTATAAATGTAAGTCCAAAAGAGTTTGTGATAGATTGCAAACTCCTAAGAGAAGGCAGTCATGTTTGCATATGCCTGAGTGCTAAACTCAGCGAGGCAGTTCAGTAAAACAAAAAGAATAAAAGATTTTGGAATTAGAACAATACAGGCGGGAACCTGAGCTAAACCACTGGGTAAGTCACTTTGGTTCTGTGAGCATTAGTTTCCTCATTTATAAAGTGAAAAGGATATATAACATATTATATATCATAAAATCGAAACTTCATGGAGTAGGCATCTGCTTCCTGCCATAGGGCTCGCTAATATCATTTAAAAACTGTCCTCCACATGTCATCTAATTATTTCCTACTAATTGTTGACATCTTGCCTTAATTGCATCCTCTTTGGTAAAAAAAGAAAAAGTCACTCACTCCCCCTGCTCACCCTAGAACAAATGCATTTTTTGTACTTTCACAGGACTGTAATTCTTCAAGGGCAGGGATTGGCAGACTACAATCCATGAGCCAAATTCCGACAGTCATCAGGTTTTGTAAACAAAGTTTTATTGGAACGCAGCCACACTGAGTCATTTAGATATTATGCCTTGGCTGTTTCTAGGCTACAACTGCAAAGTTGAGTAGGTTCAACAGAGACTGTATGTTGGCAAAACCTGAGATATTCATTAGCTGGTCCTTCACAGACAGTTCACCGGTTCCTGCTTTGAAAAATTTATTTATTTTCCAGTGGAGCACTATTCGTAAGACCATTTACCAAACAACTTTCTCCCCTCTTAGGATATAAAGTATAAACTCCATTATTAGTTGAATCATTTTTCTCCTTGAACTTCATTAGTTCCTCAGCACCCGTCAAGCATAATTTGCCTAAAATACAGTTACTGCTGATTTCCTTTAGTATTGAATGATTTTTATCTCCCAGTCCATCCTAAAGGAAATCAACCCTGAATATTCACTGGAAGGACTGATGCTGAAGCCGGAGCTCCAATACTTTGGCCATATGATGTGAAGAGCCCTGTCATCGGAAAAGCCCCCGATGCTGGGAAAGATTGAGGGCAGGAGGAGAATAGGGCAACAGAGGATGAGATGGTTGGATGGCATCACTGACTCAATGGACATGAGTTTGAGCAAACTCTGGGTAATAGTGGAGGACAGGGAAACCTGATGTGCTGCAGTCCATGGGGTCACAAAAAGTCGGACATGACTGAATGACTCAACAACAACAACATAGTTACCATTCAATAAATATTGACTGAATGAAAGGAACATACAAATGAATGAATGCATGAACCAACAGATACATGCATTTCAGTTTAAAATCACCCTAGTTATATAATAATGAGCACATCATAAATAAAAATGGATATGTTCATGTATCATTAGGATATTAAGAGAGAAATCACCACAGACATAACTGGTTTAAGTGTTATAAATTACATAACTGCACATTCAATACTGTCTAACCTACACAGAATGCTTTGAAACAGGACTTGTTATGAATGAGCAGTTCATGAAGCTCACACATTACGGACTTTACAAAATGTGCATAAATTAAAAAAACATTTGTCTCATATTAAAATACTTCAGTGACATATGAATAATATGTAGGCAAAGGCTAGAGAACTAATTATGATGGAATTACTTAGTTTTTATTCAATTACTTTTGGCATCACCTCTCCTGCATTTCTGCTATATTGTATCTGATGGTCCTCCCTCCTGTCTTTCTACTTTGCATAAACAATATATCAGAAAGCACTTTACAATGGATACCCAGCAGCTCCTGGCCTTGAAGAGCTTATTCGCCTAATTGTGCATCCCTTGTGGATTTTTCATAATACTTTACAGATCTAATTTAAATACTTTTACAAATTCATCAAATACATTCTCTGAGGCACATTTACTTAGCTTACTTTTGAAACTTCTAATGAATTCTCTCGATATGTAATTTTATACTCAGCATCATGATTTGAATTAAATATTATTGAACAAGGTGTTCATTATTGGATGTGAATTATAATTAGAATGATAGGCAACCTTAACTATGATAATAGTTTTAGTCAATTTCCTTTGGGACTGCCAGTTTTCAATCCAGCACAAAGACCAATACCCTCTGCTAAATGTGTGTTATAAGGGTTACAAGTAAATTAAGCAATGTCAATTCTAGCTGCTTAAAAGCTAGGATTCGCAGATACAATTTAACTCTTAACAGGCAAATAGCAGGCTGTCATGGTGCTTCACATCAGTGGTGCAGGATAGCTGACCTGCTTTATAGGCAATTTAGCAATCATGATATTGAAAGATGACCTAGATTTCCCAAGAACCACATGTGAATCTTGTAAACAATCACTGTACCCATCCATTTCATGTATGCACCAAAGGCAGCAACGAAGGTGAACTATAAAGAAAATCTGAACCGCTGACGCATTTTCTACTAAAATACACTCCTGTCTTTATACAACGAAGAGATAGCTTGTGTAGATAAAAATCCACTCTTTCAGTAGCTGTGTTACAGTGGTAGACATAGGATTTTTTCCTTTCAAATACTGAAAAATGTAGACATTATCCTTAATGTAGAAAGCACATTTATAAATAAAGGGTAAGGTCTACTTTAATCAGTGCTGTTGATGTCTAGTCTCTTAGCTGTGTCTGACTCTTTGTGACCACATGGACTGTAATGTGTCTCTGATTATGGGATTTTCCAGGCAAGAATACTGGACAGCATTGCCATTTCCTTCTCTCGGGTATCTTCCCAACCCAGGGATTGAACCTGGGGCTCCTGCATTGGTAGGCATTTTCTTTACCACTGAGCCACCAGGAAGCCCACTATAATCAGATATCACTGACTTATTTCTACCCAGCGAGCATTTCAACAAAATGTGATATGCATCTCTGAGAGCATAGTAGTTTTCAGATCATTGAGGCTGAACTCTGAGGGGAGACTCTAATTATCTTGATAAGTACTTATTATCTTATTATAAATGACCTAGGACATGCCTTACACATGATAGGTGTTCATTAAATGTCATTTCCTCCCCCCCAAGTGAAGAATTATTCATTGGTCATGGTGAGTGAACATATTAATTCTTCCTTCTTTCTCTAATTTGAGATCTTCATTTATAACTTAATCACCAGGTGGTAAATGTGCCATTAACTGAACACCACCACAAACTGATGTTCACTGAAACAATGTTCACTAGACATATAATTCAGGAGGAAAAAAGAACTCCTGTCAATATGTTACCTCATTCCTTTTAAATTGGTATTTTTCACATGCATGTTGGGGACATTTAGGTATTCTCTTCATTGGAGTGGACCATGTGTACGACATTTTTATGACACAGCCTGTCAAAATGGTTTTAAAAACTAAAGCTGGGTCAGTTTATTTGTATTTCCCATCATCTATTTCTTGCAACGTGTCAACCCATAATCAGTTCTATTTCCTCTTACCAGGGGCTTCCCTTCTAAAGGACACTGCAAGTCCAACCCAATATTATGTCTGCCTCTTTCACCCTTAATCTCACCCTTTAATTTCACTCAGTCATCTCCATGTTCGTCCACCTCTTGGATCTCATTTTCATATCAGAACACAGATGAAAACAAAACTCCTCCTTTTATCTCAACAATAAAACAATTGTTTCCCTTCCTCATTTTGGATATGCTTATTTGTATGACCAAGTACATGTGTATGTGTGTGTGTGCATTTGAATGAATGTTGCTTCTTTATATAAATGGATAATATATGAGTCTTGTTGGGAGAAAGGAAAGATTAGGAACTTGGTGAAAAATGCACCATTCCCAACTATATGAAGAAACCATAAATAGGAAAATTCTGAGAGTAGTGATTAATTCATACATCTCATAATTAGATCATGCTGTGGTTTCTCACACTTGGAGGAAAAAAAAAATCCCATTTCAAACAAGTAGGTTAATTAGCACAGGAAAAATAAAGATTTCCTTTTAGAACATAACATACTGACATATGACTAATTTGCTTTTTTATGCATTTCTTTTTGTTGAAACAAACAAACAAAAAAAAAGGGAGCCTAGTATCTGTGACCCAGAACCACTTTATCACTTTCAGAGCCTGTATCTCATATTAACTATTGAATTTAAGGATTTCACAGGAGACAAATGTAAGAGGCTCCCATCCTCACTGTTTCTTTTAAAAACTCTTTAAAGAGAGAAAAGAAATTCTGAAAATTCGAGCACAGTTTCTGCAGCCTGAGTTACCAGGAAAAAATAAAACCCCTGCTTTTCTCCTTCACAGCAGGGTCCCCTGACATGTGGCAGACTTTCCCCCAAAAAAGAGTTTCAGAATTTACAGCATCATGGCAGACAAGAGTCCAAGTCACAATACACAGAACTGTTGGATAAAATGAAATTAACATTTATTTTATACACACAGATATACTTGAAAAAAACAAGAAAAGGAAAAGAAAAATCTGCAATCTAAGTGCTGGAAATGAAGGGAGAAACTCTAAACCAGAATTGCAAGCACAGACTTGATGCCTCGGAGACTACAAGTGGTGCAGACGGAAGTACAAGCCCTAATGGAAGGAGCTAGGTATTAATGTCCACCAGCTGTACAGTTGGTCTCTGTCTGCACCAGACAAGCGGCTGGAAGAGAAACGCGTGCACAAGCTGAAATCCCTGGAAGTGTTAAAGGGAAAAGAGGCTCTCCAACTACACACTCTCAGAAGCATCAAGGAAGTTTTTCATCTGCTCTGGGTTTGGCTGGAAACTGAAACCTCAGTTATGTACAGATCTAAACCTACTTTATGCCAACTGTGGAGTAATGGATGCTAAATTGAGAAATTAGCATCAAAACCTTGTCCAAGACTGATGAAAATACAGGGTTCTAGAGAAAAACAAAGGCAGAAATTCTGTACGGGGATACTGCACAATTCAGGGAGCAGGAAACTTCTATAGAAGAAGAAACTCATGAGACAAGACCGCAAAAATAGCTCAACTACACGAGTAAACAAACTACCAAGGGATCAGGCATACTGAAAATCAATCGATATACATAGATCTCCATGAACTTGAAATGACAGAATAATTTTTCAAATCACCCCAAATAACTCTCTTTAAAATTATTGCATATGTAGAATACTGCATTCAAGAAAGACATTTGTAGATTTAAATTTAGCAAATTTAAAAAAGAGAATTTGTAAATGTGAGAAATATAGTCACTTAAACACACAACTCAGTAAGTTTAAAACACCACAAATACAGCTTTGAAGGGTCACACATTTGAACATGATTATAAGATATTACTCAGGATGGAGCTCGTTTTGGTTAGAGATGGAAACTATGAATGTGAGACGTGGAGGTGAGAGGGAATGCACAGTCTGTATCTAACAGTGCTCACAATACAGACTATTATTAGAAGTAGAGAGATGCAATAATCTAGGAGTTACTAGCTGAGGATTTTTTATAACTAGAAAAAACTGGACCCCTCAGTTTGAAGAAGCACATTGATCCTTGATTAAGATTCACTGTTAGACTCATTTGATGAAACTGTACATCAGTCAAGATGAAGAGAAAATGTTTAAAGACATTTTAGTCAAAAGAATAAAAAAAAAACCCAAAAAACCCTGGTGGTAGGCTTAACAACAACTACAGAGGCCAGAAGACAAAGGTGTTCTATCTCCAACGGCTGAGATAAGATAGAATGATATGATCAAAGTAAGGCATGTTAAGATTCCTACTGCCTGGCTGGAGGAAAGGGTAATAACAATTATTAATGGTTACTCTATTAAAGGAGAATGTTACAATTTCAGGAGAAAACACGAAGGATTGCTAATAATTATTTATAACTTCCAGGATTAAAAAAAGATAAGAATGAAATAAAGACAATTCAGTCATCAAAATATTTGATACAAGTCAGAAAAGATAAATGAAAAGCATGGTTATTAAAATTGCATAATAAAATGGAAGAAGTAAGGCCAAATATACTGGTTAAAGAAATAAGTGAAAAAGGATTATGTCATCTATTTAAGAAACAGATATTCTCAAGTTTGATTTTAAAAAAGCCACTCAGAATGAAATTAAGCTATACATTGCTTAAAAGAGATAAACTACAAACAGAATAGCACTTAAAAGACAAATACAGAAATAAAAAAAGACATGTGAGGGAGAGCCAACCAAAAGAAGGTGCATCAATTTTAATAATGGAACAATCAAGACAAAAATATACTTTTTAGCCTAAAAGGGTCATTAGTCATTATATAAACAATGCAATTCACGTGGAAAAGGTAACAATACTATCAAACTAAGTACCTCAAAGTCTGTAGAGTGAAAAGGTCAGAGAAACTGACAATACCATAAATACTAAATTTTTGAATTTCTGGCTGAAAGGTATAGCAAATAAAAAATAAGGTTCATAAATTTAAAGATTTTAACAGCACAATTAATTAACAGAGTGATCTCTCAGACATAAATAAATAGTAGTATAACAAGGGGTACTTAAGAGTACATACAAGCTATGTAAGAAGACTATACACATGCTATCAAAAAATTAATCTCTACACTTACCAAATAATCCTTACAAACAGATCACACTATCTAATCATAATGGAACATACAGCTGATCCTTGAATTGCAGGTTTGAACTGCGTGGATTTACTTATATGTGTATTGTTTAGATATGGTGGAAAAACTTTTGGGGATTTGCTACAATTTGAAAACAACTTGCAGATGAACCACGTACCCTAAAAATACTGAAAAAATTAAGAAAAAAATTTAGGTATGTTATGAATGCATAAAACACATGCAGATGCTAATCTATTCTTACATAGACATAAGGTGAGTGTATTTAATATAAAATTAATGTTAGTTTTTCACTGTCCTATAATTTTGCTTTCAATAATTATATCACCATACAATCCTTCTCCCTCATAACTGGAGAAACTGAGTATCAGCCCACCATCACAGATAAGTGTTCTTTTTTAAATGCAACAATGTTTGCAATACTCTATTATGAATATGACTATAATACAGTATGTCATAATATTTTTTAATGATTCATTCATTAGTCTATAGGCCAGGCTATTGTGAAGTATGTGTATTGATTACACTAAGTTATGTAAAGCAAATATATTTCTGTTTCTTCATTATCAATGCATGAGTTGTGATATCTATAAATACAATATGAATTTGTTTTTCACACTACCTTTCATTGCAGATGTCTAGTGTCAGGAATGCATCGAACATCCACGTGTTTTGTATCACATAAAACAATATTGATGTAGGTACTTAGTAGTTAACTTTTCAGTGGTGATACCAACATGCAGAATCTTGATTATGCAAGGGTTATTGCCCAATCTGCATTGCTCAAGGGTCATCTTCAATTTAAAATTGATAATAATAAATTATTTCCAAATAATCATTTGTTTGAAAATGTAAGAATTCAAATCTAAATAGTTCACAGAAAAAAAGCAATCATAACAAAAATTAAGAAATATTTAAATGAAGTTAATGAAACACTACATATCTATGTTCACAGAAACACAGCTAAAAGGATTTATAACTCAAAATGCATCCAATCAAAATATGACTCATTGGAAATAACCAAGTCAAGAATTAAGTTAAAGAGGAAAGTAGATCATAAAAAAACCTCAAGAAAGTAGAAAAAAATTCAGAAATTATTTGTTAAATAGAAAGCACAAAACTAGCATAAATAAAAGAAAATATAAACTAGATAATTAAAAATAACAATAAACTAGGGAAACTTCTGAAAAGATATGAAAAAAGAAAATGAGTGAGCTCCACTAGGAATTGCAAAGATGACAAAGTCACCAATATATTAGAAACATATAAACAATGAACAGGTAATATATGTAATATATCTGTCAATATATCAAAAACTTTGAGAAAATGAACATTATAGAAAAAATATGCAACATTTAGTGAATTTTAAAATACATAAGACTTTTAAAATCTACAACTATTACTTTAGTTGAATCAATAGTGAAAAATTCTAACTCCAAATCATAATGTCTACATAATTTTAAGACTTTCAAAATACAAACAGTGTACATTTTTTCACACTGCTTCAAAGAATTTTCTTAAAAAGCAGTTACTCAACTCTCTTAAACAGCAATTGTATGTTTAAATTTAATTATACTCCACTCAAGGAAATTAGAGCAAACGAAATTATTGATGATTGGTTTAGAAAATCCTGAACTATTGGCAAGCCAAATGAAAAAGATAAAAGTTACTATGACAAAGTAAGAGTTTTCCCAGGAAGGCAAGGATTTTTTTAGCATTCAAAAATCCATTAGTGAAAGTGACCACATTAACAGATAGAAGAAAAGCATGTAATCATCTCAAGAGATGTAGAGAAATAATTTCATAAATTTCAGTATTTTCCATGACAAATGTTAGGAAACAAGAAAATGAAACAAAATTTTAAAATTTAATACAGAGATTCCAACCAAACCAATACAAAAAGCATGACAAATTGTAAGCAGTCTAAAATGTCTGGGATTGCCTCTTTGTTTAACATTGGTCTAAAGATATTAGATGTTGCAGTAAGTTAAAAAAAGATATACCATGAGGATAAAAATAAAAATATTATTATAGATGATTTAATTATCTTTAATAAAAACACAAGAAAATTCACATTCTTTACTGATAAACAAGTTTAGCATAGTTTCTGGGCTCAAATACTATTTTTTTAGACCAATGTAAAACTTATGGATGAGTAAATTAAAAAACCCATTAACAAGAGTGAGTAAACCCTTCTAAAGTAAGCAAGAATCAATTTTTTAAAAAGCAGTGCAAAATATTTATGGAGAATAGAGATATTTGAAAAAAAAACGAGAAAGAAAGACTTTTCTCCTGGATATTAAGATTAAATATTTAAGATGTCATTCTCATCACACATTTTCTATACTTAATATAATCGCAAAAACCTTTTAACAGTATGTGTGTACCCACACTCACATATGTTTGATTTGTCAAGAGGATCCTAAAAATCACTTCTGGAAAGACTAGCCAAGAACAGTAAAGAAAAATGATAAAGAAGGAAAAAAACAATAACAACAAAACAGGTTTCTGGTTTATATGTTTTCTGGTTTTTTTCTGTATTTAAAATTATTCAATTAGTATTTCAAATATAATATAAAAATATATTAATTAAAATCTCTAAAATTAGACAAAGTTAGAAAAAAACAGGCCAAGAGAATAAATCCAGAAGTCCAGAAACAAGACCATATGCGTCTGGAAAGTTGGTTGGGCAGAGATGGAACTTCAGAGCAAGATGGATAAGATAAATATTTAGTAAATAATTGAGAAAACCTTGGTTATCCATATAAAAATATAAAATTTGACCCTAGCTCACAAAAAACAGAGAAGTAAATTTCAAATATCTTAGTAGACGCTGTGGGTACCCCACCCATATTCGCTGGGCATCAAATGTCAATACATGCCAATGTGTCCTATGCAAACAACTATATACACTATCTGTGGGCTTTCACTCACTGATGGGGGGTATAGGGCAGGCAGAAAATACAGTTAGTATCCCTGGGAGTAGCCTCAGCCATTTACAGATGGATTTGGACTTTCCATTTCTTCTCCTCAGGAGGGAAAACTCTCAAATTCTCCAGTGTCCTCTAGGGTTTCCCAGATGGATTTAACCACAATGGCCCAGAGCAATAATTCTTTGAAAATGCATCCTTTACTGGTTTCTTCTCTTTCCCTGTCTTGTTTTCATTTCTCCATCATTGTTTGCCTGGTTCCAGCTCCCATATGAACAATTTAATCCTTGTCTCTGAGATTGATTTTAGCCAAGTCCACCTAAAATATCTATGATACTTTCAGAAGATCTATGATATTATGGTTGGGAATAAGCTTGTTAATCAGGTATAAAAAGATATAGATAATCAGATACAGACATAGATAGTCACAAATTTAGTTAAATTAGATAATTTAGTCAAATTTAGAAATTAAATGAAAATTTTAAATGTATATGAAAATTACATATAAAAACTACAAACATAAAAATAATCTAAAGACTAGGAGCAAGTTGTTAATATTCTCTGTGAATTACGTGTTCACAGCATTTGCCCATTTCTCTAATGTTTTCCTAGTTAATGAATTTTATGTATTCTTATTTTTTTCTCCATACTGACCCTTGGTTAATTATATGTGTAGCAACTTGCTGATGAAAATATGAATTTCTCCTTACCAATGCAGGTTAGCTGAAGTTTACTGGGTGAAGTAATTCCCTTGAAAAATTTCCTCAAGGTCACATACTAGTAAATGGCAAAGGAAGCATTCATATGCAGATGTATTTAACTTCTAAGTTTATATTTTCTACTTGTTTTGAAAGAATCTGAAAAACACCATGAAATTCCCTGGCCTGTGTAAATTTTCCACTTGCACAGAATTTTCCGTTTGCAAAATAAGGATAGAGAAATGTAAGCGGAACGTCTATAGGTTTCCCAATAACTGCACAAACAAGCCTGCTGTTTTCCGGAACCAACTGACGTCCAGCACCTGTACTCACAGATCAGATAACCCCATATGATACACATTATGTTACTTTTATGTTACTCATTCACTGTACTGGATGTGCTAACAATGTGGCTTCTGCCTATAAAAGTCAGCTTACACTGCTATACGGTGCGACTCTGCCTCCGAGGAGACTAGAGTTGCCCGGCTTGTGCAAACCGACAATAAAGCCTCTTGCATATTGCATCTGCTGGACTGGTTTATTGAATCGTGGGAGCTCCTCTCCGGAACAGAGACCTGACGTTTGGGTCTTACAGTTTCATTATAGCATATCAAGGGTCTTCCCATTATTATATAGCTTCAGAAGTGTCCAAGTTGAGGGGTTAGGTTATACACTTAGACTGAAACTAATCATAAAATATATTTGCCTCTTGGTCTACTTTATTATAAAAATCTTAAGGGTTATGAATATGCAGCCAATGCCTTGTGAAAGGTGAAAGCGAAGTGGCTCAGTCGTGTCCACCTCTTTGCGATCCCCATGGACTGCAGCCTACCAGGCTTCTCCTTCCATGGAAATTTCCAGGCAAGAATACTGGAGTAGGTTGCCATTTCCTTCTCCAGGGGGTCTTTCTGACCCAGGGGTCAAACCTGGGTCTCCCGCATTGCAGGCAGTTGTTTTACGGGAAGGAAGAAATATAAGAAATATGAGGGAAGAAATATGAGACTATGTGAAATTAACAAATGATACCCAAATAATGTTTAAGACAATATTTTAAATATGGAACATACAACACACTTCTCATAAGATTTTCTAAGAAAAAGAAAAAGTTGACCTGAATTTCATCTTTTCCCCTATCTTGAGTTTCTCTCTTAGAACAATAACTATCCAAGCAAAAGGCTCACTCAGCACTCCATAAATCCCACAACAACTTCAATGTTAGCAAGCAGTTGCTTGGCTCTTCCTTAAAAGACAGGAATCTACTGAAATTCAGGATAATTTGCATAGAATTCAATGTAATACTAAATGTCTTTTGTATACAAAGATATTTAAAAAGTAATTGTGCTCAGTCACTTGAGTCATGTCTGATTCTTTGCAACCTATGGACTGTAGCCCATCAAGCTCCTCTGTCCATGGATTCTCAAGGCAATAATACTGGAGTGCAATGGCGTACTCCTCCAGGAGGTCTTTCCGACCCAGGAAATGAAGCCATATCTCCAGCATCTGTCTCCTATACTTCAGGCAGTTTCTTGACCCATTGAGCCACCTGGAAAGCCCCATAAAATGTAATTCCCAATCTCCAAATTCCCAGTGTTTCTTATCTAAGTCAGTAGTTAGAAGAAAACAAGTGTGCAATGACTATAGCAAGAGAGAAACCATGAGAATTGCCAAATAAAGGCACAAATAAAATACTTCTGGAGTGTGCTTCTGGATGGGCTTTTCATTTTGCTAATGAGGCATCTTTTTTTATAAATAAAATTCATATAATCCTGTATAGAGCTGCTGCAATCTAGCATTTTTAAATACAGGCACACACTGACACACAAAAAAATCTGATTCATGCATTTAATCCATTTACCTTTAAGGTAATTATCAATGTGCATGACCCTACTACTATTTTCTTAATTGTTTTGGGTTTATTTTGTGTAGGTCTTTTCCTTCTCTTGCAATCCCTGTTTAGAAAAGTTTTTTTAGCATTTGTTGTAAAGCTGGTTTAATGGTGCTGAAGTCTCTTAACTTTTGCTTGTCTGTAAAGCTTTTGATTTCTCTGTCAAATCTAAATGAGAGTCTTACTGGGTAGAGTATTCTTGGCTGTAGTTCCTTCTCTTTTATCACTTTAAATATATTGTGTCATTCCCTTTTGGCTTGTAGAGTTTCTGTTGAGAAATCAGTTGATAGCCTGATGGGAGTTCCCTTGTAGGTTATTTGATGTTTTTCCCCTACTGCTTTTACTATTTTATCTCTGTCTTTAATTTTTGTCAGTTTCATTACTTAGTGTCTCAGTGTGTTCCTCCTTGGGTTTATCCTGCCTGGGATTCTCTGCACTTCTTGGATTTGGTTGACGATTTCTGTTCTCATGTTAGGGAAGTTTTCAGCTATTATCTTTTCAAATATTTTCTCAGGTCCTTTCTCTCTCCTCTCCTTCTGAGACCCCTATAATGTGAATATTGGTGTGTTTAATGTTGTCCCAGGGGTCTCTTAGGCTGTCCTCATTTCTTTTCATTCCTTTTTCTATATTCTGTTCTGTGGCAGTGATTTCCACCTTTATCCATTTATCCATTACATGTGCTTTATCCTCTATCTGTTATTACCTTTATTCTTTATCCATTCTTCTGCCTCAGTAGTTCTGCTATTGATTTCTCTTAGTGTATTATTCAGTTCTTTTTGTCCCTTAGTTCTTCTAGGCCTTTGGTAAACATTTCTTGCATCTCCTCCACTGGTTTCCTGAGATCCTGGATCATCTTCACTATCATTATCCTGAATTCTTTTTCTGGAAGGTTACCTATTGCCACTTCATTTAGCTGTTTTTCTGGGGTTTTGATTTCTCCTTTCATCTGGACATAACTTTCTGCTTTTTCATCCCGAGTAACTTTCTGCAAAGTGCTTTTTGTTCTAGTCACTGTGGGATTGTGGTTCTTGCTTCTTCTGTCTGCCCTCTGATGGAGGAGGCTAAGAGGCTTGTATAAGCTTCCTGATGGGAGGGACTGGCAGTGGGAAAAACTAGCATAGATTGACTGGGCTGATGGAAACATGTGCACACATGCACTTCTACTTACCACATCACTCTACTTAACTCATCAAACTGTATGTAGTTATTTTATATTGTTAGGTTAATCATGTTTCCATTATGGTTTGCAATTGTAATGCTCTTTTATTTTTTGTCTTGCTATTGATTATAAATACATCATGATTATGATGAACATCATGTGAAATACTGGGCTGGATGAAGCACAAGCTGGAATCAAGATTGCCAGGAGAAATATCAATAACCTCAGATACAGAGATGGCACCACCTTTATGGCAGAAAATGAAGAAGAACTAAAGAGCCTCTTGATGAAAGTGAAAGAGGAAAGTGAAAAAGTTGGCTTAAACCTCAACATCCAAAAAACAAAGATCATGGCATCCAGTCCAATCACTTCATGACAAATAGATGGGGACACAATGGAAACAGTGAGATACTTTATTTCTTTGGACTCCAAAATCACTGCACATGGTGACTGCAGCCATGAAATTAAAAGACGCTTGTTCCTTGGAAGAAAAGCTATGAACAACCTAGACAGCATATTAAAAAGCAGAGACATTACTTTGTCAACAAAGGTCCACCTAGTCAAAGCTATGGTTTTTCCAATAGTCATGTATGGATGTGAGAGTTGGACTATAAAGAAAGCTGAGCACCGAAGAACTGATGCTCTTGAACTGCGTTGTTGGAGAAGACTCTTGAGAGTTCCTTGGACTTCATGAAGATCCAACCAATTAAATCTAAAGGAAATCAGTACTGAATATTGATTGGAAGGACATGCTGAATCTGAGACTCCAATAGTCTGGCCACCTGATGCAAAGAATCGACTGACCGGAAAAGACCCTGATGCTGACAAAGACTGAAGATGGGAGGAGAAGGGGATGACAGAGGATGAGATGGCTGGATGACATCACCGATGCGATGGACATGAGTTTGAGCAAGCTCCAGGAATTGGTGATGGACAGAGAGGCCTGGCATGCTGAAGTCCATCAGGTTGCAAAGAGTTGGACACAACTGAGTGACTGAACTTACTGATGGATTATGAAAATTGATAAATGTCTTCTACTATTGTGAGTTTTTGCTTAATATAATAATCGTATCATGATTGGTCAACAGAAAATAACAGAATTCTGTATCACTAAAACTACCATTTAACAGAGAAAACTATAATCACTTTTTAAAATCCAGATGCATATCAGAACTACCTTGGAATTTTTTAGAAAATGAAAATGCCTGGGTATGGCTGTTTCCCCCCCCCCCCAAATCTCCAGATGTATCTCTAATGAGCAGCCACATTTAAAAACAACTGGACTACATAATGATCTTTTAATTTTATGTATTTTATTTCACTTTTTCTATTTCATATTCAGTGCTCCCATTTCATTTAGTTTATATTTTCCAATTTCTCTCTCTCTCTCTTTTTTTTTTTTTTTTGGTTGATATCCTTTCTTAAGCCTTTACCAAGCATTGTAGAAAATCTTGTGTGTGTATATATTTAACAAAACTTATGAATTTTTGGTTAGCTAAACAATTTATGACATTTTAATTCCACTTGCTTGACTTATTATGAATATAATGATAGATTTCAAATTTGGATTCACAGTTCCATGTATTTTGGTATCTAGTATTGCTGTCAAAAATCTAGAAAGTTTATTAACTCAGTGATTAAAAAAAATTTGAATGGGACTTGAAACTTCTAATCCAATTATGAGAATATAAAGAAATATTATGTTGCAAAAAAAAAACAAAAACAGAAAATTGACATGTGATACAACATTACCAACTAAATTACAGATTTTGTTAAAATGTCACAAAACTTTATCTTAGTGTTCATTATTTGTTTTTACACCTTATTCAAAGATTCCATATTGTATTTAATTTCATTGAGCAGCTTCAGTTGCATGTAATAAACTCTGGTCAATTCTCTTTTCATTTTAATTCTATCATACACATTTTCTTATTTTCCTTGTTATGGCTTCTTAGATATACACCTCATTTAAAAGTGGACATTTAATTTCCAGATATATGAGATTTTTAAAAAGTATATTGGATGTTAATTTCTCATTTTGATATCAATTTCTCATTTAAATGCTTTCTTCTCTACAATTACCTTGTTTGCGTATTTTTTTAGCCTTCTAACTTTACTGAGGCTTTCAATAGCTAAGTCAAAGATCTCTCTTGGTTACTATCACACTGCACTTGAAAATATATGAGTATTTTCAAATGTCTTTTGATATTGATCTCTAACATAATTCCACAGTAATAAGAGAACTGACTCTGTATGATTTCAATACCTTCAGACCATGAAATTTCTGCTCCTGGTCTTGGGTCTCTGTTCCAGTGTCTCCTAGTTTATAGTCTATGGGAACTTGAAGAGATTTGTGTCCGACCGTTATGTGAAAATTGTATAAATCTTAATTATGTTGAATTGGCTCATGATGCTCTTCAGGTCTATTTTGTTCCTATGCTTCTCTGTACCTTCATTCTATTAATTAGTGAGAGTTTGATACTGGAACTCCAACTAAAAATCTTAATGTGCTGTGCTTAGTTGCTCAGTCATGTCTGACTCTTTGCGACTCCATGGACTATAACCTACCAGGCGAATCCCCTTGAATTTTCCAGGAAAGAATACTGGAGTGGGTAGCCGTGTCCTCCTCCAGGGGATTTTCCCAACCAGGAATCGAACCCAGTCTGCCACATTGCAGGTGGATTCACCCTCTAAGACATCAAGGAAGTAAGAAATCTTAATATAGCTACTTAAAACAAACACTGGGGAAGGGAATGACAAACCACTTCAGTATTTTTGTCTTGAGAACCCCATAAACGGTATGAAATGGCAAAAAGATATGACACTGAAAGATGAACTCCCCAGGTCAGTAGGTACCCAATATGCTACTGGAGAAGAGTAGAGAAATAGCTCCAGAAGGAATGAAGAAGCTAAGCCAAAGTGAAAACAATGCCCAACAGTGAATGTGACTGATGGTGGATGTTGTAAAGTCCGATGTTGTAAAGAAAAATATTGCACAGGAACCTGGAATGTTAGGTCCAGGAAATAAGATAAATTAGAAGTGGTCAAACAGGAGATGGCAAGAGTGAGCATCAACATTTTGGGAATCACTGAACTAAAATGGACTGGAATAAGAAAATTTAATTCAGATGACCATTATATCTACTACTGTGGGCAAGAATCCCTTAGAAGAAATGGAGTAGCCCTCATAGTCAACAAAAGAGTCCAAAATGCAGTACTTGGGTGCAGCCTCAAAAACGACAGAATGATCTCTGTTCATTTCCAGGGCAAATCATTTAATATCACAGCAATCCAATTCTATGCCCCAACCACTTATGCCTAAGAATGCCACTTATGCCTAAGAAGCTGAATGGTTCTATGGTGACCTAAAAGACCTTCTAGAAGTAACAACCACCAAAAATGTCATTTTCACCATAGGGGACTGGAATGCAAAAGTAGGAAGTCAAGAGATATCTGGAATAACAGGCAAGTGTGGCCTTGGAGTACAAAATGAAGCAGGGCAAAGGCTAACAGAGCTTTGCCAAGAGAATGAACTGGTCATAGAAAACACCGTCTTCCAACAACACATGAGAAGACTCTACACGGGGACATCACCAGATGGTCAATACTGAAATCAGATTGATCATATTCTCTGTAGCAGAAGATGGAGAAGCTCCATATAGTCAGCAAAAACAAGACTGGGAACTGACTGTGGATCAAATCATGAACTCCTTATTGACAAATTCAGACTTATATTGAAGAAAGTATGGAAAACCACAAGACCATTCAGGTATGACCCAAATCAAATCCCTTATGATATACAGTGGAAGTGACAAATAGATTCAAGAGATTAGATCTAAAAGACAGAGTGCCTGAGGAACTATGGATGGAGGTTCGTAACGTTGTACAGGCAGTGGTGATCAAAACCATCCCCAAGAAGAAGAAATGCAAAAAGGCAAAATGATTGTTTGAGGAAGCCTTACAAATAGCTGAGAAAAGAAGAGAAGCAAAAGGCAAAGAATAAAAGGAAAGACATATCCATCTGAATGCAGAGTTTCAAAGAATAATAAGGAGAGATAAGAAAGCCTTCCTCAGCGATCAGTGCAAAGAAATAGAGGAGAACAATAGAATGGGAAAGACTAGAGATCTCTTCAAGAAAATTAGAGATACCAAGGGAACATTTCATGCAAAGATGAGCACAATAAAGGACAGAAATGGTATGGACCTAACAGAAGAAGAGATTAAGAAGAGGTGGCAAGAATACACAGCAGAACTATATAAAAAAGATCTTAATGATCCAGATAACCATGATGGTGTGATCACTCACCTAGAGCCAGACATCCTGTAGTGTGAAGTCAAGTGGGCCTTAGGAAGCATCACTACTAACAAAGGTAGTGGAGGTAACGAAATTCCAGTTGAGCTATTTCACATCTGAAAAAGATGATGCTGTAAAAGTGTTGCACTCAGTATGCCAGCAAATCTGGTAAACTCAGCAGTGGCCACAGATTGGAAAAGGTCAGTTTTCATTCCAATCTCAAAGAAAGGCAATGCCAAAGAATGCTCAAACTATAGTACATTTGTACTCATCTCACTGCTAGCAAAGTAATGCTGAAAATTCTCCAAGCTAGGCTTCAATAGTACATGAACTAAGAACTTCCAAATATTCAAGCTGGATTTAGAAAAGGATCTCAGAGGAACCAGAGATCAAATTGGCAACATCCTTTAGATCATAGAAAAAGCAAAAGAATTCCAGAAAAGCATCTACTTCTGCTTCACTGACTATGCTAAAGCCTTTGACTGTGTGGATACAACAAACTATGATAAATTCTTAATACCAGCCCACCTTTCCTGCCTCCTGAGAAATGTGTATGCAGGTCAAGAAGCAACAGTTAGAACTGGAAATGGAACAACAGACTGGTTCCAAATTGAGTAAGGAGTATATCAAGGCTGTATATTGTCACCCTACTTATTTAATTTATATGCAGAGTACATCATGCAAAATGCCTGGCTGGATGAAGCACAAGCTGGAATCAAGATTGATGGGAGAAATAGCAAAACCTCAAATATGCAGATGACAACACCCTTATGGCAGGAAGTGAAGAGGAACTAAAGAACCTCTTGATGAAGGTGAAAGAGGAGAGTGAAAAAGCTGGTTTAAAACTCAGCATTCAAAAAACGAAGACCATGGAATCCAGTCCCATCATGACAAATAGATGGGGAAACAATGAAAACTGTGACAGACTTTGTTTCTTGGGCTCCAAAATCACTGCAGAGGGTAACTGCAGCCATGGAATTAAAAGATGCTTGCTCCTTAGAAGAATACTATGGCCAACCTAGACAGCATATGAAAAAGCAGAGATATTACTTTGCCGACAAAAGGCCATTCTGTCAAAGCTATGGCTTTTACAGAAGTCATGTATGGATGTGAGAGTTGGACCATAAAGAAAGTTGAGCACTGAAGAATTGATGCTTTTGAACTGTGGTGTTGGAGAAGACTCTGGAGAGTCCCTTGGACTGCAAGGAGATCCAACCAGTCCATCCTAAAGGAAACCAGGCCTGAATATTCATTGGAAGGACTAATTCTGAAGCTGAAACTCCAATACATTGGCCACCTGATGTGAAAAACATACTCATTGGAAAAGACCCTGATGATAGGAAAGACTGAAGGCAAGAGAAGGAGATGACAGAGGATGAGATGGTTGGATGGTACCACCGACTCGATGGACATGAGTTTGAGCAAGCTCTGGGAGTTGCTGAGGGACAGGGAAGCATGTTGGGCTGCAGTCCCTCAGGTCGCACAGACCTCAAGTAACTTTGTTCTGTATTTTCCAAGTCTCCTGTAAATGTGTTATCATATTTTTGTAATATGAAATATGAAAAATAAAGATAAAAAATCTGAACCATGAGAAATCCATACAGTGGCGTTACCTGCAGTCACTAAAAAAATACTATAGCAACACAAACTGACTGATTTAATATAAAACAATATTGAATGGTCAGAGGAGGCATCACTGAGAAATACTCCAACCATGAACAAAGTGTGAGGAAAATCATTCCTAAAGGATAGAATAGATCATGCATGAAGACACGATAGCAGGATTGTGCTTATAGTTTGGGATAGTGAGGCACAGGGGGAAGGCAGAGGGGCCAGCCGGGAGGGCATGCGGAGACTGGTGTGGAAAGTGCTGGGCAAGAAGCAGGGATCCGCTCATGTAGGCTCTTGTTACCAGGTCCTGGGTATTCCAAGTGCAATCTAAGACATTCAGGTGTTTTAATCAGGAACACTTTTTTCTAAGATGAGACCCTTCAAAGGTGTGTGAAGGGATTGGGGGGAGGCAAGAATGCACTTGAGGAGACTGATGAGAAACTCACATTAGTCTATGGAAGAAATGGTGGCTTGGCTTGGGGTTGTGGAAGTAGATGTGGAAATCAAATGATAGATTTGAACCAAATAGTTTGGAAATGGAATTTACTGGACTGCATGTTAAGATTTCTGGTGCAAGTGAGATCCAAGAATGAATTTGAATTAGAGAATTCAAATTAAAAGTTAGAGAAAGAGAATTAGAATTTTCTTGATAAGAATCTACTCATAGCCTACTCCTGACATCACTCTGATAAAGCATAGATACATACTACCCCAGAAACTGGTTACATATCCATTGTGACTCTTATTCTACATTTCCTTGTCACCAGCAGTAAATTCTGGTAGCTCATATTAATGAGTACTTCTTTCTGAACTTTTTCACTGGGACCATTGTCAAATTCCTCTGCCCTGCTCTGCACATAACCAGATGACTTCTTAGTTCTCTTTCCTAGAGAGGTTGGTCCAGATCACATTTCCTTTGAATGCACTGGTTCACTATAACACTCTTTGTTCCTACTTTACAACGCTCATTGCTTCCATATTCTAACACTGTAATCCTCTTCCCTCTCCCCGACATAAATCATTCAAACATGGTTCTTCACTGACCATGCAATACTCATTTGAGTGCCCATCAAATCAGACTAAAGCTGCAAGACCTATTCAAGTAATTTCTGAATAATTACTAATCAGTCTCAGAAATATTTTTATTTTTAAGTGCATAATGAACTCTTTAAGTTCTATCATTCAATCTGAACTAGAGACACTTTCAACAAATTGAGTACTAAGTTTAGAAAATCCTATTTTCAATATCAATTACATTTCTAACTTTCTCTCAATGCAATTCCTTTATTCATCTGTTTTACTAATGCTCACCCTGAAATCAAGTGTTCAATTATTCATACAAAATAATTTTTGCCACTTATTTCCTTGGTAGATGCAGGGAATGGGTTATTCTACAAGCATATAATTCTTCATTTTCATATTCTTGACAGAGTAATGACTTTAGACTTCCCCCCAATAAAATGCATTTGATGTCTTTTGCAAAAATCACTTAAGCAGCAAGATTAGGTTCATATGCTACACCTGAGACCTCTCTTCTTTTTCTAGGCAAGGCACAGCAGCAACAGTCTTGGCTATTTATTTAACATCTGTCATATATTCATATGCCAAGGGCCCCAAATCTTTTATTGCCTAATCTCTACTCTGTAGCTAATCAGTAGTATTATTTTGTGAATCAGTTCTATTAAGGTTGGTAATGTCCCTGAAATGGTAATAAAATGTATTTTAGATAAAAAGTTTGTTTACTTGATTTGTGATTCTACATATACCACATTTTACACAATCATTATTTAAATAAGAAACATCACAGACAACTTCCAGGAAAATAGCAACCATTTTATTACCTCATGAATTACCACATCTTTAAATTTAAAGGGTTTTTCATTATAATTAAAATACTCTTCCTCCCTAGCAATGACCTAGAAGCATTTAACAAGAAAATGAATATCAAATGCATCAGCAAAGCAGGTTGAACTGGGAAAACAATCTTGATCAATCTTTATCTGTGTTTCTCAATCAGAGTCCATAAAGACCAGCTATTGAAAAGATTTGAGTGCACACTTGTGAAGCAGTGTGTTCACTGGTCTGGAAGGGACCTATGACTCCACCTTTGCAACAAAAACCTCCAAAATTATTCTGATTCACACCAACATGTGAAAACCCTGGAGTTAGAATATACCCTGGGCAGGTGTTAAATGAATATGTAACAGGTGACTAGAAAGAGGATAAGATTAATCTATTAATTCAGCAGAAGATTGTATTGCTGATATAAATGATATTTCTATAGAAAATGCCATTTTTCTTTACTCTAGCCACAGTAAAAATAAAAATCTTGTAAAAATAAGTAACTGAAGTTACCTTAAAATTTTAGGAATACAGCATCAAATACAGAATTACAAACACTTATTTCATCAAACAAGATTAAAACATGGAAACTCTAATGATAGCTGCCTCTTGAAATCAAATGGTATTGTCTGTGATGGCACAAATTTCTCCAGGATTTAAAGAGCGACAGAGTCACACAGTCACTTGCTGAGAATATTGCCTGTAATCCTACCTCTCTCCTTGCCTGGGTGTCATTATTGTGTAATCAAAGAGATATCAAGTTATTCCACTGATGCTTCCTTCCCATTTTTCTGAAATTTGTCCTTTTCTTGTAATGAGTGATGAGCAAAATTCTGAGTGCAATACCACTGTACCGAAGGAGGTGATTTCTTAGAAGTAAAAGAAGGGCATGATGAAAAAGCCCCTTTTCCCCCTGTGTGCACTTGGAAGTAGCAATCTATCTGTAGGGATCTGGGGATATAGATAGTCTTTTCTGCCTTAAAATTCAGAGGGTTCTCACCTACATATAAGATGACAGCACATAGTTATGAAGAAGTAAGACACATGTGACAGACAATATATGTTTAATGAACATTTAAAGAATTGATAGATGGAGAAGTGAGTGAGATTTGACAAAAATCTAAGAATTGGAAAAATCAAATCATAACTGGATAATTCTGAAACAAAGAGAGGGATGCCTAGCCCTTGCAGAACCCCAAAGCCTTTGGATATTAAATCAATGTGGCAAATCAGGGCAAAACTAGGATGCTCTTAGCTGGATGACAAAAACAAAGTTTAACTGGTAACAGAAATAAGTCAAAGAGAAGTAAGTTGGTTTCTGGTAAAGTTGAAAATATACTTCTTGAGTTTGAGATGATGACATGGTGATATGAAGCTGAAGCTTCTAGATATAAAAAATATTGAAGACTCACGTAGTAACACAAGAGGCCTATCATGTGGCAGGGACTGTGTTAAGTAGGTGCATCATCCCTCCTTGTCATTAAAACCCTTGATCTGGGGTTGTTTTCCTTCCTGTTTTACTTATAACAAACTGAGGCTTGCTCATGGCCTCACAGTTATCAGTACTCACACAACAGAGGCAGTTAAGATATACTTTCACAACATTTTCAAAAAGCCAACATAGAACACTTGTGTGTCAGACACCAAGACCCATCCTCATCCATTTTTCCACATGGTACCTCTCCCACTGCTTTTCATCTCATCCACATCAAAAACATGTGCCCTCTTTGACCAAGCAATCCTACTTCTAGGAACTTACTCTATTTCAGCATTAGTCTACACATAGAAAGACACGCATACTAGGATTTTCATTATATCCACCAGCAAAAATATTTTTTAAAAAATATGGTCACGTAAAATATGTAATGGGGGCCTATGTAATAATAAGAAACATGTAATGAAATGGAAAGACATCCCCAACATATTGCAATATGAAAAAAAAAAGGAAATTAGAGAACACTTATTCTACATTACAAAGCCATTTAAAAAAATAGATCTATCTTATATGTGTATGCACATGTACACAGAGACTTGTGTGTATGGAAAAAATATCTGGAGAGATATCCAGCAAACTATTAGTCATGATTACTTTTGGAGAACAGGATTGGTTGGGAAAGTCTGGGTGAGAGCTTTCATTAGATACCTTGTAAACCTCTATATTATCTCCATTACAATTACTTTTGTAATTGAGAAACTCAAAACTAGATAGGAGTAAATCATGCAAATTCAAATTCTCAGAGATAAGAGAATGAGAAGACCCAAGTACAAGATATATATATATGGCAACCTGGTATCTTAAACCGCGAGTGAAATCACCTGCAAACAAAGTTCATACCTAAAGATGATCCATATGGGCTTCCACTTGCAGAGCCATCTGCTGAATTTAACTTTTAGGAAGGGAAAATATTGTGATGCCAACAGGAGTTTCTCTTTATTGGTGACAGAATATGGGGTATGACACCAGTAGAGGTGATTTACTTTATTGTGGCAGTGCATCTATAAGATGTTTCTAGAATGTCATAATAGTGCAGTGTCATACTTTTCCTTTCTCTCTCTCTCTTAAGGACCAAAATAATGAATTTTCTAAGCTTTCATATTGAAACACACATTTTTCTTCAGACTGGAAAACGAAGAAAATCACTTCTTAATGCTGCATGTTTCTTACCGTGTACAAATCACCACATCTAAAAATATGAAAAATGTAGTCATCGGATTTATAAACACCTTATTTCTCCTACAAATTTTAATGTACATCTATCTACATTAAAGAGCTTACTTTATGCCATTAGTTCACATTGGCATAGGGACATATAAACATTATTTGACAACAAATAAATTACTCTCATACCTTTTCTACTTTCCATTGATTATCTCACTCCTGGTCCAGGGCCATGAATCTAGGGCTATTTATTAGCTCTAACTGATCGATTGACTCTTAGTTACTTAAAGGCTACATCTTGCTGGTTTTTTCTTTTTAAGTCAAGTAATTATAACTTGATTTTGTAAACGCAGCTTTAAAAGAAGAGAAAGAGAAAAACATTTTTTTACATGAAAAGACATGTTTTGAAAAGGTACAATTCAACATAATTACAGCAGGCAATTACAAAATGCCTACCTCATGAATCTGAATAGATTACCTATAATCACATTAATGTGATTGTAGCCTAGACTTATAAAGCACAGTTGATGAAGATTTAACATGCTTTCTCACACCAAACCAACCATGGTGTATCTTTTTTAAAAATAGAAACAGGAATACATGGCACGGTAATTTCACTCTCCTTTTTCTACTTCATTAAGATTTCCTAGGCAGGGGGTATTACTGTCTCATGCTGGAGGCTTTTAAAGATTTCTTTCTATAGCAGCATCACACCTGGCGACTGCTGGGAGGTGGGTGATGACTTCCAAGTTTTCGTTCTCATCACTTTAGGTCTAATAGGACAATTAATAGGTCAGGTGGGATATTCTGAAATGTAATTTTAAAAATTGCTTTAAGTACTTCTGACCAAAACCTATTAACCTCCATACATCTCTACCAGAAAAGCAGAAAAAAGCTCTTCTGAGGCTTGGCCATACTGCATCAGCCAAGTGGCCCCAGACCTTGGTTGGTGGATTTGTGATAATGAGAAAGATGCTCACTGCGGATGCTCAAATTTTGCAGAGTAGGAACTGAGAGAAAAACCTGATTTTAAAAGGCAAGCATATATGTGTTTGTGTGCTTTTTTTTTTTAACAAATGAAATCTAAGTTTTTTAATTCAATTGGCTAATATAATAGAAAGATTCAAGGGATTTTTGTCACTGTATTCAATTATCTCAGTTTATGAAGTAAACAGCTTTCGTTGAAACTTTAGAAGTAAGCATAATTATTTCAACAAATGTGAAGGTGAGATTTAAACATAAGTGAATATGCTATTTAATTTGCATATCTGTACATATCCTGTGGTTAAAAAAAAAAAAATTCTACACACATACGACAAACATGAAAATCTGGATCTTGTTACAAAACACTGAAGCGGTGTAATTATCCTCTTTGTAGTGATACTTTATTAAAGTTCCCTTAATGAAAACAGAAAAAAACACCCTCATCAGATTTGCTGCTGTTCTTAGCCCAAATCACTGTTTGGCTCAATGTTCTGAATTAACTCATAGCGATTACATCATAGATAGAGTCATGGTAACCTTTAGTGATTAGCTAACAAAGGAAAGATTTAATTCAAGCACATGTGGAACAGAACATAGACAAAATGTCCAATTACACAGAAGTTCAGAAGTACTGCTAATTTTTCCTGATATGGCAAAATGAATAACAATCTCAAAATTTAAAGAGGCAGTGTTCTAACTAAAGCAATTTATAGATTGAAAATTTTGTGTAAAAATATAATGTGGACCTCCAAATTATCCTTTGTAATTTGTCTTTAAAATATTGGTCTGATCCTCAGTCTTCTGAATTGAACCTACAGCCTAAAATAAGCTCTTTTAATTAGCTAAGTAGATTTGCAACCTCTCTTTTATTGGGTGAATTCCAATTTTATGCCAGTTGGAACACTCCCTGTATCTAAAAATCATTTGAAAAAGCTGAGTTAGTCTCCAAAATATTAATAGAAACTCTAAAACTGTAGGTATTACTAATACTACCTAATACTACCATGATCTCTAACACCTTGTGAACAATTAATGAACATTCATAAACTGAACTGACACCAATAAATATGAATAGGGATCTTGTTAACGGACTAGCTCCATCTATAAAATACATTGCTTAATCATTAACATTAGAATCCATTTTTTTAATCACAAATTACACTGACACTATTTTCTTTTTTGAAAGTCAAAAATACTTTAGAACTTTGTTGCCTCAGGCTAATATCTTAGTGTTTAGTATAAATATGTATAAGTCTTAATGAAAGACAGTTCCATTTAATATGATAAAAGGAATTCCATATTTATTTTTCAGAGTTTCAAGTCAACTGTCAATTTCAGGTTAAGATATTAGAGCAGCTAGATTAGATATAAGGAATCTGATGTACCCAATTATTCTAGCTCACTAAAATTCAAATGGCTTCAGTTTTTATATATTCTCCCAAATTCTTGATACTAAGGTGGCTTATTTAACTGGTTAATTAAAATATTTACACTCTAGTCCAGAAGATTCCCTTTTCAAAAGAAATCAGCATATATGTGCATAGCTTTTACTACATATTTTTTTACATAAAAATACAGACTCTTCATGAACTCAAAGGTGAATTTTACTCCAAATGTGTATTAGCCAGATCTGCATTTGATTCAGAACAATTTATAACCACGTTCCAAAGAGATCCTAATATTTTGCTTTTAAAGAGTTGTATTAAAATGCTCCAATTTTATTAGGTATAATGGTTATAAATTAAATGCCATCCTTCTGTTTAATTTTAAAGATAATGACTCACAAAAGTAAATAAGGATTTTCAAGATAAACATAAAGGTTAATACTCAAGCTTGGCTGGTGTCTCTCAATACCAAGAGTATACCTGCTTTTATAAAATGAGGGGGGAAACACCCAACTACTATCTCTTTCAGTGTTCCCTCTAGCATATCCTAAGGAATACACCTAATTGTTAAATTTCTTTCTTTCTTTCTTTCTTTTTTTTTTTTTGAGTCAAATGTGTTCAGGTCAAATAGTATTAAGGAAATGCCATCTGAGTTCTCTTCTGGAGATTCTTAAAGCCAAGAACACACACGTTGTGAGAAATTCCCAATAAAAATAAATAATAATAATAAGCAAAGAAAAAAAACCTAAAATTAGTTATGTTCTAATTTTACATGATTCCTGTCTGTCTCATATTTGTCTATTAGCAGTCAAAATATCTCATATTTGTCTACTAGCAGTCCTTTATTTGGGGCAATACTGTTCTAAAATAATTTTTCAAAATGCCCCAACCAGTTTCTAAAGCTTCATTATTTCTTTATACTTCATGAATGGGGCTCATTCTTTATTCTTTTTGATGCCATCAGAACCCATATACTGATCACTTTCCATGTGGTTTATGGAAATATCCTTTCCCACCTTTCTGCCTGTTTCACAGCCCTCAAATTCATTTCACTAGCACACATCTAGCCTCACACTTGTAAACCACTATTTTGCATAGCTACTTCATTGCACAGATTCTCATATGTGTAAACACAAGCTCCGATTCTCACATTTACAATTCTAGACAACTGCAACACAGCCCGTAATGTACTTTAGTCCACTAGTTATCACGTGAATACCCTGCTTAGCAAGTCTAATTCCCCAACCACACAGATAGCATCCTTCTGGCTTCATTCTGCCATGTGTCCTCGAATGTGCCCCTCATTCTGATCCATGTAACCAGGTCTGTATCTTGCACCGTCTCCTTCTGTGTCATTCTATTAGATCTCAACTTGACTACTCTTGTTACTTGAATCACCGGTGGGTGTATCTGCCAATTGTGATCTCTTGATTTGTCTGTCTTGATGCTACCAACAAATTCACCTCAGGGAGGCCTGAAACACACATTTAGCTGTGTTTTTGCACAGGGAAGGCAACTAGCCTTGTACCTTACAGAAGAAGCCACTTAACAAGTATGTACTGCTGCTTATATTCATGTATTTATTTGATCACTTCTTGAATCATTTACCAAATATTTAGTGTCTATTTGCTGCTGAACCCAGGGCTCAGCACAGTGTCTTAAGAGCTGCCAGGAGGTCTCAAACTCTAGTGTTCTATTCGTCTTGCTGGAGTGGGGTAGCCTGCTGTTGAAAAAGGGAAGAAGAGGTGATAGCAAGCAGGTAGGTGTTTTGGAGGATGAGGCCCCCAGCTGGTGGCAGCCTACAGCCTGTACACAGACAGTGTGGATCACAAGGCGTCCAACTCTTCGTTACGAGCACCATTTGCACTGACCAAATGACACTCCAACTTCTCAGCTACTGAGATGAGGAACAGGAGTTCAGGCTAAAGTCTGTCACAGAGTGTGCTATCATTCTATAACCTCTTAATATTTTTCAAAGGATTTTACACGAATTACTTAATCAACTTCCATATTAACATCAATAAATCAGAAGGACCTGAGACATTTGGTTGGTCCAGTCTTCATTTAAGCAGTCACTCCTCACTGAAGAACCTGAAATACAACCTCACTATATTTAAGCTGTCCTTACAGTATAATTTCCTTTGAGCAGAATTATACAGACCCACCACTGGGTGTTAACTCTTTCAAGCAACAAGGTTGTCATCTATTTAGCCTATGAAAGTTGTATCTTATTGAACAAAAGTCAGGCAAACTCAAGACTAATTGAAAGTTCTGGAAGCCCCCCTTTACCTTATAGGGATCCACAGGAGGTGCCTCTGAGAGCTATACATTTCAGTAGATTGAGATGACATTTAAAATCAGTTCATTGTGTTATGCTATGCTTCCAGAACAATCGGAATGCTCCTGCAAGCAGCTTGTGCTAGAACAAGCTCTGCATGTGTGTACTTCTTTAAAGGTAATAATACGAAAACAGACCTGGGAGTCAGGGACTTTAGTTTACAAACACCAGTTTACTGAAGCTGCTTCACACTAATAACTAAGTTCTAAAATGAGTCAAACAGAAATGGAATGCTGAACAATTAAGAATCTCTCCCCATAAGCCCATCTCTATCATTTTATTAAAGGCTACTGGGAAAACCCTTACTGAATAACTAATTCTAAATTATATTCGATGAAAACAAATTAATGTAATAATTTTCTTTCTGAAATTAATTTAAATCTCTGTGGATGCTGCAACAAATTTAGTCTTTACTATGCATACAAAAAGTTATGAAAAGCCTTATTGCACTCACCGCTTTAGGCAAAGATTCATTGTTTCACACAGTCACTGGTAATGGCCATGATTTCAATTTAGCAAACTTGCTTTAATCAATCATTTTTGCCTATTTGGCTCCAATATTTAAATTACTCTGTGTTTTGGCTAGCAGTACTTGCCAACATGCTATTGGCACAATGTCTATGGTTTCCAAAAGGTTCTATTTTGTTTCTAGAAACCCTCCCCCAAGTATATTTCTCTCCACTTTTATACTTGCCATTGAATTCAAACACAGGCAATAGAATCTTCAAGCATTTTACAAACTTCAGATGTATCTCTTTTGAAATATATCAATTAGCTGTTTATTTCTTAGATTTTAGATGATTCTTAAATATAAAAACAGACATTTATATGTGGTCTGGTAAATGTTCTAAATTGTTTCAGTTGTGGCTGATTCTTTGTGACTATGAACTGTAGCCCGCCAGCTCCTCTGTTCATGGATTTCCTAGGTAAAAATATTGCAGTGGGTTACCATTTCCTTCTCCAGATATTGCTTTTAGTTGATTACTTAAGTATAAGATGAATCCCCTGAATTTACAATCAGATTATTTAGGTGATGACTCAACTTTTAAAAATATTTCAAACTTCTATCCGAACATCTATGCTAAAATTGTACTTTTCTTCTTATTAGTCAAAATCATGCAATTAGTAGGATTTAAAAAAATTCAAATCAGAAGCATATTTGCCATGGCTTAAAAAATAAATCCATTTGTAATTAATCTAACAGCCACACATATCATCTCTAAAATACTGACGAGAACAAAATAATTGAAAAGTCACAAATGTTTTTGATGGTGTGAGAGAAAGAATGTTTATAAATTAATAAATTAGAGTGCTAGAAAAATCTATTGGAAGATGCCCGGTGGGCAGGACAGCGGCGCAAACAGGCATGTGTCCTGCAAATTCATAGCCAGGAAGGAGCCTCAGAGTTAGGGGAGAGGAAAAGAGAGTTCTTGGCAGATCTCAGGGCGGTTAATATGACCTCAAGTCAAGTCCTTCAGGTTCTCCTGATCTCTGTCTATAAGAAGCTGGAGAGTTCTATTAAGACCGCAGACAAGCCCAACTCCAGATCAAAATAAAGCCATGGATGACCTTAATCAGTGTCCTGACTACACTATTGTACATGTCTCCTGGTAGCTGGAGCTTCCATTAACTGAGGATCTCAAGTTGGGAAATTCTTCCCAGGTTCTGAATGCATTTATTTAGACCAGGGGACTGGTCTTCACCCAGAGATGAAGTTTCTGCTGCAGTGTCCTGAACAGGTGGGTCCTGGAGACCTGCCAGGGGGAGAGAGTGTGAGAAGTCCATCTAATGAAAGGGGGTCAGTCCTCTACTGTGATTTCCATCCTTTCTTCCCTCCATTTACACAGTCAGACCTCCACTGAGCATGCATGCAAGGAACACTGGCCATCAGCATGGCTCAGTCTCTGCCCTCCTCTCTTCTTCTCACCCTTCCTTGATGATCTTCAGTCACAGAATCCCTGGATGTGTGCCAGGGCAAGGCTGAAGCCCCCAAAACCTCTTTAGGGGAAAATAGAAGTAACCACTGTGAGGCATTCAAACAGAGGGTACTGAAAGGCTTGCAGGGACTCTGAAGACCTCCAAGACCCCATCACCCTCAATGCGCGCTGTTGGCTATTGTACTCCCTACTGCTTTTCCTTCCTACTTCCCTCCATCCGCCCTTCCTTCCCCACTCCGTACCTCCCTCCTTTCTCTCTCTCTCTCTTTGCCATGTGTACTCTTTCATGTTTAGCCTCCCGTTTTTCCCTTTCCTGGTTTCATTCATTATAAACTACCACTGGGCCCTGATTGTGTGTAGGTCCACCGTGTCAACAAAAAGGAAGAAAAATGATTGGCTTCTGAGCTCAACTCACCATGAGCAGGAAATGCAGTATTCTAAGCATTTAGTTTTCCTAAGAAAGTAATTCAAGCATGAAACCCACATGAACAGGAAATTCAAAATAAAATTAAATCTTTTGTTAAAATAGAAACATGCAGAGGGTGTCAACTGCGTCATTAGAAAACCCTATTAAGTATACACTTTATAGTTTAAAAAGTAAATTAAGCAAATCTATGTCATTTGGTGCGGGGCCGGGGGTGGGGGGGGGGGTGCTTCCCTGGTGGCTCAGATGGTAAAGAATCTGCCTGCAATGTGGGAGGCCTGGGTTTGATCCCTGGGTTGGGAAGATCCCCTGGAGGAGGGCATGGGAACTCATCCCAGTATTCTTGCCTGGAGAATTCCCTGGACAAAGGAGCCTGGCTAGAGTCCAAGGGGTCACAAGAATCGGAAATGGCTGAGTGACTAAGCACAGCACAGCATGTTACTTTGGGGCTTCATGGTGACTTAGAGGTTAAAAGTATTCACCTGCAATGCAGCATACGCAGGAGACCTGGGTTCGATCCCTGGGTCGGGAAGATCCCCTGGAGGAGGGCATGGCAACCCACTCCAGTATTTTTGCCTGGAGAAGCCCATGGACAGAGGAGCCTGGCGGGCTGCAGTCCACGGGGTTGCACAGAACTGGGCACGGCTGAAGAGACTGAGCGCACACATACATACATCATTTTATCTAATATTTTTATTAGTAATAATCAACCCTGTACAAGTATTTCCCATTTGTCACGCCTTACTCAAAGGACATTTTTCTAGATCTAACCAATAGCAGAAATACTGTTCTTACAAATATGTTTAAATTTGGAAACAAATCTGGTTTAATGGTGTTCATTATGCACACTCCTCTTCTGTGTGTATAAGAACTCCATCTAAATGTTCAATACTGCCCACGGGGCTTTACAGTTAAAGGTCCTCAATATACACGCCTTAATTCAAAACTTAGAATAGCTTACAGAAAAAATAATGAAATAAAGCGCAAGCTTACTGAGATAGAGGAGAAGGTGTGTTTGTTTGTGTGGAGGGGGAAGCAGATGACCCCCAGTGTTATGCACTTGGCCTGATTTTCATTTAATGTAAGGGAAATCTGTGATGGACAAAGACTAGCATGTTTTATTTATTCTCATCTTGATTACTTCTTTCCTGCACATTAATGCAGTTATGAGTCCATTTTATGGACACGTTTCTATAAACGATGAATGTCCAGAAACTTCCCAACCAGGTCCCACTTCAGGAGTATTCACGGTGGTGTCAGCACAAGACTGTGATTGAATGGTGGCTCTGGGAAGTGCCGGGCACCTTCTGAAAGCACTGACCTTCCCAAGCCTCGGCTTCATCTTCTACAGCATTTTCTACTCTTTCATATGCTCAGAGAGCTGTTCAAAGTTAAATGAGGGTATAATGTGCATGCTTTGATAAAACAGCACTACAAAACAACATTTTCTTCCTAGTTTATTATAGCTTATTTAGATATTTGGCATCACGTCACTGGATTTACAGTTCATGAATGAAATAAATACTGATATACTGTGATTTTCTTAATGGCATGGTGAATATCTAGAAGTAGCATCTTTAGATACATTTGGGGAAAAAAGTAATGAGTTTACAAATCTGAAAGAAGACACAGTTTAAATGTACTGCCTGATTATCACCATCAAAGAACTTTATTTTCTCATGTGTTTTCACTCCTCTACAAAATGACTCATCATCATCATCTTCATTGTCCCCATCCTTTAGGTAATTCATTAAATGTTTTGTCAATGGTATAGTGATATGTTATTTATATTGTGATAATAATTTAGCCAACTGAAATATGTCACATTTTAGTAAATATAAAATGTAATTAATTTTCTTCTGATGTGTTAGATTCTTCATATCTGAGGAAAAAATAATTGTATTATATATATTTCATATCCTTCCATGGATGTTTTTCTAATTTTTTAAGATGACATAATGTAGCCAATGAGAAGAGACAACTCATTGGAAAAGATCGTAATGCTGGGAAAGACTGAAGGCAAAAGGAGGAGAGGGCGGCAGAGGATGAGATGGTTAAATAGCATTTCTGACTCAATGGACATGATTGTGAGCAAACTCTAGGAGACACCGGAGGACAGAAAGCCTGGCATGCTGCAGTCCATGGGGTCGCAACAAGTTGGACATGACTTAGCAACCAAACAACAACAATGTAACCAAAGAGCGAATTAAACATTAACATCTCCAAACCACACTCTATGGGACAGCCTTGAGACATTGTCTTAGTGGTATGTTAATAATTTTGGGGGGCTCCAAAAATCACTGCAGATGGTGATTGCAGTCATGAAATTAAAAGATGCTTACTTCTTGGAAGGAAAGTTATGACCAACCTAGACAGTATATTAAAAAGCAGAGACATAACTTTTCCAACAAAGGCCCGTCTAGTCAAGGCTATGGTTTTTCCAGTGGTCGTGTATGGATGTGAGAGTTGGACTGTGAAGAAAATTGAGCACTGAAGAATTGATGCTTTTGAACTGTGGTGTTGGAGAAGCCTCTTGAGAGTCCCTTGGACTGCAAGGAGATCCAACCAGTCCATCCTAAAGGAGATCAGTCCTGGGTGTTCACTGGAAGGACTGATGCTGAAGCTGAAACTCCAATACTTTGGCCACCTGATGCATTGACCAAGATGGCCAAGAGTTGACTCATTGGAAAGACCCTGATTCTGGGAGGGATTGGGGGCAGGAGGAGAAGGGGACGACAGAGGATGAGATGGTTGGATGGCATCACTGACTCAATGGACATGAGTTTGAGTAAACTCCGGGAGTTTGTGATGAACAGGGAGGCCTGGTGTGCTGCAATTCATGGGGTCACAAAGAGACACTACTGAGCGACTGAACTGAACTGAACTGAACTGAATCATTCTATCAGTGTGACGAGCACTGAAAAGAGCCGGGAGCATCCACCCAGCCCTTGACAGAGTCACAGTGATCAGACAGCAGCAGTCACTGGGAAGAGGAGGTGCTGATTATATCACAAACAATCTAAGCGTCCGGAGGACGGCAACCAGGTATTTAATACAGGTCAAACATTGCCTTAGTCACTCTAGACTACCTTTGGAAGATCAGTGAAATGATAAACTCTTAAGGCTGATTTATAAAAGTTTTCACAGTTGTCTTGATCTTTAGCCAGATGGAAAGTTGGATTTTAAAAAAAGGGCTGTTAAAGAGCTCAAGCAAGAAATGATCACACTTTAAATACGGAGAGTCATGCTACAAGATTCCGGAGAGTCATGCTACAAGATTCACTGTGCTTACACTATGTGTGAAGCTTCGGATTCTGATAAAGACGGAAAACAGTAGCAGACCCTCTCTCTTCCCAAAGAGACTCTTAACATCCACTAGACTCTCAAGGCGATTGATGAGAAGTAGTATTTCTGTTAACAATCGAATTTGAAAGTTATTCCTAACTATGAAATGAACCAATTTACAACTCTATATATCTCAGCAATGACTATGTGCTTATTTAACCATAAAATCTATAAAACAGACCCATGGAGACGCGCGATTCAGCCACAATAAAGCTACTGAAATTACTAGAGGTAGTCAATGAAGTCACACTGAATCAGATCCCCATTTTTATTCAGGTAAATACTGTACCCATATTTCTGTAAACTACAATTTTTTTTCCAGCCTCTCTCTCAATTATTTCTCAGTGAGAGAGGACAAATTCCCTTGCTTGAGACATTTGCTTTAATGGCAGTGCTAATTTGAATTCTCAGACCATTGGCTGGCTTGTGTTAGAGTTTATCAGGGGATAATACACAATCACTTCATCAACCAAAGTTAATATTCTCTGTGTATTTAATTAGATTTGAGAGGAAAAGAAAAATCAAATAATAATAATAATAGATTTACTCCAAAAAGAAATCTAAATGTGACCTAGATTAAATGTGGATTGGGAATAAATTGATGAACTGTGGAAACACTGAATTATTTAAAAGGTATGGTCATGAAAACTGCATTTCCATATGACCTCATATAAAGCCACAATTCTGAAGGGAATCCTTTAATTGTAGATTATTACAGTTTTACATACTATAGACATTTAGGTAAACAGTCCATTTAGACAGCCAGATAATGTTTTCATAGATGCCAGGCATACATATGAAAAAGTTGTCCAGAAAAGGGAAGACACTGTATAGAATTTGCAATTTCACAGTGAATCATACTTTAGTCACAAATCTCTTAAACCACTGGTTTAAGAGGATAATTCCTTATGTGAATGTTACATAATCCTTTTGTTACCTGAAATGTTACAAACGTGGTTTTTAAGAAACAGCAGCCCAGGCCAAGTTTTAGGTGTTGCTCGGAGGTCTCCAATCACTTAAGACATTGTTTGTGTTGAAGAGCAAAATTAATCAATAAAATGTGATTAGATTTGTTATAAAGCATCACCAGCTTCTCATTAAATGTCATCAAAGTAGAAGACCTCATATCCTTTCCTCGGTGTTCCCTCTAAGGTATCAGCTTGCTGACACAGATGGTAGTCTCAGCTCCATGGAGAGGCGTTTCATTATCTCCCCATCACAGGTTTTCTGTAGGATGGGCCTCCTGTATAGGGTATTTCCCTTTAAGGTTTTGTCTCCTATATATGAAAACTCATGGCTGAATATGGTCACCCAAGCTGGCTTTTGTTTTCATTGACAGTTAATTGTCATAAAAACAATATCTATGTGATATTTCCTTTTGTACCATATAATCTTACTTTCTGGGAGAAAAGGTCAAAATTGTTTCAAGGATTCATTAATGGAACAATAGGTATATGGGAGCCTTTGTCTTATTTCTTTTTAAGCTCAAACAGTCCATTTATTAGCTGAATACTGACAGTTTATACTATTTCAAAATGTATCCCAAAGTGCTGCTGCTAACATTATTGCTACAACTACCACATCTGTGATTTCTACAATAATAAAAAGATTCTTTAATTGACAGCTTAATCAATAATAAGCAGTTTTCAAACTATGTGTATGAACTAGAAGTCACAGTTCTATGAGGTTAGTACTATTAGCAGCTCCATTTTACAGAAGAAAAACTGGAAACAAACATTAAGTCACTTGTACACAGCTAACAGCTGACAAAGCATGCAAATCAATGCATTTTTCTCCTGCACTGACACTCTAAGCTACCTGTGCATATATAAGAATAAATTGTTCTGGTAAATAAAAATAAAACAATTTCTTAAAATAGTGAAAAACAATTTATGAGTAAAATATAATACTTTTCAAATATTAAATGTCACAAATAACACAATATTTAAAAGTAGGGTATAGGTGCTAACTAACATCATTTTACAGAAAAAGTGAAGTTTCTGGGGCCCAAATATATGACCTTATTTTCTTAGTATCTGATAATTAGTAGAAAGAACAAAGTGAGAATGCTTACTTTCTGAAACTAAGATGTTTCAGAAATTTTAACTCATCATGGGAAGGACTGATGGCTGAAGCTAAAGCTCTAATCCTTTGGGCACCTGATGTGAAGAGCCAACTCATTGGAAAAGACCCTGATTCTGGGAAAGATTGAAGGCGAAAGGAGAAGAGGGCAGCAGAGGATGAGATGGTTGGATGGCATCACTGATTCAATGGGCATGAATTTGAGCAAACTCTAGGAGATATTTGAGGACAGAAGAGCCTGGTGTACTGCAGTCCACGGGGTCACAAAGAGTCAGACCCGACTTAGCGATTAAACAACAGATGTCCAGTAAGTTTTAATCATATGCGGGAAGCAGCCCCTGAGATGACTCTCAGTGACCCCTGCCTCCTGGTATCCCTGCCTTTAGGGAATCTCCTCCCTTAAGATTATGAGCTAATCTCACATCAGTTCAGCTCAGTTCAGTTCAGTTGCTCAGTCGTGTCTGACTCTTTGCAATCCCATGAATTGCAGCATGCCAGGCCTCCCTGTCCATCACCAATACTCACTTCTAATCAATAAAACACAGGTGTCACTTCTGCGGTTTGGTTACAAAACAACCATGGCTCCCATCTTGGCGCTCTCTCTTTCTATCCCTTTATCAATCAAAATCCTTACGGTGGAGGAAGCCGGCTATTATATTGTGCTGCACCATATGCAGAGATCTATGTTGGAAGAAATAATCTCTACCCACTAATGAGTGAGGACCTGGAGACAGCTGACAGGCAAGAGAAAGAGCTTAGAGGAGGGTCTCCCCCACTTTCCAAGCCTGAAAATGACCATGTTCCCAACCAACACTTTGCAGCCTCAGGAGATATCAGAGCCTGATACACAAAGTTAGGCTTTCAGATTCGGGGTCCGCAGACACTGAGTTCTGAGTTCTGGAGGCTTTAATTTTTTAAGGAGCAACACATAACAAATATACCACACATATATTTAAATATAGATATGTAGAGAGACAGACAGACAGAGAGAGAGAGAGAGGCAGGCACAAATACATAAACCCAGAGCAAGTATACTTAACACCACATACCTCGAAGGAGAAATTCTACTATACTTAATGAAATTGGCTTTATTCCAAATTATGTCAACTTATGACAAATTAGATAAAAAAAAATAAACTTTGTTTAAAAATAAAGTCTTAATTAAGAATTATTAGACAAAAGTTACCCTTCAAGGAGATGGAGCAGAGGTTAAAGAGGTTCCATCTTTAGAACATGGCAATTGTCAAGTTTTTTCCAAATGTTCAGAATTAGTCAAATTCAAAAATTAGCCACATTCAGAAATCAGCCAAATCCCTGCTCCTATCTTTGGGAAAAGGCAGCAATAGTTTAAGAAGTACCTTCTGTACAATTAAAAATATGCTGTCGTGTTTTCACACAATAATTGTGATGCAACTATACTACATTGACTAAGTCTATCTAGCTGGCAAATATACTTTGAAAGTGATTTGGTGTCTCCCTTTCAACAAAATTGGAGAAGGAAATGACAACCCACTCCAGTACTCTTGTCTGGAAAATCCCATGAACAGAGGAGCGTTGTAGGCTGCAGTCCATGGGATCGCAGAGTCGGACACGACTGAATGACTTCAATTTCACTTTCACTTTCAATAAAATTAAGCTCCAATAATTTGTATATATTTTCTTTACTTTTATAAATTCAGCATCTTTCTTTTAGAGTTCAAAAGTAATTTTTAAAGTAGATCTCTGTAAAGTGACAAATTCTGAAATGTATTTATTTGTTCAATCCTTCATCATTTCTTATGACACTTGTAGAGTCAACAACAGACTATGGATTTTATCCCTAAATCTTCCCTTCAAAAAATAACTGCGAAGAATTTTTTAAAAGTCCACATCATAGCAAAAGTTGTTACCAATATCTAGTTAAATCAGATTTCAGGGGAAATGCTAAGTATTTATCCACAGAATTTAAATGTGACTTTTTAGGAGCCTTTATGGTAAAGTTCAATAGATGTTCTGTAGGTGAAACTGTGAAAAAAATCCAGTTGTTATCGAACAGCGCCCACTGTGCACATTCAAAGAGAGGGAAGGGATGATGGGGAAAACTCTGTGCGTTGCTTTTAAAGTTTCAAAGTTGAAAGAAAACTGCAGTGTACACTTTACATAGCATATTTCCCTCAAGTTCATCAATCTCTTTTTCATCTGTTCTTAAAAAGCACATCTAATTTTCTTCCTAGAGGCCATAACTCCTACTGAGAGAAGCACTACATACGGAAATGCTAAGAATAAGGAGAAGCAATTCAGCTTTCACAGTTAACCACAGAAACCCTAGACTAAATGCAGATTCTACATAGCTACATTTTCTTGCATTTATTTTCTTATTCATCAATATACTCATAATATGATATTAATTGATAAATTGTTTTAATGCCATCATATCTATGTCATGATTTTCCAAGTAGGTGGAGAAAAAGAAAAAATGAGAACTTCACATGTCCATCTTTTATTTGCTTTGAAAGAATACCATTCTGCAGGTCAGTGTTATTGTTATTAATAGTGTATTAGTATGTGTTGATATGTGCTCAAGACTTTTAATAACTAAGAACCTTAAAATTTTGTAAAGTAATTCTTCCTAGTAAATGAAAAGCCAAAAAAGTCACTGCCAACAGACAGCTTAAATGCCAAGCTGGGAAAAGACCAAGGTAGTATGAATATTGCCTCAAAAGGTAGGTCAATAGCACTGACCAAGGAGGAAATTGCAGAATGGTTATGGTGGAGAGGAACACAGCTGGTCAGTCCCTCTTTCTGGTATGAAAAATTAGATCAGCATTTCAATCCTATTACACTTGAACAAAGGTAATGATTAGATATGAAATTATATATATATACACATACACTTATGTGTGTATATATATAAATATATATCAGATTTACTTTTGTTCTCCTGTTAAAATGACACTGATATCTGTGTAGCTTCACAGATGAGATGAAATTACATCAGAAATGGACATTCTGCAGTGGCCCTGCTTTAGTCTAGGGTCTACCATTCACGGATGGCCGGCAGGGGTCCCAGTACCATCTGTGGCTACAGGAAGCTGGCCCTGCATGCCATGTCAGTACCTCAGATGCTAAGAATCCTCCTCACTGTATATGTATTTTGTTCTTTAATTTCACCTTATGGACTGATAATTCATAAAAATTGAAAATGGAAATGACTACCATTTCTATGATCACTTTTCAGATCGCCTTACACAAGGAAGAGGTAAGAGCATTAGACAAGCAGAGTGATAAAAGAGTCTATTTTAGATAGGTAGAAGACATTCAAATGCAGAAAAAACAATTCCTAATGATTCTTAAATTTGCATATAACATCAATATGAAGACCAGAAAACACTTGAAATAATGTAAATGCACTTACATATAAATACATAACCTGGTTCAGTGGTAAAGAACCCATCTGCCAATGCAGGAGACTTAGTTTCAATCCCTGGGTTGGGAAGATCCTCTGGAAAAGGAAATGTCAACCCACTCCAGTACTCCAGCCTGAAAATTCCCACGGATGGAGTAGCCTGGCGGGCTATAGTCCATGGGGTCACAAAAGAGTCGGACATGACCCAGCAGCTAAACAACAATAGCAACGTAAGCTATGAGAAAATGTACACATTTTAATATGGGGCATGTGAATACTTATGTGAGGGCATTTAGATCTGAAAAGAGTAAAATCTAAAACATAAGTTAAACAACACTTGAAATTTCTATTGGTTCTTGAACTGATTAAAAAGCAGTCCTGCAAGCATCTTTCAAACGTACACATTTTAAAAGAAACAAATTCAGAAATCAGCTATTTTTATAACCAACCAAATTTTTAACAATGGCTATTTTGCAAGGTAACAACAAAGGGATTTATTTAGCCTGCAGTTTAATATTTATACTAAAACCTTGTCAGTCGAGAAGTAGCATCTTGCCTTAACAAGAGCAAGAGGGATAATTTCATTATTGGATGTTTTGACTATGCTACCACGATGCTGTTATTCTTTAAATGTATACTTTATAGGATATGTGAAGTTATATTTTAAGGTTCCCCTAAATTTTTCTTAACTGTTAAAAGAAGTAGTACTTATAAGTAAAAAGTTGGACGATATTCACCAATCAAAGGATGTTTTGAAATTAATACTTACTGATTCATTACTTTTTCAGGGCCTCACATTATACCCCTATAAGATCTCTGAGAATCTTTTAGAAGTATCATGCATACTTATTCTTCTAACAGGATGCTTAATGATTTGCAATCACATCACAGAATGCCACAATTCTAAGAAGTTGGTAATAGGAGAGCAGATGGTCCTAATTAGGTAAGTAACTTGCAGAAAGCATTCAAAGGAATTCAGAATATCGTGTGTGCGTGCAAAAGATAGTACAAAAAAATAGAGATACAATAAATATATATATAAATATATATATATATATATATATATATATTTACTCTATCCTGTTTTCTATAGGACAAATCCCACAGGCTTGAGAAATATTGAATAGAGCATATGCTCTATAATGTAGAAATAGATTGCAAAAATAATTTCCTAACCTCAGCGTTCCTCTGTTTGGATGGTGGTCTGTCATCTTGGAGTGTCACATCAAAAGAAAGAAGAGGTGTGACCTGCATTCATTCTATTGCTAACTATTTGCCATTTCAGGAACTGACAAAATGTCACACGATAATATACATTTCCATTTCCCAATTTTGTAGAATCGACAACACTATAACCTTCTGAAATTAACTTTGACCCAAAGATTCTTTCCTTGCAACTGCTATTGTCAATACGGATTGCAATGAATGTATTAAATTGCATTCAATCCCTGGATTTGAAATTAAAGTCACTCAGAAAAGTACCCCAAAATACTCATTCTAGCAGCCTCAAAAGATTTCAAAAACTGACATGGTTTAATTAAAGCTAATGAGCAGACATAAAATTGTAGCATGCCACATCCTTCCATAATTATGCACTTAACAGTTTGACTTCAGTTTTTCCTCCTTAAACTGCATTCATGTGAGTGGTATCCCATAATACCCAGTACAATGAGGGATTATCCAAATTTGTAACAGGTGAATCAAGCATTGGAGAAGCTGTATAAAAAATATTCAAATTATAATGTATACATATTTAAAACAGCTTAAGGTGTATTAAGGTGTTATGGTATAAACTACAATAAACGTTAATAAATTATTAATGGTGCGTTCTGACAAGAATTAAAGATGGGCTTGATTCAAATGGAATTCCTTCAGGGGAAAACATGCACATTTTATTTTATGATTTAAATTCACAGAGAGCGCAGTTGGATATGCAACACTTCAGAGAATTACAAGCCCTAGAAACAATCAACTTTCATTCTAAATTATAAAAATTAATACAGATGCTATTTTAAATTAAGTTTGAAGCACTTTCATTGGCAGAAAAAGTGATTATGGAAATTATGAACCTTAAAATACCTGTAATTCAAAGTTGATGTTTTAAATTGCAATCAACCTGTCATAGTAATTTTCCTCTTTAAAAATATATGTTAGCTAATTTTGGTTCAGAAAGTCAGTATTCAGCTCTTTTTCATCTTTTTTGTCCAAATTAAAGCTTGTAAGATTGATGATTACAGGTCAAAGTGTGACGGTTCATAAAATACCAAAAGTCTTTTGTGAAGAATTAAAGCAATACAGCTGAATAAAAGTGAAGGGAAAGATGGTTACACCTCAGAAAGCCAATAGCTGCCAAGGCAGGAAGATTAAAAACACTCATACCAATAGCATACTGACATTTTCCACCTCTACAGAACACTTTACTGTCATCATTGACTTGACGTAGAGAAGTATTTTTTTACCAAATGGAAAATATACAATTTGCATAGGAGAATAAAATTTTAAGACACCAAAAACACTTAAAGAAGTTACCATGCGAACACATACCTAAAAATACCCTTTGATTTGGCTCTGGTTTTATTAAAACTAAAGGAAAAACGGAGCCATAGACATAGGAAAGTGCATTGTGGCCACAAGCAAAAACGTAGATCTTTAGTGATATAAGAGTTCAGCGGGTCACCTCATGAAATCCTGTGGCCTCCATTCTCCAAAACCAGACAATTAAAAAATCCCTTATTCCTTTCAGCCTCCCAGCAGCTGAATCTCAATAAGTCTGAAATTTAGCGTGGGAAAAATTAAACACTGATGCTAAGCCAGAATTACTGAGTGGTAAGACAGTGGATAGAATGTGTGTGAAACAAAGGTATCTGTTTATAGACAATAAGCAGACTTCATAGTAAAGGACGTTTTAGCTTCTGCAACAAATCTCCCTGTTTTATATTTTAAACTTAGTGTGGATGTTCAATATCTGGGCCCAGATTGCCATGGTTCTAGGAGCAAATACTCTGAAATGCAATGCTAGTTTGAGATGATGTTTTAGCAAACAAGCCATTATGTCTCATTTAACTTGCTTTAAATCCTTGAAATAGATGAGCAATAAAACAGCAATTGTCTTGAATAATTTATTATGTATGGTAAATCAGTGTGAAAATAACAAGTTTGGACGCTCAACCAAAAATCCCTGGTTGTGTGATTATTGGATATTTTTGGATGTTTGCTAGCTAATAAAATACATTTCATTAAATAGATTTCCTTGAAGTAACTGCATATATCTATATTTACATAAGTCCATTCAAATGTACTTCTTCAAAAGCTTTTTAAGGAACTGTTCTTCCTGCAGTGTTCTGAATCTTCTGTCTCTACAGAAAGGTCAAAGATACTCTGGAGATGAAGTATTATGTTATTTTCACATCATTATTAATGTTTTTAGGGAAAGGGTGGGTATACAGTAATAGTATTAACATAGAAATAGTAGGTAAACAGGCTTTATGTGATTGTCAGTGACTCAGTTTATATAGTTACAGAATATTAAGATAGAAACTTGACTAAGGTTACTGCTCAGTCATAAAAAATAATTTTGCCATTTGTGAAACATGGATGGACCTGGGATATATTATACTTGCTGAAATAAATCAGATAGAGGATGAAAAATACTGTATGTTTTCAGTTATATGTGAACAATAAAAAATTAAACATTAACAAATACAACAACAACAACTATAACAAAAAAACAGATGCACAAAGGACAAATTAGTGGTTATCTGATGGGTGGGGCGGGGCAAGAGGACCAAAATAGGCAAAGGAATTAAGAGATATAAATCACTATGTATAAAATAAGTCACAGTGATGTAATGTACGGCTTAGAAATATAGTCAATAGTATTTCATAATAGCTTTATAAGGATATAAGCTAGGAAAATACCAAATCACTATGCTGTGCACTTGAATTAACATAACATTGTAAGTGAACAATATTTCAATTAAAAAAATAGTAAGTCACTTCTATAGCTTTGTGGAACTTTGATTTCACAAAGTTGTAGTGTTGGGAGGGGTCTATGAATCTGAAGGGTTTATTTGGGCTGTTGTGTGTTAGGAATATGAGTTAAGGCTATGTTTACATTTTGGACTCAGCCTAGATATATTAACTTGCCAATAAATTATTAATACTAAAACTTTAAAACCTATTTAGACTCTTTAGGCTCTGTTTTATATCAGTATTTTTTTTATACAAAGCAATGTAGGGTTAAAAATGTTTCAGTAAAGGAATCTTTCAATATAGAATCTGATGAAACTCACAAACAACAAATTTACCACAAGAATTACTCCCACTAACACACTGTTTTCAGTTACTTTTGCTTATCTCTCATACGGATATGAAAGCTGGAACATAAAGAAGGAAGGCCGGGTACCAAAGAACTGATGCTTTTGAATTGTAGTGCTGGAGAAGACTCTTGAGAATCCTTTGGACTGCAAGGAGTTCAAACCAGTCCATCCTAAAGGAAATCAACCCTGAATATTCATTGGAAGGACTGATGCTGAAGCTGAAGCTCCAATACTCTGGGTACCTGATGCGAAAAACTGAGTCACTGGAAAAGGCCCTGATGCTGGAAAAGACTGAAGGCAGCAGGAGAAGGCAGTGGCAGAGGATGATAGATAGATGGCATCACCAACTCAAAGCACATGGATTTGAGTAAACTCTGGGAGATACTGGAAGACAGGAGCCTGGAGTGCTGAGTCCACAGGGTCGAGTTAGTGACCAGACATGACTTAGTGACTGAACAACAGCAATTACAGAGCTTACATATTCCCTTTGTTTAATGATGAAAAATATTCTATTGTAGTGAGTTTAACAATACTGGGCTTAACCACAATAACTTACGTGTATCTAAAAATTACCTCAATTAGGAAAGGCTCTTTGTGACAGAAGATGAACACTATGTTAATTGTTAAGAAGAGAGTTCTTACTACTCACATATGTTGCAGTGATTTATGAAACAGACCTCTAAGCATATCATGTTGATGAGTATTTTGTCTTGAACTATGTCATTCTTAATTATTTGACTAACCATAAAAAAGAAATGAAATACAACATAGTTTTCTGATAGATCTCTCCAACTTAATAGAGCTTGCTAACTCCTGGGAAAGATTTAAAAAAAAAAAAATGTAGGTCCGCTCAACTAGGCAAAATCAAAATAGAAACTGATAAAATTTGAAATCCAACTACATTTCATTTCCTCAAGGGGAGACATGTGGTCTGTGATCATTTGGGTAATACATAGAATCAGAGATGAATTACAGCTAGCTATATGATAAGTGAAAATGCTGCAATTTGGTAATTTTTTATTGAACCTTTTATTCTGTGCTAATGTTTTGTAATTAGTCAATAAAACCTTTATTTTAAGATGTATTCTTGATATTAAAAATAGTATGGTAAAGATCATGGTAAAAGTTATAATTTACTTTTTCCAGACATCTAAGTACCACTGAATAGCTTACTTCATCACCATCTTTCTATTGCAAAGGAAGTATATCCTAGTTTTGGACTCATGGTTCTAACCCCCCTCTTCCAATTCTACTGTTTGACAGGATGAGGACAGGTCTGTGTTTGTTGGGTTCTTTACCAAGTACCAGCTCTTGGAATAGTGCCTGGTCCATTGATATCTTTCAAAAAACATTTATTGAATGGAAACCAGATAGAATGTGGTATATGAAACACAAGCCAATATTTTTTAAAAAATATTATTAATCTTTAGTAAACTGAAGAATAGGAATAATCACTTATTAAAAAAGTCATTTATAAACAAAATTTTTTATAAATGATAGTTCTCAATCATCAAGATTGAAATAATTTTGGACTTCCTTAAAACAGACAAATTGATAGGATGAAAAGAAAGTATTTCAGACTGTGAGTAAAGAATTCCAGATTTTAGTTTAAGCTTTGTCTGGCTCTGTGGTCTTGAACACATCACTAAACTTGCCTGATATTTGATGTCTTTATTCACTTAAAAAAAAAGAGAGCAAAAATTTATGAATGTACTTCTGTCTCTAAAGCTCCAATAAATCAACTAAAATATACTTAATATGAATTACTCAGAATCCTTTTCCAGAAATAAACAGATTGATCAATTTGTTGCTTTATTTGTTCAGTAAGAATTTAAGGAGACTTCCTCTATCAAGAGTCCTGGTTTTATGTATCTTCTAAGCCCAAAGTCTGGTAAAGGGTACAAACACCAATGCCTTTACACTCTGCTGTATGCAGGTCCCTACAGCTCATTAGGGACCAATCAGTCATACATACTTCTGTGCTGTCATCCTAGCCTGAAAGAAGCCAGGTTACAGCCCTAGACATGGTGCCACCAACCTTCGTTTTCTGGATTTGGCATTTTATATGCAGATGAAATGCCCAGGGGGCTTATCTGTGCATAGATAAATTCATGTTTGCGGGAGCTGAGCTTACAGGGAAGTCAGTCAAATCAAAATATGTCACACTGCTTGTTTAATTCTATAAAGTCAATCTTATTTTAAAAGTTGGCTGGAGCTCCATTAAAGCACCATTACACAAAAGTAAACTTTTAGAAACCTTTGAAGTTGAAGGGTGGTGATGCTTTGATAGAATGAAAAATTGTGGATGGTAATTAATACAAAGTGGTAAACGGTCTTAGAACTTCCAGCCTGTGTGATGTTGGAAGAGAGACTTGTTCTCTTCAACTCTGAGGTCTTGTGGCAAGGGACGATCCTGTAATTTTAATACTTCAGATTCCATTTAAATGTGTGTACCAGGAAAAAAAAACAACAACAATGAATGGGGTAATCGGGAACATAAAGCAAACCTTGACAAGTCTGAATTTAAGAGGGAAACTATTTGCTCTACATTTATTTTCTTGTGAATCTGCCACAGGAAGTGAACCTTTATATCCTTGAAAGAAATGGTTATGAACTAATGAAGTTCATAGCTCTGCAGTTCACCTCATCCCACCACATTAGAAGCCACGTCACACTGCCTTTAATCACAAACCAGGCTTCGCTGAATTCTGTGGTTTGCTTAGATGCTGGGCCCATCGTACACACAAAGTGGGATTCTTCTCCAGTGTTCCCACTGGGCTTTGTATTAATAATAAAATTTGTATTAAAGCACTGGGCTTTGTATTAATAATAAAATTACTCTGCCTGATATTAATGGAGCAGATGATCTGAGGTACCACTCCATGGAATGCTAAGACCTCAAGCTGTTTAGATGTGCAGCTTCTCAAATGTACCTATTTGTTATCTCAAAACACCTCAGTCTCTGCAGTAGCCCTTTAAAACACATTTATAATGAAATCCTGAGAAGGTAATTCATCAAATTGCAATGGGAATTGGGACAGGATTTACAGCGGTTTTGTTGTGAAATAAAAGGAGTTAAAAAAGCCGAAATGAGTAGTACCTCACCAAACACAAACAGTTGGATGATAGAAAATCAACTTTCCCGCGAAAGGAATCTCCAAGCTCTTTAAAAACAATGACTGGCGTGTCGGTGGGCATCAGCTAAGGCCAGGGACAGCCAAAACAGCATAGCTGTGAGGGTAGTTGCCCCCTGGTCTGGGCACCAAGGTATAAATAAAACCCAAGGATTTCTGGAAGGGTTTGGTTTCTTTCTTATGTTCCATTATTTATTTAACAAATGTTCAAATGTAGATGACACATCCCTTGACCACAATTTTCCAGATTAGCTTTTAATTTTCAGCCAGCGGTCTTACCTACTACAGGTCTTAATATTGAAAGTAAACAGTGATTTTTGATTAGAATGAAATGTTATGGCAATATTTCATACCGGGATCACTTTCTGCAGATGTTTTCATTTTATTTTCTGTTTACTCAACCTTGCAGGGAAGCCAATATTGGTAACATATACGATATAATTCGAGACTTTTTTTTTTGAGTGCAGAAACCATTTGAAAGGCTATAAGATTACACTGAAGGTTATGTTTACATAGCAAAATTGCATAGCCAATTTACGTATAATGAAAGGAAATGACTAGCTTATATGCTTCATAAGTTACTTGTATAACAACTGTCAATTTTTTCATGAGAATAACAATATACCTATATATGTATTGTATATATAAACACAAGTACACAGATATAAATTCCAAAGAAATTTACTGTTAATCACTAAATCTGGATTTATTTTAAAATCTAAGAGAACTAAATTTCTACCATATATGTAATAAATTCAATATGCATATTGAAACTGAAAATGTTAGTTGCTCATTTGTATCCAACTCTTTGTGACCCTTAGACTGTAGCTTACCAGGCTCTTCTGTCCACGGGATTCTCCAGGCAAGAATACTAGAGTGAGTTGCCATTTCCTTCTCCAGCAGATCTTCCCAACCCAGGGATTGAACCTGGGTCTCCTGTGCTACAGGAGACTATACTGTCTGAGCCGCCAGGGAAGCATATTACAGACAGATTTATTAACATTTACAGTTGCCTCATATACACAACTCTGTAAAAGACCTTCAAGTTGCAAAATTCAAAATAAAACAAATAATGTAAGCCCTATCTAAAAACGTATAAAGTCCAGAAGAGAGTATCACATATCAATGTGCTAAAATAAAGAGGACAAAAACCCAACATTTTATTAATAAGCATATAGACTGGCTTAATTTACATATTTTGTTCCTATTATGTAAAATTTGAATGGTTTAAAATCTAAATAGTTTCATGCCACTAAGAATCTTAAAAATTAGCTTTAATGCTGTCATTTTTTGTGAAGCATTTGTCTAAACCAATACGCTCTACAATAGAGAAAATTTATGTGAAAGAGTGTGTGTGCATATATGTGAGAGAGAGAAAGAGAATGAGTATGCATGAATCTATTTAAAACAGCAAAAGGAAAATTTTTGTTTAAAAGAGACACGACATATAAGTATCAGTGTTTCAACATGAAAAAGAATCAACATGATTCTCTGTTCATATTACATATGAATTATATATCAATATATAATTTTGTGGTAATCTGGATTAAAAAGATATTTACTTTTACCCAGAAAATACAGAATATTTCTTCTCTGCTTATTGCCCTCAAAAGTTAACCAACGTATTGTGTATATAGTGGTTTCTTTGTTATTAGCTATGAGTATTAGCATTCAGCTAAATAATTCTTTTCTCAAGACGTATAACTTAGAAGGTAACAGACACTTCATATGGAATTTTCCAGGATCATTCATAATTAAACCTATTTAGAAAGATGTATTTTTGTAAATATGTTAAAAATAATATAAAGCAAGACCATTTTAGAATTCTCTATTAGGAATATAATTAGAGAGCTTTTTAAAAAGTGTCTCTTTAAGAGAATGGTTTTCTTTTTCTCCTCCTCTTCTCTTTTTCTTTCTTAATAGAAAAAAAAATAGACGAATTTTACTCTGGAGTTCAAATACCTTTCTCCTTTTTAGTAAAGAGGTAACACTCTTTTAAATAAAGGGGTTGAAAATCATTTGAAACACAAGGTAATAAAACATGCCTTTTAATTTCTTAAGATTACTGTTTCTCTGTTAATTTAAATTATCTTTGTAGTATTTCAAACTTCCTTCAAAGCACTCTCTAACAACAGACATCACTGTTTTCAAAGCACTGTTACAGCACCATGATTAAATTTAAAAAAATTAAAGATTATTTTCATACTTTTTCAACAGAAACATTCAAAGGCGTGCAGGAAGTAAATCAGTTTATTAATATGTGATGTCCATTACCATATAGTGGTTATTCCAACTCCCCCTGTTTTTTCCCTACTCAATAGCATCTTGATGCTGTAGTTGAGTTATGTACAGAAAATATATATATATACACACACACACCCCTCATGTCTTTCTCCATTAGCAAACACCGCAGAAAAAGGGTTACAGTTTATCGTTGCAAAGATTTCTCTTAGGAGCTTTTTAAAAAGTGTGAGCATAGGCAGAAATGCATACAGCTATGATGTCTTCGTTCATATTTGTAGGAAGATTCTTTTTAATGTACCTATTAGTGGGAGCTAAACAGTTTGAATGTTGAAAGGAAGGGGCATGCAGAGGATGTATAGTTCAACAGTGGATGGAATGCAGAGCTCATTAAAGAGAACACATTTTATAGAGCATCTTGAATTACAGATAGTTCTGAAACCTAGTGCTTACATCTTTCCAATGTAACTGTGCTGGCTAGAAATACAGAATTAAATCTAAATGTGTAACCTCTTTACTCCCCTTCACATAACTCACTAAAATGTGGGCAAAATGAAACGTTGAATTCGGCCTCCGTCGCATACGATGATTGTATTTAAGGGAGAAATCTGACTGACTTAATGTTAGTTATAGATTGTAGTCGTTTTTAATAAGGGCATATGATCTCTCAAGAGATGCAATGTTATTGCAGATTCTGTGGTGCCAACAACATTCCAATTGAAGCATGGAGGGAAAAGAGGACTTGTTCAAAGCTGGCCCTAGGGGGAGCAAATTGGGTTCTTGCCTAGGGCACACACGCTTTTGGAGAAGGGATGGAATTCGAACAGTTACTATAGGTATTGCGGTCCGTTTCATCTAATAACCGGCAGCTGTCTTTGCCAAGCTTCCAGGAAACTGCAAGACTTCATGCTTAGAAGTGCATCAAGACACCCTGATACAAGCTGGATATAGGCCGCCTCGGGGCAGCCTTGAAGCAGAGTGAAGGTTATTGTGGCTAAATGAAGGAAACTAGACAGAAAAACTGTTGGAGGCGGGCTTAGAAAGAGCAGGGTGATTCTTGGTGGTTTCAGGCATAAAATTTTTAGGGGAAGTGGTTGCACTGGTGTTAAGTTTAGAGACCTATCAAATTTAAGCTGACTTTGTCTCCCACAGTTGCTATATTTATTTTGCACTTATGTTGTAGCAATGTTAATTTATCAATTAATTTATCAATTAGTCTGTTACTTGGATAGTCATGGCTCCTAGAATCACGCTACCATGCAATCCAGTCCAAAGTCAATCCAAAACAGAACATTTACTGAAATGATAAATCTGCTATCTGATTTTAGTCTTTAAGGAGAGATGGGAAAAAGGAAATTGATGTCATTTTAAAATCTGGATTGGGAATTACTATGTAAAGTAACTTCACTTTTTGTTTTCCTAAATAAATGTAAAGAAATAAAACAGATAGTAAAATAGTATAATAAATAAAAGTCACTCTGAGATATACCACCATAGGGAAATGACTAATAATCAAAAATGTATAGAAAACTTTGATAATTTCTGACACTTAACTCATTCAGTGAGTCACATCTGAATTTTAGTTCTGTAGGACCAATGCGATAGGTTTAAGAACACACACACACACACACACACACACATGCACACACAAATATGCAGGATATGGTACCTGATTCCCCATCCCATAACTCAGAGACCAGCCTCTTGTAAACTTGGAGATGGAAACTATCTGTGGGTTTATGCATAGCTGAGGGGCTTGTAAAGCGGTCTTAAAAGGAATGTTGAAACTACACACACAGCTCAGAAATGCACAGAATTCTCTCTCTAAAATAGGTGTAGAAATGTATTGGAACCAACAGCTATGCAGGCTGCCAGCTTGAGGACAGGCGTCCTTTCCTGGAGCTAAGGAATATATTTTTGTGCTTCTGGAAGTAAACGAGAGAGAAATGGGGGGAAAGACGCGCCATGCATCTAATACCTGATCTAGAAAGGGTGAGCTCCTTTAGGGCTTGAGGGAGAGTTAATGCACTACATTGTTTGTTTTACAGATCTGCAGCACAGGTAGATCACAATATTGAGTAAACTATTTTTTTTTTTTTTTTTGATCCCTCCACTACCTCTACCCTTGGAGAAGGAAATGGCAACCCACTCCAGTATACTTGCCTGGAAAATTCCATGGACGGAGGAACCTAGCGAGCTACAGTCCATGGGGATGCAAAGAGTTGGACGTGAGTGAGTGACTAACACATTCACTTCCACTTTTCCCCTGCCTCTGATCACATAATGTGCTGCAGTGCGCTAAGTCGCTTCAGTTGTGTCCAACTCTTTGCAACCCTAAAGGCTGTAACCAACCAGTCTCCTTTGTCCATGGGATTCTCCAGGCAAGAATGCTGGAGTAGGTGGCCAGGCCCTCCTCCAGGGGATCTTCCTGACCCAGGGATTGAACCTGTGTCTCTCACATCTCCTGCGTTGGCAAGCAGGTTCTTTAATACTAGCATCACCTGAGAAACTCCAACCATATAATGCCCCTTCCTAATTACTATGGTCAAATGGAAGTAAAGATATCACAGTTACAGATTAGAGCATATAGTACAATCACTTTTTTTGACTTGGGAAAGGAAGTTGGTAAGGTGTGAAAAATATAAATAATTAACATAATTGTTTACTGTAATAGAAACTCATACCTCTGACATCATTCATGATGATTCCAGGAAATAAAAATTACCATTTACTCTTTCAATCAAGCAGAATAATCTGAACTTTTACAAATAATTTGAATGTCAAACTATGATTTCTTGGTGAAAAAATACTTTTGTTTCTGGAAAATTAAATATCCCAGCAATCATGCAGAAAAACAGTAAGGACTAATATTAGATGCACGTCAGGCTTGATATTAGTTGTTTTCCATAGTTACTTTATTAAGTGCTCATAATTTAATAAAGTAGGTAATTTTTATTATCTACAGTTTACAAATGAAAAAACTGGGTCCCAAAGAGGTAAAATATCAAATGATCTGGTCTTTGAGCTATGGGATAGGGGATCAAGTACAATACCCTGTGTGTGCGTGTGTGTTGCCTTAAATCTACTGGATTGGTACCACACACTAAAATTTAAGTGAGGGAAGTGGCCATACTTCAAATGGCCAAGTATTGTTAGCAGATTATGCATTAATTGAAATAAAGCAGCAGCAACAACAAAAAGATTCACTGAGATTCCAATATTCTTTACCATGGAAAGGAGGAAGGAGGTGGATATCTCTTTGTTGAAAATGTTAGCAGAAGTTAGGTAGAGAATGCAATAAATCCAATTTTTGGGAGCAAAACTGGGTTCGACTTGCAAGTGTCATTAAAAACAGGAATTTCTGAGCTGAACATATTTAGTAGAAAGTATAAAAATGGTTTCAAATAAAATTAAGTGTTTTGTCATAGATTTATAAATGTAGACAGGTAGAAACATGCTTACATATACAACATAGCTTAGGTTACAGATGTTAATGGAATTACAGAATCAGGCATGGCAAATACCAATGACACTTTGTAAATTCGAAAAATCTTCTAAGGAGAAATCCTAGATGCAATTGTCATCTGATAAGGAGCAAGAGAGGAAGAGAATAGGCAGGGAAGAAAGAGAAGATGTAAAAGTTACATATGTGTGTGTGTGTGTACACACATGAGCCCAAGTGACCAAGATGCTTTCAGTGAAAAGGAAATACTAAATCTTTAAGAAAGGCAGAGAAACTCTATCAGAATTAACGTATAATAATAAAAAATAATCTGCAGCAAGACAGTTGCATAATATAAACTAATGGAATCCAATATTCTTTAGTGACTATGTGCAAGTACTTGTGAGGCATTAGACATCGTGGAAACGAGGATATATCTTTTCTTTTATTAGAACGAGGAACCAGACATGAAGCCTTTTAATTGTACACATTCGTGACACAGCTTTATCTCTCCTGCTTCATTTTAATCAAATAGCAGCCATACCAACAACTATGGATTTGATTTAAAAATTATGAATATACTGATCACTATTAAATTGGAATACTTTCAACAACTTGGGGGACATATAAGTAAATATGGAAAGACAGCTTTCAGAAAACTCAATTCATGGCTATATGTGAAAAATAAATTAACCATGATTCATCCTTATTGATTCTCCAGGACCGTCTTATTATACTGGCCTTAAGATCCATTCATCTCATGTGATTACTACCAAACCAAAAGTTTGGTAAAACATAAGGTGATCATAGACAGGTACATCTGGGCATCTGTCTTTTGTGATTTTCAAAAGAGTTCATAACTTAATTCATCAGCCTCTGTTCTATTCATAGGAGTCTTGTTTGTTCTCTAACATCCAAGAGATACCAGTCAAGTATTTTCACTTTGGTGCTAGTCATGAAAACGGATAATTAATAAACTGACTTGCTCAGGATGTCAAAAACAATGACCATAAAAAAATCCTCTGATCTTTTTTTCTTACCAGTTGACTATGTTTTATCACAAAAATGGTAATAAGTAACATTGACTTTATGCAATTCAAAATTCAGTATGTTTTCTATGATTATTCTAAATATGACAAAAAGTTTGGTGTAGGTATACTTATTACACTACAACTTTTAAATTTATTTGCATTATTACTTGTCACAAAATTGAAGATGCATATTTCCAATTAAGTTTTGAGAGACTTTTTTTTTAAGAAATAAAGATGCTATAAACCACAAATTTATCTTTAAAGATTTTTAGCTGGCACACCATCACTCATTGGATGTTTCATTATCACACAAAATGACATCAGTTTAAGAAAAGTCCAATGGGGCATGATTGTTTAACATCTTAGAAGGCTTTGCTTTAGAACATGAAGAATGTGGGGTTTCGAACTTGGTTTCAAAAACTGGCTCCATAGTTTAGAAATCTTGAGCAAGCAATTCAACTTCTCTGAACCTCAGTATAATTAGATATAAGGAATAAAAAGACTGCTTCTTTCTCTGAATATGAGATAAAATGAGATAATATGTGTATCTCAAACTTTCAGCATCTAATGAATACTGATTATCTAGCATGTGCCAGATACTATTTTCAATACTGGAAGACAGTCTGGAACATGGAAAAACTCAACCTCCGGGAGCTTAATTTCTAATCAGTTGAAAAGGGTAAGAGGAACAGCAAATATATACACATATTACAAATAAACTAAAAATACATGCAAGCATAGCTACACACATACATAGATACATACGCCAGTATAGTGTCAGGGACAAATGCAATGAAGGGATTAGTGATGAGTGATGAAGTGAATGGGCATTACAATATATGTTTAGATTCTCTATAAATGCTAAAATATTTTGTGTTCTTTCTTTTATCCCTCCTTCCCTTAAAGCTCCTTCTTCTAAGGCTTTCAATCAAGACTAAACACACACACATACACACATACTCTCATAGAGCAAGCCGGATATTGGTTGTTACTATGTCAGTGGTTATCTGTACATTAAGGCTATTTTTCTTAGGCTATTTTTTCCTTCTCTATGTAAGTATATTAACATTCTATATATTACTGTTCAAGCATATTGAGGTGGAAGGCATGCTATGGTCTTGGGTCTTTCTTCTTTGTATCTTTCCTCAAATTTTTGGAGTATATATGTGCAGATGTGCAGGAAACGATTTTTACAGCTTAATTAAATGCTGCCCAATAAAACAGAAGTACAGAGAGAAAAGGACTTTCCAGGTGGTGCTAGTGGTAAAGAACCCACCAGGCGACGCGTGAGACATGAGACACAGGTTCGATCCCTGGGACAGGAAGATCCCCTGGAGAAGGGCTTGACAACCCACTCCAGCATTCATGCCTGGAGAATCCCATGGATAGAGGAGCCTGGCGGGTTACAGTCCATAGCATCACAAAGAGTCGGACATGGCTGAAGTGACTTAGCACACACGCACAGTGAAAAAAAATGACAATTTTTACCTCTTAAAGAATTTCCTAATCAACTGTCCTAGTGATCCAAAGCCTTCAAAAAGGCTCACTTATTTTTTTTCTAAAATATTGTATGATTTAAAGGATTTACTTGGTCAAGTAAATATCATTATATAAGGAATCATTTCTCATTACTCTTGAAATTGCTATACTCAATTTTTTTCTTCCAGTTTTGTTTTTTGTAATTGATATAAGGGTCTGTGTAAGTTTAAGGTGAGTAACGCTGATTTGACTCTCATCATGAAATGATTACCACAATATGTTTAGTGAATTCCCAACATCTAATACACATACACAATTAAAGAAACAAACCAAAAAAAAGTTATTTTTCCCTGTGATTAGAACTCTTAGAACTTACTCTCTTTACAAACTTTCATATATAACAGACTGCAGTGTTAATTTTATTTATCATATTGTATACTACATCCCTATTATTTAGTTATCATATAACTTGACGTTTGTGCCTTTCTGACTGCCGTCATTCAATTCCCCCTCCCCTCACCCCCTTTCTCTGTTAACCACAGATCTTGATTTCTTTTTCTATGAATTTGTTTGTGATGTGTAATTGACCTACAATACTGTATTAGTTTTTCTCACACAACACAATGATTCAGTATTTCTACACATTTCAAAATGATCACCATCTTAAGTCTAGTTAACATCTGTCACCATACAAAAATGCTGCAAAATTATTGGCTATATTCCCCACAACGTGCATTTCATACCCTGACCCATTTACTTTGCAACTGGAAGTTTGTACCTCTTAATCTCCCTCACCTACTTATTTTCTCCCTCCATCCCCTCCTGTCAACCACCTATCTCTTCTCTATATCTGTAACTATTTCCATTTTATGTTTGTTCATTTGTTTTGTTTTCTTAGACTCCACACATAAGTGATATTATTCAGTATATCTCTTTCTCTGTCTGACTTATTACACTTAGCTTAATACCCTCTAGGTCCATCCACTTTGTCACAAATGACAAGATTTCATTCTTTAATAATATTAAAATTGCTACATTTACAAATGTCAATCCATCACAGTTCCTAATTGCCTGAGCTTGCCAATGTTATAAATCAACAATGAATTGGCATAATTATAGACAAAATGCAAATAACCTATCATTCACTTGTTTAAGCTTTGTTGTGAAAATTTGATTGCATATAAATGTACATGTATATGCATATGTGAGTATACACACACACACACACACACATATATTTATAATTTAGAACAGAGCTGGGTGTACAGTAAGTGCTCAATTAATCATACTTTCATCTTTCCCAGCTTTCACCATCAAAGCTCTTGTAATACCTTCCCTAATTGATTTTCTACTTCCAATCTCTCCAGGCTTTGTTCTACATTCCAACGGTCACCAGGTAACCTTTCTAAAATATAAATGCTGCTTTATAAAATATAAATGCAGATTATAAAAATATAATCTGCTTTCAATGTTTCCTCATCACTTTGTCATGGAACAAAGCTCCTTCCAAGCAAAGGGTTCCCGTTCTTCTCTGAGGATTCCCAGCATCTCCCTGCTTCCCTCCAGTGCTGAGGATACTCTGTTACAAGTTATCTTGGGCTTCCCAGGTCGCTCAGAGGGTAAAGAATCTTCCTGCAATGCAAGAGACCTGAGTTTGATCCCTGGGTTGGGAAGATCTCTGGAGAAGGGAATGGCAACCCACTCCAGAATTCGTGCCTGGAGCATTCCATGGACAGAGAAGCCTGGAGGGCTACAGCCCACGAGGTCACAAAGAGTGGGACACAACTGAGCAACCGACACATGCAAAAATACACGTTATCTGTTTTTGGCTTTTGTCTCCGTGATTGCACTGTGAGCCATTCACAACAGGGAACCCATTTCATTCACCTTTGGAACTTAGTGGATATTCAGAAAATGGAAAATAAACAGATTAATTGAACAGCTAAGAATGTGCCAATGATAGGATGCACACCAGACATGAACATTAATTGTTTTTATAATCTAGTTGATGGCCTCTTTCACACAAACGCATTTGTTCAAGGAACATTTTGCTGAAGTATTTTACTTCTTTGGGATGGTTTTGCTCTTAAGATTCTACTTTTAATATCTGAACCCAAGAATCATTTTCAAGAGAATAATCATCTTGTTTCCCCCATCTCCCCTAACAGACGTGGAGACTGTGAAAGAACACCTGGCATCCTTCTAAAGTGCTGCCTTTGGAAAGAAAAGGCAACACACTCTTGTTTATTTCACAGGGCTTCCCTCCTGAAGACAAGATTCTCAGGCAGGCACTTGAGCTCCTCCAACGATGCCCTCCTATGTCTTCAGCTGCAGCAGCAGAGACCCTCACCCCCAGGAGGTCCTTACGGGGGACTCCCACCCTCAAACACTGTCTTTCTCATACAAGGAAAGGTTAGCAGATGTGGACGTGAACAGTCCCCATCTCTGTAGGTAAGGACTGTGTGCTCGGCTGAGGGTAAGTAAGATCATCGACAGACACCCTTGGGTCTCAGCAACTTCAGCATCCATCAGCCTCAGTTTCCAAAGACCACCAAGACCAAAGCCAAGCTCTCTCACACATGAAGACCAATCAAGAAAGGGTCAAAAGGTCCACTTTGGCCAACTCAGGACTCTCTTACGGGGAAGGCTGGCTGGCCCCAGTCTGCCTACTGGGCTGGGAGAGGCTTTGTCATCAAGTCCTGGCTCAATTTCTCTCCCTGCCCAGTCCCGAGGGGCCTACCTATCATTCATTTCTAACGCACATCTGGAATAAACCTTCAGCTCAGCATCTGCCCTACAGAACCCTCCTGGCCACGAATGGCTTTCCTCACGTTCCTTCCTGCCCACATCATCCATCACTTCAAGGCCAGTTCACATTTTCCAGGCCTGGACTGACAAGGCCCAGGTTTAGCAGATCCTGTTCTACTTTTTCAGGCACTTGCTACCTTAGCAGTTCATTTTGAGGAACATTTCCTTTCATTTGTAGATAACTTGTGAGTGTGTCTCTTCCTTATCGATTTGAAGCTATTCAATTAACTCTTAAAGGTCAAGAGTCATCTCATTCTTTTTCCTTCTGTCTATGGCAGGCAGTATAGTACACAGCGGGAAGAACTAAATATTTACTGAATGGAAAGTAGCACATCTTAGGTAATTCATATTTGTGTTAGCTTCCCCCCCCCCCTCTACTTTTCTGTAAGTCATATTTAAGGTAATTTGGCTCATCTTAAATTTGTAAAGAAGAATAAAGTAACTTCCTATGCATATTTCTCCCTGTATATAATTTGAGTAATACACTTTCCTGAAAGTTCTATAAAGGAAAGCATTTGGAGTTTAAAAGCATTTTTATATTCTTGGCTCGAGATGTACATAAATATTAAGGTATAATTTTTAGCAAAATATCAATTAATGTGAAATCAGCATTGATAAGGTAGTAAAATAAAGCCTAAACAAAGTAGTAGCAAGCACATTAATATCTCTAAATTATATTGGACAGAATCAACACTGTTTGGTTGTGATGCAGCAGGTTAAAATTTTAGGCTTCATTCAAAATAAAGTATAATTTAAATTACTAGCAAAGGCATTTCAGATATCTCTTAACATAAAAAGTAAAGATACATTTAACTCATAAGAAACAAATCAACCCCTCAGAGAATGGGATGGTCTTCTAATTATTTCTAATAGACATAAGCAATATTTTTCCTTTAATTTTTCTATAGAATCCTGGGAAGACTAAGGGAAAGTCTTTATTTGACATTTGATTCTTAGTTTCTCCAAAACTTTCAATCAAATCTAGCAATGGTGATGCAACTTGGAAGAATATAGGTTTGAACTTGGGCTTTCCTGGTAGCGCTAGCAGTAAAGGATCCACCTGCCAACGCAGGAGACTTAAGAGACTTGGGTTCGATTCCTGGGTTGGGAAGATCCCCTGGAGGAGGACATGGCAACCCACTGCAGTATTCTTGCTTGGAGAATCCCACGGACAGAGGAATCTGGTAGGCAACAGTCCATAGGGTCACAAAGAGGCAGATACAACTGAAGTGACTTAGCACACATTTGAACTTAAAAAAAAAAAAATGCAAGAATTCTGACTTCTGCATATACACATGATATTAAGTTTAAAATCTCCTAAAAATAACAAAACATGTGTTCCCAGAAATGAAAGCCCCACTCTAACTTCCTACATGTGTCCTTCTGTTGATTACAACAGAACTGTGCTCCAGCTGTGAGAAGTTTCTTTTATTCTTTTCAGCACTGAAACAAACATGCTCTGTCCTTGAAACTCTTAATAACTTTGCTTCTGATTGCTTGTTTTTGAGGAAATATTGTTTGTTTGTTTTAACTGTTATTTTTTTTTTCTCTATTTGCTACTTGGAGTAGTATGGTATTTATATCAAACCTCCTTCCTTTTAAGAGCAGTAAACGAGCATATCATTTCACTCACTTTGGATATCACTTTCCTTCATGGTAAAGCTGACTTTTGTCTGAAATATTTAGGCTGAAGATAACCTATGTGTTCATTTCTTTCTATATAATACCTTAAGGCAAGATAAGTTTAAAAATGTGCTTAATGGGATAAGTGATCAACTGATGGCCTTTTGTATGAGGCAACACACTTGACTGGCAATCACTTATGGACACAGAAAATAAAGCCTGGATTGGACTTTGAAAACTGTGTTGAAAGCCCACCTCAGACAATCTTTTGAGCAAAGAGAAGAAAAATGTCTTTGTTCTCCCTTGACACTTTGTCTTTGGGAAAGGAGCAGGGGTCCAGAACAGGCTGAAAGAATAAATAAATATATTTGATATATTATTCTATGTAAGAGACTCTCAAAAGATGGATACTTTTTGTTATCTTCACAAACAGTATACCATGTTTTCTAAAACACTTTACCAGAACTGTTGTAGTCCAAGGGAAGAAGAATTTCCCCTGAGATAAGAGCAAACACTCTTTGAAAGTAATCCCAGGTATGAGGATTAGAAAGATAACTCCAAGCTTCATTTCTTTTATCTTATCACATCTTTGCTCCCTCACAGGAGTATAAGTGATAAGTTCTGTTTCAAAGAACACCACGTCGGAGCTGCAAAAACTGAAGCAAAAAAAATTTCCCAACTTCTTATGTGTAAGAGGAAAAAGTGAGCTGGTCCCTTACTGACTCTCAGAAAGTTTATATAAAGCAGGTAACTGAAATGGCCCATCTTCAGATTATGTGCTTAAACCTAACAAGAGCAAGTCACAGCAAATTTGAAGTGAGCATGTCCAATGCTTTAGCAGAGCAGTGATGCTCTCTGGCATAAAATGCACCAAGAAAGGGTGCACAGTTCAACCACAACAGGAATTTTTCAATATTTAGGACTTTTAGCATTGGAGTACAAGAGAGTGGCTTCAAAGACACATCTCATCTTTCCTGCTTCACGTTCCCTTTCTTTGGCGACACATAGATGTCACCAGTAGGCTCTGAGCTTTGGATGTGAAGGTAAGCTGAAAGCAGAACTTTGAGTCTGGCTGGGGTGCTGGGGAGATTTTGGGCCTGGCACTTCTCTTTGTGAAGAAGAGATCCAGACTCTACAGTTGGTTTCACCTTGTTTTGATTTTTGAGGGCTTAAATAAAGCACTGTGCTAGCGGTGTGCTCAAATAAAGTCGCTTCAGTTCTATCTGACTGTTTTGCGACCTTATGGACCATAGCCTGCCAGGCTCCTCTGTCCATTAGATTCTCCAGGTAAGAATATGGCACTGGGCCATATACTGTCTTCCAGGTGATCTTCCTGACCCAGGAATCAAACCTGTGTCTTTTATGTCTCCTGCACTGGCAGGCAGGTTCTTTACTACTAGTGGCTGCCTGGGAAGCCCAGTATAACATTATTAATTTAGATAACACACATTTTAATATTTGTGATCATTGTATCAGATCTAGGTTGAAACAAATGTGTTCACTATCTGGGAGGAAAAGGCTTAAGAAACTGAACAAGATGTGTTTGAAAGATTTGTGTAAAAGAAAGAGAAATTTCAGATGCCAAATATCAGGGAAACATGACAGTAATTCAGTTAACTAGAGATAGGAAATGGGACATATTTGTCTTAGACACTAGTCAGAACACTTAATTTCTAAGTCAAGAAAAGAACCTTATTTTATAATGACCTTATTTATAAGGTAGTTTCATGGCACACACCCAAGGACTTTATTACAGCAGGGCTCACAACAAATTATTCACATCCATTTCCTTTAATAATCTATTAGGGACCTGCAGTACAGTGAAAAAGTAGCATTTCTTTTAAACTCCTCTATAATTCAGATTTTTATCAGTGCAGACTAACCCTGTGGTCAATTAAATCTGAAGTAGTACAGTTTTTATGTTTCTTGAATCTAGTGGACTCAAAAGCAAATATTATTTTATGATATGTTAATAACACAAGGAATTTTACTAGCAATATTTAGTGGAACATAAAGACACCTAAGCTCTATCTATTTGCGCAGCAGCAGAATGGATCTCAGAACGATTCCAACCATAACTCTTAGTCAAACACATTAGCACAGTCCATTTATATGCGAAAAGTTCAGTAAAGACCTGGGACTATTGTTTAAAGTCACCATCAGAATTTGTCTCCAAAATGCCCTTGTGTGTATCAATGCCAAATCTGAACTGTGAATTAAAACCCGTAACAAGTGGCTCTAATTTGCTGCAATCTGAAAATAATATAATTTGTAGCTGAACCAAAGTTTTGCTTCTCTCCAGTCCTGAGAACCAACTCAAAATAAATGGCACCTTATTTTGTTTATTTGTTCATTTGTTTTCCCCAGAAATCATTGAATCATACTTTTAAAAACACCAAAATATTCTCAGAGAAGTCCAAGATGGCCTTGATATTTTACTTAGCTTAGAACCCTGAAAGAAAATGCTGGTGCCAAAAAGGACCATGTAGCCAGTTACATTGCAAGGGATCAGTGGAATTGTTCTCAACAATGCAAAATGCAAATCAACTCCTTAGAGATAAAAATGAATTCATTCCTTTCATCTGTTGTTTATAGACACACTCATTCCAACTAAGACTCTTTTCTTCCTAATTTCTGTTCCCTTCTGGAATTTTGTACAATCAGAATGCAAGGTCATTTTCTACTCTCTGGATTCTCTCGTTCAAATCAAGTTCTCTCTTCCTGAATTACTTCACTCTGTATAATAGGCTTTAGGTTCACAAATACAGTATATTAATGCATATATATGGAATCTAGATGGAGAAGGAAATGGCAACCCACTCCATTCCCCTTGCCTGGAAAATCCCATGGATGGAGAAGCATTGTTGGCTACAGTCCATGGGGTTGCAAAGAGTCAGACACGACTGAGCGACTTCACTTCACTTCATTTCATGGAATCGAGAAAGATGGTACTGATGAACCCGTTTGCAGAGCAGCACTGGAGACGCAGACATAAAGAACAGACTTGTGAACAAGGGTGCAGGAGAAGGGGGAGAGATGAATGGAAGAGCATCGTGGAAGCATATACACTAACATATGGAAATAGACAGCCAATGGGAATTCATCGTATGACTCAGGGACCCCAGACTGGGGATCTGTAATTACCTAGGGGGAGGGAATGGGCAGGAGGTGGAAGGGAGATTCAGAAAGAAGGAGACATATGTACACCTCTGGTTAATTCATGTCAATGTATGACAGAAATCAAGCCCATATTGTAAAGCAATCATCAATCAATTAAAAATAAATATTAAAAAAAAGGATCGAGTTCTCTTATGTACAAAACTTGACTGATGCTATGTATAATTAAGCATGTGATGGATGTGACTCTTACATGATACATTTAGTATGGTATGAAACACGTAATCAGTTTTGCCCTAAATTATAGCTTATCATCAACATCCCACTTAGCTCTGATAATCATCTGCTATCATATTTACAGATGTTCTGATATAAAGATTTTTATGAGTTTTGATCAATATGTGGAATTGAAGTAACTTAACTCTTACTACTATGGTTTAATTTAATTGTCATCACACATACAACCATTTCTCTCAGTTCTGAGTATGAGTTCCAGCTGGCAAGGTTTGAGAATATAATATTTAAAGAAGAATTGCATGCTCCATGAAATTAAAGATCAAATTGTTTTATATCATGTTGTTTTAGACATTAAGTGTTACAATGTGGGATATATACCAGATATTGCATTTATCAAAATCTTAGGGGAGAGAAAGATTTCTGTCTAAAATATTGACATAAATCCCTTTTTCTTGAAAGCTGTATTTGGGAAGGGAGAATGTAATCTTGTAAAATAAGCATTATACCATGTTTAAGGGGAAAGCAAAAAAAAAAAAAAAAAGAGATTGGTTGAATCTTATTTTAAGCACATCTTTTCATTTTTCATTATTATTATGAAAAGATTATTATTTCATTATTATTTATTCAAAGAAAGCCTACTAACTCCCTTGTGAGGTGCAGAAAGAACTTAAAAAATGAGAGTCAATTTCTGCTTAATTCAGAGGCACAGAGAGGGTAGGGCAGAGTGAGTAATCCAGCTTCAAAAGGAATCAGAGCATGACAGAAATCCACCTTGTTAGTGGACAGAGCAGTGTATCTGCCTTAGGGATCAAGTTTTATTGAATATTCTCATTTTAAATGGACAGCATAAACTATGCCATCATTACCTACAAGCAGGTCCTAGAAGAATCTACTGTATCTATACAGACAGATGACAGGACTGTTAGACTGAGTTATTCTTATCTCACAAAAAATAGACAAGAGAGAAATGCACAATTTTTCTGATACAAATATTAAGTTGAAAACTCTGGCCTTAAAGGGGTCAGGGAAAAAACAGAGAACTTTGAGTAGTGGATATATTCTTGCCTGTTTTATTAGCTGTGTGTCCCCATTGTTCTAATGGGTGATCAAACATATTCTGTGAATTTTCTTAAAAAGTACTTGAAGAAGAAATACTTACCTTCAAGATTTAATATGGTCTTCAGATTACCCACAAATTACCACTCCATCTTATACATCAATTGGACCAATAATTAAACAATGATGACAATACACTATGCTTGTTTGAGAATTTTTTAACTTATTTCCTATATAACTTTCTTGTCCAAAACTTCCCACAATGGTTGGTTAAGAATAACTTCTATAATGTTCTAAGAAAGGAAACTTGGAGTTACAATTAATTTCCTCTCACTGGGTCCCCAATTGCCAAGTCAGACAGAATTATTTCTATGTAGTTCATATATGGTCTAGCCTGCTTCAATTAATACCAGTATTACTCAAGAGCTCTATCTTTCCTCCCCTGTATCACTGCCAAGATCTCCCTGTTTGACTGTTACTTCTCATTGTCTTCTTCCTCTTGTCACAAAACCCTACCTTACCAAAGTTAATTATATATTTTGACAATAGTCTGAATGCCAAAAATACAGTAATTAACAATCCCTTCCTTCAAAGAAGGAGCAGAGACAGAGGGAGGAAGGAACAGAGATTGGGCAGGCAAAAAAACAAAAAACAAAAAAACACCTAAGTTCAGAGCTACAACAAGCTAACCAGAGTTTTATGGAGCCTACAGGAAGGGCAACTAACTATGCATTGTTTTGAGACTGTATCAGAAGCAACATTGAAGTGAAGATTTTAACAAAAGGGTGGGTTTATATTTTCCCTCTTTGGCAACATGTAGGTAGCTATGGCTAGAGAAGGACGTGGCAACCCACTCCAGTGTTCTTACTTGGAGAATCCCAGGGACAGAGGAGCCTGGTGGGCTGTCGTCTATGGGGTCGCACAGAGTCGGACACGACCTAAGCGACTTAGCAGCAGCAGGAAGCTATGGATGGAAAGCTTCTCTAGGCATGGCAAGATCCCCAAGGAAGAGAAATGAAAATGCGTTCATGCATTGCAGGTAGTTTCCTATGGCTGAATCAAAGCGAGCGCAAAGAGGATGGGCTGGGGCCGCAGTCAAAGCGAGAGGGACTTGATGCTGTCACAGGATCCAGGGGCAGGTAATGGTACCTGGTTCTGAGCTGGTGGAGGGGCGGGAGGAAGCGATGGTGGTGACATGGAATAATGTGTGGGGAGGTGGAGGGTAAGGCTCAGGTCTCAGCTTAGGGCACGCGGGTGAATGAACCGCAGCACTTTTCACTGAGGGGTGGGGGGGAATGGGAGGTTCAGGGAGAAACGTGTTTGATCAAAACGTGTTCTATCACCTTGGAGTTTGCCTCTCTTTCCCTCTCAATCTTTACTGCAGAGAGCTGCCCATTGTCTTGTCAAGACATCCATCTTCTCCAGTGAATTGCTTCCTACTTCTGCTATTGTTGGACACGCATTCTCACTGTCTCTCTAATGTGAAGAAATAACCATCAGAGACAGGGCTCCTTAGAGGAAAGTGATTTTCAACTAATACCTGGAAATTCTTATCATTTCACTCCGATTCCATCTTCAAGATTTCACTGCACATGAAGATGGAATCTGAGGAAAGTGGGAAGATGTGGCAAGCTTCATTCTTTGAAAGATTTACTCCTAATAATTTTCTCATCTCAGTTTGAAAGCTGGAAACTACAGACCAGAGCTGTGATTGGAGCACTCACAATAGGTGCTGGACAGACTTTGTTAAATCAGTTAAGAATAAAGACTCCATAGAGTTAGGCACTAGTTAAACCAAATTGCACAGTACTGAAGAAAAATAAACATGGCTATTTATCCAATTTTACTAAATTACTTGAAAATTCAATACATAATTCACTCCTAGATTTTGTCAAAAAGTATGCCATCTTGTACCTATTACTCACAGAATAAATGAAATAGGATAAATATAGAGATCGCGCCTATATATTGGAAGCTCCCCTGTAAAGTTCTTTGATCGTCACTCACTTTTTTGCCCAAAGAATGTGTGAGCCTTTGTAGATATCTGTTAAAACAAAGAGCTGTCCCAGTGGTTGACAGTTCTTTGATATATGGTTGTTCTTTTTTGTAGAAAGGATACAGAAGTCTTTGTCAGAATCATGTATTAATATACATGTCATTATCTAAAGGTTTGATGTAAATTGGATTTTACATCTCCCACATTAAAACACTAAAGAAACTAAAAACTCCCTGGGTCAAATTTTAATAATGGACTGCATTAACTTTTTTTTTAATCCTCTAGTTCAGTCTGTTAATATGACAAAAGCCAACAATTCTGTGATATTTTGAGGCTTTCTTTCTTTTTTTTTTTTTTTGGTGAGGATTTTATTGCTATTTTCATCATGTGTCTGGTACAGCAACAACCTAACTAAATTCACTAAATTTAGTCACTTAACTTCAAAACATATTATTGTTGACCTGGTTGTATTTCTTGTTTCCAACCAATATATCCAGTGAATGAAATAAATAAATAAGAATGTACAAATACATAAAATTACACAACAGCAATTTAGAATTATATAACATGATTTCATCCTTAAAAAAATGAATATCACATTGAAAACTCTGCAAATAATTGAAAATTCACTGAGAGATTATAAAATATTCTGACATGAATATAAAGATGTCTAAAATGTGTTTTAAAAATTTACTTCCACTAATTCACTCCATTATATCAGAAGCAAAACATTAATTTTTCCAATTAAAACAAATTAAAATCTTTTAAAAGAAGACTAAAGGAAACAGAGGATGAAATGTTCGGATGGCATCACTGACTCTATGGACATGAGTTTGAGCAAGCTCTTGGGAGCTGGTGAAGAAGAGGGAAGCCTGGCGTGCTGCAGTCCATGGGGTCGCAAAAAGTCAGAGTCGACTAAGTGACTGAACGGAATTAAACTGAAAGGAAACACTACATACTAGCCAACACAGTTGTGTAAGCAACTTAAAAAAGTGCAAGTTGATGATTCTGTTTACAAGATTTTATAGATCATTTCACATTTTGCATAAAATTACTATTCAGAATGCTTTAATGTTCACATTGTCTTTTTTTTTTCATTTAGTGCTTTTAGACACAATTTCCTTTTCCCAAGACTATATGTATTTCTTTCTCCCATCATTTAAACAGGAGATAGGTATATACTTTCAGCTTTGTCAGGAACCTCTTCCAGAAAGCCCAGAGGTGGATGGACCTAGAAATCATCAAACTGAGTTAAGCCAAACAGAGGAGGAGAGACGTGATATGACATCTCTTATATGTGGCAATCTAAAAAGTAATGATACAAATGAACTTACAAAACGAAAAGAAACTCACAGACTTAGAGAAGGAACTTACGGTCATCTGTACACATATTTAAAACGGAGAAACAGGGAACTCTGCTCAGTGTCATGTGTCAGTCTGGAAGGGAGGGGAGTTTTGGGGAGAGTGGATACGTGTATATGGATGGCTGAGTCCCTTCACTGTCCACCTGAAATCATTACAACATTGAAAATCAGCTCTACTCCAATAGAAAATGAAAAAAATAAAAAAGACCAGAGGAAATTTACCAGGCTATCTCTTTTAGTGCATACTCTTGTTGAAATACAACCCTAATCTCTTAATTTGCTTGTGTTTGTCCCTGCTCTGTCATTCTGCAAAGCACTTACCCCTAAATTCATCATCCTTCCATATTTTAGTCTAATGTTGCTCAGTTGTAGTATCTATATACTGTGAACTTTTTTACAGGTCTTGCTACTTGAAATCATACATTCATAACAGGTGAGGGTGGATCTCTACAGCTCAAGAGACAATGACCTAGGAAACCAAATCCCCTTCCTCTTTTTAATGATAGTGCCACAAAAAATCAAAGACAATATGCCTGTGCATTCTATTAATATATTATTTTTTGATTCAACCCTTTCTAGTGTGCTAGTGGGCAAAGCTGTGTATGCTAGAGAGAAGGGCCATGGGATCTTCGAAGGAAAATTAAAAAAAAAAAAAAAAACAGTGATACTATTTAGTTTAATGATGAAAACAGTAGCAGATGAGTCAAGGGATATTAAAGGATCAGTTTCCTGCCTTAGGATCTGTTGAGAGTGTATCTTTTCAACAATTTTGACTGTCACTAAAAATACTGAGAAAGAAGGATTCATTTCAACTTCATCACACATTCTAATAAGAATCGATAACTTTTGCAGGTTTTGTAGATATTTTATAATAAGCAAAATTCACTTAATAAGTGCACAAACAAAATCTGCTCACAGCAAGCTTCATTCAAGTTCCTCAAATCTACAGTGAGTATGCGCCATTAACATTTTTGCTTGGATTTATTTTGGGAAATATATGAAATCATATATTTTTAAGGGTATGATATACATATATATGAATGAAAACTCTTTTTTTTTGGTGTTTAAGTCCTTGATCTTATTAAATCTTTAAAAATAACCTGATAAGCAAAATGATTTTGTGGTTTTAGCCACCTGAGTGTCTAAAATCAGAGGTTAATGATACAAAATACATAACAGTGTAGTTTAGTTAAATGAGTCTATTTTAGTATCAATTCTTTCAGTTAAGTAGACAAAAATCAACTTACAGATAAGTGCATTATGCATTAGTTTTACTCTCTGATATCAAATTGAGCTAGAAAATAAATAGTATTTCCTTCTTTTTCACCAGTTAAAACAAGCAAAATTATATTTAAAAAAATCTATTAAACACTAAGAATGCTTTTGATATTGAGAAAAGATTTAAAGGTTTAAGGTATTCTAATTGCTCAAAGTAATGTTTTTAATTAAAAAAATGTAAAAAAGTAAATACATTCTTGATATATATATAACAGTTTTTCCAAAGAGGATTCATTTTGGGATTTTTTTCCCTATAAAAATGTATGTGGATAACAGTTCATCAGTTACCCTGTGACACTTAGCAGGTCATCTTAAGTGAATAGGTTTAATCATTTTATTCTTTTCTTTTTTTTTTTTTTTCTCATTTCTTCTTTGGCATAAAGGGTCTCTGACAGTTCTGTTACATGTATTGCTTTACTCTCTACCTTTGATAGTTTTGAAAGGATAACATAATAGGTACTTTTGTCAAACTCAAATGGAGAAGATTCAGGAGCTTTCAATTTTATGTAGGAACTCGGGAAAATTGTTTAACAAGATTAGACAAAAGGTCTTCTGTTTCCCTGGTGGCTCAGACAGTAAAGAATCTGCCTGCCATGCAGGGTACCTAGGTTTGATCCCCGGGTCGGGAAGAACCCCTGGAGAAGGAAATAGCAGCCCCTTCAGTATTCTTGCCTGGAAAATCCCATAGACAGAGGAGCTTGGCATGTTACGGTCCATGGGGTAGAAGAGTCGGACACGGCTAAGCGACTAACACTACTACTAGTAGACAAAAGGTCTTCTGATTCCTAGTCTAATGGTCTTTGCACAATATTACATTGCTTTTCACATTGTGCCCCAAACCCCCTATTATGTTCACAGAGCCACATGAAGACACAGAAATAGAAACAGCACACTGAAGTCGATTACATTTTATGGCAATCAACTGGGTCTAGAAACTTTAAAATAACACACACATTTTAATGCCATATGTGTCTGTGAAAGAATAATAAAGAATACTGCTGGTTCTTGTTTCATGGGGTTTACAGTGGGGCCCCTTTTTGTCCCATAATTTCCCTAATTAATCTCAATTGCGTTCTCCCTCTAAGTTCGCAGGCCAAGATAGTATCTGCTTTATTGCCATGGGAGGAAAACTTGCTCGTATTGAGCTTTATTAGATACTCCATTCTCTCATTTAGAATCCTATTAAGTTTCCCCTTGGCATTTTCTAAATCAATTAGTTTTAGCCTTACCCTTCTTAATATGCTCCTTTTGGAGGCTCCTCATTTGAGTCCCTAACTCTGGTATTTGTAGTTGCCTTTCCCCTTTTCTTTTGGGCAAAGATTTCAATCAATTTTCCCCGCAATACTGCTTCGCTGGCGTCCCACAGAGTCGTATCTGTGACCTCACCATTATCACTGTCTGCTAAATATTCAGCCCATATGTCTTGGAGCTTTTCCCTAAACTATTGCTGCTGAAGGAAGTAATTATTACTTTACCACCTTAGCACTCCCCTGTTGCTTTTCAAGGGAAATAATTCCACAACCCAAGTGAATCATTGCAGAGTCCAAAACCAGAATCCTGTCAATAGAAGAGCAACTTTGCCCTCAGTCTCTAGTGAGAATAGGGGAAGAAATGGTCTGAAAAAGGAAGAACAATTATAGAATAAAATGTGACTTGTGGTCATGGACATGCTTATTTGCTTAGAAATCAATAGAGATGGTTAGTAGATGGCACAGTTACAAAGAATTAGAAGATAATTAAATTTTAACACTATGAAATACATAAAAATTCTCTAAAATTAACAGAGGAGTGTTTCAATAACTTATTTATTCAGTTCACATATTTCTTTTTATAAATACATTATAAATAAAATGCACAATAAGTTCTTAATTCACTTAAAATAATTGAAAAAAAAAGACTGGAAGGAAATATATATGATAACTGTTGCTGTTGTTTAGTTGCTAACTCATATCTGACTCCTTTGCAACCCCATGGACTATAGCCTGCCAGGTTCCCCTGTCCATGGGATTTCCCAGGCAAGAATATTGGAGTGGGTTTCCTTTTTCAGGGCATCTTCCAGACCCAGGAATTGAACCTGCATCTCCTGCATTGGCAGGCAGATTCTTTACCACTGAGCCACCAGGGAAGCCCATAAGATTAGTTCTAATTCTACTTTTTAAAAATGGTTGATTATGGATCATCTTAATTTTTCAAATTAATCATTTTTCAAATAGTTAATAGCAATTATATATATCACTAAAAGGAATTTAAAAAAAATTAATATCTATATACTACAATCTGGGTAACCTGTGTTTTCTAAGCTTCACAGACCAAAAATGTGGTTATCTTATAAAACTAAGAAAATGAGTTTCATTGCTTTGCTTTGAAACTGTATTTGATGTTTTTTCTGGTGAATATACAATTTTAGAAATACGCATTTCCTATTTATGTTAAAACAATGCATTTCTCCCAAATAAGCTTTAATAGTTTTAAGCAAATAATCTGAGGGCCATAAATGGCACTACCAGCTAGTGTCACAACTAGAAAAATAAATTCTAGTAAAGACACTATAAGGAAATACATCCATAATATCACTGATGAGCAAGAGTGTGTGCGCTGTCACTTCAGTTGTGTCCGACTCTTTGCGACCCCATGGACTGTAGCCCTCCAGGCTCCTCTGTCCATGGGATTCTCCAGGCAAGAATATTGGAGTGGGTTGCCATTTCCTTCTCCAGGGGATCTTCCCCACCCAGGGATCAAACCCTGGGTCTCCTGTATTGCAGGTGGATTCTTTACCACTAGCGCCACCTGGGAAGCCCAATGAGCAATAGCACAAGAATGTAATATTTTTACTTTTTAAATAATTTTCAATAAAGTATGTAAAAACTGAAGAAAATAATTCACTATTCAGTAGTTTATTAAATACTAGGTACCATGTTTTTGTTGGAACATGACATTTATGATATAGTTTGCAGGAATCACCATGGAACATTCCGTGTCCCAGCATTTCAGCTGCCACTACAAACATCGCTGATATTGGTGAGGAGGTCCACTGTAGTCATCATTTCCCTACAGTATACTTAGCAGAACAAGAAAACATCCAATAAAACCTTATACATTTATACATAAAACCAATAAACACATTTCTTTTCAAATTGTTTGGGAAGTTGGACCATAAACCCGGCAGTCAAGGTGGCCCTGAGTGGCCCTGGGAGTGTTAACTGCCGGAATGGCCTCTATGCCCATGCTGTTTCTAAGTGTTCTATTCACTGAGGACTCTGCTACTCATACTGAAATTTTCCTGTTACCATTTTAGTAGCATCTTGAAAGTCTTCTCCATAGAGAAGGTTGGAATCCAAAATGATTTTTAGGTCTCATAGATATTGACAACACAATTATATTAAAGATAACATTTTAAAGGTCAAAATTGGGCAACGGCCTGAAGCTATTTTCCCTGGAGAAGGAAATGGCAACCCACTCGAACATTCTTGCCTGGAGAATTCCATGGACAGAGAAGCCTGGCAGGCTACACAGCCCATGGGGCAGGAAAGAGTCGGACACGACTGAGCGACTATTACTCACTGAAGCTATTTTATATGCATGTAGCTTTTTCATTTGGACCCTAATGTTAATTGTTTGTGCTGTAACCATTTTTAAAGTTTTTATTTTCCCAGTGACATTTATTTTTCAATTCACTGCATTGTATGAAAGCAATGCCCGACATGGATAGAAAATTAAAAAAAAAAGTTCCCTCCACAAGATAGTTTTAAGCCATATAAGAAGCATTTGTCTTAGGCCATATGAGAAGCATTCCCAAATTTCAAAATATAAATTTCATACAGACTACATTGAATACTCATTTAAGAAAGAAATCAATAATTTAAAAAAATCATAGTAAACAAACGAGTATAGATTCATGGGTCTAGAGAGTAATCACGAAGACATTTAGAAATCACTTATGACTGATCAATAAAGAATCAAAATTAGAGGCATCTAGATTAAGGCAGTTTGCAGTGTTAAATGATTGAGAAAAAAAAAAGTAAGCTGAGTGTTAAATAAAGTAAGTGTCCAAAATAGGAGACACAAAAAGAACCCTAAGTCTAAAGGAAGTAGAAAGGAATACTGTGATGTGAACAGAATTAATAAAAATAAAATAAAAATTAAATAAGTGACTCAAAAATCCAAAGCTTGGTTTGTTAAAAAATTTCATGAAATTGACAACCTATTTCAAAAGTCTATAGGTTAGGTTTGACCAAAAAGGTCATTTGAGCTTTTCCATAATGTCAGGGAAAATATGAACAGTTTTTGGCCAACCCAACATACATAAAACTGGCTTTGTTTGAGAGACAGAATTTTTTTTAATTTTTCCACCAGAAGAATAATAGTATTATTAGTAGTATTATTAATTACTTATTATTAGTATTATTAATTAATTATTATTAATAATAATTACTATTATTAATTAGTATTATTATCTTTTAACTTATATGTGTTAGCCCCTATCTGTCAGTATATTCCTACTGTCAGAAGGCCTTTAAACTAAATGAAAACTATCTAGTTCACCTGCCTTCTGAATGCAGTGAGACACTGCCTTATTCTGCAGCTAGTCAGCTGGTGGGGGTAGCCAGCAAGAGGCGAGGAAAGCTTGTTGGGAGCCTCAGGGCCAGGAAAAGAGAATAAGAATAAGAATGGGACGACTTGGCCACAGGGGAGGTATTGGGTTTTCAGCAGGAGGAAAGACCCATGGAAAAAGAAACAAGAAAGCTATTTGGTCACAGAGGGGAGGGACAGATATGTTTTGGTTTATTTTATAAGGAAAATGAATAGGTGACTCTGTATGAGCCATTTGGTTTACAAAAGAAGCCTTTCTGAGCATAGCCTGGACGGCTAAGAGAAAAAAAGTTTGTTCTGCAAAATGAAGCAGAAACACAGTGAGTTTCCAAGCAGAGCTCTGCAGAGAAGCATCATGGACTTGGGAAGCGGGAGAGGCAGGAAGAGTTAGGGAGATTCAAGGTCAGAGTCAAGAAGGAATCATCTGTCACTGGGATGAAGGGATGGTTGGCAGAATAGTGTAAATGAGAGAACTCCGACATCAAACATCTGAATTTTAAGTAGGTCCCCGTATTTTGATGTGGTGCAATATCTTCCCACTGTAACAAAACATTCCAAGTGTCCTTTATTAGTGATCTTCTGAACAAGGGGCCAGAGGCAGGGTCCAGGGCTGGAGAAGGTAGGATGAATGGGGAAATGGGAGGCGCTGCGTTCCCCACTCCATGTGCAGTGCTCGGACATTTTTATTCAAATAGTGAAAGGCAGAGAGACCTCAGAGGATGGGAGATGTCTAAGAACCTTAACAACTCAGATTTGAGTTACAGGGGCATGAGGTAAAATAGATAATGCCTAAGGCAGAATTGCAACTCAACATGTTTTCAGATAGTAAATAACTAACTAAATAAGAAACATATTATGACAAGACAGGGAGTTTATTATTATATTAACATAAATTATATGCTCTTAAATTCCTGGACTTACCTCTTAGAAGTTCAGTCTTATTTATGAAGACTAACTGATCCCAAAACAAGATGTCATCTTTAGTAACTTCCCTCTTTCCTCACAATCTTCAAGCTGAGCCAAGTATGAACTTAAATATACATCCTACTTCTCTACACATTCCTCTGTATCACTTTCCTAGTAAAAGATCCTTGTGCAGTGGCTCAAATTCCAAATATTTCCCCCACAATAGCCTTCAGTCCTTTTTATTTTGGGGCATATGACTATGCTCAGTTTAGAGAAATAGGGACAATGAATTGCCAACAGACATGAAAGCCCGCCAGAGTCCAATGACTGGCAGTATCATCTTGTATTTACTGGACTCAGAGTAAATATGAATGTCCACATTTCAGATAGCACATCAACTTTTGACATATTAGCCTTTCAGACTTTAAATGGAACTATCATCTCCCTCATGGAGCTCACTCCCTCCCTCATGTATAACTAGGGTGAAAAAGAATATTTGGCCCTTATTGTCAATGATAAAAATCCTTCAAACACTGGTTTAGCATATATTTTATATTTTATATACCTAGAGTATTCCCATTAAAAGAAATAAATTTTAGCATGTATAATTTGTTATGGATAACACTCCAATGGCTGTAGAATCTGTAAGCTGTGTGGAAAATAGAAGGTATGGTTCTGTATTCCAATGGTTTTATAATAATATAAAGAAGCAGTGTTTGAGGCAGCCAAAAATGATATCCTTGTGTTTTGAGGATATAATTATTGGCTGCCTCAAACACCACTTCTTTCTCTTATCATCTCTAATGTGAGCATGAAACTCTGCTTCATGAAACTATCCACAGACTCATGTGTTCTAAGAAAAATATTCTAAAGAATGCTCAAACTATCACACAATTGCACTCATCTCACATGCTAGTAAAGTAATGCTCAAAATTCTCTAAGCCAGGCTTCAGCAATATGAGAACCGTGAACTTCGAGATGTTCAAGCTGGTTTTAGAAAAGGCAGAGGAGCCAGAGATCAAATTGCCAACATCCGCTGGATCATCAAAAAAAAGCAAGAGAGTTCCAGAAAAACATCTATTTCTGCTTTATTGATTATGCCAGAGCCTTTGACTGTGTGGATCACAATAAACTGTGGAAAATTCTGAAAGAAATGGGAATACCAGACCACCTGACCTGCCTCTTGAGAAACCTATATGCAGGTCAGGAAGCAACAGTTAGAACTGGACATGAAACAACAGACTGGTTCCAAATAGGAAAAGGAGTACATCAAGACTGTATATTGCCACACTGCTCATTTAACTTATGTGCAGAGTACATCATGAGAAACACTGGGCTGGAAGAAGCACAAGCTGGAATCAAGATTTCCGGGAGAAATATCAATAAGCTCAGATATGCAGATGACACCACCCTTATGGCAGGAAGTGAAGAGGAACTAAAAAACCTCCAGATGAAAGTGAAAGAGGAGAGTGAAAAAGTTGGCTTAAAGTTCAACATTCAGAAAACTAAGATCATGGCATCTGGTCCCATCACTTCACGGGAAATAGATGGGGAGATAGTGGAAACAGTGACTGATTTTATTTTCGGGGGCTCCAAAATCACTGCAGATGGTGATTGCAGCCATGAAATTAAAAAATGCTTACTCCTTGGAAGGAAAGTTATGACCAACCTAGATAGCATATTAAAAAGCAGAGATATTACTTGGCCAACAAAGGTCCATCTGGTCAAGGCTATGGTTTTTCCAGTGGTCATGTATGGATGTGAGAGTTGGACTGTGAAGAAAGCTGAGCATCGAAAAATTGATGCTTTTGAACTGTAGTGTTGGAGAAGACTCTTGAGAGTCCCTTGGACTGTAAGGAGATCCAACCAGTCCATTCTAAAGGAAATCAGTCCTGGGTGTTCATTGGAAGGACTGATGCTGAAGCTGAAATGCCAATACTTTGGCCACCTGATGTGAAGAGCTGACTCACTGGAAAAGACCCTGATGCTGGGAGGGATTGGGGGCAGGAGGAGAAGGGGACGACAGAGGATGAGATGGCTGGATGGCATCACCAACTTGATGGACATGTGTTTGAGTAAACTCTAGGAGTTTGTGATAGACAGGGAGGCCTGGCATGCTGCGATTCATGGCGTTGCAAAGAGTCGGACACGACTGAGCGACTGTACTGAACTGAACTGAATAATACTAAGAGAACACTTATGTGACTAATAATAATTATGATTATATTATTACAAATCCACTGGAATACAGAACCATGACTTCTACTTTCCACACAGCTTACAGATTCTACAGCCATTGGAGTCTTATACATATTAAATTCACAATAACAATTTTCTGAGAAAAGGACCTATTTTGAACTAAATAATGGGAGGTAGATATTTCCTACCACATCTAGTAACTCAACGGTAATACAATATGATGTATCCCACATTTTATTCTCTCTGACTTCTGCTTTCCATGTTGGAGAGGAAGATGGAAAACTTAGGAAAGAGGATTGCTTTCTTTTTTTTTTTTATCCCCTCTCTTTTCAAACTCCCATCTCCCTCCCCTACCCATCTCTCTAGGTTGATCCAGAGTCCCTGTTTGAGTTTCCTGAGCCTCACAGCAAATTCCCCTTGGCTATCTATTTTACATATGGTAATGTAAGTTTCCATGTTACTAGGAAAGAGGATTTCTTGCTTGCACCATTAGAATGGTGCACTTTTTCTTTTGTGTTCCAAGCAATAAAGACAATGACAAATAAGAGAGAAAATTCATAATTACACATAAAATTCAGATAAGCAGAATCCCCTCCTTCCCCTTTCCACTTTTTAGCAAATGAACAGTAATTGAACAATAGACAGAACTCTAGGAGCTGCCCCACATAGTTTTCCCCTTCACCCTGTTCCAGGAGAGTTATTCAATGTGAGTTTCTACAGTTATGGTTATTAGAAAAAGGTTCATGCAAATATATTTATTATTATGCAAAAGTGAAAGCAGATTCCAACCACTGTACATAGTCTTTTAAACCTTTATATACAAATATTGCAAAACATGAGAAACAAATGCTCTGGAGAAAGAGAGAAGGAAGAAAGAACCCTAGCTTTTTAAAATATTTATCACTCTATAAAAAATTAAAGATCAGTGCTATTTTGACAAGGATGTGTGGCGTGCTATAATATGCACATCAAATGTTGTATCTGAAAAGGGTTAAAGAAGCAATCACAGGGGTCATTCCGACATGTGCTCCAGAATGCCTTGATGGACAGCATCTCTCCCCAGTGCATTAGATATAGAGGTACAATCAGTGAAGCAAAGTTTATCACAGTCATCTATCAGCTGTTCATATAACCAGATCTATCCAATCCTGTGAAGCCTGATGGACTTCGCTAGTTAAACATTACAGCATTCCAGTGCATTAAAAAATGTCAGTCTCCTATCTAGTTACCTGACCAAGAGAATGATGTTTTGAGGAAGCACATTTAATGCGACCGGGAATAACAAAATATTTATCTGCATTCTTTCTACGGAGGCAAGTTCATTAAATCAGGATGATCAGATTTCCTATGATCAACTAAGAATGGATGGGAAAAAAATTTTTTTAAGATAATTTTAAGACTGAAAATATGATTGACTCAAATCGCAAGGCCTCCAACAAGATAGGGACACTCAGGCCACAGACAAGTAACAAAAAAGCATTTGTGTTGACTAAAACTCTGCTGAAGAAATCTAGATAAATTTTTTATTGGATTTGTGTTTTGTTAGTTGTGAGACACACAAAAAACTGTCAGTTAGAACTTGTATAACTTTACCACCTATGTGATTCAGTCCAAAGACATGGGCGAGTGTTTACTGTGGAATTTATCTGTCTCCACCCCAACATTCCAAGAGGAAATCTGTTGGGCCACTCATGTTTCACTATTTCTTAAGTTCAAATCTTATATTGGGTTGGCAAAAAATAGCTCATTCAAGGTACAGAATAAACCCAGATGAACATTTTGGTCAAGAAAATATATTTAGCTCTAGCAAAACTTTCTCAAGTAGGTGTTTTCATGATTCCTATTTCACTGATGAAGAAATTGAGACATATTTCAGCAATTTGCTTGTGAGGAAATAACATGGAAATATGAGTTAGGATTTAAACCTAGATATTCTGACACCAAAATTGTGTTTCTTTGTTTGTTTGTTTTTTAAAGCATTTTAAGTACTTTTTTAATCTGAAAGTTTATTTTGGCCATAATTGTAATCTTTTATTTAACAAAGAATTCAATTCTTTGTTTCCTCTTTGAGAGGACTTACACACGAGTTTCTCCTGCATGTAACTGATGAATCATTTTAGAATATCCTAAGAATCATCATAAGATTAAAATATCCACCATTATATCTGCATTTTCAAACATTCTAGTGAAAACAGAAGCATTTCATTACAAGGATTCCTCCTTCTCTACTCATTTTCTTCGTAACAATGTCTTCCCACTAAATACATCATCTGAAACTGAGACAGAAGGGTGAAGACTATGGTAGGTATTGTTCCTTCTCATGCGTCTCTCATCACTATGGAGTTGTTCAAACTTAAGTAACATGTCTTAAGAAAGGAGAGAGGGATCAAGACCATTCCCAAGAAAAAGCAAGGCAAAAAAACAAAATGGCTGTCTGAGGAGGCCTTACAAATAGCTGTGAAAAGAAGAGAAGCAAAAAAGCAAAGGAGAGAAGGAAAGATATACCCATTTGAATGCAGAGTTCCAAAGAATAGCAAGGAGAGATAAGAAAGCCTCCCTAGGTGATCAGTGCAAAGAAATAGACAAAAATAACAGAATGGGAAAGACTAGAGATCTCTTCAAGATAATTAGATACCAAGGGAACATTTCATGCAAAGATAGGCTCAATAAAGGACAGAAATGCTATGGACCTGACAGAAGCTAAAGATATTAAGAAGAGGTGGCAAGAACACACAGAAGAACTGTACAAAAAGATCTTCACAACAGATAATCACGATGGTGTGATCACTCACCTAGAGCCAGACATCCTAGAATGTAAAGTCAAGTGGGCCTTAGGAAGCATCAAATTAGACTTCCCTGGTGTCTCAGATGGAAAAGCATCTGCCTACAATGTGGGAGACCCGGATTTGATCCCTAGGTTGGGAAGATCCTCTGGAGAAGGAAATGGCAACGCACTCGAGTACTCTTGCCTAGAAAATCCCATGGACAGAGGAGCCTTTCTTTAGGAAGCATTACTACGAACAAAGCGAGTGAAGGTGATGTAATTCCAGTTGAGCTATTACAAATCCTAAAAGATGATGCTGTGAAACTGCGGCACTCAATCTGCCAGCAAATTTGGAAAACTCAGTAGTGGCCACAGGACTGGAAAAGGTCAGTTTTCATTCCAATCCCTAAGAGAGGCAATCCCAAAGAATGTTCAAACTACCACACAATTGCACTCATCTCACATGCTAGTAAAGTAATGCTCAAAATTTTCCTAGCCAGGCTTCAGCAATACATGAACTGTGAACTTCCAGATGTTCAGACTGGTTTTTAGAAAAGGCAAAGGAACCAGAGATCAAATTGCCAACATCTGCTGGATCATCAAAAAAGCAAGAGAGTTCCAGAAAAACACCTATTTCTGCTTTATTGACTGTGCCAAAGCCTTTGACTGTGTGGATCACAATAAACTGTGGAAAATTCTGAAAGAAATGGGAATACCAGACCACCTGACCTGCCTCTTGAGAAACCTGTATGCAGGTCAGGAAGCAAAAGTTAGAACTGGACATGGAACAACAGACTGGTTCCAAATAGGAAAAGGAGAACATCAAGGCTGTATATTGTCACCCTGCTTATGTAACTTATATGCAGGGTACATCATGAGAAACACTGGGCTGGATGAAGCACAAGCTGGAATCAAGATTTCTGGGAGAAATATCAATAACCTCAGATATGCAGATGACACAACCCTTATGGCAGAAAGTGAAGAGGAACTAAAAAGCCTCCAGATGAAAGTGATAGAGGAGAGTGAAAAAGTTGGCTTAAAGCTCAACATTTAGAAAACTAAGATCATGGCATCTGGTCCCATCACTTCATGGGAAATAGATGGGGAGACAGTCGAAACAGTGGCTGATTTTATTTTCGGGGGCTCCAAAATCATTGCAGATGGTGATTGTAGCCATGAAATTAAAAGACGCTTACTCCTTGAAAGGAAAGTTATGACCAACCTAGACAGCATATTGAAAAGAAGAGACATTACTTTGTCAACAAAGTCCATCTAGTCAAGGCTATGGTTTTTCCAGTGGTCATGTATGGATGTGAGAGTGGGACTGTGAAGAAGGCTGAGCGCCAAAGAATTGATGCTTTTGAACTGTGGTGTTGGAGAAGACTCTTGAGAGTCCCTTGGACTGCAAGGAGATCCAACCAGTCCATCCTAAAAGAGATCAGTCCTGAGTGTTCATTGGAAGGACTGATGCTGAAGCTGAAATGCCAATACTTTGGCCACCTGATGTGAAGAGCTGACTCACTGGAAAAGACCCTGATGCTGGGAGGAATTGAGGGCAAGAGGAGAATGGGACGACAGAGGATGAGATGGTTGGATGGCATCACTGACTCGATGAACATGAGTCTGTGTAAATTCTGAGAGTGGTGACGGCCTGCCATGCTATGTTCCATGGGCATCTCGAAGAGTTGGACACAACTGAGTAACTGAACCAAACTGAAGAATCTTTATGACACTTTGGTCTTAAGCTGAATATTATAGATTCAATAATTCACATTTAACACCTAGGACAGATCAACAGAGCTCGTATGTAAAATAAACCCTATCTAGTAAATCATCCTGAAAAGATGCTAATTTTTGTCACACCTATATGGGGCCAAAGCCTGATGCTTTCTCCCTTAGTTGAACTCTTTATAGTCATGGTGGAAAAAGGAGGAGAAAATATTTCTCGGTATTTGCCTGCATGTACCAAGATTCCACAAAAAATACTGCAGAAATCACATCACATCAAAACACTCTGTTGCCATACGAGCTATGGGATGGTGTTGACCTATATCTAAAGGAAGAATGAAGCAGAGTACAGAGCACGTGTGAGAGCTAAATGTCCTCAGATGTCAGTGGGAGCTCTGTGGGGTGTAGAACAAGATGAGAACTCACTGTCACTGCACCAATAATATGGACCCTTACGTAGCACACTGAGGAATGTTTTGTTAATGCTACCAATTTACCTTACCCTGGCTACAGGCTTTTTTTTTTTTTTCTTTACAATATAATGGAAGTATATGTGACAAAAGTGCTGATTTTGTAAGAAAAGACTGGTAAAGAAAGAAAAATAATAGGATCTATGTTTAGAGATAAAAGAGGACAGTGAAAACTGGCTTCTCATAGGAACACAGAATATAGAGATATGATCAAAGGCATCATTTTACGGATATGCTGAGCATAGTCAATGAAAAAGAAAACAAAAAAAATACATAAATGTTGATCATGTATGTACTGAATGCTTACTATATGGGTCTTCTAACAAAGGATCCTCAAAGTGAATAAATTCTACCTCTTAGCGATAAACAGATGTCTTAACATTAGGAATTCTAAAATCACATTCAAAGACACTTCATTAATATAAATCTCAAAATGTATATTTTACATTTTTATAAAGAATATTTCTGAGGGAACTACTGCTGAGCATTTATATAATAAACTGGAATTTACAAGGAATAATGGAGAACATTTTCCAGTGACAAAAGATCTTGAGTAAACATAGCAGCAGAAATTCAATGTAATTTTTCTTTTACGGAGAAAATATGTAATCTCACCTGGAAATATGACCAGATTCATATTAAACAAAACCAGTATCTTTACACTATAGATCACCTGAGAAATCAGTACACGGCCACTTCGACCGTGTTTGCTTCTACATTTCAGATTTTGAGTGGTATTTTAAAATGTGAATTCAATCTTTAAGAAGTCAGACATTTACAAACTGGAATGAACTGCCTGTATTATCTTGTTTATTTATTCAATAAATTTTTGATTTTGTTGAATGTGTTAGCTCTTCATAAAACTTATCTCACCTAATTACATTTACAAATTCAACAAGAGCTAGAAAAGCAGATTTTATTTCCATTATAAGTTAGACAAAAATAAAACCTGTGAATCAAGATCTAGATAGTTCTGTCACAAAGCCTTGCTACCTCAAGTAAAAGAAGGAAATGAAAAACACACAATTTTTTTGCTCTCAGATAATAAAACCTCAATGATAATCATAAGAACGCCAACACTTATTATGATTTTGTTGTTGCTCAGTTGCTAAGTCATGTCTGACTCTTTGCAACCCCATGGAGTGCAACAAGCCAGGCTTCCCTGTCCTCTGCTATCTCCTGGAGTTTGCTCAAATTCATGTCCACTGAGTCAGTGATGCTATCTAACCTTCTCACCTTCTGCCACCCCCTTCTCCTTTTGCTTTCAATCTTTCCCAGCAACAGGATCTTCCCTAATGAGTCAGCCCTTATGATTTACCACAAGGTATGATTTGCTCACACTCATCATTTTAGCTAGAAGTGTTATTAGAAAATCCACCACCCTATTACTGCTTTCATTGCACTCATATTATCAATGAGAGAAATGAAATTATGCTACTGAGGTCACTTTCTATAAAGATGTAAAACCAGGTTTTAAAGTCCAGACAGTCCCCTACATCACAGAATAGTTCAGTGCATCTATTACTGCTTAGTTTATATAGTTATGACATAAGTCTTACTCTTTGTAAGTTATTACAATTGATTGTGCTTCCTTTTACTCTGTTAATCTTAAAGAGGATCATACTGTAGGGACTGAGCAAAATATTTATTACTTGTTATAAAACGTGCTGAATCTTCTATATCATATTCAGTTACACCCAAGTTTCAGAGTGATGAGTCAAGTATCAATCAAAGACTTAATTCATAAAATGTTTTCCTGGTTGAGGAACATGAATTGCATGAGGACAATAAAAAAGTAAAAGTTATATCAGAAGTAAAGTGTACAAGAGTTAGAGACAATAGATCCTAGCAAGCTGAATAAAAAATGATGGAAGGTAAAATAGGAGAAAGAGAAAGGACAGAAAGATAGAAAGGCGGGAAGAAGAAAATAGTGAATTAAAATGGCAATTAGGCTAATGACTTCTTTTTATTAAAAAAAGAAAAAAGTATATCATAAAATACTCATTCTTTCAACCATAAACTCCAGAAACATGGTCCCTTGATCCCAACAGTTTAAGAAGACAGCTAGAGTGTTTCTATGAATGACTTACAGTTTTTGTATGTCTATCAATCAGTTCAGTTCAGTTCAGTCGCTCAGTTGTGTCTGACTTTTTGTGACCCCATGAGCTTCAGCACGCTAGGACTTCCTGTCCAACACCAACTCCTGGAACCCACCCAAACTCATGTCCATTGAGTTGGAGATGCCATCCAACCATCTCATCCTCTGTCATCCCCTTCTCCTCCTGCCCTCGATCTTTCCCTGCATCAAGGTCTTTTCAAATGAGTCAGCTCTATGCATCAGGTGGCCAAAGTATTGGAGTTTCAGCTTCAGCATCAGTCCTTCCAAAGAACACCCAGGACTGATCTCCTTTAGGATGGACTGATTGGGTCTCCTTGTAGTCCAAGGGACTCTCAAGAGTCTTCTCCAACACCACAGTTCAAAAGCATCAATTCTTCGGTGATCAGCTTTCTTTATAGTCCAACTCTCACATCCATACATGACCACTGGAAAAACCATAGCCTTGACTAGATGGACTTTGTTGACAAAGTAATGTCTCTCCTTTTTAATATGCAGTCCTGGTTGGTCATAACTTTCCTTCCAAGGAGTAAGTGTCTTTTAATTTCCTGGCTGCAGTCACCATATGCAGTGATTTTGCAGCCCAGAAAAATAAAGTCAGTCACTGTTTCCACTGTTTCCCCATCTATCTGCCATGAAGTGATGGAACCAGATGCCATGATCTTAGTTTTCTAAATGTTGAGCTTTAAGCCAACCTTTTCACTCTCCTCTTTCACTTTCATCAAGAGGCTTTTTAGTTCTTCTTCGCTTTCTGCCATAAGGGTTGTGTCATCTACACATCTGAGGTTACTGATATTTCTCCTGACAATCTTGATTCCAGCTTGTGCTTCATCCAGCCCAGTATTTCTAATGATGTACTCTGCATATAAGTTAAATGAGCAGGGTGGCAATATACAGTCTTGACGTACTCCTTTCCCGATTTGGGACCAGTCTGTTGTTCCATGTCCAGTTCTAACTGTTGCTTCCTGACTTGCACATAGGTTTCTCAAGAGGCAAGTCAGGTGGTCTGGTATTCCTATCTCTTGAAGAATTTTCCACAGTTTATTGTGATCCACACAGTCAAAGGCTTTGGCACAGTCAATAAAGCAGAAATAGACGTTTTTCTGGAACTCTCTGGCTTTTTTGATGATCCAGCAAATGTTGGCAATTTGATCTCTGGTTCCTCTGCCTTTTCTTTCTTTCTTTCTTTCTTTTTTTTTTTTAAATTTTTTTTTATTAGTTGGAGGCTAATTACTTCACAACATTTCAGTGGGTTTTGTCATACATTGACATGAATCAGCCATAGAGTTACACATATTCCCCATTCCGATCCCCCCTCCCACCTCCCTCTCCACCCGACTCCTCTGGGTCCTCCCAGTGCACCAGGCCCGAGCACTTGTCTCCTGCATCCCACCTGGGCTGATGATCTGTTTCACCATAGCTAATATACATGCTGTTCTTTCAAAACATCCCACCCTCACCTTTTCCCACAGAGTTCAAAAGTCTGTTCTGTACTTCTGTGTCTCTTTTTCTGTTTTGCATATAGGGTTATCGTTACCATCTTTCTAAATTCCATATATATGTGTTAGTATACTGTAATGTTCTTTATCTTTCTGGCTTACTTCACTCTGTATAATGGGTTCCAGTTTCATCCATCTCATTAGAACTGATTCAAATGAATTCTTTTTAATGGCTGAGTAATATTCCATGGTGTATATGTACCACAGCTTCCTTATCCATTCGTCTGCTGATGGGCATCTAGGTTGCTTCCATGTCCTGGCTATTATAAACAGTGCTGCGATGAATATTGGGGTGCACGTGTCTCTTTCAGATCTGGTTTCCTCAGTGTGTATGCCCAGAAGTGGGATTGCTGGGTCATATGGCAGTTCTATTTCCAGTTTTTTAAGAAATCTCCACACTGCTATCCATAGTGGCTATACTAGTTTGCATTCCTACCAACAGTGTAAGAGGGTTCCCTTTTCTCCACACCCTCTCCAGCATTTATTGCTTGTAGACTTTTGGATAGCAGCCGTCCTGACTGGCGTGTAACGGTACCTCATTGTGGTTTTGATTTGCATTTCTCTAATAATGAGTCATGTTGAGCATCTTTTCATGTGTTTGTTAGTCATCTGTTTGTCTTCTTTGGAGAAATGTCTGTTTAGTTCTTTGGCCCATTTTTTGATTGGGTCATTTATTTTTCTGGAATTGAGCTTCAGGAGTTGCTTGTATATTTTTGAGATTAATCCTTTATCTGTTTCTTCATTTGCTATTGTTTTCTCCCAATCTGAGGGCTGTCTTTTCACCTTACTTATAGTTTCCTTTGTAGTGCAGAAGCTTTTAAGTTTCATTAGGTCCCATTTGTTTAGTTTTGCTTTTATTTCCAATATTCTGGGAGGTGGGTCATAGAGGATCTTGCTGAGATTTATGTTGGAGAGTAAATTTTGATGATCCAGCAAATGTTGGATCACCAAAGTCGGAGAGTTTTGCCTATGTTTTCCTCTAGGAGTTTTATAGTTTCTGGTCTTACATTTAGATCTTTAATCCATTTTGAGTTTATTTTTGTGTATGGTGTTAGAAAGTATTCTAGTTTCATTCTTTTACAAGTGGTTGACCAGTTTTTCCAGCACCACTTGTTAAAGAGGTTGTCTATTTTACATTGTATATCCTTGCCTCCTTTGTCCTCTGCCTTTTCTAAAACCAGCTTAAACATCTGGAAGTTCACGGTTCACGTATTGCTAAAGCCTGGCTTGGAGGATTTTGAGCATTACCTTACTAGAGTGTGAGATGAGTGCAATTGTGCGGTATTTTGAGCATTCTTTCGCATTACCTTTCTTTGGGATTGGAATGAAAACTGACCATTTCCAGTCCTGTGGCCACTGCTGAGTTTTCCAAATTTGCTGGCATATTGAGTGCAGCAGTTTCACAGCTTCATCTTTTAGGATTTTAAATAGCTCAACTGGAGTTCTATCACATTCACTTGCTTTGTTTGTAGTGATGCTTTCTAAGGCCCACTTGACTTCACAGTCCAGGATGTCTGGCTCTAGGTGAGTAATCACACCATTGTGGTTATCTGGGTCATGGAAATCTTTTTTGTGCAGTTCTTCTGTGTATTCTTGCCACCTCTTCTTAATATCGTCTGCTTCTGTTAGGTCTCTACCATTTCCGTCCTTTATTAAGCCCATCTTTGCATGAAATGTTCCCTTGGTATCTCTAATTTTCTTGAAGAGATCTCTAGTCTTTCCTGTTCTATTTTTTTTTCTCAGTTTCTTTCCATTGATCATTGAGGAAGGCTCTCTTATCTCTCCCTGCTATTCTTTGGAACTCTGCATTCAAATGAGTTTATCTTTCCTTTTTGCTTCCCTTCTTTTCACAGCTATTTGTAAGGCCTCCTCAGACAGCCATTTTGCTTTTCTGCATTTCTTTTTCTTTGGGGTGGTCTTGATTCCTGTCTCCTATAGAATGTCACAGACCTCCATCTATAGTTCATCAGGCACTCTGTCTGTCAGATCTATTCTCTTAAATCTATTTCTCACATCCAATGTATAGTCATAAGGGATTTGATTTAGGTCATACCTGAATGGTCTAGTGGTTTTCTCCACTTTCTTCAATTTCAGTTTGAATTTGGCAATAAGGAGTTCAAGATCTGAGCCACAGTCAGCTCCAAATCTTGTTTTTGCTGACCGTATAGAGCTTCTCCATCTTTGGCTGCAAAGAATATAATCAATCTGATTTCGGTGTTGGCCATCTGGTGATGTCCATGTGTATGTTTATATATGCAAATAAATCAGTAGAAACCTGGAAATATAACAGATTAACTTCATTGTCCATGATATATACATCACTTTCCTTTCTAGCTTTGAAGAACTCAGAGGCAGAGTGTGTATGTGTGTATGTGGTCATGTGCACACAGTCATGATTAAAGTTAGACAATAGGGACTTTACGAAATAATAATAAAGTGAGAGAAGAGATAGCAGAGAATGAGATGGTTGGATGACATCACCAGCTCAATGGACATGAATTTGAGCAAACTCCGAGAGATAGTGAAGGACAGGGAAGCCTGCCATGCTACAGTCCATGGGGCTGCAAAGAGTCAGACATGACCGTGACTTAGTGACTGAACAACAGTAATTCTCTGAGTCATGCCTGGTGCCAGAGAAAGGTTGAGGTCAGATGACCCACAAAACCAAAGAATGCTGACTGAATCCCATCTAGGATGATTCTAACCCTAGTTATCCCATTTTTAAGTTATTCAATCAGACTGAAAATTTTGAGAAACAAAAACATCTTGACAAATACACGCTATATATGCTTAATAATGTGAAGTCATTTTGAACTCCTTTTTAGAAAGTAAACACTTGCTTCAAAATCCACCCCTAAATTATGATATAGATACACATTTAATGTATGTTTATAAAACATTTATAATTTAAAATATATTTATAATCCTCAATCACTTAATATAATGCTAGAATTTACTTATGAAGTGTTATCAAACATTAAAAATGCTGTAATGCTGTAAATGAAGGACTTCAATGAATAGATCGTAACCTTTATACTTACATTTGAAGAGCTAAGAATAACTATTCTTTGTAACTGAAGAAGTCCTACTGCAGGGTCAGTATTTGGCAGAAACCATCATATTCTTATGAGTAAAAGCATCTAAAGAGCTGTGAAGTCCAGCTGGCTAAACACAAGCAGCTGGAGTCTGGTACATCACCTCTGGAGTCTGGTACAGCAGGGGAGAGTGGCTGACCAAGACATACAATGTTTCTATAAGAACCACTGTAAACAGAAGCCTCCTCAGTGATGCCTGCAGTAATTGATAACCTTTACACTCTGGACTGTATTGATTAAACCGTTCAGGAGACACCAAATTATTACAACAGGGCTCTCTGGGTCAGTGATGTCTGCACAAAGCATCACGTCCATATGCATGTTTTCAGCGGTGTCTGCATAATTGATAACCTTTCTACCGCTCTCACATTGGTCAAGGCATTCAAGCCACACCGAACTATTACAGAATGTATTTCTGGATCAATGACTACACAAAACATTATGTACAGTACCACATTATTTTTCTCAGTAATGTCTGAATATATATTGCATACTAGCGAGCGAAGTGTTTAGAAAATAATAGAATGTTCTTCTTTGAGAGGTACATTCCTTTTACTCATGCTAAATAGAAATTTTTCCTAATGAACAACTTATCAAAACACATAAAGCATTTGAAAGCAGCATTACTGATTGGGCTAGACTTTACTTAAACTACTTGGTTTAATTATAATGATTAAGCTGCCTGCTGGGAATTCAATTTTTAATGACTTAATTTAATGTGCTGTCCATTCAAATGTCACCTTGTGAAGTTTTTCTTTATCCAGTTATCAACTTACTGGGCGCTCAAGCAAAGATAAGCACCATCTCAAAAACAGCTCCTGTCGTAGGTCTGAATTGTTGTCTTCAGACTTATGCGTTTGTAAGTAATAGAACTTTTTTCCCCCAACACAGTTTGATTTCTGAGATTGAGGCTCCATGTTGTGGATGAGCAAAGAAGTAAAAAACAAAATAAGCAAACAAACAAAAACCTCATACCACTTCCCCTCCAGCCCCCCCCTTTTTTTTAACCACCAGACCTGAAAGATACTAGTACCCATTCAACATTGATCACTGGGTTGTCTGCAAAAACTGCAAGCTAGCTAGCATATTGACAATCTAAACTCCAGCATGGTGGGTGTACTTGCAATAAGAAAAGACCACAAGTCAGAGTGACTCCCAGAGATGGTTGCTAAACAGGTCCCAGCACACCATACCCTACAACTGATCAGCATTAAAATGAACAGATATTCTCAAATACTTTCTGTGATTGTTAGGGACTGAATTCTGTCCCTCCCCCCTGTGTAGTGCATATGCTAAACTCCTCACTCTCAGTGTGAATATATTTAAAGACAGGGCCTTTAAAGTGGCATGTGTGTTAGGTTGCTCAGTCATGTCTGACTCTGTAACACCATGCACTGTAGCCCGCCAGGCTCCTCTGTCCATGTGATTCCCCAGGCAAGAATTCTGGAGTGGGTTGCCAGTTCCCTTTCTAGGGGATCTGCTTGACCCAGGGATCAAACTTGGGTGTCCCACACTGCGGGCAGATTCTTCACTGTCTGAACCAGCAGGGAAGCCAAACAGTTGTGGCCTGTGGGATCTAGTTCCCTGACCAGGGATCAAACCTGGGCTCCCTACATTGGGAGCACAGAGTCTTAGCCACTGGACCACCAGGGAAGTGGGAATTAAGGTTAAATGAGGTCTTAAGGGAGGGGACCGCATCCAATATAACATGTCCTTATAAGGAGAGGGAAAGATGCATTTCTGTGCACAGAGGCAAGGCGATATTAGGACACAGTGGAAAGATGGCCTCTGCAAGCCACAGAGGGACCTCAGGAAAAGGCAAACTAGCCAACACCTTGATCCTGAACCTCCAGAACCACAAGGGAATAACTTTATGTTAAGAACCCAGTCTGGGGCATTTTGTTACGTCAGCCCTAGCAAACTAATATAACCATCAAAGCATTAGAGAGTACAGAACACCAGTATACATACATATATCTTATAACATAAAAGAGTTGGTAACCTTGTTTTGCCATAAGACATATGTGAACATTAAAATGCAAGTGCATATGTGCAACCCAAAGGATGCAGGCAGTTCAACGGAGGGAGAGGAAACATCTGGTTGGGAAAATTGAGTTCACGCAAGAGGAGACCAATAGCTGGGTTCTGAACAGAATTCTGATAGGTGACAATAAAAGGGACCCCCACAAAAGGCAGAGAGATGAGAAAATACATTTTTTTTAAAGTTTCTGATCATTTAATTTTGGGTTTCCCAGGTGATTCAGTAGGTAAAGAATCTGTCTGCAATGCAAGAGACACAGACGGTATGGGTTTGATCTCTGGGTTGGGAAGATCCCCTGGAGGAGGAAATGGCATCCTACTCCAGTATCCTTGCCTGGGAAATCCCATGGACAGAGGAGCCTGGAGGGCTACAGTCCCTGGGGTTACAAAGAATGGGGCACAATTGAGTGACTGAGCACGCATGCATGGGCTGCAAGTTGTAACAAACATTGTAAATAAGTGTTTTAAGATGTATCCGTAAGGCAAAAAGAATCACAGACAAGGGCACTGGTTTAGACATGAAGAGAGAAACGGGGGCCTCTCTGAGGTCACTAAGCCAGCAGGGCCCAGAGTTGAGCTGGAACTGGACCTGGAACTGGACTGTGTGTTCAGAGCATCACTCAATCATAATGAGTAGTGCCGGAAGAGTGCTAGGTTCTCAGTGCTACGTAGTCGCTGAAATGAGGTCAAACAAAGAAGAAGTGTTAGCGACCATGGCAGGGATAGGGATTTGAGAGATGATGACAGTAATAGTCAGCTAGAACTATGGTAACAAAGTTCTGCAGACAGAATGGCTAAGACACAAAAATGTATTGTTGGAGAATTCTGGAGGATGGAGTACCAAGATCAAGGTGGAGGCAAGTTTGGTTGCTTCTGAGACCTCCTTCCTTGGCTTCCATGTCCACCTTCTTCCTGTGTCTTCACCTGGTTGTCATTCTGTACTAAATCTGTGTTCAGGCCTCTTTATAAGAAGAGCAGTAACCTTGAATTAGGGCCCATGATGATGACCTTGTTTTAATTTGATTGTCTCCCCAAACCATCACATTTTGATGCTTTGGAAGTTAGGAGACGAATGTATGAATTTTTAGAGGACACAACTTAGCCCATACCAATAACAAATTTTAAGAAATTAAAAAAGTGTACTACCATTTGTATGCTGCAGGGACTGTGAGAAGAAGGAAAAAAAAAAAAAAGATGGCCCCAACATTGGGATCTATGAACAAGACGAGGTCTGCTGGCAGAAGGATCTAAAAGATTACAGATGCTTTCCTGATCAGATCATTTTCAAGAACATTTTAGAATCAAACAGATTCAGAGTTACAACGCAACACTACTCTAGGACTTGGAGTGTCATCCCTCAAAATCTCTGTTTGTCTACAAATAACAGATCATAAACATTCACTCTGATGTACCACTAGGAGGATATAATGAAATTCTATAAAAGTATGTAGAATATTACTGAACACGGAATAGATGCTGGACAAGTGTTTTCTTCATGATGACACTTGCTGTTATTACAGAGTCATGCAGTATCAAGGAGATGTCTAAGCATGTGCTTCATCACCTAGGTCTACCTCAACATTAGAATTCTTCCACGAAATGCTATCTTTTGAGATGTTGTGTTCACGGGAAAGTGTATTTACTTTCTGGATAAGTTTTATAAACTTACCCAGCCACTAGCAGTAAGCCTACTGAGGAAGTGTGTGGCATCAATAAAAAGAGGAAAAGTATATGATGAAAAGGATGACAAAAATTACTTTAAACAATTTTGTTCTAAGACTGACCATATTTACAATGACCACTCTTCTTCTCAGAATTAAACTGAAAGTCAATTTTAATTTTCTCTTTCGTTCACATTTCTAACCCCCTGTTATAAACATTACATGTCTCAGTCTCATTTCAGAAATGAAGAGAAGAAAGTGATCATGGTTTGTCTCAAGGAAATGAAAGCACAAAAATGAATATTTTAGAATGCAGAATTTGATACTCACTTATTGGTCCATGAAATGCAAAATAATTAATATAGAGATTATGCATTACCATTGGAGCTGAATTCAGTGTGGAGACCATGTTTCATAACTGAGTGTCTGGGGCAGACACTGCCCTCTCTACAGTCTCTAGCTAGTGTTATGCTATGGAGATCTGAATTATAGAGCCCAATACTGTTAGGATTCTAGCAAGAATTTTTCTATAATTTGGTCTTTATATCCACATAGATGAAGGGGATATGCTGCACAAGACCTTTGTTGCTCCCTCTTCATAAAGTCCCTTTCTTATGTAACTTATACAGTGTCTAATTTTTCAATGTGTCAGATAATATTTGCAACAGTTATATTTTAAATTTAGGGAAAAGTGGTAACTTATACAGTGTCTAATTTTTCAATGTGTCAGATAATATTTGCAACTGTTATATTTTAAATTTAGGGAAAAGTGGCCACACTTAATTGGCAAAGTTAAATGATACAATACCCTGATTTTAATCAATGTTTAAAAAATGTTCTTAATGACAAAATGTATGCTCTTGTTTTCTTAAAGAGAGCACATTAAAAATAACTCACTCCTTTGAATGCCTTAGAATTTTCATTATTCAGTGATGGATTTTGCACCCTAATGCAGTTTGAAGGACACATTCAGGACTAGCGGGCTGTGCGGAGGGCAGCAGCTGACCACTGGTCCCCTCTGAAGTGTCTTGGAGTTGCTTACTTCATTGAAGCTACATATCTGATTTTCTTGGCTTTTATTTTCCACTTTCCTATTTGGGGCTGTCCGCTCTCATTCTTTCTTGTCCCCATTCATCTTACATTTACTATGCTGAGGGAAAGGAAAGGAAGGGCATTCAAACACAGCACCGCTCTGTAACAGCGCTCACCTTGGACAAGTTACCCCCCTGCGATCTGGGAGGGGCAGTGTTGCCCAGAAATCTACATGCAAGGGCACGTGGCCTGTGAAGAGCGCCTGGCCGACACAGCCAACAACTGCACAGGTAGTGTCTGCCCAAGGCCTTCCTCCTTAGTGACGGCTATCCTGCTGCATTAACATTCCCAGGTATTTCAAAATATCACTGCAATTTGAGTTTGTGTAACCAAGAGTGCTATACCTGGAAGAGTGTCATAGCAGGAATAGTGCCTGTTTTGTGTCCCTTTAGTCCAGGAGGAGAGGCAGGAGATGGAAAGATGATTCCATGAGCTATTAAATAGTATCACAACTACCACAAGACCCTTTAGTTCAAGATGTAAGACCACGAGTTACTAAATTAAGTTTTATATGCAGACATGGCACATTCCCTGAAGAGTCGCTAGCCTATGATGAAGAGTACTTTCTGAAAATGGCTTGATAATTCGCTTGTGCACATGCTGACAATGAAAACCCACTCCAGCTGAAAAACGTCAAAATAAAAATTTTGCCAGCCCAAAACTCCAATAACTAATTAATAAAAAACAAAGTAACATGTGTTATTTGGCTGGAATAAGACACAAAAGAAATTTGCTATCCTGCTCTCTTTATATTGATGAATCTTAATAGCTATTTTTTTCGACCATGCCTCAAGGAATGTGGGTTCTTAGTTCCCCTAGCAGGGACTGAACCCATGCTCCTTACAGTGGAAACATGGTCTTAAACACCACCAGGGCAGTGCCTTTGATAACTATTTTGATAATTAATCTGGGTGTCATTTACGTAGCATGGTAAGAAATCAATTCTGCTTCCTGAAAACTTTTCTTTTATAAGTGTAGATTTCTGAGTTTTCCCTCAGAACTATTAGATGAATCTCTTGAGAATTGTGCCTTTTAAACTAGTTTTGTTTTTTTCCTGTGATTCTTATGCATATAAAATTTGAAAATTACAGTTTTAAGACTGGCCTGATGGTCTCCCTTGAACTGCAAGGAGATCCAACCAGTCCATCCTAAAGGAGATAAGTCCTGGGTGTTCATTGGAAGGACTGATGTTGAAGCTGAAACTCCAATAATTTGGCCACCTGATGTGAAGAGTTGACTCATTTGAAACAACCCTGATGTTTGGAAAGATTGAAGGTAGGAAGAGAAGGGGACGACAGAGGATAAGATGGTTGGATGGCATCCCCAACTCAATGGACATGGGTTTGGGTGAACTCTGGGAGTTGGTGATGGACAGGGAGGCCTGGCGTGCTGCGGTTCATGGGGTTGCAAAGAGTCGGACATGACTGAGTGACTGAACTGAACTGAACTGATGGTCTCTGGATTTTATTTGTGCTAAATTATTAGAGTATAAAGGAATGCATGCATACTGCACATCCCAGATCGTGCATGGCTTCTTTAATGCAACTGGTGCTAAATAAGCAATATCTCTTTCTAGTTATTCATTATAGTGGAGAAGAGGTCATGTTTCTCTGTGTTATTTACTCAGTCAGTCAATACTTATCAATATTTATTGATCATTCACTCCTTGTTAGAGATTAAAACAGTATGCTATTATGTGTTGGGAATAAAACAGTGAGCAAAGGAGACTCTGTTTTGCTCTCATAGAACTCTGATCTATTGTTGCTATGATGCTATAAAAAAACATGAACACACAGCAGGCTTTCCTTTAGAGAATTAAATTTTATCTAGTCAAAGCACATGACAATTGAAAGACCTCAGAATCAGTGAAGATGGGTTCATTCCGACACTGCACCAGGGTCTCTGGGAGCCAAGCCTGTGAGTGGAGTGGTTGGCCTTGTTACTAAACCTCTTCACCATGTATGGGAGGCGAGTTTTGGGTTTGCAGGTCCAGCTGCCAAAATTTTCTTTTGTCCTCAGAAAAGAACTCAGTCCACATTTAGACACCTATTGGCACTGGATTAGCAGCTTTAGATAGCTATACAAATTTAATTCCCAAAGGAAATGGTATTTTGGCTTTTTCATTGCCAATATAATGGTTAGATTTTCCTGAGGAAAGAGCCAGAAGGTTTCAAACAGAACTATACCCAATGGGGCTTTCAATCTCAATGTTTTAGCACTGGTTAATGGTTATTTTTTTCATATTAGGAAATGGTCCTTTATTTCACCTAATTTCCCAAAACACATACATACACACCAACATACCACACTACACACCCACACCCACACCCACATGGGAGACATCTCAGATGTGATATCACTCGATAGATTTTAAAACTTAGATAATAAAACTACATATTGAGAACAAAATTGATAGAAAAACACTTTTAAAAGAAAGTTTATACTGTGTGTATGATCCTAAATCTTCTCAAGAGAAATGACATTGAAAAGTATTTTCACATATTCTTTATAGATTAAGAAACTCAGAGACTGAATAACTTATCCAAGGTCAGACATCTGAACAGTAGCCACTATGGGCTTTGTCTTGTCTAAAGCCTAAGCATTTTCTTTCTGTCACCATAGGAGGGAGGGTTCCTGGCCCTATAGAAAGGCTTCTGATGGAATTTGTACCTTCATGTTTCAGGACACTTTCTCTTCCTGCTCTGATTTTCACACGCTTGAACCAATGTAACAACAAAACTTATGGGGTCCGAGTGAAGTGAGCTAATTTAAACCTCACCTCCAATATCGCATTTCCTTTTTATTATATGCTGACTGAAGGCAGTGAGGAAAGAATACCAGCTCCCCACATTTCATATGAGGCACACGGTTTTTCTGCCTCATCGTAAAGCGTGATTCTTGTCCCATCTGTGAAAAGCATCCTTGCCAGCTCCCTTCTGCATCAAGTTCTGTGACTTCTCTTAAGTACCCCAGTCAGTTAGAGGTATGTGTCCTTATGGCACCTCGCCAGCCTTTGACGGAAGATTCCTGAACACATATCTTATAATGAGAACCCTCTAACCTTTTTTTAAAATATCATCGTCAACCCTTTGTTTCTCCACTGTGCCCGCAGACAACATTCATCTCCACAAATTCCTTTTAAACAGCATCCCTCAGGCAGAACTCAGAAGTCTTTTTGGCTATCAGCAGTCAGATTGTCCTTTTCTTGAAAAAAAAAATCATTCACATGGGACACTTTTTAAAGGTTGTTTTTTGGCTATTTAATCATGTGCATCTTCCTCCTTTAATTGGAGTCCTCGCTTTGAGCCCATAAACCCTCCTCTGAAGGCCATTGGCATTCTGCTGCTATCTTAAGTTCTGTCTTCCCAAATGTATGTATCCTTCTGAGGGTTTTTTAAAAGTAACTCTCCTTTCCCCCGCTTTGATTCTATACATTCCAACTCTTCCCCTAATCTTGGGTTCTGCGTCACTCTCTCTTTCTTTATTTATTTACTTATTTTTTCTCAGACTTTGTTGCTGGCCACCCTGGGTCTGTTATTTTCTTTCTCTTCAATCATCTCCTCCAATAACTTCTCAACTTTTCCCCGTCCACCTTCCTCTTGTCTTCTATAAATTTCAGATAAACCTGAAATTTTTTTTCAGAAAACCTGTTTTCTGAGTTACTGTTTCCTGATTTTCTTTTCTTTCAAGTGTGTAATTTTTTTTTTTATCTTGCTGTTTTCTTACCTAAACCCCACTCACCCTACTCTTCCTCATGGTTCCTTGCTTTCTGGTCTATTAGCCTGATTTGCCATCCACTGTCTGAAGCCTCCTGTCAGGGTATCCACTTTGCTCATCCCTGGAGACACCCCTGCTTTCATAATGGTAGGTGTTATTGCTTTTTCCCGCCTCTTCTCCCTTTTATTTTAAATTCATGACTCTATTCCAGCAGTGCCTTCCTCACTTTTATTGTGCTACATGTTTCACCAGTTTGCATAGGTATGAATCTTTTTCCTTACAAAGGCGACCCATGATTCTCTTTTCTCAGGAAGCAATGCTGTACGCTTTTTCTCCACATCTGAAACAATGTTCCTTTCTACATGTTCTTTTTATTTAAATGGATTGTGGAATCACACATATAGCATAGCTGACTTCGATGCCAGCCAGATCTCTTCTTTGACTCGCAGTGGCTATCCTCATTCTGACTTTGCCAGTTTTAATTGAATGTGACACTATGTAAAATCCTAAACTTACATTCTGATTTTATCTGAAAGTGTTAAAATATGAAAAAAAATACAAACGAAATCACTGAATTTTCCACATTCACTGGGATGCTGAGAAAAAGAAATATACTTATCCTTGGCTTGCTAAATAGAATGACACCCTTCTTTATACGTCTAGATTTTTTTTTTTCCCTTTTGGTGTTGCCTCTACAGTCAACCTTATTTTTCCATTGCTTTGAAGTTACTTATTTTATGGTGATTGAATTAAAGATAACATATTCTTACAGGTCAATTCTAATTAAGTTAATGACCAGTGTGCCTTCCAAGGTTAGCTTATTGCAAAGCTTTTGTCCTTTCTGAAGGAGGAAGACTCTCTCTCTCTCTCATGCACACGTGTGCACACACACATACACCCAGAGGGACTTTTTAAGTTTAACTATCTCTTGACATATTCTTAGAGCAATGATCTAAGGCTTATCTAACACTTATCTATAGGCTATCGAATTGAATTTACTTCTCAATCCATCTCTTACATGAAGAAAATAAATTTCTTTTGAAATGATTTTAGAATATTTCTCTTTTCTTTATGAAACTTTAAAAAGAACATCAAGCAAACAAATAAATTTTCTTTCCTTTTCCATTTCCTGTTCTCTGTTTTTCTCTCCTTCTAACATATTTTTTTCATGATCTTTTAAATAAATTCCCTCAAAATTCTGAGTGACAAATCAGAATTACAGAAACGGGAAAAAATCCCAGTTCTCTTATGTCCAAATTCTGCATTTCCCCTTCTTGTGCTGTCTCTCTGACAGCCCCGTGCCCTTGCAAACTGCCCTACTCCATGCTTCCAGAACTCCTGGTCCACAGACCTGACTTGATCCACTGTCTCCTATCTCAGGTAAAGCTCTCAGCCCACAGGACCTAAACTGGCTTCTTCACACCATATTCCAGTCATTCTCCAGTGAAAGAAAGTGAACAATTGTCATGGAGACGCTATTTTGTTCATCTGTATGCTAGATTTTCACTTCTTCTTGCTTTCTTTAATTCTTGAGGTTCTGATTAATCTAGAACAGACTCAATGTCAAGATAATCTGTTTTCACACACCCAACCTTTCGGCAAGGTTCATAAAGAAGATACTATTACTCCTTATTTCATAATTAACTATTTGAAAAGAGAGAAACCACATAACTTGATGAAGCTCCTCAAGAACATGAGTGAAACACAGGATGAGATCCTAGTCCTTGGGATGTGTCTACAAATTTAGATCCTTAACTCCAGAAAGAGGCTCACAATCTTATAGTCTGTCCTATGAGATGATTATTACAGGTTACTAAACTATAGATACAGGGCTCTGCTGTGTGTGTGAGGGTGTGCCTGTATTCTGAGAGAAGAATGGTGGAGTAGATCTACTTGGTTTTATTATTGGCAATTTATCAATGAGATACATCAAAAACCCTCTGTCAAAATAAATAACAACTCCATAGAGTTCCTCTTCATATAAATAACGGGTTAAAATTCATAATACTTTTAATATCAGGCACTGGTATTTTTATATTTTATAGTTTGGGGGACTCAGTTCAGTTCAGTCACTCAGTCATGTCCAACTCTTTGAGGCCCCATAGACTGCAGCACACCAGGCCTCCCTGTCAATCACCAACTCTCGGAACTTGCACAAACTCATGTCCATAGAGTCAGTGATGCCACCCAACCATCTCATCCTCTGTCATCCCCTTCTCCTCCTGCTTTCAATCTTTCCCAGCAGCAGCGTCTTTTCTATTGAGTCAGTTCTTCACATCAGGTGGCCAAAGTACTGGAATTTCAGCTTCAGCATCAGTCTTTCCAGTTAGTATTCAGAACTGATCTTTAGGATGGACTGGTTGGATCTCCTTGCTGTTCAAGGGACTCTCAAGAGCCTTCTCCAATGCCACAGTTCAAAAGTATCAATTCTTTGACACTCAGCTTTCTTTATGGTCCAACTCTCACATCCACACATGATTATTAGAAAAACCATGGCTTGACTAGATACATCTTTGTTGGCAAAGTGTTGTCTCTGTTTTTTAATATGCTATCTAGGTTTGTTACAGCTTTTCTTCCAAGGAGGAAGTGTCTTTTATTTTCATGGCTCTAATCACCATCTGCAGTGATTTTGGAGCCCAGGAAAATAAAGTCTGTCACTTTGCATTGTTTCCTAATCCATCTATTTGCCATGAAGTGATGGGACCAGATACCAAGATCTTCATTTTTTGAAAGCTGAGTTTTAAGCAAATTTTTTCACTCTCCTCTTTCACTTTGATCAAGAGGCTCTTTAGTTCCTCTTCACTTTCTGCCATAAGGGTGGTGTCATCTGCATATCTGAAGTTATTGATATTTCTCCCAGCAATCTTGATTCCAGCTTCTGCTTCATCCAGCCTGCCATTTTGCATGATGTACTCTGCATATAAGTTAAATAAGCAGTGTGATGATATACAGTCTTGGCATACTCCTTCCCCAATTTGGAACCAGTTCATTATCCCATACCCAGTTCTAACTATTGCTTCTTGGCCTGCATACAGATTTCTCAGAAAACAGGTGAGGTGATCTGGTATTCCCATGTCTTTAAGAATTTTCCATAGTTTGTTGAGATTCACATAGTCAAAGGCTTTAGCATAGTCAATGAAGCAGAAGTAGATTTTTTTTTTCTGGAATTCTCTTGTTCTTTCTATTATTCACCTCATTTGGGGGACTATTTTCCATGAAATAGAAATTAAAAGTTAAATATATAAGAACTCAGCTGTGTATAATTCAATGAATATAATATAGCTTATATTAATTAAATGTTAACCACATGCAAGGCAACATGCTGAGTATTTTATATTTATATTTTTTATTTAATTCCTAAAATAGCTTTATAAATTAGGTACTTTTGTTCTCATTTTATAGATGAAAAAACTGAAACTAATAATTAGTATCAACTAGAATAGTTTCATATAATAAATAATTGGTAGAGCTGCAATTCAAACCCAGGAGACCTGGTTTCTCTGAACCATCAAAGTTATGTTACCTTACAGACTCTTTTATATTGCTACCACATACAAAATGTATTACTGTAAAGCTTCATCAGATATTAGAAATATATTTGGTAATAAGATACCAAAGTGATTTGTGTTTATTAATCTTTCGGTGTTTTGTCTTCTGTATTATTACATTTTTCTAGAGATGATATACAGACTTTCAATACTGTGACTGTACATTAGCTATGCGCTTACAGAAAAAGTTGTTTATAAACTCAAATCTCAGTTTCTAATATGACAATTGTTTGTTGGTTTGAATCAGGCTATGTGATCTGTGCAATTATAATCTATACCAATATGTAATCTCAGAAAAGAAAACAAGTCACTGAAAAAAAAAAATAATAGAAAGATAGCTTGCAAGATCATCAGATAATACCTTGTTTGGATTCTTCAAGGAACTACCACAAGTTCAGTCTTTTTAACTGGGGGAAAGTAATAAATATTTGGTATTTTTTCTTAAAAAAAGACATACAGAAAAGTAAAGACAGAAAAACAAAGGAGACAAACATAGATATAAGCAAATATCTAAAAAACTATGCTTAAAAAGGAGCTGAAAATCACATTTAAGTAAGATAGTAAGAATTACTTAATAAGACTTTCTTAAAAAGAAATCATACTAAGAGAGATCACAAATATTTTATTTTTGATTCCTTGTTGAAAAAATAAATTTAGCAAACAATTTGGGATGTGTGAGCACAGAAGAATAAAATATTTCACTTTAGAGGTTTAATTGTTTTTAATGTCTGAGCAATATCTAACAAAGTCACGTTTATTATTCAAAGCAATTATGCATTTATTTAAAGACGCATGTTGAACATCTATTTTGTGTAAAGCAACATACAAAATAAACTATATTATTGTTGTTTAAAACTCCTGTACATTTTAGTGAAACACATCTTTTAAAGTTACAAAGAATAAAAAAAGAGAAGAGTTTTATACACTTAGAACACAAATCACTATAACTACTGTTCAATCACCATACTCTGAATAGAAAGTACAGCTGAGTGCCCTAATGGTATTTATAGTGGCAATTCACTAAACCCTGTATTATTCCTGGTAACTGTTATTGCTGGACTCTTCCTCCTTGAAAGTACTAATGAACAATAGAAATGACTCATTTTATTAAATTTACAATATAATATATAATACATATCAGGAACAGATCTACATGTCTTGATTATAAATAAGGATGTCTGCAAAAAAAAAAAAAATGTGGGTATTTCAGCACTGCTATTATCATCAAACCAGGACTTCATATTTAAGGCAAATATTTCAGAAAAATACTTCTAGGCTAAACATATCTAAAAAGTCATAGATCTTCTCAGAGCATACACAGAGAGATAATAAGCAAATTAACCCTGGTCATGTTCAACCAAACTATACATAGTTGAATAAACACAAATATCTTTAAAATGAATGAGAATTTCAAGATCAAGGTTAGGCTGGACCTCTTGAGTAAAACTGTGACCTACTTTTATCTTTGTGGGTATTGCTTTAATATCCAATCAAATGCTCATGATTCCTGAGTGACATGAAGACACAGTCAATAGTGGAGAGGAGACAATAATATCTTAAAGTGTCAGCCCTCATCTGACAACATGAAACTCCATATCTGTGACCATGAAACTCTGGCAGCCTGGATGAGCAGAGAGTATATGAATCTGTGATTACCTGCCCAGCCTTTAGATTTTAGAAAACAAGAGAGACAGAAAACTATAAAATTAGGCTATAAAACCATGGGAGAAAATTTAAAAAAGATGCTAGATAATTCAAGCAAGATTTGACACAGTTAGCCCAAAATCACAACAGCAACACATTGACTTTTCACATGGTAGTGAGTTGAGAGATTTATGCATATATAGAGACTGTTAGGAATCTTTTTTTTTCCCTGCTAAAGTAGACTACAATGAAGATCATATAGATTTCCAAATAAGACAATCTTTTGTATAGAAAATCAGTTCAAGTCAAGGATTCTGAAGACACTTCAATCAACTTTAGTACCTTTAATGTTAGAAGCTATACATCAGTGTGTGTGTGTGTGTGTGTGTGAGACATGGTTGCAATGAGCTGCAGTCCTGGGTCTGGACAGTTACATGTATTTTGGAACAAATCCAGAAGACCTAGATGAGCTTTTAGCTAACTGGGGTAATTATGCTTATTTCTTGTGGAAAGTTCTTCTTTGAAATTATGTTTAGTTTTCCTTCCAACTTTCATGACATGTTTATTGAAATCAAGTGTAATTACTCAAGGTTTCCTTTCTGTGCCAACCAATAATTTCTTGGTGGTGTTTTATATACAGTATTAATTGCTTCTAGATGATTATTCAAAGAGTCAAGTACTAACAGTTGTCACATGACTGAATATCAGGTTTCCATATTCTTTAACACTATGGATAATAGTTTTAAAATAACTGCCAGAAGGTTTATACTTAATTTCTGATTACCACACTCTTATTTAAAGAAAATGAAAAAATAATATAAAATAATATTGAATGTATCTCTTTCAACTTTATTTAATGGCATCTATTCAGAAAATGGCAGTCCATCATGTCATGTGAATTTTCTAAACAGTGAAATAAGCACTGAGGTTGCTCTGAGGTTGTAAAGAGCATTCATATTATGGATCTAATTTTTAGTTAGTGGAAGGACATTATATTTGATACATATATTTGTATTTATATGGGGCTATTTTTAAATGAAAATATAACTTTTGTAAAAGAAATGGGTTATGATATCACAAATGCCTTAATATTCAGAGAAGGAGGAATCATTTTTTAAATATGGAAATAATGTTCTCAATTGTTGGGTCTTTTCTTTAACAATAGTTTACAGCCCAAGGGCAAGTGCAAGACAGAGCAGACATAAAGAATCGCAGAGCCACTATTTTAATTTCTGGCATTCATAGCATTTAGTAGCTGAAAGTCTCAAAGGAAAACAATTACTTTCATTTGTGCCTCCTGCAGCCACCCTGTCAGGGGAGAGGTCTGGGCTCAGAAAATGCAGCTCATTAAAATGAAGAATATTCCCCGACTTTGATATTCACAGTTCACTGGGGACTTACTACCTGTTCACTGAGCTATTTTGTCTGGAAGGGGGTTGCAATGCAGCAGACTCTACCTTAATTAAACTGCTTTAATCAAATTCATTAGGTCTCTAACATTTATAAAACATATTGAATTATGATACTGATATTCTTAGTATATATATATTTTAAAATTGTCTTCTCCTTTCTTTATTTAATTGGTGCATTGAGCAAAATTCAGAACAATACTTTCATCTGTCCAATAAATGTCTTACTGGCAAGCAAGGTACATGCTCTTTGTATTTCCTTACAAACAACTACTGCTGCTTTCAGATGAGTAGAACTATTTTCTGAGCCTGTACATATTAAGTTTTCTAGTCATTATCTGAGAATGGACGATTTTTCATTCCAAAGTGAATTTTGTAAATAAAAAAAGAGTCTTAATATTCTACTACCTACCTTTATTATCATATTGCAATTTGAGTAGAAAGGTTTAAAACATAGACATTCTTTTAAAAAAAAGCTCAACATGGCACACATCAATGCACTAATTGGGAAGCAATTGTTTATAATACAGATATTGGCTCTAGACTTCTAAATATTTTTTCTGACCAGCTGGCTTCTGCAGACAGACTACAAAGGAACCCATTCTTGTGCTTCCTGGGAAATTTTTGTTCTCTCTTTTAATAGCTGTGAATAGCTTTGGCTCTGTTTGCTCTTGGCACAAAAGGACTTTGTAATTTCTTCTACATCCCAGCAGAGAAAATGGAATTTCTTGGGCAAAGTTTAGTAATCCCTAAATTTCTTACTCTATGAGTAAATGTCAATTTATAAAATGATAGCCCAAGAATTACACACAAGTATAATATATTATTTCTTGCTTTAGTAAACATTAAATAAGTGTAGGACAATAAAAATGAGAGCGGAACAGGAAGGTCTTAAATTTGAGGTTGAACAAGCTGACAGTAGAGGAAAGCCATGAAAGTTAGAAAAGCACAATTAATTTCCACTGTGTAACTCATGGACTTATTCTTTGCAGGCAACAAGCTAAAGAAAAAAAATTCATCTTGATGAAGTTATTACATTTGAATTTAACTCACTGTAGATATCAACAAAGTATGTCCAGATTTATATAGTACCAGAAGCACTTTGGAAAAACTTAAATTATCAGTGAAGGTAAGTACTTGAAGATAAGGTGATAAAGGTACACGTAGGTCAGAGTATAAAATGTTTGAATGCAAGTTAAGGATTTTATATTTCAGGCTATGGGGAGCCACTGAACATTTCTGATTAACAGGCTGACATAATTTAAATCATTTTTAAGAGCAATAATCCAATTACGGAACACAAAATGGATTATAGCATAAAAAAATTAAACAGAAGAATATGAATTGAGGAGACTGATCATCTGTTGTGAGGTGACAGGCAGTGAAGGTATTTTGAATGTAGAGAACACGAGACTTTGGAAATGCAGAACCAGATATATGGAGAGTGATGGTCTCCAGATGTAAGCATCTGGAAGTCTGATGCAAATAAAGGAGTCCTAAGAGCAGGTGAGAACTATAAGGAGAGGACAGAAAAGGCAAAGAAAGGAGTTGAGATTTTAATTCTGGGAATAGTCCACACTGGGTGGGTAGAAAGAAGAAATATGTATAATTAAGGAGACAGAGAGTTGCCAATATAAGTAGGAAGAAAACTAGAAAAAATAGCATCCTCATTAAATTCGACAAAGGAAAGAGCTACTGAAGGAAGGCTCATACAAAGGGTCAAATGTGAGCAAGGATGAGGAAGATCAAGGCTGCCAATGGCCGAAGGGCTTAGAGATGTGGGTGTCCTGAACAGCCTTTGTGGGAAGACTTCAACACAGTGGTCAAGGGCAAAGAAAGCCTACAGATTATGGAAACAGTGGGCAGTGCAAACGTGTGGCTCAGGTTAGTTAGTCTGCTGAGAACAGCAGCTTGGGGAATGTGGGGTGAGTTATAGAATAAAGAGAAGGATTTTCTTTGGTTTCAATGAAGAAGGTGACTGAAGTTTATTGGGGTAGAAATGGAAATAAAATGTGCAGAGACTGAGGCTAGTAAAAACCCAAGTGTGGGACTTACAGAGAAGGAGTTAAGAAATCATGGGACAGGGTTTATATCATGTTCCTTAGGTTGGCTGTGCTAACTGAACTCCTGAACAACCACTTCGGCAGTGATCTAGAAATACTCTAGCAGTGATTATGTTCATAGTGAATCCATTGTGAGTCATGGTATATTAAAGTATTATCTTGCAAAAACATGTAAATCTGAACATATATATCTTTATTGGATTCTTCTCAAATTTTCTATGAGTTAAAAGTATCAATATGAAGAATTCATATTTATTGAGGTGCACAGCAGAGCACTCTGATAGAACTTGAAATAATAAACAATATCCTTTTGAATATGCAATTTCATCAGAAAGCTGCAAAGGGAGAAAATTAAGTTCTTTGACACACATTCATAGTCACCTAGAAAACTTTTGAGAATTGACATTATTTGTGAGTGGTCACTTTAATATTAATGATGTAACTCTGCACTATTCCTTAAAGAAAAAAAAAATCACAGGGAGGTATTCCTAAGCATGAGAAGTCTAAAAAGAATGCCCAATTGTTATAAATTATGAAGATAAATATAGGATGTTTTGCTTGTATCTAGTAGCCAATGAGGAAGAACTGTAACTAGTTCAGACTATGATTCACTGATTTCCCAGGGAATGTTTTTTCCGAGGTAGATGAGGAGTGTCTTTGAGATTTTCTGTAACCATCTTCTTGATCTCAGGAAATTCACAGCTAACCACATTTCCCCTTTCTAACACCTGCAGGTAGATCCATCCAAATCACTTAAGATCACCCTGGGACTATACACACTGCATCTACAAGCTATCACTTCCTGAACTACAGAAATCTGCTAGCCACCTTTTTTTTTTTACCCTTTTTCATTGATTTTACTCTTGGATTTTCAATCTTACCAATCCAAACATATTTCAGCTCCAATTTCAATCTAGTTCCTTGAATTGACTACTATGATTTTGACCTCACATTTCCAGTTGACTTGGGCATGTCTTTAGGTAACAAACTAAATGTCTTCCTGTATCCTTGATAGAACACAATATTAGGTACAATGTACAAATGCAAAAGTAAAAGTGACCAGTTTGGCCCAAGCTATAGTCACCCCATTTCTACTGAGAAAAGAGGACAAAACAAATTCTAAATCAAGACTCAGTTCTCTGATTTGTTCATTTACCTGGCATCATTTGAAATCTGTTTTTCAAGGAGATTGTGAGCTATTTGGTGTCAATATTTTACCTCAACAATAACAAATTCAAATAAAAAGAAGATATAAATATGGGCAGGAGAGTCTAAGTTAGTTTCTTTTCTGCAACATTTCCACTGTGTGGTCAGAACAACATATATAATAGGAGCTACATGTATGTACTTTTGGTGATACTGCATAGGACTAAATGCTCTCATATTTATATCTAAAATTGGCATGGCACAATAAAAAGATAAATGTAAAAACTTATGCTAATAATTTAAAATTTAATGTTTTACTTAGAATATCATTAAAACATTTAAAAAAAAACACCATTTCAAATTGAGAGAGGGAATGTGGAAGAAAACAGCAAGCTTTACATTTTAGTATCTTCAATCATATTTATTTCTTGCCTTTTGAATAAAGAGTACCAATTTTTCACTGTGCCTCCCAAAATTGTACCTGGCATTGCTCTAAAACATTGGGGGTGAGGCCCTCATGATATAATTTTTCAAAGCTGAAAAGACTGGAAAAGTCCATCTCAGGCATAAGGAAACATCTGAAAATGATTGTTGATGGGAACAAGTCAATTGTGCTCCTGAAACAGAAAGTCAATGTCTCTGTAGTAGCAAAGAAAGTGGCCCAAATAAAGTCAGAGTGGTAGGCTGGGGCCAGATCACAGAGGTTGGAAAATAATTTCTCCTCTCTGTATTGGGTAGCCTACTTAAAACTGAGCAAAGGGGAGTTGCATGATTGATAAAGATCATAAAAATATTATCTTGGTACTATAAAATGGAAAACTGACTATTGCTAAAAATCCTCTTCTGGTACATTTAGTGTACAAACACTTGATATATCAACAATCACCAACACACACACACAAACAGCGAGAGCTCAGGTTTTGAGATGTTTTCACACCCATATAGACTAAAGAAGAAGTCGTTGGCACAAGGAAGCAGAGAAGAGGCTTGGAGTGAGTCAAAGAAACCGAAAACCTCCTACACAGACTGTTTGGTTATTTACAGCACAATTAGTGAGACGCTGGGAGACTTGAACACCATATGTAAACTGGATGCAAGAGACATTGATTAGAACGTATGCCAAGAAGTGAATGCATATTAACTTCCAATGAAAAATTTGTAAATATGTTTAAATGACCCTGAAAAAAGCCAGTGAAGTAACAACATATAGACCACATAATTTGACAAAACAAACACAAGGAGACAGCTAATATATCCCACAGATTTTCAAGTATGAGGCACAACTATAGTAATTTATAGATCATATAAATCATGGAAATAATTACCCATTTAGAATCAAATACTTTAAAGTACTACCCACCAAAAAAAATTTGTAATTTATCTCAAGTGGAATTAGATAGGAATTTATAAAATTCAATGTAAGAAAAGAAAATTAGACTAGACATTTAAGAGAAAAGCATTCACTTCAAGGGGTTAGAAAAATAACAAAAGAGGAAAAACATTGAAAGTAAAATGAAGAAAATTTAAAATAGAAGCAAAAAAGTAAAATCAAAAACAAACCCATTGTAAAGGATTGACAAAATCATTAATTGATTTTTTTAAAAAGCTAATAAAATGAACAAACTTCTAACAAGACTGATCAAGAAAACCGGATGCTAATAAAAGTTTTGATAATAGAAAATGACCATAACTAAAGAAACAAATCATAAAAGAATACTCAGAAAACTTTACATCAATGAATTTGAAAACTTAGCAGAGAAATTTTCAGAAATGCTGTCATAGATTTCATTAAGGCTTCAAGGAACCAATAACTCAGTTGTTGTAGAAACATACACAGAGGATATCTTTTTATGAGACTAATTGATCCCTGCAGAAAACTTCATTAATGAACATTATAAAAATAAAAATGTGTGCATCAACATACATGCAAAAATGTTAATGCTATATTAAAAACTGTAACCAAACATAAAAAGTACCCCATGATCAAATAGGGTCCAGATTGGAACCATAGGATGAGTTAACACTAGAGAATCTTTTACTATGATCAACCAAAGTGCTGAATATTAAGTGGAAGAAAAACATAATATCTCAAAATGTGTAGTAAAACAAAAAAGAAAACTCAGCATCTGGTCACATATATTTTTATAAAATACACAAGTCAAACTAGGAATTGTATTTAATTTTATCAGCTCTGATGGGTTTCCACTAAAATTCTGTAAAACATCACTCAAATAGTAAATTATTATAAGTTCTACTGTTACATCATAACTTCCTACTCAACATTAGAATGAAAGGACCAGTCAATGCAAGAAGACTGGGAAAAGAAATATGGGTATGTAAGGTGAGCAGAAGAAATTCTAAAATACTGTTAATATTGCTCAGTGATGATTATTTGCATATAAATAATGAGGATATATAAATAAGATAAACAAAGGCAAGTATTCTACATGCCAGATCAATTAAAAAAAAACAAAAACCAAAGAAGACAGCAACATTCCTCTATAGCAGCAGTGCCAAGTTAAGTAGTGTTAAATTACTAATCCTAATCAAAACAGCACAAACCTTTAAAGTAGTAGGTAATAAATCTAAAAATTGTATAGTCTTTATATAATTATTGTAAGATTATATTGAAAGACACAAAGAGAGATCTCAGTAAATGGGAGAAGAAGCTATGATTATGGATGAAAATATTTAAGATGGTAAAATGACCATTGGCTACAAATTAATTCATAAAGTGAGTACAATATCTCCCCCAACAGATATTAACAGATTTTTTTGTCCTTAAAAGTTTTTTTTTTAATTTTAAAATATACTTTGAGGACTAAATCTGGCATGAATATATTTGGCTTTGAATAAGAGGAAGAGCAAATAATAGCTAACTAGCAATACCAGAAGCTGGCAGCCCAAGTCTGTACAGCTTCAAGGGAAGGCCATTAAGGCAACTCTCACCAACTCCATCATCCTTCGTGTGTGGCTCCTGTCACCACATTCAAGAGTGGGTGCTGTGACTTCAGGTAAGTGTTTGTGTTATATATTGAAAGAAAGGCAACATAAGACAGAGGGAGAAAAAACAGAAACCTCAACCCCACATTTCATCATTTGTCAGTGGCAGAACACTGACAAATGCCATCCCAATGGGAGAAATTCTGAGAAGATAGTATTGTTTTTGTTGTTTTGGGGTTTTGTTAGGTTTTTAGTTCTCTATAATACAGAAATTCATCAGAATGTTAGTTTTGTGAAGGCAAGCATCTTTGTTTTCTTTATAGATGCTTTCCAGTTGCCGAGAAAAGCCCCAGAAACATAGGAGGTGATCAATTAATGACAAATTCAAGGAAATGACACTGACAATAAAACTACTAAAATTAAAGCAAAGTGACAAGATGTGCTTTTATGCAGATAAGAATGATCCATTTGAAAGGGAAATATTAAATATTTGGGGGAGAAAGAGAATTATTGGGTGAATTGAATAAGAAAGCAAGAGTGGATATGATTCTCAGCAGAAAGGACATCAGCCCTTCTATTAACTGTGAAAGATACAAAGATAGTATGGGCATAATAAATATTAGTAGATGGTAAATGCACATACATTTAAGAGGAACAGAGAAATTCCTCTCTGTGATGTGAAAATAATGGTTCTTATCCTAATTTCTAATTACTTTGTCACTGCATACAAATGGGTCACAAATATGGAAATGGAAGATCTGTGGACAATGATTTTGGCATCACCTTTTATATTTGCAGTTTTTCGTTTTTGTGTTTTCTTTTTTCACAACTGGGTCACAAATACGGAAACTTAAGATCTGAGGACAATAATGCTGGCATTTATCTTTTATACTTCTAGAAGTGGACAGCAAAGCTTTCTTCTACTCCATATTTTGAATGTATTCAGTTGTGGTTTATTGAATATAACATCCTATATTTCTCACACCATCAAATATTCTAATACATGTTTATTGCTAAAGTTTTTCTATTTCATATATACTGTTGTAGAAACTGCTATGACCAACTGCCTCAGATCCAGTGTCAAATAACATTATGATAGAGCCTTCAAAATTGTTTTGGGCTAAGTGCTCTGTGGGCCCAGAGCCAACATAAAATGTCTGAGCCCTAGGGACTATCTGAACGTTTAAAGAACCCTATTTCCTTACCCTCTTCCTCACTCAACTCTCACTGAGCCAGAAATAAACAAACACTGTGTTACACATAATGAATACTATGTGAAAGAATTTCTGCATTTCTTGAAATAATGTATCATTTAAGTAGGAATCTGTTACAATTAGGAGAGTAGTCAAGATGGATATTCCAACTGCTTCAACTGCTCCAACTGATTAGATTTATGTTTGAAAGGATACTAATCTTTCTTTTAATAATTTTAAAGTGGTATTATTTTAGACACAGGGATAAGAATTGTGGCTTTATTTACTGACTTGTAATTGTGGAACCTTAAAACCTAGAGGGGATTTGGAGATTTAATCCAGTTTCCTCTTTTTTTCAAGTGAGGAAATGTAGGAATTTTAAATTCAGAGATTTGCCTGAGTTAAGAAAAGAGCTGAGATACAAATTCCAAATTTTTATTTAGGCAAAAATTTATCCCAACTAACATTTGTTAGGTCATTATAACACAGACTCCATGTTGTAACTATAGCTGCTATTTATTACCTGCTGCTGAGTATAAACTGTCTACACTGATACTGGTTGATTTATGTTGATGATTCTCCACCATTTCTAATATAAACCTGCTTCTGAAGAGGACACACCTGGGAGTAGGGATAACCTCCCCCCTTTCCATCCCCCACTCTGCTTTTTCTCTGACAAGGAGATCTTGATTAATTGTGTTTTCCAGTTTTTATTACAGAAATTTTTACAATACCAAGTGTGTTTCTTTTTTCAGATTACATGTCTTTAACCCACTCTGATTTGTATATACCCCACCACCACACACAAACATGTCAATGAATCTCATCTCTGATTTAGATGAAAACTCCTAGTGAGTAAAATTTGATTATTTTAGTCTTTTTCTTAAAGGACCCAAAGAAAAAATCTCTGTCTCAATTATGTCCTTTATAATAATGCTGAATATTTAATATTTGATGGAATTTTTATTATTATCTAGCTGACAGTTTTCACAATTTGTTTTTGAAGAGAGTTTCAAAAAGATGTCCAGCTCATCATATCTCTTAAAAATAAAATTTATTCTTAAACTATCTAAAATCTAAGGAATATAATAATCCAATCAATTACAGTGAACAATTGCTTTAGAATAATAAAAAGTTCTTCCATATCCTTAAATTATAATGAAAATTAACCTTCATTATTAAACAAAAAAGTTCTTTTTTTTTTAATATGAATGTTTACTTGAGAAAATTACAGATTCATCTATTCAATATTACTCTCAATAGCTTTTTGGGGGACTTCATAAAGTGTCACAGTTGCAGTTGGATAAATGAGTACCATGATATCTATTCAATGATCTGACTATTACATTTTTCTAAGTATTAAATTTAAAGCTTCTTATTTTCATTTAATTGCTCATGCATCAGTTTAACAGTTCAGACAAAATTTCCAATTTATCACTCACAAATTGAAAGTAAATAGCTTAGTGGGAGTTTGAGAAAAGTAAAATTCTTCAGAAACTAGTTTGTAAAGACTTTAAAGTTCATGGTTAAATGGACTGAGTTATCTTAACAAGATGTACACAGGAAATATAAAATATCACATAAGCAGAAAGTTGAAAGGAGCTTTGAGCTCTCATTAAAGTTCTTTAAAAATATATTGAAATCATTTATTAGCGGTCTGTTGTTGTCAATTTTACAGTCATTTAACCAATTATCTGAGCACCCACTTACAGAGTAAAGTTCTGCATCCTTGATTCCCTTACAATGAATTGTTCCTGTTTTAATACTCAATTGGTTTTGACTTTCTGAAAAGTGTATTTTATATTCACTGCATGTGAAAGTCGCTCGGCTGTGTCTGTCTCTTTGTGACCCCATGGACTACAGCCTGCCAGGCTCCTCTGTCCATGGAATTCTCCAGGCAAGAATTCTGGAGTGGGTGAAGTGAAGTGAAGTGAAAATTGCTCAGTCGTGTCCGACTCTTTGCGACCCCATGAACTATACAGTCCACAGGATTCTCCAGGTCAGAATACTGGAGTAGGTAGCCATTCCCTTCTCCAGGGGATCTTCCCAACCCAGGGAATGAACCCAGGTCTCCCGCATTGCAGGCGGATTCCTTACCAGCTGAGCCACCAGGGAAGCTCTAGAATACTGGAGTGGGTCGTCATACTCTCCTCCAGGAGATCTTCCTGACCCAGGGATCGAACCCACCTCTCTTATGTCTCCTGCACTGTAGGCAGATTCTTTACCACTGAGCCACCAGCTGTTCCCTTTTCCAGGGGATTTTTCCAACTCAGGGATCAAACTCAAGTCTCCTGGATTGCGGGCTAATTCTTTACTGTCTGAGCCACCGGGTCACTATTTATACACAAAGCAGTCTTTTTTTTCCTAAAACATATGCCTTGAAGATAGGGTTTATAACATATCTTTATATCATTTACACATTTTAACTCAATATTATATATACTTTTATGGCCTTTAGAGTGTTTTCAATCTCCTTATCTGAATTATACCTGAATTATAACACGGTCTTAAGTATTTTCTGTACAAGAAACTTCCTTCTGTAGAATGCCCACAGATTGAGATTTCTTAATTCAACACTTTAATTAAGGAATAATGATAATAAATTAATAAGAAATAACAATAATAATCTTTATAAAGTACTGTTGCCCAATAGAACTTTCTACAGTGATGGAAATATTCCATATCTGTGTCATTCAATACTTACCTACTAGATGCATATGGTTATTCCGTGCTTGGAATGTAGCTACTGTGACTGAAAAACTAAATATTTAATGTAAATTTTAAGAGCAACATGTAACTTACAGCTACCATTTTAGAGAGAGCAAATTCAAAGTACAAATTCCTCATCTTGGTTAGTTGTGATAGGTGCTTTGCAGAAAAGAAAAAGAGGGTTTCTATGGTCAATTTTTTTTTAAAGTTTGCATAATGATTCTTTTCTTAAGGATTTACTGTTCACCTAGAGAGAGTTCTGAGGAGCCATGTCGTACTGAGTGACTGAGCGCACACACACACACACACAGATATATTTAATTTATTTAGTTTTTCCCAATAAAACTTGAACATAAAAACTTACACTGTATAATTTGTTTTCTTATTTTGGTTCTGCTATTTGCTTTGAAAGGAAACATTCTGATCTAGGGAATAATGTAAAACACTTTAGTAAGTCTGGGAGGCCACCAAAAAATAAAAGGCAAGCCCCACATTTTCTGCTCCAGTAAGACAGTTTATTTGTTTATTCTGCCCATTCTAAACATTTCCCACAATTTCTCATTCTGGATATTTTCTCTATTTTCTTTCTTCTATTTAATGAAAGTCTGTTTACTCAATGCAGAAAGAACTCCTCTTTAAATGAGTAAGAACCTCTCTATTATTTAAAATCTAACAGTACTTTTGCCTTTATAGATTATTTTAGCCATTAGGAACTATTAAGGCTCTTTCTTCTAACACAGTGATTCTATTATTACCTTGGGCTCCTTTTTTTGTTGAAGACTCTATCTTAATCACTGTTAGGTCTTTAGATATAATCTCTCTTATTAGTCTTTGTGATGTTGAGGAAAGGGATCCTATATTTCTTTTTTTTTTGCCTAATGTGCATAGCCATTGAATGTGTGCACTCAGTACCTGATCTCCTAAGTCCAGTCCTACTTTTTGATAAAAACTTTTATATATATATATATGTATATATATATATATATATATATAATGTAGGATCTTTTTTGTATCTACTCTAAATGCTTTGTACTGTAAGGTTATTCTATTTTGAGGCAAAATAGGTGAACCTGATTATTTGAAAAATGATTCTTAAATTTTACCCTTAAAAACCAATTCTCAGGACTTCCCTGGTGGTCCAGTGGCTAAGACTCTGTGTTCCCAACGCAGGGGAACTGGGGTTTGATCCCTGGTCAGGAAACTAGACCCCACATGCCACAAATAAAGATCCCAAATGCCATAACTAAGACCCTCAGCAGCCAAATAAATAAATAAACATTAAAAAATCACAATTCTCATATCCTTTTATTATCATGAAAAAAATTATTTTCCTTCTCTTCTTTCAGCTAAATTATCCCAGTTTGTTTCTCCCTAGTCATCAAGTTTTTACCTAGCTATGCAAAACTTTTGCTATAAAATATGACTTTGAACCACATCTAAGGAAATCTTAAGACAGAAAATAGCTTGTAATAAGAATTAAGGGAAAGATATATGGTGGTGGGGGGCAGATGGAAAGAGATGTTACTATCCTCAATAATTGATATCAAAAATTGTAAACCTGATCTCTCTTCTTTTCATCATATAAAAAATAAGTAGATTGCAATTTATTTTCAGCAAGAAAATATTAAGTCAGTTTTGAAGGATGATATGATACTTAGACCAAAGATCCCTTGGATGGAAACAGCAGCAAACTTGATCATTAAAAAAAAAAAAAGGAAAAAAAAACAACACAGTTGATCTACAAAATGAAAGAGCTATTCAATATTAGAAAATTTCTGGTCTATAGTTTCAAATATTTCTAGTTTCAAATATTTCTAGTTTCTGACATTTCAAAGAGATTTAGTTTTGATCTCAGAGAACTCCAACAGGGTCTCAAGAATAATATTTTCTAAGCTACTATACTTAAAATAAGAGAAGGCAATGAAAAGAAATTTTAATGTGCATATAATTTACATATATATAAGTATAGATAATATGGACATATTTACATATATAATATTACTAGTGATTATCACAAATTTTAAAATGTCTAGCATTATAGAATTTTTCACTTTTGGGTAACTTTAGTCCACCTTTAATTTTAATATTATTAATATTTATATCAATATATTAATTATATGTTAATATTAATATTAATTATTATAAATATTATTAGTAATATTTTAAAATATAGAACTGGAGCTAATTTAATATAGGATTGATTGAAAAAAATGAAAGGTTAGAGTTTAGAAATGAAAATCCTTTGTTTTCCACCAGTTTGATAGTATAAAATGTCATTTTTTCAGTCCTTATCCTCTCAAATGGTTTTGATTGATAAGACAGCAATTTGAGACTGAGGTACTTTACTTTGAAATGAAGAGGTGACCAAAAAAAACAAAAAAAAACAAAAAACATAAGACTTCTACTTTAGCAGAGATAAGAAAAGCAAAAATCTTATATTCTTAAACCAAAACTATAAGAGGACAGTGGTCCAAGGATCCATACAACACATAATATTAATGATCAAAATCAGATAAATGTCCCAAGACATACAAATACCTATGAAAGAAACAGCTCATCTGAAATATGACTGCACAGCAAAAGTGAATAAAAAAATCTACCTTCTGACTGGTGTATCTACCCACGTAATCTACCTCAGACCCGACAGACTCAGTTACACCAGCCCAATACACTGACAATGTCTGAAACAACATATTTTCTCCAAGCCTATTCAATTCCAGATTATTCCAAACACATTCCATCACGACACCATATGCTTCACTCATTTATCCCCATGTGAGGATATGTTTCCCTACCTTTCTATTTATAATACACTTCTCTGGCTTATCAATTCACAAAGGTAAAAAGGAATAGTGAGAATGTATTTAGAATAAAAATACAAATCTCTGTCTCAGTGTCTCTCTCTTTCTTGTGGGCTTAGGGAAGAGAAGAATGATTTTTTTAAATGCCTCTTTTATTTTCTGAGACTTGATTCATGTTATCATACCTGACATGTATCAGATACATCATCTTCCTAACTTACAAAGTAGTGCACAGATGGGCTTAAAAAATATATGAAGAGTAAAAAGATACAATATAAAAACATGTTATTAGACTATTACTACCATAATTATGCTGTATTTTTGGTATATCCTGAAATATACATTTATTTCAAATGGATGGCATACTTAGGATTTAATTTTAATTCTAATGTTGAAAATCAAATAAGCATCACTTAATCGATCTACATATTAACAATAATCAAATAATTTAAAAATATCACCCAGTATTTTTCATCCAGTTATGCAGCAATCTACTCTTTTTATGTACATACAGTATTTTTAAAGCTAATGTTAACTTTTCAAAAATCTTATGAAATCTACATAAATTCAAGAAATCTTTTTGCTACTAAAACAAAATGAAAATTATATTTCCTCTCACTTAATGTGTAATATACTCCTTAACTTCTTGTGACTGACAGTTTATCAATTTGGAAGCTATAATATAGATTTATGAAGAAAAACATGTCTAAAACTAAGAATATATGTAACCAGTTGATCGAACATGATTCAAGATTTGAAATGATTTTCTTTAATTAGATAGTTCATAATCTCCTTTCCGCTTTCTGTTTAAATCATATAAATGAAATGTTTTTTACTTAAAATGGATTAAAGGTACACATTGTATAAAATCTAAATGACATTCAACACTGTGAGCCAATTCTGTGACTTGCTTATAAGCAATCTGTATCTCTAAAGTGTAGTAAATGATCCGTTTGGTCCATGAGCAGAGCTCTATGGCCATGATGCTCCATATCAGAAGCTATATGGCTGTTTGTAAAAATCAGCAAACAGAGGCTGAGTTTTGTGTTTTTATCAGATTGTGATACTTGGACAAGTTCAGGATCTACTAAATAGTGACAGATTTTATTTTCTTGGGCTCCAAAATCACTGTGGATGGGAACTGCAGCCATGAAAAGCTATGACAAACCTAGCCAGTGGGTTAAAAACCAGAGCCATCACTTGGCCGACAAGGTTCGTCGTAGTCAAAGCTACGGTTATTCCAGCAGTCATGTATGGCTATGAGAGTTGGACCATAAAGAAGGCTGAGTGCCAAAGAACTGATGCACTCAAATTGTGGTGCTGGAGAAGACTCTTAGGAGCTTGTGAGTCCCGTGAACTGCAAGGAGGTCAAACCAGTCAATCCTAAAAGGCATCAGTCCTGAATATTCATTGGAAGGACTGATGCTGATGGTGAAACTCCAGTACTTTGGCCACTTGATGTGAAGGACTCACTCACTGGAAAAGACCCTAATGCTGGGAAAGATTGAAGGCAACAGGAGAAGGGGGCGACAGAGGATGAGAAGCTTGGATGGCATCACCGACTCAAAGGACATGAGTTCGAGTAAGCTCTGGGAGACAGTGAAGGACAGGGAAGCTTGGTGTGCTGCAGTTCATGGGGTCACAAAGAGTTGGACACGACTAAGCAACTGAAAAACAACAAAATAAGTTGCAGTTCTATCTTGAATGAAACAAAAGAAAGTATACTGTATTACCCAAGTCTTTTTTACAATATATATCCTCCTATTTATTACAATATGAGTAATGTACCAAGTTTGAGGTATACTTTTTTATTTTTTCACAAAGCAGTCTGAGTCAGTATGAGGATACTAAGCCACTAATCAGAATTCTCAGAGACACTATGCAATTGCTTCTCCACCTTCAAAGAAGCATAAAGAAAGTGCCTTTCTGAAATAATGTAACCCCAGGACTTTGCACAATGGAACTTGAAAATTCCACAAATTATGACTAATGAGAGAGATTTAAGCATATGAAAATCTACAAAGGAAGCAGATTCATATTTTATTTAATTATCAGATGACATAAAATGACAATGAGGCAACATAGCACAAATAAGTCCATTTCTTGAATGATATTTAGAATGGCAGAAGAAAAGAAAATTTTAAAGCTCATTGCCATAATAAACACAAGAAATGCCTGCACATTTTATATGAAATGATTCTATGTTTCATCAAAGTGAAACTCTGAACATCAAGTCCCAGAATTAATCAAAGTGGCTACAACGCATTTTAGCAGAAGCAGAAGTCTGACAAAGATGAATTGTGCAAAGAGATGCTGCTTCTAATTTTAGAAGAAAAAATTATACAGTCACCTTAATGAAGAAAGAGGGTTATGCATAGAAAACTCAGTAAGACTCTACACTCAAAACTTCCTTGAAACTTCTACTTGCTAAAATATGTGTATCCTAGTCCTCTATTCCACATGATAATTGAAGTTTTACGGTCTTAGTGCTTCTGTTCAGCAAATTCTAAGATAGTATGCTGTTGTGGAATGAACGACACCCCTCCACACACACACATCACAGCAGTGCGTATGTTGAAGCCCTGGCCTCCCGTGTGACTGTATTTAGAATAACGAAATCATTTCAAGGTTAACTGAGGTCATAAAGATGGGGCCCTAATCCAGTTGCATAAGTGTCTTTCTAAGAAGAAACACCAGGAAGTCCTTTTCCTCTCTTTTTTCTCTCTGTACTCATGAAGAGGTCATGTGAGCACACCCCAAGAGGGTGGCTGTCTGCAACCCAAAGGAGAGCTGAAATGAGACACTGACCTTGCTAGCTCCCTGATCTTGAACTTGCAGTCTCCAAAACTGTGAAAATACATATCTGTGTTGCTTAAACCATCCATTTTGCAATATTTTATTAAGACAGCAAAAACAGACTAAGATATGCACATTGTATATGTGTCACACACACACACACGGTAAACAGAAATACTAATTATTACATGCAAAGAAAACAATAACAATCCTGTAAGTGGAAACTGAGGCAGAGACAGGATGATAGATAAACAGCTATGCAGGTCTGTCAACTGAGAGCTCAGTGGAATGGAGACTTAGCAGAAAGAATCAAGGGCAGCTGAGGCTTACAGTGGGCATCACACCAGCACTTACACGTCCAGAAAGAATTTGCCTCCTCTCCTGTCCTGCTTGCCACCTGCTGCATCATCCTCGTTTATGTTTAATAATTCAATAATAGGTAGCTCAGTGGGTAAAGACCTCACCTGCAATGCAGGAGATGCAGGAGATGTGAGTTTGGTTCCTGGGTTGGGAAGATGCCCTGGAGGAGGGCATGGCAACCCTCTCCAGTATTCTTGCCTGGAGAATACCCTGGACAGAGGAGCCTGGTGGGCTACAGTCCATGGGGTCGCAGAGAGTCAGACATGACTGGTGAGACTGAGTACACACGCAGTAATTGTGTAAGTGTTGTAATAAAAGCAAATATTTATAAAGATTATCAGCTTTATGTAAATTGCTTTAACCAGCAGTTACTAAATTAGGCAAATTCATATTAAAAATGCACAGAATGTTTTTTTTGCCCCTATTTAAGTAGGTGTTAACATTTGTCAATTAATCAGCCATCCCAACAAGCTTTTATTTGCTCATGTATTGCATATGGAGGGTCTGTAATGTTAGACTCCAGCTCAGGTACATGGGAGACCACTATGTGTGAGGAAAACTGTTTCTGAGGCCATCACAGTGTAGGAAGGTATTTAAAGAGATGACAAAGAAATAGGATTTTTTAACAATATGCTGTGGTAGGTGCTATGAGAGTTGAAAATAAATGTTGTGGGAAAAGCAAGAGTCACAAGCCCTGTCTACTACAGGAAGGAGGGCTTCATGCAGGAGATGATGCTTAAGTTTAGTCATGAATAGAGTCCACGTGGAGAAGGGGCTAGGGTAGGAGGATCCTAGAAAGAGAAAAGGATTGATAAAAAAATCAGGAAGCAGTTTAAGAAAATGGTATGTGTGTTCAGTGGAGAGTGATTGGTGTGAACAGACCTAAGTTATGAAGCAGAGAGACCAGAACAGGCTTGGAAAGCGATTGGAGATTCCTTGGAAAGAACACTCAGGTCCCAACACAGGAAGATGGGTTTTGTAAGTGTTCACCAGGAAGGAACATGGCCAGACTTACTTTAGAACCACATCCCTCACATCAGAATTGGGGGAAGAAATGGAATAGAATGCCAAGCATGGGGTGACCAATGAGCAGTTATGATAAAAGTCCAAGGGGGTGAAGATAAAATCTTGTACAGGAGCAGAAACAGAAGCTTGGTTTTTAAACATGAGAAGCATTCATAGAAAAAAAGAATACATTTGTCATTGATTTTATAGTTAGCAAAATAGCAAAACAAAAAGGGTTTATTTATTAGATCTATTTTAGGAAAAAAGAATAATATATGAAATACAATTTTTCTTTTTTTAGTTTTAAAAAACTTCACACATAGCCACTCAAAGAAAATAGTCTTCTGGGAAACAATTTGTGGAACACAGTCATAAATTTATAATTTTCTAGAAATTCTGTCATGATTTTAATCCTAAAACCAAAACTATAAACAAAGAGAAAAAATAATACCTGCTCATAAGTGTCCAAAAAAAAAATGATTCCTTGTGAAAATATTCAGTTGTAGCAGAACGAAAAAAGAAGTAAGTAGACTTTGCAGAAGAGATAAGCCACTTTGGTTTGCTTCACATACATTTCTCTATAATATTGCAAATGGGGGACCATGCTGAGGGGTGAAAAGGAGCATATGGTCTAACTTATGATGGTTTTAGACTCTAAGTAAATATTATGAGAATAACTTATGGTTGGAACAGTACAAAATAGGGCTGGCCATGATCATCGTTTTCAATTATGCAGCAAAGATCTTAAGGTGCTAAGTTCTTTTGATGATGACTTATTTTAGCAACTGAAACTTATTAGCAATATTATTCTGGAAAATATATCTCATGATGTTTATGGCTCAGGATGTTTCACACTGTGCTACATAGTAAATACCTATTAGAGAGAGTCTGCAACATTTCCATGTATATTTTAATAGGATGAGAAGCTGTGTTAAATTTGCACTGCTTGTCTGCACTTGGACAGACTGATATCTTCTTATTTATTTAATGTAAATCCATGTTTGCCTAAATTCTGCTTATACACATGCAGGATAATTAGGTATATTCACTGCACAATCATTATTTTTGAGCTGGATTTATAACTGGGAGGAGAGCCATGTCAGAATAAAAATAATTTTTGAATCAAAAGCTTGAAAATTGGCCTTTTATTAGAGGGTTGGAAATAGAACTCTTATTTCTTGGGTGGTTAACAGGGTTAATCATTTTTTCTCCCCTTCTCATTCTGTATTTTTAGTGATACTTGATATATTGAGACAGATTTATTGCCTCAGCAGCACTAATTTTAGTTCTATAATAGTGATAACTATGATTCATTGAGCACTTGCTATTCATCAAGGAACTATACCTAGAATACATGTAATTCATGCATTTTTAAAACAACCCTGAAGACAGGTATTTAGCCCCATTTTACAGCTGACTAAACAGAAGCACAGAAAAACTGTGAGTCAAGGTCACACAATCAAACTGGGGATTTGGACTCAAACCAAGCCTGATCAAAACAAAGGCCACCATCCTCTTCCCGTTCTGCCTACTGCTTCTGTGCTCAAGGTGGCCAACTTAATGCATTTATGTAGCTGCTGCTGCTAAGTCACTTCAGTCGTGTCCGACTCTGTGCGACCCCACAGACAGCAGCCCACCAGGCTCTCCCGTCCCTGAGATTCTTCAGGCAAGAACACTGGAGTGGGTTGCCATTTCCTTCTCCAATGCATGAAAGTAAAAAGTGAAAAGTGAAGTCACAAAAAAAATAAAATAAAATAAAATAAAAAAGAAAGTGAATTTGCTCAGCCATGTCCGACTCACAGCAACCCCATGGACTGCAGCCTACCAGGCTCCTCCGTCCATGGGATTTTCTAGGCAAGAGGACTGGAGTGGGGTGCCATTGCCTTCTCCGGCACTTATGTAGACTCAGATGTTTTTCAAAGTTGACTCTGAAATATGTCAGGAGAAACTCGTGGCTTCCTAGCCTTTTTGCATGCCCCCCCCCTTTTTTTTTCTAATTTCTCATCAAATGTCTAAACATGTATTACCTTTGCACTCAAGAATGAGGAATAGGAACAGAGCATGTCAGGTGTTGAGGGGCTTGAGAAAGAGTCTACCTTGTCTATTTTTCTTGTTCTTGTTTTAGTTGCTCAGTCATGTCCAACTCTTTTGCAACCCCATGAATTGTAGACCACCACGTTCTATTTCTATTCTTCCATTACCCCAATTTTTCCAATGACAAAGCTAAGGCTAAGAGAGAAAGTGGTTTATCCAGAATACTGAGTGAATTTTAGTGGCTAAACTAGAACTTGGACACTACAACTCCTTACTCTGTGTTCAGTAAGTCCCTTTCCTGTTAATATTTTTTATATTAAAGTTCATATGCATACACCTGAACATTTAAGAAGCATTCTCTGACAGCACAGTATATGTTGTTAGGCATATAATAGGCACTAGAAATAGAAAAATAGTTTTTTTCCCCCAAATTTTGGATGTGCCATTGAAATATGTACAAAACTTCAGTAAGAAAGTTGATAAGTAACAAACTGTTATATCTTTATAACACCATTCTGAATCAATTGAGTCATTCATTCATTCATTCATTCTAATACCTGCTCAAGAAACACTCTTTCCTGCCTGCTACATGTCTGACACTGGAGAAATGGGAGCAAACCAGAGTATGGTTATCTGAGTTCAAGAGGTTTATGAATTGGCATCCGGCTGAGGAAAACTGACATGGGAAAATCTAAGAACACTGGCAACAAGAAGGGGAAACAGGATGGGTATGAGAGACATTTGATAACAGAGAGGAAAATGCAGTTTTCAGAAAGTGTCCCTGATAAAGATTCCTTGAAAATAAAAGACAGCTAATTTACTAGAAATGTAGTAGTTTCTCAGCTTGAGAAAAAAATCAACAAAAAAGATAACCTTCCCTCTTTTTCTCTGCCTCACAATGTATCCTGCCTCTCTCCCTCATCAAAGACAATCAGTATCCAATCCAGTATCTAACATCTGGCTTTAAGGTTACCCTAAGGGGCAAAAAGGAAAATGCAAAGAGTCAGAGCTGTAAGTTCACACCATGGGCTTCTGAAAAGCAACATGATTTCCCCCAACACAGAGCATCTGACCATCAATGCCAGCAAAAGTAAACAATATTCAACCCATTTACTCAAGCACCTAGATAGTTGTAAATTAAATTTCTGGAAAAAAATAAAAAAACGCAACTAAACAGAAAGATAAGGAATATCTTTGGAGACATTAAAAACAGGAAAATAGGAGGAGATCTCCTCTACATTGTTTGAAGTGGATATTCTATAGAAATTCCATTTCCTCTTTAAACAATGAAGCCCGTATCAAGTAGCAGAAGCAGAATGGCTATTCTTGCTTTTGATAATCCTGTACTGTTTTCTCATTGCTGCCCAGAGACGGGCATCCCATCTCCCCACACATACCATTCGGATGTCCACGCCGATACCGTGATTCATGCCGGAGGTCTGTGTCTGTTCCCTTCCTCAGGTCCCTGCTCCTAAGCTCCCTCAGGTGGGGCTGAAGCTACCGATCCTGCTGGTGGTTGTAAACACCATCCCCTTTGTGAAGCACCAGGACATATTGATACATTCAATTCCATCATAAAGATCGGGAGCAGGAAAGTCTGATTTTACCGTATGTATCCAATATAGAATCGCAACCACTAGCACACATGTCCACACACACAAAACAAGCTGTTTGACTGTTTCTGAGTTTTCTGTTAATATTCATTTGCTACTTGTTCATTCATTTTATCATCTGCTAGCTTTTGCTAGCAGGCAAGTGGGAGTCAGTGCCAAGGGCTTAAGGAAATAGTATAGAAAAAAAAAATAAACTAAGGGAATTCTGTGCATTTTCTTAATTTCATTTGACAAAGGAGGAAGGGAGAACTTTGCCTTCATTCCTGGAACAACTCAATGCACCTAATGGACCAAACTGGTCGAAATCAGAATCGGATGACCCCTGCATTAATTCCTAGTGCTAGTCCCATGTTTTCTGTGGCCGGCTTCCCAAACACAAGGCTATGTTGCTCACACATTTCACTAACTTGTTTTCTTTTATGCCATGCATTTAATATCTCAATTAAAAAAATGTGAATCTCAGCTTTAACAATACCTTCAATTGGTTGAGACTAACTCTGAAAATCAAAATGACACCATTTGTAATTTTACACAGATTTAATTAGTGTTATGTGGACAGTGTGTAGGCACCTTTATTTTCTTAAGACTAAGCCTACGTCACAGCCTGAAATCTTACCAGTGAGCTTAGGTACACTCTTCTGGTCACTCCCAACAAATGACTCGTTCAAATCCCAAGGGGGAATCCCAGAAAGTGCCCAGTTATACTTTATTTTAAGGCGGGATGTCTAAATTGCTATTGGGATATTCTTGGATTTGGGAATCCTCTAAGGCATCAAATACTGTACCTTAGAAATTTCAAAGATCTTAATTTCAATATGATATTTGTTGCTTTTTATTCTGCACTGATCTGGTCTGCAGCTTATTTGTAAAACAGGGTATTGGCAGGTGTTAAACACAGGAGGACCTTATTAAATGCTGGATCACTCACTGATTGATAATTCAGTTTTTGAAAATGAGTAATTTGCCATATAATTTCCATTCTATTTATAAATACCGTTGCCAGGAGGTTGCAATGGTATATTCCCCATTCCCCATTCTCATCACAATTCTTAAATAACAATGCATTTTTTATCTAGTAGATAAAACAAAGCACCGACACTTCTGCATATAGTTTGTACGATCTTCGTACATCACTTTGATTCTTCAGCTTTACTTCGGTAACTGTTGCAAAGGATCAACTGAGATTTGCAAATGAAGGGCAATTTTTTTCCCAACTGTTCCTTATGAGTCACATAAAATACATTTTTCCTCCCTAGCAGTGGTCGTATGGTAATAAGATGATAATGCAAATCGTAAAATACAATGTAGTAATCCAACTAAGTGCAAAAAATTAGAGTCAGTCTTAGAATTTGAAAAATGGTCCATTTGGTTTCAGTGAGCATGTTATTTTTCTCCACACATAAGTTCAAATCTTCTTCACTTAGTGGCTAATTTGTTAATCAGTCAAGTCACCCAGGCTTGAGAACGTATCTACCAAAGTTCTTACCTTAAATGTAGACATATATATTTTCTCTTCTGACTAATTAAATATTCATTACAAGTATAAAGGAAAACTTATTGAAAATAAATATTCTGGACTACAGCAACCATAATAAGGAAGAAAGAAAAAAGAACTAACATAGATTAAATGTCTTGGCCAACCATTATGCTGAACACATTAAGTGCTTTAACTGACTTAGCCCTAGAATATGACTAAATCGATATTCTCATCTCCATTTTCCAATGAGAACATGGAGATACAAAGAGCTAGCAAATGGTTTTGTTAGTTTTCTGGTTTTAGTTGCTAAGTCGTGTCTGACTCTAGCAAACCCATGGACTGTAGCCCACCAGGCTCCTCCGTCCATGGGATTCTCCAGGCAAGAATACTTGGGTGGGTTGCCATTTCCTTCTCCAGGGGATCTTCCCGACCCAGGAATCGAACCCAGATCTCCTGCATTGCAGGCAGATGATTTACTGACTGAGCTATGAGGAAATGGCAGCAATTCTCAACTCTCATAATTATTACCTCCCTAAAGAAACATAATTTTTCTACAACTTTCTTTAAAACAAAAGTATACTATATCCCAAATAACAAACTAATAAAGCATCCCCTTCGGTGTTAAACCTAAGTCTCAAGCACACATCTTGAGCCACAGGGCTTGAAGAAGAATCCATCTGAATGCCTCCCTCATCCACATCTTCACCTCCATTCACCCCTCAGTCACTGGAGTTCAATATCTACTGGAATCACTGTCCTTGAGGAGCTCAATTGTGTTGCAGATGATCGTATTTTCTGGGCATTTTCTATTCTTCATTATAGTGAACCTCGTAGTATATGTGACAGGACTCGGTTACATCTTTCCTTTTGCAATGCTTGATTCTTGGTTTCCATGACACCACGGCTTCTCTGCTTTGCATGTTTCATCTCTTTTACTGGACTGTTTCACCCCAACTTTCAATATTGATATTTTCAACTTTCTCACTTGTTTCTTCTCCCTTCAATTTTACACATCTTTATGATGATTTTAATTTATCTGTAAGCTAACTTTACAGATGTCTTTTATAATTGTGGACCACATAAGTACACACTGGAAGCCTCCACTGAGTGTTATGAAGTCCAAATTCTAATATCTCTCAGGCTTATTTTTGGTTCTTCGTCTCTACTATAGGAGGAAGAATAATATAGTAAAAGAAGCAAAGGGTTTGGATCCAGACTATGATTCAAAGCCATATGCCATCTACGCTGGTATATTATACATACCATCTCCATTGAGATCTTTATCTTCTCCGACTCTCAGTTTTGTCTGATTAGTATAACTGGACATAATCACACCAAAACCACAGGATGCTGGTGAGAAGTAAATGAGTTAATACTTGGAAGGGACCTAAAATAGTGTTTAAAACTCAGTAAATAACCAGTATGTCTTCCTCCCACTTAGAATAGACTTTTAATGAATGACTGTTTAGCCTGCAACACTGGCTTCTAATTGGCTCCCTCTGGCTCTCCTCTCCTTACCTTTAAACCCAATCTGCACACTGTGCTGATCAGATTTGCAAACACAGATTTTAACAGCTCATTTGCTTACTTGAATTTGCCCATGAACTCCACAGTGCCTAAAGGATTAGGTTAACGCTCTCAAGCTTCCAGCCCACGGTTGTTCCAGCTCCCTTCTCAGCACCTTTTCTGCTCCATCCCCACATCCCCTAGTCCATTATGTGATCTGCTGCTGGCTGCAAGTCCCATGTTCCCTCAAGATGCTTTCTTCTGGCCCCTATTTCTCATCCTTCTCTTAGCTCCCTCTGGTTGACCTGGCAAATTTCTATTTTTTTTTTTTTTTTTTTTAAGATTCATCCCATGTATATCTATCTCCTTTTTGACATTTTTCTTGAGATGGTAGAAACATTCCTCCTCTCATCCTATGATAAACAACCTCAGGTTGAGTTCTTATTTCACTAGATTGACATCATCCTTATATCATCACACCTACCTGTCTCTGGGCTTCATCTTATCACACCTGTAGTCTCATCTTTGATAGAGAGTAGATACTCATTCACTAATCATTTACTGGATGAATCAGTGAAAGAATAAATGCTTTTGATTCAGCCCACCATAAACTCATGATATGCATAACTTTGTGTCACTTAACACTGGTAGGACTCAAAATACTGGTCAACACTTAACTGGTTTCTTATTATGTGCTACAAATAGGTTTAAGCATCTCACTGCAGTCATTTAATTTTCTCAATAACCTTCTAAGCGTGGTTTCAAAACAAGGTTGATATATTTTCTTAGATGGACTGACTTGAATTAGATGACAATTAACTCCAGAGCCTGAACTTTTAACTACTGTATAGTATTTTGACATGAATTTAAAATAGTGTAATTTCTGAAAAACAGCAGTTATTCTAAAAGCTGTGCGTATATTTTTGTTATGATTTACCACAGAAACATTTTTGAAAGAAAGACATGTTCTGACCTTTTAAGAATTATTTTTTCATTTCCAAGCTAAATAATTCAGGTTTTCTCACCAACTTTAAATCTTTCATTTTACATAGAGCCTCCAAGGAATCAAATAGTTGGGAATATATTAACTGCAAGGTTTAAATTATAATGTCATAGCTTTACACAAAGAAATTAATTGAAAAAGTTTTAAGAAAATCATGTTCTTCTCCAATAAATGTTGCTACCGGGGGGCAAAGAATAGCTAGAGGACTTATTGGGAATAAGTTTTTCTTTTTTTGTCCCCTAAACTAGTCTGGGATTTGTTGTAAATAATATGTTCACCTACCATGTAACACTTTCATTTTCTTTTAAATTCTAAATAAATATAATGAGACTTCTGATTAAATTTCTCTGGAATACTACTCTATCACATTACCTTTAAAAAGACTTCCTCTTTTTAAAACCCTGTAGGGGAATATATCTTTCTTGATGAAAATTTATATTATGCAGTGAACTTATTTTTTTTTTTTTTGCCACTTGTGAGTAGTTTTTAAGTTGAAATAAATGGTACTTCAACAGAGCTGTAAGTTTATTCTACAAATCTCCATAGACCATTTTCTATATTATGTTTATTCTCAAAAGAAAACAAAACAAATGAAAAATAATGTCCTCATTTATGATAAAATAAAAACTTAAAATTACAAGTTTATTCAATTAACAAAAGGAAAATAATAAAAATATTATGCATAATGTCTTACAGATATTTTCATAAACAATTCCACACACTTCTAATACTGCCGATAACAAATATCTCTTTCAATATCTATATTTTTCTGTGAAAATTTGGAAAACAATACATTCTGAGCTTTTAATAGGCTGATTTTTCTTCTAAATCTATTCTCTGTCAAGGATGATACTACAAAGTATGATAAATCTAAACTTTAACTCATAAGTACCTTAATTCAGTCAAGATTGTTCGAAAAGAAATGCTTCCATCCTGTACAATTTAAGAAACAATTCCTCATTCTAAACCATAACTTTGAATTTTTCACATATTTTCATTTATTTGCTTACTGAGGTTCCCAGAGAAAATATATTTGTTATGAACCTACTGATGAAGAGCCTACAGATTGAGTATTTTTTTTTTGGAGCTGAGGTAATCTACTTATTATTTGAAACAAAGCTGCTACCAGGATTGAGTTGATTCATCATGACAGCAGAAGCAATTCACTGGTTAGTCCATAACAGCAAATGATTTTAAAGCACTACCTCAGTCATTTATCTATAGCACGATACACAATTTAAATATTACTAAATACCTTTTATGAGCCAGGAACTCTGCTAAGAGCTGGGGTAGAGAACCACCGGAAATTACATTTTAGTGGGAGAAGACAGTCCCCTTACAGTCATTCTCGCTTGAATCTAGACAAAGAAATCTAATAAAGAATGCAATTATAACTTAACTGCCTCAATTCACATAGGTTAATGGATTTGTTGGCTATCAAAACAAAGGGTGATATATGACTGGGAGCAGAATCAATCCAATACCTGCCTGCTTAGATCTTTCTCAGGATCCAGGACTCACATGTTTATAGTTCCAATGAACTGCTAAGAAACTTTTCTATCACCTTGCTAGTGGCCAACAGCACAAGTGCCCATTATTCAGCATCTTTAAACAAAAAGTTTGACATCTGTGTTAGACTTTCTACAGTAATGAATCCTTTATTAATAACTGTTGCCATGTACCTTGCACCAAGAGGAGAAATAACTCAAATAAACACGATTATTTTGCAATGATGTTTGCATGTGAACACATCTCTAGTTAAGCTGTGATTTACACTGTGTCTTTTCCTGTCTGAAATTTGTGAGTTTCTCTTAAGGCAGTGGACCCTGTGTGAATCGATAAAAGGCACCCAGCAGGAATCATCTACCCACCGTTCACCAAAGATCCAGGCTTCCATCTCAGCGGGCTGCACCCTGGCCCTTACAGTGTTAACTATTGAAGTAGAGCCTGTCTGAGCGCAAGTTCTAACCTGAACTACTTTATCCTTTTCTTAATTATTTTTAAAATTATGAAAGTATGATAACACATTTATAGGAGACTTGGAAAATATAAAATAAGGTTAGATATAGTTCTACTACATATTACAATTTTTTTGTATTCTAAGCCAATAAATAAAGATTTTTACTTGGAATTTCAATATCAAACTCTCAAAAATTAACAGAAGGTATATACAGAGAAGGAGAAGGACATAGTAGACCTGGAAAGCACCATGAACCAATTCAAAATAATTAAGACTTACACAATTTTCACACAACAGTAGGATACAAATTCTATTCAAGTTCCTGTAAACTATAAACTAGGAGACACTGGAGCATATCCAGGGATATAAAACAAGATGCACAAACTTCATTGTTTAAAGGTATTGAAATCATACAGAGTTTGTTCTCTCATCACTGTGGAATTATGTTAGAAATCAATATCAAAAGATATTTGAAAATAATCCACATATTTTTCAAGGGCAATGTGACATTTACCAAGAGAGATCTTAGACTTAGCCATTGAAAGCCTCAATAAAGTTGGAAGACGGAAAAAATACAGAGGGTGATTGCAGAAAAGAAAGCATTTAAATAAGAAATGAATATCAAAATAAGAAATGAATATCAAAGACACTTAAACACATATTTGGGAATTAAATGTCCACTTTTAAATGATGCTACCCTTCATTATTAACTATACATGGAAGAAGGCCACAGACATGAGTTTGAGTAAACTCCAGGAGTTGGTGATGGTGAGGCCTGGTGTGCTGCGATTCACGGGGTCGCAGAGTTGGACTCGACTGAGCGACTGAACTGAACTGAATTCCATTGTACTTAATTAGGATGTGAAGCCTATGCAGGTCATTTGTTAAACACAACTTCTATACCAGTCCATGTGCTATGTGCTCTGGGAGAAGGATTGGAGTTTAAGCTTCAGCATTAGTCCTTCCAATGAATATTCAGGACTAATTTCCTTTAGGATGGACTGGTTTGATCTCCTTGCAGTCCAAGGGACTCTCAAGAGTATTTTTCAGTCTTTTGGCCACCTGATGGGAAGAACTGACTCATTTGAAAAGACTCTGATGCTAGGAAAGATTGAAGGCAGAAGGAGAAGGGGACGACAGAGGATGAGATGGTTGGGTGGCATCACCGACTCAATGGACGTGAGTTTGAGTAAACTCTGGGAGCTGGTGATGGACAGGGAGGCCATGGGGTCACAAAGAGTCGGACCCGACTGAGAGACTGAACTGAACTGAACTGGGAGAAGGATAGATGCATACACTATTTCTAGAAATGGATAGTCCCAAGTCTTAGGGAGCTTGTTAGTTTCATCCATGGGCTTCTGGATTTAGAAGCAGAAATGCTTCTTCCATAGTGTGTGGCAATTTTATGATTAATTTCTTATTTAATAGGCATGCTGAATAAAGCAAGCAAACAAAAAATAGAAATAAGTCCTCAGTGAAAGCAGTGTTTCCAGATGATGAATATTTGTTTATATAAACAGAGAATGGTAAAGGTTTCTATTTATCAGCCATTGCCAATGTGGCAGCAGATGAGTGCTCTTTGATGTGCAATTCTAACCAGCTGAGATCTGCGGTTTCCCTGTTCCTTCTATTGATATTTCTAATGGGATGGATGTGTTTAGTCACACAATTGTGTCTGACTCTTTGAGATCCCATGGAATATAGCCCGCCAGGCTCCTCTGTCCATGGGGATTCTGATGGATGCGTTTAGTCACACAATTGTGTCTGACTCTTGGAGACCCCATGGACTATAGCCCACCAGGCTCCTCTGTCCATGGGATTCTCCAGGCAAGAATACTGGAGTGGGTTGCTATGCCCTCCTCCAGGGCATCTTCCAAACTCAGGGATCGAATCCAGGTCTCCTGCATTGCAGGTGTATTCTTTACCATCTGAGCCACCGGGGAAACCCATTTCCAATGGCAGAACTGTGCAATTTCTGGTCAAATGTGATTTAATTCATTTTATTCTCCACTTTAAACTCTCCAGTGGGTTCTGATGTCACTCAGACACTACATTGTCTGCCTTTCATTCCATCTGAACCCTAGCCACACTGGCCTCACCAAAGCTGCTACTGTTACCTTGAAAACTCCTCCCTTAGATGTCCATGTGGCCCTGTCCCTCATTTTCTTCCAGTGTTATTCAAATACTACCAATTCCTTTCTCCTGTTTAATATTTCTCGCCACTTAATATAAAATCTATTTTCTTTCTTTTTTGTTTTCTCCTCCTCTACTAGAATATAAACTACACACAAGCAGCAATTTTTGTCTCTTATGTTCACTAATGCAACCAAGCACAGGCATTGCATTAAAGTATCAATATAAAAGCATGAATAGTATTAAAATAGTTTTTCAACAAATGAACACATACTTTAACTTACTACAGAATAATTCACTCTTGCCTAGTCCTCCATCTCACTCAACCACTGTCATTACCTCTGTGTTTCTCAGTATGAAGTTTGTCTTCCTAGGTTCAACTTGAGTGCTTTCCTTCAAGGAAATGCACCCGTCTTCCAGGAATGATTCCAATCAATAGACAAGAGTGGATGCAAGGAAACCAAAGGGAAGTCTATTGCAATAACTTGCTAGACACGTGCTGTAGCAGCAGACATGGTAAGCGCTGATGAGGCTTTGGGTAAATGTTCTGTACAGCCAAAGAATATTGTGATAGATCATAAAGGGGGACAACAGAAAGACAGAAATTGAGGTTGATTCCAAGACTGCTGGCTGAGGAAGCAGAAGAATGAAGCTGTAACTTATTGAGATGAGGGAGACTCTTAGGGAGCAAGTTGCGACAAACACAGTTACATGTTTTAGACATGCAAGGGTGAGATAGGATATGAAAATCTAGAATTAAGGCAAGAGCCCTGGGTTATAAATACATGTTTGGATGTGTAAACATATGGATAGCATTTAAAACCAAGAGACTAGAGTGAATGCATCAGGAAAGAGAGATGCTCCCTGAACAGAGTCTGAGCCCATCACTATGTAGGAGACAGGAAGCTGAGAGAAACCAGCAAAGAATTCTGAGAAAGAGCAGCTAGTATAGTAGAAGGAAACCACAGAAAGTTGTAACCTGGAAGCCAGATGAAAATATTTCAAGAAGCGGGGAATGAATACTTCTGTCAAAGCTGCTCTGATTTGAATTAAGATGACTGAACAATATGGCTGCTAGTGATGATCTTGATACAGTATATAAGTCAGGTGGTGGGGACAAAAAAAAAATGGGTTGGAATGAGCTCAAGAGAGAAGAAAAGGAGAAGAAATGGAAACTTCTCTAATGGACCACTCTTTAAGAATTTGATCATAAAGAGGTAAGTGTACCTGGATGTAGAAATAAGGATAATATGCTTAACATTTCTCATTTGCTTTTTTCTTAAAGATAAAAAAATAATATATTTATAATCTGATGGAAAAGATCCATCTGACTGATTATGCCATTAAGAAGAAAGAGACGTGCTAGAGGAATATCCTTAAATGGGCAAGAAGGGCAAGAATGGGCAAGAATTCGTGTACATAGACTCAGTATTTAATAGTTCACAAACTTTATCAGCCAATTCCCTGTTTTATTTGAGATCAGTTATTAATGTTTGTTATACATGAAGTATCCCCAAAATATAGTCTGGGACAAGCCATTGAAGATCATACTCATTGTTCGCAACAGCATGAGGATTCTGATGAGCATGTAAACGAGCAAAATAATCACCCTATTGTATAATGCAGACATTTTGTTCCCTTAGGATTTTATTCCAAGGAAATTATGATCGTGTACAAAGATCTAACTACAAATATATTCATGGAAGCATGGGATAAAAATAATGTCAGAAATAGAGTGAATGTAAGTGAATGCATTAATAGCAGAGTACTGCTTAAGATAAATACAGTGATCCCAGATGATGGAAATCTGTGAGACTATTTAACACATTGAAACACCAGAACATGCACTGACTTGGAAATACATTGGTAAATAAACAAAAGCAGGTTGTAAATAACATGCATAGCTTAGGACTGATAATATATGAAAAGCACAAGGTCTGTATTTGATGTTTAAATGTGTGTGTGTGTATGTAAGTTTGATGAACTTAGAAAAGAACATAAACGATGCACATTAAATCCCACCATGCAGTATGCATGGTGGGATTATAGGTAAATTTTGTAGGTAGGTTTTCTTCTTTGTTTTTTATTGTTTACCTATTATTTATAAAATTTCTTAGCTATCAGACAAACTATAACATGTAGAAAATGCTTAAATTGATATATCCGTGTGTATGTGCATGTGCATAATTTTTGTTGATTATTCTTCCCTGCACAATACCTTCCAATTTGTTGTTTTAATCAGATTTAATTGGAATTTTGGAGGCAATCAAATTACAGATATTTTCCTTTCCACACTATTTATGTATATGAAATATGATATATACAGAAATTGGTAGTCATGCCATCAGTTCAGTTCAGTCACTCAGTCGGATTTATGTCCGACTCTTTGCAACCCCATGAATCTCAGCACACCAGGCCTCCATGTCCATCACCAACTCCCAGAGTTTACTCAAACTCATGTCCATCGAGTCGGTGATTCCATCCAACCATCTCCTCCTCTGTCATCCCCTTCTCCTCCTGCCCCCAATCCCTCCCAGCATCAGGGTCTTTTCCAATGAGTCAACTCTTCACATGAATCATATCACCTTAAAATGCTTTCAAAAGAGTTTTCCAGTATAATCTAGCAATGGTGTTGATTTTTAATTTTACTCATCCCTTGATCAAGGACTTTGGGGGAAATGTCAAAATTAAATTTTAAAAATTGATGGCATGTTTTCAGGTTCTTTCAGCAATCACAATTTTGAAATATTTTATACCACAGCATAACCTTTTTCTTGCTCAAAGAAGGTCTATCAAGCAGTAGTCATGACATATGGACAGCAGCCCAACATTCAATCACAAAAATTCATGCAAACCACATATACTTTTTCCTATTTTAGTAAGGAAGCTAAATATTAGGATGTTTGGGGAAAGAAAATGTGAACTTTCAAGGTAAAATCTAAATCATATGTTTTATAATAAAATTATATGAAGATTTATTTTGCTGTATTTTCAACTGGGGTTTCAGACGGCTCAGACAGTGCCACACGGGCCGCTTTTTGTCAAAGATAAATAAAATAAGTGCTTTATGACCTGTACATGAACCCAAATATTGGACACACATTCAGAAAAGATGGTGTTGGTATTTTTATCCCTAACATTTTACTTAAAATTGAAAGAAATTTCCATTCCAAGTGGAATGTGTAATTGAAAACCCTGGCCAACAGCACACATGTCTATTTCTGACTCTGAGATAACTAAACACTAGACTTGCGGATAGTATCTATAGGCATATTTAATTTCATAGACTCCATTAGCATTAAAGGACTAAATATAACTTTTATACTTTCATTTGCAGGAGGGATTTTTGTTTTTAGCACTGAAGTAACCAAAGCTCAAGATGATTTGGGAAATGTTCAAAGCTACACAGCTTGTTGCTGTCCATGTATGGTCCAAAACTCAATTCTCCTGATGGGGAGTCTAGCAATTTTACTTATTTTGAACAATCTGAGCTAAACGCAGAATTTATTTTACTTATTTCAAAGAAATAATATGAGTACTCGAAAACACAGGCAATGTACCTGACTCTGGTCTCATTTTGTATCTTATTCTAGGTTGCTTGATCTCTGTTACAACAAAAGAATAAAACCAGAGGATAGAACCTCAATGAACTGCTGATTTCTGGACCTTCACTGAAAAATGTTATGGATGTAAACACAGTATATGACATTTTGGACCAAAAATTCTAGATTTGTTTTTCAGAAATATAATTCATGTTCATCAGGAATATAAGCACTTGAGTCACATAATTAACAGTGTTAGTGTATATTTAAAGATATTCTAACAAACTTCATTTGACAAATCTATATGCTGCAGATATGTAGACATCCTCAAATGTGATCTATTCCCTCTGATAGATACAAATTATCCTGGTAAGTGAAGGCACATAGATAGCGTTTCTAGTTTTAAACCCTCCAACCAATGTTTCACACACTCACTCAAATGATCTTTCTAAAGTACAGATCTAAATATTTCACTCTCCTCTTTAAAAAGTTCCTAGGTTGCCCTTTTGCTCATCAGATAAAACATACAATTTTTAGCACAAAATGTCAGGTTCTTCATGACCTTGCTCTTAACCTACACTGCTGGACACAGCTTTATCTCCCTTCCTCCTTCCCTGGAATGCCCATACACTTCAGCAGCATTGCATTTCTGCAAGACCTATCACCCGTTTCCCCACAGCTGCCTGTGGATGATCACCACACCACAAAACCATCACGTTCTGTTTACTCCCTTGTCTTTGACACTAGACTCCAGGTTCCTTACTGGCAAAGGCCAAGTGGCATTTGTCTGTGTATCTTCAGGGCTCAGAGTAATTGAGCTCAAAGAATATATGTTGAAAAAGTAAAAACAAATAAGTAAATAAAGGTAAAAGAGTCAGTTGGGACTACAAAAATTTCACTGATTCATTTGAATAGCTCCTTAATTTACCAAGCAGATTTGTGTCAGGAACATAGAAATTCCCAGTCTGTTGGCATGTAAAGATATGTTCACACGTGTAACTCCAGTTAAACAAGTAACTAGACAAGATACAGATCGTAGTCTCCTGTTCCAAATTTCATTATAAGAAAGAATCCTCATTGCATTTTCTTACTAAAATTCAAATCTCCCCCTCTCATTCCAAGATTACAATGCAGTCATTTTGTGGTAGAGGAGTCATGAAAAAAAAAAATATATATATATATATACACACACACATATACATGTAAATGTTTTCTGTGATATTTGATAGCTTGGCAATTAAAATATTTCCCTGCCAGGCATCTAGGTGTTAAATAAATGAAGGTTTACTATTTTTTATTCAATTAAAACCCATTTCCTCAAACTGCACTCATCACTGCAATTAATTGTTGTATGCCAATATTTAAGAAATTAATCAACAATAAGAAAAATAATCAACAAATTTCTTTTTCCCCTCACCGATATGCAACTTTGACACCTTCTTCATCCTAGTGCCCATCGATGTCAATCACCAGATAAAGTGATCACACTAAGCTGTGCATAAGAAGAGAACCATTGTTGGCGGATCCTCTTTCGTATTATGTAAACAAGCATGTAATACTGCTATCTGGCTAACTGACTTGCTTCTTTTAGAAGCAGAATGAATAATTGTGCAGAAGGAGCTGAATAAAATTTTATTACTCAACTTACAGCTTTTTTCTTCCTCCTTTCAATTTTTTAAAAAAATATACCTTTCTGTGTTTGCTAATTATTCAAGCTGTTCAGGTTATAAAACAGTGTGTTCTGTTGACTTCAAGATACAGAAATATGCCACACAGACTCTTCTAGAAAGCTCTTTAAGAACTTCCATTATCTACTGAAGAACTAATGCACTCCCTTAATTGTGCCTGCTGGGTGATCAGGCAGAAGCTGGGAGGAATTCAGGCCCACACAGAAATGCAAGGCGGCAAAAAGGACATTTGCTCAGCAGGAAAGGTTGCAGAAGTCCTATGACAAATGAGACAAAGGAAGTCGAGTAATAACAGAGGGGCTTTTTGAACATTTTCAGTAATTTGGTTATAACTAATTCTAGAGTGCATTAGCAGAAGATTCTTAATCAGACTCTACTTTTCCATTAGCGAGACTAATTACCGAGTGTCTTTTATTGGTAGATTTATTTTCCTCCATAAAACATGCTTAGCAAATATAAACTAATTTGTCTGAATTTCCCTTAGACCATATCACTGTTTTCTGAGCAGGCCTGTTGCTGCCACATCAGAGAATGCACACGCAGAGGGCACTGTTCACTAAATAATCCCCCTTCTGCTGGCAACAGATTAAACCCAATCCCCATTAATGTGATATCAGCTCCCATCCCTCAATCGTAGTGTCTCTTGTAAAACCTTGCTTTTACAAGTCTGGTTGAATTCCGCTATCTTAATTCCATTTCTTTTAGAAAAATTGCTTTCAATCTGAGCGATTTATTTTCCTCTTGCTGAATTTATCTGTTGCTAGGCCAGTGATCTGCTTAAAAACTTCTAACTTACCAGGCTGCCTAAGAGAAGGGGTGTCCGTTTCATGCCTGGGTGACTAAGATCACACTTAATCCAATATAACTTGTTTTTGAGGCACATTTCTCACACAAAACAGAGTAATCCATGCCCTTCTGGTATGGTCTTGAAGATTTAACTGGCAGGAAAAAAAACAAACAAACTAGGAAGATGCTTGAGTTCTATTTTATTAACAGTCAGGTTTACTTGCTTTTTTTTTCTTTTTTTTTTTAACAAAGCAGTAGCAATAGTTTTCCAGTCGTATATGCATCATTAATTGAAGAACAGGTTTCAGCTTAAATAACAATGGACTTGTGAATGTAATAGCCTCTTAAGCAAACTAAGCAAAGGAAATTGAGAGAAAGTGTAATATGTATATTATTTCACCCATGATTATCACACAATTCAAATAAGATTTTTTTCAATAAATAATACATAATATATATTATCTTCTAAAGACACAGTGGTAAATGAAACAGTCTTGGATCCAAGATTTTTGCAACTTACATTAAAAATAAAGTGTAATGAAAGTTATGTACTTTTGAAAGCTTTGAGAAATTTTAGAAAGACATAAAATTATTGTTTATATATTGTTTTGGTTTCTCAGTCAAAAAAGTCAAATATCAGCAAATTTACATGTTTTTGTCTAACTGTAAAATGTAGCTAATCACTGTGAAAACATTTTGTATCAACTGATTAGCTTGTAAACTATAAAATGCTAAATATAATTTAGCTATTATCACTGTGGCCTTAAAATATCTTTCAAGCTTTTCTCATGTCAGTGACAATAATAAAATCTTCTCATGATACACACTCAACTTGAGGAATCAAAAGTGTATATTCTTCTCTATTTTTTTCTAGTGTACATTTGAAAAGTTTTAGGAAAGCATCAATTATGTTCTCCTTACTTTATCTCCTTCTGTGTTTGCTACTTCCAGATTTATTTTCTTGCATTCCTGATACTGCTACTAATGCTTTTATAACTTAATACAGAAAAATCTCCCTTACCACCCTAGATTTTAATTTTCCATCTAGTGATATATTGCAGAATTTTTTAAACTGAAAATATCTAAGATATTCAGTGGAATATTGTTGGAATATACCACTTACACTTTATTGAGAATCTATTGTGTATAACCCTTAAAAACAATCTAACTCTTGGAATACAGCTAGATAGTTTTATTATATCAATATCTGTATATGAAAATTATAGAATTTAGTCTCTGTCTTTCAGTTAGCATGTATGGAGATAAATTCACTTATACTGCATTTTAATACTCACTCATTCATTAAATATTTTTTGAGTATTCAGCTTAAATAACAGGATACAGCAGTGAACGAAATAGACAAAATACTTATTCTCATTTAAATGTGCATTCTAGCAGGAGTTGAGTTCATGAAAGGATTTAAGCAGTGCAGAGTTATATAAACTCTAAGCAGACAGTTAATTGATAAAGACACAAAAGAAAAACCTGGATTTAACAATCAGCCAGGAATAACAGTAAATGTAATTTCATCATAATCTGCATTCCTCTTCAAGAGTTTTATGAAAGATTAAGTAAAATTATGTCATGAGTCTTGTACAATGCTTAGTAATTGATAGAGGCTTAAAATGCATTGACCACAATGATAGATATTTTACATTTTAATATTATTAGTAATCTTTGTATATATGGAACATACATATGGCTCTGGACTTTAAAATAATCGATACAAAGATATAAACACAGAAAGTCATATGTTTAAAAAATTTCCTGTAATAAAAGCAAAAATTATTCTAGATAAGTAATAAAAATAGTGAAACATATGATTTAGTAAATCGTCTAGCCAGGGACTTGGTCAACCTTCCTTAGAAATATTTCCATAGCTAAAGAGAGAAGACCTCTGAATACAACTGAGCTGAGAAGGCCAAAGTTCTCCTTAAAATGCCACTTAAAACTCCATAAGTAATAAACAGTGAAAACTAAATTTCAAACAGGTCTATCAGAGGCCCAAATCAACTATTTTAAGTTTCATATCAATATATGGAAATCTGTGTTAGAATATCAAATGTCAAAATCAGTTTTAATGTGTTCAATAATTATTAGTATTCTCAATAATTGTAAGCATAGTATTGTATACTTTTTATTTACAATATAATATCTGAACATTAACAAAAAATTCACAAGAGAAGAAATAAATCAGCAAGAGATAGAATTAAGTTGCTGTTACACTGAAGAAATGTTGAAGAATAAAATAAAACATCATTTACTCAATTGAAGCCTGTGAGCATCAGTTTATATCTGAAGTACTTGAATTTAATAAATGATTATTTTTCTGAAACAAATGTGTATTAAATATAAATGAGTTTTTATTTCTATAAAGTTAAAAACTATAAAACTAGTCCCTCTATCTTTGTAAATAAACACAAGGACTTTTCCATAATTAGTAAGATAGAACATGTTCAGCAATAAACATATGTGGATTACTTATTGTTTTTATTGAAGGATACAGTAATAGTTAATTTTATGGGTCAACTTGGCTGTGCAACTGTGTCCAGACATTTGAGCAAATGTTATTCTAGATATTTATGTGAAGGTGTGTTTTAGATGAGATCAACTTTTAAATCATTCCTTTTCTCCTTTGCTTTTTGCTTTTCCTCTTTTCACAGCTATTTGTAAGGGCTCCTCAGACAACCATTTTGCCTTCTTGATTTCTTTTCCATGGTGATGGTCTTGATCCCTGTCTCCTGTATAATGTCACGAACCTCCATCCATAGTTCCAAGAAAAGGAAAGATATTCCCATTTCAATGCAGAGTTCCAAAGAATATCCAAGAGAGATAAGAAAGCTTTCCTCAGTGATCAATGCAAAGAAATATAGGAAAACAACAGAATGGGAAAGACTAGAGATCTTTTCAAGAAAATTAGAGATACCAAAGGAACATTTCATGCAAAAATGGGCTCAATAAAGGACAGAAATGGTATGGACCTAACAGAAGCAGAAGATATCAAGAAGAGGTGACAAGAATACACAGAAGAACTGTACAAAAAACATCTTCATGACCCAGATAATCACAATGGTGTGATCACTCATCTAGAGCCAGACATCCTGGAATGTGAAGTCAAGTGGGCCTTAGAAGGCATCACTATGGATAAAGCTAGTGGAAGTGATGGAATTCCACTTGAGCTATTTCAAATTCTGAAAGATGATGCTGTGAAGGTGCTGCACTCAATATGCCAGCAAATTTGGAAAACTCAGCAGTTGCCACAGGACTGGAAAAGGTCAATTTTCATTCCAATCCCTAAGAAAGGCAATCCCAAAGAATGCTCAAACTACTGCACAATTGCACTCATCTCAAAAGCTAGTAAGGTAATGCTCAAAATTCTACGAGCCAGGCTTCAGCAATACATGAACCAAAAACTTCCAGATGTTCAAGCTGGTCTTAGAAAAGGCAGAGGAACCAGAGATCAAATCGCCAATATCTGCTGGATCATCAAAAAAGCAAGAGAGTTCCAGAAAAATGTCTATTTCTGCTTTATTGACTACACCAAAGCCTTTGACTGTGTGGATCACAATAAATTGTGAGAAATTCTGAAGGAGATGGGAATACCAGACCACCTGACCTGCCTCTTGAAAAACCTGTATGCAGGTCAGGAAGCAACAGTTAGAACTGGACATAGAACAACAGACTGGTTCCAAATAGGAAAAGGATTACGTCAAGGCTGTATATTGTCACCCTGCTTATTTAACTTATATGCAGAGTATATCATGAGAAATGCTGGGCTGGATGAAGCGCAAGCTGGAATTAAGATTGCCAGGAGAAATATCAATAACCTCAGATATGCAGATAACACCACCCTTAAGGAAGAGAGTGAAGAGGAACTAAAAAGCCTCTTGATGAAAGTGAAAGAGGAGAGTGAAAAAGTTGGGTTAAAGCTCAACACTCAGAAAACTAAGATCATGGCATCGCATGGCACCTCATGTAAATAGATGGGGAGACAGTGGAAACAGTGTCAGACTTTATTTTTTGGGGCTCCAAAATCACTGCAGATGGTGACTGTAGCCATGAAATTAAAAGACACTTACTCCTTGGAAGGAAAGTTATGTCCAACCTAAATAGCATATTAAAAAGCAGAGACATTACTTTGCCAACAAAGGTCCATCTGGTCAAGGCTATGGTTTTTCCAGTGGTCATGTATGGATGTGAGGGTTGGACTGTGAAGAAAGCTGAGTGCCAAAAAAATTGATGCTTTTGAACTGTGGTGTTGGAGAAGACTCTTGAGAGTCCCTTGGACTGCAAGGAGATCCAACCAGTCCATCCGGGAGGAGATCAGTCTTGGGTGTTCATTGGAAGGACTGATGCTGAAGCTGAAGCTCCAATGCTTTGGCCACCTGATGCGATAAGTTGACTCATTGAAAAAGACCCTGATGCTGGGAGGGATTGGGGGCAGGAGGAGAAGGGGATGAAAGAGGATGAGATGACTGGATGGCATCACTGACTCGATGGGCATGAGTTTGAGTCAGCTCCGGGAGTTGGTGATGGACAGGGAGGCCTGGAGTGCTGCGATTAATGGGGTCGCAAAGAGTCGGACACGACTGAGCAACTGAACTGAACTGAACTCTTAAATCAGAGGACTCTGAGTAAGTGGATTATCCTTCATAATGTGGATCAGCCTCATCTAGTCACTTGAAAATTTTAGTAGAACAAAGACTAATCTCCTTGAGCAAGAAGGAATTCTGCCAGCAGACAGTCTTTGGACTTGCGTTGAACTCTTCTCTGAGTCACTAGCCTGCCAGTCAACCCTGTAGATTTTCCTCTTCCCAAGCCTCTACAATTGTGTGAGCCAAGTCCTTAAAATAAATCTGCATCTTTGTCTCTGTCTTTCTTACTCTCTCTTTTTGCACAGATATACACATGCACACACACCCCCATATACCCCTTGTTGGCCTGTTTCTCCAGAGAAACCCAACTAAATACAAACAAAATTTGCAGAAAAGTTCAAATTCTTGAGTTTCCAGAAACTAGAAAACTTAAACATATACTGCATAATGTAATCTGGTAAATTAGCACTCTGAATTTAAAAAATGATAAACTGAATAGAAATTAAATACAAGTGTATCTGGGATAGTTAACTATAGAGACAGGAGAATACTTACCATGCATCTACATAAATCAATCAGAGGGTCTAGAGTGAACTAACTGAATGAATGAATGAAAAATTAGTTGCTACTAAACTATCAATTTGATCAATAAGAAAAAGCAAGTAATAATTAAACTGCACTGAGAGTAGAACGGTTTTTAACATTGAGACAAAGAATGGTGAAGAATGGAATGAAAATATCTTCATAGAAAATTTTTATTAAATGAAAAACATAAGGAAACTAGTTAATTTTCGGTACAAGTTGCTATGGTTGACCATGATAAAATCTGCAGATATTTCCTAAAAGCCAAATTTGGCTCTGTGGCTGAGTGTCTCGCATGCGGCAGATGCTATGTACCTGAGTGCTCACTACAACCTCATGTAGGAGAAATCGCATTTCCATTTACAAACTGAGGAACTTGCCCATGATCACATAACTAGAGTGCTGCAGTGCCCATTCAAACTCAAGTCAGCCCAGCTCCAGAACCATCCTCCTAACACAGTATGGCGAGAAAGCTTACAAGATACCAGGAAGAATCTTGGATTCTTCATCTTGTGTGATTTTCAAGTAAGTGAACAATCACTGTCTATCCTGTTTTAGATTAGATCTTTCTGCTATGGATGTAAAAAACAGCTAGTTTCCTGAGATCTTTTCCAGGTTTTACTCATGTAGGCTTGTTTCTGAACTAGTTAATTTTAGCGATAGAGCTAACTTCCAAGATACTGTAAAAATGAATCATTTTTCTGGGTAAATGTGCTCAGGATAGTTAAACTGGCAATAAAGTTATCAGAACTAGGCTGTTGGGCTTTGAAAAAAAGTTGTTTTGTTTGAAAAGAATCTTTGTACCACACACAGTACATGGTTTATTTTTTGCATACCTATTCCTTCTATAATCATGAAACCGCATTTTAGACCTCATTTCTCCAGGGAACACTGTGATTTTGAAAATAGAGCTGCCTTTGTCCTCCTCTTCATGCACTTAATTGTCACTAATAACCATACAATAATAAACAAATGTGGACTACACTTTTATACACTGAAGTGATTATTGATGCCACAAAGATAATTTTAAAAGGATTTATCTAACTTGTCACTAAGGATCAACACAGATCCAAACATTTGTATAAAGTCATGTAGGAATACTATACCATGAAAAACATAAGTTTATTTTTGCATCTATGTCTGTGCTGGGACACATTCATGATTGGCTCATGCACAAGGGCAGCTTTTTAATACTTCTGTTTTTAAAAATATCTGCTGACACAGAATGTTTAAATATAGTTTGTCTTGTAAACCACCTCAGTGCTTTGTTTTCTATTAAATCAGTATTTATTTCTCCAGCTGTTTTGCAGAAGGGCAATAGCAGATGTCAACATCAGTTTTTGTATAGTGCCTATTTTTTTTTCTTTTTGTTTGTATCACAGCACCACCAAATAATGTAACATATGTAAAGGTAAAAAATGTGGTGAGGAATTCCCTCTAGAATTGCTTGAGTGGCCAAAAAACTTGAATATCATCCTCCTACATACCAACTAAAGCAGGCAGAATTGGCTAAGAAAAAATAGAGTATCTAATTTTCAACATTTGAAATATGAAACACTTATGGGATTATCAGAGAAGTTCAGTAGAGAGTCTGGACTACGATAATGTATCATGCTGAGTTCAATGAAGTTGCTGATATTTGACCATTTGAGCTACAAAAATGGTAATTCCAAAGGTTTTGACCTATAGTAAGATTTTAGAGGAATCAGCATACCCTTTGCGATATAGCTTAGAAAGAGAATTTGCTCAGGCATGTCCGACTCTTTGCAACCCTATGGACTATAGCCTGCCAGGCTCGTTCAGCCATGGGATTCTCCAGGCAAGAATACTGGAGTGGGTTGCCATTTCCTTCTCCAATAGCTTAGAAAGTACAGGTAAAGTCATCAAAGAGGAACTCAGGGGAAGGGAAATTCATTTATGAAGTTCCATTTAGCATCATCCTTAACATGTGGCTATTATACCTTCCTTGGTTTACGTTTTTATCAGTGATTAACAACCAAATTAGAAACAGAATTAAAAATTATTTCTTCTCTAGTGATAAGCTGCCATTTGGTCAGAGAGTGAACAGAAAAAAATGAAAACAGTCTTTCATTATGTCTCACTGTTCTGGGAAGGCAAGAGTTGGTGAGATACTAAAATATCTAATCAGGAGAACTCTGGCTTGCTGCTGCTGCTAAGTCGCTTCAGTCGTGTCCGACTCTGTGCTACCCCATAGATGCAGCCCACCAGGCTCCTCCGTCCCTGGGATTCTCCAGGCAAGAACACTGGAGTGGGTTGCCATTTCCTTCTCCAAAGCGTGAAAGTGAAAAGTGAAAGTGAAGTTGCTCAGTCATGTCTGACTCTTTGCGACCCCATGGACTGCAGCCTACCTGGCTACTCTGTCCATGGGATTTTCCAGACAAGAGTACTGGAGTGGGTTGCCATTGCCTTCTCCAAACTTTGGTTTATACTTGGGCAAAGAGAATGAAAAGTGACAAATTGTTGTGGATATTTCCAGATGGTGAAGCTCAGCATTCCTTCTGCCACCAGTAGCCTAGGGCCATTTTCTCTACTATAGTCTCAGAACAGGCCCTTGGGATGGAGCACATGCTTCTCCTGACATGTGAGAGCTGCGTGAAACTGGTACAGCTGTAGCTTGGGAAAGGTGTGTGACCCAATTAAAGCCAATCTGAGTTAAGGTGAAGACTTTAGTTGAAGTTCTTGAGAAAGAATCAACTGATGCAGGTCTAGAGATGCTACAGTCTACAGCATAGGGAAGGTCACTCTGAGAGTGAGGGTAGAAGGCAGGAGGACCAAGAAATGGAGAGAAATTAGGAGTTCTGCTACTTTTAAAAATCTCTATTGCCAACTACCTAAGACATTTCTTTTCAGTTACACAGGCATACGTTCCTTTTGGTTTAAGCAAGCATCAGGCAGGTTTTCTGAACTTTCAACTTCAGAAAGTCCTGAGTGATATAGAGTGATAGAGGGGAAGGATGAGATGATCAGAGGGAAGTGAAAAGCTTCCTCTGGGTGTGTTCTTAGGGAAAGAGCTCCTTGCTGGGAGGAGGGAAGGGTCTCAGCGGCTGGGGAAACCAATAGCTGACTTTAGCTATTTACCCTGAATTGTGCACAGGCTTACAAAATAATAGCATTACTAGCCTTCAGAATCAAAAGAAAAGTCATTATGAAATCATACATCTCTCTAGACCATTTTTCAAACAGTACCTATATAAGTATTCTAATGGAGACAAATGCAGCTTCTATTACATTCACAGGCCCCTACATTTCAGAACTTCTTACTGAAAAACTCTATTCCTACCTATACATCTTAAAAACATATTCAAAACTTTCTTCAATTTGAAAATCTTTCTCCGTCAGAAAATAAATCATTCTTATAGCTCACACTTTCAATCATTCTGCTTTCTGAAAAGTTCTTTTACTTATTTTTTTCCCCATAAAGATCTTTCTTCCTTGAAGCTCAGCTCAAATATCACCATCTCAATGAGGCCTTGCATATCAGCTTTCTCTCTCAATTCAAATCATAAAACATGTGCTTATGCAGTTGTTTTTTTCTGCTCACAATATTAATCAAATACTTATTAATGTGCTGAATACTTTGCTCATCCAGTACAATTCAGTCACTTAGTCATGTCCAACTATTTGGGACGCCATGGACTGCAGCATGCCAGGCTTCCGTGTCCATCACCAACACCTGGAGCTTACTTAAACTCATGTTCACTGAGCTGGTGATGCCATACAACCATCTCATCCTCTGTTATCTCCTTCTCCTCCTGCCTTCAACCTTTTCGAGAATCAGAGTCTTTTCCAAAGGGCTGATTCTTCTCATCAGGTGCCCAAAGTATTGGAGCTTCAACTTCAGCATCAGTCCTTCCAGTGAATATTCAGGACTGATTTATTTTAGGATGGACTGGTTGGACCTCCTTGCAGTCCAAGGGATTCTCGAGAGTCTTCTTCAATGCCACAGTTCAAAAGCATCAATTCTTTGGCACTCAGCTTTCTTTATGGTCCAACTCTCAATTCATATATGACTACTGGAAAAACCATAGGCTTGATTAGATGGACCTTTGTTGGCAATGAAATGTCTCTGCTTTTTAGTATGTTGTCTAGGTTGGCCATAGTTTTCTTCCAAGGAGCAAGTGTCTTTTAATTTCATGGTTGAAATCACCATCTGCAGTGATTTTGGAGCACAAGAAAAGAAAGTCTGTCACTGTTTCCACTGTTTCCCTATCTATTTGCCAGGAAGAGATGGGACCGGATGCCATGATCTTAGTTTTTTGAATGTTGAGTTTTAAGCTAGCTTTTTTACTCTCCTCTTTCACTTTCATCAAGAGACTCTTTAGTTCTCCTTTGCTTTCTGCCATAAGGGTAGTGTCATCTGCATATCTGGTGTTATTGATATTTCTCCCGGCAATCTTGATTCCAGCTTGTGCTTCATCCAGCCCAGCATTTTGCATGATGTACTCATCATATAAGGTAAATAAGCAGGGTGACAATATACAGCCTTGATGTACTCCTTTCCCAATTTTGAACCAGTCCATTGTTACATGTCTGGTTCTAACTGTTGTTTCTTGACATGCATACAGATTTCTCAGGAGGCAGGTAAGGTGGCCTGGTATTCCCATCTTTTGAAGAATTTTCCACAGTTTATTGTGATCCACACAGTCAAAGGCTTTGGCATAGTCAATAAAGCAGAAAGAGATGTTTTTCTGGAACTCTTTTGCTTTTTTGATGATCCAACAGATGTTGGCCATTTGATTTCTGGTTCCTCGGCCTTTTCTAAATCCAGCTTGAACATCTGGAAGTTATCGGTTCATGTACTGTTGAAGCTTCACTTGGAGAATTTTGAGCATTACTTTGCTACTATGTGAGCTGAGTGCAATTACATGGTAGTTTGAATATTCTTTGAAGTTGCCTTTCTTTGAGGTTGGAGTGAAAACTGACTTTTTCCAGTCCTGTGGCCACTGCTGAGTTTTCCAAATTTGCTGGCATATTGAGTGCATCACTTTCACAGCATCATCTTTTAGGACTTGAAATCTCTCAACTGGAATTCCATCACCTCCACTAGCTTTGTTTGTAGTGACGCTTCCTAAAGCCCACTTGACTTCCCATTCCAGGATGTCTGACTCTAGGTGAGTGATCACATCATCATGGTTATCTGGATCATGAAGATCTTTTTTGTACAGTTCTTCTGTGTATTCTTGCCACCTCTTCTTAATATCTTCTGCTTCTGTTAGGTCCATACCCTTTCTGCCCTTTATTGTGCCCATCTTTGCATGAAATGTTCCCTTGGTATCTCTAATTTTCTTGAAGAGATCTCTAGTCTTTCCCATTCTATTGTTTTCCTCTATTTCTTTTTAGATTGGTCACTGAGGAAGGCTTTCTTATCTCTCTGTGTTGTTCTTTGGATCTCTACATTCAGAAGGGTATATATTTTCTTTTCTCCTTTGCCTTTGCTTCTCTTCTTTTCTCAGTTATTTGTAAGGCCTCCTCAGACAACCATTTTGCCTTTTTGCATTTCTTTTTCTTGGGGATGGTCTTGATCACTGGCTCCTGTACAATGTCACGGACCTCCACCCATGTCTCTCATCTCCTGCATTAGCAGGATAGATTCTTTACCACTTGTGCCACCTGGAAAGGGGACTTTGCTCATTAGTGAGGATTAAAAATAAAATCTAGAATAGATCTCTTCCATAAAAGACCTTACAGTCTAGGGAGAATTATAAGTAAGTACATTAAGAATTTACTAATCTCTGAAATGAGCTTCCAAATATCTAATTACAAGTGAGAAAATCAGAAGGAAGCAGGAGATGTATGAGGTGCTGAGTGAGGAGGTGAGAGGTGACAGGGTGAGATTCTACTAAAGCAAAAAGCAGATATTTGTTCATGAGGATACTTTCATGCCTTTCATCATCATAAAGGGACGTGAAATTGAAACCCAGTTAATAATTTTAGGTAAGAGTGCAGCATCACTAGATTGCATATTAAATGTTCATTTTCGCATTAGATTGGAGTATGAAAAGGATAATCTTCCACATTGATTTGCCTGAGACAGTCCTGGTTCATATTTGTTGTTTGAGCATAATTATAAATTGTCTCCTGTAATGCTCAAAAATGTCCTGTCTTGCAGTATGGTACTGGCACAAAGACAGAAAAATAGATCAATGCAATGAAATAAAATGCCCAAAGATAAATCCACGCACCTATGGATAACTTATCTTTGACAAAGGAGGCAAGAATATACAATGGAGAAAAGACAATCTCTTTAACAAGTGGTGCTGGGAAAACTGGTCAACCACTTGTAAAAGAATGAAACTAGAACACCTTCTAACACCATACACAAAAATAAAATCAAAATGGATTAAAGATCTAAATGTAAGGCCAGAAACTATAAAACTCCTAGAGGAGAACATAGGCAAAACACTCTCTGACATAAACCACAGCAGGATCCTCTATGACCCACCTCCCAGAGTAATGGAAATAAAAGCAAAAATAAACAAATGGGACCTAATTATACTTAAAAGCTTTTGCACAATGAAGGAAACTATAAGTAAGGTGAAAAGACAGCCTTCAGAATGGGAGAAAATAATAGCAAACAAAGCAATAGGCAAAGAATTAATCTCAAAAATATACAAGCACTTCCTGTAGCTCAGTTCTAGAGAAGTAAACAACACAATAAAAAAAATGGGCCAAAGAACTAAACAGATATTTCTCCAAAGAAGACATACAGATAGCTAACAAACACATGAAAAGATGCTCAACATCACTCATTATCAGAGAAATGCAAATCAAAACCATAATGACGTACCATCACGCCTTTCAGAATGGCTGCTATCCAAAAGTCTACAAGCAATAAATGATGGAGAGGGTGTGGAGAAAAGGGAACCCTCTTACACTGTCAGTAGGAATGCAAACTAGTACAGCCGCTATGGAAAACAGTGTGGAGATTCCTCAGAAAACTGGAAATAGAACTGCCATATGACCCAGCAATACCACTTCTAGGCATACACACTGAGGAATCCAGATCTGAAAGAGACACGTGCACCCCAATGTTCATCGCAGCACTGTTTATAATAGCCAGGACATGGAAGCAACCTAGATGCCCACCAGCAGACGAATGGATAAGAAAGCTGTGGTACATATACACCATGGAATATTACTCAGCTATTATAAAGAATGCCTTTGAATCAGTTCTAAAGAGGTGGATGAAACTGGAGCCTATTATATAGAGTGAAGTAAGTCAGAAAGAAAAACACCAATACAATATATTAATGCATATATATGAAATTTAGAAAGATGGTAACAATGATCCTATATGCAAAAGAGCAAAAGAGACACAGATGTAAAGAACAGACTTTTGGACTCTGTGGGAGAAGATGAGGGTGGGATGATTTGAGAGAATAGCACTGAAACATGTATATTATCATATGTGAAACAGATCGCCAGTCCAGGTTTGATGCATGAGACAGGGTGCTCAGGACTGGTGCACTGGGATGACCCTGAGGGATGGGATGCGGAGGGAGGAGGGAGGGGGGTTCAGGATGGGGGACACGTGTACACCCATGGTTGATTCATGTCAATGTATGGCAAAAACCACCACAATACTGTAAAGTAATTAGCCTCCACTTAAAATAAATAAATTTTTAAAAGTCCTGTCTTGGACAGTAAATTATGTAATCATCTTAGGAGTGGATTATAGAGGAAGATAATTAAAATGAAACAAGAGAGGCCAGCTAGATGTGTGCTGCGTAGACACAGCCTAGAGAGCAGGCACTTAAACCAAGTTAGTGGATCGGGAGAGGGAGAGGAAAAAAAAAAAAGCATTTTTTTCCCTACTAGAGTCAATTACCTGTAGCTTGATCTAGCACTTACTACATTTTGTTTTGTGTTAAGATTCATTGTTTATATGCTTATTTTCCCCACCCAATCTTAAATTCCGTGAGGGCAAAAACTACATCTTCAAGTTCTGCTTTCCTTCAGAGATAGTGCAATGCCTTGAACAAACCGCTTACTGAATAAGTATACATTGATTTGAATTAATGAAATTTTACCAGCACCTTTTACAATGAGAAATAAATGATTAAAGGCCTTTGCAGAGTTCTTTAAAATTCAACGAAGCAGAATTTTATCCTCGTGAGTCAATAACCTGCAACATGCAATATTCGGTGTAGAATTTTAAGCCTTTCTCGCTAGTTCTACAGAATGACTTTATCATATTGGACGATCAAATGAGGTCTCTATTACTTAACATTAGAGTCTTAATATGAACAGAAGGGTTATTTGACACCAATTGATAGCAAAGGGGCTTTGGGTTTGACTCTCAACAAAAAGTTTTTTGAATGAGTGACAAAATTCTCCATTTTTGTAATAGCTGGCACAGACAAGCCTCTATGTCTTCGTACTCTGTGTAACCATACTATCCTATACAATATTTTACATGGTTTATTGTATTGAAATTACTTGGAAAAATGTCCTTGAACTTCTCAAGGTAAGAATTGCAATGTATGCATCATTGTATTTCTATTGCCTAGAAAACTCCTGGTACTCAACCTGGGTTTATTCCTCTGGAAGCATCCACTTTTAAGTGTTGACCTTTGTAGACACAGCACTTCAAATTAAACTTCCCAAGAAACAATCATTCATCTAATCACACTATCGAAGAAAAGAAGATGCCATTCAGAATGGTAAATCTGCTAGTACCTGCAAAAACAAGGGAGCATCAGAAAAGATTGTCTATCCATCTTGTTTTTATGATATAATAAGTAGATACCCACACACTACTGTAATTAACATGCAATATAAACGTACAGTGTTCAATTTAAGCTTTCTTCTCAAATTAAATTGTTTTAGGATTTCCTGGGGAATTTCTATTTAAAGTCTATCAGCAGGATAACTATGATTCTATACATAGAATCTTGCATTAAGTAGCAAATTTGCTGCCACAGAGTTTAACCATTTTTGTCTTCTTTCAGTGCTTCAGTTTCTTTCATCCTGAAATATACACAATTCGATACTGTGCCTGCTCTGTCCTATTTAACTTGCAGTGCTAAGACCATAATTGCTTAGCAGGTATCCTCCATGTAAATCATGCTGACACCTACTCTTTATATTTTATGACCATTTATTCTCCGTCTCATTTTTCCAGAACTCAATAAAAACTATTTATGCCAAAAACTTCTTGATGGATCTATAACTCCCTCATACTTTGATCTACTTTTCCCCAACAAGCCCAAAAGGGCTTGACCTCTATTATCAAAATCTCAATGCAGATGGAAGCTCTGATGAGATTCTAATTAAGTGAAAACCTTTCTGTAATTATACATGTTCACTACTTAATGAGACTCTTTCTATAATTAGAAATTTATTTGGACACTTGAAAATTTCAGAGGCGGTTGTTGGGGTGCTCTAATTCAAACATTTTTCATTCATGAGGGGGCAAAGTTCTCTTCCCCACAAATGTATCACTGCCAAGGGAAATTTCTCCTTTAATTAAGTGCACTCCTTTGTTGAATGATGACCCCACAAAACTTTTTTTCACTCTTCTTTCTCCCCTCTTAACCCTTGGCCAAAGTTGGTGCCCTATGAGATGGTAACCATTTTGGTTAAGAATAAAGTGTTTATTGGAGGCCAATAAGTTTATAGTTATTATTTTTTTTAAAAAATATAATGTGTTTTTTACCCTGAAAAGAAGCACAGAAGCCTTTCAGTTTGTTGGGAGTAGTGAAGACAGTGGCAAAAAAAAAAAAAGAGAGAAATTAAGGGGAGGAGGCAAGGATAAGCATCCTCTTTGGTTAATGGAGCAGGGAGGAGGGAGAGAGAAAGCCTGAGACACGCCGTTCACAGCAATGATGCATTCCCCCCAGAGCTTTGTTTTCCTCTGGCTTTCTTTTATACCTTGGATCATTTCACGCCAAATCACTTTTTCTTAAGCAGTCTGTCCTTGTTCCTTCCTCCTCAATATTCTAGAGAAATTACTCTCCTGCCTGCCTGTTGCATCCACAGGACACCAGGTTTTACTCACAAGTAGAAGCTCCACACTGTGAACCAGAGAGTCAGATAGGACTAACCCGGGGGCTGGGAATGAAGTCCCGGCAGGGTCCTGACCCACCAACAGGGCTGAGCCAGGGGATGCCTTTTCTATGCTTTCAAAACCATATTAAGGACTTTTGTTTGTTGGCCTGCCAGGGTTTCAAATCAATCCTTTTCTTCCCAGCTGGGAGGATGTCAACATTCTTCCTGTCCATTTAGAGAATCATAACATTTCCCATCGTTTAGAATAAACTTTAGCAACTTTAGTGCAACATCTGAGGAAATGAAGACACAGAGAAATGATGTACTCCAAATCTCAAAGTGCCCAGATCCTCAGGACCAAAGGACCCAAAATCTCACTTTGCTGTGTAGAAGCATCTGAGCAGCATGAGGGAAAACAGTCAAGAGAGGCAGTAAGCAAAGGAAATATGAAAAGATCTCTTTAATGACATTTATAGCATCAAATAAGAAAAAATAGAGATATTGCTGGCAATGCATATGAACTTAAATCCTACTTGTGCACCAGGTATTTCTTTGCTGTTTTTAGGCCTTTGTGCTACAGTAATTTACTTTTGATTTGCTGTGAATCTTGAAAAATTTGTTTCATGAGTATGTTTAAAATTAGACTTTTAAGTAAGTAGCTTGAGAATAAGGATGTGCTTTCTTCATTGATCTCCCCCATGGAGTCAAGGACAGACAGGGTGAGGGGAGTAGCTAGATCCTCCATGCTGAATGTGAGGACAGTAGTTTAAAAGTGACCCTTTTCAATGCAGAAACTCAACCATGTGAAAATGTAAATGGATTTCCAGTAAAAGCACAAATTTTTCCATGCATCAGAGATTTCCTATGTTTAGAAGATTTGTGGATAATTTGATTATTCTAAATACAAATCAATATGTCCCTATATTGGAGTTTTCAAAAACTCTCAAACAGAAGTGGTACGCTATTATCTACCCTAGAGTATTTAAACAGACTACTTAAATTCTTTACCTTTCAATTTCTCTTCCTCAATGACTATTATTTACTCCAAGAGAAAGTTCAAGTTTATGGATAACATCATTTATTTGTGACAGAATAAATCTTTTAAATCTGATAGAAATTACAAGGTTATAAAGTATATTAAGTCCTCTAACAGATGACTTAACTTCTACACTTTCTGACATTTTCTGCAATAACATTTTATTTTAAATGTCAACCATACATAAATTCAATCTCGTCACAGACACTGAGATGTTCTAAAGTTCTCAATTTTAGACAGGAGGGTAGCGGGGGCGGCGGTGAGGAATCAGGCCAGAGAGAAAGAGAATAACTTTAAAATCCTGTATCTGAAAATGCCTTAAAATGTTCATCCCTTCTGAAAGTTAAAAAAAAAAAAATGCCAACCTGAAATGTGGCAATAAATTATGCAATGCATCATAAATTTTGAATTGCCCACTGTAGCTCTGGTACAATGTTTCAGAACAATGTCATCGAGAAGGAAACATCAAATGCCACTTCTCCTTATGTTTGCAATACAATTTATTTGTATTTAAGGAAAAATACTACCACACATTTAGATTAAAGCAAGCTATCAATATTTTAGCAGTGAGATGGTTCATAAGATGTTCACATAAGCACATTTACTTCTGATTTCATAAGTTTAGAGGACAAATATTAATTTTATCTCAGGATTATGAGTTGATATCTGGTTCTGATATGTAACAAAACTAGAAAAAGGTTATGTTATTTTTAATTACTATAAATCTGATGATGGTGTGGGCATAAATGCAAAGAATGAGTTATTTTAGATCAACTTTAATTTTTCAATACTATGTAAAATAATTTTACTTTAAGACTTTTTTCCTAAAGATGATTATTGAAGTAGCACTAACTCAATAGCTGGTGATATTACATATTTGTAAAATTACTTCTCGCCAATGTGTATGGTTTCTCGTACACATATTCATTACCTTTTAGATGAATTGCTCGAATGCAGTCCTATTTCTATTCTCCTTTATCCCTGCTGGGGGCAATGTCCCTCCATAACCATTTAGGAAATGCCTAGAAACTACTCACAGAGAAATAGAATGTTCTTTTAAGCAAGAGTATCAGTCACTAAAGTGAAATGGAAGCAGCATGCCAAATATATGTCCTAATAAAACATTTTAACAATTGCAAACCTGTAAAGTTTTATAGCTTATTTCTACAACCTGCATAGTAACATTTTTAAAAAATGATGCAATAATGAATAGAAATGAAATCATTTTCTCCCACCTGCATGATAATTTTATATAGAAAGTGTTTATTACTAAAATCCTTAGAGCCCCCTAAAACTGGCTATACATTTTCTTCATGATACGTCCTATAATTCATAAGTTGAAGGGATGGAAGACAAGAAATGAATAATAGATTGGAAAGAATACTCTTATTTAGCTATGGAGAAAATCATAGCAATCTATGTAGGTAGTCACAGTCTTACTTCACATACTGAAATTAATATTTTATATTTAAATTTCACTGTATCCCTTTAAAATTCATTTTGCAATGCTTATAATTATTTAAGAATAATGTTTAGTGATAAAGGTAAAATTTAGTTAAAGAAATTGTGCTAAAATTATAAAACAACATGATGAAATGCATTTCTTACTTCATATACATAAACTATTTTAACATTGTTTCTTTATACAGAGTTAATTGCAAGCAAACATCAAGCTCTTATTATCAAATCATCAAATACACATACACACACACACACACACACACTCCCAATTAAACATAGAGAAAAGTGTTAAAACACTATTTCTTACAATTTTTAAAACCTTGTCTAACAGAATTCAAACAGCAAGATGAACTCTATTATTAATTAGGTCTGCTCTGAGAATTCTGGGCTGGGTGCTCTCTCTCCCTTTTGATGCACTAAAACTACTTTTATTCTGGAATTATTTACAGGAGTAATTATAGTCCATATTGTATTTTCTTTTGCTGTGTTCACATCTGTCCGTTACTTACAAGGACTCCTTAAACTAACAATTGTGATATATTTATTCATTTTTCTTTCTTTTTTTCCATGATTTCTCCAATGTTGCAGATACGATAGTATAACATGTTTTAAAATATTTTCCCACAAACAAGATATGAAAAAATAAAGGTATGAACAAATAAGTTTTCTCCTAAGTTTTAGGTAAGCATGCTTCTCATTTAATAAGAATAAATGAACACTCCAAAAGGTAAGCAATTTATTTTTATAAGCATAATGCTTATAAAAATAAATTGGTATTGGTATGAAGTGAAGTGAAGCGAAGTGAAGTCGCTCAGTCGTGTCTGACTCTTTGCGACCCCATGGACTGTAACCCACCAGGATCCTCCGTCCATGGAATTCTCCAGGCAAGAATACTGGAATGGGTTGCCATTTTCTTCTCCAGGGGATCTTCCTGACCCAGGGATCAAACCCAGGTTTCCCGCATTGCAGGCAGACGCTTTAACCTCTGAGCCATCAGGGAAGCCTGGTATTGGTATATACCAATAAATTGGACTTGGTATCAATACTAGTTTTTCTCACTATTTCAACAGTCTCTGGATAAGAAAATGATATGACTATTAGTATTCCTCCGGACATGGAAATAAGGAAAACTAAGTTATCTTCTCAGAACGAACTTCACACACACGTGAGGATGTGTGCATGTGTTTGCTTACACACATACCCATACACACTGCCTAGATCATAATTTGCAAAATATAGTTAGAATGAATAAAAAGAAAGAATAAGAATTGAAAACAAGAAAATGTCTATTGCTACTATTTATGGTGAAAGTAACAGGAATGTGTTGGACACATTAGGCTCCATCATACAGAAAAAAAGAAAGAAAAAGCAGGAATCAGTGTGGATGTGCCTTGGGCTATACTATCACTTACTTTATGATTAAGACTATAGTTGCCTAATTAGACTGGTTTAGATTGTTCCCCCAACAAATTAGATGATTGGTTAAAGGGTAGAAACTTCTCAGGCAAAGGGAGCTATTCAGATAGTGGAATATGAGGAAACATAGCCCTGCTTCTGGAGTCCACAAACAAACAGGATCTGAATGCAAGGGTGTGTGAGAAATACAATACTTTCACAATTTTCTTTCCAAACCTCTGCTCTGTCCTACCAAATGAACTTAAGGACTTAGGACATGGTGAAAATTCTACTGCACTGTAGACATGAAAATGAACTTGCCAAACATTTGGATCATTTCTTTGCTTCATAACCATGCTAAGAAAGCAAAGATCTGATTTTTTTTTAAAAAGTTTTATCATGTTTTCTGGCCCAAAGTGAAAATATGTATTTTTAATACAGATAGGAGCATTCTGGCATGCATGACAACAGTCAATATAAATAATTTATTATACTAGCTTATTTGTCAATCTCATATAAGCTTTAGATAATGAAAGTTCACATTTGAGTGATAGGACTTATCTCACTCTGTGGATATAATCAAAATCTTCAGTCTTTAAAAATGAGTAACAAATCTCTTGGTAGAATAGACTTTTATTCAGTTTTGCAAACAATAAAAAAAGTAAGATGAGAGCTGTAACTCACTCCTAATTTTATGTGTGTATATGTATATATGCAAGAATATATGTATGTGCTTATGAATAGGGTCATTAATAAAAACCTACCAGTTATATCTGTCAGCAAATTTGGAAAGCAGAGCAGTGGTCACAGGACTGGAAAAAGTCAGTTTTCATTCTGATCCTAAAGAAAGGCAATGCCAAAGAATGCTCAAACTACCATACAATTGTGCTCATTTTACATGTTAGAAACATAATGCGCAAAATCCTTCAGCCAGGCTTCAACAGTATGTGAACTGAGAATTTCCAGATGTACAAGCTGGATTTAGAAAAGGCAGAGGAACCAGAGATCAAATTGCTGATGTTCACTGGATCATCGAAAAAGCAGGGAAATTACGGAGAGAACATCTACTGTTTCATTAACTACGCTAAGGTCAGGAAGCAACAGAACTGGACATGAAAAAAGACTGGTTCCAAATAGGAAAAGGAGTACGTCAGGGCTGTATATTGTCACCCTGCTTATTTAACTTATATGCAGAGTACATCATGAGAAACGCTGGGCTGGAAGAAGCACAAGCTGGAATCAAGATTGCCGGGAGAAATATCAATAATCTCAGATATGCAGATGACACCACCCCTATGGCAGAAAGTGAAGAGGAACTAAAAAGCCTCTTGATGAAAGTGAAAGAGGAGAGTGAAAAAGTTGGCTTAAAATCACTCAACATTCAGAAAACTAAGATCATGGCATCTGGTCCCATCACTTCATGGCAAATAGATGGGAAACAGTGGAAACAGTGTCAGACTTTATTTTCCTGGGCTCCAAAATCACTCCTATGGTGATTGCAGCCAGGAAATTAAAAGACGCTTACTCCTTGGAAAGAAAGTATGACCAGCCTAGATAGCATATTAAAAAGCAGAGACAGTACTTTGCCAACAAAGGCCCGTCTAGTCAAGGCTATGGTCTTTTCAGTGGTCATGTAAGGATGTGAGAGTTGGACTATAAAGGAAGCTGAGTGCCAAAGAATTGATGCTTTTGAACTGCAGTGTTGGAGAAGACTCTTGAGAGCCCCTTGGACTGCAAGGAGATCCAACCAGTCCATCCTAAAGGAGATCAGTCCTGGGTGTTCATTGGAAGGACTGATGCTGAAGCTGAAACTCCACTACTTTGGCCACCTCATGTGAAGAGCTGACTCATTGGAAAAGACCCTGATGCTGCGAAAGATTGAGGGCAGGAGGAGCAGGGGACGACAGAGGATGAGATGGTTGGATGGCATCACCGACTCAATGGACATGAGTTTGAGTAAACTCTAGGAGTTGGTGATGGACAGGGAGGCCTGGCATGCTGTGATTCATGGGGTCTCAAAGAGTCGGACATGACTGAGCAACTGAACTGAACTGAACTGAACTGAAGCCTTTGACTGTGTGGATCACAACAAACTGTGGAAAACTCTTAAAGAGTTGGGATTACCAGATCACTTGAGAAACCTGTCTCCTGAGACACCTGTATGCAGGCCAAGAAGCAACAGTTAGAACTAGAGATGGAACAGTGAACAATGGTTCAAAATTGGGAAAGGAATGCGTCAAGGCTGTATATTGTCACTCTGTATATTTAACTTATATGCAGAGTACATCATGGGAAATGCCAGGCTGGATGAATCACAAGCTGGCATCATGATTGCCAGAGGAAATATCAATAACTTCAGATATGCAGATGACACCACCCGCATGGCAGAAAGTGAAGAGGAACTAAAGAGCCTCTTGATGAAAGTGAAAGAGGAGAATGAAAAAGCTTGCTTATAATCAACATTCACAAAACTAAGATCATGGCATCCAGTCCAATCACTTCATGGAAAATAGATGAAGAAACAATGGAAACAGTAACAGACTTTATTTTCTTGGACTACAAAATTACTGTGGATGGTGACTGCATTCATGAAATTAAAAGACTCTTGCTTCTTGAAAGAAAATTATGACAAACCTAGGTAGCATTTTAAAAAGTAGAGACATTATTCTGCTGACAAAGGAATGAATAGTCACAGCCATAGTTGTCCAGTAGTCATGTATGGATGTGAGAGTTGGACCATAAAGAATGCTGAGCACTGAAGTATAGATGCTTTCCAACTGTGGTTAAGAGAAGACTTCCTGAGAGTCCCCTGGACAGCAAAGAGATCAAATTAGTCAGTCTTAAAGGAAATCAGTCCTGAATATTCATTCAAAGGACTGATACTGAAGCTGAAGTTCCAATATTTTGGCCACCTGATGTGAAGAGCTGACTCGCTGGAAAAGACACTGATGCTGGGAAAGATTGAGAGCAGGAGTAGAAGGGGGCAGCAGAGGATGCGATGTTTGGATGGCATCAGTGAGTCAAGAGACATGTGTTTGAGCAAACTCCAGAAGATAGTGAAGGACAGAGAAGCCTGACATGCTGCAGTCTTGGGGTCACAAAGATTCAGACATGACTTAGCAACTGAGCAAAAACAACTACTGATTGTATCTAGATATATTTAATCCTGGAGATGAAGAAGGTCTGAAAACTACAACTGAATGCTTCTCTAGTCATAATCTTACTCCTGATTACCATAAGTGTTCTCCTCCTAAACATCCCATCAGCAGCTCTTATTTCAACATGGTTAACAGAAACCAACATGGTCTATGTGAAACCTGGCACTCCCTCTAATTTTTAATTACATGATCATCTTTCTAATTACTGTCTTAAAATCAGAGTCTTCTTTTAGTCCTTTCCTCAACAGATCATGAGCTTTGGGAGACAGAAAAAACCAGATCCTGGGACTAGAGACAATTTATTTCACATTTCTTATCATCCATTTCTTGTGTATAAAACAGGACTAATGATATAGTACTTGCAGTATTGCTGAAGGCAAAGAAAGGTGATGATGCCTGCATAAAGCTGAGCAGAATTCTGGTTCAAAAGGAAAGCTCAGTAAATGCTGGGCCAAAGACATAGTAGATATAATACAATCTTGATATAACCAGAAGCAATATATGAAACAGCTATGCCAGGAAGACAGCTGACTTTTTCCTTAATTAAACCACAAAACTATGAGATTATTGTGGAATTGTGCCTTATAAACAACCAGCAGTAGAATTCTGAGTGGAAGAGTGGTGTTAAGCCAAGTATAAATCTTAGCAGCTGCTACAAACAACTGGTTGGGTATACATTTCTGCACAATGAAAAGCAAGATTCCAACTGTCATCATTATCAAAGAATAAAGTCTTCACACAGAAAACAACTTTGAGCTTGGCATATGGTACAGAGGTAGTAACCTGGTAACTTCAAAGCTGTTTCAGACATATCAAACTGTCTCATAACTTGTGCAAGCTGATGGAATCTTAGATGTCATCCAAATTTCTTCTTTCACAGTTGAGGCTAATGAGAATTAGCGGAGTTAGACTCTCTTTGCAAGGTCACCCCGTGGGTAATGACAGTGTGTAAGCTGGAACTGACACTCTTTCCTCCTAAACCCAGGGTTTTTCTCTTCACTGCACCCCTCCATCCCTTAAACATGACTTTCAAGGTCAATGGCCATGTTTCTTACATGTTTCTCTACTAAATTTTAGTCTAGGGTTCCCTGGCATGTTCTCAACTCAAATGCAATGCAACAATATTATATACTGTGTCACTGTGTATAATCTTTAAGGTACAAAGGATCTTTAAGATACAAAGAATCAACTATGGAATTCTTGTCAAACTGTTCAGGTAAAAATGTTCACATCCTCATGGTCTGTTTTCTTCATGTGTAACAAAATACACTTTTTTAAAGCTCTGGTCTACTCAGTAGAGCATTTATTATATATTTTTAAACTTTATTTCATTTGTATGAAACATACATTCTATAATGCTATGTACAATAGTATTAAATGTCTAGAGAATAATATTTGTTTGAGTGCATGTAGGCACATTTGATAACAGGTTTAATTTCATAAGAACTTCCCTTATATCACTACTAAAATTACAACATTAGAAATTTTGTATGTGAATGAGGATTTTTTCCCTCCAAGCAGAAAATAACAGTGTTGAATTGAATACAAAATTAAAGAAAGCAGTTTTTAGTAGGAAAAGAATAACATGTGAACTAGGAAGCAATTTCTCCCCAGTCTCATATTTATTGCTTATTTACTTAAACACTTGTTAATGTCTTTATATCTTCTGTATTGTATTATACTTCTTAGTCTATGCCGCTGAGACAAATATTTCAAACATTTTGATCTGCAGTAAATAAGATCATTTTCATATTTTTTTTCTTTATACACATGGCAATATTATCTAATCTGTCAGAGATTTTGAGATTAAGTAAACTTCCATGACATACAGCCAGACACTAATTTTCCACATGAGGAACCTGAGATCCAGAGGGTTAAGTTAATTAGTGACACAGTTAGAACTATAATTTAGGTCTACTGATAAACGTAGCATTCTTTGAGCATGCCATGATATCTATCTATGTAATTTTAATCTGATTGCTGGAGAGGTGTTATTCATTATTTTATTTCTTTAATTTTTATTCAACCTAAATTAATTTCATGAGGAAACCCTTGAGAAGAAAAAAAAGAAATCTCTCAAATCTAAGAGTAGCAAACCACAATAAAACAATATTATGACAAATTTGAAAGGAGGAATTCATAAGAACAATGTTGATTCATCAGGTTTAACTGTTAATAGCAACTTAAGTATATCTCTGTGAATTTGCTTATTCTGTCCTCTCCACTTAGAAAGTTTCTCCTCCAGTACAAAGTCCATTTCTTCCTCTTCTTTGAGATTAAGACCAAATATTATCTTCTCAAGTAAGCTTGTCTTGATTCTACAGTAAGAAACTATTGCTTCTAAATTTTCACAGCACATTTTCCCTTACCCATATGGGCCTACCACACAGTATGGCATTTTAGAATAAACATGACTTTTCCCACTTCAACTGAATTTTAGACTTAGTAAGAGGAGGAATTAAATCAGGTGTCATCCCCCTTTCTGAGCTATCCAACACTCAATCAAATATTTTCTGAATAAAAGAGGCAGCTCTCATGTTTCAGTGGAGAAGAAACTCCAATCTGATAAGTTTTAAGTATAACAGATTTGCTTCAGTTAACTTACATAAAATAATTATGGTGAACCTGTACATCCTTCTATGACTTCAGAGTAAGTAAAAAATCTAAATTATGTCTTCAAAAATTATAAAGCCTTTAAATTTCATACTGGGATGTACCTTAACTGATTCTGCTAAAAGATAAAACGCAGGCCCCCAAAAGGAGGAAAGCATAGAGAACATGATGGGAACTAGCTTAAAGGGGAAAGATCACGATGACATTTTTTCCCAAGACCTTGGGTTTGTGGCAGCAGGAGGAACACCACCCTGAGGTTGGCAGTGCAGCCAGTCAGCGATTTAAAAGATATGCGTAGCCAGCACTGTCAGAACTCTGCCCATAACTGTCAGAAATCCCTCTTACAGACAAAGATAGCTGATTGACTGCACTTGCCAGACTGCCCCCAGCCGTTCTTCTTTTCTGGTGGCCTCAGCAAACACAGCTCTGCCAGAACATCCCTGGCACTGGAAGAACTCTCAGCCAAAGACACATATAGAGTGGGTGGAAAATTTCCCAACTGTTTCGGCTCAGTTAAAAGAAATCTCCAAGCTGGGTTCTGCCTCCCAGATTTCCTCATCCAGACAGATTTCAGTTGTCCACAGTCACAACTGGCTTGAAAACAGCCTTTGACACCTTCTCTTTCCTGTCTTACTTTCTTACTCCTAGGCTGTTCATGCCTAGAGTCACTCATCATCTCCCAAACAAAAAAAAAAAAAAAAAAAGAGAGAGAGAGAGAATCTTTTGCTTATGATACATTTCAGATGAAAATTTGCTGATTATTTCTATTTAACATGTTGACTTAGAGAACCTCTTTCTTGTCTTATGAATCTTTATAGTTCATAAAACCTTTTGTGGCCAGTTTCTTACTAAGCTAGAGACAAAATCGGCTTTTGTCCTATGCATTCGTGACACCATAGAATATTTTTCTCCCATGGGCTTCCAGTTACAGGTACTGGGGACTTCAAAATTTGGCAATGTTATAGTTCAAATCAGAAACCTAACAAGATGCATAAAATAAACTACTACTGCAAAATGCTACTCATAAAGAGAAAGTTATTGACCCTGCTCATCTAGATATTGACATTACTTTTTTTCTGGATATCAAAAATCTGGGTCAGAAAAACTTTTTAAAACAGTATCATGATACATTTTAGGTGTTATTTATTCTGATTCAAGAAAAATTGTATTGGACAACCACACCTTGTAGTCAGTTTATCAAACTAGTGTGAGTAATTTTTAGTTTATAATCTTTTAAACTTTAAGAATAAGCTAGTTGAAGATTGGCATTCCAATTGAAACAATAAATGCGTGTTCTACCACACCATTAGAGTAAATTATTTTCATTTGTAGAGTATAGATCCATGTCTTTTTATCATTCATTCATCTGCTCATTGATTTATTCATTCATCCAAAAACATCAGCTTGGTCCTGCCTAATATCTCTGAAATTCTGTTCATGGGGAAAGGAGAGATGGTCTGTGTTACTGTTTTACTATCTAGTAAGTTTTTAATTGAAATTCATACCACACTTAAATGCTGAGCAGATACAAAAAACAAAATCCATCTTAGTTATCTAAGAGATATTATAGAAAAAATGTATGAAACTTGAATATATACAACTTTTAGAAAAAAATCTGGAATATTATTGAGACAGCTCTTTATAGATTTATAAAAGATTGTGCCATTAGGAACAGACTTACACAGGAAGTATTTTTTACCTTGGGTATGTATTAAAGAATAACAGATCTTTTATTTTATCCTGAAACATTAATTGCAACAGATTTATGAATGACCTAATTCTCTATTAAGTTTTAGCAATAAAAACTTTATTACAACACTTGTTATGAGAAATGTGACATAAAATTTTAAAAAGCAATTCTCAAATATTGTGTTTATTGTCTTGGCCTTGAAAGGTATTTTTCCCCATGATTAGCATGCCTCTATAATTTTAAGTGCTTCTCTGGTTTATGTAAAATGTATGTTTAATAATTTAGGTAAGCACAAAAGCCAAGATAAGAACTCAGATAAAATATCTATTCCCTCTACTCTCCTCAAAGATCCACGAATCTCTTAAAATATATGTTTATAGTCTTCACTATCCTAGGGTTCATTTATAGAATGTTAAATAAATTTATACTGCATTGGGCTTAAGTCTTCAGAAATTGTAGTTGCTTTCTTAATTTAAACTCATTAAAGATAGGAAATAAGTCCTGGCTTTTTTAGAGGTATTTCTTTGCTTTTGCAAAATCTAATGTGACCTAAATTAGAAAACCCTAAAATTCCACAAGCAGCTACAATATCTCTGAGAAAAGCAAAATAAAAGAAATATAATGCCTAAACATTAAATAATTTACTAAACTTATCTGATCAATTTTATTGGGAAAAATTAAAATATAATTTAATGGAAATGCTGATTTTTATAAAAATTCTTAAATATTTGAAAATTCACATTAGCATGTAGAGTCTTATAAATATAACAAGAAATGTCTAGGTAGGTTCTACATAGATGCAAATGAAGCAATATACCAAGAAAAGAAGTTAACAGAATACAATTTCTCTACAGGTAGAAATGCTGCTTATTTTCTTTGTTTTTTCCAGAGTCTCTTTCTCAGGAGTTGAGCACAGCAGTCAGTGTTAGTTAAGAGAACTACATCTGAGATAGTAGCCAAGGGAAAGGAAATAAATCCATAATTGAAAATGCTATGCAAAATTCTCCATAAATAAAAATATTTCATCAATTTAAAGCTTTATCCAATAAGAAGCATATATGCAACTCTTGAAATGATGAGTCATAAAATACACATGGTTTTACTGTATCTACTCATAAAAGTTTGCAGGTAACCTTTATAATCATTTTTTCCCCACAATCCTAATATACTTTATGCATTTACTCATTTAGTGGAGGTCTGCATTTCTGATTTATAAACCCAGATATCTGTGTATGTTTATAGATCTTTGCCCCATGATGAATTGGTGAAACATAAGACAAAGGAACTATAGGAAGAAAAGCTTAAATCAACTATTTTTATTTGTACAGGAGGAAGAGGCAAAGCCAATACTTGGAGTGAAAACTGGACGATTGAATGATGTCTGTTGTTAAGCTATACAACTCACTACAACCATATTACGTTTATACCTTTGCAGTTGGAAAAACACTTTCTCTAAACCACTTTTAGCTTCCTCACTCCTGGGTGTCAGAGACACAAATGTTTTTCCAGATGCAGAAAAGGATGCAGAGATAAATCCAGTAAGTGAGGAAGACAAGACCCTGAATTCACTGTTTGCCACTGGATATCAGAGCTTGTTTGTCAATAAATCAGGTGTATCTTTAGAAATAAACATTTGTGCTTGAGTATAAGGGTGTGTGTGAGTGTGTGCACATGCATGTGTGCAAATCAATTACTTTCTATTTCAAATCTCTAAGTCTCATAGTATCTGAAGTTACCACAAGTCAGGGTAGGAGGTTGAAATGAAAAACTCCTGACTACTGATGAAGAGCTAAATGGAAAAGAGTAATTCTCCAAGTTCATTTTGTAATTTGATCTTATTTCTGAGCTTCAAATTATAGCATCTCAAACCCATACCAATGGATCCAATGCCATCTTCAATTCTCTGTAATCAAGTGTTAACAAGTTATTTTAATACTGATGCTTTTGCTCTCACTCCGCAGCATTTTGAAACCACTCCCATCCATTTCCTTTGTCCTCAAAAGGACTTCACTCCAACTTACCTATTTCCCATGACTACTTCATTATATGATCACTCAACTTTGCAACAGAGCATTTGTAAGAGCATCTCTCTTCTGAAGAATTCACTAAATTTTGCTGGAAAGAATGTCTCCAAATTTTAGGCAAAGAGGTTGGAGTGAAGAGCACAAAGCAAAGATGAGGAAATACACCAAAAATCTGATTTTACAACTCCCAACTAATTCTCCTACCTCTGTCCCCAACCCCAGTCCAGAACACAGTATGCAGGAACAACATAGATGAATTCATAAGACCCTAAGAATTTTCATTAAAACTTTCTAATTTGGAGAGATGTGGACTAAGGAATAAGCATGCAGCCTCAGAAAAGTCAGGACATTTTCTGAGCAGGGGAGTATTTAGGTACCTCCCTAGGACCTCAGCACAGATGGGGAGAGTGAGCAAAGTTTCCCAACACACTCTGTGACGTCAGGCTATAGGTACAGAGGGGAAGAGAAAAAGCCAAAACCAAGCACAAAAGGACTTGGTGACTTCACTCTTGAATGAACAGAGTTGACGGCATGAGGGATTGATGTTGTTGAGAAGATGAAGCAGAGTCTCAATCTCTCCTCAGCCCCAGTGCAAAACATCTTCACCAAATGCACATGCCCCGGGTCAGAAGAATGGAGAGAAAAGCAGTCCTCAGATCTCAAACAGGAACTAGAGTTAGGGACAAGCCATTCTTTGCAAATGAGTCTCCAGTGAAAAATACATTTACTATATATTAACATCACATAGAAGGTCTGGATAAAGTTGCCCTTATTGAGCATAAGCAAGAAAGGGCATGCCAGATAACAGTCTAGCAGAGTATAAACCAAAGAGGAAGTGCTGAGGCTGAAAGAACTGAAGGAAGAAATAAGAGAGAAGACAGAAAGAGAAATGAAGAGACAAAGCCTCAGGCTAATTCCTACTCTGGAGTTCTAAGCAAGCCGAAGAACAGAAATCATCCAGGTAAGCCTGAAGCTTTGAAAGAGTTTAATAGAAATATACATTTTATAAGATGGTGCTAAAAGATAAGATAAAAAGCAGGAGATGAAAAGGGAGATTGCAAAGTCTAGATGAAAACCAAACTAAAATCTTGGTGGATCTAAATTGCTTAAAATAATGGATCTCACTGGAACTACCCAGAAGCTTTAAAAATATAGATGCCTTGATCACCTCCATACTTATTGATCTGATAGGAACTATGTTCTTGGCACTGTGCTCAATCTTGGTGACCACTGAAAAGAATACAGAAAAAAAAATCAGAATTTTCAGTCTTGCAGTAGAGATTAGTCATTGCAAAGTCACCATAAAGGTCTTCCAATTTAATATCAGTACTGATGTTTGTTAAAGATGACAGTCACTTTCTCATCTGTCTCTTATCCTTCACCAACCCTTTTCAATTTCATTCCATGTACCAAAATAAAATGTTCCAGTTTTTCTTTTCCTTGCTTCTTTAGCTACTATAGATGCATTACTCCTATGCCGGGTCATCGAGGATCAGCAGTGTTTACAGTCACTCAAGGTTCTATATGTCCCATCAGTGAGAACAACAATATGAACATAGTAAAATCCATGAGAAAAAAACAAACAAAAAAAATCCAGTGAGAATTACATGCCAAGTTGAGAACATAAAATAAGCCTATTTCCTTTTTAAATAGTCCACATGTCAGCTTGACCTCTGGAAACTGTTGCAAGGAAGCTTCTCTCCCAGGGTTAGCCAGAGTTCATTTGTATATCTTATGTATAGCTTATACAATCCAAGAGAACCCCTCATAGGTCTCCAAAATTTGGGGATAATTGAGGTCAACATGGATTCTGATGGACGAGGAAACCTACCCACAACCAGGGAAAAGTAATGGAAAATAAATTTAAAAACATGACTCAGTGGACAGTGAAAACTAGTGATGGGGAAATGGACCATTTTTGCCTCAGAGGTTTTTCACTGTTCCCTGAGTCAAGTCTACCTGCTAATGGTTTGTAACTTGGCAGTTTTCCACACTGGTAAATCTTTCACCAGCTATGATCACCAGCTATCAACTGTCCATAAGGCTACTCCACGCCCATTGCCTTAGTGGATAAGAGACACCAGTTTTCAAACAACTAGTACTTTTCAAAAATTTGGGAGTAGGAGGGTTTTATAAAGTCATCACATTCATCATGGAGAAAAAATATTTAGAAAATAACATTTTCAATATTTTTGGTAATCTTAGTGCACCCAATTACTTTAGTAACTGTTTTCAGAATATCTTCACATAGAATATATTCATATTATTTTCTCCTGTCAATATTTAAAAACAGTATCTCTTCTAATCTTCATTTTCAGGAAGAACTTGCCACACTTCTCCTCAAAAGACATATAGTGTAGGCTAGAATATTTACTTCAAATTATGACACTGGCTACAACAAAATTTATTTTTTAAATAAGAAATGACCATCTATAATATTATACCTGGGTAAATTCTATAAAGTTTCTTGATAGGAGAAGAAATTTATTTGATAAGAATTGATAAAAGTGGATGAAGTGAGATTATAAACAATTTAGAATCCCTATCTTTTCTGGCATATGAACTCTTAAGAACAATATTTTCTGGAACAGAATGGTGAGGAAAGTGTTGCTAAAATGTCTAATGAATTTCAGAAAATTCTACTTGTAATCCTTGAAGACTCCTATTCAGAAACTTCTTAGCTACACAGCTTTTCCTCCTAATCTTGAGCTCTGAAATTATCATTCAACAGACACAGGAGTAGGAGATGTTTTCTATTTCTCATGCCATGACATGCTTCTTAGAAGAAGGCCTAGGGTTATGTTTATCTTCCAATGAGAAATACTTGTAAGCACCATGGATGAGAGCTTTCCAGTTCTTGGTTTTAGATATGAAGGTGCTATAATTACAACATAGCCAAAAGAGCAGCCTCAGGGAAGTGTTATGGTCTACTTTTTAAGTTAATAAAACTCCAGCTTCATGGAGCTTCCACCAAGAAGTCTCTGAAGTCTTCATTGCCCCAAGGTTTCAGAATCAGTCTTGCATGCAGGGTTTCAGTGATAGTAAACTTGAGAGTACAACTGAGTTCAGAATCAAGATATTTTGCCTCCTATATTTTACTAGATAGTGACTTGTGTTGTGATTTTTCACTTTTGATGACCAAGCATTCAAAGGTAATCAACTCAAGGATATTTTAAATGCTATTTGCATTCTTTATCCATTCATATTTCTATAGAAAAATTTTGGAATTACAAAATTATTACAATTATTATATATTATTATTATATATTATATATTATTATATATAATAATATATATAAATTATTATTATTATTACAATTATTCTTATAAAATAACAGATATTGTTGGTCCACTTCTCCAAGATTTCAGGCTTTCTTTTTAAGGGGAAGCATATAACGACAGATACATTTATAGTATTAGAGAGTGCTTTTTTTCCCACATTATTCACCAAACATTTATCGACTGTCTAAAATGTGCTAGAATTACAGACATTTGTTTAAAAATATGACTTACCATTGTGTGGCCTGTGATCTATTTTAAAAAAAAGATAAGGAGTACATCCAAGACCACAGAGCAAGTTCTTAATCAGTGGCTCAGATAACTGGATACAATGTCAGAGAAAATGTGCTTACCACACAGCTAGAGGAGGGAATGAAGACCGCTTCCAGAGGAGCTAAGGCTGGAGACTAGTGTTTGGACCAATAGATGGTTTAAAGGACACTCCACATCGTAGAAACATTAATGACATATCTTCACAGTATTAAGTGTCAATAAGAGAAATGAAAATTCAAAACAGCTCCATCAGCTTCTAAACATTTCCTCATTCAGTCAAGAGCCAATAGTTTGATAACAAAGTAAGTCTGTGAAAGTGCTGGCTTATCCTGGGTCTCTGCTCTTCAATCTGATCATCTATAAACTCCAATCAGTGATTACCTTTCTAGGGAAAAAAAAATCATTCAAATGAAGGAAAAAACTAACTATAATGGACGTTTATAATATTCATATTAGAAAAATAAACAGAATTCAGATGTCAAAATGTGGGAAGGGCCTGAGACTTGACCACACTTGCCAGACAAGAAGTTAGCGTGCCACCGTGTTAATGGATGCTATCAGAAGACAACATTCTAGGTCAGCAAAGAGGGACAGTTTATTCCTCACAAGAGTAGCAGAAGCTAAGTAACAGTACTTGGACCACTGGGTCACACACGGAGAGCCAGGTGATACCTGCTCATGCAGACGGCTTTGTTACTAGAGAGGAACCCTGAGCTCACAGAGCCTGACTCTTTCATTAGAGAAAGTAAGCCACCAGACTTCCGCTCCAGATAAAGACACTGTGTCTGTACTTCTGTGTCTCTTTTCCTGTTTTGCATATAGGGTTATCGTTACCATCTTTCTAAATTCCATATATATGCGTTAGTATGCTGTAATGTTCTTTATCTTTCTGGCTTACTTCACTCTGTATAATGGGCTCCAGTTTCATCCATCTCATTAGAACTGATTCAAATGAATTCTTTTTAACGGCTGAGTAATATTTCACGGTGTATAACCACAGCTTCCTTATCCATTCATCTGCTGATGGGCATCTAGACTGCTTCCATGTCCTGGCTATTATAAACAGTGTTGCGATGAACATTGGGGTGCTTTTGAACTCTGTGGGAGAAGGTGAGGGTGGGATGTTTCGAAAGATCAACATGTATATTATCTATAGTGAAACAGATCACCAGCCCAGGTGGGATGCATGAGATAAGTGCTCAGGCCTGGTGCACTGGGAGAACCCAGAGGAATCGGGTGGAGAGGGAGGTGGGAGGGGGGATCGGGATGGGGAATACGTGTAACTCTATGGCTGATTCATGTCAATGTATGACAAAACCCACTGAAATGTTGTGAAGTAATTAGCCTCCAACTAATTTAAAAAAATGGTAAAATAAAAAAAAAAAAGAAAGAAAAGGGGTATAAACTGCCAGGAAAAAAAAAAAAAAAAGGACACTGTGTTTGTCTTCCAAAGGCATTCCCTATACGAACTTCCTCAAGAAGACAATCCAGAACAAAGACAGTGTCTGTCTCTGCTGAGAAAGTGATCACTGGTTGGAATTCCCAGGTTATCAAATTTAAGAGCAGAGATCCAAGATAAGCCGAAGCTATCACAAAATGATTTTCGTATCAAATTACTGGCTCTTCATCAAATGAAGAAATGTTTAGAAGGTACATAAGACAAGCAAAGACATGATAAATGCATGAAGAATTGTCTCTCAAAATCAGATTAATAGTAAATATTTATAATTAAAGTTATCTAATGAGTATTTTGTATACATTATAAGGATAACAAGCTTCTGAGGTTAAGACATCTTAGGTGGAGGTGAAAAAGAAGCAAAGAGTACTAAGCAACTATAAGTCAAACAACTTCTTATGGGTTAAACAAAACCAAGAGCCTGTCTTAAAACCACTATTACATTCAGTGAATTGTATATTGTTCTTCTCTGCCACAGATAGTAATCATACTGTCACTAGTGACTCATATTATTCATTATACATTAAGTTTGAAGGTGGAGAAATTAGGTCTCTCCTTGAATAATGTTTTATCTTAAGAGGTACCTATATAATGGTTCAGTTCTGAAATCATGATTCATGTTCAAGGTTTCAGGGTTTCCAACACAATGTTATCATTGGTTCCTTTTGTCGTAGGCAACTGCAGCATAATATTCGATCATTCATTAGGAAACCTGGGTTCTAAACTAACTGTAACATCACAGGAAAACAATTTTCTCCTTGCTGTTTCTGAAATTGCTTACATATAAAAATGAAGTGATAATCTCTAAAGTTGTTCTAATTCTACATTAAAGATGATTTTGTGTCCCTCCTGATTCCAGTATTTAATATAATTCTGTATCTTTAACACTGTTAGATACCTGTAAGGCTATAGAAAATATTAACTATACCTAAAGAGTAAAACCTTTAGAACAAAAGAGACTCCCCTAGCTCATTCTAATTGACCACGATGCCCTCCAGCTAAACTTAGCTCCAACACAGAGAGTTTGTTCTCAACAGAGAATTCCAGGCAGCTAGTAAATATTGATTTGAATTGGTCTGTGAAAGAAAAGCATTTCCCTTTTTGGAAGATAGTGTAGATCAACACTTTGGAATTACTGAGCTTAATAAAACGGTAGTGAAGAAACTAAACCCTTTCACATTTATTTACTTAAAAATGGGGGAGACCTAGTGATGAATAAGACTCCTGCTCTCCTGAAGGAACTTAAAATCAGTTATAGAAGAAGACATATTATAGATATTTATAGTTAGCAGGCTGATTAAAAGAAGGAAGAGATCGAATATTCTTTGAAGAAGAATTCAGAGAAGTAAAATTAGATGTGAGACAGTTTATTAATTGGAAATAAGGACAAGAATATTGCAAACTTGGAAAATCCATAGATGTAAAGCACCAAAGTGGATGCTTTGGCATGTGTAGTATGGAGGTGACAAAAAATGTGAGGAATAAAAATGAAACCTGATCAAAAGTAATGACAAGGATTGTGGGCCACCTATTCTATAGAAAATCATTTGTAAATGGACATTTTTAGACACAGAGGGACTAGCATGGTTACACTTTAACTGATATAATTTACTCTGGCTGGAAACATGATGAAAGATAGTTTTAAAGGGCATAAGAATAGAGACTGGAATCTAGTTACAGGTGATTGTAACAGTCTAGCAAAGAGAGACACTGATTTTTATCTTGGGCAGAAATAGGAGGGGTGAAGATGAAAGGAAAGGCTTGAGAAGCATTTAATTAACCTGGGTACCTAGTGGACACTGGGCGTGGGAGGAAGAGAGGCATCAGGGATGACAAGTTTCTGTCATGAGGAACCGAGTGGCCAGAAAATTAATTAGCCAGGGAAGGATAACACAGAAGGATAAAATCTGAGACCCAGGAGAGGGAGAGGAGGCATGACAAACCCAATTTTGGACATGACAACTTTAAGATATTGAGAACCATTCTAGGAGAGATATCAAATGGGAAAAAAAAATGATTTACAGATCTGAATTCTGGTAGGAGTGCTGTGATACAGAATTGCTTAGGAAAAGCAGTGATTTCAGGGTTAAGAAAAGAACCAGGAACTATATTGACAAAAACCCAATGCCAAGTAATATTTCAAGAAGGAAGGAGTATTAATAAGGAATCACCCTTCTTCTATTCAAGAAGAAGAAATTAGTCTCTCTGGAGCTTGGTAAAAATGCACCAGTGTTCACAGTCAGAGCTGTTTCTTTGGGAGTTCTCTGGGAGTTATGGCTGGAGCAGGCAGAGGATTGGCTAAGCAGTGGAAAAGGGGATCTGTGGGAGCTACGTGAAAATTAGGGTGCTTTGTGATGAGAGCAACAGAACCCAGCTCTAAGTAGTTTTTGTAAGATGCATGACTTATGATGCATAACAGGGATTCAAAGGTAACCCAGGCTTCCGGGTTATTTAAGCCAGAATTTCAATGTAATCAGGACATTTCTCTTTGGTCTTTGCCATCTTCAACAGGTCTCATTGTTAAGACTAGTTACACCATGGCTTGAAGACAGATTTTTACATACAAGTTTCTCTATTTAGACTCCAGAAAGGGATAGATGGGAGTGCACACACTGTCCTGGGCTAAGAGACAGGTCTTTTCAGTTTTCTTTGGCAAACTTAAGAAGTATGTCTCTGTACGCGTGTGGGTGTGTGTGCATTCTCAGTCATGTCCAACTCTTTGTGACCCCATGGACTGCAGACCGCCGGGCTCCTCTGCCCATGGGATTTTCCAGGCAAGAGTACTAGAGTAGGGTGCCATTTCCTTTTCCAGGAAACATGTCTACCTTGGACCAATAACAGTAAGGGAAAAATCCAGGAGTTGTTCAACAGAATTCACACCTGAAGATGGGTCTCGTGGAGAACTGAGCAAAAAATAAGGTTCTATTAGGAAAAATCTGGGTGCAGGAAGAAGGCAGTAGGGTAGGTGGGCAACCAAGAGTGTCCACTATAGGCTCTGCAGCAAAGAAAAGGCCACAAGCCATAACTTAAGGTGGAAAGGCATATAAGCCAACTTTGTAAGTTGTGCTTCTCCTTTTTTTCTCTCTTTTTCTTTTGAGATGTGAGCATGTTTCTGAGCTGCAGGGATGTACTGGGGAGGAAGTTGAGAGTAAAGGAGAAGAGAGCGTAAGATCTATGGAATGAAGCCACAGAAGGGACAGGAGTCCCAGGGTTCAGTCACACGTGACAGAGAGATCACTGGGAAAGAGGAGGAATTGGCAGGCAGAGGGTGCTGAGGGTTTGGGGGAGAAGCTGGGAGCATCTTCATTCCAGAGGGCCTTCATTTTTCCTGTAAAGTAGGAGGCAGCCATGGTCATTAGCTTAGAGAGATGGGCATGTGGACGCTAGAGCAGAGTTTGTAAGAAGAGCTCCCTTTCCTGCTGCTGCTTGCAATCCTTGCTCCAGCCCTAAGTCAGAGCATCGGTGAATGAATGAATGTCTGCAAGCCTCCTGCGGTGCTCCTGGGGGCCCTGTCTCACAGCCGCGCTCCCTGGACACTCTGGCGCGATCAGCTTGAACCCCCTGCCCTTCCCTGCCTGCTCTCGGGGCCCCCTGACACCCCGATGTCCTGCCCTTTGCCTCCCCCACCTTCCCTTTGGTGCTTTCTGCTCACATCCACATTTCTCCACTGTCTTCTGTCGTGACCTTCAACCCCACTGTCTCCAAGAAAGCCAGAGATGCCATTTGAAAAGGATGAAGATAATCTCATTTTATCCCAAACAGCTTACTGCAAGAGAAAAAAGGGAGGAGGGAGGGGGGAGGCTGATACTAAGAAAATATAGCCCCAAATGCCAGAACAATAGCTTTACTAATTTTTGTCAGGAATATATATTACTATTTAGCACTTGAGAAACAGCATATTTACACTAAATAATGGCAAGATATTTGTTAATACAAATTAGGTATTATAATCATAATCATACTATAATTATAATAAAAGATGACAATGGAAATGAAAATTCATTTCAATTAAAGTATTTAGGATTTAAAGCATGAGGTAGTCACCTAATGTTTTCCCTTTCCTTCTCATTTCATAACTTTGATTTATTCAAAACTGACAATCCATGTCAGACATGTCTTCATCTGCCTAAAATGTTTGCCATTAGAACAGTAACATATTCGTCTACTTTATGTAGGTTTTTCCATTGGTGAAAATACTACTATGTGATATAAACAGCTAGATTTTTTCAGTCAGAGTGTTTCTGAAATAGACAAAAGGTTAAATGTTGGAATGGGCCAATTTTGCTTTCTTTTTTATAGGACATGGACATAGACTTATTCTCCCTTCAGTAGTAGCATGACCTACATAAGTTGTGTGTGGCTGTGATTTTCTCATTTTCCCCAGTAAGAGAGAGAGCTATCTCCCCCCACCCCTTGCCCTCTTGTTGCCACAAAAGGGGAAAAAAAATGATCACAGGAGCTTTGAATACAAGTTTTGTTGAGCTTTTTTTTTTTTTTTTTCCTCTCCTCACCTTAGGTGACCAGATCGATAGACAGTCCAGCAGCTGAGAAAAAAAATCAGATGACTGGAATACAGCCAGAGGCAGTCTCTCTAGTGCAGCAAGAGGCCATTCTGATATGACAAAATTTTAAATAAATGGTGTCCAAGGAGACACTCATTTCTCAATAAATGTACAAAGGGAAATGCAGGTATTAAAGTGACTCGTAAAAACACTAATATCTGAATTGCTCCTCCAAAAAATCCTCTATAATAAAATAGAGCTTTCAAGGCCATGGATGGTTTCCCATCTTTAAAAGTTATAGGCGTCATGGAGACTAACTCGTATATATACGGTCAGGGCCGGGGTCCCTGTTCTTCTACTGCACCGCGGGCCAAAGCGACTGCATGCAGGGCCCAGCCTTTTCACAGCGAGCAGCTCACATGCCCAGGAAGCAAAGCAGAATGTCGGGCCTGCAAACCAGCTGCCGGCGGTGCTGCAGACACAATCTGCCTTCCTTGTCTGTACAAGAGCTGCAGCTCCTAACACCCGACTGGTTCTCAGAAAGGATGAGGACACAGATATGTCCAGCCTGCTTCCCTACTCAGGGAAGTGTGCTTATCCATTCAAGAGCATTTACTGAGCTCCTGTGGTTGGAAAGATATCATGCTGCTGCTGCTAAGTCACTTCAGTCGTGTCTGACTCTGTGCGACCCCATAGACGGCAACCCACCAGGCTCCCCCGTCCCTGGGATTCTCCAGACAAGAACACAGGAGTGGGTTGCCATTTCCTTCTCCAGCGCATGAGAGATATAATAGGAAGCATCATATCACAGAAATCTCAGGGAGGTGGGGACTTTAAAGCTTGCTTTGGAGCCCAAGTTATAATTATACATCTTTTTCATCTTATTCACTAGAAGTTTATCAGTTTTCAAAAAATTCAACTAAGCTGTTATCTTTTGGGGGAAGTCTTGCTTGATATCACTTCCTTGTCCTTCAAAAATCTTGGGAGAGGGATCCATCTTTCTTACATATCTTTATGCTCTATTTTCTCCTATAATTTGTAAGGTAAATGTTCTTATTCAATTACTAAGTTGTGTCTGACTCTTTGAAACCCATGGACTGCAGCACTCCAGGTTCCTCTGTTCACTATCTCCCAGAGTTTGCTCAAATTCAGGTGAACCTGTGTTTCACACTTTCTTCATGCTCTATGTTCTACTATAATTTGTAAAACAAATGACAATGTCCATTACCAACATGTTCTGTTCATCTGAATTTGAGCAAACTCTGGGAGATAGTAGAGGACAGAGGAGCCTGGCGCAGTGCGGTCCACGGGGTCACAAAGAGTCAGGCACAACTTAATAACTGAACAACTGTTTACCCATGTTAGGTGCAGCATTAAGTGATGTACTTGCATAGTTTCACTTAATTCTTGCAGCAGATCTTCTCATTACACTGTGACGGTCTCTCCTGGCACTGTCCTCTGTGAACCCGAGATGTCTGCGGTGATCTCTGTGTCCTTAGGAGACAGACCCTTCCCCAGTTATCTCAGTTCAGTTCAGTTCAGTTCAGTCACTCAAAGAGTCGTGTCCAACTCTTTGCGACCCCAGGGACTGCAGCACGCCAGGCCTCCCTGTCCATCACCAACTCCCGGAGCTTGCTCAAACTCATGTCCATCGAGTCGGTGATGCCATCCAACCATCTCATCCTCTGTCGTCCCCTTCTCCTCCTGCCTTCAATCTTTCCCAGCATCAGGGTCTTTTCTAATGAGACACTAGTCCCAGAATCAGCAGCCTCATCACGGAGACTGGGTCCTGCCTTTGGTACCCACATCAAAACCTTAGGAAAAACTAATGGCCCAGCTTTCTTAACATTTTCCAACTTGAAGTGATTATCTTCTTGTGGATCTAAGGGTTGCTCAGAATCATGCCACCTTCCCTTTTGTGTCTATTTAGTTCAGTTACTTTTCTTTTCCAATTTATTCAATTTTGAGAAATCTTTACATGCATCCCTCTACCACTCAAGAGCACTGAGGAAGAAATGACAAGACACTGAAAACATATTACATATACGAAATGCGTAATATTTGTAATCACCACCATAGAATACACCCTAATAGCCTCACTTAATATTAGAGAAAGCTGAGGCACAGTGGGGCAAAATAATACTGTTCAGTTTTCACAACAGAAAAGGGTTCTGACACGGATTCGCATCGGGACCATCTGATTCCTCAGTCTTCGCTCTCTTCAGCTTTACCGTGACCCTGCCTTCAAGCGCTACAGAGCTCAGAGTAGATTTAAGTGTATTTGTACTGTGACATATGGCTCAGATGGTAAAGAATCCGCGCGATGCTGGAGACCTGGGTTCGATCCCCGGGTTGGGAAGATCCCCTGGGGGAGGGCCTGGCAACCCACTCCAGTATTCTTGCCTGGAGAATCCCCATGGACAGAGGACCCTGGCGGGATACAGTCCGCGGGATACAGTCCACGGTGTCACAGAGAGTCAGACACGACTGAGCAACTAAGCACAGCACAGTACTGTGAAATGATGTAGCGAATACCCAGTCTTTAGCTAGGATTACACTGTAAAGACCCTGCATCACAGAGCCCAGTGCTGTTATGACTCAAGAGTTTTTACAATTTGGCCTTTATGTCCACAGAGTTGAACAGAACTTGCTGCACAAGACCTCTTCTCTGGTGGCTCAGTGGTGAAGAAACTGCCTGCCAATGAAGGAGACGTGGGTTTGCTCACTGGGTCAGGAGGATTCCCTGGAGAAGGAAATGACAACCCATTCCAGGGTTCTTGCCTGGGAAATCCCATGGACAGGAGAGCCTGGAGGGCTGCAGTCCATGGGGTCGCAGAGGCAGACACGACAGAGCAACTAAACAGCAACAACAAAAATATAGCAAATTTAAGTAGCATGCCCTGTGCAGATTCACCATGTAAAACAGAAGTTCCTTGCAGATAGAGGACAGTCCTGTAAGCCAGTGATCAATGCTTAGAGTTCTGCATGTGAGGCTCCATTCCTAAATATCCCAAATATTGGTAAAAGTTTTTTGTCCAATTTGAAAGGATTTATTTGGACAAAAAAAGCTCTTAAGGGGGAAAAAAAATGTGTCTCTTCCCAGAAGTCTTTCAAGAATGCTAACTCCAGTAACTTCCATAGATCATTAGGGAAGAGTCTGCTTTCATGGATTCACAAATCTGAAATTTTTCATGGATTCAAATTTGATAAAAAAGTGCAGGATACTAACTTCAAAATTTCTATAACAAGGCGTAATTTCACAAGCACTGGGAATACTATGCCTATACTTACTATAATGAGAAATACATTGTTTGTGTGGATGTCCTATAAAGACGGCAAATTAACACTGCATGGGCATTTGTATCTGAAACATGACTTAATTTCTTTGAACAGGAAAGGAATTCATTTCAATTTTGCACGTATTTAACATTGAGAGTTTTACACTATGTCTGTACATATGTGTAATACATATAGATACATTCTCTCTATAGCATATGCACACATGCATATGTATATAATAGTGATAAAGGGGAATATTCCACAGGATAAGACCATCTGAAATTTATATCTAATGTTTTTTTAATGACCCTAAGTGGACAGTTATAACATTTTTTCACTACTATGAAAAATGATTTTAGGAATATTTCCACAATGTGCATTCATCAGTATAAAATGTTGCTAAGCAATTAAAGTATCTTTGGTATTCAGACGCATTTGTTGAAGATACCCCCCATCTTAATGCCTTAGAATGTGCATTATATCCCCCTCATTTTTAGTCTAGGAGCTATGCCAAATTCTTTCTCCAAAGGGGAAAAATGTAGGAAGTATAAATAATGTTTTGAAACAGAATGAAAAACTTCACCAAGGTGCAAGAACAGCTATGTAAAAATTGAGGCTAACTTTTTAATCTTAGGCAATTCAGAGATCTACATTTAATCTCATTAAGATTATAATTCCTTGTATTATAGGTATGCTTGATTTTTTGATGAGAGGAAAAAATAATGCAATTTTTTGTTTAAAAAAGCTTACAGTGGGCACAGATATAAATAGTAGTACTAGATTTTCATTGCATCAATTATTTGAAAAAATACATGGTCTCAGAAAAATTTTTCTATGTAAATGTTATTTTCAATTGAATATTCTACAATTATTCTTATAATGGCAACATTTCACAGTATTATCATTTTCAGGGAGGAAGAAAAAACAAAATTTCATGTCAGAATGAGTTAAAACATAGTGTTAAATATTCATCCATTTTAATCCCACCATAAAGTCAGTCCCAGTGTAATGAACCATTATTATTTATTTATTTCAAATGCAATTTATTAAAAATGTACTCACTGCCTGAAGGCCTTTGGGAACACTCATAAAAACACAAAAATACATGAATTAAATTAAATACATCAACAGCCCAACTTCTCATTAAAAAGAATAATGGTTGAAATAACACCACACCAAAAAGTCATATATTAAATATATATATATATATATATTTAATGACAAAAGTTTGCTCATTATATTATTTTTACTGAGATTAATATAAGGATTTAGTTGGGTTCTGATTTTTTAATTTTTTTTTTGGTTGAGGAAGACTGAATAAAAACTTTATTCACTACTGAAGTGACTGCTAACTATGGAAAAGCTATTTGGGACTTTTCTAGGACCCAAAAAGGGCTTCTTGAACTTCACAAAGAGGCGAGGTTCTGATAATTTAAGTTTCCTTAGTTAACTAGTATAATTATTCTGCCTCTTCTCCCACTATTTAACTTTGAGTTCACTGTGTATTCCACTAACAGGGTGAAAATACATGGCATCTCTAGAAAGCATGGAGTCTGTTAGTAAAAAGAGCGCATTGAAGCCTCTCTACTTTTCACATGAGACCTGGTAGGACCCCATCTACCCTAAATATCTCCTCTGCTGTTACACATGGCACTTGAATTGTCAAATGTCAGCCTAAAATAGTAGACACAGGGGAAACGGAAATAGCTAACTATGGATTACATACATCACACAGGACAGGAGGGAAGATGGGGGGGCAGGGCTTTTTCATTAGCAAGAGTGTACAGATGGATTTATCGATTTATCGCATTTATCAGATTGGCTGGCTTTCACACATTGAAAAGCAACAAGTAATATCATGAAGGAAGTGAACAGGTAGATTTGAGCCGTCTTGACAGGCAGGTGGCGGAAGAACAGTTAGCACTGTGTTGGTGGTTTCTATGGAAAAGAGTAGAAGAAGATGCCTAAAGTGGGAAAAAAGGAAACTCAAAAAAGAAAGAAATGTGTTTGCAGAGTATCTCTTCCTGCTTCTCAATTTTGCTGTAGGCTATCTCTGATCTACTGCTATATAAATCCACGCAGATAACATTTTTCTTTTACTTTAAGTAAGAAAGGTCACATTGTTATCATTAAGAATACTAATATTAACATATCTTTAAATCTGATGACACTTGGCAATAATTATCCAGTGATTACCAGTCACAAAAGCATTATACTCAGACTGACTGGGTCTATATAGAGAAAACTGCTTTTATCTGAAAGAAGTGAAGAAACCTTATTTTTACTCCAAATGTTGCTTGTGATAAAGGGAGTGATTAAACAGAACCCTGATTTAAAATAGCAGACCCACAGAAGCTCACATTTCTCCATGACCAGGCTCCCAGCTACTCTATAATGCTGCCTTTTACCGCTTGTGCCCTGGATTACTCTGAGATTCAACACCAAAACATCCACCGTGCTGTCCCACAAACACAGCAAGCTTCAGGCCTTTGCACCGGCCATCTCCTTTATCCCTTCCTCTCCGTGAGCCTGTCTCCCTCCTTCCGTCAGGTCTCCATTCAAATGCCATTTATCAGTGGCTCCCTTCTAGACCACTCCAGCACTCTCATCCCGCTTATCCTGCTTTATTTTCTTCTGTAGCACATATTAGTATCTCTCATACTACATTTTAAATTTTCTACTTCCTTACTTTACAACTTTTTGTGGCCATTGATGGTTATGTTCCCAGTAATTATACAGTTGCAAGTTCAAAGTCACAGCTTAGTAAATATATACTGAAGCAAAGACTAGAAGACAGCACATTCCATTATGCAAGTCAGAAACCTGGGTATGTTAATCTTCTATTCTCTCTTTAAATGTCTACATCTAGCCAATAACAAAGCGTCAATGAATGTGCCTCTGAAACAGTACTTTGCCTCTCTCCTCTGCCACTTTCTAGACCAAACCCCACCATCTCCTGCTTTAGATTAATGTGACAGCTTCAAACTGGCAGTAACACTTTATAACTACCTACTTGAGGCTAGCTTCAGTACATTTGCTTTAATAATGCAGCTAAGGGATATCTCTAAAATACAAATCTGACTATCTCATCCTTTACTTAACATTCTGCATTGCTTCTTACTTCCCTCAAATAAGATTTTTTTTTAAAATCTTTGTCTCCATCCTTCCCCAACTTCCTTGTTCATTCAAAGTATCTGACTAGAGACACTTTCCCCAAGAAGTCTTACCCAATCTCCCTGAACTGCATTAGAGGCCCTAGCTAGGGATCATTCTAAAATACAACACATTTTCTTTCATGTTGAACTAATCAAACTGCATCCTATTTGCTTGTGTAATTACATGATTGCTACTAATTTGGGCCATGAAGTCAAAGAGTATATCTGTCTTTTCATTTCTGGGCCTCCAGAGTCTAGCCCAGAGTAAATATTCAATTCAATATGAACTGCTGAAAGAAGGAAGGAATTCAATCTGGAATCTCAAGATGCCACCTTAATCTTGGATTGGACATTTTAATGTACTTACAAGAATAGTGTTTAGCTGTCTGAGGTGTCTTCAATTTGTCAGCAGCAGTGTTGAAATAGTTGATGGCATCTAGGTAATAAAATTATGTCATTGAACAGACCGTGCAAGCATGAATTCCTTCAGCAATTCTGTCCTGAGGACTACCTACATAGGAACCACCCTTTTAAGTGCTGTACAAAGTGGTGAATAAGACAGAAAAGGTCCCTGTTCTCAGGACTTACACGGTATTTAAGGAGACAGACTAGGAACAAGGATCCATACCAATAAGCACTATCATTTATGATAGCAATGGTTGTTATAAAGATACTAAAAGAGCATTTAGTGGTACAGAGTATCTGAGAGGGGAGTGTTTTTATACTTTAGAATAATTGAGAAAGGCTTTTTCTCCATAATATAAGACTGAATTGTGATTTGTATGACAGTATGGAGCCACACAGCAGAGGTAAAGAATCTGCCTGCCAGTGCAGGAGACACAGGAGACACAAGTTCGATCCCTGGGTTGCAAAGATCCCCTGGTGGAGGAAATGGCAACCCACTTCAGTATTCTTGCCTGGGAAATTCCATGGACAGAGGAGGCTCGCAGGCTACAGTCATATGGGTTTCTAATGGGTTCTAAATCTATTTGGGGGAAAATCAACTTGATTAGAAATGTAGAGGTAAAAGCACTCAAGAGAAAAACTGAATATACTGCATCTTAAATATATAACCAATAATGTAAGCTAGAATTTGTACTGGAAACTTTATATAGTATTTTACATCTTACAAAACCTTTACTATATATATATATATACAGGATTATAAGATGAAAATCCTAGTGAACAAATATAATATATAAACTAAACTAGTGACTTCCCAAGTGGAGCAGTGTTAAAGAATCCATCTGCCAATGCACAAGACACAAGAGACATGGGTTGGATCCCTGGGTTGGGAAGATCCCCTGGAGGAGGAAACGGCATCCTACTCCAACATTCTTGCCTGGGAAATCCCATTCACAGAGGAGCCTGGTGGGCTACAGTCCATGAGGTTGCAAAGAGCCAGACATGACTGAGTGACTTCCCACATACACACACACACACACACACGCACACGCACACATACAAAGCCATACATGCAAATTCCTATGAAGATGTGTTTTTCTGGAAGAAGCCCTTGGGAGCCTAAGTTTGGTGTGTTTCAGGAACAGAAAAAGTAGTGTGATTGGAATGCAGAGACAGAGGAGAGGGGCCCCATTGTATGCAACTCTAGAGCCATTGTGAGTAAGAGTAATCTTATATTAAGTTGAATAGGAAACCATTAGAGCATAGGCACCACTTACCAGACCAAAGTTCATCTACACAGAGCCCAATATATCTCAAAATTAATATGGTGATTCACACAGCACACGCATTTGATATTACTCAGGTTGAGTAACTCACAAATCATTATAATTAGGAAGCTACTGAAAACATTGCTCTCTATACCACCCTTTGCTTTCTTTCTGTCTTTCTTTCTTTTTATTTGGTAAGCTCCAAAATAACTAGCCCTGGGGGGAGATCAAGTGATGAATAACCTCATTCAGTTAAAAGAAACAACAAAAAATTCCCAAATGAATGGTTCATTGCAAACAGCCAAATGGCCATTGTTTAGTGGATGAGGTTTCCTCTCTTTTGTACCCACTCACCCAGGCGATGACTAATGGTTTTCCTCCAAAACTCCCACTTTTAAAAGAATGGATAAGCCCCAAAGGCCCCAGAGAGATAAGCATTACTTTGCTCCTGGTAACTTAGCTAGTGACTGAGAGGCAAAAAGGAACTGGACAATATTTCAGATCCAAGACCTCTAAATGCGAAAGCAGACACTCCACTTCTATATTCCTGAATCGTTTGGCACCCAGACGTTTTTTACAGCGTTCTATGTATTTTCTGTCTTATTCCAAACTCACTCATCTGAAGTGGGTTTTCTAGAAGTATGCTTCTGGGTGCTCTCCCATCAACATAACTGTATTACCCACACTTGCAAGAGGAAAGCCACAGCGGAGACCAAATCTACCTCTCAGACTCCTGGGAAACTGAATCATCAGCGGTCTGACCACACAGATATACATTGTACCAGCCTTAGTATTTACTTGCATAGTTTATTTTCCAGGGACAACTTTCACACAACAACAAACTACTGAAGAATAGCTGCTTGCCTTTCTGAAGCAAAATAGCTCATTGAACGCTGAAGGAAGGTTCAGTGTATTCCTTTCATCCTCTCCTCTCTATGAGGAAGAATGTCAGGGGTTAACATGTTTGTGCCTCACTGAGAATTAAAGAGGAAACACAATGTTTAGTGTCTATAATGAGGTTATACATTAATTCAGGAAGGTCATGCCACATCACGTATAATAGATATGGCAATGTCATTTTCCATGGTAGCCAAAGGGGATTCAGTGATAGGCATTGCTTTGAGAAATATTTATTTTTGATGTGAAAAGGAAATAGAACCTGAGCATTCTGTTTGATGGAAGCCATAAATAAGATTTTCCCACAAAGGGTTAGAAAGCAAAAATACTCTCCTCACAAACTGTATCACCTCAAAGATCAAGAACCAGGGTGAAGAGACGGCAATATTTTGTGATGGCAGTGGAATACAATGCCCAGGTTTTATTCACTGAAATTGGCTTTAGTTCTTGGGAAACATCATCAGATAAAATGACCCAAACATTGGTAGGAGAGGTATTTTTTACAATGCTATGTAGAGGCAAAACACCTAAGTGGAATATACTTTCATATATTTTAGTCAAGCAGCTAATTAACATGGACTATTTTGTTAACACCTTCAGTATTTTTATGGGTTTGAAATCTATTTTGGGGAAAAAAGCAACTTGATTAGACACTTTTAGAGGTAACAGCATTCAAGATAAAAACTGAATATATTGCATCTTAAAAATATAACCATTAATATAAATTAGAATTTGTACTGGAAACTTGATAAACTATCTCAGATCTTACAAAACCCTTACTATACATATTGTATTATAAGATGAAAATCCTAGGAAATAAATATAGCATATAAACTATTTAAACAAAGTAGGGACTCCCCAGGTGGAGCAGTGTTAAAGAATCCATCTGCCAATGCAGAAGACACAAGAGACATGGGTTGAATCCCTGGGATGGGAAGATCCCCTGGAGGAGGAAATGGCAACCCACTCCAGTATTCTTGTCTGGGAAATCCCACGGACAGAGGAGGCTGGCAGTCTACAGTCCATGAGGTTGCAGAGAATCAGACAAGACTGAGCAAACACACACACAGATACACACAGGGATTGTCTAAGAAGGCAATTTACCAAAGAAGACACGAAAACGGCCATTAAAGATACGCAACAGGTTAATATCAGCAGTAAGCAAAGAAATGGGTGAAGGAATGTTATCACATCTTTTTTCTTTTTAATAAACTTAAAGATCAAGAAAAATTGCTCACTGTAATACTGAGGCTGCTGGGAATCGAGAAATTTCTTAGAAGTGTGATCATTTCAAACACTGTTTACGGGTATTTGCATTGTTAACTGCTTTTCTGGAGGGAAATTGGCCAAATATATACTCAGTAATTAATCTTAAAGAAAGAACTATAAGGAAATGCAAAACACTGACACAAACATATATCAAAATACTGCTTTTAGGAGTGAGATTTTGGAAACAAAGCATTCCAGAAGAAAGGATTCTTTTATACACTGATGGTATATTTGCAGTAACAAGATACAGCAAAGCCATTAAAAGCAATACTATATTTTGGTGGAGATGTGTGGGAAAATTTTCATTCTCAACCCAGTATTTCCCTCCACAAACTAGTTAGTTGACACTCCCGACTCCTCTTCATCTTGTCACAGTTGCTTATCATGAAGAAAATGGCTGACTGTGATCAGTGACTTGGGAATAAGAACCTTGCCTTTCCCTCTTGGGAATGAGTTCTGTGCAAGGGGGCATTAGCTCTCCTTTACTCCTCTAGTGTTTTAAAATGTTCTGGACAGGAGTGTTAGGGAGGAAGATCTATATCAGACCAGGATCATTATTTTCCTGGAAGGATAAGCTGTCTAACATGGGCTTCAGTATCAATACGGCCCTTTGATGGCATTTATAAGCTGCATCTACTAACCTAGTCTTGATCAGACTAAAGATGAATTCTGACTCCAATCTACCAACGCCTTTGTCTTATATGACAGATGTTTAGAGCTCAGGCAAGAAAGAGAACTGACTCTCACCTCCATCCCTACCAACACAGGAGGATAACATAAGGATGTTTTAACTCATAGAAATGTTCACAGTGTGCTGCTAAGTTTAAAAAATATGCAAAAATTATAGAAATATAACGTACTAGGCAAAATATTTTAACAATACTTCTCTCTGCTTGTAGATTGGTAAGTGCTTCACATTTAACTTCTTGTATTTTAGTTAGCAGCATTTTCCAAGTTTTCTGCAAATTGTGCTATTTTTTGAATTAGATTTAAAATGTGACTTTGGTGAGTTTCTACAGAATTCAGGAATCTTCTTCCCAAGAGATTATTACACATGAGAAGAGAAACTTGTCTTTGTGAAATGACAACCCAGATTACGTATGACGACAAGGTGACAAGTCAGATGAACTTTCTCACACATCCATCTCAGAAGTAGGACCAGTCACCTCATATTTGATGACTTGTTGGTGAGAAAGACATAATTAATGGATTTTTAAATTACTCTCTCTGATAATTTTACTACAGGAAAACTGAATACCTATGGGTACTTTTAAAGTTTAAACGCATTTATTATCTGACCAGACCTGCAGGATATGATGGCTTTATAGTCAGATTTATCTAAGGTCTCTTCCCTTTATACATTTGACTATTCAGAAGTTTAGTGGAATTCTTCAGCTTTGTGTTAAAAGGTAGACATTCTTCTCCCAAAAGCCATTCATTAGAAATAAATTTTGTTCATTAGCAGTTTGAAAAAATATTTTGAATTTTCGCTTATTTTCTTTCATGAATGTATATGTGAAGCTTTACAACCTGGTCATAATTCCATCCTGGTAAATCCTAAACAAATCCCCATACAACATTTTCCCTATTCTGCTCAAGACAGCCCAGCTCTGTCTGGTAACAAATTCCCAGAAAAACACATTTGGAAATGTGCACAGAGCAAATTTAAAGTTCAGTAATCCTGAGCACACACATGTCAGAAACAAATTATGGGCATACAAGAGTGTAATTAGCAAGGTTCACAAACAGCACATGTAAAAAGCTTTAAGTGTTCACATGAATGTCATAGTTTATGATATATTCAATCCAATTTGAATAATTTTTCCACTTGCCACTGTATGATTTCAGAAACTATATTCATAACCCTAGTACTGTGCTCTTTGAATGTTCTTAGTTGTGAGGAATGAATAGCAACTTAACATGCTTGTTTCCATAATATTCTTGTCCACAGAAACTGGGATTTAAACTTTCAAAGACATAAACATATCGCATGGCAATGTTTACAATGGAAATAGACTCTTGGAAGGCTTCTTATTGGAATCATGGATTTTTATATTCATAGCCAGTGTCTGCTCTCTTAACATGCTTAAGAAGTAGAGCTGATGCTTTTCTGGCCTATGTTCTATACAAGCACTGCCAAAGCACAGGTAAACAGATGTACATTGAATAAGATACTTTAGCAATTAGATGAGTCTCCCCTTTGACAGGGTAGATTTCTGAGTTAAAGCACAGAGCTTTCCAATTTGTGCTAAGAACAGGAGACCCACTGACAGACTATGAGGCAGGTAGTATCCTCCACATCATTCCTAGCTCTTCTCTAGGTCTATCAGATGCCAGAACATAGCCCAATAGGGCAGAACAGTTTATAGTTCAAAACAATCCAAGACCAGAAGAGCAAGCTATGGTGGTGAGAGGAATCAGATGTACTAGAGATCATGGAATATTAAGAACTGATTGCAATTTCTATCCTTCCTGATGGCACTGTAAGCCCAGAATTAATTTTAAATAGAATCATGAGTAGACCTCTACAGCATTCAATAACTCACATCATTAAAAGCAGCAAGGACAAGAGGGAAGCTGTGAACAGACATGAAGAGAGTGTTACTCTGTGTTGATTACTGTATTAAGCAGTGTAATTTTTTTCTTGTAATAACTAACTTATGGAAACTTTATTCAAACAAATATTTTGTGGCTTAGGGAATGATGGAAAAATCAAAGCTAGTAAGCAATGTAAAGAAATGAAATTCAAAAAAAAAAAAAAAAAAAGAGGGAGTGGGGGAGGAGTAATAAATGGGAAAAGAAAAAAAAAAATTTATCCCTAAACCAGCAAGCCAGTAGGTTATCTGGCATTAATATGAGTCCAGATTGATGAAAGGAGGTTAAGTCCTGTCTTGTTCTGATTCTTTTCAGTTCCAGGGACCTGAAAATACTTGAGCTTTCCAAAATGACACAAAAGATGCCTTGCCTATAATGGGAATATATACATTTGGTTAATTTTGCTTTGTTGAAATACTCTTAGACATTTATTTCAATATACAATTAATAGCATATTGCAAGGCAAGAAAGAGTAACATTCACTATATTTTTGCATTAGATTTTGCCATGGGGCTTGATGTTTGAGGTTAAAAGGGCAATAAAACACAAGGGCTATCATTTATTCCTGCTGAAAACAAGGCTGATCTGGGATCAGACTCTGGAAAATTAAAAGGACTGCTTGATTAATTTATATAGTCTCAGTATTTTCCAAAGGGCATTAAAATGCCCAGCATTGTCATAGTTATCTCCCTTTTAATATCTAAATCCATGTAGGTAGATTATTCTTAAGAAAATTTAGTTCTGCAGGAAACAGATGGAGATGGTCTAATTCCCTCTGTCTGCACTTCCCTTCAGGTTATTAATGACAAATGCATTATAGTTATTTATTACAAATAGATTAAAGGTGCTGGTGCGGTTTAATTCATAGGGATCTTATACTCTTCACGTGTATCGGGAACTGGGCTTCTTCCCAATGCTGACAATGCACGTGATGGCTTTCTGGGAGACAATAGTCCTCAAGAATACTTTGCTTTATGTTTACAACTTTAAAAAGTGAAGGTACCATCTGCTCTTGTCTGTTCATAGTTGCTTAAATTGTTTAGAACCTGAGGTCAGAATGAGAATAACCACGGCGGACTTCCATATAGTTAATTTCATCTGTAAATAATTAGCTCTGCAGCTCTTTCTTTTAGCCCTGCAGTGGAGAACAGTGAACCCAGAATGACCTGTAGAGTCATGTTTCCCAGGACAGACCTCTCCAAGTGGTCTGATGCAGCAACAGAATAGTAGTTATTTTATACCTCCATGTCATTATTATGCATAAACTACACAAGTAAAATTCTTTATGACTAATTTATAGCATATCAGGTTAGATAAATACTTGCATTTATAGACATCCTATTTAATCTTCTGAAACAGTTTAAGACAGGGGACAGACATAGGTCAAAAGGCACATTATGCAGACATGATAATAATTAGTCTTGGCTGCAGATTCATTTCATAAACAAGAAAGTTATTTAAAATATAGTTTCATAGGAGCTATGAAGGCTGCAACATTCTTCTTGATGTTAAACAATGGAATGGGCAATAACGGAAGAAGAAAAACAAGCACAATACCAACGATGAAATGTACTGTATATTGGTTTTTACCTAGGATCTCTGGATACCCTTAAATTACGTGCAAAAGTGTGAGATTTCTATGCATTTGTAGATTTTTACAGAAGGGATCCATCCATTGGTTTTGTCAGCTTTCCCAAGGTCTAGAATCTCTAAGAGTATATTAAATTATAATTTCATTATCATGGATTTTCATGAAATACAGTATTTATTTAATTGTTCAATTCTTTTAAAGCTTGTTTAAAATAAACATTGTTGAAATATACCAGATACAAGAAGCCTACGTTCAGAAAACATCTGTATTTTTTTTAAAAAGATGGTAAACTGCAGGGGACACAGGGAATTTAATAAAGAGAGATTGTCATAAGTATGCTTATTGTTAGCAAAATAGACTAAATGAAGCCAAAGTTGAACATTTGTTATGTGAATACTTCTCAGAAAGAAATCTACATCAAGTTCATAAATGATGGTGCAGTAATGTTTGATTCATATATTATATATATATATATATATATATATATATATATATATATAAAATAACAATAGGTTTGATTGCATCATGTTGTCTTTGAGACATCCCTGCACAGATATTAGGCTGACACCTCTATTTGGCATGACTGTATACACAAATTACTGTATAAATTAAGAGTTTGAAATGGAGCGGCTTCTCTCCTCTTGCTTCTAACACTTTGTTTTTGTGGATCTTAGGCTTAACTTCTTCAGTTAAATGAGTGTGTGGTCATGATCATATTCCTGATATTTTCACATCTGACAAGCTCTTTTTATATTAAGGAGGAGAAAACTATACCATATCTCTGCACTCAAAGGGAAGAAGTTTCTTATTTAACTATATATTTTAAGAGAAACAGATTTAAGTATTTGTAAGCAACAAACCTATCTGAGGGTTTAATGAAGGGTGAGGTGTGTGGTATTGTATGATTCTTATGACTTCACACATCCGGATAAATATAAAAACAAATACCTTGGGCTTCTCTGGTGGCTCAGTGGTAAGGAATCCATCTGCCAATGCAAGAGACAAAGGGTTCAATTCCTGGTCGGGGAAATCCCACATGCGGTGGAGGACTAGCCATCACTGCTGAGCCTACGCTCTAGAGTCCGGGAGCTGCACCTCCTGAGCCCATAACCCACAACTACGGAAGTTTGCATGCCCTACAGCCCGTGCTTTGCAATGAGAGAAGCCACCACATAAGAAGCCTCCGCACCGCAACTAGAGAAAAAGCCCACACAGCAATGAACAGCCGGCACAACCAAAAATAAACAAACAAGCAAACAAACCCTTGCCTGTATTCAAGATAATTGCGTCAGTGAAAACAACTATAACAGAGAGCAATTTTATTAACCACCTTAAGAAACATGTTCTTGCCTGGTTTGGAGCCTCTCCTCTTTGCCAACTCAGGCATAGGAAGGCCTTGCTTCTTTGCTGAGGCACCTAAGACACTTCAGTGTAATTATATGACTCTTTCCTCTCCTCTAATATTGTTTGTCCCTGTAAACCTTATCTAAAGAAAAGATTAGAGGTCCTTAACCCACCTGGCTTTTCTATCTAGTCTAAGGCAACACGGTGTCTTGGAACTTGTCCACAATGACCTAAGAGGCACAGTTTGAAGATAGGATAGACCTCAAATTTAAAAGAAAGTGTTTTCATATAGTATGTCACAAAATAATATGGATGTTAAGCTTATTTCTAGTTCCTGTTCAAATGAAATTTCATACCATTTGCAACTTTGGCCAGTTAACAATTATATTTTGTAGAATTGTGGACAGTCTAATGGTTACTCTAAATTTCTTGAGTTTCAGGGTTTTCCAAAACATGAAAAATACCCATAGGGCTGGAGTGGGAAGTAGAGTGTAAAAATGAAGAAAGTAGGTCACAAGCAGAAAGATACAGTTCTGTTTTATATATTAGTCTTCCCTGTAAGCTTTTCCTTGATTAAAGAGTTTCACAACTCTTATACACATTTTTAAATCACTGCTTTGTTCTCATTCTTTATATAGATGAGGTCTAAAGAAGTCAAATAATATCTCAAATTCATATTATCTAGGTAATGCAAGAACTATCCCCATTCCTAATCAGTTGAATTCAAGGTCCTTATTTATCCTTTTGGCACTAAAAAGTTTTGTAAATTCAAATGTATTCATTACTTAACTAAAGTATTGGATAAAGAATTGACATCTTGTAACTCTAGTAACTTGTACTATGACCTTATTCAAGTATGAACTCTTGAAGGCACAAAACCCTGTGCCCATTTACTAAACCCAGGAGACAGACTAAAGAAGAAATGCACACCTCAGTCAGTCACCATGAACTTCACCCTTCAACACTTGAAAAAGTCCCCTTGTAAGCATTTCTGAGCTTAGACTTTACCACTCTCTACTGTGTCTCGGGGCATAAAACAAGCTCCTATGGCCATGGTTCTGAACCTTTGAAGGCCCTTTGTGGGGAAAAAAAGAAAGTTTGAATGCACATGCTCACAAGTTATTTAACTCTAGTTTCGATGGAAGGTTGAGTCATCACTGCTAAAGATACAAGGAACGCAGATCTTTGCAAAGCAACATCAACTGCAAACATTCTCTGAGGGGTATCTAGGTGCCACGTGTAGTGGTAACTGCTTCACAAGCATTCTCTCCTTTCCATCCTTACAATGACCTTGATGTAAGTCCTATCTTTATTATGCAGATGAGGAAACTGGAGTTAGAACACTTAAATAATTCATTCCAGGTCACAGAGCATGTGAGTTAACAGAGCTGGGAGTTGAACCCTTGCCTGTGTGATACAGACACGATCTCCAAGCTAAGGTATTTAAATACAGTCAACTATTTAAATAACTTCTCTTCTGTAAAATGTGAAAACACCTCAAAAAAAATATAGTTGGATACCCTCCCAAGTCCCACACATTCATTTGGCAAAGTCTTAAGTCATACTTATCCTGATCTTCCCTGTAGCTCCGATGGTAAAAATTCTGCCTGCAATGCAGGAGACCTGGGTTTGATCCCTGGATCAGGAATATCCTCTGGGGAATGGAATGGCAATCCACTCCAGTATTCTTGCCTGAAGAATCCCATGGACAGAGGAGCCTGACAGGCTACAGTTTGTGAGGTCGCAAAGAGTCAGACATGACTGAGTGACTAACACTGCTACTGCAACTGCTATGTCATGCTTAAGTTACAACAGTCTTGAAGATCATCATCAGGTAAATTCAAATGATTAACTTCACTGGTTTTGTTTGTTTGTAAGCAATTTAACCATTTTAAGTGTGTAATTCAATGACAGTACATTCACAATGTTGTGCAACCATCACCACTGTCCATTTCCAGATTGTTTCCAACATTCCAAACAGAAACTCTGTGCCCATTTAATAATTCCCTATTCTCCTCTGCCTCCAGCCCTTCTAACCTTTATTTTATTTCTGTCTCTATGAACTTTCTATATGTCTTTTTCGGTCTTATTTTACTTAGCCTGATGTTTTCAAGGTTCATCTGTGTTGTATCATGTAAGAGAATCCCATTCCTCTTTAAAGCTGAACAATATTCCAGTGTGTATGTAGCCCACATTTCATTTATGCATTCATCTGTCAATGAGTATTCGGTTGTTTCTACCTTTAGACTATCGATAATGAAACTGCTTATGGACAGTGGTATCTATTTCAGTCCCTTCTCTAATTCCTTTCAGTAAACACCTCAAAGTGAGACTGCTAGATTGTACCAATTATATTTAAGTCTGAACACTCCTTTTGTTTGTGTTTCCCTTCCTTCTTTGAATAACTTATCAACAATCCCCTCTCCTCCAGGAAACTTCTGCTGTCCATCTCAGCACTAATAATATTGAGAATATTCTTTATATTTAGAATATTCTGCAATTCCTTATAATAAAAATAACTAGAATGTCTTTAGTGTCAAACTTCATTCAAATTTTTTTTTTCTACTACCAGGTTCACTAACGTGATATTGGCCATGAAGTAAATACACAGTATATGATGACAGCATAATATTTTCTCCCTCATTGTCTTCATCCCTTTCTTTCTGGGTGAACTTTGATCTGAATTATTATTTTAGACTGGAAGATTGTGGAACTATCCCGAAAGACACTAATACCTATGATTTATTTACTCGCTTATCGTCAATACAGATGCACTGGAAACTGTTTGATGAAGGAAAAGAGATTTCATTCAGCTGATATGCAGTACGTTTTGAAGATGCAATGGGAGTTTGTTTTGCTCTCCAAGATATTTAAAATACCATAACATCACTTTATATTTTTAATATGTGGTACACGGATGGTAGTGTACATTCTTTTCAAACTATTTCTTCCTGTCAACTCTGTAAGATCAGAAACTACAGGAGAGGCTTCTCCCTGGTGGATCAGTGGTAAAGAATCCACCCACCCATGCAAGAAGCACAGGTTTGATCCCTGATCCCACATACTACGGAACAACTAAGCCCATGAGTCAAAACTACTGAGCCAGCGCTATGGAGCCTGGGAGCCACAACTACTGAACCCACAGGCTGCAACTACTGAAGACTGGGCGCCCTGGAGGCCTTGTTCCCCACTGCAGTGAGAAGCCAAAATACTGCAACCAGAGGGCAGTCCTGGCTCACTGCAATTAGAGAAAGACCCACACAGCAACGAAACACCCAGCACTGCCAAAAATAAACAAAAAAAACTTAAAAAAAAATTCTTAAAAGCTACAGTTACAGTATTTGGAGGAAAATCTACAGTAAGCACTGTTTGAAAGATGGAAGAGGAAAGGAGACGTGAGAGATCATTCATTGAGCAGCTACTGTCTGTCGGACCCTGGGGTGAACTAGATGATTTACACATGGCCTCTCAGTGACTCTTCCCAGAGAGCAGCAGGTCAGGGGAGGAAATGTGGTTTGACCAGGTCAGAGGTGAGCCCCGGGTCATGGGGTAACTAACCGAGCTGCCTCTGCTCAACTACTGCTCACAAGATGCCCACAAACCACACAGTAAAGACGAGAGGCAGCTGTCTCCACCTAATCCTGCAGTGGGCCACGAACAGGGAACCATCTTGCATCAGCATGCACCTGTATGTTTAGTTTTCTTATAAATTGGGAGTCATTTATTATGTTTGGAAGTATGTAACTTAGGAGTTTTATTTGGAATCTCAGGTGACTAGCTACATGAGTTGAACTCAGATTTGTAAGCACATTTAACTAACTAATTAGGAGTTAATAGGGCAAGAAAGGATTATACTTTTCTTTATAAATCATTAACAGTATGTTGATAACATGTCAACTAATTTTCTTTTAAAATTTATGCATTAAGACCTGTTACAACTTTAATAAAGTTCCCCACCTCTCCTACAAGACAAATCATTGTTGAGGGACATCTACAGGTTACTGGCCATTTGGTCACAAATAATGTGCTCAAAATAAAATTATAGGATATGTGAGAATGCAGTCTTAAATATGATTTAAAGCTTACTCTCCTACTCCTCTAGTAAAGATGATCTTTTCTCAATTACAGATTTATTAAAATTTTTAAAAATAAATTTTAACTGTGGAAACTTGAATTTTATACAACAACACATCCTACATTCTAGATGAAAGAAATTTCATGTGAAGAGTAAAAGGCTGAATTCAGACACTGATTCAGAAACTATCTCCTAAACATGATTCTATTACTTTCATAATTAGAGGCAATAACTTAATTCCACGTGTGAATGGAAGGCTATAGAACAAAACGTCATCAAAGTGAAGATATTATGAACTATAAAGAACAACTCTAGTAATGCTTTGATTTTCATGCTTCAATTTGTAAAACTAGAGTTGGTATTTCTCTAATTAATATAACACTTGTTCTTCTTAAGGCTCTTAAAATATTCAATCCATAATTTAGATAGCATGTAATTAATGATATAGTTTTGTTGTGCTAAAAATATTTTCAGGAAACATTTGCTTTTTTATAATTTAAGCTGAGAAATTCATTAAAACTTTTTAGGAAAGAAGTAACAACTGCATACATTATAAATGATATGTATATTTGTGCACCCACATATACATGGATATACACTTCTAAACACACCTATGTCTTATTTGTAATAACCTAATTTTATTTCACAGCACTGAGTACTGCTACCCTGCATGCTCTCTCGAACCCAACACCACCATCAGCTCTCCTTCACCCAAGTCATTTCTACCTATCTTTTACATTTCAGCTCAAATAATATTTATTTTTTCAAAAAAGAATTTGTGTGATATAAAATATCTCCAAGATTCCCTAAATAGCAGAACAGATACCTAGTATCTAAATTTAACAAAAGTTAACATTTTGTGATGTCTGCTTCAGTTTTCCTTTTAACACAAATTTTCAAACAGTGATACAAACTCTACTATGCTTCCCCTGCCCTTCTCCTCAAGAGGTAGACTTAACAAATGCTGGTACGTATGACAAAACTCTCTCCTTGACCAAACTTTAGTCAAGGTCTTCTGAACCCTCTTCGCAACTAAGCCTCAAGTTTCGGACTTCCATGTCTATATTTGCAGGCCTTAATTTTGGTAAAACTTCTGGTAACTTCGTTCAGGCAGAATCCCCTACTCGGGAGATCTGACCATATTTCTCACCCATCACTGCCTCTCAGGTGATGTCTGGTCACTCCTGCCTTCAGCAAGAATCCTATCACATCGATTTAATCAGACTCTACTTGATGTTTCTCTTTGGCTATAAATCCCCACCTTTGCCTGTTGTACCTGGATTTGAGCACAATTCTAGGAAGTCTATTTTCCCCTATAACATTGGTTCTTCCATAAAAATCTGTTCTTGCCCCATCATTATGAAGCTCTGGTTTTCTTTAACATGCATCATTACCAGACAAGTTTGTTCTTTGTTCATTTTTTAAAATTCTTATATATGTAGGATCAGTGAATAAAAATAGTATGTTTGTGGCTTGCTTTTGAAAGTTTAATGTAGGTGGTACCAAAACATATGTACATTATTCTCTCTTGTCATTTTCCTTCAGAGAACATACAACATTTTGTAAATATACTTAACTAAGTACCTGTTTGATGAACGTGACCAGAGTATAACATTTTTGTAAGCAGTGACTATTTTGCTAATCAGTTTTTATGTATAGAAAATATTGGTACTAAAAGCACTGCTGAGAAGAAAACAGTCTTCAGAGTAAGAACAAAACATGGATCACTTGAACTCACACTCAGAGAAGCTTCAAAGCAACATTTGAGAAAAAAAAAATTTTCTTTCAGTCTATGGTATTTTCCTTCAAGAAGCTTCCATTCATCACACACCCTGTGCTCTGGCATTTTATTAAGTTATATGAGGCCAAACTTAAGACAAGTTTTCTGCTCTCAAGTAAACAGCACTTTCCAAGAATGTTTAGAAATTCTTAGAAATCAATATATTTGGCAGACTTTATTTAAAAATTCATTGCCTCGTGTAAGACAGGCTCAAGCATCTATTGCGCAACACGGGCAATATAGCCAATATTTAGTAGTAATTAAATAGGAAGTAACATTTAAAAACTATATAGACATTTTTTAAAAATCAATTTAAAAAATCCCTACCAGAAGCAATAGTTGACTGTGTAACATTAGTCAAATTATTTAGTTATACTGTCACTAATCACTCTTGTTTTCCCACCTACAGAAAGTTAATAAAAAGAGTTAGTACATCATTAGAGAATGCAGTCACTATATACATGTTTATCTATACCCCAAGTGTATCCACATTTTACCTCATGTTGATTTTTAAATATTCAATAAAAATTTTCATACATCTGGATATGTTCAGTTACCTTCATTTAGGGTTTCCCTGGTAGTTCAGCTAGTAAAGAATCTGCCTGCAATGCAGGAGACCTGGGTTTGATCAGTAGGTTGGGAAGACCCCCCTGGAGGAAAGGCATGGCAACCCTCTCCAGTAATTTTGCCTGGAGAATCTCCGTGGACAGAGGACCCTGGCGGGCTCTAGTCCATGGGGTCGCAAAGAGTCAGCATGACTGAGCGACTAAGCCCAGCACCTTGCATATAAAAAAAGCACTGTCCTTGTTGTTATCTATTGAATCTGTTGTAACCTAGGTCTTGTTGTAAGGCAGCCCACAGTATCTATTTTAAAAGTGACTGATAATAAATTACAAATCTTAATTAGTAAATTCAAAAGGATACCTACCTAGTTCCTCAATTCATTAACTGCCTTTACTTCCAAAGATTTTGGTAACTAAACACTGATGTAACCCTTATGGATATTTGCCTGCATATGACAGAAAGCCTTCCAAATATAATAATGATCCATATGCCCTAAAGCAGGAACTCGATTCAAGATAATGGCCTGTACAGATGTGAACTTGGACATGTATGCAGAATGGCAAGAAATCAAAGATGTATTAATGGGAGAGCTTATAATTACATTTATGTGCTTTCCCTATAATAAACTTTTGAAATGAAAATGCACATTTGATTTGTCCATATGCTTAATGAAGGTGAAAATTCAATCTAATTACATTCCTATTGAATATTTACTCCTAGTGCAGTATCTTTTTAGTTTTGCAATATTTTAATTTAAAGGATAGTTTCTATAATAAACATAATATATTAAACCAGAAAAAATCAGTTTTGTCCAAAACCAAGAAAATGATTTTTTATTCCATTACGCATTAAAATTATTTAAACAAAAATGTATTTTAAACCTAAGGTTCACTTTGTAAAACTATAAAAATACATTCATGAACTTTTACAAATCCTCTTATGGAAGTTACTTAAAAACAATCGTCTTTCCTGTTAAAATTAAATGACACCTACTTTTAACATTTCAAATATAGCATGCCATAATAGATGGATATTCACCTATTTGATTTTGGTCTTTTTATTCTATATCACTTAAGCTATTATGGGTTTCCCTGGTGGCTCAGACAGTAAAGAATCCAACTGCAATGTAGGAGACCTGGATTCAAATCTGGGGTTGGGTAGATGCCCTGGAAAAGAGAATGGCTACCCACTCCAGTATGCTGGCCTAGAGAATTCCATAAACAGAGGATCCTAGTGAGCTACAGTCCACGGGGTCACAAAGACTCGGACATGACTGAGCGACTTTCACTTAAGTTACTATAAAGAATGATAAGTATTTTGTTTTCATATGAATTTAGTTATAAATTATATTTTTATATTCCTATTCATGAGAGGGATTTAATAATCAGTTTTTTATTCTCAATCTAAAGTAATTTCTCCTACCTCCTACCTATTATAGTCTTCAAATCTTCTAACTATCAAAAGTAAAATGTGTGTATTTGGATAAAAAATAGATATTAAACACATCTGAGATAGAGGTAAACATATGTATGTATAAAGTTTAAATCTGATCATGAATTTATTTTGTTTTATTTTATTTTATTTTTTTTAAATCTGATCATGAATTTATTTTTAACCCCGTATCAGGATGAATCACATACACAGCTGGACTGCATATGAATCATAAGTTATTCTTCTCTCTGCCATATGCTATCTGTTTGAGACAATATTGATCTAATAATAGAGACAGAAGTAACAATGGATCAAATCCAGTTATAACAGGCAACCACTGCTCCTGATTGCTTTCGGAGTATCATTTTTCTTTTCTAACTTTGAATTTTGAGGCGAAAATAAATGAGGAGGGGTCAGGAAGGATAAACAAAGACCCGAGGGTAAAACCCTAATAGAGAAACAAAGCACAGACTTTATGAAATAAGGCAAGTGGCTCTGAGGTTCTGCACTTTTTGGAGGATGGCAGCCCTGTCAACTTCTGGGTGCAGAAGGCCGATTAGTACGAATCCACTAAATCAAAACAGCAGTGGCCTGCGCTATGGACTGTCTTATCAAACTCTGTACTTTGAAACCCTAACTCTCCCTATGATGGTATTAGTAGGCAGGGCCCTTTGGAGATAATTAGATTTAGATACGATCACAAGGGTGCAGCCCCCAGGATAGGGTTGGTACACTTTAAGGAAAAAAGAAAAGGAAGAGATGTCAGAACTTCTCTCCACTGTATGAGGACGTAGCAAGAAGGCAGCCGTGTGCAAGTCATGAAGAGGGCCTACACTAATAACCGAACCTGCTGACACCATGGGCTTCCCAACCTCCAGCACTGGAGCAGCAAACGTCTGCTGTTTGGGTCGCTTGGACTATGGCATTTCGTTGTAATAACCTGAGCTAAGACAGTCTGCTATTTGTATTTCAAATATACCAGAAACAGGAAGTTGCTACCAACAGCTAAATACCTGTTTGTGGCACTTGCTAAGAATCTGTCAAAGTGGCATTTTGAAACTAGAGTTGCTATTGTCTTTTCCAGGGTTTTCCCATTACCACAATTCTCCCTGAGTTTGTTTCCCAAATGATTAAGCAGCAATTTTTGGTATCCTAGTATTTTCTTAATCAGGCAGCCTCTAGCTCAATAGATTAAAAAACAACAGCAAACACAAGCAAATCTCATTGTACACACACCAAAAAAACAGTAACTGACGTTAATACTGACATAGCACTTAAAATAAGTCAGGGATTTTATACTCACTGTACCCTAACTCATTTAATGCTTAAAAAACCATCTTTTGAATTAGATAATATCATTGCCCACAGTTTACAGATAAAGAACCAAAGCATATAAACAACACACAACTAGAACATGTTAAGTCCAGGACTGAATTCTAAACAACAAGATCCCTTGCTTTTTAACTGATTCATATTTAGTTTCTAAAGTATATAAAGGAAAATAATTTCATATTAGATGATAGAAGTTTAAGTGTGCAAAGGATAAAAATATTTAAATGTCTACTGCTGTTAGAACCAGGTATATACATTTATAAATAACTGTTAGCATGGAACTTTTTAATCTCATCTTTTTCATTAGTTTTTTTTAAAGTATTTTCAAAAGTAGAGAAACTAGAAAATAAAAAATAAAATAATAAAAGCTTACTTTCTTCTCTGATCATCATTCCAGCTTATTTTCTAATAGCTATTTTTCTAATAGTAGAATTATACTTTTCAAAATGTGGGCCAAATGTTATTCACTTAAAACATGCAGGTGATATGATTTTTCTAGTTTCAAATGCAAAGCTTCCTGTGAATAAGCCCTGGCTTCCTTTGTGTTATTTAGAGCAATTTAAGGTAGATAATCTTATGCTGTAATTATTCAGTATATGACTTTTTGATGTATTATCAATACAACTCTAAACTGCAGATCTAATTCAATCTATAAGAATAAACTCATATTAATGAATTAGTAACTTTCCTTTTGATAGTTTGTTTATGGGCAGAAGAATTAATGCATAATCTACTTAACCTGATTTTGTATTTCATTTAGGTCTACACTGTGGGGTTGCAATATAAATTACAGGATGCTCAGTTCAATACGAATTATAGATAAATGACGAATAATTTTTAGCATAACCATGTCCCATGTGACATACATTTTTATTTGCAAAATCTAGCAAGCCTTCCTGAACTCTTTTGTTTAACACTGTACCTGCAAAACATCTTCTTTGTGACTGCCTGATTTGAGTGCCGGGGCTTTATTCTCAAAGTTTCCATGGTTTAATATTAGCATTTTGAAAAATGGCAAAAGTGCTGAGAAACTGAGCTTCAAATTAAGATCTGATAAAAAAAATCAGTGTGATGCTTTTGTTTATAAAGTTGGAAGTGGAAAAGCAGAGTAAAATAAAATTATGAAAATCATGGAGTTTGATAATTATTCTATGAGTCCAATAGCTGGTATCATAAATAAATAAAATTATATGGATACAGAGCGTGAAGCATGTGAAGTACAAGAAATAAAATTATGGCAAATTCATGGGACGCCATGCCATCCCAACCTCCTGGCACACACACACACACACATACACTCTCTGAATTTAGTTTCCTTTAGTTGGTTCTATTCCAGCTCCTGCCCCCTACTTGAGGAACTTGCTTCTGCTAAGGCTTTCTTAAGATGTGCTAAAAGCCATCAACGTGTCAACATTTAATTGAAGCTTTCTCCCTGAAACAATGACAAAAAACATTGGAAAAAAATTCCCTTTTACATTGAATGTAGTGCTTATTACTAAATTCTAAATCCAAATTCACTATTTTCCCAAACACCTTGGGTTATATTATTTCCCTTAACCTGGCATATATGTTGTTCCTTCCTCAAAGAGGACTGATCCAAAGTTAAAAATGTTTGCTAGGTTGAAACTATTTTATTTATAGATCAAAAGTCGTTGATCCCCTTTGAAAGTGATTTGTCACTTATTTAATTTTTTGTTGCTGTTGTTCTTATTGTTGAATTGCTGAGTCGTGTCCAACTCTTAGCAACCCCATGGACTGCAGCATGCCAGGCCCCCTTGTCCTTCACCGTCTCCTGAAGTTTGCTTGGATTCATGTCCATTGAGTTGGTGATGCCATCCAACCATCTCATCCTCTGTTGTCCCCTTCTCTTCCTGCTCTCAATCTTTCCCAGCATCAGGGTCTTTACCAATGAGTCAACTGCATCAGGTGGCCAAACTACTGGAGTTTCAACTTCAATATCAGTCCTTCCAGTGAATATTCAGGATTGATTCCATCTAGGATTGACTGGTCTGATCTCCTTACTGTCTAAGGGATTCTCAAGAGTCTTCTGTTGTTTAGTTGCTCAGTCATGTCTGACTCTTTGCGACCCCATGGACTGTAGCCCACCAGGCTCCTCTGTCCATGAGATTCTCCAGGCAAGAATACTGGGGTGGGTTGCCATTTCCTTCTCCAGGCAAGAGTCTTCTCCAGCACCATAATTCAAAAGCATCAATTCTTCAGTGCTCAATCTTTATGACTGAATTCTCATCACCAGCAAATGGGATGGTAAATAACACAGTGAGCCACCAACAGGTGTCCTTTATGATGCGTGGGTGAGTGAATGAACGAATGTGCTCATAACACTGCATTTTACTCATTTAGACTTTATTGTCTTGTGCATACGTTGGGCATGTTCTTAAACTAAACCACAAAATTTGAAGGCTATTTTTAGGTGACAATAGGAGAGTATTATAGGAAAAAATAATGCAATGCTAAGTGAGAAGACATACAGTGATGCAAAAGTTCTTTTCTGGATAAGGAAGTCTCAGATAGACTTGTCTGTCTGCAAATAATAATGCCTCCTCATGGCTCAGCTGGTAAAGAATCCACCTGCAATGCAGGAGACCTGGGTTCAGTCCCTGGGTTGGGAAGATCCCCTGGAGAAGGGAAAGGCTACCCACTCCAGTATTCTGGCCTGGAGAATTCTATGGACTGTATAGTCCATGGGGTCTCAAAGAGTTGGACATGACTGAGGAACTTTCATACACACACACACACTCAGATGTAAAAGCAAGGTCAGTTGGAAGCCCTTGTGACTGAACACACACAACTGAAAAAATGCCCTTGGTTCTCAATTCCATCTTTGCGGTCATAGGGATGCTTCACATTGAACCGGAGTATATAGCTACTGATGAAAGAGAAATAACAGTCTTGTCATGAAGGTTATGCTTGCTTTATCTGAAGTTACATTGAATCAGAAAATCCAATCGCCAAATGCTGGGTCTGCCTTATAAACAGATATCTAGTTTGATCCTTTGTCAGTCAAAACAGAATTTTGAATAATTCACCCCCTAGGGTTAATCCATACTCTTTTTTTTTTTTTTTTTTTTAATCCATACTCTTTTACCCAGCTTTCTTAGGAAACATACTTCACCAAGATTGGTTTGCAAAAGTATGTGAATATGCCAGATTATTCAAGAGTTAACCCTTGGAATCCTGCATTATCATTGTTGCTCAGTTGCTAAGTCACGTCTGCCTCTGGGACCCCATGGACTGTAGTCTGCAGACTCCTCTTGTCATTACAGGCTCCTCCATCATTGCTACTTGCAAAAGCCACAAAATCAGATACACAAACCCAGGAGCCTGCTTCTATGCTCACAAAAAGGGACCCATTATCTAACTAGGCAAGAGCACAATGACAGTTCTTTAACAAGCTGTTCTTGGTATTTAAAAAGACTTGCTTACCAAGCTGAGTGATTTTAATGAATAAAAATTGCAGCAATTCAAAATAGAGCTCATTCTTACTTTTCACTTTTATTGTATGGCCAATTCCATTTTTGTTCTCATTTAGGCTTTCCTTTGTCTATTAAGGAATATTGACAAGTAATCTATCTATTCCCTGCCTATGTTACAAATTAAAAATAAAATTTCCTGGAGATGAATTTAAGTCATAGTTTTGATATGATATATTTGAATATCCTAAGTTGTAGCTCTTTTTTGTTTTTTTTTATTAACATTTTTAAAACTTTTCCACTCTAATAGAAGTAAAAATGTCTTATGGTGATTTGATAACACAAATCAGATGTCTGGGTGAATTTTTATTTTGTGATTATTAAAATTTCCCTGACAAGGTGTAGCCTCCACTTCAGACCTATTCAGCAAGCAGATGTACTGATTCCAAACAAGTAAATATCACCCCAAGGAGAGAAAGACAGGAGGCAGTGTATCCAGATACTGGAACTTGAGTAACTATAGAAATTGATTTTTTTCTTTACAGTAAATTACTTGTCTACTTCATAATACTTGGAAGGGAGTCATTAGCATCACAGCGGCAAACTATTCTCTGTCTTAATGTCTGCCACACTGTTCTAGCATTAGATTGATGCTGAGAAATCATGAAAGGATGCACAGAAGTAACAGAAGTTCAAGGCAGTTCATAGCTTCACAGAAACTAGAAGACAAATTTTCCCTCCAAGGTCTGAAGAGGTGCCTACAGGTAGACATGCTGCTTGAACATTCATTTTCTTTATATCCTCTTTCTCTTATGGATGATCTAAGTCATCAGGTGTAGAAACTGATTCCCCTTTCTGATTAATAATCTTACATTGGATTCTTTCCTCCGCTTGGCCAGCTTGAGTACATATTGCCTCTTGGACACTGGGAAACATCTCCAATGGAACGCACAGAACACACGTGAGCTAGATCTAGATTAGGACTTGACCTAGATTTGACCTTATTTATGCATGAAGACTTCTCTTATATCCTGACATCAGATCCTTTTCTTTGTATCTATCCACCCCTCTATGGATCTCTGCCTCAAATCCCAGAAATCTTTTTTGGCTCTTTCAATTCTACTTTCTATATTCAATGCAAATTCATGCCGACACTTTTCAAATTATACACTTAGGAAAGACTCCATTTCCTCTATCTAGCTGTTAAGAATCAACCCTCCATAGATAGTATCTCTAAAATATTTTATCAAATTCTTGACAGAAAATTACAAGTACTATGTATTTAATTAAAATGTTAAAGATTTGGAAAGCCTATAGTATAGTTACAAAAAATAAACTTTTTTTTAAAATTTTCATCCATACAGTCGCACAAAAAACAATATAAGGAATAAAGGACCTAAGTCAACAAACCTATGCTATGATAAAATATTTTCTTTCCATTTGGGATTAAATAGGCACATTACTTTAAGTAAGCACATTACTGGCATACTATTACATAAATCTCTCAACTGCAAGATTACACATATATTAATTAAATATTATTTATGCTCTGTCTCCTTAACAAATATTTGAGGCAATTATAAGAAAATATAATGGTAATACTTAAATGTAACACTGTATTTTATATTGAAAGAGAAACTATTAAAATGTATTCATAGCTATATGCATATTCTGAAATATTATTTGTATATTTAATGTACTATCCATGTAGCACATTGTAGTTTTGAGGCCTGATATTACTATAGGTTTGTGTAACTGAAGAATGAGTTTTTTAAATTAGTTATCTTAGTGATCATTATTTTATATTGAGCAACATCAGGGGTCTGTCTCTCCCTTTTTCTTATTCTTCCTATTTGTGCTTGTGGGAAGGAAATGTCTACATATGATAAAATCACAGTTTTCCCTTATTGGAACTGTTTCCTGAATTTCTAGATTATCAACATTTTGTTGACTTATGAAAGATACTTTAGTCATCATTTGCTGGTGTTCATTATTATTTGGCTTTCAACTACTGATTTTGGGCAAGACTTCTAATTCTTGTAACATGTACTTTTACTCTGTGGTTACTTTTCTATTCATTTCTCAAAATTTTGAATTTACAGTTTATAATATAATTTACAAAGATGTCCTTTTCATTATACAGAACTGGAATGCAAAAGTAGGAAGTCAAGAAACACCTGGAGTAACAGGCAAATTTGGCCTTGGAGTACAGAATAAAGCAGGGCAAAGGCTAATAAAGTTCTGCCAAGAGAACGCACTGGTCATGGCAAACACCCTCTTCCAACAACACAAGAGAAGATTCTACACATGGACATCACCAGATGGTCAACACTGAAATCAGATTGATTATATTCTTTGCAGCCAAAGATGGAGAAGCTCTATACAGTCAGTATAAACAAGACCAGGAGCGGACTGCGGCTCAGATCATGAACTCCTTATTGCCAAATTCAGATTGAAATTGAAGAAAATGGGGAAAACCACTGGACCATTAATGTATGACCTAAATCAAATCCCTATGACTATACAGTGGGAGTGAGAAATAGATTTAAGGGACTAGATCTGAAAGACAGAGTGCCTGATGAACTATGGATGGAGGTTTGTGACATTGTAAAGGAGACAGGGATCAAGACCATCCCCAAGAAAAAGAAATGTAAAAAAAGCAAGATGGCTATCTTAGGAGGCCTTAAAAATAACTGTGAAAAGAAAAGAGAAAAGCAAAGGAGAAAAGGAAAGATATACCCATTTGAAAGCAAAGTTTCAAAGAATAGCAAGGAGAGATAAGATAGCTTTCCTCAGTGATCAATGCAAAGAAATAGAGGAAAACAACAGAATGGGAAAGACTAGAGATCTCTTCAAGAAAATTAGAGATACCAAAGGAATATTTCATACAAAGATGGGCTAAATAAAGGACAGAAATGGTAGGGACCTAACAGAGGCAGAAGATATTAAGAAGAGGTGGCAAGAATACACAGAACTGTACAAAAAAAGATCTTCATGACCAAGATAATCATGATGATGTGATTACTCACCTAGAACCAGACATCCTGGAATGTGAAGTCCAGTGGGCGTTAGGAAGCATCACTACGAACAAAGCTAGTGGAGGTGATGGAATTCCAATTGAGCTATTTCACATCCTGAAAGATGATGCTGTGAAAGTGCTGCACTCAATATGCCAACAAATTTGGAAAACTCATCAATGTCCACAGGACTGGAAAAGGTCAGTTTTCATTCCAATCCCTAAGAAAGGCAATCCCAAAGAATGCTCAAATTACTGCACAATTGCACTCATCCCACACGCTAGTAAAGTAATGCTTAAAATTCTCTAAGCCAGGCTTCAGCAATACGTGAACCGTGAACTTCCAGATGTTCAAGCTGGTTTTAGAAAAGGCAGAGGAACCAGAGGTCAAATTTCCAACATCTGTTGGATCATCGAAAAAGCAAGAGAGTTCCAGAAAAACATCTATTTCTGTTTTATTGACTATGCCAAAGCCTTTGACTGGGTGGATCACAATAAACTGTGAAAAATTCTGAAAGAGATGGGAATATCAGACCACCTGACCTGCCTCTTGAGAAAGCTGTATGCAGGTCAGAAAGCAACAGCTAGAACTGGACATGGAACAACAGACTGGTTCCAAATAGGAAAAGGAGCACATCATGAGAAACACTGGGCTGGAGGAAGCACAAACTGGAATCAAGGTTGCCGGGAGAAATATCAATAACCTCAAATATGCATATGACACCACCCTTACGGCAGAAAGTGAAGAAGAACTAAAGAGCCTCTTGAGGAAAAAGAAAGAGGAGAGTGAAAAAGTTGGCTTAAAGCTCAATATTAAGAAAACTAAGATCATGGCATCCCGTCCCATCACTTCATGGGAAATAGATGGGGAAACAGTGGAAACAGTAGCTGACTTCATTTTTCTGGGCTCCAAAATTACTGCAGATGGTGATTGCAGCCATGAAATTAAAAGATCACCAGCCCAGGTTGGATGCATGAGACAAGTGCTCGGGCCTGGTGCACTGGGAAGACCCAGAGGGATCGGGTAGAGAGGGAGGTGGGAGGGGGGATCGGGATGGAGAATACATGTAACTCCATGGCCTATTCATGTCAATGTATGACAAAACCCACTGCAATATTGTGGGGTGGTTGGCCTCCAACTGATAGAAATAAATGAAAAAAAAAAAAGATATAGGTTGCAAAATAAAAAAAATAAATAAAATAAAAGACACGTACTCCTTGGAAGGAAAGTTATGACCAATCTAGATAGCATATTAAAAAGCAGAGACATTACTTTGTCAACAAAGGTCCATCTGGTCAAGGCTATGGTTTTTCCAGTGGTCATGTATGGATGTGAGAGTTGGACTATAAAGATAGCTGAGCATAGAAGATTTGATATTTTTGAACTGTGGTGTTCGCGAAGACTCTTGAAAGTCCCTTGGACTACAAGGAGATCCAACCAGTCCACCTTAAAGGAGATCAGTCCTGAGTGTTCATTGGAAGGACTGATGCTGAAGCTGAAACTCCAATACTTTGGCCACCTAATGCGAAGAGCTGACTCATTTGAAAAGACCCTGATGCTGGGAAAGATTGAGGGCAGGAGGAGAAGGGGATGGTAGAGAATGAGATGGTTGGATGGCATCACTGACTCAATGTACATGGGTTTGGGTGGACTCTGGGAATTGGTGATGGACAGGGAGGCCTGGCATGCTGCGGTTCATGGGGTCGCAAAGAGTCGGACACGACTGAGCCACTGATCTGAACTGAATTGAATTTGCATTTCTTCATTTCATTGTCTACATGACACACAAGAAATTCCTATCAATTCAAACACTATAGGTCTAGCTCCAGAAGATTAATAGATACAAACTACTTTAGATAAAATAGATGAGCAGCAAGAATTTATTGTATAGCACAAGAAACTATATTCAGTGCCTTGTAATAACCTATGATTGAAAATACATACAAAGATACAGCCTGTGGGGGAGGGGTAAACTGGCATATACACACTACTATATATAAAATAGATGACTAATCAGAGCCTGCCGCCTAGCACCAGCAACTCTACTCAATGCTCTGTAATGGGCTATGTGGGAAATCATCTAAAAAAAGTGGATATATGCATATGTATAACCGAATCACTTTGCTATATACTTGAAAC